>NC_086449.1:521418607-522764857 GCF_028390025.1 Pseudophryne corroboree
TCACAAGAATAGTAATTGAAGATCAATTGTACTCCAAATCAGTATCTTTCCCGCAGACGGAGTGCAATAGTCTTTAATTACACTGAGCTTTGAGACTCAATGGAGAAGACCAACACCTGTGTTTACAAATGGGGCTGGATTTGTATACAGGAAAATAAGGGCTGAGACGTCATTGTCTCAATTGAAAGTGGACATCATGAATATAGAGCAGAACCCAGACAGGATTCTGGGTTTGTATTCGCCAAACAATAGCTTCTCACTAGACAGGAATGTGTTGGTCATCACCCATTGTGTTACATAACCAAGGCCACTGATGCAGCTGGCTCACATGCTGGGAGGGACACACACTTCTTGTGGTTGACACACCCCCACAGCTGGAATGCAGGTATGATATACCCACTGGAGATCACAGGGCTGACTCTCTCACTCAGAACTAAGCTAGCATCAAGCAGCATGGCGGCTACATCCCCAGGACAGAATTCCTTCCCAAAGGCTAAGTATTGAACTTCACATGGCTAGATAAGGAAACAGATAGATTGCTTTCTGGTTTAAATAGGATATTGTAACTTGGTTGTATGATTGTTGGGTGTTTGTGTTGGTGCCTTGTGGAATCTGAGATGGTAGCTGGGATCTTGTTAATCATAAATACCACCATGCAGTACTTTTGAATATGTGCTGGTAGCAATGGCAGGCTGATACTTGTGAGTACCTGGTGGTCTGGTCTTGTGATAACTCATATGCTCTGGTTATAGAGATACTGAAGTTGTTTGGGATGTGAAATTATGAGATGGTTCTAGGAAGTTGGATTACATTGTGAAAGGTGATTTAGATTGTTTGGAATTGTAAAATCAGAACATATGCATTGTTTTGAGGCTTGGACATTTTGGAATAAAATGGAGTCTAGCTTCTGCCCCATGCGGCATTGTAGGGACGATTGTGTAGCTGGGTGTTGTGTATATAGGGACAGGCAGCATGGGTAAGCTCAAGTACTTTCTAAACAAAGATTCTCAGCATTTATTAACTGCGCAGCGATTGTTCCTCACATGTGTAAGCTTCGCTGCAACCATATTGTTTTTTAATGTTATTGTGAGCCAATTTCTCTCTCTCTCTCTCTCTCTCTCCTCTTTTCTCTTATATCTCTCATAGTATTATAGTATTGTACTGTATTGCATTTAGGTCAGTGTAGTATTGTCTTTTTGTATTTATTGTTTAGATCTGTGGTTAGGAAGTCTCTGTTATATTGTAGTGTATCATTTGTACTGTTACCCCCTTTTTACAAGTATATTAGATATAATACAGTTAATAGGCCTTGGAACCTAAACCAGTATCTGTGTATTTTCTATAGTGTTAAGTGTTCACTTGAGCGTCGGTGACGCTCAAGCAGCTTTGTAGATAGTCAGGTTACACAAGGTTGCACTTACACCCTGTACTCACATTAAGGTATTCTGTGTATTTCATTGGTATAAGGTTTTAACATAAAGGTATAGTGTTGTAAGCGTCTGCATCGCTGGTGACCTCCTCGTGGTCTCGAGCGTAAGCTACGCTACAGCGAATCATTCCCCTAGACATAACCAATAACGTGTCCTGTGATCACTGGGCCGCGAGCGAACGTGACGCTTGAGCGTCTCGCCTACGGCTGAGCGATCGCTACGCCAATAGCGTACCATTACGGTACTTCTTGAGCAAACAGCGTACAGTGTTCTTAGCTTCATAAAGGGTTGTTTATACGACAAGGAATTTAGCATTGTCAATGTGAAGGCCTCTGCCTGATTGACAGGCAGAGGTGTTCTCAGGGCGGTGTTGTGGCGAAAAATGGGGGCAGCTCATTTTCGGGGGGAAGCCACGTGACTTCACACTCTGCCGCTGCGACGGAGGAAATGGATTACCATGCATTACCCTGTGCCATGTGTTACCCTGTGTCCCACTGTGCTATGTATTAGCCTGTGTCCCCCGTGCCATGTTTTACCCTGTTCCCCCTGTGCTATGTGTTAGCCTTTGCCCCGTCATGTGTTAGTGCCATGCATTACTCTGTGCCCCCTGTGCCATGCATTACTCTGTGCCCCATGTGCTATGCATTACCCTGTGCTATGAATTACCCTGTGCTGTGTGTTACCCTGTACTCCCTTGTGCCATCTGTTACCATGTGCTCCCATCCTATGTATTGCCCCACTGTGCCATGTTACTCTGGGCTCCCCATATGCTATGTATTACCCTATGCCCCACTATGCTATGTATTACCCTGTGCTATGTGTTACCCTGTGCCCCCTCTGTGCTATGTATTACCCTGTGGTACACTAGAGACCGTGTGATCTGTGAGGAGGGGGGCTGTGTGTAGGCAGTATGATCTGTGTGGAGTGTGATTGCTGTGCTGCTTGCAGATGGGATGGACTATATATAGGGTGGTATATGGAGTAAATCTGGCTCTGTTACTAGCCAGTGCCTCCCCAGCACGTCACTGCCCTGAATCTGTACACAAAGTGCCACAAAGTAGCAGCTGCAGCTTTGTTCCAGTACAAGTTTCATTGTGCTCCACATATACCCCTTTCACATTGCACAAATAACATTATCGACATGGGTCAGTGTGCGCTGTGAAAGCGTCAAGTCCGAATTCCCGGGTCGCCTGACCCGGTAATTCAACCCAGGTTATAAGCAGTGTTATTCCCGAGTTGAATACTGGGTCATTGGCTGCGTAAATGGATTCGCAGGTCGGTGCGACCCGGTACCTGTTTACTAGATAGGGAGAGGCGGCGCGGAGATGAGCTCATCTCCCAGCTCCGCCTCCGCCCCCCGCTGCCGGCTCCACACCCCGCCGCTGTGGCAACGGACCCGGCATATTGCCGGGTCGGACAGCCAGCGAAAGGGGTAGGAGAGTCTCCAATGCCGGATCCCACCTGGGAAGGACCTGTTTCTAATTCCCGTGTGGGATCCGGCATTGGAGATCTGAAAGGGGTAATACAGACCCAATCACACAGTATACATGTGTAATATATGAAATTAATCAGCACAGTCTCCTCAGATGTCCTAGTCACATCACGTTGCAACTAAGATGCAATATTGGCAAAAAAAGATGCCCAATGCTAGCAGAGTTGCACGTGACCTGGAGGCTCACTCACATGAGGCATCTTGCGCTGCAATGGCGTATTGAGGACGCATCTGTACTTAGGGTGTCATTCCGAGTTGATCGCACGAGCAGCAAAAAAATTGCTAAGTGCGATCAACTAGATGCCTCCTATGGGGGAGAGTATTTTAGCATAGCAGGGCTGCGATCGCTTGTGCAGCTCTGCTATGCTAAATTTTTTTTGTGTAAAACAAGACTAGCCCTGCAGTTACTTACCCTGTGCGATGGATCCAGCGATGAAGTTCCCGGAATTGACGGCAGATTCCGCCCTCCAAACGCCTGGAACGCCTACGTTCGGATCTCCACGCCCGGAAAACGGTGAGATGACGCCCCGGAACAAATTCCTCCTGTCAATCTTCTTGCTGTCGCCGCGCAATGACGCGCCTGTGCAATGTGGCCGCCGCGCGATGAACCGCAGCGTGCGAACGGGTCGGAGTGACCCCCTTAGTTAGAGCTATAAAACCTGGGACCAAAGTAATTGTATCACTTTATTTTATTCTCTGGTTGACTCCGGTGGAGAAAGGATGTGCCCACTGAACCAAAAACATTGCAATTATCAAACTGGAAAAAGCAAACCATACATGACTAATTCTCTACAAAATTATTGAATGTGTAATTTTTTTCTTTGCCGTGTGTTTTGACTATACTTGAAATTCATATAAAATAGCCAGTTTTACATTTTCAAATAACATGATCAGTATTAGTTTTTTGTACATGGCACTTTTATCTTACCAGTCACATATTAAACGTGTCCAGCACTGCTTTAGCTATTACAATATTAATAATTAATTACAATTATATTTCATTATCATCATGGAAATCAAGTTAAGGGTTTTTCCATGTTATTTATATAAGATGTTATAGTATAAAAAACTGCACTGTCTGTTTTTTTTTATTATCCTAAATGCCTTCGAGTTCTTGTATGTCTTTGTGCTCACCCATCAAATTATTTGATCCATTGTGCATTTGTCTGTATTCTCCTCCCAAGTTTGTCTATTTGCATTCCATTTGCCCTATACTCTGTGTGTATATGTGACATGCTATCTTAATATTTGTAATATGTCAGAGGCCATTTTTGTGAAAGCTTTAAACAATTTCCTATTCTTCAGTATTGAAGGTTTCACTTTTTATTTTCATTGATAAAGTGCACCAACCTCGCAGTTAGTTAAGATATAATACAAAATATTTGCACACTCTTGACTAGGTGAAGGAACGACGTGAAAAAGCAGAGTATTATAGACGTCGTGCCCAGGGAACTCACTTCTCCCGAGAACACCTCAATCAGATACTTTCCACCAACAACAGATTTTGGGATGTGTCTTCAACCTCCAGCAGTGCAGAAGATATGAGCAGAAATATAAAAGCTCTAGATCTTGCTGGGTACGTTTCATAGAGTCCCTGAATTACAGTACAACATGGCTAAGACTTTACTTTCTTTCTTTGAAGTTTAGGGGTTGTGAGGAGTCTATTACAGCAATTTATAACGTCTGTAATCCTAATGAGTATACATACTAAATAACATTAAAATAGGAGAATATAGTGAATATACACTGAGTGGCCAAATTATTATGACCACCCCACAAATAACTATTCTGTAGATGATGCTGAAGTAGGATGTCTGAATCTGTAAAGATGCCTATATGTCAAAAGATTTATCTTCCAATCTGGCTGGTTGGAATGAAAATCTGGTAATGGATGGGAGCAAATGACAGTTGACCATTTGAAACGGTCAACTATCATTTTCTCCCATCCATTACCAGATTTTCGTTCCAACCAGCCAGATTGGAAGATAAATCTTTTGGTGTATGGGCACCTTTAGAACGGAAGGATGAAGGTGTACACAGACTAATTAAATGTATTACTAATGAAATAATAGGTAAATAACACAATCTAGTGGGAGTATGAACGTGGAATGGTTGCTGGCGCTCGCAGAAGTGGGGTGCGAATCAGCAAGACTGCTGCACTGATGAATTATTCGAGGGTGGCAGATGTTACAATGTGCGCATTGTGGACCAGCAGACAAAAAACTGGGTCTGAGCCCAAGGCCTGTGGTCAGAAACTGTTGCTGGATGCTCAAGCGAAACCAGGAGTGGGCAGACTTGTTCATTACTACAGACGGGCAACTATGCGGTAGATGTACTATAGCGTCACACAGTATGACCACAGAGATGTGTACAACTGCCATTCTTGGGACATGCAGTATGCTTTTAGGGGGTCATTCCGAGTTGTTCGCTCGTTATTTTTTTCTCGCACCGGAGCGATTAGTCGCTAATGCGCATGCGCAATGTCCGCAGTGCGACTGCGCCAAGTAAATTTGCTATGCAGTTAGGTATTTTACTCACGGCATTACGAGGTTTTTTCTTTGTTCTGGTGATCGTAATGTGATTGACAGGAAGTGGGTGTTTCTGGGCGGAAACTCGCTGTTTTATGGGTGTGTGTGAAAAAACGCTACCGTTTCTGGGAAAAACGCGGGAGTGGCTGGAGAAACGGAGCATGTCTGGGCGAATGCTGGGTGTGTTTGTGACGTCAAACCAGGAACGAAACTGACTGAACTGATCGCAGATGCCGAGTAAGTGTGGAGCTACTCAGAAACTGCTAAGTAATGTCTATTCGCAATTCTGCTAATCTTTCGTTCGCAATTTTGATAAGCTAAGATTCACTCCCAGTAGGCGGCGGCTTAGCGTGTGCAAAGCTGCTAAAAGCAGCTTGCGAGCGAACAACTCGGAATGACCCCCTTAGTTCCATGAGCACAATAGGGGACCAATAACGGCTGACATTGCATGCAGATCAGCATCCGCCCCACAGACTGTTTTTGCTTAGAATATGCAGGTTAAACCCTTTGTTTATTTTTATTAATGTTCTCTGTCTTTTCTTACAATAAATTTGTAACAGTCATATGAAGTGAGAATATTGGCCCTCATTCTGAGTTGATCGCTCGCTAGCTGCTTTTAGCAGCAGTGCAAACGCTAAGCCGCCGCCCTCTGGGAGTGTATCTTAGCTTAGCAGAAGTGCGAACGAAAGATTAGCAGAATTGCTTGAAAATCTTTTCCTGCCGTTTCTGAGTAGCTCCAGACCTACTCCTAGATTGCGATCACTGCAGACTGTTTAGTTCCTGGTTTGACGTCACAAACACGCCCTGCGTTCAGCCAGCCACTCCCCCGTTTCTCCAGCCACTCCTGTGTTTTAGCCTGACACGCCTGCGTTTTTTAGCACACTCCCGGAAAACGGTCAGTTTCCGCCCAGAAACACCCACTTCCTGTCAATCACTCACCGATCAGCAGAGCGACTGAAAAGCGTTGCTCGCCCCTGTGTAAAATAGCTTAGTTTTGTGTGAAATTACTTGGCGCGTGTGCCCTGCGGCCCATACGCATGCGCAGAACAGCCGATTTTTAGCCTGATCGCTATGCTGCGAAAAACGGCAGCGAGCGATCAACTCGGAATGACCCCCATAGGTAGACAGAGCAGTAGGTAGTAAATGCAGTAATACATTGCTGTGCAAGCTAAGCATGTTGGTCCTGATTGCATCCCACATGATAGGAGCACACGTCATTAACTTTACTTCTAATTGTTGATTGTACATTGTTTTAATAGATTACAAACATCTTCAAGGGATGAAAAAATACACCAGACACCCAAAAAAATGAAAACTGGACCAGATGCAGATTTAGGGGTGTTAAATCCCCCAGCCACCCCAGTTAGAAGGAAACTAGTTTGGGATGAGTATGATGATCCAGGGCAAACAGAAGAGATAGTGCCCTTGAGAATAGAGGATGAACCTGAGGAAGCTGAGGACACTGAAGAGATAGATCAGGCAGAGCACAATGCAGAGGAAGAGCACACAAAGAACAACAATGAAACAAGGATGCAGAGGTAGTGTTTCAACAATGTTCTATTTTAACATTTGGGTTTCTCACCCACTATGTAACACACTGTTCAGTGACAACTTCCTTTTACTTTCGCTATGTTACTGTTACTATTAAACTGCTGATCTCTTACATATGATCTTATCAGATAACAGAGTCAGATAATTATTTTTTTTAAATGCATTTGTTTGCTGAAACTCTGCATATGTAAAAATGTAACTAGTTCAGAGTTGTATAGCACGTACATCTTATTTAACGCAAAAGCTGACTTGCCACAACTTTTATGCAAACTGCACTGGTAATTGCCAATAAACACTAACGCCCCATACACACTAGATGAGAAAGTAAAAGATCTCGCTCAGAAGGGCCAATCTAAGCGAGATCTTATACAATCTCGTCCAGTGTGTACACTCAATCTTGTTAACGATGCGCGCTCCCGCACATCGTTAACGCCCCCTGCCTCGTCTGAACATGTACAGACGAGGGAGGTCCTCGTTATTGGGTGTTGTTCCCCCCGCCATCGCTCCCTTCCCCGCTGGCATCGGAAAGTGTGTATGCACTTGGGTCCCCGCCGCCGCCAATATCGGCGGAGATTGTGTAGTGTGTACTGGGCTTAACACATTTCCTTCTCTCCTAAAGCAAAACTAGTGAATGAACAAACTGAGACTGACAAAAGGGCAATATCTTTACTACATACTGGCAGTAATTGCACACTTGTAATTATATATAATACCCTGGTACAGTAGTTCCCAAACTCTAGTTCAGACATCCTTTTTATGTTAGAATTTTTTTGCAGCACCTCGAGACCAAGTGGTAGATTCAGTTAGTGTTGAGGGCTTAATGGAACTTCTTACGCTTATGTAACACTAGCAAAAATAAGCTCTTATGTGTGCAGCGCTTAATAGAATCTCCCCCTCATAGGCGTTTCTATAATGGGTGCACACACTGCACCCATAGAATATACTTACCCGTCTGGAGTCCCGCGACGGAGGCCCTGCTGTGCGGGCACAGATCACTCGGAAAATGGCCACTGCGACAATTTCCGAGTGATTTGCGCATGCGCACTGGAGGTGTCACCGGGAACGAGGCACGGGCGCCATGTTCCCGGAGAGCTGCGCATGCACAGTAGACTCTGGCATTAAGCCAGAGTCTACTGCTGCCGGAGAGGAGGGGGCTGCTGCGGAGGCTGCACATGGGTCCCCTCCTCTCTTAATACGCCCCTGCTCCTCCTAAAAGTTTCCTATTGAGATACTAATTAATATATTTATTAACAGAAAATATAATTTTATTGCCACAATACAGCCCCAGCATAAATTCCCCCATATGACTATCTGCCATTGCCCCCACAAAAATACCCAACATGGGCTCCATGGTGTCATGCCACATAGATATGCCCACACAATAGTGCCTCACATAAATAACCTACATTGGCCCAATAGTACCCCTTGCCAGTTCATTGCTGTAGAACAGGCATGTCAAACTCAAAATCCCAACCGGGCTGAATAACCAAGGTCTAAGATTTGTGTGGGCCACAAGAAAAAAACAAACGTCTTTTGTGTAATGATGGTTAGGGTTAGGCTGCAGACGGGGAGGTTAGGGCTATGCTGCGGGAGAGGAGGTTAGAGTTAGGCACTGGGAGAGGGGTCAGTTAGGGTTAGGCTGCGGGAGAGGAGGTTAGGGTTAGTCACTGGGAGAGAGGGGCAGTTAGGGTTAGGCTGCGGGAGAGGAGGTTAAGGTTAGGCACTGAGGGGCAGATGTATTAACCTGGAGAAGGCATAATGAAGTGATAAACCAGTGATATGTGCAAGGTGATAAAGGCACCAGCCAATCAGCTCCAATATGTAAATTAACAGTTAGGATCTGATTGGCTGGTGCCTTTATCACCTTGCACATATCACTGGTTTATCACTTCCTTATGCCTTCTCCAGGTTAATACATCTGCCCCGAGAGAGGGGGCAGTTAGGGTTAGGCTGCGGGAGAGGAGGTTAGGGTTAGTCACTGGGAGAGAGGGGCAGTTAGGGTTAGGCTGCGGGAGAGGAGGTTAGGGTTAGTCACTGGGAGAGAGGGGCAGTTAGGGTTAGGCTGCAGGAGAGGAGGTTAGAGTTAGGCAGTGGGAGAGGGGGCAGTTAGGGTGAGCCTGCGGGAGAGGAGGTTAGGGTTAGGCACTGGGAGAGGGGGGCAGTTAGGGTTAGGCTGCGGGAGAGGAGGTTTGGAATAGGCACTGAGAGAGGGGGCAGTTAGGGTAATGCTGTGGGAGAGGAGGTTAGGGTTAGGCACTGAGAGAGGGGGTAGTTAGGGTTATGCTGTGGGAGAGGAGGTTAGGGTTAGGCACTGAGAGAGGGGGTTAGTTGGGGTTAGGTTGCGGAAGGGGAGGTAAGGATTAGGCACCCAGGGGGGTGGTTAGGGTTAGGCTGCGGGAGGTGAAGTTAGGGTTAATCTGCTGGAGGTTAGGGTTAGGCTGCAGGAGAGGAGGTTAGGGTTATGCACCCGGGGGGGGCAGTTAGAGTTAGGCCTAGGGAGGGGAGGTTAGGGTTAGGCACCGTGAGGGGAGGGTTAGGGTTAGATTTGTCCATGGTCCATTAGCCAACTTGAATTTAAACATAACCCTGAGGACTCCCTGCTGAGGGGGATTAAGAGAAACAAAGTCACAAGAGCTGCTGCTGGAAAGTTTTAGCCGGGCATAGAGAGAGTGTGCAGTAGAATCATCATACCCAGTACCCCAACCCTCCACACCCAGCACAAGCATATAGCATGGGGCACAGCACAGACCGATGGCTACAGCAATAGTGGCAATGAGGAGACAGTGACTTCAACATAATTATTTCTCTGACGTCCTAGTGGATGCTGGGACTCCGTCAGGACCATGGGGAATAGCGGCTCCGCAGGAGACAGGGCACAAAATTTAAAAGTTTGACCACTAGGTGGTGTGTACTGGCTCCTCCCCCTATGACCCTCCTCCAAGCCTCAGTTAGGTTTTTGTGCCCGTCCGAGCAGGGTGCAATCTAGGTGGCTCTCCTAAAGAGCTGCTTAGAAAAAGTTTGTTAGGTTTTTTATTTTCAGTGAGTCCTGCTGGCAACAGGCTCACTGCAACGAGGGACTTAGGGGAGAAGAAGTGAACTCACCTGCGTGCAGGATGGATTTGCTTCTTAGGCTACTGGACACTAGCTCCAGAGGGACGATCACAGGTACAGCCTGGATGGGTCACCGGAGCCGCGCCGCCGACCCCCTTGCAGATGCCGAATAGAGAAGAGGTCCAGAAACCGGCGGCAGAAGACGTCTCAGTCTTCATGAGGTAGCGCACAGCACTGCAGCTGTGCGCCATTGCTCTCCGCACACTTCACACCAGCGGTCACTGAGGGTGCAGGGCGCTGGGGGGGGGCGCCCTGGGCAGCAATGTAATATACCTATTCTGGCTAAAATATATCACATATAGCCCCTGGGGCTATATGGATGTATTTAACCCCTGCCAGGTTCCAAAAAAACCGGGAGAAGAAGCCCGCCGAAAAGGGGGTGGGGCCTATTCTCCTCAGCACACAGCGCCATTTTCCTGCCCAGCTCCGCTGCGAGGAAGGCTCCCAGGACTCTCCCCTGCACTGCACTACAGAAACAGGGTAAAAACAGAGAGGGGGGGCACTTATTGGCGATATTTATAATATTTGAGCTGCTATAAAGGGAACACACTTATTAAGGTTGTCCCTATATATATTTATAGCGCTTGGGTGTGTGCTGGCAAACTCTCCCTCTGTCTCCCCAAAGGGCTAGTGGGGTCCTGTCTTCTATCAGAGCATTCCCTGTGTGTCTGCTGTGTGTCGGTACGTGTGTGTCGACATGTATGAGGACGATGTTGACGTGGAGGCGGAGCAATTGCCTGTAATGGTGATGTCACCCCCTAGGGAGTCGACACCAGAATGGATGGCTTTGTTTATGGAATTACGGGATAGTGTCAGCACGCTGCAAAAGTCGGTTGACGACATGAGACAGCCGGCAAACCAGTTAGTACCTGTCCAGGCGTCTCAGACACCGTCAGGGGCTGTAAAACGCCCTTTACCTCAGTCGGTCGACACAGACCCAGACACTGACACTGAATCCAGTGTCGACGGTGAAGAAACAAACGTATTTTCCAGTAGGGCCACACGTTATATGATCACGGCAATGAAGGAGGCTTTGCATATCTCTGATACTGCAAGTACCACAAAAAGGGGTATTATGTGGGGTGTGAAAAAACTACCGATAGTTTTTCCTGAATCAGAGGAACTGAATGAAGTGTGTGATGAAGCGTGGGTTACCCCAGATAGAAAACTGCTAATTTCAGAGAAGTTATTGGCATTATACCCTTTCCCGCCAGAGGTTAGGGCGCGCTGGGAAACACCACCTAGGGTGGATAAGGCGCTCACACGCTTATCAAAGCAAGTGGCGTTACCGTCTCCTGATACGGCCGCCCTCAAGGATCCAGCTGATAGGAGGCTGGAGAATACATTAAAAAGTATATACACACATACGGGTGTTATACTGAGACCAGCAATCGCCTCAGCCTGGATGTGCAGTGCTGGCGTGGCTTGGTCGGAGTCACTGTCTGAAAATATTGATACCCTGGATAGGGACAGTATTTTACTGACTATAGAGCAGTTAAAGGATGCATTTCTTTATATGCGAGATGCACAGAGAGATATTTGCACTCTGGCATCAAGAGTAAGTGCGATGTCCATATCTGCCAGAAGAAGTTTATGGACGCGCCAGTGGTCAGGTGATGCGGATTCCAAACGACATATGGAAGTATTGCCGTATAAGGGGGAGGAATTATTTGGGGTCGGTCTATCAGATCTGGTGGCCACGGCAACGGCCGGAAAATCCACCTTTTTACCCCAGGTCACCTCCCAGCAGAAAAAGCCGCAGGCTTTTCAGCCGCAGTCCTTTCGTTCCTATAAGAACAAACGAGCAAAAGGACATTCCTATTTGCCCCGAGGCAAAGGAAAGGGTAAGAGACTGCAACAAGCAGCTCCTTTCCAGGAGCAGAAGCCCCCCCGGCTTCTACAAAGGCGTCAGAATGACGCTGGGACCTTACAAGCAGACTCAGGGGCGGTGGGGGGTCGCCTCAAACATTTCAGCGCACAGTGGGCTCACTCGCAGGTGGACCCCTGGATCCTGCAGGTAGTATCTCAGGGTTACAGGTTGGAATTCGAGAAGTCCCCTCCTCGCCGTTTCCTAAAGTCTGCTTTGCCAACGTCTCCCTCCGACAGGGCGACGGTATTGGAGGCCATTCACAAGCTGTATTCTCAGCAGGTGATAGTCAAGGTACCCCTCCTACACCAAGGGTACCTCAGGTTAGTGGTCTAAAACTGTCATTATCAGTTTCAGACGCTGCCGTTTGGATTGTCCACGGCACCCCGGGTCTTTACCAAGGTAATGGCCGAAATGATGATCCTTCTTCGAAGAGAAGGCGTCTTAATTATCCCTTACTTGGACGATCTCCTGATAAGGGCAAGATCCAGAGAACAGCTGGAGGTCGGAGTAGCACTAACCCAAGTAGTGCTCCAACAACACGGGTGGATTCTGAATTTTCCAAAATCCCAACTGATCCCGACGACACGTCTGTTGTTCCTAGGGATGATTCTGGACACTGTTCAGAAAAAGGTATTTCTTCCGGAGGAGAAAGCCAGGGAGTTATCCGATCTAGTCAGGAACCTCCTAAAACCAGGAAAAGTATCTGTGCATCAATGCACAAGAGTCCTGGGAAAAATGGTAGCTTCTTACGAAGTGATTCCATTCGGCAGATTCCATGCACGAACTTTTCAGTGGGATCTGCTGGACAAATGGTCCGGATCGCATCTGCAGATGCATCAGCGGATAAAATTGTCCACAAGGACAAGAGTGTCTCTGCTATGGTGGTTGCAGAGTGCTCATCTGTTAGAAGGCCGCAGATTCGGCATACAGAACTGGGTCCTAGTGACCACGGATGCCAGCCTGAGAGGCTGGGGAGCGGTCACACAGGGAAGAAACTTCCAGGGCGTGTGGTCAAGCCTGGAGACGTCTCTTCACATAAATATACTGGAGCTAAGAGCAATCTACAATGCTCTAAGCCTGGCAAAACCTCTGCTTCAGGGTCAGCCGGTGTTGATTCAGTCGGACAACATCACGGCAGTCGCCCACGTAAACAGACAGGGCGGCACAAGAAGCAGGAGGGCAATGGCAGAAGCTGCAAGGATTCTCCGCTGGGCAGAAAATCATGTGTTAGCACTGTCAGCTGTGTTCATCCCGGGAGTGGACAACTGGGAAGCAGACTTCCTCAGCAGACACGATCTGCACCCGGGAGAGTGGGGACTTCATCCAGAAGTCTTCCACATGATTGTGGTCCATTGGGAAAGACCAATGGTGGACATGATGGCGTCCCGCCTCAACAAAAAACTGGACAGGTATTGCGCCAGGTCAAGAGACCCTCAGGCAATAGCTGTAGACGCTCTGGTAACACCATGGGTGTACCAGTCAGTGTATGTGTTTCCTCCTCTGCCTCTCATACCAAAAGTACTGAGAATTATACGGCAAAGGGGAGTAAGAACGATACTCGTGGCTCCGGATTGGCCAAGAAGAACTTGGTACCCGGAACTTCAGGAGATGCTCACGGAAGATCCGTGGCCTCTACCTCTAAGACGGGACCTGCTTCAGCAGGGACCGTGTCTATTCCAAGACTTACCGCGGCTGCGTTTGACGGCATGGCGGTTGAACGCCGAATCCTAAGGGAAAAAGGCATTCCGGAAGAGGTCATCCCTACCCTGGCAAAAGCCAGGAAGGAGGTGACTGCACAACATTATCACCGCATTTGGAGAAAATATGTTGCGTGGTGTGAGGCCAGGAAGGCCCCGACGGATGAATTTCAACTGGGTCGATTCCTACATTTCCTGCAAACAGGATTGTCTATGGGCCTCAAATTAGGGTCCATTAAGGTTCAAATTTCGGCCCTGTCGATTTTCTTCCAGAAAGATTTGGCTTCAGTTCCTGAAGTCCAGACTTTTGTAAAAGGAGTACTACATATACAGCCCCCGGTTGTGCCCCCAGTGGCACCGTGGGATCTTAATGTAGTTTTGGATTTTCTCAAATCCCATTGGTTTGAGCCACTCAAATCGGTGGATTTGAAATATCTTACATGGAAAGTAACCATGCTACTGGCCCTGGCTTCAGCCAGGAGAGTGTCAGAATTGGCGGCTTTATCGTATAAAAGCCCATATCTGATTTTCCATTCGGACAGGGCAGAACTGCGGACGCGTCCTCACTTTCTGCCTAAGGTGGTTTCAGCGTTTCACCTGAACCAGCCTATTGTGGTGCCTGCGGCTACTAGCGATTTGGAGGATTCCAAGTTGCTGGACGTTGTCAGAGCATTGAAAATATATTCAAGGACGGCTGGAGTCAGAAAATCTGACTCGCTGTTTATACTGTATGCACCCAACAAGCTGGGTGCTCCTGCTTCTAAGCAGACGATTGCTCGTTGGATTTGTAGCACAATTCAACTTGCACATTCTGTGGCAGGCCTGCCACAGCCTAAATCTGTCAAGGCCCATTCCACAAGTAAGGTGGGCTCATCTTGGGCGGCTGCCCGAGGGGTCTCGGCATTACAACTCTGCCGAGCAGCTACGTGGTCAGGGGAGAACAACGTTTGTAAAATTCTACAAATTTGATACCCTGGCTAAGGAGGACCTGGAGTTCTCTCATTCGGTGCTGCAGAGTCATCCGCACTCTCCCGCCCGTTTGGGAGCTTTGGTATAATCCCCATGGTCCTGACGGAGTCCCAGCCTCCACTAGGACGTCAGAGAAAATAAGATTTTACTTACCGATAAATCTATTTCTCGTAGTCCGTAGTGGATGCTGGGCGCCCATCCCAAGTGCGGATTGTCTGCAATACTTGTACATAGTTATTGTTACAAAAAAATCGGGTTGTTATTGTTGTGAGCCGTCTGTTCAGAGGCTCCTACGTTTGTCATACTGTTAACTGGGTTCAGATCACAAGTTGTACGGTGTGATTGGTGTGGCTGGTATGAGTCTTACCCGGGATTCAAAATCCTTCCTTATTGTGTACGCTCGTCCGGGCACAGTATCCTAACTGAGGCTTGGAGGAGGGTCATAGGGGGAGGAGCCAGTACACACCACCTAGTGGTCAAACTTTTAAATTTTGTGCCCTGTCTCCTGCGGAGCCGCTATTCCCCATGGTCCTGACGGAGTCCCAGCATCCACTACGGACTACGAGAAATAGATTTATCGGTAAGTAAAATCTTATTTTCGGTACCTATAATTATGGGGGACACACAGGGAGGTCTCTACATAAGCTGCACAGGCCAGGATAAAGTTGCTGTGTGCATACCGCATCTCACAGCGCTATCACACTCACACATGGGCCTCTGCCAAGGAAGCGAGATCTAGAAGCCAGACACAGGGGATGCCTCCTAGCGGAACAGCCCGCCTCCTCTCTTCCCCCTGCTCTCCCTCACCTCGACCTGTTTCTTGGCTTGTCCAGGCTCAGCAGGTAGAGGTGCTGTTGCTCTACTGACATGTCCGCAGCGCCTCCACTTCATGCGCCACATGGGGAGAGAGCATCCGGGAAGCTTGCAGAGCAGACTCACCAGAGCTCGAGGATGCGGAGCTCTTCAGCCTCCTGCTGCAGCAGCTGCCATGTAACTGCTTGCTGCCAGTAACAGCAGCTGAAACAGCCTCCAAAGCAGTGCAGCAATTTCAATAAAAAAAAAAACTGTCAGAAAATGACAGAGGTGCACGTGCCTTGGTGCGCCCCCCCCCCCTTTGAATCCACCCGTGCCCGGACGAATGTGGTGAGGTGGGGGGCTGAGCTTTGTGAAGTTGGAACTACAGAGGCAGCCAGGAATGCGCAGCAGCATCCCCTGTGGACATTTCCCTGTCTCCCCATATAATAGCTGCTGCATATGCGTAGAACGAATGTTGCCCAATCAGAGCTGAGCTCCGTTCACAGCGGCGGGCCACATTCAATGTTTATTAGAATAGTAGATGCGGGCCACAAAAGCATGTGTTTGGGGCCGCGAGTTTGCCACATCTGCTGTAGAATGTGAAGGTGAGTCGATGCTGCAGCCTGTGCTGGGCGGCCTTGCTTACTTCTGACAGAGGTGGTCTTTTTATGCAGATGCACTGTGCACCTAGCCCCAACATGGAAAAGGAGAATATAACAGCAGGAGCCAGAGGCTGTTACACACCTGGATAGGCAACATCGCTGGAGTGTCTAATGACAGCCATTCAGGGGCCGGACAGTGTGATTCCCCCTGCTTTACCTCTTCTATGCTGGCTGCAGTCAGCACTCACGTGAGGTAAGGTAGGTTTGCTCACCAGGCGCCTCCTCCCATGGTCACCAGCAACAGGAGGAGAATGGAGGTGGTGAAGCCAGAGTTTGAAGCCCTCTCTGAATGGCTGCACTCTGTAGCTATGGCTAAAGTAGTGTGTGGCCAGCCCAATAACTTGCCAGCTCAAATTATTTCATTTGGGACCCGAACCATACCTTTAGGCTGAGAGTTCGGTGGAACAGTTTGGGAATCGCTGCCCTTGTATAATGTTTAATTAAACATCTCTTTAGTATGACAGGACACATTTTCCTTGACTTGGACAAAGCTGCATGAAACGAAAGGATATTCTGTGTATCACTCACAATTTCCATCAGTTGCCTATTGTTGTAACCTTTTATATTGGCAGTATCACTGTTAGTATGCTCAGTTAGTATCAGTCTTCTTGCACAGGTAGCAGAGATGTGACTCAGCAGGAAGAGGTGAGCTCAGCATTCACCATAACACGTAGCGGAACAGTTCTCCTAGCCACAAAACTGCTCTTGTGTCATAAGGATTTTGTAGTTGTGTTTTTTCTGAGCTCCAAGTTTCTTTGCTTGCTAGTTTCTTCTGATAGAATTGTTTGTGGTTAAGAGATGGAGTTTTCTTCAAATGGATTCCATTGCTCAGTACTTCTTGTTTCTTAACTTTGTGCTTTTTTAATCTTGTTTCAGAAAGAGGAAAGGAAAGTGAATTTGTTATAACTTCCTAAGATTTATTGAAGGGACATCATAGCGAAATCTCTCTTTTTAAACATAAAAGAAATAAAAGTTGTCAGAAATCAATAAAATCACAGAAATCATTGTTTTGTGCAGCGGAATATAGTAAAGGTGGATTGTCAATAGAGAACTCGCTGGATTTAGACAGATGACTTTCGCTCAAAATTAGTTAGATGGCAATGGAGCCGTAATTAGACATTTCGGTGCCCTGTGCCAGAAAGAGCATTGATTCCCCCCCCCCCCATTGTAAATAGGGACAGTGGTCTTGTGGGGAAGGGGCACGGCCGCACTATAGTACCCCCAATTCACATTCACATTGCCCCACACAGTAGTGCCCCTTATTCACATTATACTATATAGTAGTGTCCCTTATACGTATTACGGTACACAGTAGTAGTGCCCCTTAAACATTATGCCACACATAATGCTGACAGAACAGCTCCTTAGCGCAGGGCACTTTGGGATTGGACTGTGGGGAGATTTCAGGAAGTCTCTCCCAGTCCCTGTAGTCCCTGTGGGAGATGGGGGAGCGCTAATGTTTAGAAGTAACGGTGCATACAGCAGAGAAGGAGCCGGGAGCTCCGGTACTATTATACATTGCTGTGGGCAGTACAGTCAGTGTCAGTGGCGCATACAGATCTGCGATTGGGCGACTGGTTCTCCGCCCACAGGTCATCTGCGATATGTACAGGCGCACCAGCCGCACCACCTGCTGGCTGTTAATGACAAATCATCTCTTGCATATTTGCGCAGGATATTTACTATTCATCAGACACACAGGCATTTAGAAGAGGGTAATTGAGGTGTCAGGAGTCACTTTGACAAAAAAAAGGCAAATCTCCTTTTCTGAAATTGCTTGTATAATCTCTACTCACAAGATTAGAGAGTTTGGAAAGTGAATCAAAACAATTTATGGTAATTTTTTTTACTGCATAAAAAATAATCTTTTACTAGATTAAACCCCCTGAATGCTGCTTTATGCCACTTTCAGACATGTGACCCGGCCATTTGCTGGGTCTAGCAAGATGGCAAAATCCTGTGTCGCAGCTCCATGACCCAGGTCGTCCATTGGTAGTTTGTTTTCACACAAACAGAAATCCCGAATTTCCTCCTGGTGCTGCGGTTTCTTCCCAACCTCCAAAAGCGTACTGGTAGATGAATTGGCTGCTGACAAAAGTGGACACTAGAGTGCGTTTGTGTGATTTAGAATGTAGACCATACGTAACTACTTTCCTAAGTGTCCTGGAGGCTCCTGAAGTTTAAGAAGTACTCTGACTCCCGGGATTGCAGGTCACCCTTCTGCAACCCACACACTTCTTGGTGAAGTGAGTGGGACTGGGGTGTCATGGGGCAATTGTTAATAAAATCAGTATGACCGTGCTCCCCTGTGCATGATGATGCTATATGCACACTTGCACAGTGGCCACCTGCATCTCCCCTATGGAAACTCCCAGAGTGGACAGACAAAAAATAAGTATGATTTAAAATGTAATGTACAATACGGCCCTGATTTATGTGAGTGATATAACATCCTCTCTAGAATGCTGTATAATATATTAATGCCATTTAACTTATTGATTAATAATATACAGCAGTGGTTCCTAAACTGGGTGCAGTGGGGCAGTTGGTGGTCCCAGGACAAAATAAAATTATTTATGGTCCATGTAATAGGCAAAACCAGAGCTGGTGTCTTAAATTATGTGGCCAAACAGAACTGCAACCATTAGTTGATGAACAACTACTAACAATCTTACTTAACTAAGTTATCTTTTGTTTTTATATAATATAATACAGATCTAGTATAATACAGAAGCTAAAGATTTTTCCATTTTATTTAAATAACAAGGGATTTTCTTATTTTTGTCCTTGTTATGAATAGGTTTTTTTTTTGCAAATTAGCACTTGCACTGTTTCTTAAAAAAGATTATAAGATTATAGCTTGTTAGTGGTGCTCCTTGATCTGTACTGAGCTTTCAAACAAAAATGACCAAATTCTGAGTCAGACGCAGTGAAGCGTTTTTCTTCTCCGTATGCATCTGAGTCGCACTGCGTTTATACCGGGTAGCGTGAGCACAGTGTCAGAGTTGCGTTTGAGATGCACGGGAAATGTGCGGTCTCAGAAATGTCTTGAAGATGTATTTGGTCTTCCTGGGCAGTCATCAAGATACTGGTTATGTTTTCCATTTGGTATATTCGCAAAATTTCAATAAATACGCAAGCCCGATGTTTGTGGGTCTACGCAAAATTAGCCGTAGCATGATTGACATGTTGCAGCATTTGGGGTTAGAAACCTTCATCTTATGTGGGCTGTCCAAGGTCTGCTACCATCACAAGTCGCGACCAATGGTCACGATGGTGATCTGATGCTGCGTCTTCAGACACAGCACTAGGATCTCGCAGATGCATGCAGGAGGTGTCTCCTACAGACGCCTACTGCTACATTTGCATTTTATTTGTACAGAATTGCACAGCGGCTTCCCTGCGACTGTGCAATTGCATACAGATTGGAATCAGGCCTTATGTCTGATCATTTTGTGTAGCTGTTGAGGGACGTCTGTAATCGACAAGGGAAATAAATGTTGGTTTAGTGAGACAATAGTACCGCTAGTGATAGAAGAAATCTGACTTCTTACATTTGTCCATAATTTCCTATATGGATTAATATGATGAATTCCAAACATGGAGGGGATATCCAATTACCCGCGGTACATTACCGCGGCTAATGATATCACCCGGGGTTATCCTTTTAGCCCCAATTAGCCGGCGCGAGCTACGGCCTATCGGGGTTTTTGTGTTACTGCAACGTGTGCTGACAGGATATCGCTGCACCTCCAGCTCCCCGTTCACATGACCGCTCCACAAGCATGTGGGCGGGGGAAGTGGGGGATGCGTGTCACAACGCTGCTTCAGCTTCCCCGGTGGGGGCCACAGTGCTGAGTGCCGGCTCCTGGGCCACGGCGCCCTCTCTGCAGTCCCAGTCTGCTGCAGCGGTGGGCATGGGACACTGACAGGTCGCTGCAGCTTATCAGGGATTTTGTTTCACCTTCCTCGGAAAGCCGAAATCAAAGTCCCACAAACAACCCCGTTCTCACGAAAACACACAGATTTCACTGAACCTGTGTGTTTTCTGGAGGGAAAGCTGTCCTTTTATGGTCGATCCTAATTGGATAGCCTGTAAAAATAAAATAGTAAATCCACATGGGTGAAACATCAGAAAAAAGTGTGAAAAAACATCAGTTTTTCGCACCCAATGTTTTATCTCCTCTAATAGGATACCGCCCATGGTGTGGTGTTTGGTTGGAACATAATACAGGTTGAGTATCCCATATCCATATATTCCGAAATACGGAATATTCCGAAATACAGACTTTTTTGAGTGAGAGTGAGATAGTGAAACCTTTGTTTTTTGATGGCTCAATGTACATAAACTTTGTTTAATACACAGTTATTAAAAATACTGTATTAAATGACCTTCAGGCTGTGTATATAAGGTGTATATGGAACATAAATGAATTGTGTGAATGTAGACACACTTTGTTTAGTGCACAAAGTTATAAAAAATATTGGCTAAAATGACCTTCAGGCTGTGTGTATAAGGTGTATATGTAACATAATTGCACTCTGTGCTTAGATTTAGGTCCCATCACCATGATATCTCATTATGGTATGCAATTATTCCAAATACGGAAAAATCCGATATCCAAAATACCTCTAGTCCCAAGCATTTTGGATAAGGGATACTCAACCTGTACCATCTAAAGAGTAATATACAGTATAGTCCTTTTCTTTAATGCGTAAGTTTATGGAGGGCTAGAGAGCCCCTCCGATATCAGTCAACTCCTAAGTCTACAATCTTTTCCCAGTCTTCCACTTTAAAGTAAATGTATGCATTTCTTTATTAGCATTAATTTCAATAAAGAGGGCATTTTATAGATCCCTTTGGATGAATGATTATATAGGCAAAGCCTACCAGAGAGAGAGGCCTGCCTGAGAGATAGGTGCTTCCATTTAACAGCATAACTGACAGTTTTTCTAATGTTAACATGGCTTATGCTTAATGTTTCTAATAACTAAGTAATTAATTATTTTGTATATTTTTATTATAGACCATGTGATATGAAATTAAATCCCACAGAAGATCAGTCTGAATGTACCTCCATGTCTTCTGCAGCTGAAGGAAGACTTCCTACTCCAAAACTGAAAACACATGGCCTAGCACAGAGAACACATCATGATCTAACTACTCCAGCCACAGGTAAGGTTTGTAGACTGCATATGTGCATTAGTAGTACAAACCTGCCTACTGGGTCATACCCGTTTCTGTCATTTTACAGAATATGGCTACTACGAGCAGCAAACATCACACAGGTTTGTGCATTTATCTTTGTTGCTAGAAGAACATGCCTATCGGGAGAAGTTGGGAGGCTAATTAAATAGCCTTCTGAGTTAAAGACCGAGGTTACCTCCATTAATTACCCGCGGTAAAGTACCATGGGTAATTGAATTCCCCCCCATAATGTTATTCCAAAATTAGCTTTTTAAACTGATTTGTACCTAAAACAGTCAGATAAAAATAGCTTTGTACCCGTTTTGCATTAAACAGTGTTTGAATCAGAGAGAAAAGTATAATGAGATAACACAAATGTGCATCTTCTAATGTGAGCAGCATTAATGCTGCTCTTTTTGCCGTGCTATCATGCTCCTATATTTGTGTAATTGTTACCTTCGTCCCACAAATTAAGGCATATAAGAATCTCTAACAAGCACTGTTTCTGGAGAAAGATTGAACAATTTCATTAAGGGGGTGGCCCTAAAATGATATCGGGCAGAATAGAAATATGAAGTAATCTTATCACTTATTCCATCATGAGACACAATCCAGAAAATCAGAGCACTGGCAAATAGGAGGGCAATATGTATGCACAAGGTCATCAAATAGGTCTGTTTACACTAAATTAAATATACTGCCCTTCGCACTGCTGTCGTTAATTTTATTTGTAATCCCAATTAGACAAGAATTGATCGTTTTTAGTTGCAGGATACATTTTGGTAAAGAAGTATGCATCATGTTAATGCAAGTACTACTTGTCCTAGTACTTCATCTGGATTAACAGAAAAATAAATATTACTATCTAAATGCATTGTGAAAACATTACTATGTTACTAGGAATTGGGATGATAGTGGTAACAAATATGAAGACATTGCAAAATGAAATATAATAATGTGAACCTTTTTTAAGGGGTTGTTTATCAAAGCTTGGAGAGAGATAAAATTGTGAGAGATAAGGTGGGTCATTCAGATCTGATCGCTGCTGTGTGTTTTCGCACAGCGGGCGATCAGATCCGAGCTGCGCGTGCATATGCAGTGCAATGCGCAGGCGTGACGGGCAGCTGCAACAGGGATCGCCGGTCAGAGACGGGATTGTGCGAAGGATCCATTTGCATGGGCGTTCGCAAGGAAATTGATAGAAAGAGGGCGTTTGTGGGTGGCAACTGACCGTTTTCAAGGAGTGTCCGGAAAAACGCAGGCGTGTCCAAGCGTTTTCAGGGAGGGTGTCTGACGTCAAATCCAGTCCCAAACAGCCTGATGTGATCGCAGCGGCTGAGTAAGTCCTGGGTTGCGCAGAGACTGCACAAAAGCAGTTTGTACAGCTCTGCTACATATGCAATCGCACAGCGAAAATACACTCCCCCTGTAGGCAGCGACTATCTGAATACAGGACAGCAAAAATCACTGCCTAGTGATCAGATCTGAATGACCCCCAAAGTACTAACCAATCAGCTCCTAATTTACATGTTACAGACTGTGTTTGAAAAGTGACAGGAGCTGATTGGTTGGTATCTCTCACAATGCTATCTCTTGCCTACCTTTGGTAAATACCCCCCTTAATACTTTTTCAAAACCTACACTTTAAAAAAATATATGACTTGCTTACTTAGCTTCATTATCCTAGTTGTGACTGTATACAGAAATATTTCAGGACTGAAGTAATGCTCTAATTGTCCAAAATACTTTATTTTACCAGATAAGCTGATACTCAGCTTCACTATGTCCATCTTACCTGTCACCTGTCACCATCTGTGAAGACCCTCCCATTCTATAACATAGTACTACTAATATAACCCTCTACTCCTCAGGTGGTGCTCTTTTAGTTTCCCCAACTAACCGTCACCACACATCGGAACATAAGCATAAAGGTTCCACTAAAAAAGACAGCAATTACGTCTCCAAATATGTAATTGAAAGAAAGATGAAAAAGGTATGTAAAGAGTATTGTATTGTGAAAAGTAAAATGTGATGATATTGTATTAAACAAATCTTGAAATTAGATGCTTAGGTTGCATTAGTATGACTCACAAGAACTGACCTTGCAGTCATCCCATTTTGCTGTACAGTGGATATAAAAAGACTATACTTCCCTGTTGAAAATGCAGCTTATTGTGATATAAAGCCTAAACACGAGATAGTCATGTTAGATATTTTTCCACCTTTAGGCCCCAATTTACAAAAGGGACAAAAGCCCTTTGTTCTTTGGATTTAGGTGGGACGTCATCTTGGCAGTGTCCAGTTCGCTAGATTTTCTTTCACTTATTGATGGTAGACTTTAGTGTTCCATAGTATATGTAGTGTAGTGTACTGTACTTAAAATTTCTTTCATACCCTTCTACTGATTTGTACATATGTGTCCCCATACACATAACCTCTATACGGAATACGGCGCAATAGAGATGCTGTGGGAGGAGTGGTGTAAAGTATTTATTTATGTTTTGCATTTTATACGACAGAAGCACGCGGATCTGCAGCTATTCTGCTGATCCACGTGCTTTCCGACAAGTCGAATTCCCCGAATTGTCGGATAAAAAAGCTGGGGATTGAATAGGTCGGAACCCCTTTCCGACCTGAAAAAGTCGAAAACTGCCGTCTTTCTGACAAGACGGCAGTATCGACTTCAGTTGAATATACCCCTTAGTGTGCCTTGGGGACCGAGTTTGGGAATGCTTGCTATAAGAGCTACAGTATGTGTATTATTTTAAGCTTTTTCTTCTATATAGTCTGTAATACTAACATTGCTCACATATCTTATACATTATTTTTATTAGAACTTCACTTTTCTTGTAGGTCAGCAGTGTAATTATTACTGCAATTTGACTTAATTTCACAAATTTCCAAATTTGTATGCCAGGATGAAGAGCCATCTGTGGAATCTCCTCCTGTTGCTGGTCTGATGACTGTAGATCCATTGCCACTGAGGGTGGATCCATGGCCGAAGTCACTTATTTCTGATAGATCTACACCAGCAACTATATTCTATCCTGTCAGTAGACCTGTAGAGAAACCTTCTGTCCCAGTATCTCAGCAGTGGAGTACGCGTCGAATACATGGATCCCTACGAGATCCTGAATTTCAGCATAATGGTGAGATTAAAAATGTCCTATTAATTCTAACTAGATATAAATGAATCATCCAATATTTGCTTTGCTTTAAGCGGCAACAGTATTTCCTGTTCCTATTAGGAATTGACTGGATCCCAATACTGTTTCACTCTTCCTAAAATGTCTGCAAGCTTCGCTGGGTTAGCATCAGGACGATGTGTGTCCCAACCGGTTCAAGAACCGATGAACCGGTGTACAACCGCACTATGTACAACCGCTGTATTTACCTGCGTGCCGCAGTAGGGAGGCCAATCCTGGGCCGTTTTTTCAATCCCGGGTATCGGGATTTAAAAATGGTCAATCCTGGGATATCCGGGATTGGCTATTCCCTATGTGTCCACCCCCTCGCCCCGCCCACACAGTACTCACCATACAACAAAGGCGGGCGGGAGGGAAACATCCGTCGGTCTCGGCAGGTGACGGCGGACGCTGTCATGCTGTGCTGGGGAGCCAGGAGGAGGGAGCCGGGCAGCATCTGAGCATCCTGAGGGCGCTCAACGTTGATCCCTCAATCTCCGGGATTGAAGCTTTCAATCCAAGGGATTGAATCTCTGCCTTTTTGGGACTAGATCTCGGGATCCCGGGATTGGCCTCCCTATCCCGCAGTCAGTGGGGTCAGCCCATCTGACGTATAGTACATTAGATGTGGGGATCCCACTGACCATGGCCTGGAGCGCACAGTCGCAGGTACACATTGAGTGATATGGCAAAAACTTCATTGTGATCTGTGTTGGACTACCTATTTATACAATATACTGTATGGTGTACCCCACCTTAGAGTTAGGGATGATTACTGAAAGTTATTTACTGTTGTTGTTTGCTGTTGTTGTTTGTTTTTAGTATTGTCTATTTTAATTATAGTTAAGCTTTGTTAGTGGTTTGTTATTAAGATTATTTTTGTTGTCATTTTAGTTAGCTTTATAATTTACTTGTTTTCATTTGGTAGGTTTTTTTTTTTTTCAATTAGTTACATTCATAGGGGGGAATTCAAATCATACATCACGCCCAATTTCCTTTCTAACGTGTTCCCCTTTATCGTGCATATAGCGCCCATAGTAATCGGGTTTAGCTGCGTAACAGGTTGGGTTCCCTCGCTGCCGTGGGGGTAGCGCGCTGAAATGATTATACCACGCCCGTCAGCAGAAACAGAACGTGTGTGGAAGAGGGTGAAAAGAATTGAATACCGCCCATAGAATCAGGAGAAAGCTGAATACTGGTCACCTGAAGAAGCAGGTCAGGCAGCTGAACAGCTGGAACTATCTGCTTACACCATCTGCGCCAGCATCTGCTATTGTGCTACATCAGGGGCAGGGAACCTTTTTCCTACCAAGGGCCATTTAGACATTTATAAAATTATCAATTGACAAAGTGTATTCTGAGATATATATACACACACACACACACACACACACACACACGTATATATATGATAACAGATTATTCGTATGTGTGTATATGGTGCATACTCTGGTAAAAAGAGAAAATACAGTAAGAGGTGCCAGGAATCTATATATTTATATATTTATTCCTTCAGACAATGAATCAGGGGGCACTAACAATCACTTCCCATAAAACCAGCAATATAATAGACTACGTGTATGAGTAATAACAATTTATTAAAAGCACATTTTGCTATAAGAGATAACCCTTTCAAATACACAAATCAATAATAAGTGTCGTAAATGAAATGAAGGGTATTTTTTCTCTCAATCTTCAACACTGACGTGTTTCGTCCTTTACGAACTTCTTCAGAGGGATGGTCAAAATGGCTATAAGATCAATCCAAAATTGAAAATCAAAGGAAACGCCAGGTCTTTTGGACCATTTTACAATATTGATTTGTGTATTTAAAAGGGTTATCTCTTATAGCAAAATGTGCTTTTAATAAATTATTACTCATACACGTGGTCTATTATATTGCTGGTTTTATGGGAAGTGATTGTTAGCGCCCCCTGATTCATTGTCTGAAGGAGTGTTTATATATATATATATATATATATATATATATATATTTATATGAGGTACACTAGAGAAATATACCAAAGGGAGACATTAGCTCCTATATGTCTCCAGGCTGTCTTTAGGTGCATCAGTCTGGGATAATTACTGTATGTGTGTGGGATTAGCACCCATTGCAGCAGAGCCGATAGTTGGAAGCAGGCAAACCTCTGAGAAGCAGCTGCAAAAAACAGCGCAAAGAGCCGCGGTGATCGCAACGCTGTGATACAAGCCAGGCAGCAGCGGAGCAGGTGTATACGCCAGGAAGATGTAGGGAGGAGTGGGAGCTGGAAGCAAGCACTAGAGCCCGCAGGAACAATTGCTCACTGCTGAGCACCAAACACTGGCTGCCAATACCAGCTCAGAAGCCGGAGTCCGAGCCTGTCGCAGCGCCACTTCCTCCCAGTCCCACCTGCGGTTGCCATGTTAACCTGCATCCTCCCCTGTCCCCTCCATTGGATGCCGCCTCTCTCCTCCCTCCTCTCCTGCGGTACTCTGGCCGGGCCAGGCAAAGTGGCTATGCGGGCCTTATATGGCCCGCAGGCCGGACGTTCCCCACCCCTGTGGTATATGGTTTTGTTTTGTTTTGTTTTGTTTTGTTTTTCAAAAGCTTTATATTTGAAAATATATAAAACTAGTAAAAAGAAAATATTATTTAGTTAAATGAACAGGTATCGTTATTGTACAAGTACCACCACAATGCGTAATGAACAAGCTCCAAGCATGGGGGACACTTGTGACTTCAACCTCATTCACTTATTGGGTGAAGTAGCCTTTTAATCTTGTCTGTTTGTTGTCAAAAAAGCTTTTCATTCTTTGTTAAATACACCACCCAATGGGATATGCAAAAACTACACAACACCCATATCACCAGGTTTCACCACTTGCGCATCTTTATATTGTGACAAATTATGGCCCAGATTTGTCAAGCCTTGGAGAGTGATAAATTGCATGGTGATAAAGTGCCAAACAATCAGGTCCTAACTGTAATTTTTCAAACACTGCCTGTGACATGACAGGAGCGGATTGGTTGGTACTTTACCACCGTACAATTTATCACTCTCCAAGGCTTGATAAATTTAGGCCTATAATTTTACTTCTAATTGTAATATTAATATCTTCTATTTTTCTTTACTTTCCAGGAAACTTCAACAGTCCATGCTATTATAATGGAGACTTTAATGATAACAGTAGCATTGAAGGTATGGTTTATGATGTACACTGAAATCTGTGTGGGATGTTCTAAATATACAGATATATCCTCTCTCATTGTGGCTGCAGTCATGTTAACAGCACTTTGTGCCTAGTCGTGAACTCGTTTTCTAACACCAGGCGTCTTTTTTTCTGCATTTTTGTGCTTTTTGTGAGCTTGTTTTCTAACACCAGGCATCTTTTTGTGCATTTTGTGCTATGAGAATAAGAGGCACAAGCAGACTCTGCTGATTAAAATGAAATGCGATATGTCAGGAAGGGGTAGGGTAAGGGGAAAGGGGAAGGGAACTAGAGCACAAGTGATGGAATATAGATTATATGGTCATGACAACCAGTAATTTCATAAACCACAATTCTTTTGTAATTATGTCCTTAAGAGAAGGATTATAACCATAACTCATGTGGGGGTGCTCCCCTGAGAGTATATAATTACAATTGTAGAAAGAAGAAAAGAAACTCTCTTTTTCTGGGGGCACTCATTGAAAAATTAGTATATTTAAAATGTAACCTTTATTTGCTCAAGATTAAAATATTATGGCACACTACTAGACATAGACATTTAACATATATATATGGTTGATCCTGCCAGTAGCATATGCTTGTCTCAAAGATTAAGCCATGCACGTGTAAGTACACACGGCCGGTACAGTGAAACTGCGAATGGCTCATTAAATCAGTTATGGTTCCTTTGATCAGTGTCTATCTTATATATATATGTTAAATGTCTATGTCTAGTAGTGTGCCATAATATTTTAATCTTGAGCAAATAAAGGTTACATTTTAAATATACTAATTTTTCAGTGAGTGCCCCCAGAAAAAGAGAGTTTCTTTTCTTCTTTCTAAAATGAAATGCGACATGCCTATATTCTGTGTGCATCTGCAGCTGTATCTGCATAGGAAAACACTGTATCATAGCATTTTGTATGCAAATACGGTGTGGGGGGTAATTCAGTGTTGATCGTAGCAGCAAATTTGTTAGCAGTTGGGCAAAACCATGTGCACTGCAGGTGTGGTAATTATAACATGTGCAGAGAGAGTTAGATTTGGGTGGGTTATATTGTTTCTGTGCAGTATAAATAATGGCTGCTTTATTTTTACACTGCAATTTAGATTTCAGTTTGAACACACCACACACAAATCTAACTCTCTGAAAATGTTATATCTGCCACCCTGCAGTCACATGGTTTTGTCCAACTGCTAACAAATTTGCTGCTGCGATCAACTCTGAATTAGGCCCACAGTCCTCTCCGCATAACGATACAAATAAGACACATTTTTGGCAAAAATGGATGCCCGACATTAGCAGAGTTGCACTGGAACTGCCAGCTGACTCACACCAGGTATCTCGCAGTGCATGGCATATTGAGGCTAGATGTATGAGGACACATTGCAAACAGATTATGGTTTAGATAAATAGCAGGACTATACTTTTATTTCAACAAATTTTACATTCCATTTTATGCTGCTACCCAGGTAATGTATTTAGCTTCTTTCACCTGATTACACAAAATATCTAACTGCCCCAAAAGACAGGGTCAAAAATATGTGGGAATGGCCTATTTAATAAACCTGTCCTGTGAAAATGTATTACATATTGGTATGATATTGTGGAGTCTGTAAATAGGTTGTACATTCTCCACCATCCCAAGCTCTCTGAATTCTGCTATAATGGGAATCATGTGCATGGGGTCTCCCTTTAACACTACAGTGGCACAAAAAACCTGTGATACAAGCTCCATGCTGAAAATGCCCCTGATGTGTTGTGGTGCGGGTAAAAACAAGATTGAAACCATTGGAGTAGCAAGTTTACCACTAGGGAAACCAATCCCTTCCTCATTGTAATCACAGGATTCGGGATTGTAACAGACACATTGGTCCACACAGCAAAGAAAACAGACACATACACACACTCACACTGGCCCCCACTGGAAAAAAAATAACACGCATTAATTGCCTCCACAGGAAAAACACATTAATTGCCCCAGTCCCCCACAGAAGACTGACCTTACCTCACTTGCTGTTAGTCTCTCACAGCAAAACTAACTTGCAGCTGCTACTTCAACTTGCAGAAATGCCATGGAAGAAGAGAGGATCTCCCAGTTCCTTCCTCGCCCTCTCGACACCTCAGTGACTCTACCTCAATCACTACTGCAGAGTCTGTACAGTGATGGAACGGCATGCGACTGACGTCACAACGCCTTTACCAAGATGATTATAGGTCATGGTCCGTTCCTTGTCTGAGCCGCTGGAAGAGCCCAACGCTGCCTGGGCCACAAATTAACTTAGCACTGGCTATGGAGGATGCAGCTGCTTCAGACATGGTCTCGAAGAAACATTAGGCAGCTGTACTATACTCATGAAGCTGTGCTGTTACTTGCATTAACATGAGGTAGTAAATCTGGCTGACGTTGGTATCCGCACTTGGTGACCGCTTTCCGTGCAACTCAGAATCAGGCCCTAAGACGGGCCAATAGTAAATGGTTATAGCTGGCTGTCTCTGAGACTCTCCTATACTGCTCGGCCAATCACAAGTGTTTTCCCATGTCATTTGTGATTGGTAGCTAGTGAAGAGGTGTCCTGGATAATCCAGACTTTTATCATTTTGGGTCTGATTCAGTTCTGTTGTTTACCAGTCGGCTCATATGCACGATGTGCACTGTGCATGTCTGTCTGCAACCTCGTTTGCAGTGCTCAAAAGCCACAAGCATGATTGACAACCTGCAACCGGCAGAGCAGGGGCAGTGATGGGGATCTTTCTGCAAAACAGTGGTGTGTCGCCTTCAGGGTCTGCAACAGGGTCTGCATCTTCTGACACAGATTTCCTGGGCCTGCAAGCCTGGAATTCACGCCCATTCTGACTAACCTAAAGGTTACTCGGATGTATGATGTTCACAAAAGTGACCTGTTGACTGAGTCTACAGGCACAGCAGCAGATCACAGAAGGAGGAAGGAAGCGTCTATTTACATGAGGTGTCATCTGCAGCATTAGCATATTTACACACAGCAGCTGCATCCACCTCTGAATCAGGCCCATAGTGTGCAGATGAATTTTGAAGAATCTTTATTCAATTAAAGTTTATTTGTAAATTGTGTCTTTTTTGTACCGTACTCTGGGCTTGATTCATTATGGATCGCTGTCGAGGCTGAGATGGCAATGTTCACAAATCTGCTCTTGATAAAATTTGCATGTGAAGAGCCGCCCAGAAAGGATAAAAGACGCCCAACGATGCAATCGGACATCTGCGTAGGCCTTAGCAGATTCACAATGCATACGCAAAAAAAGGACACCATCGACATTTGCGGCTGACCCCAGCATACTCAAATCAATGAGAATGGAGTCTCACCGGGCGCCGTTTTTGAATGCAGCATTTGCATATGACGTCAGATACATGCCCCAAAATGGCCATCACGCGCCTGCGTTTTCCCAACCACTCCCCAAAATGCCATATTGCCACCCACAAACAGTCACTTCCTGTCATTCAAAATGTGTTCACTTTACAATTAGGCTGCGTATGCATGGTGATTGCATTTTGCTTTTTGAGCACGCGCATTGCGTTCACAGCGCATGTGCAGTTTGCCGATAACAGTTTACTGCGTGCAATCTCACATTTGCAATCGGTAATGAGTCAGGCCCTCTGTAAATGTACAGGCTACTGTAGAGGCAAATTTGTTAATTCAGGGTGCAATCATGTTAAATACCGTAGCCCCATCTGCCATACTGTCAATTTGAATTAGTTAATTTCTTTGATTTACACAGTAATCCATCTACTCTATGTTTGAAAAAGTATGTAACGGATTTTGTAACTCTTTTAACATTATTATTGTTTATACAGCGGTGTACAAAGAATATGCTATACATATCATTCTCTGTCCCAATTGGAGCTTACAGACTACAAGGGGGTATTCAATTAGATCCGACAATTTTGGAGCTATCGAATTCACCCACCTGCTTATTCAACTGCGGGCTGTTTTCATCCACTTTTAAGGTATTTTTGCCAATGCATTTTCACTTCTTTTTTTTCAGCGAAAAGGCTTTGGCGAAAAACGCCTCAAAATCTGTGAAAACGGACCACTTTTTTTGCCGGCGCAGGTGAAAAAACACGTGGATTTGCTGACACATGTTTTTTGCTCCTACTGAATTTTTCACCTAGGCGGCAAAACGGCCCCGCTATTGAATAGGGCGAATCCCCATTCACCGTGAAAAATAGCGAAAAGTACCGTTTTTTTTCAGCTAGGTGAAAAAACATCCTTAATTGAATACCCCCCTAAGGGGTCTATGTACTAAGCCTTGAAGAAAGATAAGGTACCAACCAACCAGCGTCTTTTTCGAACACAGTCTGTAACATTTATGTTAGGAGCTGATTGGCTGGTACTTTATCTCTCGTCAAGGCTTAGTACATTGGTGGTCATTCCGAGTTGTTCGCTCGTTGCCGTTTTTCGCAACGGACCAATTAGGTGGAAACTGCGCATGCGCATGGTACGCAGCACGCATGCGTTCAGTAATTTTACACAATGAACACAAGCTCGAGCAACGTTTTTTCATCGCTCGAGTGATCGTAGTGTGATTGACAGGAAGTGGGTGTTTCTGGGCGGAAACTGGACGTTTTCAGGGAGTGTGCTAAAAAACGCAGGCGTTCCAGGTAAAAACGCAGGAGTGTCTGGAGAAACGGGGTAGTGGCTGGCCGAACGCAGGGCGTGTTTGTGACGTCATACCAGGAACTAAACGGACTGAGGTGATCGCAGTCTAGGAGTAGGTCTGGAGCTACTCAGAAACTGCTAGGAATTATTTATTAGCAGTTCTGACAATCTTTCGTTCGCTATCTCTGCTAAGCTAAGATACACTCCCAGAGGGCGGCGGCCTAGCATTTGCAATGCTGCTAAAAGCAGCTAGCGAGCGAACAACTCGGAATGACCACCATAGACTCCTAAGCTCCCTACCATGAAAGAGCACACTCACCCACCTGTTGATACAAGGTAGGGTTCATTTTTGCCAGAATCCAATTAACCATGTGTTTTAAAGGAAGCCGAAGTATCCAGAGAAAAAACCCATACAAACACGGAGAAAACCTACAAACTTCAGACAGATAGGGCTATTTTTGGTGGTGACCTCAGTGCTGTGAAGCAGTAATGCTACAGTAACTATGCTGCTGAAATGCATTAACTAAATGCTACCTGTACCTGAACAGTACACCGTTGCTAGAGCGAGAGCAGAGACTTCTCCTCTCATGTGCCTTTCCTTCTCTTACTTACCCTATCTTATACTCCATACTCCCTTTGATGGCATCTAACCCCTGTTATCTGTTTATACCTTGTACTTGCCCTACATTAAGTCTCAAACTGTAAGTGCTTTATTTATATTTTGCTCATTTGTTTATGTACTCTGTAATGGGCGTTGCTGATCCCCTTTGGCGCCATAGAAATGAAAGCTAATAATAATAATAATTGCTACAATTCCTTTTTCAGATGACCGGCTGTCCCAGATCTCTGCTAGGTCAGCAGCTTCTAGCTCTCTGGCCTCTCAGGTACTGGAGTGTGCACAGAGGCGAAAAGAGTACTTCTGGGGCAAGAAATGACAAGATTCATCAGCTTTTATTCTTTTTTACATAGATGTGGAAAATGTAAAAACTATGATAATTATGTGTGTTTAAAATTTGTCTGTATTTTCAAGATGTAATCATTGTCTTATTGGGGTTTTTTATGCACTATTCCTATTGTTGAAATAATGGTAGGGCTAATAAATTGTATGATTCTTATGTCATTCATTTGCAACAGTATACTTTGAAATCAATATAGATCTATGGTGGTCATTCCGAGTTGTTCGCTCGTTGCCGATTTTCGCTATATTGTGATTAGTCGCTTACTGCGCATGCGCAAGGGTCGCAGAGTGCATGCGCTTAGTTATTTTACACAAAAGTTAGGTATTTTACTCACGGCATAACGAGGATTTTTCATCGTTCTGGTGATCGTAGTGTGATTGACAGGAAGTGGGTGTTTCTGGGCGGAAACTGTCCGTTTTATGGGAGTGTGTGGAAAAACGCTGGCGTTTCTGGGAAAAACGCGGGAGTGTCTGAAGAAACGGGGGAGTGTCTGGGCGAACGCTGGGTGTGTTTGTGACGTCAAACCAGGAACGAAACTGACTGAACTGATCACAATGGCTGAGTAAGTCTGGAGCTACTCAGAAACTGCTAAGAAATTTCTATTCGCAATTCTGCGAATCTTTCGTTCGCAATTCTGCTAAGCTAAGATACACTCCCAGAGGGCGGCGGCTTAGCGTGTGCAATGCTGCCAAAAGCAGCTAGCGAGCGAACAACTCGGAATGAGGGCCTATGGACGGATTGGATTTACATTGTCTCCCCCCTGCCCTCTTTTCTGTATTATACAGTACGTTGGAGCGATTACATCTCCACTCCCTACTCACTGCTTTAGAATATACCGATTTGGTATATTAAATAAACATTCACCATGAGAATGTTAACATGGTCATAATATGAACATGTCAACTCTATGGGCGGTAGTCAATTCTTTTCACCCCCTTTCACACCCGTTCTGTTTCTGCTGATGGATGTGGTATCATCATTTCAGCCTGCTACCCCCGGGGGGAACGAGTTGCCCTAACCCTTTAAGCAACTAAACCTGATAACTATGGGCGCGATATGCGCAATAACGAGAAACACGTTAGAAAGGAGATTGGGCGTGATGTATCATTTGGATACCACCCTATGAATCTCGATTTACAGACTGCATACCTAATTTACAGTACAAGACATTCAAGACTACTGTTGCTTTTTATATTTGTTGAAACAATGTTACAGTTTTATACAGAATTGTTTGACATTACGTAATGCTATAGAGTGGATTTTTAGTTTTAATGTTTCAGCTATAAGGGTACTTACTGGCATTGTGTATGCTTACAATAAAACAACTCAAGTTCCATCGGTCAGGTGAAAACAAATAGAAACTGGTTCACATGCGGTATACCTATTATGGTAAAGTTTCTATTACACTAATTCGTGAAGCACAATGTCAATAAAACATAAACTCACATTATTAAATAAATTTTTATTTAAATAAATACTCCCCAAACCTTCATTAATCAATTTCTTAATATTATTTGTATTTTGTAATCACATGGAAGATTTTCTTCATATATAATCTATGGGCAATCTTATTTATTAAGGTTATTCTTCTTGTACGCTTTAGAAAAGTGTTCTTTATTTATTATCCAAGGGTTCTTTTTGCAATCCATGGGACATTTCCTGTGATTGTAATCCATGCACATATGTAATCCACTGACTGTCATCTTTATTTGTAATCCAGAGAAAATAATAATAATAATAATAATAATTTAAAAAAACAACACATAACAGACAACGCTAACTACTCTGCAGAATGAGTGTATGCCAGTTTTGTGTGCGAGCCTTAATGTTATTGGCTGGCAGCAAGGTATGTGCCTAGGATTCCATCCTTTGATCATCATTAGAGTTTTAATTAAGTCTAAATTTATATGGAAAATCAATGGACAATTGCATGAAGCTGTATTCATTTTAGTGGCCCATTTAATTGGATTTCCCACGTGCACAAATCCATTCACATTATTGGGGCAAAATACAGCACAATACTAGTGTAACTGCTTTTATAACCCCTAGTGGGTATGTATGTACAATGTGCTCCAGCAGAAATTAACAGACTTTCTCTGACGTCCTAAGTGGATGCTGGGGACTCCGTCAGGACCATGGGGAATAGCGGCTCCGCAGGAGACAGGGCACAAAACTAAAGCTTTAGGATCAGGTGGTGTGTACTGGCTCCTCCCCCTATGACCCTCCTCCAAGCCTCAGTTAGGTTTTTGTGCCCGTCCGAGCAGGGTGCAATCTAGGTGGCTCTCTTAAGGAGCTGCTTAGAAAAAGTTTTTAGGTTTTTTATTTTCAGTGAGTCCTGCTGGCAACAGGCTCACTGCATCGAGGGACTTAGGGGAGAGAAGTTCAACTCACCTGCGTGCAGGATGGATTGGCTTCTTAGGCTACTGGACACCATTAGCTCCAGAGGGAGTCGGAACACAGGTCTCACCCTGGGGTTCGTCCCGGAGCCGCGCCGCCGACCCCCCTTGCAGATGCTGAAGATTGAAGGTCCAGAAACCGGCGGCAGAAGGCTCTTCAGTCTTCTTGAAGGTAGCGCACAGCACTGCAGCTGTGCGCCATTGTTTGTCACACACTTCTCACCAACGGTCACGGAGGGTGCAGGGCGCTGCTGGGGCCGCCCTGGGCAGCAATGTAAATACCTTTTATGGCTAAAAAATACATCACATATAGCCCTTGAGGCTATATGGATGTATTTAACCCCTGCCAGATATTACAAACTACGGGAGAAAAGCCCGCCGGAATAGGGGGCGGGGCTTATTCTCCTCAGCACACAGCGCCATTTTCCTGCTCAGCTCCGCTGTGAGGAAGGCTCCCAGGACTCTCCCCTGCACTGCACTACAGAAACAGGGTAAAACAGAGAGGGGGGGCACTTTTTTTGGCGATATTTTATATATTTAAGCTGCTATAAGGATACAACACTTATATAAGGTTGTTCCCATATATATTATAGCGCTTGGGTGTGTGCTGGCAAACTCTCCCTCTGTCTCCCCAAAGGGCTAGTGGGGTCCTGTCTTCGATAAGAGCATTCCCTGTGTGTCTGCTGTGTGTCGGTACGTGTGTGTCGACATGTATGAGGACGATGTTGGTGTGGAGGCAGAGCAATTGCCGGTAATGGTGATGTCACCCCCCAGGGAGTCGACACCGGAATGGATGGCTTTGTTTATGGAATTACGTGATAATGTCAGCACATTACAAAAATCAGTTGACGACATGAGACGGCCGGAAAACCAGTTGGTACCTGCCCAGGCGTCTCAGACACCGTCAGGGGCTGTAAAACGCCCTTTACCTCAGTCGGTCGACACAGACCCAGACACGGACACTGAATCTAGTGTCGACGGTGAAGAAACAAACGTATTTTCAAGTAGAGCCACACGTTATATGATCACGGCAATGAAGGAGGCTTTGCATATCTCTGATACTGCAAGTACCACAAAAAGGGGTATTATGTGGGGGGTGAAAAAACTACCTGTAGTTTTTCCTGAATCAGAGGAATTGAATGATGTATGTGATGAAGCGTGGGTTAACCCAGATAGAAAAGTGCTAATTTCAAAAAAGTTATTGGCATTATACCCTTTCACGCCAGAGGTTAGGGCGCGCTGGGAAACACCCCCTAGGGTGGATAAGGCGCTCACACGCTTATCAAAACAAGTGGCGTTACCGTCTCCTGATACGGCCGCCCTCAAGGATCCAGCTGATAGGAGGCTGGAAACTACCCTAAAGAGTATATACACACATACTGGTGTTATACTGCGACCAGCCATCGCCTCAGCCTGGATGTGCAGTGCTGGGGTGGTCTGGTCGGATTCCCTGACTGAAAATATTGATACCCTGGATAGGGACAGTATTTTATTGACTATAGAGCAATTAAAGGATGCTTTTCTTTATATGCGAGATGCTCAGAGGGATATTTGCACTCTGGCATCGAGAGTAAGTGCGATGTCCATATCTGCCAGAAGAAGTTTATGGACGCGACAGTGGTCAAGTGATGCGGATTCCAAACGACATATGGAAGTATTGCCGTATAAAGGGGAGGAATTATTTGGCGTAGGTCTATCGGATCTGGTGGCCACGGCAACTGCCGGAAAATCCACCTTTTTACCTCAGACCCCCTCCCAACAGAAAAAGACACCGTCTTTTCAGCCGCAGTCCTTTCGGTCCTATAAGAACAAGAGGGCAAAAGGACAGTCATATCTGCCCCGGGGCAGAGGAAGGGGTAAGAGAGGGCAGCAAGCAGCCCCTGCCCAGGAACAGAAGCCCTCCCAGGGTTCTGCAAAGCCCTCAGCATGACGCTGGGGCTGTACAAGCGGACTCAGGAGCGGTGGGGGGTCGACTCAGGAATTTCAGCGCACAGTGGGCTTGCTCACAGGTGGACCCTTGGATCCTGCAGGTAGTATCTCAGGGTTACAGGTTGGAATTCGAGAAGTCTCCCCCTCGCCGGTTCCTAAAGTCTGCTTTGCCAACGTCTCCCTCAGACAGGGCGACGGTATTGGAAGCCATTCACAAGCTGTTTTCTCAGCAGGTGATAGTCAAGGTACCCCTCCTACAACAGGGAAAGGGGTATTACTCCACGCTATTTGTGGTACCGAAGCCGGACGGCTCGGTAAGACCTATTCTAAATCTGAAATCTTTGAACCTGTACATACAAAAATTCAAGTTCAAGATGGAATCACTCAGAGCAGTGATAGCGAATCTGGAAGAAGGGGACTTTATGGTGTCCCTGGACATAAAGGATGCTTACCTGCATGTCCCAATTTGCCCTTCACATCAAGGGTACCTCAGGTTCGTGGTGCAAAACTGTCATTATCAGTTTCAGACGCTGCCGTTTGGATTGTCCACGGCACCTCGGGTCTTTACCAAGGTAATGGCCGAAATGATGATTCTTCTGCGAAGAAGAGGCGTATTAATTATCCCTTACTTGGACGATCTCCTGATAAGGGCAAGGTCCAGAGAACAGCTGGAGGACGGAGTAGCACTAACCCAAGTAGTGCTGCAACAACACGGGTGGATTCTGAATTTTACAAAATCTCAGTTGACCCCGACAACACGTCTGCTGTTCCTGGGAATGATTCTGGACACGGTTCAGAAAAAGGTGTTTCTTCCGGAGGAGAAAGCCAAGGAGTTATCCGAACTTGTCAGGAACCTCCTAAAACCAGGAAAAGTGTCTGTGCATCAATGCACAAGAGTCCTGGGAAAGATGGTGGCTTCTTACGAAGCAATTCCATTCGGCAGATTCCACGCACAAACTTTTCAGTGGGATCTGCTGGACAAATGGTCCGGATCGCATCTGCAGATGCATCAGCGGATAACCTTATCGCCACGGACAAGGGTGTCTCTTCTGTGGTGGTTGCAGAGTGCTCATCTGTTAGAGGGCCGCAGATTCGGCATACAGGACTGGGTCCTGGTGACCACGGATGCCAGTCTGAGAGGCTGGGGAGCGGTCACACAGGGAAGAAACTTCCAGGGAGTATGGTCAAGCCTGGAGATGTCTCTTCATATAAATATACTGGAGCTAAGAGCAATTTACAATGCTCTAAGCCTGGCAAAACCCCTGCTTCAGGGTCAGCCGGTGTTGATCCAGTCGGACAACATCACGGCAGTCGCCCACGTAAACAGACAGGGCGGCACAAGAAGCAGGAGAGCAATGGCAGAAGCTGCAAGGATTCTTCGCTGGGCGGAAGATCATGTGATAGCACTGTCAGCAGTGTTCATTCCGGGAGTAGACAACTGGGAAGCAGACTTCCTCAGCAGACACGATCTACACCCGGGAGAGTGGGGACTTCATCCAGAAGTCTTCCACATAATTGTGAACCGTTGGGAAAAATCAAAGGTGGATATGATGGCGTCTCGCCTCAACAAAAAACTGGACAGGTATTGCGCCAGGTCAAGAGACCCTCAGGCAATAGCTGTGGACGCTCTGGTAACACCATGGGTGTACCAGTCAGTGTATGTATTTCCTCCTCTGCCTCTCATACCCAAAGTACTGAGAATTATACGGCAAAGGGGAGTAAGAACGATACTCGTGGCTCCGGATTGGCCAAGAAGAACTTGGTAACCGGAACTTCAGGAGATGCTCACGGAAAATCCGTGGCCTCTACCTCTAAGACGGGACCTGATTCAGCAGGGACCGTGTCTATTCCAAGACTTACCGCGGCTGCGTTTGACGGCATGGCGGTTGAACGCCGAATTCTAAAGGAAAAAGGCATTCCAGAAGAGGTCATTCCTACACTGGTTAAAGCCAGGAAGGAGGTGACTGCACAACATTATCACCGCATTTGGAGAAAATATGTTGCGTGGTGTGAGGCCAGGAAGGCCCCCACGGAGGAATTTCAACTGGGTCGATTCCTACATTTCCTGCAAACAGGATTGTCTATGGGCCTCAAATTGGGGTCCATTAAGGTTCAAATTTCGGCCCTGTCGATTTTCTTCCAGAAAGAATTGGCTTCAGTTCCTGAAGTCCAGACTTTTGTAAAAGGAGTACTACATATACAGCCCCCGGTTGTGCCCCCAGTGGCTCCGTGGGACCTGAATGTAGTTTTGGATTTTCTCAAATCCCATTGGTTTGAGCCACTCAAATCGGTGGATTTGAAATATCTTACATGGAAAGTAACCATGCTACTGGCCCTGGCTTCAGCCAGGAGAGTATCAGAATTGGCGGCTTTATCGTATAAGAGCCCATATCTGATTTTCCATTCGGACAGGGCAGAACTGCGGACGCGTCCTCATTTTCTGCCTAAGGTGGTGTCAGCGTTTCACCTGAACCAGCCTATTGTGGTGCCTGCGGCTACTAGCGATTTGGAAGATTCCAAGTTGCTGGACGTTGTCAGGGCATTGAAAATATACATTTCAAGGACGGCTGGAGTCAGAAAATCTGACTCGCTGTTTATACTGTATGCACCCAACAAGCTGGGTGCTCCTGCTTCTAAGCAGACGATTGCTCGTTGGATTTGTAGCACAATTCAACTTGCACATTCTGTGGCAGGCCTGCCACAGCCTAAATCTGTCAAGGCCCATTCCACAAGGAAGGTGGGCTCATCCTGGGCGGCTGCCCGAGGGGTCTCGGCATTACAACTCTGCCGAGCAGCTACGTGGTCGGGGGAGAACACGTTTGTAAAATTCTACAAATTTGATACCCTGGCTAAAGAGGACCTGGAGTTCTCTCATTCGGTGCTGCAGAGTCATCCGCACTCTCCCGCCCGTTTGGGAGCTTTGGTATAATCCCCATGGTCCTGACGGAGTCCCCAGCATCCACTTAGGACGTCAGAGAAAATAAGATTTTACTTACCGATAAATCTATTTCTCGTAGTCCGTAGTGGATGCTGGGCGCCCATCCCAAGTGCGGATTGTCTGCAATACTTGTACATAGTTATTGTTACAAAAAAATCGGGTTGTTATTTGTTGTGAGCCGTCTGTTCAGAGGCTCCTACGTTTGTCATACTGTTAACTGGGTTTAGATCACAAGTTATACGGTGTGATTGGTGTGGCTGGTATGAGTCTTACCCGGGATTCAATATCTTTCCTTATTGTGTACGCTCGTCCGGGCACAGTATCCTAACTGAGGCTTGGAGGAGGGTCATAGGGGGAGGAGCCAGTACACACCACCTGATCCTAAAGCTTTAGTTTTGTGCCCTGTCTCCTGCGGAGCCGCTATTCCCCATGGTCCTGACGGAGTCCCCAGCATCCACTACGGACTACGAGAAATAGATTTATCGGTAAGTAAAATCTTATTTTTTCAAATGCTGAAACGTGCCTTGAATGTACTGTACTGAAATGGATCAAGCAGCATCCCAAAATAGCTCTAAGCAAATGCATGCGGCTGCAGTATGTATGAAAATGAGCATGGACACATAGGGGTATATTCAATTAGGGTCGAAAACTGCCGTCTGTCGAAAAGACGGCAGTTTTCGACTTTTTAAGGTCGAATAGTGATTCAACCTATTCAGTCCCATCAATTTTTATTCGACAAGTCGTGGAATTCGACTTGTCGAATAGTACATGAATCGGCGGTATAGCTGCCAATTCACGTACTTTTGAGTGAAACGGGGCCAAATTCAACAGGATTTGGCCCCGTTTCCGACCATCTCAGTCCGACATAAAAAAATGTCGGACTGAGATGTGGGACCCAGAGGAGGAGAGGGGGACAGCCGCAGGGCATACAGGGGAGAGAAGTGATACAGCACAGCACTGCAGAAGGATGTCTCACAGCCGCACCGCTCACGGCAGCGTCCACCCGGCTCCAGCAAGTGAGGTCACGCTTGCTGGAGCCGGGTGGACACTGCCGTGAGGTCGGGCGGCTGTGAGATGTCCTTCTGCAGCGCTACTGTAACGCTGCTCTCCTCCGTCTGCCCGCGGCTGTCCACGCTGGTCTCCCTGCGGCTGTCCACCCCCTCTCCTCCTCTGGGTCCCTCATCTCAATTTAACTTTTTAAAAGTCGAATTGAGATGAGATTGAATAGGGGTTGTCGGATCCATTCCGACAAATGCAATGCGGAATGGATCCGACCCTAATTGAATATACCCCATAGATTATGGAGTTTATGTAAGAGCCTGCAGGATGCAAGCTCTGGTGAAGTTTGAGGGTATTTTTAAAGAAACAATCATTTAAAAGGCAACACTAGGTTGATGTTGTGCCAGAGCCTGTATCTTGCAGGCTATTACTTATACCCTTATATTTTATATGCAGTTGTATGCTTTGCACTTGCATTAAACACATGCCAGGTAGCACTTAAACTCCAGTGATTGCAGGCCCTAAAACAGCAGAAAAATAAAAAATAAAACAATATTAGAAATTATCTTTTGAATTGAAGGGTATTTGGCTTTAACATTCCCCTATAAATCCACAACTGTAGCATACTATTATAGATGTATATATTATGTTGTTTCTTGATATGGGTGTAAATCACTTGTATGATGTCTGTGCTAAGTTCCCTAGTGACCTATTACTTTCATAGTAAATTGGTATATTGCTTTAATATGCTTTATTGGAGGAAACGTCCACGAGCTTTGACTGTTACATTGATCTACCCATTTACTGGATGGATTCCCTGTAAAAATCTGCTTGTACCTAGAATACAGGAATATTAGAGTTCCTGTCACAAACCATAGCCGCCCACAAGCGCGAATGAAACCTAAGATTTAGTGAATGTGGTCACTGGTAAGAAATGGAACTCCCTGGCTAAACTGACTGTACACTTTGTTTTTCATGATTACAATATCTGTTGAGCACTCTGTGAAATAGTTTTTTAGAACTGTAATTGTTTCTTATATTTAATAGTTTGTGTAATTATTTCATTCATGCAAAATTAATTTTACTATATTGTTATATTGCACATGATTTGTGTATTTGCGAACTGTAAATATGTGTTTTTAATAATATACAGTATTGGTTTTCAAAATGTCAAGGAAATGAATGTATATTTTTCTTAATTAAACCTAAACAGATGTTTACTATACATTGATGAGGTTTTATTGAGCATATAATTATTTATTTCTCTGACGTCCTAGTGGATGCTGGGACTTCCGTAAGGACCATGGGGAATAGCGGCTCCGCAGGAGACTGGGCACAAAAGTAAAAGCTTTAGACTAGCTGGTGTGCACTGGCTCCTCCCCCTATGACCCTCCTCCAAGCCTCAGTTAGATTTTTGTGCCCGGCCGAGAAGGGTGCATGCTAGGTAGCTCTCCTGAGCTGCTTAGAGTAAAAGTTTAAATAGGTTTTTTATTTTCAGTGAGACCTGCTGGCAACAGGCTCACTGCATCGTGGGACTAAGGGGAGAAGAAGCGAACTCACCTGCATGCAGAGTGGATTGGGCTTCTTGGCTACTGGACATTAGCTCCAGAGGGACGATCACAGGTTCAGCCTGGATGGGTCCCGGAGCCGCACCGCCGGCCCCCTTACAGAGCCAGAAGAGCGAAGAGGTCCGGAGAAATCGGCGGCAGAAGACGTTCCTGTCTTCAGATAAGGTAGCGCACAGCACTGCAGCTGTGCGCCATTGCTCTCAGCACACTTCACACTCCGGTCACTGAGGGTGCAGGGCGCTGGGGGGGAGCGCCCTGAGACGCAATAAAACACTATAAAAACCTTATATGGCTAAAGAAATGCATCACATATAGCTCCTGGGCTATATGGATGCATTTAACCCCTGCCAGTTTTCCTAAAAAAAGCGGGAGAAAAGGCCGCCGTGAAGGGGGCGGAGCCTTTCTCCTCAGCACACAAGCGCCATTTTCTTTCACAGCTCCGCTGGAAGGACGGCTCCCTGACTCTCCCCTGCAGTCCTGCTACAAGAATCAGGGTAAAACAAGAGAGGGGGGGCACTATTGGCAGCTAATATAAAACAGCAGCTATAAAGGGAGAAACACTTACATAAGGTTATCCCTGTATATATATAGCGCTCTGGAGTGTGCTGGCAAACTCTCCCTCTGTCTCCCCAAAGGGCTCGTGGGGTCCTGTCCTCTTTCAGAGCATTCCCTGTGTGTGTGCTGGGTGTCGGTACGATTGTGTCGACATGTATGAGGAGGAAAATGATGTGGAAGCAGAGCAATTGCCTGTGTTAGTGATGTCACCCCCTAGGGAGTCGACACCTGACTGGATGGTCGTATTTAAAGAATTACGTGACAATGTCAGCACTTTGCAAAAAACTGTTGACGACATGAGACAGCCGGCAAATCAATTAGTGCCTGTTCAGGCGTCTCAGACACCGTCAGGGGCGCTAAAACGCCCGTTACCTCAGATGGTCGACACAGACCCAGACACGGATACTGAATCCAGTGTCGACGGTGAGGAGACAAACGTATTGTCCAGTAGGGCCACACGTTACATGATCACGGCAATGAAGGAGGCATTGAATATTTCTGACACTACAAGTACCACAAAAAAGGTTATTATGTGGGGTGTGAAAAAACTACCAGTAGTTTTTCCTGAATCAGATGAATTAAATGAGGTGTGTGTGATAAAGCGTGGCTTTCCCCCGATAAAAAACTGCTGATTTCTAATAAATTATTGGCACTATACCCTTTCCCGCCAGAGGTTAGGGCACGTTGGGAAACACCTCCTAGGGTAGATAAGGCGCTCACACGCTTATCAAAACAAGTGGCGTTACCGTCTCCCGATACGGCCGCCCTCAAGGAACCAGCTGATAGGAGGCTGGAAAATATCCTAAAAGGTATATACACACATACTGGTGTTATACTGCGACCAGCAATCGCCTCAGCCTGGATGTGCAGCGCTGGAGTGGCTTGGTCGGATTCCCTGACTGAAAATATTGATACCCTGGATAGGGACAGTATATTATTAACTATAGAGCATTTAAAGGATGCATTACTATATATGCGAGATGCACAGAGGGATATTTGCACCCTGGCATCTAGAGTGAGTGCGATGTCCATTTCTGCCAGAAGAGCGTTATGGACGCGACAGTGGTCAGGTGATGCGGATTCCAAACGACATATGGAAGTATTGCCGTATAAAGGGGAGGAGTTATTTGGGGTCGGTCTATCGGACCTGGTGGCCACGGCAACGGCTGGAAAATCCACCTTTTTACCCCAGGTCACCTCTCAGCAGAAAAAGACACCGTCTTTTCAAACTCAGTCCTTTCGTCCCCTTAAGGGCAAGCGGGCAAAAGGCCACTCATTTCTGTCCCGGGGCAGAGGAAGGGGAAAAAGACTGCACCAGGCAGCCTCTTCCCAGGAACAGAAGCCCTCCCCCGCTTCTGCCAAGTCTTCAGCATGACGCTGGGGCTCTACAAGCGGACTCAGGCACGGTGGGGGGCCGTCTCAAGAATTTCAGCGCGCAGTGGGCTCACTCGCAAGTGGACCCCTGGATCCTGCAGGTAGTATCACAGGGGTACAAATTGGAATTCGAGACGTCTCCCCCTCGCCGGTTCCTGAAGTCTGCTCTACCAACGTCTCCCTCCGACAGGGAGGCGGTAGTGGACGCTATTCACAAGCTGTATTCCCAGCAGGTGATAATCAAGGTACCCCTCCTACAACAGGGAAAGGGGTATTATTCCACGCTGTTTGTGGTACCGAAGCCGGACGGCTCGGTGAGACCAATTTTAAATCTAAAATCCTTGAACACTTACATAAAAAGGTTCAAATTCAAGATGGAGTCACTCAGAGCAGTGATAGCGAACCTGGAAGAAGGGGACTATATGGTATCTCTAGACATCAAAGATGCTTATCTCCATGTCACAATCTACCCTTCTCACCAAGGGTACCTCAGGTTTGTGGTACAAAACTGTCATTATCAGTTTCAGACGCTGCCGTTTGGATTGTCCACGGCACCACGGGTCTTTACCAAGGTAATGGCCGAAATGATGATTCTTCTTCGAAGAAAAGGCGTCTTAATTATCCCTTACTTGGACGATCTCCTGATAAGGGCAAGGTCCAGGGAACAGTTAGAGGTCGGAGTAGCACTATCTCAGGTAGTGCTACGTCAGCACGGGTGGATCCTAAATATCCCAAAATCACAGCTGATTCCAACAACACGTCTACTGTTCCTGGGGATGATTCTGGACACAGTCCAGAAAAAGGTGTTTCTCCCGGAGGAGAAGGCCAGGGAGTTATCCGAGCTAGTCAGGAAACTCCTAAAACCAGGCCAAGTGTCTGTGCATCAATGCACGAGAGTCCTGGGAAAAATGGTGGCTTCTTACGAAGCGATTCCATTCGGAAGATTCCATGCAAGAACTTTTCAGTGGGATCTGCTGGACAAATGGTCCGGATCGCATCTTCAGATGCATCAGCGGATAACCCTATCTCCAAGGACAAGGGTGTCTCTCCTGTGGTGGTTGCAGAGTGCTCATCTTCTAGAGGGCCGCAGATTCGGCATTCAGGACTGGGTCCTGGTGACCACGGATGCCAGCCTGAGAGGCTGGGGAGCAGTCACACAGGGAAGAAATTTCCAGGGCTTGTGGTCAAGCCTGGAGACATCACTTCACATAAATATCCTGGAGCTAAGGGCCATCTATTTTGCTCTAAGCCTAGCAAGACCTCTGCTTCAAGGTCAGCCGGTGCTGATCCAGTCGGACAACATCACGGCAGTCGCCCACGTAAACAGACAGGGCGGCACAAGAAGCAGGAGGGCAATGACAGAAGTTGCAAGGATTCTTCGCTGGGCGGAAAATCATGTGATAGCACTGTCAGCAGTGTTCATTCCGGGAGTGGACAACTGGGAAGCAGACTTCCTCAGCAGACACGACCTCCACCCGGGGGAGTGGGGACTTCACCCAGAAGTCTTCCACATGATTGTGAACCGTTGGGAAAAACCAAAGGTGGACATGATGGCGTCCCGCCTCAACAAAAAACTAGACAGGTATTGCGCCAGGTCAAGGGACCCTCAGGCAATAGCTGTGGACGCTCTGGTAACACCGTGGGTGTACCAGTCAGTGTATGTGTTCCCTCCTCTGCCTCTCATACCCAAGGTACTGAGAATCATAAGAAGGAGAGGAGTAAGGACTATACTCGTGGCTCCGGATTGGCCAAGAAGGACTTGGTACCCGGAACTTCAAGAGATGCTCACAGAGGACTCGTGGCCTCTACCTCTAAGAAAGGACCTGCTCCAGCAGGGACCCTGTCTGTTCCAAGACTTACCGCGGCTGCGTTTGACGGCATGGCGGTTAAACGCCAGATCCTGAAGGAAAAAGGCATTCCGGATGAAGTCATCCCTACCCTGATCAAAGCCAGGAAGGATGTAACCGTACAACATTATCACCGTATTTGGCGTAAATATGTTGCGTGGTGCGAGGCCAGGAAGGCCCCTACAGAGGAATTTCAACTGGGTCGTTTCCTGCATTTCCTGCAAACAGGACTGTCTATGGGCCTAAAATTAGGGTCCATTAAGGTTCAAATTTCGGCCCTGTCGATTTTCTTCCAAAAAGAACTGGCTTCAGTTCCTGAAGTTCAGACGTTTGTCAAGGGGGTACTGCATATACAGCCTCCTTTTGTGCCTCCAGTGGCACCTTGGGATCTCAATGTAGTTTTGGGGTTCCTAAAATCACATTGGTTTGAACCACTCTCCACTGTGGACTTAAAATATCTCACATGGAAAGTGGTAATGCTGTTAGCCCTGGCTTCAGCCAGGCGTGTCTCAGAATTGGCGGCTTTATCCTATAAAAGCCCTTACCTAATTTTTCATACGGACAGGGCAGAATTGAGGACTCGTCCTCAATTTCTCCCTAAGGTGGTTTCAGCGTTTCACTTGAACCAGCCTATTGTGGTACCTGCGGCTACTAGGGACTTGGAGGACTCCAAGTTGCTGGACGTAGTCAGGGCCCTGAAAATATATGTTTCCAGGACGGCTGGAGTCAGAAAATCTGACTCGCTGTTTATCCTGTATGCACCCAACAAGCTGGGTGCTCCTGCTTCTAAGCAGACTATTGCTCGTGGGATTTGTAGTACAATTCAGCTTGCACATTCTGTGGCAGGCCTGCCACAGCCAAAATCTGTAAAAGCCCATTCCACAAGGAAGGTGGGCTCATCTTGGGCGGCTGCCCGAGGGGTCTCGGCTTTACAACTTTGCCGAGCAGCTACTTGGTCAGGGGCAAACACGTTTGCTAAATTCTACAAATTTGATACCCTGGCTGAGGAGGACCTGGAGTTCTCTCATTCGGTGCTGCAGAGTCATCCGCACTCTCCCGCCCGTTTGGGAGCTTTGGTATAATCCCCATGGTCCTTACGGAGTTCCCAGCATCCACTAGGACGTCAGAGAAAATAAGAATTTACTTACCGATAATTCTATTTCTCGTAGTCCGTAGTGGATGCTGGGCGCCCATCCCAAGTGCGGATTGTCTGCAATACTTGTACATATTATTGTTACAAAAATCGGGTTATTATTGTTGTGAGCCATCTTTTCAGAGGCTCCTCTGTTATCATGCTGTTAACTGGGTTCAGATCACAGGTTGTACGGAGTGATTGGTGTGGCTGGTATGAGTCTTACCCGGGATTCAAAATCCTTCCTTATTGTGTACGCTCGTCCGGGCACAGTATCCTAACTGAGGCTTGGAGGAGGGTCATAGGGGGAGGAGCCAGTGCACACCAGGTAGTCCTAAAGCTTTTACTTTTGTGCCCAGTCTCCTGCGGAGCCGCTATTCCCCATGGTCCTTACGGAGTTCCCAGCATCCACTACGGACTACGAGAAATAGAATTATCGGTAAGTAAATTCTTATTTTTTTACTGACTCAACAACATGGGTTATTGCTGGGTCTACCTGGGTCATAGCTCAGTGTAAAAAAATAACCTGGGTTCAGTGGGGTTGGGTATGTGTGACCGGCGGTCAGGAGACCACAGGTCACAATACCCATGGCGGGATCCCAACTGTGAGATGGCTGGCGGGGGTGGCGAGCGCAACAAAGACGCTTGTGGGCTTGCTGTGCTTGCCACACAGCTGGCTCGGTGGCTCGCTGCACTAGCCATAGGTTCTTTTCCCACTCTATGGGTGTTGTGGACACCCACCAATGGGAATAGTCCATGTTGATCGGCATGCCGACCGGCGGGATTTTGAACGCGCGGTATGTAGTGGTCGATATTGTGACTGGCAGTCTCCTGACTGGCGGTCACATAACTACATCCCGTTCAGTGACCTAGCTACCCGGGTTGGATTTCGGTAAGGGTGCAGTGTAAATGGTTATCTGACCTATGTTATGATTACAAGCTGCTCGTTGGCTGTGTATGCAGAGGTCTGCCTCAAGGAAGTGTCTGTGAGTGATATGCAGGGCAGACACAGGTTCATTGTAAATGGGCTGACCTGGGAATAAGATGGGTCCAAGCTGCAATGTAAACGGAGCTGACCTGGGTTGGAACCATGTCTGTAAACCCAGATCAGACCTTGGTGTTTATTGGAAAAGTGCTATGGCCTCCAACAGCAGGAGATCTGCCATCAGAGACAGCGATCACTGCAAGGGGACTTTCTGGACTCCCTGTACAAGATTACATTGCTGGATATAATGCATGCAGGTCAACTTCTTGGATAAATAAAGCATACTGTACAGTATGTCTGTTTACACTATACAGTCTTTATAAAGTGCATTATTGTTTCATTTTAATGATTATCCCACTACTCTCGCTATACACAATTCACTTTTTCCGAGAACTTACATTCTGTAGCTGTATAACTGTTCCCCCGACCTGTGGCTTCAGGTTGCTGATTATTGCTTTGCCTAACCCCTGAAGACTCTCCCTAATTTCCAAAATCTCACCAGCTTCTACACCAGATGATACATTTTATTGCGGGTTTCCATAATGAACTCACATATATTTCACAAGAGTGTATATGTTGGCCAATCCTGGGATAGGCGGGATCCCAGGATTTAGGCGAAAAATTATTCGGGATTAGCCAGTCCACTGTTTTTTCCAGTGCCGGCAACATTGAACCTCTTCAGCAGGATCAGACGCTGCCCAGATCCCTACTCCTGCCTGCCCTTGCCCCCGGATGTGTGTACTGCGCAGCATGACATGTCAGAGGTCATGCTGTGCAGTCTGACGCCAGCCGACCGGACCACATATCGCTGTCCGCCGCCTGCTCCTGTCTAGGATGGTGAGTATTTGTGTGGGCCGGGCGGGTCCAAGGGAGGACATCTTCAGATTGAAAGTGATTTCAGATCTATAAATTGGCGTTATTGCAGATTTGTGTTTAGACTGGCTGTGTAAAGGATAGTAGAAAAAACTGAAAAATCTCAAATGTTCTGTATAATTATTCAAAAATATGTGGTCTTCAATAACTAAGCAATCAACATTGCCATAAAGCTTGGAAGTGGACATGGAAAATATAAAAATTAAATGACAATAAAAAAAGACACTCAGATAAAACACTGCCATGAGTATATTCTCGGTTCGACATACAATTGCAGGCAAAAGACACAAGAAAAATCTATCCTTGAGCAACCTAGATAAGTTATAATAATAGTTACATTAGACCACTAATTGTACTTTCTTTGATACCAGTTATGGCAGACATGTGTACTGCGGTTTCCAAAAACTATTCATTTAATGACAGGAAGCCTTGTATGTATACATAGTAAACACTAACATGCCATATTAATTGCATGACAAAAAAATATATGGCGGCATTGATGGTATTTAGTTAACCTACTGATATTTAGTACAACATAAAGCAGCCATAAAATTAGCATACTGTAAAAGATTTTAGGTGTAAAACTTATTATGAGATATGTATTTACACAAACAAATAGACAGTGAAGGCTACTGTGCAGAATCAGTTGGGGGAAAAACATATTACTAAACAAACCCACTCTGTAAAAATGTCTCCGAAGTTATAAAAGGTGGCTTCCTGTCATCACTCTTAATTTGAGTCATTTAAACTTTTTGACAATGACTTGCACAGTTGTCACAGAAAAAATATTGGTAACGTTTTAACATCATTGTCTCACACTTCTAAAACCTGATGACTATTAGGACATTTTCTAAGACAGAGCTGGAAACATGCAGGAAAATGACATCATATGGGAAGACTTGTTAGCACACTGCAACACATACACAATAAATGCATTTCCAGCTCTCCGCTCCAAAATCCAGAAGGTATCGCAGCAGATGTGACTTATTCCTTTACTACACAGAAATAACTTATTGCAAACTTCTTATTCCTGAACAATTTGACAAAAATAGTTCACTCCTTAATTCTTCAAGCTCTTGACTCTCACTTTCTTCCCACAAAACAGTCAGCTAACAAGTGCACAAACTAGATGATCATTTTAATGACATTGCAATTTTCATTTCACAGTAAGTGGGGTTCTGTAAGTTTGCAAATCACCAAATCTAGTAAAGATATACTGTATTACTGTGTAAATCACCAGACATTTGAAAGACACAGAAATCTACAATCTATGCAATGTGAAGTATAGGCCAGGAGCAATATAATAAAGATTGATTTAGACAATGGTCATTGAAACAATATTCTTGCTGGTTTAGAAACAAACTAGTTTCAAATAATTAAAAATATTCATGAAGCAGAGAAAAGCCCCGTTTTGCGGTAAACGAGGCTTTTCCCACTTCCAGCAATTCACAGAGCGGGTTACCGTAGAGAACGTTATTAGTTCTCCTGCGGTAGACCTGCTCTCTGCTTGAATCGCAGTACCATACACTTGTATAGTAACTGCAATTGATGTAGAAGCGGAAAGCACTGCTTTCCACTTCTCTCTCCTGTGCAGCTTTGCCATGTGAGGATGTCGTAGTCCACTCCACCCTGACGAATATTTTCTGCAGCATTGATCTTACCCCTGCTTCTGTCCACCTCCATTCCGTAAGCCCTGCCCCTTTTACCCAGGTTGCAGTGCTGGAGGCTTGTTAATCTTCTACTCAACAATCATCTAACGGGCAGCTCGGACTGCGGGATCAAAGGTGCGCATGCGCAGACTAGACACAATCAAGCAAGTCGCGATATGAGCAATGAAGAAGGCATCGTGAGAGGACGAGTTACCACATCGCATCAGGAACCCAGCAAAGGATGGTGAATTGCGTTAAGTATATGAAAAAAAGCCACCCATAAGAATGTGATGTTTGGTGATAACTAAAACCAAACGATTGCATTCTTACATGAATAGACCCATAAATCACATATGATTTAGGAATAAAATCACTACTGTAAGTACTACATTCGACAGTCTGACCATTTAAATCACAATTTTATTACAGTGAATTTCCTCACTTTTCTGCTAGTAGCAATGTAACTCCAAATCTATCCCATGACCCCACCCACCCCTCCCCTCCACCAAAAAAACAGCTAACTATAATATAGTCATATAAAGCATATTACATGCAATACATACTTTTGCGACTAGGACATACAATTTAATCAAGCATAAAGAGACGTTTTGTTCAGAGTTCAGTTGGGCTCAAGTTTGTGGGGTAGATTTACTAAGGTGTTTTTGACCACTAGTTTTAAAAACAACAAGAAGAATAAATGCTAAATTAGGTTTATTTTGCATTAATTCCTATCGCCATTTTGAATCCATAGGTCAAAGCAGCCAATGATTGGCAGTTTTGGCAAACCAAGCCTTAGTATATCTACACCCTAGTGTTAGTTCAAGTTTGAGTAAAAAGTGATAAGTAACATAGTAGGGAATGTAACAGAGGTAGGAAAGAGCTTAGCATAAAAATGAACCTGACAAGCGGAAGAACCAGAATATAGGCCCTCATTCCGAGTTGTTCGCTCGCAAGCGGATTTTAGCAGATTTGCTCATGCTAAGCCGCCGCCTACTGGGAGGGAATCTTAGCATCTTAAAATTGCGAACGATGTATTCGCAATATTGCGATTACACACCTCGTAGCAGTTTCTGAGTAGCTTCAGATTTACTCGGCATCTGCGATCATTTCAGTGCTTGTCGTTCCTGGTTTGACGTCCCAAACACACCCAGCGTTCGCCCAGACACTCCCCCGTTTCTCCGGCCACTCCTGCGTTTTTTCCAGAAACGGTAGCGTTTTTTCCCACACGCCCATAAAACGGCCTGTTTCCGCCCAGTAACACCCATTTCCTGTCAATCACATTACGATCGCCAGAACGATGAAAAAGCCGTGAGTAAAAATCCTAACTGCATAGCAAATTTACTTGGCGCAGTCGCAGTGCGGACATTGCGCATGCGCATTAAGCGGAAAATCGCTGCGATGCGAAGATTTTTACCGAGCGAACAACTCGGAATGACCACCATAAGCGGTATATTTACTAAAGTGCAGATTTTTAGAAGTGAAGATGTTGCCCATATTCAGATTCTATCAATTATCTCTTAGAAGGTGCTAGAAGAAACACTCCCTGATTGTGTTGTAGATTTCTAAATCATAGAAGCATTCCATCTCTCAATTATATTTTTAGATTTTTTTATTAATTGTGTCCTCATTTCTTGCAATGATATGCAAGTCCTATTGCTCAATAACCATTAGAACGTCTTCAAGTGATGCCCTTATTTTTGCTAGAATTTATTTAGAAGCCTAAGACCAGCTAACGTCATAGAGCAGTGGTTGCCCAGTCCCCACTGAGGAAAAGCATCCCCATAACATGCTGCTGCCACCCCATACTTCACTTTTGGGATGGTTTTTATCAGGGGTTAAAGAGACCCGGAACGGGGCGGAACTGCGTTCCGTCAGTTCCACTTGGAGACAGAACGCAGTTCTACTTCCTCCGGCTCACCTAACCCGATGTGTGCCGGCGCCGCTGGAAGATGCGTTACCAGCAGGCGCCCGGCTTCATCTCCACAGCGGGCAGCCGGAGGCAGGCGCTCACTACTGAGCTCCGGCTTCCGGCTCTGTCAGTGTACACTATGGGAGAGACGTCTCTCCCATAGTGCCGAGGAGCGGACGCCAGAAGGACTGCAGCGGTCAGACACGGGAGCGGGGCTCGGTGAGTATGGTGGTTTTTGTTTTATTTTCCCTATGTGTAGTGGCGCATCTACTGGAGGGCTTTACTACTTGGGGGCATTACTACTGTGGGCAAACTGCTGGGGGCAAGCTACTGGGGGCATTACTAACGGGGATAACTACTGGGGGCAAATTACAGGAGGGCATTACTACTGGGGGTATAACTACAGGTGCATTACTACTTGGGGGCAAAAATACTCGGGGCATAACTACAGGGGTTAAACTACTGGGGACATTACTACTAGGGGCTAAACTACAAGGGGGAAAACTACATGGGGATAACTACTGGGCGCATTACTAACGGGGGCTTATTACTGGGGGCATTACTAATGGGGTCTTACTACTGGGGGCATTACTAACGGGGGCTAACTACTGGGGGGCAAACTACAGGAGGGCATTACTACTGGGGGCAAACTACAGGAGGGCATTATTACAGGGAGTATAACTATAGGGGCATTACTACTTGGGGGCATTACTACAGGGGGGCTAAACTACTGGGGGGCATAACTACAGGGTTTACACTACTGGGGGCATTACTACTGGGGTCATTACTTCTGGGGCAAACTACAGGAGGGCATTACTACTGGGGGTATAACTACAGGGGTATTACTACTTGGGGAAAACTACAGGGGGGCATAACTGCAGGGGTTATACTACTGAGGGCATTACTACTTGGGGGCATTTCTACGGGGGGCTAAACTACAAGGGTTCATAACTACAGGGGCTAAATTACTGGGGCATAACTACAGGGGCTGAACTACAAGGGGGCAAACTACAGGGGGGGATTACGACGGGGCATTACTACTGGGTGCTAAACTACAAGTGAGCAAACAACTGGGGGCTAAACTACTGGGGTCATAACTGCAGGGGCATTACCACTGGGGGCATAACTACTGGGGCTAAACTACATGGGGCTAAACGACTCTGGGCATTACTACAGGCAACATTACTACTGGAGGCAATACTACACAGGGGCATTACCATTAAGGGCATTACTACTGGGGTCACTACTAATGAGGGCATTGTAAAGGGGTCACTTCATAAGTGGCATTACTCCTGGGGACATAAGGGGCACTAATATTGCAGGCATTGCATAAGGGGCACCACTACTATGGGCTCTATATAAGGGGCACTACCACTGTGGGCACTACCAGTACAATGGACATTGCATAAGGAGCACTACTACTGTGGGCATTGTATAAGGGGCGCTACTGCTGTGGGTATTGTGTGTATTACGGGGTGCTACTACTGTGGGCATTATTACTATTGTGTGACCACGCCCCTTTTTGAGACCACATCCCTTTTTTCGGCACGCGCAATAACTTTATTACATGAGCACCATGGGGAGGGGGGTGAGTTCAACCACCTCTCTAGGACCACTTTAAGCACTGGTTTTTGCTGAGGAATGGGCAGTGTTAGCGCTACACATAGTGTTTTGAATTGTGGCAAATAAACTCCATTTTCGTCTCATTTGACCACAAAACCTTATCCCACGTTTTAACTGGGTTATTCTGATGTTTTCTAACAAACGCTGGATGCGCTTTGATGTTGTTTTTCTTCGGTAATGGCATCTTTATACTTTATAGCCACCCTCCAATACAGACCAATTGTATGCAGATCTCATGATCATTCTCAGTCACTGAACTATGTTGTACCCCCTTCAAAGTTATAGTTGGCAAGTGTAACTCTCTCTATGGCTTCCCTCATAAGTTTTTAAGGACGGTCTTTTCAAAGTAGTGCGATGCAGCTTCCATTGCCTATTCCTATCTTGTGCATCTCTACAACTCTATTTTTTGTAGAATGATCTTTGGTCTTCGTTTTTATAGCTTTCCTTCAGATTGAAAGTATGACCATTGTTATTTGAATTAGAGGGTCTTTTATACATAAAGCTGGTCTTTTTAATGATTCACAGTAAGAGGCTAATTGAAAGCCAACTGGTACAGCAATATATTTTATCTGTGTAAACTTGGAGCTTATACAGCACAAGGGTTGAATATTTATGCAAGTAGCATTTTTCTTTTTTTCTTTTACTTTTTTTAAAAATCCTGCAAATAATGAATTATGAGAGTGAAAATTTACTTTAAAAGACTATTGATTTACAATAAAAATACTATCTGCAGCAATCAGTGTGTTATTTGAAATAGACAAATCTGTTTACTTTTCAGGTGGTTGAATACTTTTGCAAGCCACTATATATGGTGTCATGCATTCTTCAATAAAGCTTAAATACGGATTACGAGGAGTACAAAAACAAATTGACTTTATAAATATTTAGGGGAGCTTTTATCAGAGCTCAAAGAGAGATAAAAATTGCTAGATATAAAGTACTAGCTAATCAGCTTCTACCTTACATTTTACAGTCACACACAGATTCACGTGTCATATCAAATTAATCAGTAGAGTCTCCCGATGCATCCTCGTTGCATGTCATTGCAATTAAGGCACATTTTCAGCAAAAAAAAAACCTGACGCAAGGGGAGTTGCACATTACTTGTCAACTCACTCGCACCATGCATCTCACCCTAGATGTATGAGGACACATCTGTAGGTGGCCAAGTGAAAGTAGGCTGACCTTTTAAGCCGACTTTTTGTTTATTTATACCATACTCATCGTCTTGTCTTCTCGCAAGCTCCACAAAGTAGGCACAAATGTTCACAAGTTCAAGATTTATTTAACCATTCCTTTTTCAATCTGAAAAAAGCTGCCGGTACTCACCTACAGTTACAAGTTGATATAAAGTAGCCTTATACTGTAGAATACAAATACTTAATTGATTAATTTCTGAAAAGATTTCACTGCTTTCTTCCTGTTTTCAGAACTAGCTATAAGGCGCCCATAATTTTATTGTGATAACTTATACTTTAACTTTAAGCTAGCTTAACACTACAAATAAAGACACGGACACCAATAGCTAGATTTAAAAGGTCAGACAGTATATATTGATAGCTGACCTGAATTTTAAACTAGATTTTATGTTGGAGGATTGCAAAAGAAAGGAGCTACCAACACCAGCTCCAGTCATCTAATTATATCACCAATACTCAGGGCTGTTTCTAGCCAATTTGCCTCCCAGTGCGAGATTTAAAAATGCGCGCCCCCCCCCCATATTCACATAAGAAAAAATGCCCCCCCCCCATAGATATAAAGAGGAAAACCATGCGCGTGCCTCGTTAAAATGGGCATGGCTTTAAGATGGGCGTGGCCTCATCTGATCTCATCATCACAGCCACCACAGGATTAAAAAAAAAAAAAGGCCTCATTTTACACATTACAGCAGGCACGCGACCCCATTTTACACTGCACGGCAGGCAAGTGTCCCCATTTTACACATTGCGGCAGGAAAGTGTCCCCATTTTACACATTGTGGCAGGCACGTGCCCCCATTTTACACAATACGGCAGGCAAGTGTCCCCATTTTACACATTGCGGCAGGCACGTGCCCCCATTTTACACATTGCGGCAGGAAAGTGTCCCCATTTTACACATTGCGGCAGGAAAGTGCCCCCATTTTACACATTGCGGCAGGAAAGTGTCCCCATTTTACACATTGCGGCAGGAAAGTGCCCCCATTTTACACATTGCGGCAGGAAAGTGCCCCCATTTTACACAGCACGGCAGGAAAGTGTCCCCATTTTACACATTGCGGCAGGCACGTGTCCCCATTTTACACATTGCGGCAGGCAAGTGTCCCCATTTTACACATTGCGGCAGGCAAGTGTCCCCATTTTACACATTGCGGCAGGCACGTGCCCCCATTTTACACATTGCGGCAGGCACGTGTCCCCATTTTACACATTGCAGCAGGAAAGTGCCCCCATTTTACACATTGCGGCAGGAACGTGCCCCCATTTTACACAGTACGGCAGGAAAGTGTCCCCATTTTACACATTGCGGCAGGCACGTGTCCCCATTTTACACATCACGGCAAGCAAGAGTCCCCAATTTACACATTCCGGCAGACTGCGTCCCCATTTTACATATTACGGCAGGCAAGTGTCCCCATTTTATACATTCCGAAGACAGGTGTCCCCAATTTACACAGTACGGCAGGTGGTGGTGGTGAGGGGGGAGAGAGAGAGAGGGAGAGGGGCTGACTTACATTTGAAGCGGTTCTTTCCGCTCTTCAGCCGCCTCTCCCTCGTCTGCGCAGCGCCGGCCGGCTTGGCTCCCCCTTCTCCCTCCTCCCGAGCGCCCAGCTCGGGGGGCAGGGTTAATGATGCGATTGCGTCGTGACGTCACGACGCAAACACGTCATTCCACGAAACCCCGCCCCCCGAGCTGGGCACTCGGGAGGAGAGGGGAGGGGGGATTTAGTGCTGAAGAAGTGCCGCGGCGGGCGCCCCGTGCGGTTGCACGGCTCGCCCGCCGCAAGAAACGGCACTGCCAATACTGAGGAGGGGACTACCAAACAACCACCTCCTACATGCCTAACCCATATTGTGCAGGTCTCAGCACTCCTTCCTCTGGCAAATAAGGATGCTCACGCATGGGAGCATCCGATTGTCCACCCGCAGGGTAAGGAGTGGACACACTCGCCGTCTTTCCAAAAGAGGGTGCCCCACAAAGACCACTTAGGCCTTAATGACTGCTGGCTGGTAGCGACTTTCCCGCCTATCTGGCTTTTAATAGCCGTCAAAAGGAGAGAAAAAAACAGAACGCAAAAAGGGACATCAGAGAAAAAACGTGAGGGAGGGCTGGAGGGGCTGTCCAAATGGCAAGAGGAAGTATGAAGCACATGACCCAAGCTTTTATATGCACTGAAGCCTACACCCACAAATACTGATGGACAAGGAAAACAACCTATGAAAAATTTCCAAGGTCCCTTGGAAAAACCACCTAGCAACTGCTTTGTCATAAAAAAAAATGGGGCTCTTGTATGGCCTTGTGCTTAGTCAGCCCTCAGCTAATGTAAGGCGCCCATAATTTTATTGTGATAACTTATACTTTAACTTTAAGCTAGCTTAACACTACATATAAACACACAGACACCCAGGGGCGGATTGGGAACAAAAAGCGGCCCTGGAAAAATTTGTACTAGTGGCCCCGCATGGGCAGCACCAGAGGTGTAAGGTCTAGCCATGGGCCATGGCAGCAGCACCCTCCCCCCAAGACTTTCCAGATAGTGGGCATGTCCAGCATCAAGAGGGTAGTTAAAAAGAAATAAAATACAATTTTTGAGCAAATTATATGATACACCTTCAGAATTTAGGAAACAATATAATTCTTTAGAAAGATATATTTTCTTGCTTATTACACCAACCGTATCCCAATCACTATTCACTCAATCTTATATGTCAGCCAAGCTGGCAGACAGAGTATACACTAGATCATCTGCAATCACAGGCTAAGTGGCAAAGTAATTTTCATATATGCATATTATTTTGCATCTTATTCATTATGTCTATAAAAAGGACCACATGTCCTCAAACAAAACAGGCCCCGTGGGTGCGTAGGCCCACAGGGAATCTTCCCTGTAAACCCTATGGCCAATCCACCTCTGCGGACACCAATAGCTAGATTTAAAAGGTATTTATTGATAGCTGACCTGAATTTTAAACTAGATTTTATGTTGGAGGATTGCAAAAGAAAGGCACTACCAACACCAGCTCCAGTCATCTAATTATATCACCAAAACTGAGGAGGGGACTACCAAACAACCACCTCCTACATGTCTAACCCGCACTGTGCAGGACTCACCACTCCTTCCTCTGGTAAATATGGATGCTCCTGCAGGGGAGCGTCCGATTGTCCACCCGCAGGGTAAGGACACACTCGCCGTATTTACAAAAGAGGGTGCCCCACAATGACCACTAGGCTGGCTGGTAGAGACTTTCCCGCCACAACAGAGGTTTACCAAACCACAACCGCCATCCTAAGAAAAACAGAAAAACAACCCCGTAAGGTAATGCAAAACCCAAAAAGTCAATCAAGAAAAAACTACTAACCCCCACAGGTGAAAGACGAACACGCTCATCCCTGCAAAAACAGCTAGTACGGAGAACCAGCAAAGGATGCCTCACTACAAATCCGCCAAAGCCGCAACAAACAACGAACCTGCAGAATTACTGTCTTACGGGCCTTAACAAACAGCAGAGAAACGCACTGCTCCGCTACAATGAAAACGAGGCATTATTACACTCTGGCCAATGACTGCAGAAAGCCACTAAATCTGACTTACTAGTAAATATGAGGTCCATGCCTTTTACACGACCCAAGGCATTACTGCCTAGGGAATGAAAGGATGCCTAACTACCAATACGCCCAAAGCCGCAACAAACAACGAACCAGAAGAATTAACTGTCTTACGGGCCTTAACAACAGCAAAGAAAAAAAAACACAGCTCCTCTACAATGAAAACGAGGCATTATTACACACCGGCTAATGACTGCATAAAGCCACTAGATAAGACTTGATAGTAATTATTTGGTAGAAGCCTTTAACACAACCCAAGTCAGAACCGCCTAGGGGCATAACAATACAATCGGACAACCCCACCTACGTACCTGATAGAAAAGAAGCCTAAGCAAATCACCCTATCGCAAGCCACGAACACCTAACCAATGGACCACCCTTTGACCAAAAACTACAGCCGTCCTACTTGCCATGAGATGCTAAGCAGCCCAAAAATTATACGAGTGACCAACAAGCCACACGTGCTCTGGTGTGTCGATAGCAGCTGAAAAAGAAAAGATCCCTAAAATCGTTGACTGAAACAGACAATAAAAACACAATAAACAGTACAAGAAAAAACCCAAGTGAAGGAGAAAACCCCAAAAACCTCCCGTGGACCTTTGATATGCCAATTGTAATTAGGCCCCCTCAGAGGAAAATTTAAAAATTCTCTTCTCTTCAAAAACTGACAGGTAAACATAGCTTTTGGGTGCGTGCAACAGGCGCAACTAAACCTTATCTAAACATACATAATACTTATACAACGCAGATTCCCAGTGGCCCAGCACCTGAATCGCTGCCGCTGAAGAACCTGCCGCCGCAGCACGCGTAGCTGCCCCAATCCGCAAGGAATGGGTACCATAGTCCTCCCACTGTAAACCTATGACAACCACACACCTCCGTAACACTGCAGAAAACTGAAAACTGGGGAAGAGGACTCCTGAGGGCATGTAAAAGACAAAGGCCACCCCCAAACGGTCACACTTGAAACACTCCCTCACCAAGTGCCATGAGCAACAATTCTTATTCGCCTGCGCTCTAAGGGAAAACCAATGACCCCGGCCAGCCAGATCCACTCTAGAACATGCAATGTTGCACAGCATCTGGTCATACTGCAATAAAACATCACTGAAGAGCAGGCCAGAGTCCGAGGACAACTTGCTACTGGCCCCCAACCAACTGATCCTGAACGCCCCAAAGAAAAACCAGTGCAAAAGCTATCCTGAACAGTGCAACCTCAGAACCAGACTCCTCTGTGCTGGGCAGGATACCTAACAAGTCCATCAATAGCTTCAAATTGATGGGCCCACGCGAACCCGCTGGCGCAGGGCGGTCCCTCGCCCATCCATTAAGGGCCCTGGATAGTACGAAAGACCAGGTGGGGTCCGCCTGCTTTAGTAGTTTGTAGTGAAAGGAAATGCTCGTAAGGGCAAATGCCATGGCCGCCCTAGACCTGCCCTCCCGAGAACGGCCCCGGACAAAGGCCATCAAACGTTCCTAAGGGGACCTACCGGAGTGACCATACCTACTCAAGAAAGCCATTGAATCACGCCAAGCTGAGTCATCGTCCTGAGCATGGAAGGAGCCAATACGTTCCCGGCCAAACAGCTAGACCAGACACAAGTAGGCACGGTAAAAACCATCAATCGCCGCCCCAGGCACCGACACACGAATGTAGCAAATGTGAAGAGCGACAACGCATCTGACACCCTATTGGCCATGTCCGGGACGTGTCAACCGGGAAACATACGTCGTGTCACATACATTGGAGAACCAAACGCTGTAACAGGCGTAAGGCCTAGGGGGAGGAAGAACGCTGATCATGAATAGCATGAACCACCCCCACGTATTCCGATCTGAAAACTGCCGAGCCCACGATACTGATGCAATGACGATTGGGAACAACTCCAACAACAGGAGGTTCCTGGTGAACCCTCAGGAAAAACCAAGAGGCTGGCAAGAGGGCAGCACACCATTCATTGTTAAAAAAAAAGGCCCCGAACCGCAATTGCCCACGGCATCAGTGAAAAACTGGAGACAACCGCTGAGACAACATGGCAACGACCGCAATACCGCAAGGTTGAAAGAAATCAAAAACCAAAATTTAAAGAGCCCAGCTTGTATGCACCTGCTAGAGCCGTACTTGCGCTGACCTACGAATTCGGCAATAAAACCTAGATGCCGCTGAAACTTGTCTGTGCCGGGCCCTCAGTTTTTCCCAAAGCAACGGGAACCTGGAACCTAAAACAAAGACAGAGCTGAGGCTAAGATGTCACTGCAAACCGAGCAGCCACCCGGGTCTAAAGAGAAAGTCAACAAGGTAGCGAGCCACCACAGGGGGGAGCCGGAAGCGCCTGCACTCACCAATGTAAAAAAGTGCTGAAATTCTCAAAATAGGCACAGGAGACCGAACAGTCCTTGGCAAGCAATCTACGTGGAACTCCCTCACCCATCAAAAACTCAGAAACCACAAATAATACAGTTGCAAGGGGAGAAGGCTCAACTGGGGAGGGTAGTGTTAGTTTGCTGGGCAGGGAAGGAAGGGTTATGGTTAGGCTGCAGGGAGGGGGGTTAGGCACCACAGGGGAGGGTTAGGGTTAGGCTGCAAAGAAGGGAGGGATAGGGTCAGGCTGTGGGGAGGGGGTTGTTGGGTTTAGGCACCACCAGGGAGGGTTTGGGTTAGGAAGCAAGGGGGGATTAGGGTTAGGCTGTGGGAAGGGAATGTAGTGGGAGAGGGTAAGCATACTAATTAACCCCTGTTGGGATGCCGCTGTTGGTCTTCCGACCACCAGCATCCCGAACGCTGGGCACCCATATCACATCCATTATAACTCCTAAGTTTGACAGATTTTGTACATGCAAAATGCATCAAATCACATTTCTAGGTTTTGTAGTGTATAGCCACCTGTAAATTAGACCCTGCTTTGGTTCCACAACTGGGTCCAAGGCATAAAAAACCTAGTTGGTACGTCTTATTGTGTAGCACAGTTATCCCTGAATAATTCCATGGAGAGCTCTGCATAATATTGTACAATGAAATAGTATTTGTATCACAGCAGCAGAATGGATTTTATTACTTGGTTACATAATATGCTAGAATTTGTGAATTATACTGTTTGATTGAAAACGACCTCTACAAACTTTCATAGTGCTTGCATTCAGAAGCCAGACCATGAAAAGGTTTACTGGCGAGAATAACCACTGTGGCTTCTTCATACACATGGGGTTCTCCCCAAACATGATGCTACTTATTAGATCATCAGCAGAATAAAGATAGGTTAGCAGGCTGTTAGATTTCCCTTAATCACTCAAAGAATTATGTTAAATCTAGATATATATATTTTTTTTTTAGTAATAAGTATCTACAATTCCCATCAATCTGCAAATCTCCTCTCTTTATGGGAAGCAGTTCTGAATTTCCAGTGTCAGTAGAATGTAGAAAAAAACACTTATCTAACAATGGGGCAGATGTATTAAGCCTGGAGACAGCATAAGTAAGTGATAAACCAGTGATAAGTGCAAGGTGATAACGCACCAGCCTATCAGCTCATAACTGTCAATTTACATATTGGAGCTGATTGGCTGGTGCATTATCACCTTGCACTTATCACTGGTTTATCACTTCTTTATGCCTTCTGCAGGCTTAATACATCTGCCCCAATGTTGGACAGACTTTTCTTTATAAGTGCTAAAACGGGAAAATAATACTGTATCACAAATGTTTCTCCTATGTGCATTTAATGTACTGTTTTAGAATTAGACTGAAACAAAAGGACGCCAGACAATTAATTCACACTTGGGATATGCGGTCTAATTCATATTTGTACGCACATGCTACGCAGCTGCGATTTTTCAGGCTACTGAGTTGCTAATCATCACAAGTGAAGCTGCCACCTAGAAAGGAAGATAGGCACCCACTGGAGCCATTGCAAAGTCCTCAGCAACTGCATACTCATATATGAAGCCCCGACGCAATAACAAGAAACCGACACCTTGAGTGAGTCTATGATCATGCAGACGGACCTTGGCAGTAGCGACGCTGGCACCATGTTTCTCTACGTACATGATCCCAGAGAAGGCAGATACACGCTCCAAAAACAGCCATAACACAGCTGCTTTTTTCTGCCACTCCCTGTTACCTCCCCCAAGCGGTCCTTCCCTGTCAATCACTCTGCGTTAAAAATATCCCTGCAAGTGGCATCACACAGGTACCTTGATGAGTGCGCAGTCTGCAGATAGCCACTCAGTTGCGTGAACATTGGCATTGCATACAAACATGAATTAGACCAATGGTGCAGAATAGCCAGTGTGAGCCGGCTGATGACATAGGTTAAGGCAGTACAGTAATGTAAGTAATGCCAATCTCTGGAAATGAACTGGTGGCAGGGCCGGCTCGCCTGTTACGCGGGTTACGCGTAAGAGTAAGGCGCCACACTGTGGAGGGCGCCGGCAGCATAGACCACACTCCCAGCCCATGCTGCCTGCTGTATACCGCCAGCTCATTCTAGACTAGAGCTATGTGTCAGTGCCCTAGCCAATCAGCTGTACGCAGGAGGTGACTGGCTGCTTCCCCAGCCAGTCACCTCCTGTAGTCTCCAGAGAATCATAGCCTGCCCTGCGGACGGTGTCTCCCTCTCATTGGCCGTCAGTCCGGCATGCTGCGGCTTTGAGTGAGCGCCGGTGACTGTGTGTGCGCTGTGCGGGGGGAGAGGGGAGAGCTGGTGCTAAGTATGTGCTGCGGGGAAGGGGGGAGTGAGCGCCAGTGACTGTGTGTGCGCTGTGCGGAGGGAGAGAGGAGAGCTGGTGCTAAGTATGTGCTGCGGGGAAGGGGGGAGTGAGCGCCGGCGACTGTGTGTGCGCTGTGCGGGGGGAGAGGGGAGAGCTGGTGTTCAGTATGTGCTGCGGGGAAGGGGGGAGTGAGTGCTGGTGACTGTGTGTGCGCTGTGCGGGGGGAGAGCTGGTGCTAAGTATGTGCTGCGGGGAAGGGTAGAGTGAGCGCTGGTGACTGTGTGTGCGCTGTGCGGGGGGAGAGGGGAGAGCTGGTGCTAAGTATGTGCTGCGGGGAAGCGGGGAGTGAGCGCTGGTGACTGTGTGTGCGCTGTGCGGGGGGAGAGCTGGTGCTAAGTATGTGCTGCCGGGAAGGGGGGAGTGAGCGCTGGTGACTGTGTGTGCGCTGTGCTGGGGGGAGAGGGGAGAGCTGGTGCTAAGTATGTGCTGCAGGGAAGGGGGCAGTGAGCGCCGGTGACTGTGTGTGCGCTGTGCTGGGGGGAGAGGGGAGAGCTGGTGCTAAGTATGTGCTGCAGGGAAGGGGGGAGTGAGCGCCGGTGACTGTGTGTGCGCTGTGCTGGGGGGAGAGGGGAGAGCTGGTGCTAAGTATGTGCTGCGGGGAAGCGGGGAGTGAGCGCTGGTGACTGTGTGTGCGCTGTGCGGGGGGAGAGCTGGTGCTAAGTATGTGCTGCCGGGAAGGGGGGAGTGAGCGCTGGTGATTGTGTGTGCGCTGTGCTGGGGGAGAGGGGAGAGCTGGTGCTAAGTATGTGCTGCGGGGAAGGGGGGAGTAAGCGCCGGTGACTGTGTGTGCGCTGTGCGGAGGGAGAGAGGAGAGCTGGTGCTAAGTATGTGCTGCGGGGAAGGGGGGAGTGAGCGCTGGTGACTGTGTGTGCGCTGTGCGGGGGGAGAGCTGGTGCTAAGTATGTGCTGCGGGGAAGGGGGGAGTGAGTGCTGGTGACTGTGTGTGCGCTGTGCGGGCGGAGAGCTGGTGCTAAGTATGAGCTGCCGGGAAGGGGGGAGTGAGCGCCGGTGACTGTGTGTGCGCTGTGCGGGGGGAGAGGGGAGAGCTTGTGCTAAGTATGTGCTGCAGGGAAGGGGGGAGTGAGCGCCGGTGACTGTGTGTGCGCTGTGCGGGGGGAGAGGGAAGAGCTGGTGCTAAGTATGTGCTGCAGGGAAGGGGGGAGTGAGCGCTGGTGACTGTGTGTGCGCTGTGCGGGGGGAGAGCTGGTGCTAAGTATGTGCTGCGGGGAAGGGGGGAGTGAGCGCCGGTGACTGTGTGTGCGCTGTGCGGGGGGAGAGGGGAGAGCTTGTGCTAAGTATGTGCTGCGGGGAAGGGGGGAGTGAGCGCCGGTGACTGTGTGTGCACTGTGCTGGGGGGAGAGGGGAGAGCTGGTGCTAAGTATGTGCTGCAGGGAAGGGGGGAGTGAGCGCCGGTGACTGTGTGTGCGCTGTGCGGGGGGAGAGGGGAGAACTGGTGCTAAGTATGTGCTGCGGGGAAGGGGGGAGTGAGCGCCGGTGACTGTGTGTGCGCTGTGCGGGGGGAGAGGGGAGAGCTTGTGCTAAGTATGTGCTGCGGGGAAGGGGGGAGCGAGCGCCGGTGACTGTGTGTGCGCTGTGCGGGGGGGAGAGGGGAGAGCTGGTGCTAAGTATGTGCTGCAGGGAAGGGGGGAGTGAGCGCTGGTGACTGTGTGTGCGCTGTGCGGGGGGAGAGGGGAGAGCTGGTGCTAAGTATGTGCTGCAGGGAAGGGGGGAGTGAGCGCTGGTGACTGTGTGTGCGCTGTGCGGGGGGAGAGGGGAGAGCTGGTGCTAAGTATGTGCTGCAGGGAAGGGGGGAGTGAGCGCTGGTGACTGTGTGTGCGCTGTGCGGGGGGAGAGGGGAGAGCTGGTGCTAAGTATGTGCTGCAGGGAAGGGGGGAGTGAGCGCTGGTGACTGTGTGTGCGCTGTGCGGGGGGAGAGGGGAGAGCTGGTGCTAAGTATGTGCTGCAGGGAAGGGGGGAGTGAGCGCCGGTGACTGTGTGTGCGCTGTGCGGGGGGAGAGGGGAGAGCTGGTGCTAAGTATGTGCTGCAGGGAAGGGGGGAGTGAGCGCTGGTGATTGTGTGTGCGCTGTGCGGGGGGAGAGGGGAGAGCTGGTGCTAAGTATGTGCTGCGGGGAAGGGGGGAGTGAGCGCTGGTGACTGTGTGTGCGCTGTGCTGGGGGGAGAGGGGAGAGCTGGTGCTAAGTATGTGCTGCAGGGAAGGGGGCAGTGAGCGCCGGTGACTGTGTGTGCGCTGTGCGGGGGGAGAGGGGAGAGCTGGTGCTAAGTATGTGCTGCAGGGAAGGGGGGAGTGAGCGCCGGTGACTGTGTGTGCGCTGTGCTGGGGGGAGAGGGGAGAGCTGGTGCTAAGTATGTGCTGCAGGGAAGGGGGGAGTGAGCGCCGGTGACTGTGTGTGCGCTGTGCTGGGGGGAGAGGGGAGAGCTGGTGCTAAGTATGTGCTGCAGGGAAGGGGGGAGTGAGCGCTGGTGACTGTGTGTGCGCTGTGCGGGGGGAGAGGGGAGAGCTGGTGCTAAGTATGTGCTGCAGGGAAGGGGGGAGTGAGCGCTGGTGACTGTGTGTGCGCTGTGCGGGGGGAGAGGGGAGAGCTGGTGCTAAGTATGTGCTGCAGGGAAGGGGGGAGTGAGCGCTGGTGATTGTGTGTGCGCTGTGCGGGGGGGAGAGGGGAGAGCTGGTGCTAAGTATGTGCTGCAGGGAAGGGGGGAGTGAGCGCTGGTGACTGTGTGTGCGCTGTGCGGGGGGAGAGGGGAGAGCTGGTGCTAAGTATGTGCTGCGGGGAAGGGGGGAGTGAGCGCTGGTGATTGTGTGTGCGCTGTGCTGGGGGAGAGGGGAGAGCTGGTGCTAAGTATGTGCTGCAGGGAAGGGGGGAGTGAGCGCTGGTGACTGTGTGTGCGCTGTGCGGGGGGGAGAGCTGGTGCTAAGTATGTGCTGCAGGGAAGGGGGGAGTGAGCGCCGGTGACTGTGTGTGCGCTGTGCTGGGGGGAGAGGGGAGAGCTGGTGCTAAGTATGTGCTGCAGGGAAGGGGGGAGTGAGCGCTGGTGACTGTGTGTGCGCTGTGCGGGGGGAGAGGGGAGAGCTGGTGCTAAGTATGTGCTGCAGGGAAGGGGGGAGTGAGCGCCGGTGACTGTGTGTGCGCTGTGCTGGGGGGAGAGGGGAGAGCTGGTGCTAAGTATGTGCTGCAGGGAAGGGGGGAGTGAGCGCTGGTGACTGTGTGTGCGCTGTGCGGGGGGAGAGGGGAGAGCTGGTGCTAAGTATGTGCTGCAGGGAAGGGGGGAGTGAGCGCCGGTGACTGTGTGTGCGCTGTGCTGGGGGGAGAGGGGAGAGCTGGTGCTAAGTATGTGCTGCAGGGAAGGGGGGAGTGAGCGCTGGTGACTGTGTGTGCGCTGTGCGGGGGGAGAGGGGAGAGCTGGTGCTAAGTATGTGCTGCAGGGAAGGGGGGAGTGAGCGCCGGTGACTGTGTGTGCGCTGTGCTGGGGGGAGAGGGGAGAGCTGGTGCTAAGTATGTGCTGCAGGGAAGGGGGCAGTGAGCGCCGGTGACTGTGTGTGCGCTGTGCGGGGGGAGAGGGGAGAGCTGGTGCTAAGTATGTGCTGCAGGGAAGGGGGGAGTGAGCGCCGGTGACTGTGTGTGCGCTGTGCTGGGGGGAGAGGGGAGAGCTGGTGCTAAGTATGTGCTGCAGGGAAGGGGGGAGTGAGCGCCGGTGACTGTGTGTGCGCTGTGCTGGGGGGAGAGGGGAGAGCTGGTGCTAAGTATGTGCTGCAGGGAAGGGGGGAGTGAGCGCCGGTGACTGTGTGTGCGCTGTGCTGGGGGGAGAGGGGAGAGCTGGTGCTAAGTATGTGCTGCAGGGAAGGGGGCAGTGAGCGCCGGTGACTGTGTGTGCGCTGTGCGGGGGGAGAGGGGAGAGCTGGTGCTAAGTATGTGCTGCAGGGAAGGGGGGAGTGAGCGCCGGTGACTGTGTGTGCGCTGTGCTGGGGGGAGAGGGGAGAGCTGGTGCTAAGTATGTGCTGCAGGGAAGGGGGGAGTGAGCGCCGGTGACTGTGTGTGCGCTGTGCTGGGGGGAGAGGGGAGAGCTGGTGCTAAGTATGTGCTGCAGGGAAGGGGGGAGTGAGCGCTGGTGACTGTGTGTGCGCTGTGCGGGGGGAGAGGGGAGAGCTGGTGCTAAGTATGTGCTGCAGGGAAGGGGGGAGTGAGCGCCGGTGACTGTGTGTGCGCTGTGCGGGGGGAGAGGGGAGAGCTGGTGCTAAGTATGTGCTGCAGGGAAGGGGGGAGTGAGCGCTGGTGACTGTGTGTGCGCTGTGCGGGGGGAGAGGGGAGAGCTGGTGCTAAGTATGTGCTGCAGGGAAGGGGGGAGTGAGCGCCGGTGATTGTGTGTGCGCTGTGCTGGGGGGAGAGGGGAGAGCTGGTGCTAAGTATGTGCTGCAGGGAAGGGGGGAGTGAGCGCTGGTGACTGTGTGTGCGCTGTGCGGGGGGAGAGGGGAGAGCTGGTGCTAAGTATGTGCTGCAGGGAAGGGGGGAGTGAGCGCCGGTGACTGTGTGTGCGCTGTGCTGGGGGGAGAGGGGAGAGCTGGTGCTAAGTATGTGCTGCAGGGAAGGGGGGAGTGAGCGCCGGTGACTGTGTGTGCGCTGTGCTGGGGGGAGAGGGGAGAGCTGGTGCTAAGTATGTGCTGCAGGGAAGGGGGGAGTGAGCGCTGGTGACTGTGTGCGCTGTGCGGGGGGAGAGGGGAGAGCTGGTGCTAAGTATGTGCTGCGGGGAAGGGGGGAGTGAGCGCTGGTGACTGTGTGTGCGCTGTGCGGGGGGAGAGCTGGTGCTAAGTATGTGCTGCGGGGAACGGGGGAGTGAGCGCTGGTGACTGTGTGTGCGCTGTGCGGGGGGAGAGGGGAGAGCTGGTGCTAAGTATGTGCTGCGGGGAAGGGGGGAGTGAGTGCTGGTGACTGTGTGTGCGCTGTGCGGGGGGAGAGCTGGTGCGAAGTACAAAATGCTCTGTTTCTGGACTTTCCTCTTAATTTATGATTTCCATCACCTGTGTTGAACTAGTTCAATGATAACTGTTTCTTCACAGGTGATTGCAATAATAAATTAAGAGGGAAGTCCAGAAACAGAGCATTTTGTACCTAGTGGGGCGAGTCATGTTGGAGGGTATGGGTATGGTGGGGTTTACCCGGCGCATGAGCCCACGCATTCCTGCGCACGTGTCCCCTTATTGGGGCTACGTGGTCAGGGCTGCATAAAAACCTTAAAAATCGGGTAGCACGCAGGGAAAAAACACTGATTCTGCAGTTTACGTGGAATCAGTGTGTTTACGCTCGTTAATACCATTTTTGGTGCTGGTAAGATTCTATTTTATTGAATAGCCGGGGATTATTGCCAGCAATTACTTGCGGCGTTAACCGTGCAGCAAATTGAATACTCCCCTTAGAGTCTGAGATGTGCTAAAGAAACCTCCAAGCAAAGTAACACCACATGCAGAGCAGAGGAACTACACGGGATTAAGCCATGCAGCCAATTTCATCCTACCCTTCTGCCAATTTGATTGTTTAGACTCCTCTGCTATCAGGCTAAGCTTTCCCTATACTTCCTGTCTCTTATTATCATCTACTTGCATAATGTAAGCTGTCATGGGTTATTTGCCCTATATCTATGTTCACTCTACTGTACAGTATGTTGTACAGGTTGAGTATCCCATATCCAAATATTCCGAAATACTGAATTTTTTGAGTGAGTGTGAGATAGTGAAACCTTTGTTTTCTGATGGCTCAATGTGCACAAACTTTGTTTAATACACAAAGTTATTAAAAATATTGTATTAAATGACCTTCAGGCTGTGTGTATAAGGTGTATATGAAACATAAATGAATTGTGTGAATGTACACACTTTGGGGGTAATTCCAAGTTGATCGCAGCAGGAAATTTTTTAGCAGTTGGGCAAAACCATGTGCACTGCAGGGGGGGCAGATATAACATGTGCAGAGAGAGTTAGATTTGGGTGGGGTGTGTTCAATCTGCAATCTAATTTGCAGTGTAAAAATAAAGCAGCCAGTATTTACCCTGCACAGAAATAAAATAACCCACCCAAATCTAACTCTCTCTGCACATGTTATATCTGCCTCCCCTGCAGTGCACATGGTTTTGCCCATCTGATAAAAAAAAGTCCTGCTGTGATCAACTTGGAATTACCCCCTTTGTTTAATGCACAAAGTTATTAAAAATTAGAGATGAGCGCCTGAAATTTTTCGGGTTTTGTGTTTTGGTTTTGGGTTCGGTTCCGCGGCCGTGTTTTGGGTTCGAACGCGTTTTGGCAAAACCTCACCGAATTTTTTTTGTCGGATTCGGGTGTGTTTTGGATTCGGGTGTTTTTTTCAAAAAACACTAAAAAACAGCTTAAATCATAGAATTTGGGGGTCATTTTGATCCCAAAGTATTATTAACCTCAAAAACCATAATTTACACTCATTTTCAGTCTATTCTGAATACCTCACACCTCACAATATTATTTTTAGTCCTAAAATTTGCACCGAGGTCGCTGTGTGAGTAAGATAAGCGACCCTAGTGGCCGACACAAACACCGGGCCCATCTAGGAGTGGCACTGCAGTGTCACGCAGGATGTCCCTTCCAAAAAACCCTCCCCAAACAGCACATGACGCAAAGAAAAAAAGAGGCGCAATGAGGTAGCTGTGTGAGTAAGATTAGCGACCCTAGTGGCCGACACAAACACCGGGCCCATCTAGGAGTGGCACTGCAGTGTCACGCAGGATGGCCCTTCCAAAAAACCCTCCCCAAACAGCACATGACGCAAAGAAAAAAAGAGGCGCAATGAGGTAGCTGTGTGAGTAAGATTAGCGACCCTAGTGGCCGACACAAACACCGGGCCCATCTAGGAGTGGCACTGCAGTGTCACGCAGGATGTCCCTTCCAAAAAACCCTCCCCAAACAGCACATGACGCAAAGAAAAAAAGAGGCGCAATGAGGTAGCTGTGTGAGTAAGATTAGCGACCCTAGTGGCCGACACAAACACCGGGCCCATCTAGGAGTGGCACTGCAGTGTCACGCAGGATGTCCCTTCCAAAAAACCCTCCCCAAACAGCACATGACGCAAAGAAAAAAAGAGGCGCAATGAGGTAGCTGACTGTGTGAGTAAGATTAGCGACCCTAGTGGCCGACACAAACACCGGGCCCATTTAGGAGTGGCACTGCAGTGTCACGCAGGATGTCCCTTCCAAAAAACCCTCCCCAATCAGCACATGATGCAAAGAAAAAGAAAAGAAAAAAGAGGTGCAAGATGGAATTGTCCTTGGGCCCTCCCACCCACCCTTATGTTGTATAAACAAAACAGGACATGCACACTTTAACCAACCCATCATTTCAGTGACAGGGTCTGCCACACGACTGTGACTGATATGACGGGTTGGTTTGGACCCCCCCCAAAAAAGAAGCAATTAATCTCTCCTTGCACAAACTGGCTCTACAGAGGCAAGATGTCCACCTCATCATCACCCTCCGATATATCACCGTGTACATCCCCCTCCTCACAGATTATCAATTCGTCCCCACTGGAATCCACCATCTCAGCTCCCTGTGTACTTTGTGGAGGCAATTGCTGCTGGTCAATGTCTCCGCGGAGGAATTGATTATAATTCATTTTAATGAACATCATCTTCTCCACATTTTCTGGATGTAACCTCGTACGCCGATTGCTGACAAGGTGAGCGGCGGCACTAAACACTCTTTCGGAGTACACACTTGTGGGAGGGCAACTTAGGTAGAATAAAGCCAGTTTGTGCAAGGGCCTCCAAATTGCCTCTTTTTCCTGCCAGTATAAGTACGGACTGTGTGACGTGCCTACTTGGATGCGGTCACTCATATAATCCTCCACCATTCTATCAATGTTGAGAGAATCATATGCAGTGACAGTAGACGACATGTCCGTAATCGTTGTCAGGTCCTTCAGTCCGGACCAGATGTCAGCATCAGCAGTCGCTCCAGACTGCCCTGCATCACCGCCAGCGGGTGGGCTCGGAATTCTGAGCCTTTTCCTCGCACCCCCAGTTGCGGGAGAATGTGAAGGAGGAGATGTTGACAGGTCGCGTTCCGCTTGACTTGACAATTTTGTCACCAGCAGGTCTTTCAACCCCAGCAGACTTGTGTCTGCCGGAAAGAGAGATCCAAGGTAGGCTTTAAATCTAGGATCGAGCACGGTGGCCAAAATGTAGTGCTCTGATTTCAACAGATTGACCACCCATGAATCCTTGTTAAGCGAATTAAGGGCTCCATCCACAAGTCCCACATGCCAAGCGGAATCGCTCCGTGTTAGCTCCTCCTTCAATGTCTCCAGCTTCTTCTGCAAAAGCCTGATGAGGGGAATGACCTGACTCAGGCTGGCAGTGTCTGAACTGACTTCACGTGTGGCAAGTTCAAAGGGCATCAGAACCTTGCACAACGTTGAAATCATTCTCCACTGCGCCTGAGACAGGTGCATTCCACCTACTATATCGTGCTCAATTGTATAGGCTTGAATGGCCTTTTGCTGCTCCTCCAACCTCTGAAGCATATAGAGGGTTGAATTCCACCTCGTTACCACTTCTTGCTTCAGATGATGGCAGGGCAGGTTCAGTAGTTTTTGGTGGTGCTCCAGTCTTCTGTACGTGGTGCCTGTACGCCGAAAGTGTCCCGCAATTCTTCTGGCCACCGACAGCATCTCTTGCACGCCCCTGTCGTTTTTTAAAAAATTCTGCACCACCAAATTCAAGGTATGTGCAAAACATGGGACGTGCTGGAATTTGCCCATATTTAATGCACACACAATATTGCTGGCGTTGTCCGATGCCACAAATCCACAGGAGAGTCCAATTGGGGTAAGCCATTCCGCGATGATCTTCCTCAGTTGCCGTAAGAGGTTTTCAGCTGTGTGCGTATTCTGGAAAGCGGTGATACAAAGCGTAGCCTGCCTAGGAAAGAGTTGGCGTTTGCGAGATGCTGCTACTGGTGCCGCCGCTGCTGTTCTTGCGGCGGGAGTCCATACATCTACCCAGTGGGCTGTCACAGTCATATAGTCCTGACCCTGCCCTGCTCCACTTGTCCACATGTCCGTGGTTAAGTGGACATTGGGTACAACTGCATTTTTTAGGACACTGGTGAGTCTTTTTCTGACGTCCGTGTACATTCTCGGTATCGCCTGCCTAGAGAAGTGGAACCTAGATGGTATTTGGTAACGGGGGCACACTGCCTCAATAAATTGTCTAGTTCCCTGTGAACTAACGGCGGATACCGGACGCACGTCTAACACCAACATGTGATGTTCCGAGGTGGTTAACGTCCTTACCCCTACTTATTACAGCTTGACAAAGGGAACACACGGCTTGACACCTGTTGTCCGCATTTCTGGTGAAATACCTCCACACCGAAGAGCTGATTTTTTTGGTATTTTCACCTGGCATGTCAACGGCCATATTCCTCCCACGGACAACAGGTGTCTCCCCGGGTGCCTGACTTAAACAAACCACCTCACCATCAGAATCCTCCTGGTCAATTTCCTCCCCAGCGCCAGCAACACCCATATCCTCCTCATCCTGGTGTACTTCAACACTGACATCTTCAATCTGACTATCAGGAACTGGACTGCGGGTGCTCCTTCCAGCACTTGCAGGGGGCGTGCAAATGGTGGAAGGCGCATGCTCTTCACGTCCAGTGTTGGGAAGGTCAGGCATCGCAACCGACACAATTGGACTCTCCTTGTGGATTTGGGATTTCGAAGAATGCACAGTTCTTTGCTGTGCTGCTTTTGCCAGCTTGAGTCTTTTCATTTTTCTAGCGAGAGGCTGAGTGCTTCCATCCTCATGTGAAGCTGAACCACTAGCCATGAACATAGGCCAGGGCCTCAGCCGTTCCTTGCCACTCCGTGTCGTAAATGGCATATTGGCAAGTTTACGCTTCTCCTCCGACAATTTTATTTTAGGTTTTGGAGTCCTTTTTTTTCTGATATTTGGTGTTTTGGATTTGACATGCTCTGTACTATGACATTGGGCATCGGCCTTGGCAGACGACGTTGCTGGCATTTCATCGTCTCGGCCATGACTAGTGGCAGCAGCTTCAGCACGAGGTGGAAGTGGATCTTGATCTTTCCCTAATTTTGGAACCTCAACATTTTTGTTCTCCATATTTTAATAGGCACAACTAAAAGGCACCTCAGGTAAACAATGGAGATGGATACTAGTATACAATTATGGACTGCCTGCCGAGTGCAGACACAGAGGTAGCCACAGCCGTGAACTACCGTACTGTACTGTGTCTGCTGCTAATATAGACTGGTTGATAAAGAGATGTCTATGTAACTATGTATGTATAAAGAAGAAAGAAAAAAAAAACCACGGTTAGGTGGTATACAATTATGGACGGACTGCCTGCCGAGTGCAGACACAGAGGTAGCCACAGCCGTGAACTACCGTACTGTACTGTGTCTGCTGCTAATATAGACTGGTTGATAAAGAGATGTCTATGTAACTATGTATGTATAAAGAAGAAAGAAAAAAAAACCACGGTTAGGTGGTATACAATTATGGACGGACTGCCTGCCGAGTGCAGACACAGAGGTAGCCACAGCCGTGAACTACCGTACTGTACTGTGTCTGCTGCTAATATAGACTGGTTGATAAAGAGATGTCTATGTAACTATGTATGTATAAAGAAGAAAGAAAAAAAAACCACGGTTAGGTGGTATACAATTATGGACGGACTGCCTGCCGAGTGCAGACACAGAGGTAGCCACAGCCGTGAACTACCGTACTGTACTGTGTCTGCTGCTAATATAGACTGGTTGATAAAGAGATGTCTATGTAACTATGTATGTATAAAGAAGAAAGAAAAAAAAACCACGGTTAGGTGGTATACAATTATGGACGGACTGCCTGCCGAGTGCAGACACAGAGGTAGCCACAGCCGTGAACTACCGTACTGTACTGTGTCTGCTGCTAATATAGACTGGTTGATAAAGAGATGTCTATGTAACTATGTATGTATAAAGAAGAAAGAAAAAAAAACCACGGTTAGGTGGTATACAATTATGGACGGACTGCCTGCCGAGTGCAGACACAGAGGTAGCCACAGCCGTGAACTACCGTACTGTACTGTGTCTGCTGCTAATATAGACTGGTTGATAAAGAGATGTCGTAGTAGTATGTATGTATAAAGAAGAAAAAAAAACCACGGTTAGGTGGTATATACAATTATGGACGGGCTGCCGAGTGCCGACACAGAGGTAGCCACAGCCGTGAACTACCGCACTGTACTGTGTCTGCTGCTAATATAGACTGGTTGATAAAGAGATAGTATACTCGTAACTAGTATGTATGTATAAAGAAAGAAAAAAAAACCACGGTTAGGTGGTATATACAATTATGGACGGGCTGCCGAGTGCCGACACAGAGGTAGCCACAGCCGTGAACTACCGCACTGTACTGTGTCTGCTGCTAATATAGACTGGTTGATAAAGAGATAGTATACTCGTAACTAGTATGACTATAAAGAAAGAAAAAAAAACCACGGTTAGGTGGTATATACAATTATGGACGGGCTGCCGAGTGCCGACACAGAGGTAGCCACAGCCGTGAACTACCGCACTGTACTGTGTCTGCTGCTAATATATAGACTGGTTGATAAAGAGATAGTATACTCGTAACTAGTATGTATGTATAAAGAAAGAAAAAAAAACCACGGTTAGGTGGTATATACAATTATGGACGGGCTGCCGAGTGCCGACACAGAGGTAGCCACAGCCGTGAACTACCGCACTGTACTGTGTCTGCTGCTAATATAGACTGGTTGATAAAGAGATAGTATACTCGTAACTAGTATGTATGTATAAAGAAAGAAAAAAAAACCACGGTTAGGTGGTATATACAATTATGGACAGGCTGCCGAGTGCCGACACAGAGGTAGCCACAGCCGTGAACTACCGCACTGTACTGTGTCTGCTGCTAATATATAGACTGGTTGATAAAGAGATAGTATACTCGTAACTAGTATGTATGTATAAAGAAAGAAAAAAAAAACACGGTTAGGTGGTATATACAATTATGGACGGGCTGCCGAGTGCCGACACAGAGGTAGCCACAGCCGTGAACTACCGCACTGTACTGTGTCTGCTGCTAATATATAGACTGGTTGATAAAGAGATAGTATACTCGTAACTAGTATGTATGTATAAAGAAAGAAAAAAAAACCACGGTTAGGTGGTATATACAATTATGGACGGGCTGCCGAGTGCCGACACAGAGGTAGCCACAGCCGTGAACTACCGCACTGTACTGTGTCTGCTGCTAATATAGACTGGTTGATAAAGAGATAGTATACTCGTAACTAGTATGTATGTATAAAGAAAGAAAAAAAAACCACGGTTAGGTGGTATATACAATTATGGACGGGCTGCCGAGTGCCGACACAGAGGTAGCCACAGCCATGAACTACCGCACTGTACTGTGTCTGCTGCTAATATATAGACTGGTTGATAAAGAGATAGTATACTCGTAACTAGTATGTATGTATAAAGAAAGAAAAAAAAACCACGGTTAGGTGGTATATACAATTATGGACGGGCTGCCGAGTGCCGACACAGAGGTAGCCACAGCCGTGAACTACCGCACTGTACTGTGTCTGCTGCTAATATATAGACTGGTTGATAAAGAGATAGTATACTCGTAACTAGTATGTATGTATAAAGAAAGAAAAAAAAACCACGGTTAGGTGGTATATACAATTATGGACGGGCTGCCGAGTGCCGACACAGAGGTAGCCACAGCCGTGAACTACCGCACTGTACTGTGTCTGCTGCTAATATAGACTGGTTGATAAAAAGATAGTATACTCGTAACTAGTATGTATGTATAAAGAAAGAAAAAAAAACCACGGTTAGGTGGTATATACAATTATGGACGGGCTGCCGAGTGCCGACACAGAGGTAGCCACAGCCGTGAACTACCGCACTGTACTGTGTCTGCTGCTAATATAGACTGGTTGATAAAGAGATAGTATACTCGTAACTAGTATGACTATAAAGAAAGAAAAAAAAACCACGGTTAGGTGGTATATACAATTATGGACGGGCTGCCGAGTGCCGACACAGAGGTAGCCACAGCCGTGAACTACCGCACTGTACTGTGTCTGCTGCTAATATAGACTGGTTGATAAAGAGATAGTATACTACTAATATTATATATACTGGTGGTCAGGTCACTGGTCACTAGTCACACTGGCAGTGGCACTCCTGCAGCAAAAGTGTGCACTGTTTAATTTTAATATAATATTATGTACTCCTGGCTCCTGCTATAACCTATAACTGTCACTGCAGTGCTCCCCAGTCTCCCCCACAATTATAAGCTGTGTGAGCTGAGCACAGTCAGATATATATATACATTGATGCAGCACACTGGGCTGAGCAGTGCACACAGATATGGTATGTGACTGAGTCACTGTGTGTATCGTTTTTTTCAGGCAGAGAACGGATATATTAAATAAAACAAACAACTGCACTGTCTGGTGGTCACTGTGGTCGTCAGTCACTAAACTCTGCACTCTCTTCTACAGTATCACAGCCTCAGGTCAATCTCTCTCTCTCTCTCTCTCAACCCTAATCTAAATGGAGAGGACGCCAGCCACGTCCTCTCCCTATCAATCTCAATGCACGTGTGAAAATGGCGGCGACGCGCGGCTCCTTATATAGAATCCGAGTCTCGCGAGAATCCGACAGCGTCATGATGACGTTCGGGCGCGCTCGGGTTAACCGAGCAAGGCGGGAGGATCCGAGTCTGCTCGGACCCGTGAAAAAAACATTAAGTTCGTGCGGGTTCGGATTCAGAGAAACCGAACCCGCTCATCTCTATTAAAAATATTGGCTAAAATGACCTTCAAGCTGTGTATAAGGTGTATATGAAACATAAATGCATTCTGTGCTTAGACTTGGGTCCTATCCTCATGATATCTCATTATGGTATGCATTTATTCCAAAATACGGAAAAATCCAATATCCAAAATACTTCTGGTCCCAAGCATTTTGGATAAGGGATACTCAACCTGTATTTGTTTGTCCCTTATGCTGTATTGTTTTTTTTGTTTCAATATATGCTATCTGATTTGAACTGTTAATAGCAGCTAGAATTTATTAGTCTGCTCTTTACCCAAATCTGCTGATTTATGTCGTATTTTTATGCCAGGTGCTATGGAACTTGTATTTGTCGGAATTGAGATGGGACCCAGAGGAGGAGAAGGGGGGCGAGCTGCGGGGAGACCAGCGGGGGGAGGACAGCCGGCGGGCATGCAGGGAGATCAGCGCTACAGTAGCGCTGCAGCTGGATGTCACTTAGCCGCCCAATCTCACGGCAGCTTCCATCCGGCTCCAGCAGCGGCTATATGACATCCAGCTGCAGCGCTACTGTAGCGCTGATCTCCCTGTATGCCCGCCAGCTGTCTCTCCCTGCGGCTCCCCCCCCCCCCCTCCTGCTCTGGGTCTGCATCTCAGTCCGACATCATTTTGATGTCGGACTGAGATGGTCGAAAAGGGGGCCAAAACCTGTCGGTTTTGGCCCCGTTTTCGACACAAGCACATGGATCGGCAGCTATTCCGCTGATCCACGTGCTTTTCGACAAGTCAAATTCATCGACTTGTTGAAAAATGTAGCTAAATATTGAATAGGTCGAATCAGGATTCGACCTTAAAAAGTCGAAAACTGACGTCTTTTCGACAGACTGCAGTTTTCGACTTCAGTTGAATATACCCCATAGTGTAGTCAAAGCTGCTAATTGTCAGCCTACCTGCATCTTGTAACTGAATGATGGGAATTGCATGTTTGTTTTCAACATTTTAGTGGGCACTAAATTTAGTGGGTAAAGTAGAGGAGAATCTTAACAATGTCTCCAACAATAACTGTAGCACAGGCAAATATGTATTTAGGGATATTATTTAAAGAGTACAATTATTACAATCCATAGAAATGCACAATCTTACACTATTGCAATTTACAGGTAACTTTGCTACCACACCAAAAAAGGGGAATTATATAATAATTCCAGATGCTAAGTTTCTGAGTTTTAAAAGGTTAAAATTATGTTTAATCACTTCTTTAAACAAGTACAGGCAATGGAATGCAGTTTCAATTCTTTGTCCTTTCAGAAGAAGGTAATGAGGACTTGAAAGTCAAGACAGGTGAAGGAATTGGATAGGAGCATAGCCATGTAGAGGTTCAGGGGGGGGGGGGGGGGGATTGCAACTCTTGCTGAAAAAGTCTTAAATATGACCTCTATGCTGGTAGTGGCCGGTCTACTATCTGAAACCCAGGAGAGTGTGCAATCACACTTTCCCATCTGCTCCACAGCACAGCATCCAGTGTTGATGCTGGGGCTCCTGCATTAGTAAGGCCCATTAGTGGGGATGAGCTCACCGGGCTGGATATAAGGATGCCTGCAACTTTGGGATGAAGAAATGGAAAGCGGTGGAGGTTGGACATGGGGCACCTATTTTTCAAACTTCACTTCCCTGATAGAGTCAAATAACTACCTTTTAACATTAGCTATATATTAATACCGTATAGCCGTAATGGCTGCTAAACCATGTGCACATGCTACGCACTCTGTACCCTATTTGCGTATGAAGACCTCGCACGTGGTACGCAAATAAAGTACACACGCTGTGCTGGGTGTACGGAATACCCACAGTGAGCATACACACAGACAGTAACCTTTATAAACTTTAAACACAGATTATGCTTACTCTGTAACCCTTGTATGCAACACACTATGATTGAGTTTGTGTTGTAAAACCTTACTACTGAAATACTGCAGCGACATAACGCTGCTTAACCTTGTTAATGTAAATGTTGTTAGAGCGATTTAGAATTCAGAAACCCTTTGTACCAGCTAGAGAGACACAGACACCCTGCTGAGGTTCTAACACCTTATATGAACGTTCTATTTGCAAAAGAATAATACAATACAAGTCATACGCTACCAATATAACATAGACTACCTAACCAGATAACTACACATGAAATACAATATCAGTACAATAACTGTATACGAGAAACGAGAGAGAAAGAGAAGAGAGAGAGAGAGAGAGAGAGAGAGAGAGAGAGATATGGCTCACAATAACAAGAAAGACAATATGATTGCGGAGAAAACTTACGCACAAAGGGGAACGATCGCATGCGCCTCTGGACATCCAGCTCCCGATTATCAGCAATGAGAACCGTTGAAGAGTGAGCTGGATGTGATCGGCTTGTCTATTTATGCCCCACACACAATACAATTCAATGGTCCCTACAATCTCATTGTTCATTGGACACAGGAATTCGTCTTCGCACTAAAACAAAAGGTCATAGGTTGATTCATACAGGTGGGCTGTGTCTACTTCCAACTGCTCAGGTGGGTGGGAAACTAGGTTTCCCGCCGCATGGATAAGTAAGTGCAAATAATAGTAAATGGACATAAACTTCTTATGTCCATAACTATTCGCACGAGCGATTAATCTGCTCCAAACCAACACCGGAATATTGCTAATTAAATACTCTTCCGATGGATACTAAACACCACTGTATAATCCTTGTCTGACCCCTTGTATCAGAAAAAGAGGGATCTCTCTGTCCATGAACATGCTACATTAACTAAACTTTCAGAATCTATCAAAGGGACCATGATCTACAAAATACATTATATGGTTAAAATATATATCGATTGAGTCGCCCGCTAGACGCATACAAACTCTACCGTAAATCCGCATATCGTGCGCCTGCGGGTGCACGCAAAGGCGAGTATGCGCACGCACGGGAGAGCTCTTGCACGCGCAGCGGGAGCTCGCATGAGGTGCAAATATGGCAGTGTGCATAGTGATATTTTTCTGACTTTGACAGTCCACCCTTTGGCAGTCAACAATAACTGCCACTTCCTAAAACATTTCAAAACGAGAAAAATATATGTCAAGTGTAAATACCTTTCCATGATTGGGTAAGGGAGGAGAGGGGAAGGTAGGAAAAGGGTATGACCTAGTGAGATAGCAGAAGCATGTGTGTATGAATCCATGTTTGGGGGGTCATGTATCATCGTGCCGTACGTGTTTTAAATCAAGCTTCGAGGTATTGCGAAGTATACATTTGAATTCCTTCTTATCCCGTTTTAAGGGTCTGTGGATGGGCTGTCAAACTCTACCGAGCTCTTTTCGGCTGTGGTTGTAACAAAATGGGGAAGCACATTTTAGTTGATGATACATGAATGGGGGAATATGTGATTGCTGATATCTGTGCTGGTATTCCCTATCGACTATGTGTGTCATTACCTGAAGGTTGTAGAGATGAAGATAAGACACAATTATGGTAAATGCAGTGGTATTCTATGTCAGGTTAATGAACATTTGTCGGTTGAAGTCTTGTTCGGTGTCTGTTGAATGCAGTCTTCTTTGGGCTTTTGCCAATAGGTGTGAGCAAAAGCTTTGTCAATGTCCATAGACTTACAAAAAGTTTTGGGCTAGCGTAAATTTAAAATTTCTAGGGAAACTGGGGGTCTATGGCATAGTTCATCAAATATCTGTGTATAAGGTTGTCAAAACTTCTTCTTTAATCCATCAGTTGTCTGTATACAGGCTCGTCAAATTCCTCGTCCAAGTGGGTCTTTTTACCTTGGAGAAAACGGAAAAACAGGTGAAAGAAACGGACCGTATAATCGCATTTTCATCACATCATTGTCTCTACCGTTGGGTCATAAATCAAATCCATTGGAATTACAATTTCCTCACTCCTTAAACTCATCACCCTAGTACTTCGTTTACACTTCATTAAAGCCTGACCGCATCTAAATATCAAGCCAATCGATATGACAACACCCAAGATACATAGAAGAAACTTCCCTACATCCATTATGACTCCTTGAGCCCATTCTCCTAAACCAGCGAACCAATTTCGCGGGTTCAACCATGACACCCAACCAGTCAGCTCATTACCCACAGCAGCAAGGGTGAGATTGTGTCTTCTGCGAAATTCCCACTTTAATTGGAGAATATCGTCCATCTTTTGGTCTATGGCCTCGACCGGATCCTCGGTACTATTCGTAATATATGTGCAGCATTTCACGCCGTACTGCGTTGCCAGTGTGACACAATATCCACCTGTCACTGCCGTGAGATAATTGAGAACCATTCTATGCTGAACCAGTTCTGTTTTATAAGCTTGAAGTTCTCTTCCAGTATACCTAAAAGTGTCGTCATACATTTCTGTGATATTGTCTAACAAATTTGCGAGCGCAGATATGTATTTATAATTCAACACTCCTCTGGCGGTGCGAGTGATGTCTAACGCGAGTAGAACCTGAATCCCGGTGGATTCATGGATCATGTCAGAGGCCGGATGCTCTGTTCTTTCTATCAGGTGCCGTTTAACTACGTGCTCGTAATGAGTGTGAGTATAAGGAGCTTGGGCAACACGGTGTATATCTTTCATTTTGGCATGTGATACAGTCATTACTTCAGGCAGTACTTTTCCAATATAACACAATCCTTCAGAGTTTGGGGCAAGCCACTTATACGCCTTCCTCCCGCATATGAAATATGCATCATCGGGGAGAACATATGGGACGGAGTAGGACATAACCATATTACACATCTTCCATGTGAAATCTCCTAACCCTAATTCTCCCATCTGTCTAGTACACGTATCAGTTTGTACGATATGTGCACAGTATCCTGGTGATACCTCTCCAACTCTCATGATCCTATTTCCTAGGGTATACCTATATCGGAAAGATTTTTCCTTACCGGCTATGTGGCGTATAAGCTCTGTATCTGTCGGCATTCTATCTGCTCTATATGAAAAGGTCATGGTTTGGTTACTCCATGACACTTCCCAATTTCCCGGCTTTCGGGGATTGGAAATGTTAAAACATATTAGGGACTTATCCACATGATATTGGTGGAGCTTCAAACTAGGAGGACTGGAGATATTAAACCTCCTGTCCACCGGCCTCCCACCACTTAGCTCAAGTACCTCCCCTATCGTTAAAGGAAATGGTACTAAGCCTGATTTACTATGGCCTTGAGGTACTTGAGAGCATACCCAACAATCTGTCTGATTTAACACATTACCCACTAAGGAGTGATAGTCACTCAATGGATGCCGGTCCATGTGGATATTAAAACTGGACTGACATTTCTTGATGCACCCATCCTCAACTACATTGTCACAGAGTCTACAGATACAGTTCTCTTTTCAGCTAACAATCCTTCACAATGTTTACAAATAACATGGCTGCTAGATCGTTTCCGGTACTCGCCTTTGCTTGGTGGTTGTGTTGCTATTGGAAATTTACACCTCCGTCTCAGTCATCAGAACCTTTCTGGATCCTTTCTCGACCTCCATGGTACTCTCGCCGGAACAGACTGCTCTGGTCAACATCATGGTCAACAGGAAAATCCATATCACAGTCTCTTGGGGCAAGTCCATCTTACAGGAGGAGAAAAGAAGAAATTTGTAATGGGGGTACAGAAAAACAGTTTGAGGGGGAGAGAAACTTGTTATGATAATTAGTTCTCTAGTCTTGTCGTTCTTCTTGTTCTGCTGTCATCTCAAAGGTGCTGTCTCTCAGTCTTCCAAACGAACATTCCGGTGATGCAATATTCCTTCCAAACCAGCGATATTTCTGTAAGGAGCAAAAATCTTGCATTACCATTTGTCTAACTGATGTGTGACATACCATTTTTAAAACATGAAAACATGAGTGAGAAGAGGGAGAGGAAAAAAACAACAAGAGAGAGAGAACCGTTCACATATGTATATATCACATAAATCAACAATAAACAACAACAGGAAAAAAAACATTTTTCAAACATTTTTAAAACATTGTCAGATCATCATCAGGCTGTCATATCTACATGTCCCATGGTTTCCTTGCGCAGTCCCTCCCACCAGCACCTCCATACTCCACCCTCTGTATCTGGCCAGGATACATTGATGCGGATAGGTCATGCTGGGGTTTGGTAGACTTCTGCAAAGACCAAGCAGATATGCAATGTTTGAGTCCTACCAATAATCGTCAGGGATGGGGAGAGAAAAAGAAACATTTCACAGATACATATACAACGTTTCACCTGGTCATTCCTGTGTCTTCAGGGAATGACCTCCCAATTTATTAACCGTTACCTCAGGCTTACCATCAGTCCTAATGATCACCTTTCCTGACTATATATTATGGGTGTGGCCCAAAATTCTTCCTATATGATCCCTGATTATAATTTGGTGTGTTATAATTTTGCTAATTTCTCTGTCTAGGGGGTCTGACTTTATGTGGGCTGTTACAGTTGCCGGCATAATGCCCTTCTCTTCTACAAAGATAACAAATCCTTGGCTTCCTCCATGTGCTAGGGGCCTGGGGTTTCGGTCGACTTGATGCCTCCTCTAGTGCTTGGATGCTCATTACCATCAACCGCTCTCCCTGCGCTTCCCTGGTTCTTTGGATATTGCGGTCATGCTCGATAGCGGACTCTCTTAATGCAGCGACCGAGATACCTCTCCAGTGAGGTAGGGAGGTTTGTACCCTGATTTTTAGTGTGTCTTTTAAGCTGTCCATTAATACGGACACAGCTACCTCTCTGTGGTGTACATTAGTTTCAATGTCATCTATACCAGTGTACCTAGCCATATCCTGCAGAGCCCGATGAAAATACTCTGGTGTGGATTCACTTTCTTTTTGTCTTATTGTAAAGATTTTATTCCACTTTACTACTGCAGGAAAATATACTCCTAACTGTAGATTTATTCTTTTTACATTATCTTGGTTATACTTGTCTGTTAGTGGTACTTCCTCATCTAGCTTACAATCAGCAATAAATTTCAATGAATCAACATCGGGGGGTAAGCATGCCCTCAAAACTGTCCTCCAATCTTTGTTATTTGGCTCTGCAGTATTTCCTAGCTCTCTAATATACTTTTGACAAGCAACTAAGTCTTTCCTGGGATCAGGAAATTCAGACAGAATTGTTCTTTATTCTGTTCGGGAAAAGGGGCAGTACATGGCGATGTTCCTGACAGGAGTGGCTCCTGTAGTGTCAGTTTTCCCATTTGGTACTGCAATTACCCTGACAGGATTAAGTCCAGTGACGTCATTCTGAATTGATTCTACGATATGAGGTACATTTGTTTGTGCGTGATGTATAACACCATACGTACCTGTGGACACGACCTCACCTGACCCTCCGTTAGGGGGTTTGATTACAGTCTTTACCGATTTGGTCGCGTCCACCTGGATGTCTTGTGTGATGGCTGCTGGAAAAGGTGCCGACATCGTGCTGGGCTCACTTTCTTGTTGGTGATCCTGAGGAAAGTTTAACATGGGGTGCGACTTGCATGGGTTAGTAGTTGTACATTTAACACTTTCATTTTTATAAACCTTATTACATTTTACACTTTCATTTTTAATACAGTTACTAAGTGCCTTTTTATCGTACAACATTGTGCCTTTCTCCGCAACCATAATCCTCTCCATTTCCATGTCTCTCCTCTCAAGATGAAAGTCAGGTATGTAAGTTAAATTTCTTTGCATTTCACTTTCCTGTTGCCATAACTGCAAACAATCATAATGTTTAACTCGTTGTTTCCAGGATTTTATGAGACAGATCCTTCGCCTTAAATTATGCAATACCTCTGAGTCAAAACTACCTATCCCAGGAAATGGTGCTTTATCCCCCACAGTCATTCGTGTCCATTCGTCACAAAAGGTCTCAGTGTGGGGACCATATCTCCCCCACATTACTAACCGAGCAGACCCTCGGGGTCTGCAAGCCTCTGCAGTCTGAACCCTGACTGCTGAACGTCCCTGTGTTGTGCACTTGGCTTCCATTGTGGACCTCTTTTAACACAGCCTAAAATGCACCAAACACAGTAGTCTACGGTGGGAGTTTTCCAAGCTCTTCCACCAGCTTCTTCTGCTCCGGGTATCTCCGGTCCGCCTTCTAGCAGACACGTGTAGCCGTTGCAGGCCCTATCTCTAGAGATTTTCCTGTGAGACCAGCGAAAATTCCCTTCCTTTTTACTTTACACAAATCACGCTTGCATGTGCTTCCCACAACACGTATGAGGGCAATTTACCTCGTATCACGTTGCGTTATTGGTCACACCTACAACCGTGCGGTCCAATCGTACCACTTATAGACACTTGTTGCCCATAAATGGTAGGATCATTGGAGTCTCCCTACTGTGCTCCAAAAACAGCCAGAGCGTAATACACCGAAAACTTTATCACACTCTGTCGCACGTTTTCACTTAGACCGTGCTCATCACGTATTCACCTTGACCGTGATTCACCAAGACTTACTTCACCAAGATTTACTTCACCAAGATTTCACCAAGACTTCACCAAGAGGAGTTCAATACACTCATACCGTTTTCAACCCACTATCATTCTATAGTTTTCTGATCAGAAAAATCATTTCCCGTAATCTGATAGCTCTCCCCAGAGGCACTACAGTAAAGTAAGGTATTTAAACTAAGTTTAGGAAACTGAAATCAATTTGTGCTATTATCGCGTGGCTATATTATACCGCCCCCACTAAAACAATGCTATTGTGCGATTTGAGTTTCGGTGGGCGTACCCAGACGCTCCGTTGCGTAATATACGCTGCGTGCGTCGGCCTTTGTGTTGCGTTCGCGAGTCTCAGCCTTTTGTTAGAGACACGTGTACGCTGGCCATACAAAAATACAATTAGCACGTTTATCAATGTAGATGATCTTTAACTGTAATCATCTACCAAGCACCACACAGGTCTTTCCTTGTATCTCAGGCGAAGCTGTGCGTGTGTTTTACAAATTACCCCTTAATGTATCGTTTTTACTCTTTAACTACCAATAGCAACAAATCTTTCTCAGCACGTTATCAATTATGAAATGGCAACCAGGAAAGTGAGATGTGAAGATTACACAAATGAACATGCAATTCTAAATTAATCTAATAACATACATTGATGTAAGCACACGCATGTAGATATTACATATATGAGACCCTATTCAGTGCTTCTAATTTGCATATGAATGTGCGATTTCTTTCACTACTGGGAGAGAGAAAAAAAAAACAACAAACCAGTCCCACAGGTCATTTGCATTTCAATGGCCATCCCACAAGCAGCAGAGCCAAAACAGGTTCTTGAAGAGAGACAGTGACCAAAAAAAAAACTACTTTGCTTTATTTGTGCATTTCTCAAATCAAACATTCAATTCATTATTAACTGTTATCAAACTCCATCCGAACTACCCATGATTGACTATGATATGGACCAAACAAATGCACTAAAAAAAAACAAAAAAAAACTCATTAAATTATGATTTCTTTTTGACAGTGGATGGCTGATTATTTCCTGAGTCAACTGAAAATCAGCCGTTCAAAAAAAAATTGACCTTCCCAAAATGGCCGCTGCTCCTCCCCCTTCCACATCCATGAGGTTTACACAAAATGGGGGACAGACCTTTTGTCACAAAGAAAAATCATCATGCCAGCTCCTTTTAGTTATCACGCTATGCAGAGCGATTAAAAATTATTTTAAACCTATTTAAACAGACAAACCATCCAATCTGCGTGTGTAGTTGGCACCAAATAGAAATAAAAACCAGATTTACAAAGACAATAGCTTAATGTTCCTACCTCTGGTTCCGGATTCCACCAGCATCCCTACAGACCAAAAGAATCAGACGCAGACTCTCATCTGATCAGCACTACTGCCTTCCCGCCCTTGCTGATCGATAAAGTCTGCGCCTTTTTCGCCTGACTGCGGATATAAGATGGACCGGACTTGCCCCCACTTGATAGAGTCAAATAACTACCTTTTAACATTAGCTATATATTAATACCGTGTAGCCGTAATGGCTGCTAAACCATGTGCACATGCTACGCACTCCATACCCTATTTGCGTATGAAGACCTCGCACGTGGTACGCAAATAAAGTACACACGCTGTGCTGGGTGTACGGAATACCCACAGTGAGCATACACACAGACAGTAACCTTTATAAACTTTAAACACAGATTATGCTTACTCTGTAACCCTTGTATGCAACACACTATGATTGAGTTTGTGTTGTAAAACCTTACTACTGAAATACTGCAGCGACATAACGCTGCTTAACCTTGTTAATGTAAATGCTGTTAGAGCGATTTAGAATTCAGAAACCCTTTGTACCAGCTAGAGAGACACAGACACCCTGCTGAGGTTCTAACACCTTATATGAACGTTCTATTTGCAAAAGAATAATACAATACAAGTCATACACTACCAATATAACATAGACTACCTAACCAGATAACTACACATGAAATACAATATCAGTACAATAACTGTATACGAGAAACGAGAGAGAAAGAGAAGAGAGAGAGAGAGAGAGAGAGAGAGATATGGCTCACAATAACAAGAAAGACAATATGATTGCGGAGAAAACTTTCGCACAAAGGGGAACGATCGCATGCGCCTCTGGACATCCAGCTCCCGATTATCAGCAATGAGAACCGTTGAAGAGTGAGCTGGATGTGATCGGCTTGTCTATTTATGCCCCACACACAATACAATTCAATGGTCCCTACAATCTCATTGTTCATTGGACACAGGAATTCGTCTTCGCACTAAAACAAAAGGTCATAGGTTGATTCATACAGGTGGGCTGTGTCTACTTCCAACTACTCAGGTGGGTGGGAAACTAGGTTTCCCGCCGCATGGATAAGTAAGTGCAAATAATAGTAAATGGACATAAACTTCTTATGTCCATAACTATTCGCACGAGCGATTAATCTGCTCCAAACCAACACCGGAATATTGCTAATTAAATACTCTTCCGATGGATACTAAACACCACTGTATAATCCTTGTCTGACCCCTTGTATCAGAAAAAGAGGGATCTCTCTGTCCATGAACATGCTACATTAACTAAACTTTCAGAATCTATCAAAGGGACCATGATCTACAAAATACATTATATGGTTAAAATATATATCGATTGAGTCGCCCGCTAGACGCATACAAACTCTACCGTAAATCCGCATATCGTGCGCCTGCGGGTGCACGCAAAGGCGAGTATGCGCACGCACGGGAGAGCTCTTGCACGCGCAGCGGGAGCTCGCATGAGGTGCAAATATGGCAGTGTGCATAGTGATATTTTTCTGACTTTGACATCCCCCTCTTATCAATAGCTGGTTATCCCACTGAAGTTGGCATTCTGACATAGGCCAAGTACATTTTTCTTACTGTCCAGTCAACTATCAGTGTATTAGCTAATAAAAATGGATTCAAAGGTACAGTATCTAATCACTCCACAAATAAAAAATTGCATGAAAATGCTACAGCAGGTTTCCAGTCATAATGTAGACATTCAGAATGTCATCATGTACATTAGCCAACATGTAATATATATATATATATATATATAGTGCATAGAAAAAGCTGCACTCCCAATAATCAAAATATACACAACAGCTGGGGTGCATTATCTTCCAGAGAGAAATGTCGCAAAACACTGCCTCCATAATATTTAATTTTCACCAGGGAAGCACTCACCAGATTTGCTTGTAGAAACAATTTATTTTAATCAACACTCACATGACCAAGTACAGAGGTCGACGTTTCGGCCCTGGCACGGACCTTTTTCAAGACCAAGTCATGCTGCAGCCGGGATCACAAGTAACTGAAGTCACCCCCGTGGCACCACAAATACCAGAAGCAAACCACCTCCCACAACAATTTACCAATCAGCACATAGGAACAATTAGCAATATTACTGCACATATACAACATAGAGCATATATATTTACAACAGAGAAAACAGCACATTATCAGTAATAACCACCTCTGCACTAAATATAGCCATTACAAGAAATAGAGGTACTGGAAAGCCACCGCCACGTTGTTATTCCCAGCACTTCCGGGCGGTGGAACGCACGCAGCCGGAAGCAGACAATCGGTGGAACACATACAGGATGTGCGTCGTCACCATTGTCATGGTAACGCCTGGCCTTATTATCAAACACAGCCATTACCTTAAAAAGTAGCATGACCGCTCGTTGCCATGGCAATGTACGGCCCGTTTAAACTACAAAACCATCACCCTCACTCAGCGTCATCCTGTAAAGAAAAACGGAGAAAAGTATACTTCTATAATGCCGCTGGCCTTACAAGGATATACATACAGCAAGGACATATCTAAAGCAGCCCAGTCCGTAGCCCGGCTGATAAACTAAGTAACCTCAAAGCGCAGTTACCGTGCTAATTAATATAGTATTAGTAAATGCCACCAACACTGCATTACACTAAGTGGGACTGATTTTACACCTATCCAAACTTACACAAATACAAAAACACTACATAAGTGGTTAACTCGTAGCCAGAAAAATTGACATAAATTAACAAAACACCTTGTGGTCATCAGGTAAAGTGTGTAAGTTTGTTATGTGGCTGTTTGTAATTGAAAATTTATTACAGTTGTGATATTTTTTTTTTGCATAATTTTTTTGTGGGGCTGTTCTCCATTTGCTCGTCCCCTATACTTTACCTGATGACCACAAGGTGCTTGGTTAATTTGTGTCAATTTTTCTGGCTTCGAGTTAACCACTTATAGTATGTAGTGTTTTTGTATTTGTGTAAGTTTGGATATTTTGCTATGTTATATATTTGCACTTTTGGATTTATGAAGGTTTTATACTGTATTAGGTATTTTCAGTGAAGCCAGTATTTGGGTTCACCCATGTGGCACTATATACTAAGGCAAACATTATTGTAGTTGTAAAATCAGTCCCACTTAGTGTAATGCAGTGTTGGTGGCATTTACTAATACTATATTAATTAGCGTGGTAACTGCGCTTTGAGGTTACTTAGTTTATCAGCCGGGCTACGGACTGGGCTGCTTTAGATATGTCCTTGTTGTATGTATGTCCTTGTAAGGCCAGCGGCATTATAGAAACATACTTTTCTCAGTTTTTCTTTACAGGATGACGCTATGTGGGGGTGATGGTTTTGTAGTTTAAACGGGCTGTACGTTGCCATGGCAACGAGTGGTCACGCTACTTTTTAAGGTAATGGCTGTGTTTGATAATAAGGCCGGGCGTTACCATGAGGATGGTGACGACGCACATCCTGTATGTGTTCCACCGATTGTCTGCTTCCGGCCGCGTGCATTCCACCCCCTGGAAGTGCTGGGAATAACAACGCGCGGCAGTGGCTTTCCAGTACTTCTATTCTTGTAATGGTTATCTTTAGCGCAGAGGTGGTTATTACTGATAATGTGCTGTTTTCTCTGCTGTAAGTATATATGCTCTATGTTGTATATATGCAGTTATATTGCTAATTGTTCCTATGTGCTGATTGGTCAATTGTTGTGGGAGGTGGTTTGCTTCTGGTATTTGTGGTGCCACGGGGGTGACTTTAGTTACTTGTGATCCCGGCTGCAGCATGACTTGGTCTTGAAAAAGGTCCGTGCCAGGGCCGAAACGTCGACCTCTGTACTTGGCCATTTGATTTTTTCTACAAGCAAATCTGGTGAGTGCTTCCCTATTGAAAATTGAATACATGTTGACGTGGACAGATGGTCAACCTGGTCAAGTTAACAGTCACAATGTGGAGAGTACATGTACTGGTAGGTTTAGGGTTAGGGTAGGTTTAGGGCTAAGGCTTATATAGTACAAAAATGCTATTTCATACACGTATGCAGTGTCTGGGCTGCTCAATTATTATGTGCTTTACAATTTATGGTCACAGGCTTATTCTAATCTGTGAGCTCAGAATCCCATGGGTTTTCAGTGCAAATAAAAACTGTCAAAAAAAACTATTAATTTAAATAACAACACTGTTATATTAATCTAACAGAAACCACCCCCACATTCCTGTATATCAACAGCATTTTGAGTATACACCATTTAAATTACTGGATAGTAAATCTAGCAGCTTGGAAGCAAAAAACTGCTGGTAATGTATCGTTGTTTTAAAAACCTATAACTAGATGTTTAATAAATTTCCCCCTTGGAGTTAATGTGGGATCTAGAGGCATGTGGACCATGTTGTGGCATGTGGGAATGTTTTTGCATTTATTACATTTCCAGATACAGACAAGGACAAATTTGTTGGTACCCTTCCATGAAAACAAGCAGAACCCATATTTGTCTCTGAAATAACTTGAAAGCATATAAAGTAATTGGCATCCAGCATTGTTTATTCCATACATAATAGAAATCGTTGCATCTGATTATTGATTCAACAGAATCTTTTAAATAATCTCTACGGGCATATTCATCATGAAAAAATTGTAAATGAGAATTTTTAGTTTTCAATTCTCACTGTATTCTCTCATAATTTTTTCATGATTCATCATGCCACCATGAGAAAATTGTCACCCCACGATAACTGGTCTTTTTTGAAAAGACAGTTTTTGGGAAAGTGATAACTTTCCCCTCCGCAGCAGCGCTCTCCCCTTCCCCGCCAGGACATCATTGAGAATCTTTGGCTGCAGGGTCAAAACCCCCCCCCCCCCCATTCCCCCCGCTGGGCATCACTGTAGCTGCGGTGGCTCCGCACCTCCCTTTCCCCCGCCGTCATGTTATTGAGGCGGACCCCGGCATGTTATAATTGCGGCTTCTCACTGTATTGGGTCTCCCCGACAGGGCATTAGTCGCTGCCGCTCTCTTCCCTGCTCCCATCGCCGGCACCTTAGTAAATGCTCTACAGCCACCTCCCCTCACCCCCGCTCCCCCGGGACATTTGCTGCTGCCTTCTCTTCCCTTGCCCCTGCTGCTGGCATGTTAGTACCATGGCTTCCCGGCTGCAGAGAACGATCTTAGTACCCCAATGGGACATGGGTATCGCTGCAGCTGCCTGCACCACCTTAGTACTGGGGCTGACCGGCTGCAGTCTCTCTGCAGCCACGGCCCCTCTTCCCCTGAACAAGCTGCTGTGTAAATGGCAGCTCATGAAGGGATTATTATCTCAGGTTGGCGAACAGTTTCCCGATCAAGTCCCTGGGCCGAGAGAGACACTCCGGTCCTGGGTGAATGTTGCAGAAAGTATCTACAATGAAGAAAGGAGTAAATATTCCTTAAAACCACTTAACTGATGATTTTTTCCTTCAAAAGCGTTAACAACATTGTTTTTTTTTAATTTATTTTATTTAATAAAGTTAAAAAAGTATTTTTTACAATATTTAAACATTATATTATTCACATCTGCATAACGGATCTCCTCGTCTAAAACGGGGGGACAGGGTGGGACGACGAAGTTGCATGAAATCGGACTATGCCAGTTAAGTGGTTTTTAAGTTACTTACAAACCAAGTGACACTGTTGTATTTAAATATTTCCGCTGAGAACTGTTTCTAGTAGTTAAGGACAGTATCACAAAGGTGATTGCTAGATCACTATACCACGTGCATACTGTATTTAGAGTATTTAAATCGCATTCACAGTATTTAAGTGATGTTTTCTTTAAGATACACTGGGGGATATTCAATTGTTTGAAAAGTCTAATAGACAGGAAAAAAACAGACACCCAACCGACTTTTCATACATTTGAATTCCCCCTATTGTTTGCTAAAGTCTGCAGTATTACTTCAATATTGTATGTGCGCCAGTGCCTACTGTATGGTACCCACCGGTAGATCAAGCTCACATTGATATTATATTTTATTGTAATGTTTGTTTTGTAATTTTGAGCGTTAAACGGGGTACACGGCAGTTGTTATTATTGAGCTAAGAGGCTATTGGAGCTTAAGGAGGTTTAAGTAGAATTTGCAGCGTTCTATAAGTGGAATAAATTATATATTGTTAGAAATGTGCTTCTAGAGGGATTATATTATGGTTTCTCTGTTCAAGATATCGATTGGAGTGAATTGTGTATCGATTCTTTTGATTATCAGTGCTATTTCTTAAATTTTATCCTTTCTGTCTATTATCTTCTATTTTACCGTTTGTATTGTATATTATCATTATTGCTTAAAGTCTCATGATAGACATCAATGTTAGATTTTGATTATCTATGTCAGAAACTTATATTATTGTTTCTTTATCAATTTTTCTCACTTAGTAGTTATTTATCATATTGCCAATGATATTCCAAATTTACAAGGCAATATCATGCCTAGTAAATGACTGCCACCTTAAAATACATCCGAGTTTGGCTGGCATCCCACACCTCCGGCAAACTGGGACGCCATTACATCCCGCAGAATAAATAATGTCCAGAATCAGCTAATGTGTCATATAATAGTTACATACTGTTGTAGCTCAATGAAGGAGTCATGTCATTGTTACTGCAAGAATAAAGAAACAATAGCAGCAGATATACAATGATAAAATAATAGAAATTGAGGCTTTTGTGACAGATTTGATTGAAAACAGGTGACAACTATGTTCCCATCTTATGAATAAAAACAAATTAGATGTTCTGCAGATAACTTTCTCCCGCTTATCTGTAGAATGTATTTTGCTTTTTGTTTTGTTTTTTACATTTCTAGGTCACTAAAAGATTATTCATTATTAATTAAGAATATGCATCCTGCCATTTCTTGAGTTAAACTGATGGTGTATGCAGGGCCGATGAGATGCAGTAAGCATGGTATGCAATGCAGGGAGGCGCCGGGCTGGATAGAACGCACAAGCAGACTGTTGATTAAAATGATATGCAGCATGTCTATAGTCTGCGGCTGTAGTGGCACACAAAACGGTAATTTTTAGGAAAACACTGTAGCGTACCATTTTGTATGCAGATACAGCCGCAAACAGAATATAGGCATGCAGCATATCATTTTAATCAGCATTAAAAATACACACTCGATGCTACCAAGTCACACCACGGCATGGCATGACTAAAAGGGCTGTTTAATGTGCAGGGAGGCTAGATGTACATCTCTACATTGATCGTTACAAGTCCTGTCAATTGTCCACATTTCTATGTTCCATCTATTGCTGATATTATTCTACTGTATTTCACATTCTATTGTTGACTTATTTCAATTTCAAGTGATTGTGTATTGTTCAGAGACTATATTTCTACACATTTTTTATGCTTATCTCTGTTTTATCTTTGATAGTCTAAACATTGCCACAGATTTTTTACATACAGTAAATATCCTGTTGTGTATTTGGCAACAAACTTTGTGTGGTTTATACTAGTTGAGTATAAAAGATTAGTGGTGGTGGGGCAGAGGTTTCCCAAAACTATCTCTGGTGGATGGAAGACCTGTTCTTTACCCCTGGGGCCTATACAGATTTAGGTGGAGGCACTGCTAGTATTTTCAACAATGAAACAGCAAGAAGAGTGTTGCTATGTGGACACCATTTGTATACAACCTCACACTAAAGGAGTGTACCAAATTGGTGTACTGTAACATGATTAAATGACATTCTCCTAGTAGCATTGTGGCTTGTCATTATGTATTTTAGCAAATTCCAGTCTGGCTTTTCATGTTGTTTTTCCAAAAGTGGAATCCTCTTGGGTCTTTATCCATGGAGTCTACTGTTGTTTAAAAGGTGTTGGACGGTGCAATCAGACCCTGACATACCTTGCCCTTGGAGTTCAACTTGTATCTCTTTGAAGTTTTCCCATGGCTCTTTTTCTACCATTTTCACTATCCTTCTGTTTAAACTGGGAGATTGCATATCCTCTTGCTGCTACATCCAAGGAGGTTAGCTACAGTCCCACGGACTTAATAATATTTGCAGCTGTAGTCACAGGTATATCAAGCTGCTTGGAGATGGTCTTATACCTTTAACATGTTTGTCTATAATTTTCTTTCTTATCTCCTCAGACAACTCTCTCCTTTGCTTTCCCTGGTCCATGTTCAGGGTGGTGCACACGGTGATATCAAACAGCAGAGTGACTACTTTTCTCCATCTAAATAGTCTGAATGATTGGTTAGCAGAATGAAGACATGTGTGATGCTAATTCAGAAAAGCAGTTAGTTTGAAATACAGTATCACTAGAATTCTTTTATTTATTAACTTTTCTAAGGAGTGTCATCAAATCTGCCAAGGCTATTTTAGAATATCTTTGGGGATAAACAATAAGGGGGCAGATGTATTAACCTGGAGAAGGCATAAGGAAGTGATAAACCAGTGATAGGTGCAAGGTGATAAAGGCACCAGCCAATCAGATCCTAACTGTTAATTTACATATTGGAGCTGATTGGCTGGTTCCTATATCACCTTGAACATATCACTGGTTTATCACTTCCTTATGCCTTCTCCAGGTTAATACATCTGCCCCGATGTATCTATTTTCACAGTTTATGCACTTTATTCTACGATTTAGCAAAGGCATACAGGTATACACAAGACAAAAGCTTTTAATATCATAACTTTCCAGGAGAAATTAAGCATTATTTGAATGAGCTTTAAGGGTACCAACTAATTTGTCCGCGTCTGTATGTAGAGGGGAGATAGAGAAAAAAGGTACTAGAGTAAGAGAGAGGAGATAAGTGTGTGTGGCTAAATACATTGTTTTAATTTACAGTAGATTAAATGGATTGACAGTAAATATGGGTGTTGGTCCTTTTAATGTTGGAGAGTCACATTTGCATCTTATGAAGTGTATTAGGTTTTCCAGCACTGGTGAAAAATGTGTATGCAATATCAGTATGGAATCAGATAAAAATGACTTTAAAACTACCTTTACAAACATTCATACTTCTTATTTTCTGAAGTCTGACCATGCAGATGTTTACTGATGAGAACAATAACCACTATGGTTTCTTTATACATGTGGGACATCCCAGCTTATCTTACTTATTAGTCAATTTACAGTGCAACGAGTGAGCTGTGGTCAGCGTCCTGTAAGATTTCCTATAACACTCAGAATTACATGGAGACTCATTTTTTCGATCACTATACAGTGTCTAAAACAGCCAGCCTTCTTCTGGAACATATTCATGATATCTGGTAATCTCTGTAGAGAAATCAAATTCCTGAAATGCTTTACAGAAATAAGCAATTATGTAACAATGTTGTAGAGACCAGAGCCCCCACCTCATGTGTGCTGTCCACACACCTGCTGCTTCTTACCTTATCAAGCAGGAGTAGGTGGTAGTATCCCTATCCCTCACTAATATCAATGCTAAGCACAACACTCCCAGAGTAACTGAACATTAAGGAGCAGCAGCTAAAAGCTTTATAGGTAACAAGCAGCTGGCACTCTGTGTGGTAGCACTATGGTGGCTATTAAAACAATTAAATGTTTGAGTGCCCCCTAACCACTGTTCGTTTGCTTAATAGGGCAAACTCTGGGAAATTTGTGTCAGACAAATAATACTAAAACTGTTAATTGACATTACAAATCAGACATCTTAATACAAAACGTAAGAAAAGTAGACCAATTTTCATATCCAACAACAGTATTATAGCAATTCCATTTATAGATATTTAAAATTGTACTGCGGATTTCCTGGCAAATAAAATCCATGCACATGCATATACATATATGGCTCTGTGTCACTGTGGTATGGTAATGGTGGTGCACTTACTGTACCTCACACAACTCCCAGTAACTTTGCAGTGGAAGGTGTTTTAGTTGGGATCTGGTCAGGATCCTGGAAGTTGGAATCCCAACACTGCTTGAAATGCCGACGTTGGCATTCTAACATGGATTGAAATTCCAGCGCTGGGATCCCAAATGCCAGAAACCCGATCGAAGTCTGCCAGGACACCTCTCTGGTAAGCCACTGGGGGGAAGAGGGGGTTTAGGTTAGGCTGTGGGGAGGAAGGGTTAGACACCCCAAGAAAGGCTTAGGTCACTGGGCAGGGAGGGTTAGGTGTAGACTGCAGGGAGTGGGGGTTTACGGTCAGGCTGCGGGAAAGGTGGTTTAGGATTAAAGAGGTTAGGGGTTAGGGCTAGTTTATTTACCAAATAGGTGTCGGGATCCTGAGCGTTGGGATGCAACTGTCGATATTTTGGCTGCCAGCATCCCAGCGCCAGGATACCGATGCCATCTCTATATGGTCACAAAGAAATCATCAAAAGTGAATAATTTTCACTGAAAATAGAAGGTGCTGTGTAGTGTTAGAGAAAGTGTATCTTGCTGGTTTATGGGGGAAAAACAGTAAAAATGAGGTCATATAGTGTAAAGTGTACCCATTTGACAAATGTACGTACTACGTAGCAGTCTTAGTGCATGTGAATGCCTCAGTCTTGTGTTTAATAGTGTATGGAAGTTTTAATATAGTAAAAGACTCTGACAAAAATGTGGGGTTTAGTAGAAGAGTTCACAGTGATACTTCTACAGACAGCACAGGACTTGGTCATACTGTAGATCAGAGATTTTCAACCTTTTACAACTCGCGGCACACTGAACAAGATGTGAATATTGCCAAGGCACATTCCAATATAACGGTGATGCATGGTGCAGTTGCGTGTTCTAGGATGTCATGTCGCAGCTTCTTCATAGGGTACGCCTGAGCCACATCTGAGAAAGCCAGAAGAGCCCAACACTTCCCGGGCCCAAAATTAGAACTGGCTCTGCAACCACTAAACCCACCAGTATTGCTCATTCCAGGGCCTCAGTAGCGGCAAATCACTGATGAGCCTGGCTCTGCTTCTATGGCGGCACACCTGGAGACTGCTCAGGGCACACTAGTGTGCCATGGCACAGTGGTTGAAAAACACTGCTGTAGATTATTGCAGTGATAACAATCTATTATTGACAGAATTGATCAGATAATGATTACTGAGGAAGCTAAGGGATGCTAGCCTGGAGTTGTAAGGGTTAACTTGCAGATTCTCAATGTTAGTCCCAACCGATAAGTACATACTGGATATGAGACAGCTATGCAGCTTGCACATGAGCGCAGGAATAGTATGAATGGATAAATCAACATATTGAAATATTGAAAAAAGATGATTTATTGAAATAGGCATGCATTTTTTCAGTGATGTTCCGTTATCTTTATCCTGAGATGGCGATAACAGAACAAGTGTTATGTCAGCTCATGTATCACTGTGATGCTTCTCAAGTAGATTTCCCAATGTAAATGGAGGTGGTAAGACTTTGATGTATGGGCCAGTCTGATAATTAGGCACCTAAATAACTATAACAATCTACAAACCATAAAGAGCATGTGTATAATACACAAGTAACTATTTGTATCCTAACAAAGAAAAAATACCCTACTTTTATTTGTAAGCAGCGGAATTCTGCTTAACCTAACCTTAAAATATTTATAACATTTATCGAAGGTCATAAAACACCAAATCATGATGGTCTCCTTGAAATAAATGGCAATAATGATATGGCAATTGGGAAAAGTTATCAATCTAGTAAAGGAAAATATTTTTTTCAACTTTAATATCAACAGTAAATGTAATTAATAATCAAGTGAACACATATGTATTTGGCTGTACACACAGGAAGAATTAATACTTTACATTATATTCTACGAGCGCTATCCCTTTCTTGTGTTTTTTAGAGAATTGTTAATTTACAGTATAACTGTGCCTGCTCTCTGACAGAGAATAAAAATGTAGACTTTAGTGGAGTTATGAAACCATAAAATAATCTCTTAACAATTTCACATAATTGAGAAATCTTATATAAAGATAAATTTTCCGCCACCAATTGCTATTCAGCACCACAAAACACTGCTACAACATCAACAGGCAGCCAATGCGTTTTTCACAGGTATTTCATTTCCAACACAATTTAACAATGTCAGGGAGTCACATAGCTGGGAGACTCCCAGTGTGACAATAATTCCTTAAAATCTCTGCCAATTCCTTAAGGAGCAAATAAAAATTGATCCTCTAAATATTTTGGTAGAAATAAGTCTTTCATCATATAAACACACCATCCAATTTAAAATCCTTTTATTTTAATTTTTACTTTTCTTGGTTTCAGCTTTTTTTCTGACTCATTTTTTTCCTGCCTTCATCTGCTGCAGTTTTCCTTCTACTTTCTGCTATTTAACTTATTGTTTGTTCCAATAGGTATGTAAGAATGAGCTTCAGAAAGGTAAAAATGATGGTACAGTCTTAACATCCCCCTCTCCAGCCATTCCCTCCATACCGCTATTTATGACATTTAATCACAACCCAGAAGTATTATATTTTAATAGAATTAAACAGATTTATAAATATATAATATTTAAAGAAATGTTTAGTAAAATGTGTTTGTTTGTGGCATTATTTCTGTGAACATTTCATCCTTTCTTCAGTCATTATACCCATGAATTGTGGAGTGTTCAACTTTAAAGTGAACCAAGTCTATTGCAGTCAATTTTGAGAAAACTGATCTGAAGTTGAAGAACTGTAATTATTTAACCATTGACTTTTAATTGCCTTTACTGCTTCAATAATGCTGTACCATATTTTATTCATGCTATTTTATTGCTATTTTCATACAACATACAGCTATTATTACGTACATCATCATAGAGAATTGGAGTGTATGATGGACTTGGTTCACTTTTACTCTGAACTGTCCATTTATGTGACATGGATATGACTGTGATATTTAGAATAATGTATAAAGTGAACTCTGTATCTTTACTACTGTAACTTATAGTGAAGTATTTAACTAATAAAAAGAGCCATAGAAACAATAAATTTACACCAGCCATGAAATTAATATATAATAAAAAAAATAAAAAACAGAATCAGCATTATTTTTTTTAAAGTTCTGAATATGTACGAGACTCTACTAACCAGAAATATATTTTCTCTTCTGTGTTCACACAGTTCTGTATGTACGCGACCACATAGGTTTCTTTCAACTCAAAACTACTTTCTGAAGGGAGAGGACATTGTATGTGTATAAGATATAAAATAAAGGGAGATTTTTAGAAAGCAGCGAGGTAATTAGTTTGTGATGTTACTCTAAAACTGAGTACAAAATAGTCTGCTCTAAGCTAAAATGAGTTCACATAAAAAGACCCTGCACCTTTGCATCAGTCATCCTATAAAGGAGTGGTAAGTATGTTTTTTTTTTACCTGAATTATCATTCTGCAATTGACTACAATATACTAGTAACACCCCCAGGGTATCACAATGACTGTGATCCAATTCCTGATACTACCATACAGGAGACATCCAACTCCCATGGATCTCCCACTTTATTTTTTATTTATCCTTCGTTTAGAGAATAACTGTTGTATATCATAATGGTTGAATGGGATTGCACAGATATATACTGATACAAAAGAGATGTCCTAGTTTATTAGAACTTATCCTCAGAAGAAAACACTGTTTAATTGCATTATGTTTATGTTGCACCTTTGAAGATGTTTTTAGTCTTGTACTATACATGCTCTTCTGCAACTATTTATTTTTTTAATACTTTCGTTTCAGGCAAGTCTATTATATGGCTATGTTTAGCTGAGGTACCATGGGATAAGACAGAGTAGCTTTCTGAAAGCATTTATGTTAAATAGAGCACAGCAAAATAGCTTGGTAACATAGGAGCTGATTCAGAGGTGGTCTGCAATTGCAAATATATGCTAATGAATCAGGTGCCGTCTGGTGCATAGAGACGCCCACTGCCAGCATCTCTCATCAGCCGCTTACGTACAAAACCGGAAACATCGGACTCACATCGGTTGACCATTGAACTTCTGAGTAAGTCTATGCTGTCTTAGACAGAGCAGCTCTCCTAAAATGCTAAGGGCTCTCCATCTGTGAGTGAATTTGCAGTGGCTGATTTTGGCATGCCTAGAAAAAGTTCCCGACACACATGCATTTTTCTAGCCACCCTCTGTTACACCCCATTACCTGTCACTCATTTTGCAAATAAATTCTCTGTCATGCACTATCGCTAATCAATTGCTTTACGTGTGCAGTGGTAAATAATTACTCCACTGTGTACAACACTGACATCTCAGGCATATAGTGCAATAAAAAAAAAATCAAGGTGGTGAGCCATGCCCTCTTATTGCTTTCTCATCCTCTTAATATCTTGCTTATCAGGGCCGAGTGTTTTTGTGAATCCGTTAACCCTGGACCAACCGAAGGTGTAGGTGCTGGGGTATGATGAAAACAGGGAAGATGAAGAAAGTTAATAATTGTTAGTGATGTGCACCGGAAATTTTTCGGGTTTTGTGTTTTGGTTTTGGGTTCGGTTCCGTTGCCGTGTTTTGGGTTCGAACGCGTTTTGGCAAAACCTCACCAAATTTTTTTTGTCGGATTCGGTTGTGTTTTGGATTCGGGTGTTTTTTTCAAAAAACCCTAAAAAACTGCTTAAATCATAGAATATGGGGGTCATTTTGATCCCATAGTATTATTAACCTCAATAACCATAATTTACACTCATTTCCAGTCTATTCTGAACACTGAACACCTCACAATATTATTTTTAGTCCTAAAATTTGCACCGAGGTCGCTGGATGGCTAAGCTAAGTGACACAAGTGGCCGACACAAACACCTGGCCCATCTAGGAGTGGCACTGCAGTGTCACGCAGGATGGCCCTCCCAAAAAATACTCCCCAAACAGCACATGACGCAAAGAAAAAAAGAGGCGCAATGAGGTAGCTGTGTGACGACTAAGCTAAGCGACCCTAGTGGCCGACACAAACACCTGGCCCATCTAGGAGTGGCACTGCAGTGTCAGGCAGATGGCCCTTCCAAAAAATATTCCCCAAACAGCACATGACGCAAAGAAAAAAAGAGGCGCAATGAGGTAGCTGTGTGACGACTAAGCTAAGCGACCCTAGTGGCCGACACAAACACCTGGCCCATCTAGGAGTGGCACTGCAGTGTCAGGCAGGATGGCCCTTCCAAAAAATACTCCCCAAACAGCACATGATGCAAAGAAAAAAAGAGGCGCAATGAGGTAGCTGTGTGAAGACTAAGCTAAGCGACCCTAGTGGCCGACACAAACACCTGGCCCATCTAGGAGTGGCACTGCAGTGTCAGGCAGGATGGCCCTTCCAATAAATACTCCTCAAACAGCACATGACGCAAAGAAAAAAAGAGGCGCAATTAGGTAGCTGTGCGACGACTAAGCTAAGCGACCCTAGTGGCCGACACAAACACCTGGCCCATCTAGGAGTGTCATGCAGTGTCAGGCAGGATGGCCCTTCCAAAAAATACTCCCCAAACAGCACATGACGCAAAGAAAAAAAGAGGCGCAATGAGGTAGCTGTGTGACGACTAAGCTAAGCGACCCTAGTGGCCGACACAAACACCTGGCCCATCTAGGAGTGGCACTGCAGTGTCAGGCAGGATGGCCCTTCCAAAAAATACTCCCCAAACAGCACATGACGCAAAGAAAAAAAGAGGCGCAATGAGGTAGCTGTGTGACGACTAAGCTAAGCGACCCTAGTGGCCGACACAAACACCTGGCCCATCTAGGAGTGGCACTGCAGTGTCACGCAGGATGGCCCTTCCAAAAAATACTCCCCAAACAGCACATGACGCAAATAAAAAAAGAGGCGCAATGAGGTAGCTGTGTGACGACTAAGCTAAGCGACCCTAGTGGCCGACACAAACACCTGGCCCATCTAGGAGTGGCACTGCAGTGTCAGGCAGGATGGCCCTTCCAAAAAATACTCCCCAAACAGCACATGACGCAAAGAAAAAAAGAGGCGCAATGAGGTAGCTGTGTGACGACTAAGCTAAGCGACCCTAGTGGCCGACACAAACACCTGGCCCATCTAGGAGTGGCACTGCAGTGTCAGGCAGGATGGCCCTTCCAAAAAATACTCCCCAAACAGCACATGACGCAAAGAAAAAAAGAGGCGCAATGAGGTAGCTGTGTGACGACTAAGCTAAGCGACCCTAGCGGCCGATACAAACACCTGGCCCATCTAGGAGTGGCACTGCAGTGTCAGGCAGGATGGCCCTTCCAAAAAATACTCCCCAAACAGCACATGACGCAAAGAAAAAAAGAGGCGCAATGAGGTAGTTGTGTGACGACTAAGCTAAGCGACCCTAGTGGCCAACACAAACACCTGGCCCATCTAGGAGTGGCACTGCAGTGTCAGGCAGGATGGCCCTTCCAAAAAATACTCCCCAAACAGCACATGATGCAAAGAAAAAAAGAGGCGCAATGAGGTAGCTGTGTGACGACTAAGCTAAGCGACCATAGTGGCCGACACAAACACCTGGCCCATCTAGGAGTGGCACTGCAGTGTCACGCAGGATGGCCCTTCCAAAAAATACTCCCCAAACAGCACATGACGCAAAGAAAAAAAGAGGCGCAATGAGGTAGCTGTGTGACGACTAAGCTAAGCGCCCCTAGTGGCCGACACAAACACCTGGCCCATCTAGGAGTGGCACTGCAATGTCAGGCAGGATGGCCCTTCCAAAAAATACTCCCCAAACAGCACATGACGCAAAGAAAAAAAGAGGCGCAATGAGGTAGCTGTGTGACGACTAAGCTAAGCGACCCTAGTGGCCGACACAAACACCTGGCCCATCTAGGAGTGGCACTGCAGTGTCAGGCAGGATGGCCCTTCCAAAAAATACTCCCCAAACAGCACATGATGCAAAGAAAAAAAGAGGCGCAATGAGGTAGCTGTGTGACAACTAAGCTAAGCGACCCTAGTGGCCGACACAAACACCTGGCCCATCTAGGAGTGGCACTGCAGTGTCAGGCAGGATGGCCCTTCCAAAAAATACTCCCCAAACAGCACATGACGCAAAGAAAAAAAGAGGCGCAATGAGGTAGCTGTGTGACGACTAAGCTAAGCGACCCTAGTGGCCGACACAAAAACCTGGCCCATCTAGGAGTGGCACTGCAGTGTCAGGCAGGATGGCCCTTCAAAAAAATACTCCCCAAACAGCACATGACGCAAAGAAAAAAAGAGGCGCAATGAGGTAGCTGTGTGACGACTAAGCTAAGCGACCCTAGTGGCCGACACAAACACCTGGCCCATCTAGGAGTGGCACTGCAGTGTCACGCAGGATGGCCCTTCCAAAAAATACTCCCCAAACAGCACATGACACAAAGAAAAATGAAAGAAAAAAGAGGTGCAAGATGGAATTGTCCTTGGGCCCTCCCAAAAACCCTTATGTTGTAAAAACAGGACATGCACACTTTAACGAACCCATCATTTCAGCGACAGGGTCTGCCACACGACTGTGACTGAAATGACTGGTTGGTTTGGGCCCCCACCAAAAAAGAAGCAATCAATCAATCTCTCCTTGCACAAACTGGCTCTACAGAGGCAAGCTGTCCACCTCATCATCATCGTCCGATTTATCACCCCTTTCACTGTGTACATCCCCCTCCTCACAGATTATTAATTCGTCCCCACTGGAATCCACCATCTCAGGTCCCCGTGTACTTTCTGGAGGCAATTGCTGTTGGTGAATGTCTCCATGGAGGAATTGATTATAATTCATTTTAATGAACATCATCTTCTCCACATTTTCTGGAAGTAACCTCGTACGCCGATTGCTGACAAGGTGAGCGGCTGCACTAAACACTCTTTCGGAGTACACACTGGAGGGAGGGCAACTTAGGTAGAATAAAGCCAGTTTGTGCAAGGGCCTCCAAATTGCCTCTTTTTCCTGCCAGTATACGTACGGACTGTCTGACGTGCCTACTTGGATGCGGTCACTCATATAATCCTCCACCATTCTTTCAATGGTGAGAGAATCATATGCAGTGACAGTAGACGACATGTCAGTAATCGTTGGCAGGTCATTCAGTCCGGACCAGATGTCAGCATCAGCAGTCGCTCCAGACTGCCCTGCATCACCGCCAGCGGGTGGGCTCGGAATTCGTAGCCTTTTCCTCGCACCCCCAGTTGCGGGAGAATGTGAAGGAGGAGATGTTGACGGGTCGCGTTCCGCTTGACTTGACAATTTTCTCACCAGCAGTTCTTTGAACCTCTGCAGACTTGTGTCTGCCGGAAAGAGAGATCCAACGTAGGTTTTAAATCTAGGATCGAGCACGGTGACCAAAATGTAGTGCTCTGATTTCAACAGATTGACCACACGTGAATCCTGGTTAAGCGAATGAAGGGCTCCATCCACAAGTCCCACATGCCTAGCGGAATCGCTCTGTTTTAGCTCCTCCTTCAATGCCTCCAGCTTCTTCTGCAAAAGCCTGATGAGGGGAATGACCTGACTCAGGCTGGCAGTGTCTGAACTGACTTCACGTGTGGCAAGTTCAAAAGGTTGCAGAACCTTGCACAACGTTGAAATCATTCTCCACTGCGCTTGAGACAGGTGCATTCCACCTCCTTTGCCTATATCGTGGCCAGATGTATAGGCTTGAATGGCCTTTTGCTGCTCCTCCATCCTCTGAAGCATATAGAGGGTTGAATTCCACCTCGTTACCACCTCTTGCTTCAGATGATGGCAGGGCAGGTTCAGGTGTTTTTGGTGGTGCTCCAGTCTTCTGTACGCGGTGCCTGTACGCCGAAAGTGGCCCGCAATTCTTCTGGCCACCGACAGCATCTCTTGCACGCCCCTGTCATTTTTAAATAATTCTGCACCACCAAATTCAAGGTATGTGCAAAACATGGGACGTGCTGGAATTTGCCCAGATGTAATGCACGCACAATATTGCTGGCGTTTTCCGATGCCACAAATCCCCAGGAGAGTCCAATTGGGGTAAGCCATTCTGCGATGATCTTCCTCAGTTGCCGTAAGAGGTTTTCAGCTGTGTGCGTTGTGAAGATACGGATTCTCTGATCACTCAGGTAAACAGTTTAGTAAAGTGGCAAATGCCTTTTATTGTAAAAATACACACACAGTACACAAAACAGTAACTATTACATGCCAGGATGGTATCTTACTTACTAAGTCCCCACAGTAGTTTAGAATTACAGTCTCCTGATGTCACATACCAGCAGTAGTTCTTTGTCCCCTGGTCTGGGATACCAGCTCACACAGTGCCCTTTGCCACTGACGGCACCGCAATGCCTAGTCAGTGTCTCCACTCCAGAGGTACATCCACTCTCTCTGTCCTTCTGTGTAGATCTCCCCCTCAGTGCACGTCCAGTAGCCTCTTGAAACCAGCGGATCCCAACAATGCTTCTAGGCCTCAGCACACTGGCAGCACTACCTTACCAGTAGCTTTCAGAAGCCAAACACATCACTCCTCTCAGGCCAGGAACTTCCGTGCACTCTCTCAATAGCTCCTCATTGCTATTCTAAAACCTTTTTCTTTCCTACCATGAGGCGACACCTTCTGGCTCTGTATTGGGTGGTTACATTAAAGGGGCTGACTACAGAACATTTTCAGATAGACCTACTTTAACATGTCCAGGCATGTCCTCTAGCACACAATAGATGTTAACTAAATGATCCTTAATTAATCTGATTGTGTAGCCTGGAATCCATTGTGTGGGGAAGAATGAGGGGGGTGTATGGACTGACATCTGAGACTGGCTGTATCTCCAACAGCAAACACACAGGTTATCAAAGCAGCCACATGGGGGACACACACACATTATTTTACAAACTATAATACAATAACCAGTACATTCATATATATACATCTTCATATGCATTCTGTACAAAACATCAGGCTAGACATATTATTCCCTGATAAACACAAACACATATGACAGAGGGATAATGTTTCACAATAATATGTGATGTCCAGTTCTATTGGTAATCCAGGCAGCATGCTGTATAGGTGATAACCAAGTTCTGTCCTGTCTCTTTACACTAACGCACTGAATCCAGACACAGGGTGGCAAAAAGTACTCCTCAAGAGCCAGCTGGGGCTGCGTCCGTTACATGCGTATTCTGGAAAACGGTGATACAAAGCGTAGCCTGCCTAGGAACGAGTTGGCGTTTGCGAGATGCTGCTACTGGTGCCGCCGCTGCTGTTCCTGCAGCGGGAGGCAATACATCTACCCAGTGGGCTGTCACAGTCATGTAGTCCTAAGTCTGCCCTGCTCCACTTGTCCACATGTCCGTGGTTAAGTGGACATTGGGTACAACTGCATTTTTTAGGACACTGGTGAGTCTTTTTCTGACGTCCGTGTACATTCTCGGTATCGCCTGCCTAGAGAAGTGGAACCTAGATGGTATTTGGTAACGGGGGCACACTACCTCAAGCAATTGTCTAGTTCCCTGTGAACTAACGGTGGATACTGGACGCACGTCTAATACCAACATAGTTGTCAAGGCCTCAGTTATCTGCTTTGCAACAGGATGACTGCTGTGATATTTCATCTTCCTCGCAAAGGACTGTTGAACAGTCAATTGCTTACTGGAAGTAGTACAAGTGGTCTTCCGACTTCCCCTCTGGGATGCCGATCGACTCCCAGCAGCAACAACAGCAGCGCCAGCAGCAGTAGGCGTTACACTCAAGGATGCATCGGAGGAATCCCAGGCAGGAGAGGACTCGTCAGACTTGCCAGTGACATGGCCTGCAGGACTATTGGCTTTCCTGGGTAAGGAGGAAATTGACAGTGAGGGAGTTGGTGGTGTGGTTTGCGTGAGCTTGGTTACAAGAGGAAGGGATTTACTGGTCAGTGGACTGCTTCCGCTGTCGCCCAAAGTTTTTGAACTTGTCACTGACTTATTATGAATGTGCTGCAGGTGACGTATAAGGGAGGATGTTCCGAGGTGGTTAACGTCCTTACCCCTACTTATTACAGCTTGACAAAGGCAACACACGGCTTGACACCAGTTGTCCGCATTTCTGTTGAAATAATTCCACACTGAAGAGCTGATTTTTTTTTGTATTTTGACCAGGCATGTCAATGGCCATATTCCTCCCACGGACAACAGGTGTCTCCCCGGGTGCCTGACTTAAACAAACCACCTCACCATCAGAATCCTCCTTGTCAATTTCCTCCCCAGCGCCAGCAACACCCATATCCTCATCCTGGTGTACTTCAACACTGACATCTTCAATTTCATTATCAGGAACTGGACTGCGGGTGCTCCTTCCAGCACTTGCAGGGGCGTGCAAATGGTGGAAGGCGCAAGCTCTTCCCGTCCAGTGTTGGGAAGGTCAGGCATCGCAACCGACACAATTGGACTCTCCTTTGGGATTTGGGATTTCGAAGAACGCACAGTTCTTTGCTGTGCTTTTGCCGCAAGTCTTTTCTTTTTTCTAGCGAGAGGATGAGTGCTTCCATCCTCATGTGAAGCTGAACCACTAGCCATGAACATAGGCCAGGGCCTCAGCCGTTCCTTGCCACTCCGTGTCGTAAATGGCATATTGGCAAGTTTACGCTTCTCCTCAGACGCTTTTAATGTTGATTTTTGGGTCATTTTTTTACTGATCTTTTGTGTTTTGGATTTTACATGCTCTGTACTATGACATTGGGCATCGGCCTTGGCAGACGACGTTGATGGCATTTCATCGTCTGGGCCATGACTAGTGGCAGCAGCTTCAGCACGAGGTGGAAGTGGATCTTGATCTTTCCCTATTTTTTTAACCTCCACATTTTTGTTCTCCATATTTTGCGCACAACTAAAAGCCACCACAGGTATACAATGTAGATGGATGGATAGTATAGTATTATATTACTTATGGACGATGAGTGCACTGACGACACAGAGGTAGGTACAGCCGTGGCCTACCGTACTGCTTATATATATAATATACTGTATATAACGGACCTGGTGGACACTGTCAGCAGACTGCTAAACTAGTATGAAGAAAAAAAAAACACCACAGGTATACAATGTAGATGGATGGATAGTATAGTATTATATTACTTATGGACGACGAGTGCACTGACGACACAGAGGTAGGTACAGCCGTGGCCTACCGTACTGCTTATATATATAATATACTGTATATAACGGACCTGGTGGACACTGTCAGCAGACTGCTAAACTAGTATCAAGAAAAAAAAAACCACCACAGGTATACAATGTAGATGGATGGATAGTATAGTATTATATTACTTATGGACGACGAGTGCACTGACGACACAGAGGTAGGTACAGCCGTGGCCTACCGTACTGCTTATATATATAATATACTGTATATAACGGACATGGTGGACACTGTCAGCAGACTGCTAAACTAGTATGAAGAAAAAAAAAACCCACCACAGGTATACAATGTAGATGGATGGATAGTATAGTATTATATTACTTATGGACGACGAGTGTACTGACGAAACAGAGGTAGGTTCAGCCGTGGCCTACCGTACTGCTTATATATATAATATACTGTATATAACGGACCTGGTGGACACTGTCCGCAGACTGCTAAACTAGTATGAAGAAAAAAAAAACCACCACAGGTATACAATGTAGATGGATGGATAGTATAGTATTATATTACTTATGGACGACGAGTGCACTGACGACACAGAGGTAGGTACAGCCGTGGCCTACCGTACTGCTTATATATATAATATACTGTATATAACGGACCTGGTGGACACTGTCAGCAGACTGCTAAACTAGTATGAAGAAAAAAAAAAACCACCACAGGTATACAATGTAGATGGATGGATAGTATAGTATTATATTACTTATGGACGACGAGTGCACTGACGACACAGAGGTAGGTACAGCCGTGGCCTACCGTACTGCTTATATATATAATATACTGTATATAACGGACCGGGTGGACACTGTCAGCAGACTGCTAAACTAGTATGAAGAAAAAAAAAACACCACAGGTATACAATGTAGATGGATGGATAGTATAGTATTATATTACTTATGGACGACGAGTGCACTGACGACACAGAGGTAGGTACAGCCGTGGCCTACCGTACTGCTTATATATATAATATACTGTATATAACGGACCTGGTGGACACTGTCAGCAGACTGCTAAACTAGTATGAAGAAAAAAAAAACCACCACAGGTATACAATGTAGATGGATGGATAGTATAGTATTATATTACTTATGGACGACGAGTGCACTGACGACACAGAGGTAGGTACAGCCGTGGCCTACCGTACTGCTTATATATATAATAATATACTGTATATAACGGACCTGGTGGACACTGTCAGCAGACTGCTAAACTAGTATGAAGAAAAAAAAACCCACCACAGGAGTGTTTTTCAGGCAGACAAACGTATACTGGACTGGTGGTCACTGTCAGCAAAACTGTGCACTGTACTCCTGCTATAACTGCTCCCCAGTCCCCACAATTAGGCAGATTGAGCAGTGCACTCAGCACAGATATATCATGCAGCAGTGCAGCACACTGAGCACAGATATGGTCGAGCGTTTTTTTCATGTAGAGAAACAAAGGATTAAACTCACTGGTGGTAAACCCTGCACTGTACTCCCTAACAGCTGCTCCCCGTCCCCAATCCTCCCCACAATTATAACTAAGTCACTCAGTTTACTCTTTTCTTTTCTAATATAACGGAGAGGACGCCAGCCACGTCCTCTCCCTATCAATCTCAATGCACGTGTGAAAATGGCGGCGACGTGCGGCTCCTTATATAGAATCCGAATCTCGCGAGAATCCGACAGCGGGATGATGACGTTCGGGCGCGCTCGGGTTAACCGAGCAAGGCGGGAGGATCCGAGTCGCTCGGACCCGTGTAAAAAAAGGTGAAGTTCGGGCGGGTTCGGATCCCGAGGATCCGAACCCGCTCATCACTAATAATTGTGTGCATGAAACAAAGTTTGTGTACACTCAACCATCAAAAATAAATGTTGTTACTATCATAGGTGTGCTCAAAACATTCTGGATTTCGGAATATTCTGGATAACGGAATTCTGTATATGGGAGACTCAACCTGTAAAATACAGTCACTTTGACCTTTTCCTGGGATTAAGTGCACCTTGGTAATTCAGACGTTATTTTTAAACCATACTCAGTTTCTAAGGGTGCTTTATAAAGAGCATGCTATGTAGACATGTAGCATGTCTGCCTTTACATGAACGTCTGCCTACCAAAGATGGAGCTACCGGCAATACAGCAGGTGCAATGCACCATGGCCCATGACAAACCAGGGGCCCGCAGCAGGGCTCTTACATCAGCAATACTAATAATGAGTCAGAAGGACTCATTACAGTACAGTACATCACGGCTGGCTGCTGGCCCTAAAGAAGAAGGAGGAGGAGGTCTGGCTGAAGGAGAGGAGGGGACCACACTGTATCTGATGTCCCCCGGCACAAAAAAACCCACAGAAGCCCAGCGACAGGAGGATGTGATCTGCCCTCTAGATCCCCTCCCCTTTTTTTCACCCAACTGCCTCCATGTCCGCACTGCCCCACTTACAATCTCTGCCTCTGCCCAGCTTCTTCAGCAGGCGATGTGTACTGTGAAGTCCCCTCTCCCAACCCCCTTTCCGAGCTCCGCACCCTCCTTCACTACTGCTTTGCCCATCCTGTTCATCTTGCCTACAGGCAGATTGTGAGAGCCCATCTTCCTGCCGCTTTTCTGAGTCCACATTCCCTCTCTGAGTCCCCGTCCCCTCCTGCTTTGCCCAGCCGCCCTGTACTGACTTCACCCTGCATCCTGTATACTGTTGCAGTTAATGTGTGAGGGAACACAGAGCCTGCAACGCTGAAACCATAGGTAAGTACCTAAGGAGAGCTTTATACTTTTGCATGTTATGTAGGTGAGGTGGAGGATGTACACTTATCCTACCTGAAGGTATGAGATGGGTTGAGGGGTATAATGTATGGGAGGGATTATATTATCTGAGGGAGTGAGGTGGGTTAGGTGGTATAACAGTTTGTCAGGGGTTTATACCTCTATTATCTGGGGAGTGACATGGGTTTAGGAGTGTAGTATAGCTGGGGGATTGTATATTTATATTATCTGGTAGGGGAGGTAGGTTAGTGGCTGTAGTAATGTATCACAGAGGGTTGTATACAAATATATTTTTTTGGGGGGTGAAATGGGTTTAGGGGTATAGTACTTTATATGGGACATTGTCTAGTAATACTGGGGGTAGTAATGTCACTTGGGAGGCTGATGAAAGGGGGGCCCAAAGCATAATTATGCACCTGGTCCCACCGCTTGCTAGTTCCGCCATTGCTGCTTACTACACATGTAGGGGAGTGCACACTTACTGCTTATTAGGATAGGTTTACTTTTGCTGAATTGCAAGTGCCAATGATTATTCGTAGGGGGGAAAGTAACATCAATATCTAACTTACTTCAGCAACAGGAGCATTTTTGCTTAGTTCAACTTTTTACTTTTTCTCCCAAACTACTGATAATTTGAGTACCAGTTATGACTTAAATGTATCATGAGAATTTCAGGAAATCTGAACTACCTTTATTACATGTGTGTTTGAATATTTTTATACATGGCTATGTGCGTGTGCATATACTGTATATATTTAAATATAAAATAACATGCTTAATGTTTACTGTACATTAGGGAGGAATGGAAGGTGTTTTTAAATTAATTTATTTTTAGTTTCACAACTAAATAATTTGTTAAGAAATGTATGTTTTGTTAAACTAATTGTAATATCAAACCAGTAATTACAAACTCTAATAATAACTGACAATGCAGTGGCAATTAGTTCCAGATTGTAGAGAAATAAGCATATTATAGTACTGTACAGAAGGAAATAGCTCCATTATAATTATTGTACTATTTCTCAAATGATAACTGTATATAGATTCATTGTTTTCTGTTAATCTAATCTTAAACTCATTTTGTTGGGGTTTGTGGCTTAGAACTAGTCCGCTTCCTGATCGTCTCAGTGCTAACCCGGTTCCAACCCGGTCAGAGTCTACTGACAAACTCTACTTTCCCTCTAGCTATACCCGCATCTGTGTGTTCCATAATCACATCGGTTTCTACCTGGACTCTGGCTGTATCTCTAATGTCTACGTCTGCCAGCAGCCAGTCTGCACCAATCTCCGTCCACCGGGTTACTGGACGCCATTATCTACCTTTCAGGTGTCTCCTGAGGCTGGCTCAGCGTTCCAGGGCCGGGTTTCAGTCATGCTGCTGACATCCTCACTCCACATCTCCTCTCTGTCATTCCGCAGTCGCTGTCATAGTAGGCTCATAAAGTTAAGAATGGCGTCTCCAGCCCTCCGCGGCCTCCGCCGTTATTCCTGCGCCCCCAGTATTCAAATAAGTCTGCATGGCGTCTTCTGCCCACTGCGGCCTCCACCACCATCTCTGTGGTTCAAGTGTGCAAACGAGTCTGCATGGCGTCTCCTGCACGCTGCGGCCTCCGCCGCCATCTCTGTGGATCAAGTGTGCAAGTTGGCGTCTCCTGCCCTCCGCGGCCTCCGCCGCCATTACTGTTACTACTCACATGGTTCCACCAACTAACTTTCCCTCCAATTGCTAGTATGGGCGCAGCCACGTTGGTTTCAGTCACATGACATTACCTACACCAATCCGCTGTACCGCTGAACTCTGCCTATTTGATCAGCCAATGCCTGCCCTGCTGCAGGTATAAATGTCCTGTTCTTGAACCAGGAAGTTGTCAGTGCTTTGGTTGTCAAACCCAGTGTTACCAGTCTCCCTGCTTTGTGGTTGTTTGCTCATTACGGGTATGCCAGCTCCTGTCTTCAACTCCACTAGAGACTCGCACCAGTTTACCACCCAGCGGTGCAGCCTGACTCTGCAGTGTTCTCACATTGCTTCCTGCAACTGGCAGTGTCTAACACCGGCTTCCAGCATCCAGCGGTGTTCTGTTTCCAAATTCCATCGGTGCTCCGCCATCGAATATCAGATACCATCGGTGCTCCACCATCGAATACCAGATATCATCGGTACTCCGCCATTGACTTTCTAATTCCAGCGATCCCTAGCATCACCAGTGCTACTAGCTATTCTCAAGCTACATTGGTGCATCAAGCACTCCATTCAGCTCATTCTTCAGTCCGGTTCCATCCGGCCTATCCAGCAACTAACTTTCTCCAGCCAATACAACCAGCTTCCAGTGGACCAGCTGCTGGTCAGTTCTTGTTACCATTCTACTACTCAGCACTTGGGTGCCGGTTAAGGACATTCCATCTCCTGGTCTGCCAAGACTAATACCTAATATTCCTGCACCCAGAGGCATCCGCATCCCTGCTGTATCTAACAAGAACTGTGTATTGTCATTTCATTTACCATACCTGACATTGCTGCTGATGTACCATCTGAACTGTGCTTGAATAAAACCCATTAACTATATTCCAGTTGTCGTGGTCACGCCTTCGGGCTTGGGTACTGTATGTCTAAAAGTCCCATACTACCTCCCAGGTTTAACTACACCTCAGCCCCTACAACTGAGGCTTCCTCCAGTCAGCACCAGCCCTCAGTTGTGACAACCACACAGTGCATCCTGTGTTTCACATTCTACCTATGAATCCAGTTCTTGAACAGAAGTTACTGAAGACAATCCAGCCTCCAGTCATATAACACTCCAGCCAGAGACTCCGGGTCCACAAACAAATACAAACGTGACAGAATCTTAGTAAATGTGTGATTTGGTGAGTGAAAAAAAATGTCAATTTGGTTCGATTTCAGTCGATTTAAATAAAATGTAAAATCTAATTCAAAATCAAACATTAGTAATTATACCCCTAAGTCTCTATCATTATTGGTGACTTTGTACATGCTGGAGTTGCCAGCAAGGTCACATGTCCTTGGGTACACGCCTCTAACGCTATAAAGCAGTTGATGCTAGTTGATTGCTATTGTTAGCTCATCTCTCTTCACTCTTTGAAAATAAGGTACATAAATAATACTACTAAAAAATGTAAAACAATGTTGTCAAATTACAAGATCTCTCTCTTCTGCTGAAAGCCACACATTTCCCAGGTATGTGGTTAGCATACAGACATTTGGGATCCTGGTGGTCACAACAGACGCCGGGATCCCGACGGGGGCACCATACCGCCACGACACCCATAGAGGGAGAATAGAACCTGTGGCGAGCGTAGTTCACCACAGAGGCCGCAGCGTGGAGAGCGCAGCGAGCCCGCAAGGGGCTTAGAGGGACATGTACTAAGCGGTGATAAAAGTGGAGAAGTGAGCCAGTGGAGAAGTAGCCCATGACAACCAATCAGCATTGAGGTAACATTTAGAATTTGCATACCACAAACCTATACAGAGCAGCTGATTGGTTGCCATTGGCCGCTTCTCCACTGGCTCACTTCTCCACTTTTATCACTGCTTAGTACATGTCCCCTTTAGTTGCCCTCACCACCCTGCCAGCATCCGAACTCTCGGGATGCCAATACCGGGATAGTGACAATCGGCATCCTGGGCGGCGGTATTAAATACCAAACCCGTTTCCCAGACTACTGTCTGCTTATTTTACCATTTTCATATATTTTGTACTATTCATTCTATTGCTGTATTTTTATGACATCTCTAATTAAATAAATAATTTTGTCAAATATTAATTCACTATTGTATTGATATTTTAGACATTTAGCCCTATTTTTTTATTTTTGTTTTGAAATTATATGTTTTGGAGCCATCAGAAAATGATTGTTATTGATATGTATCTATAAAGGAACTCTGATGTTTTTTTAATGAGAAACCAGTGTTTGCACTAGTTACACCATGAATCCATAAGTTCTTACAACGATTATAAACATTTACAACATATTGGATCACCTATTTTCCTGAAATATACTGAATGTACTGACAGAACTAAAAATGTTTGTCCACACACTGCCTTATATTTGAATTGTATTAGTGCGTTTTGATATTCATGAATGGAATATATTATTCTAGAGATGTGCACCGGACATTTTTCGGGTTTTGTGTTTTGGTTTTGGATTCTGTTCCGTGGCCGTGTTTTGGATTCGGACGCGTTTTGGCAAAACCTCCCTGAAAATTTTTTGTCGGATTCGGGTGTGTTTTGGATTCGTGTTTTTTTTTTTTCAAAAAACCCTCAAAAACAGCTTAAATCATAGAATTTGGGGGTAATTTTGATCCCATAGTATTATTAACCTCAATAACCATAATTTCCACTCATTTCCAGTCTATTCTGAACACCGCACACCTCACAATATTATTTTTAGTCCTAAAATTTGCACCGAGGTCGCTGGATGACTAAGCTAAGCGACCCAAGTGGCCGGCACAAACACCTGGCCCATCTAGGAGTGGCACTGCAGTGTCAGACAGGATGGCACTTAAAAAAATTGGCCCCAAACATCACATGATGCAAAGATAAATTAAAGAAAAAAAGAGGTGCAAGATGGAATTATCCTTAGGCCCTCCCACACACCCTTATGTTGAATAAACAGGACATGCACACTTTAACAAACCCATCATTTCAGTGACAGGGTCTGCTACACGACTGTGGCTGAAATGACTGGTTGGTTTGGGCCCCCACCAAAAAAGAAGCAATCAATCTCTCCTTGCACAAACTGGCTCTACAGAGGCAAGATGTCCACCTCCTCCTCATCGTCCGATTCCTCACTCCTTTCACTGTGTACATCCCCCTCCTCAAAGATTATTAATTCGTCCCCACTGGAATCCACCATCTCAGGTCCCTGTGTACTTTCTGGAGGCAATTGCTGGTGAATGTCTCCACGGAGGAATTGATTATAATTCATTTTGATGAACATCATCTTCTCCACATTTTCTGGAAGTAACCTCGTACGCCGATTGCTGACAAGGTGACCGGCTGCACTAAACACTCTTTTGGAGTACACACTGGAGGGGGGGCAACTTAGGTAAAATAAAGCCAGTTTGTGCAAGGGCCTCCAAATTGCCTCTTTCCTGCCAGTATACGTACGGACTGTCTGACGTGCCTACTTGGATGTGGTCACTCATATAATCCTCCACCATTCTTTCAATGGTGACAGAATCATATGCAGTGACAGTAGACAATATGTCAGTAATCGTTTGCAGGTCCTTCAGTCCGGACCAGATGTCAGCACTCGCTCCAGACTGCCCTGCATCACCGCCAGCGGGTGGGCTCGGAATTCTTAGCCTTTTCCTCGCAGCCCCAGTTGCGGGAGAATGTGAAGGAGGAGCTGTTGACGGGTCATATTCCGCTTGACTTGACAATTTTCTCACCAGCAGGTCTTTGAACATCTGCAGACTTGTGTCTGCCGGAAAGATAGATACAACGTAGGCTTTAAACCTAGGATCGAGCACGGTGGCCAAAATGCAGTGCTCTGATTTCAACAGATTGACCACCCGTGAATCCTGGTTAAGCAAATTAAGGGCTCCATCCACAAGTCCCACATGCATAGCGGAATCGCTCCATTTTAGCTCCTCCTTCAATCTCTCCAGCTTCTTCTGCAAAAGCCTGATGAAGGGAATGACCTGACTCAGGCTGGCAGTGTCTGAACTGACTTCACGTGTGGCAAGTTCAAAGGGTTGCGGAACCTTGCACAACATTGTAATCACTCCACTGCGCTTGAGTCAGGTGCATTCCCCCTCCTTTGCCTATATCGTAGGTAGATGTATAGGCTTGAATGGCCTTTTGCTGCTCCTCCATCCTCTGAAGCATATAGAGGGTTAAATTCCACCTCGTTACCACCTCTTGCTTCAGCTGATGGCAGGGCAGGTTCAGGAGTGTTTGCTGGTGCTCCAGTCTTTGGCACGCGGTGGCTGAATGCCGAAAGTGGCCCGCAATTCTTCGGGCCACCGAGAGCATCTCTTGCACGCCCCTGTCGTTTTTTTAAAAATTCTGCACCACCAAATTCAATGTATGTGCAAAACATGGGACGTGCTGGAATTCACCCACATGTAATGCACACACAATATTGGTGGCGTTGTCCGATGTCACAAATCCCCAGGAGAGTCCAGTTGGGGTAAGCCATTCTGCGATGATGTTCCTCAGTTTCCGTAAGAGGTTGTCAGCTGTGTGCCTCTTATGAAAAGCGGTGATACAAAGCGTAGCCTGCCTGGGAACGATTTGGCGTTTGTGAGATGCTGGTGCCACCGCTGCTGTTCTTGCTGCGGGAGGCAATACATCTACCCAGTGGGCTGTCACAGTCATATAGTCCTGAGTCTACCCTGCCCCTCTTGTCCACGTGTCCGTGGTTAAGTGGACATTGGGTACAACTGCATTTTTAAGGACACTGGTGACTCTTTTTCTGACGTCTGTGTACATTCTCGGTATCGCCTGCCTAGAGAAATGGAACCTAGATGGTATTTGGTAGCGGGGACACAGTACCTCAAGCAATTCTCTAATTCCCTGTGAATTAACGGTGGATACCGGAGACACGTTTAACACCAACGCAGCTGCCAAGACCTGAGTTATCCGCTTTGCAGCAGGATGACTGCTGTGATATTTCATCTTCCTCACAAAGGACTGTTGGACAGTCAATTGCTTACTGGAAGTAGTACAAGTGGTCTTCCGACTTCCCCTCTGGGATAACGATCAACTCCCAGCAGCAACAACAGCAGCGCCAGCAGCAGTAGGCGTTACACTCAAGGATGCATCGGAGGAATCCCAGGCAGGAGAGGACTCGTCAGACTTGCCAGTGACATGGCCTGCAGGACTATTCGTTTTCCTGTCTAATGAGGAAATTGACACTGAGGGAGTTGGTGGTGTGGTTTGCAGGAGCTTGGGATTTAGTTGTCAGTGGACTGCTTCCGCTGTCACCCAAAGTTTTTGAACTTGTCAATGACTTCTGATGAATGCGCTCCAGGTGACGTATAAGGGAGGATGTTCCTAGGTGGTTAACGTCCTTACCCCTACTTATTACAGCTTGACAAAGGCAACACACGGCTTGACACCCACGGCTTGACACCTGTTGTCCGCATTTCTGTTAAAATAATTCCACACCGAAGATGTGATTTTTTTTTGTAATTTGACCAGGCATGTCAATGGCCATATTCATCCCACGGACAACAGGTGTCTCCCCGGGTGCCTGACTTAAACAAACCACCTCACCATCAGAATCCTCCTTGTCAATTTCCTCCTCAGCGCCAGCAACACCCATATCCTCATCCTGGTGTACTTCAACAGTGACATCTTCAATTTGACTATCAGGAACTGGACTGCAGGTGCTCCTTCCAGCACTTGCAGGGGGCGTGCAAATGGTGGAAGGCGCCACCTCTTCCCGTCCAGTGTTGGGCAGGTCAGGCATCGCAATCGACACAATTGGACTCTCCTTTGGGATTTGTGATTTAGAAGAACGCACAGTTCTTTGCTGTGCTTTTGCCCCCTTAAGTCTTTTCATTTTTCTAGCGGGAGGATGAGTGCTTCCATCCTCATGTGAAGCTGAACCACTAGCAATGAACATAGGCCAGGGCCTCAGCCGTTCCTTGCCACTCCGTGTCGTAAATGGCATATTGGCAAGTTTACGCTTCTCCTCAGACGCTTTTAATTTAGATTTTGGGGTCATTTTACTGAACTTTGGTTTTTTGGATTTTACATGCTCTCTACTATGACATTGGGCATCGGCCTTGGCAGACGACGTTCAGGGCCGGTGCAAGGTTACTTGGCACCCTAGGCAAAACATCTCCCTACTGCCCCCCAACGCTATCAATTACCCACTTTCCCAGTCAGTTAGGTGAAAGTGATTAGGCAGAGTATTATACAATTCTCAGTCATCTGACTGCATTGACTACAATAAGGATGTATCTCTCAAAGACATCCTTCATTATTTGATGGGTACCCCCTTCCCAGATCCTGGCACCCTACCCAGTTGCCTATCTTTTTCTATTTGATTTTGTCTCTCATACACTGCCTCTCACATACATCCACACACTGCCTCTCACATACATACACCATACACTGCCTCTCATACATACATCCATACACTGCCTCTCTCATACATACATCCATACACTGCCTCTCTCATACATACATACATACATACATACATAGACAGCCTCTCTCATACATCCATACACTGCCTCTCACATACATACATACATACATACATACTACATACATACATACATAGCCTCTCTCATACGTACATCCATACACTGCCTCTCACATACATACATCCACTGCCTCTCACATACATACATCCACTGCCTCTCACATACATACATACATACATACATACATACATCCATACATCCATACACTGTCTCTCTCATACATACATCCATACACTGCCTCTCTCATTCATACATACATACATAGCCTCTCTCATACATCCATACACTGCCTCTCACATACATACATACATACATACATAGCCTCTCTCATACATACATCCATACACTGCCTCTCACATACATACATCGACTGCCTCTCACATACATACACTGCCTCTCTCATACATACATACATACATACACTGCCTCTCATATATACATCCATACACTGCCTCTCTCATACATTCATACATACATACACAGCCTCTCTCATACATCCATACACTGCCTCTCACACACATACATACATACATACATACATACATACATAGCCTCTCTCATACATACATCCATACACTGCCTCTCACATACATACATCCACTGCCTCTCACATACATACATACATCCACTGCCTCTCACATACATACATACATACATACATACACTGTCTCTCTCATACATACATCCATACACTGCCTCTCTCATACATACATACATACATACATACATACATACATACACAGGCTCTCTCATACATCCATACACTGCCTCACATACATACATACATACATACATAGCCTCTCTCATACACACATACATACATAGCCTCTCTCATACATACATACATACATACATACATACATACATACATAGCTTTTCTCATACATACATCTATACACTGCCTCTCACATACATACATCCATACACTGTCTCTCACATACATACATCCATACACTGTCTCTCTCATACATACATACATACATACATACATACATACATAGCCTCTCACACACATACACTGTCTCTCTCATACATCCATACACAGCCTCTCTCATACATCCATACACTGCCTCTCGCATGCATACATACATACATACATACACTGCCTCTCACGTGCATACATACACTGCCTCTTTCATGCATATATGCATCCATACACTGCCTCTCGCATACATACATACATACATACATACATACATAAATACATACACTGCCTCTCACATACATAGATCCACTGCATCTCACATACATACATCCATTGCCTCTCACATACATACATATATACACTGTCTCTCTCATACATGCATACATACACAGCCTCTCTCATACATCCATACACTGCCTCTCGCATGCATACATACATACATACATACATACACTGCCTCTTTCATGCATATATACATCCATACACTGCCTCTAATACATACATACACTGCCTCTCTCAAACATACATCCATACATACATCCATACACTGCCTCCATACAGACATACATATACATCCATACGCTGCCTCCTTGCGTACATTATACATCCATACACTGCCTCTCTCACACATACATACACTGCATCTCTCATACAAACATACACTGCCTCCACACATACATATATACATCTATACACTGCCTCTATACATATATATATATATATATATATATATATACACATAGACACACATACACACACATCTATACACTGCCCCCATACATACATACATACATACATACATCCATACACTGCCTCCGTCCGTCCGTACATACATTCATACATATATATACATCCAAACACTGCCTCTCATACATACATACATACATATATCCATTCATACACTACCTCTCTCATACATAAATACATACATACATACATATATCCATCCATACACTACCTCTTTCATACATACATACATAAATATATCCATACATGCATATATCCATCCATACACCACCTCTCTCATACATACATACATACATACATACATACACTGCCTTCATACATACATACATATATCCATCCATCCATATACAGTCTCCATATATACATACTCATACATACATAAATCCAACCCCCCCTCCCCCAGCCAGGGTGAACTTTGGTCACTTCCCCGGGGTGTGACTCCAGGCAGCGGCATCTTACCGCTGGCCAGGGAGCCATGGAGGGAATACTGCTCCATGTTGTTGCCACCATCTCGCGGATCACGATGCTGCCCAGGATAGCACTGCTGCTGCTGGCGGGGAGGCACTGCTCCCGTTTCTGACTTTGGCTACATAGTCCATGGTGGACGCTGACACTGGTAAGAGGCGGGCGGCTGCGGATGGCGAGGGGCAGGCGGCTGCGGCTGGAGAGAGGCGCGCAGCTGTGGCTGGAGAGGGGCGGGCGGCTGAGGCTGGAGAAGGGCGGGCGGGCGGCTGGCGAGGGACGGGCGGCTGCAGCCTCTGATCAATTGCCGGCTTTTATCATCAATAGCCCAGCCCCTCCGAAACCCGCAGAAATATATAAAAAAAATAAAAAAGGTACTGTGGGTTGCGGTGGACATTGTCGGACGCTCATCTCTCATGTTAATGTGCTGACAAAGCGGCGCCCTCCGGTGGCCGGTGCTCTAGGCAGCTGCCGAAAGCTGCCTAATGATAGCGCCGGCCCTGATGACGTTGATGACATTTCATCGTCTCGGCCATGACTAGTGGCAGCAGCTTCAGCACGAGGTGGAAGTGGATCTTGATCTTTCCCTATTTTACCCTCCACATTTTTGTTCTCCATTTTTTAATGTGTGGAATTATATGCCAGTAATATATAAATAGCAATGGCCTACTGTACTGTACTATATATGTATACTGTTGGTCACCAAAATGCTGCACTGTAATACTATATATACTGCTCACAAAAATGCTGCACAGATATGGAATGGATACGTGCAGTGACACAGAGCTGCAAGATACAGCAATGGCCTACTGTACAACTATATACTGTTGGTCACCAAGATGCTGCACTGTAATACTATATATACTGCTCACAAAAATGCCGCACAGATATGGAATGGATACGTGCAGTGACACAGAGCTGCAAGATACAGCAATGGCCTACTGTACACAACTATATACTGTTGGGTCACCAAAATGCTGCACTGTAATACTATATATACTGCTCACAAAAATGCCGCACAGATATGGAATGGATACGTGCAGTGACACAGAGCTGCAAGATACAGCAATGGCCTACTGTACACAACTATATACTGTTGGGTCACCAAAATGCTGCACTGTAATACTATATATACTGCTCACAAAAATGCTGCACAGATATGGAATGGATACGTGCAGTGACACAGAGCTGCAAGATACAGCAATGGCCTACTGTACACAACTATATACTGTTGGGTCACCAAAATGCTGCACTGTAATACTATATATACTGCTCACAAAAATGCTGCACAGATATGGAATGGATACGTGCAGTGACACAGAGCTGCAAGATACAGCAATGGCCTACTGTACACAACTATATACTGTTGGGTCACCAAAATGCTGCACTGTATACTATATATGCTGCTCACAAAAATCCCGCACAGATATGGAATGGATATGTGCAGTGACACAGAGCTGCAAGATACAGCAATGGCCTACTGTACACAACTATAACTGTTGGGTCACCAAAATGCTGCACTATAATACTATATATACTGCTCACAAAAATGCTGCACAGATATTGAATGGATACGTGCAGTTACACAGAGCTGCAAGATACAGCAATGGCCTACTGTACACAACTATATACAGTTGGGTCACCAAAATGCTGCACTGTAATACTATATATACTGCTCACAAAAATGCAGCACAGATATGGAATGGATACGTGCAGTGACACAGAGCTGCAAGATATAGCAATGGCCTACTGTACACAACTATATACTGTTGGGTCACCAAAATGCTGCACTGTAATACTATATATACTGCTCACAAAAATGCCGCACAGATATGGAATGGATACGTGCAGTGACACAGAGCTGCAAGATACAGCAATGGCCTACTGTACACAACTATATACTGTTGGGTCACCAAAATGCTGCACTGTAATACTATATATACTGCTCACAAAAATGCAGCACAGATATGGAATGGATACTTGCAGTGACACAGAGCTGCAAGATACAGCAATGGCCTACTGTACTGTACTACTATAATTATTATATACTGGTGGTCCCCAGACCCCACAATGCAGCACACTGATCAGATATTTGAAGCACAATGAGCACAGATATGGTGCGTTTTCAGGCAGAGAACGTAGATATTTTCAGCACACTGAGCACAGATTATTTGCTGCACACTGAGCACAGATATTTGCAGCAGAGTGAGCATAGATTACGGAGCTTTTCAGGGAGAGAACGCAGCCACGTCCTCTCCGTTCAATCTCCAAAGCACGAGTGAAAATGGCGGCGACGCGCGGCTCCTTATATAGAATACGAATCTCGCGAAAATCCGACAGTGGGATGATGACATTCCGGCGCGTTCTGGTTAACCGAGCAAGGCGAGATGATCCGAGGCTGCCTCGGACCCGTGTAAAATAGGTGAAGTTCGAGGGGGTTCGGATCCCGAGGAACCGAACCCGCTCATCTCTATATTATTCCTTTTAAAATCAGTTTGTACTGTATTCCTTTCCTGGGGCACACAAGGTCTATATTTAGCCAGATGAATGGTAGAAGAAAAAGACAGTTATATACAGGTTGACACAGCAGCAATCACTTTGTTGCATTGGCAACCAGCATTGGACAACGTTGTGAGATTATCCATAGAGTATATATATATATATATATATATATATATATATATATATATATATTTACACAGTATATAGGCCTTATGCAATGTAATTGGGCCTGCATGATAACATAAGCACTGGCATATAAAGTGTTCACTATACAGTATGTTCTTCTTTTTCTAAGTTTGGTGTCAGAATTCACCCATTGAGGGCACTGATCCAAGTCACTGATCCAAATCAGAGTTTGTAACTTTGAGGATCTATATGTGCTGTACTCTTATCTCCCTTTCTAAGAACAGTCCATAGGGGCTGAGATAATGAGACCACATTGTCTTTCCAGGCTACCAACTTCTGATCACAAGGACACATTATGAGAGGAGGGGGCCTGTGTGCATTCTCTGTCCAGACCCCTCTCCTCTCTGGTCGACAGCACTCTGGTGAGCACTAATAGACTCTGGCTCTGTGCCAGAGTCTATTGCACATTTACAGGTCTCCATGAAAATGGCATGGTGGCCATTTGCCCAGTGATTTTCCTATTGCACATGTGCAAAACACCAGGAAAATGGCCGACGTGCCATTTTCCCTGTGATTTATGCAGCGCTGCTGCTGCTGACGTGGGACTCTGGAAAGATAAGCAGTGAAGAAAAGGATGCAGGGTGTGAGGCGTGGGCCCCCCTGGACTTTGTGGCCCGTGTACACCGCACATCCTGCACCTATTATAGAGATGTCACTGTCTAATAGCTCACTTCATACATATCATTTTCTGCCTTCTCAATCAGGAGCAATTGACAGCCCTGCAGGCCAGGATTGGAGATTTACAGGCAGCACCTCCTGGACCAGTAGGTGTAGTTGCTATACCAACCAAAGATGCTGGGCCTGAGGCCATGATTCTGTTAACAGAAAGATTTGATGTACTGTAGACAGGAAACAATACAGACATTTCCTTTCTCTATTTCTACAGAATTTTCTAATGCATTTTATTACTCATATAAAAACTGTGACTGCACAGTCTTCATTTGCTAATTCACTCAAAGGAGTACAAATTTAGGCAATGGATTTGAGACATTGAGGTATATTTACTAAGGTGGGAGTTTTTCTAAGAACTGGTGATGTTGCCCATAGCAACCAATCAGATTCTTCTTAATCTGCTTCTAGAAGATAATAGAATCTGGTTGCTATGGGCAACATCACCAGTTCTAAAAAAAACCCTCCCACCTTAGTAAATTTACCCCATTGAGTAGAATATGGCTGCTAACAGGCATCAATACTGTAAGGGCAAAAATTACATTATTAAAGATGAATTTGTTCACAAGAACCTGTGTCCTGACCTAGAAGAATTCATGGACTGCTGTATAGCGATAGATTATTGACTTATGGAATGTCCTGTTTTCTTCCTAATGTATTCTGTGATGCTTGATCAGCTTCTGCCAACCTATGATAATTCAGAACATGAGCCAACACAAATTTTGAGTTTACGAGATCCCCTGACTCCTCAAGAAAGGTAACAGCTGCCAGAGCTGCAGTTGTATCTCTACTGTGCTAGCCTTTTGCATTTCTTGGCACAGAAGTGGTAGTCAGCTGGGAAATGCCAGGATCTTAAATAATGAGTGGTAGTAGGGTCTATCTTATGTAATCAACAGCCTGCTAAAAAAAAACAAAAAAAAAAACATTTACCAGAATGTTATACAGGTTGAGTATCCCTTATCCAAAATGCCTGGGACCAGAAGTATTTTGGATATCGGATTTTTCCGTATTTTGGAATAATTGCATACCATAATGAGATATCATGGCGATGGGACCTAAGTCTAAGCACAGAATGCATTTATGTTTCATATACACCTTATACACACAGCCTGAAGGTCATTTTAGCCAATATTTTTAATAACTTTCTGCATTAAACAAAGTGTGTCTACATTCACACAATTCATTTATGTTTCATCTGCACCTTATACACACACAGCCTGAAGGTCTTATAATACAATATTTTAAATAACTTTGTGTATTAAACAAAGTTTGTGTACACTGAGCCATCAGAAAACAAAGGTTTCACTATCTCACTCAAATAATTCCGTATTTCGGAATATTCCGTATTTCGGAATATTTGGATATGGGATACTCAACCTGTATTTCATTACAGATAACAATTTCAATAAAGAATAACAGTGTATGTTGAATTTCCGGCTATCGGGATCCCGGTGTTCAGGATACCGACGGCGGAATCCCGATAGCTGCCAATGCCAGCAGCCGGAATCCCGGTGCAGCAGGGACATTCCCACTTGTGAGTGTCCACGACACCCATAGAGTGGGAACAGAACCTGTGGCGAGGGCAGCGAGCCACCGAGCCCGCAAGGGGACTCTTTGCGCTTGCCCCGCTGCCAGCATACTGGCAGCCGGGATTCCATTGTCGGCGTACTGACGGCCGGCATCCCAGCCGCAGGTAAAACATACCGAACCCAACATTACAACAGGCATTGGAGATTCTGGGTCTATGGGACACTACAAAGATAAAGGTTTGACACATATGCATAAAATTACAGCAAATACAAAACATGTGAGTATAGTATTCTACTAGTAACACTAGATGGATCATTTGACTCTGGTACTGTAAATATAGAGTTTGTACCCATGTAAACTGAAACAACACAAGGTCACTGTTCATTTGTAGATTCTAGTAGTTCAGCTCCTCAGTGGTGTCAAAATTATAGTAACACCTTTGATAAGAAACATTCTGGGACTCTTCTGTCACCACTGGTGTATTTAGAATCGGTGCAGTGTGTGTGGTGCACGCGGGCACCCGGGGGGCCCACACTAGAGATGAGCGGGTTCGGTTTCTTTGAATCCGAACCCGCACGAACTTCACTTTTTTTTCCACGGGTCCGAGCGACTCGGATCTTCCCGCCTTGCTCGGTTAACCCGAGCGCGCCCGAACGTCATCATGACGCTGTCGGATTCTCGCGAGGCTCGGATTCTATCGCGAGACTCGGATTCTATATAAGGAGCCGCGCGTCGCCGCCATTTTCACTCGTGCATTGAGATTGATAGGGAGAGGACGTGTCTGGCGTCCTCTCCATTAGAATAGAGATAGATAGATTAGATAGAGAGAGATTGTGCAGAGTCGCAGACAGAGTTAGTTTACCACAGTCAGTGACCAGTGCAGTTGCTAGTTAACTTTTATTTAATATAATATATCCGTTCACTTCTCTCTGCTATATCCGTTCTCTGCCTGAAAAAAAAAACGATACACAGCACAGTCAGTCACACAGTGTGACTCAGTCTGTGTGCACTCAGCTCAGCCCAGTGTGCTGCACAGTCATCAATGTATAAATTAAAAGCTTATAATTAATTGTGGGGGAGACTGGGGAGCACTGCAGGTTGTTAGCAGGAGCCAGGAGTACAATTATATTAATTAACAGTGCACACTTTTGCTGCAGGAGTGGTGACCAGTGCCTGACCACCAGTATAGTATTGTTGTATACTACTAATATCTCTTTAAATATCAACCAGTCTATATTAGCAGCAGACACAGTACAGTGCGGTAGTTCACGGCTGTGGCTACCTCTGTGTCGGCACACGGCAGGCAGTCCGTCCGACCAGAATTGTATTATTTATTATTATATACCTACCACCTAACCGTGGTTTTTTTTTCATTCTTTATACCGTCATAGTGTCATCCTAATTGTTACGAGTATACTACTATCTCTTTATCAACCAGTGTACAGTGCGGTAGTTCACGGCTGTGGCTACCTCTGTGTCGGCACACGGCAGGCAGTCCGTCCGACCAGAATTGTATTATTTATTATTATATACCTACCACCTAACCGTGGTTTTTTTTTCATTCTTTATACCGTCATAGTGTCATCCTAATTGTTACGAGTATACTACTATCTCTTTATCAACCAGTGTACAGTGCGGTAGTTCACGGCTGTGGCTACCTCTGTGTCGGCACACGGCAGGCAGTCCGTCCGACCAGAATTGTATTATTTATTATTATATACCTACCACCTAACCGTGGTTTTTTTTTCATTCTTTATACCGTCATAGTGTCATCCTAATTGTTACGAGTATACTACTATCTCTTTATCAACCAGTGTACAGTGCGGTAGTTCACGGCTGTGGCTACCTCTGTGTCGGCACACGGCAGGCAGTCCGTCCGACCAGAATTGTATTATTTATTATTATATACCTACCACCTAACCATGGTTTTTTTTTCATTCTTTATACCGTCATAGTGTCATCCTAATTGTTACGAGTATACTACTATCTCTTTATCAACCAGTGTACAGTGCGGTAGTTCACGGCTGTGGCTACCTCTGTGTCGGCACACGGCAGGCAGTCCGTCCGACCAGAATTGTATTATTTATTATTATATACCTACCACCTAACCGTGGTTTTTTTTTCATTCTTTATACCGTCATAGTGTCATCCTAATTGTTACGAGTATACTACTATCTCTTTATCAACCAGTGTACAGTGCGGTAGTTCACGGCTGTGGCTACCTCTGTGTCGGCAGTCGGCAGGCAGTCCGTCCATCCATAATTGTATTATTATTATAATATATACCACCTAACCGTGGTTTTTTTTTCATTCTTTATACCGTCATAGTGTCATACTAGTTGTTACGAGTATACTACTATCTCTTTATCAACCAGTGTACAGTGCGGTAGTTCACGGCTGTGGCTACCTCTGTGTCGGCAGTCGGCAGGCAGTCCGTCCATCCATAATTGTATTATTATTATAATATATACCACCTAACCGTGGTTTTTTTATACCACCTAACCGTGGCAGTCCGTCCATAATTGTATACTAGTATCCAATCCATCCATCTCCATTGTTTACCTGAGGTGCCTTTTAGTTCTGCCTATAAAATATGGAGAACAAAAAAGTTGAGGTTCCAAAATTAGGGAAAGATCAAGATCCACTTCCACCTCGTGCTGAAGCTGCTGCCACTAGTCATGGCCGAGACGATGAAATGCCAGCAACGTCGTCTGCCAAGGCCGATGCCCAATGTCATAGTACAGAGCATGTCAAATCCAAAACACCAAATATCAGAAAAAAAAGGACTCCAAAACCTAAAATAAAATTGTCGGAGGAGAAGCGTAAACTTGCCAATATGCCATTTACCACACGGAGTGGCAAGGAACGGCTGAGGCCCTGGCCTATGTTCATGGCTAGTGGTTCAGCTTCACATGAGGATGGAAGCACTCAGCCTCTCGCTAGAAAACTGAAAAGACTCAAGCTGGCAAAAGCACCGCAAAGAACTGTGCGTTCTTTGAAATCCCAAATCCACAAGGAGAGTCCAATTGTGTCGTTTGCGATGCCTGACCTTCCCAACACTGGACGTGAAGAGCATGCGCCTTCCACTATTTGCATGCCCCCTGCAAGTGCTGGAAGGAGCACCCGCAGTCCAGTTCCTGATAGTCAGATTGAAGATGTCAGTGTTGAAGTACACCAGGATGAGGAGGATATGGGTGTTGCTGGCGCTGGGGAGGAAATTGACCAGGAGGATTCTGATGGTGAGGTGGTTTGTTTAAGTCAGGCACCCGGGGAGACACCTGTTGTCCGTGGGAGGAATATGGCCGTTGACATGCCAGGTGAAAATACCAAAAAAATCAGCTCTTCGGTGTGGAGGTATTTCACCAGAAATGCGGACAACAGGTGTCAAGCCGTGTGTTCCCTTTGTCAAGCTGTAATAAGTAGGGGTAAGGACGTTAACCACCTCGGAACATCCTCCCTTATACGTCACCTGCAGCGCATTCATAATAAGTCAGTGACAAGTTCAAAAACTTTGGGTGACAGCGGAAGCAGTCCACTGACCAGTAAATCCCTTCCTCTTGTAACCAAGCTCACGCAAACCACCCCACCAACTCCCTCAGTGTCAATTTCCTCCTTCCCCAGGAATGCCAATAGTCCTGCAGGCCATGTCACTGGCAAGTCTGACGAGTCCTCTCCTGCCTGGGATTCCTCCGATGCATCCTTGCGTGTAACGCCTACTGCTGCTGGCGCTGCTGTTGTTGCCGCTGGGAGTCGATGGTCATCCCAGAGGGGAAGTCGTAAGCCCACTTGTACTACTTCCAGTAAGCAATTGACTGTTCAACAGTCCTTTGCGAGGAAGATGAAATATCACAGCAGTCATCCTACTGCAAAGCGGATAACTGAGTCCTTGACAACTATGTTGGTGTTAGACGTGCGTCCGGTATCCGCCGTTAGTTCACAGGGAACTAGACAATTTATTGAGGCAGTGTGCCCCCGTTACCAAATACCATCTAGGTTCCACTTCTCTAGGCAGGCGATACCGAGAATGTACACGGACGTCAGAAAAAGACTCACCAGTCTCCTAAAAAATGCAGTTGTACCCAATGTCCACTTAACCACGGACATGTGGACAAGTGGAGCAGGGCAGGGTCAGGACTATATGACTGTGACAGCCCACTGGGTAGATGTATGGACTCCCGCCGCAAGAACAGCAGCGGCGGCACCAGTAGCAGCATCTCGCAAACGCCAACTCTTTCCTAGGCAGGCTACGCTTTGTATCACCGCTTTCCAGAATACGCACACAGCTGAAAACCTCTTACGGCAACTGAGGAAGATCATCGCGGAATGGCTTACCCCAATTGGACTCTCCTGTGGATTTGTGGCATCGGACAACGCCAGCAATATTGTGTGTGCATTAAATATGGGCAAATTCCAGCACGTCCCATGTTTTGCACATACCTTGAATTTGGTGGTGCAGAATTTTTTAAAAAACGACAGGGGCGTGCAAGAGATGCTGTCGGTGGCCAGAAAAATTGCGGGACACTTTCGGCGTACAGGCACCACGTACAGAAGACTGGAGCACCACCAAAAACTACTGAACCTGCCCTGCCATCATCTGAAGCAAGAAGTGGTAACGAGGTGGAATTCAACCCTCTATATGCTTCAGAGGTTGGAGGAGCAGCAAAAGGCCATTCAAGCCTATACAATTGAGCACGATATAGGAGATGGAATGCACCTGTCTCAAGTGCAGTGGAGAATGATTTCAACGTTGTGCAAGGTTCTGATGCCCTTTGAACTTGCCACACGTGAAGTCAGTTCAGACACTGCCAGCCTGAGTCAGGTCATTCCCCTCATCAGGCTTTTGCAGAAGAAGCTGGAGGCATTGAAGAAGGAGCTAACACGGAGCGATTCCGCTAGGCATGTGGGACTTGTGGATGCAGCCCTTAATTCGCTTAACAAGGATTCACGGGTGGTCAATCTGTTGAAATCAGAGCACTACATTTTGGCCACCGTGCTCGATCCTAGATTTAAAGCCTACCTTGGATCTCTCTTTCCGGCAGACACAGGTCTGCTGGGGTTGAAAGACCTGCTGGTGACAAAATTGTCAAGTCAAGCGGAACGCGACCTGTCAACATCTCCTCCTTCACATTCTCCCGCAACTGGGGGTGCGAGGAAAAGGCTCAGAATTCCGAGCCCACCCGCTGGCGGTGATGCAGGGCAGTCTGGAGCGACTGCTGATGCTGACATCTGGTCCGGACTGAAGGACCTGACAACGATTACGGACATGTCGTCTACTGTCACTGCATATGATTCTCTCAACATTGATAGAATGGTGGAGGATTATATGAGTGACCGCATCCAAGTAGGCACGTCACACAGTCCGTACTTATACTGGCAGGAAAAAGAGGCAATTTGGAGGCCCTTGCACAAACTGGCTTTATTCTACCTAAGTTGCCCTCCCACAAGTGTGTACTCCGAAAGAGTGTTTAGTGCCGCCGCTCACCTTGTCAGCAATCGGCGTACGAGGTTACATCCAGAAAATGTGGAGAAGATGATGTTCATTAAAATGAATTATAATCAATTCCTCCGCGGAGACATTGACCAGCAGCAATTGCCTCCACAAAGTACACAGGGAGCTGAGATGGTGGATTCCAGTGGGGACGAATTGATAATCTGTGAGGAGGGGGATGTACACGGTGATATATCGGAGGGTGAAGATGAGGTGGACATCTTGCCTCTGTAGAGCCAGTTTGTGCAAGGAGAGATTAATTGCTTCTTTTTTGGGGGGGGTCCAAACCAACCCGTCATATCAGTCACAGTCGTGTGGCAGACCCTGTCACTGAAATGATGGGTTGGTTAAAGTGTGCATGTCCTGTTTTGTTTATACAACATAAGGGTGGGTGGGAGGGCCCAAGGATAATTCCATCTTGCACCTCTTTTTTCTTTTCTTTTTCTTTGCATCATGTGCTGATTGGGGAGGGTTTTTTGGAAGGGACATCCTGCGTGACACTGCAGTGCCACTCCTAGATGGGCCCGGTGTTTGTGTCGGCCACTAGGGTCGCTAATCTTACTCACACAGCTACCTCATTGCGCCTCTTTTTTTCTTTGCGTCATGTGCTGTTTGGGGAGGGTTTTTTGGAAGGGACATCCTGCGTGACACTGCAGTGCCACTCCTAGATGTGCCCGGTGTTTGTGTCGGCCACTAGGGTCGCTAATCTTACTCACACAGTCAGCTACCTCATTGCGCCTCTTTTTTTCTTTGCGTCATGTGCTGTTTGGGGAGGGTTTTTTGGAAGGGCCATCCTGCGTGACACTGCAGTGCCACTCCTAGATGGGCCCGGTGTTTGTGTCGGCCACTAGGGTCGCTTATCTTACTCACACAGCGACCTCGGTGCAAATTTTAGGACTAAAAATAATATTGTGAGGTGTGATGTGTTCAGAATAGGCTGAAAATGAGTGTAAATTATGTTTTTTGAGGTTAATAATACTTTGGGATCAAAATTACCCCCAAATTCTATGATTTAAGCTGTTTTTTAGGGTTTTTTTAAAAAAACACCCGAATCCAAAACACACCCGAATCCGACAAAAAAAATTCGGTGAGGTTTTGCCAAAACGCGGTCGAACCCAAAACACGGCCGCGGAACCGAACCCAAAACCAAAACACAAAACCCGAAAAATTTCCGGCGCTCATCTCTAGACCACACCCCACATCCATAGCCAGATTAAAGACAGGGCACAGGAGATACTGTACCCCGGGCCCCCCTCTGTCAGGGGGCCCTTCGACTGGAGCACAGTGACATCACTAGCTTGTCACTCTTGTGCAGCAGCAGAACCAGGCAGACAGAATGCAAGCAGGACAGTATACAGTGCAGGCAGAGACGCAGGAGCATCACGTGTCATGAGCTGCCGATGGAGCTTCCTCACAAGAGGAGAGATAGGAGGTGGAGAGAGCAGTAAGTGACCCAGGGACCCAGTTTCTCCTCCTCCCCACCTGGGTGTCTGGGCCCTATGAAACCTGTTATCTAATGAGAGCATTCAGGTCTAGAGAAACACACACACACACACACACACACACACACACACACACACACACACACACACACACACACAGTCCTCATTAGTCCTGTCCCAGTGTGTAAGTAGTACAGAGGCTGTAGCTATTCTTGCTTTTGACAAGATAAATGTGTATGTTAAGGTTGTTAAAGGTGTGTGTTCCACTACAAGAAAACTAATCGTTGTCTCTCAAGTAGATGGTGCTATAAACAATACCCAGGTATTATTAAACTATTAGTTTGAATCTAATATACACCTTGGACCAGATTCTAATCTTCAGTCCCCCCTCCTGCCCCCTATCACACCCGCCGGCGGTATTCTAATGTTACTGCCGATGGGCGCGACAACTTCATTTCAGCTCGCTAGCCCCAGAGATAGCGAGCTGAAATGCATCTAAAGAGACCCGTGTGGGCGCCCAAAGGGTCTCTTCACGATCGCACTCATTACTTTAGTTGGGTTTAGGCGCTTGATGCACCTAAACCAGACTGTAATGTGCGCGATCAGCGTGAAAATGGGGCACATTTGAATATCGCCCCTCTATCTCCCATCACTTAATTCAGCCCCATATGTTTAAATGTAATATACACAATCCATACCTCCCAACATGACCCATTCCAGGAGTGACAAAATGCTCTCTACCTGGACTTAATTTATGATTGCAATCACCTGTGGTGAAATACCTTTCTTATAAATCTAATAGTTCAACACAGCTGACACCAATCATATATTAAGAGGGAAGTCCAGGTAGAGAGCATTTTGTCCTTCCTGGAATGGGTCATGTTGGGAGGTATGCACAATCTAATATACACCCCTTCCCCCTGGCCCCACCTGTTTTCAGTGCCCTGGGCCCCATCAAGGCTTAATCCGGCCCTGTCTGCATCCATGTTTTCCAATACTTACTGTCCAGAGTCCCACGTCGGCAGCAGCAGGGATGCATAAATCACCAGGAAAGTGGTGCAGTGGCCATTTTCCCAGTGTTTCGCACATATGCACTGCAGAAATCACTGGGAAAATGACTGCCGCACCATTTTCCCAGAAACTGCAAATACGCACTAGACTCTGGGACAGCGCTAGGGTTTCCTCATGACCCTAATGCCCAGAGTATACTCATGACCCTAATGCCCAGAGTATACAGCGCTGCCGCCAAGAAAGGAGGGGCCCAGACAAAGCCTGAACATGGGCCTCCTCCTCTCTAGATGTCTCTAGATATCCTGCCTGTTGCTTAGATTGCTTTATAGCAAATGTATTCATATAATTCATATGATTCATAAAATGACAGTATTCAACCGATATCTGCTACAACTTATTCCTGAACTGTTTGAGAGACTTAGAGGACAGCAAGAATCTTCACTACATAAGATTTAAGGGCAGCATATGGTTTTATCAGAATCAAAAAGGAATGAGTGGAAAATAGCTTTCCAAACATTACAGATATTTTGAACACTTGGTGATGCCCTATGAACTTTCAATAACTTCACTCTTGATCAAAACCTTTATTAACTTTTAATAAATTACTTATTCCTAAAAAGAAATTATGTGATAACAATAATAACAAAAACAATGACATTATCTATTGCATGGAATACTCAGTCAATGAGGTTTGGCTCTCACTGAGCATTTGTGTGCTGGCAATCAGATTGCAAATGACTTGTATTGTGTTAGGCATACTGTACAAGTCTAGGCATGTTAAACGCATTTCTGGAAAACCGAATCAGATTAAAAGGCGTGTACTGTATATTAGCATAGGAACCTGACAGATGCTTACCTTGAGGATATGCCATATTTTCTACCACTTTGGAAATTATTTTCTGTATCTCCTGATTCAATACACGTGTCCTCATTTAACGATACTTCTTGTCTGTCATTTGTGTGGTTTTGTGTAACATCTTGTGATAAGGCATCACAGCTCATGATATGGTGCCACAAGCTAATATTCTGTAGAATTTTATTTAATACGATGACATCTTATCATGAGTAGTTCTTTTTTATTTTGAGATTGTTTTTCAATATCATATCGTTCAGTGTTGCTTTATTTAAGTTATGTCCAGCCAGACATATAGGTAAATGAGGACTCATCTATATATACAACTAAGGGGGTATCCAGTTGACCCGCATATCCGGCACTTTTCTGGGATTGGTTTTGCCTCAGGCAGGTGAAGTCAAATCCCCGATAACTGACTATTTTTTCCGCAATAAGTGCAGCGAAAATACATTGGTCAGCAGCTTTTCGTGGTCCCTATGTATTTTTACGCGAAAAACAGGATTTTTTTGCAAGATGTAATTGGATACCAGTGATGAAAGATAGGTGATAATTTAAAAAAATCTCGAAAACCTCCCTTTTTTGTGTGCCCGTGACATAATCACGGCCAATTGGATACACCCTAACAATGTAATAACAGTCTCAGTAAAGTTACAGTGTAGCATGTCGAAACTGACCACATCCACATTTATCATGTTGACACATGAAATGCCAACATGATTAGAATGTTGAAAAAATGTCCCTGCTGGTCTAGTGGTGACTTACCTGGTAAGGTGTGTGGCATCTGTTCAATTGGTGTCTTCCAGGTCTGGTGGTGATGTCCTGATGACTTCTGGTGGATCATGGGCCTGATTCAGATATGGTTTGAGGTGCTATTGCTACTACTTATGTGATCCAAGCTGCATCCTATGATGCAGCATCAGATCAACTGCTTCACTACTGGCCAGATGAGTGACCCATGGGGTCACAGAAGCCGGCCACCGCAGATCCAACAAAGAGGCCAGGAAATCTCTGTCATCCAATGGAGTTCCTGGCCTCATCACTGCCTTTAAAAAGGTGACGATATGCCTCTATATTTTTAAACGGAGGCCACTGCCGCCCCCCTCTTAGCCCCAAATGGCAGCAGACTGTCAATCACTGACAGTCTCCTGCCGATCTGTGTCCAAAGTCCAAGACCCCTACTGCACATGTGCAGTACAAGTCAGATGCAAGTACCCGAACATCGGCACTTTGTGGCATGTGCCGCACATCCGTCCACATTTGTATTAGGCCCCACGTGGGACCTCCGGCATCCTAACCCTAACACTCCCCCAATGCCTAACCCAAACCTTCCCTCTTATAGACAAACTTCATCCCTCCGCCGACGTTGTGCGCAGAATGTTGTGTACGTTGTGAACATATCGACATTCTGCAGGTGCTGACATGTTGAATGTTGACATTTCAACATTGCCGATATAACAGTCCACATTGTGGTGTCAACATTATGACAGTCGATATTTTATGACTACATCCCGTATATTATCTATGAATATTTGAGGGTCTGTGGTCTTGGGTGTGGGATGCATGGAAACAGAGCTTACCTGATTTTGACTCACCTGATTGAATCCCTGCTTCCTTGACAGATACAATGAGGTTTGTTAGCTCTGCCAAATTACAGGAAATCCATATCAAATTCCGTAATAGGGCCTACGTTTCTCAAGCACTATGGGGGTAATTCTGAGTTGATCGCAGCTTCAAGTTTGTTAGCAATTGGGCAAAACCATGTGCACTGCAGGGGAGGCAGATATAACATGTGCAGAGAGAGATAGATTTGGGTATGGTGTGTTCAATCTGCAATCTAAATTGCAGTGTAAAAATAAAGCAGCCAGTATTTACCCTGCATAGAAACAAAATAACTCACCCAAATCTAACTCTCTGCAAATGTTATATCTGCCCCCCCTGCAGTGCACATGGTTTTGCCCAACTGCTAAAAAATTTCCTGCTGCGATCAACTTGGAATTACCCCCTATGTCACATAGTGCCATAAGAGTTAGGCAGACACCCCAAGTGTAGGGTGATTTCCTCCATGTTTGCTCATAATGTATAGCTTTGCTCCAATATATGGAAATTTTGGAACAAAGAACATAGGGCCTAATTCATGTTTGTATACAATGCCAATGTTTTTGCACTGTGCAAGCGCCAAGGTATGTTTGTGATTGCGCTCACACTGGCAATTTATATGCAGAGTGATTGTCTGGAAGGGACCATTTGGAGGAGGTAATGGGGAGTGGTAGCAATGACACAGGCTTGTCATGGCCATTTTCGAGGTGTGTATCTGCCTTCAGCTGCGATCATATACGTAGAAAAAAATTGTGCCAGCATCGCTACTGCCGTGGCCAGTCTGCGTAGCTGTAGGTCAACCCTAGGAGTCGATATTCCTCATTATTGCATCTGTGCTGCTTATGAGCAATTGCGGAGGACTTTGTGATGGCTCCGGCGGTGGGCAGCTGTTCACTTACTATGATTACCAGTTCCATAACCTAGAAAAACGCAGCTGCATATAAATTTGCGTGCATACATGATTTAGGACCATACTTTCATAATTCAGTTAAACACTGTGGTAGTACCATCTGCTTGGGAACCTTTCCTTCTTGCTCATCTTGACTCTTTTACAGATATCTTCATATTCCGTTTGCCTATATTCCTTATCACAGCCATTGTAAGAATTGCTAATAAAGCAATATTACATAAATGTCTCTTCCCATTACCTCCTACACTGGGAATGTGACAAGATAATAAAGGTATCTGATTGCACAACCTTGTCCCATCTCTATTCGCTATCCAAACTTTTTCTCCTCCTTTTCATTATTCACTGTGACTATTTTATTACTTGATCACTCATCATGGTGATTATGTCTACTATTGTAATATATGGAGACCTTGGTCTTCCAATCAAGTCATGTCTCTCTGCTGCCACACTATTTCTTACAGCGGATACTGGTGTATCTATAGTGGGTGCAGTATGTGCAGTGCACACAGGACCCAGAGTCCAGAGGGGATCCCCACCACACACGCAATACTGAGCCCTCCGTAGTCCCACGCCGACATCAGCAGCGCTCTGGAATCACCATGAAAATGGTGCAGCTGACATTTTCACAGTGTTTTGCTCATGCTCAATAGAGAAATGACTGGGAAAATGGCCATCACACCATTTTCCCGGAGATCTGTGCATGTGCAGTAGAGTCTGAGCCCTGTAGTGCTCAGACTCTCCTGCGCTGCCGGCAGAGAGGAGGAGGTCCAAACAGAGGAGGCAGCACATGGGCCTCCTCCTCTCTTAAAGCGCCCCTGACAGCAGAGGTTTACAATCTCCACCATTATAGTCCAGGTTTTAAGGATATCCATGCTTGAGCACAGGTGACTTAATTAGTAACTCAGCCAGTTTGATTTAACCGTCTGGACTCAAGCATGGATATAGTTAAAACCTGGACTGCAATGGCAGAATTTGTGAAACTGTGTCTTACAGTGTCAAATTTTTGTACATGTTTTGTGGTCCATTTCCTTTTATTGTATGTACAGATTAAGTATGCCTTATCCAAAATGCTTGGGACCAGAAGTATTTTGGATATCGGATGTTTCCGTATTTTGGAATAATTGCATACCATAATGAGATATCATGGCAATGGGACCTAAGTCTAAGCACAGAATGCATTTATGTTTCATATACTCCTTATACACACAGCCGGAAGGTAATTTAATACAAAATGTTTAATAACTCTCTGTATTAAACAAAGTTTGTGCACATTGAGCCATCAGAAGACAAAGGTTTCACTATCTCACTCAAAAAATTCTGTATTTTGGAATATTCTGTATTTCGGAATATTTGGATATGGGATACTCAACCTGTGCTATTTTCTATTGCTTCATATACAATAAAATTGTTTACAAATAAAAAAAAAGCTAAAAGCTCCAATATATTTTGAATGAATACTGTTACTGCAACTAATAATGTAAAAAAAAAAAAATCATGTTTCATGATGCATATAGCTGCAGCACATTTTATTTGGTTCTATACAATAATGCAAAATGTAAATTCAGTGGTTCAAATGTTAGATTTTAAGGAAAAAAACTTCAAAACTTCTTTGAGGGTTTTTTGACCACGTTAAATGAACCAAAGCCACAAGCAAAGTCTTGTAGTCTGGTAGCCACATAAGAAATACTTACTGTGGTAAGTAAGGTTATAATTCTTAGAAGTTTACCTTTTTTTCTGCCGGTAAACCTGTGTAGACCTTTAACAAAACGTCATAAATGATGATAGGGGAATTTTCTCGAGATCTGTAGGATGAGCTATATAATACAAACACACTTGACCCCACTAGAATGAGAGGTTATACGAACTGCAGTCTCATTGTAAGCGCTTGTTAGGCTACCAGAATTGGCAATATAATCGTAGGTAACGCAGACAAGTAAACATAATCCAGAAAGATGAAAAACAGATGCCTTTTCATGCAAGCCCTCTGTTTGACTACTCTACTACTAATTCTTACCTGCGAGAGCAGAGGTCTGAGTAAATGTAAAGCTGGAAGAATAATAAAAGACAATGAAAATCTCTTAAACAAGACTGCAGAGTTCAAAAGACTTTTTCCAGTAAGTGATTACATTGTAAACTCATATAGAAAGTTTATATAGCGATGGGAGACATATTAAAATACGTTGTTGTTGTTGTTGTTGTTATCGTTATAATTATGATTATAAGCATACTTTTGTCTGGTTTTAACAGGACAATATCATCAACAAAAAACTATTAACTGATGCACTGAAGAATGATTTCATGGTAAGTAAAAAAAGTAAATAAAATGTAAATATTTAAATGCGAGTATTTTTATCATTCACAAATGAAAGATTTGCCTAATATTTTCCTATTGCTTTAATACAGCACAACTGTACCACAAGGCTTCATTTGATGTCATTTTACTCAAAAGAGGTCTTATCCGTTGGCAAAGTTCTGGAAGAAGCACAAAAATATGGTATTAATGAAGACTTCAACAACATCGAAGACTTGATGCAGAATTGTGTAAGTAAAATTCATCCAGATCTATATCTAACAGTTGAAAGTGAAAAGCAGAGATTGTTGAAGGTGTTTTGAAATAAAGCGAGGTGTTATAACATATTTATGACTTTCACTTTCACTTCATGTAACATTATTGTGTGATACAAATCAGTAACTAGAATATTTTCAATTGTAAAATATGATTTGTTTTAGATTTGGCTCCTGATTGCCAGTCATGTGCAATTTAGATACAGTACCAGATATATTGAAAGCATGCCTTTAAAGAGATATGTATAATGTACTTACAAAAAATGTCTTACTGTATATGTTTAAAGTATTTTTTTATGTCTACTAGATTGAATATGTTTGTGCCCCCTGTATTTAACTAATCTCAACCCAGATCTGACAATAAGAAGAAAATCCATGTTTAATGTTAATGTTGGTTGTAGGCTTACTACTTGCTAAGTGACCGCAATGTAAAATGTACTGATGATATGAAGTACAATTGGGATGCCAGCAATGGAAATATTGAAGTTTTAAAATACAACCAAGGCATTGTTAGTACAACGAATGGGTTAATGTCTCAAGGTGAAGCATAGTCCACCACTAAGATCCAGTAAGCCGTATAAATGGAAGTTATAAGTAGTACAGTACAAGGTATAGGGAAGTAGAACAGTATGGAAAGGATATGAAAATTAAGTGTGAGAAGTTATTAGAGTTTTCCTGTGTAGAAAAGAATGCAGACCGTAATAGCCGTTTTTATGCAGCTCTTAAGCAAAAATAAAGTCACCATCATTGTGCACTAAGGACAATGATGGCTAGAAGTCAAAAGACATTGGTGGTCATTCCGAGATGATCGCTCGCTAGCAGTTTTTAGCAGCTGTGCAAACGCTATGCCACCTCCCACTGGGAGTGTATTTTATCCTAGCAGAAGTGCGAATGAAAGGATCGCAGAGCGGCTACAAAATAATTTTGTGCAGTTTCAGAGTAGCTTCAGACCTACTCAGTGCTTGCGATCACTTCAGACTATTCAGTTCCTGTTTTGACATCACGAACACGCTCTGCGTTCGCCCAGCCGCGCCTGCATTTTTCCCGGCACGCCTGCATTTTTTCGAACACTCCCTGAAAACGGTCAGTTGACACCCAGAAACGCCCTCTTCCTGTCAATCACTCTGCGGCCAGCAGTGCGACTGAAAAGCTTCGCTAGACCTTGTGTGAAACTACATCATTCGTTGTTATAGCAAGACGCGCGTGTGCTTTGCGCAACATACGCATGCGCAGAAGTGCCGTTTTTTTGCCTGATCGCTGCGCAGCGAACGAAAGCAGGTAGCGATTAACTCGGAATGACCCCCATTGTAAGCACGGCTTATTGTACCCATTTGGTGTAATAGTTTTGTGTGGTCCTAAGTTTTCCGACACTGGACGGTTTGCTGTTATAGAACTACATTTTCCAATGTACTATTTTTGTTTAGCCAAAGAAAATCTAAAAAACTGTTCTTAGAAATAATTTTTTTTTTTTATGCATTAATTTGAATGTAACTGTTTAATTCTAATGTAATGCACTACAAACCTGAATTCCATACCTGATATAACATTAATGAAAGAGTACAGAGTGTTTTTCTTATCCTTAAATAGAAAAGTTTATTTTAATTAACTGCATTTTGAATCCATTATTAAGTAAAACTAGTAGGTGGAAATATGTTATTCTTGTTTGATACTAGTTTTGCACTAAATACATTATTAGCTTCCACCAATATTATATGTGACAATGTAAATATTTTTTTTTACAGTACCTTAGACATCATTTATGCAATTTTTAATACTACAATTATGTTTTCTTTGATCTTTCAGGGACAAGTACAGTTTTCCACTACAGTAAGTCCAGTTTTAGAACTTTTTCATGGACCAATACAATAGGAATCTAAAGTCACTGGTTATATTCTGCAGTGGAGAATGTTTTATTCAAACTAAGGGATGATTTACCAACGTATATGTAAAGCTGCAATGTGAAGTAACCCACAGCAACCAGTCAGACATAATCCCTTCACTGTCTAACTTGTATTAGAGCCATCAAAGCTGACAATGGCTGATATTATGGGTTATTAGGCATTGACAATTTTACACCTATACTCGTCACTTACCCTTCAGTAAGTCATTGATGTCTTCTATATTGTCTGCTCTTTGCTGCTTAAGTTCTACACCAGGGGCAATTTAAGAGAGGAGGGGACACACGTGCAGCCTCCATTGTGGGCGGCCATTTTCCAAGTGATTTTTGTCTGCACTGCAGGGCTGCTGGCGAGGGACTCCGGAGGGGAAAGTATGGGTGCAGGGTGTGCAATGTGGGGCCCCCCTGGATCCAGGGGCCCATGTGCACCACACACACTGCACCCATTATAGAAATGTCTATGCACTACACATGTTTCCCTCAGTCAGGAGGCATTAAGATCTGTAGAATGTACTCTACTTCATTCAGGGCTCAAGGTACCTGAAGCAGCATCTGATTCCATACTGCCCCACTCGATTACTGCGCTCTGTAGATGAAGCAGTGCCTAGAATCTCCCGTAATTCATCTGCGGCTCCATCTCTATGGAACGCACTTCCCCTCACAGTTTGAGAGGCCTCCATTCTAGAATCCTTCATAAACAGACTCAAGGCTTTCCTCACACATTTCCTTAATGACCCTTTAGTAGCTCTATGCTCTCTATATTTTATGAAAAGCTTTTCTGTATTTCATTGTTTCTGTACTGTTAAATGTCCACTCTATCTATTAAGCTCTTTGAGTCCTATTGGATAAATCTATGAAGAATATAATAATAATAATAATAATAATGATTATTATTATTATTATTATTACATTACTTCTGTTTCCTAGAAAACAAGTTGTCATAAAACAACAAAACTTTTCAATTGTTTTATTTTAATTAGATTACCTAATCTGGATTATTATTATTATTATTATTATTATTATTATTATTTATTATGTTACTTCTGTTTTCTAGAAAACAAATTGTCATAAAACCACAACACTTTTCAATTGTTTTATTTTAATTAGATTACCTAATCTGGATAAAACATTAAATGTTTCCATTATTTTCAGTGTTTAATGATTTAATACTGTAGATTTTGATGCGTCTTTGACCCTAGTCATATTTCAATATTCTATTTTGAGCAACTAGGTATCACATGTGACTCGCATATTGGCCCTCATTCCAAGTTGTTCGCTCGCTGCTGCTTTTAGCAGCATTGCAAACGCTAGGCCGCCGCCCTCTGGGAGTGTATCTTAGCTTAGCAGAATAGCGAACGAAAGAGTAGCAGAATTGCTACTAAATATTTTCTTGCAGTTTCTGAGTAGCTCCAGACCTACTCCTAGATTGCGATCAGCTCGGTCCGTTTAGTTCCTGGTTTTATGTCACAAACATGCCCTGCGTTCGGCCAGCCACTCCCCCGTTTCTCCAGACACTCCAGACACCTGACACGCCTGCGTTTTTTAGCACACTCCCGGAAAACGCTCAGTTACCACCCAGAAACGCCCCTTTCCTGTCAATCACTCACCGATCAGTAGTGCGACTGAAAAGCGCCGCACAGACAACAGCAAAACTGCTAAGTTTTTAGTTAAATAACTAAGCGCATGCGCCTTGCGTACCATGCGCATTTAGCAACAAATCGCAGCATAGCAAAAATCGTCAACGAGCGAACAACTCAGAATGACCACCCTTATCAGAGAGCAAGGAACAGGCAAATAATTATAGGCGGACTTATGTATAGTCCAAAATATATTTTTTTCTGAGTGACTTAGGGTACATCTTTACTTCCAAATGTACTTTAATATTTGAGCAGTAAAGTATACCACCTTTGCCAGAGCCGGCCCTAACCAATATGATGCCCTAGGCAAGATTTTGGCTGGTGCCCCCTAGCACCACCGCTAGTTCCGCCTCTGACCCTGCACCCCTTTCCCAGCACCATCACCCCACACACATAGCAGTCCTTTTTTTGTTTTTCTACCCCCTGTAATTTAAATAAGAACAGTGTGCACATTCGGCGCACAGCCCAAAAAGGTATGTGTATTTGCTGGCAAGGGGCATGGCTACACAATAGTACCCCCAATTCAAATTATGCCTCACAGTAGTGCAACTTTATTCACAATTTATCATACGATAGTGTCCCTTATTCACGTTACATCACACAGTAGTACCACTTTACCTTATATACGTTACTCCTCACAGTAGTGCCCCTCATTCACATAACATCATACTGAATTGCTCCTTATTCACATTACACCACACCATATTGCTGTTTATTCTCGTTATACCACACCATATTGCTCCTCATTCACATTACACCACACCATATTGCTCTTTATTCACATTAGAGCACACAGTAGTGCCCTTTCTATACGTTACGCCACACAGTAGAGCACCTTATACACATAATGCCACACATTGGTATTGCATTTATACACATAATACCACACAGTAATGTCCCTTACACATATGACACACTTTATTAATGTCCTTATAAACATAATGCACCTTACACATTATACCAACCCTTATTAATGCCCTTATACACATAATTTTACTTACACATATGCAGCACATTGTTAATGCCCTTATACACATAATGACACACATACTGTCCCTTGCACATATGCCGCACATTATTAGTGCCCTTATACACATAATGACACACATAGTGCCCCTTACACATATGTTACACATTATTAATGTCCTTATACACATAATGACACATATAGTTCCTGGCGTGAGTCAACTGGCAGCTCTGCTAACGTCGGGTGCCTATTTTTTAATGAAAATGCATCTTGTTTGCATTGCTATGTGGTTAGGATACACAAACAGCTTCTGCAGATTAAAATGATATGCGGCATGCCTATATACTGTGTGCGACTTTGGCTGTATCTGCATACAAAATGCTACACACAGAATATAGGCATGCCGCATACCATTTTAATCAGCAGAAGCTGCTTGTGCCCCTAGGCATACCAGGTGCCCTAGGCAATTGCCTAGTTTGCCTATGCCTAGGGCCGGCTCTGACCTTTGCATTTGGCAACTACTGGTAGTAAAATATATTTTACATTTAAGCAAAAGGTACCTGAAAGGAATACTACATATGATAAATGTGTAATACTTTATATTCTCAGAATATTTACTTGCACATACTTATGTATACTATCTTTCCTTTGACATTTATATTTTCATCTGCTCAGAAAAGATGTTATATGATTGTATAAAAATAAAATGTAAATCTACTTACAATAAATTACAGAATTTATTTTATTTCTCTTAGGCAATCAGTTGTGAATCAAACGAAGAAACAGAAAGCATGAAGGAGTTAAAGAAAACATTTAGAAAGGTGAGACTAAAAACAAAGATTTCTGTATAGGAAAAGTTATAGCAGTAGTGTTTTAAATGATGTCGTTTAAACAGCAGTTAGAACATTGATAGATACTGCTGATGTACAGTACATCCCTACAATACTGTACATTGAATGAGCTAAAGTTCGGTTACATGAATGAAGTGCAGTAATACCTTTATCTAACTCATGGTGTATGGTTACAGAATAAGTAGGTTAGTGTGTTCTAACTGGCACTGGGGTTAGGTACAAAAGGCATGCTTATTGGTTCACACTATTGGTAGAGCACCTAAAGTACTCTCTGTATCCAATATTTAAGTTTAAACTGTAAACTTTCTTTACATGGGGGAGATATACAGTACTAAGGGGGACAATTACTATGCAGTGATAAGAGTGGAGAAGTGTGCCATGGAGAAGTTGCCCCATCAACCAATCAGCAGTTCTATATCATTTTATAGTATGCAAATTATAGATGTTTCTTCAGCGCTGATTGGTTGCCATAGGCAACTTCTCCACTGGCTCACTTCTCCGCTCTTATCGCTGCTTAGTAAATGTCCCCTTAAGCCTTGGAGAGAGAAAATGACCGGCCAATCAGCTCCTAACTGCCATGTTACAGGCTGTGCTTGAAATATGACATAAGCCGATTGGTTGGTAGTTTATCTCTTTCCACTTTATCACTCTCCAAGACTTAGTACATCTGCCCCTGAGTATAAATGTTTTTTGTAGAAAACCTCTGAAATTCATTTTGCAGAGACCTTGCTCTTTGGTGCAAATGCAATCTCTTTTCATTGATATGCTGTGCTGTAATTTCATAAATAACCTTTATATTGCTAGAACTCAGTATGATTGTCATGTAACCAGATAATGTCTTAGACAGTGGTTCCCAAATTTTCTTGAAGCACGGTGCTCTAAAGTATTGGCATATTTTTCATGACACCTCTAGGCCAAAAGTTTCTTATTGAGATACTCAGCATAAATAATTATTTTAAGTAAATCATATGAAATCCTAAATCTGTATCAGTACCCTATGCCAGATATGTCAGTCAGACCAATGTTTATAATAATGCCTAATGCAGCTTTCTTACCACAATATGTTAGAATGAAATACATATCCATGTAGACTGTTCTCTACTACCTGTCTTTTTATTTTGCATTGGGTTAAAAGTTCTGAAGGTTTATTGATTCTAACCCTTTTGAATTGTATGCTAGCTTAATTGTAATTACATGTTTAAGCTTAAGGCATAGCAAACTCATTATACCTTTACACAGCACAGTATTGGCACTCTCTAAACACTCTGCATTTTTAAGTTTGTGTTTCCACATTCACAGTTCGTATGTTTTTAGGCAAATATTTAAGAAAATTTCTACTGCTGTAAATTGTATTTTTTATTTTCTATAATAGGAACTTCCTTTTTACATAGATCTGAAAGGCAGTCATTTATGTGTGCTCCTCAAAGCAGTGTCGGACTGGGGCATGAAGGGCCCACCGGGGGAATGCAGTGATACGGGGCCCATGTTTAGGGGAGTGACCAGTCTCTAGAGGGGGTGTGGCCAGATGCCACAGAGGCTCGGCTAACATTTAGAGAGTGCATGGGCTGGGCCCCTTGATTAATATATATATATAGTAAATACTGCTAGTGCATCATGATAATGTACCAGATTAATAACTGTAATGCACTGTAGAGAATACACCATAGTCCTGTGCATTATAAGGTAATATATGTATGATGTATAATTCAACTGCACAGTCTGGAACCTGATCCCTAGAGGAAGATATGAGCCATCAGGCAGTGGAGCCCACCAAGTGTTTCCTCTGTACCCCTGGGGGCCATTCCAATCCTGCCTTAAAGGGAAACAAACAAATCTGGCCTGACTCAGAGATGCACAGTATGCTAGTTTAATGTTAAATGCACATTGCCTATGTTTTTGTCTGTATCGTACGCAGGTGCTGTACTGCTCATGTGCAGATCTTTTTTGTGAAGTCGGTTGCAGTGCTCCAAAATTTGCAGTGTGATTGACATGCTGCTGGCATTTGGGGTGGTGCCAGGCAGTGTTTCAGAAAACGCGGCAGTGTCAGCACCGTTTTCTAGGCATGACAAAGCCAGTGGCTCCATTCTTGGATGCAGGTTCACTGGCCCTGGCAGCATGATTTCATTGACATTCAGAGTAACCTGAGGCCGGCAATGGGCACATCCTGTGGTATTTATGTACAGTACATAGAGCAGCGGCTGAGCTATATGCATCATCTCTGAATGAGAACCATTCTTTGTCATTGTAGTGCTTTAAAAGAGCTCTATAAAAGAGCTATGGGTGACTCTGTCCTCCAACAACAAGAGTTGTCAGTGTAAACTGTGTAATAAAGGGGTCTCTATAAGCATATTTATTAAGTTAGAAGTTGTAGTGCAAACTTGTCAAATGCTTTCATATGTAATATCGTAAGACATAATTTGAGTCTGTAAAGATAAATTGTCAGCTTCTCCTTTAGTGGTTTTATTTGACATTTTTCATTCTAAATTCTATAAACACATATTATAACAGTGACGTTCGCTGAGGTCACAGTGGCTGGGGAGGCACACACGAGGATGGGTCTGAATGTTGGGAGCCTGTCTCACCTCCTGCTCACTGTACCTCCCCCTCACTGCACTAAGCTTCACTGTCCATTGATTCTCCTACCCTCATCCCTGTATCTTCTGTTCCCCTCCTGTTGCTGCTGCTGACTGAAGGTGTCTATCAGTACACAAGGCATGCCCCCACACTCATAGGCATGCCTCTATTCGTTTTATTTCTGTGCCCCATTACTGCCTGTGGTATGGCTCCGCCCCCAGCTCTGCAAAGCAGTGTCTGACTGTAGAACCCAGGCAGAGCTGTTGCTGCCTCATCTCTCCTCTCCCTGCAGCTCCAGTGGGCCTAATTCACACCTGATTGCAGCAGCAAATTTGCTCTCTAATGGGCAAAACCATGTGCACTGCAGGGTGAGCAGATGTAACATGTGCAGAGAGAAAGACACATGGTTTTGCCCATTAGAGAACAAATTTGCTGGTGCGATCAGGTCTGAATTAGGCCCTGTGTCTCCACAAAGCTGATGAGTACTTACTATAAAAATTATTACAATAAACAAAGAAGAAGTTTATGTTATATAAACATCTTCGCTGTTTTATTATAATTGTTTTTATATTACATTTCAGGAGTATGACATGGGAGGCTCTGCCTACACTGACTGCATGTCCCTGGAGTATCATAACAGTTCTAAACACAGAATTTTGGAGAGGTTGAAGTCAGTGCACTTGGATGTTTATTTCACTATTACAATTCTATATATATTTTTTTGTAGATTAATAAGGAGAAGAGATTGCACAAAGCCGTTGGCGAAATGAATACACTTCTGAAATGGATCAATATATTCTTACATGAATTCATAAAAAAGGCACATTCACATCTTTCAACACCAGCAATTTAAACTGCAGAAAAAGAAGACGCAATAAACAATGCAAAGTACATTATCTAAACGTTATTTAAGCAATATTTTTGTGTGTGCATGTATTCTGAAATTTAGATTTTTACTTGAAGCACTTATAATATATTTAAGGTATTTATATTTATGAAAATGGATAAAAACATTATATTTATGTATATTTATTAAAATAAAATGAATAAACTTTTATAATATTACTTAATATTTCATAATAACCGCAATGCAGTATTGATGAAATGTTAAATATTTTTGTAAAATTATCCCATTTGTCTACTGACTGGTAAAGCACTAATCTAAATATGTAGAATTGATCAGAGATGGTGCACTAACAAAACCTTTTTAAATAGATGTAGGGGGAATCCAATTAGTCACGGTAATTTACTGCGGGCTAACTGAAGCAGCAGAGCTATTCAATTAGAGTCCGAGAAGACTGCAGTTATTGAGGATTCTTTTTGAGTATGAGCAGGCTCGAAGAGAAGTCTGCGTTAAATGGCCCGTGTGAGGGTGCCATAAATGTGTTAACCCATAGGCCTGATAATTTATCCCGGATTCTATGTGTTAGCGCACATTAACAGGGTAATTTTCCAGGACGATAAAATAGGGCTGTAATTGAACACCACCCTTTTTTACCTACGGTAAATTACTGCTGCGAATTCAATTCCCCCCATAGTGTGTGAAATTATTTAATTTCCATTGATAACTGTATGCTTGTAGTAAATTAGCCATTTTGAATTAGAAATCTAATAATGTCATGAACAGTCCACCTGACTTAAGTTACTGACTTGGACTAGGGTTTTATAGCCTCCTGATTTTGCCTGACCAGTAACTACATTATGTACTACATCTTACTGTGTTACGTATTTTAGATCTTAATAAATACAGTAATGCACTTTTAAAAGTATGAATACTGTATTTGTATTTATGTGGCATTGTTATTTGTGTATTTTATTATGTTTTTAAGTGTCTAAATTATTGAAAATTTCCCATGAACTCTTTAAATTATACAATATTACACAATACTGGTGCAAATATATTATTTATTTATTTATTAATCTATCTATCTATCTATCTATCTATCTATCTATCTATCTATCTATCTATCTATCTATCTATCTATCTATCTATCTATATGTCTGTCTATCTATTTAATGTGCATAAATATCATAATTTCTAACAATTACAATTACTTCCAGAATTTTGCTAAGATTAATCACTTATAATTGAGGCTTTGAATATTTATTTATTATTATTGTATTGCTAAGAATTATTTATCCTTTATGTGAATATTGTGTCCTCTATAGTTTTATGAAAATAATAATAAATATAATTGTAACTTTCTATTGTTGTTTGTTGGTCTCCATACATGAACACATAGAATCTACAATAACTTTATAAGATCTCATATTGACCTATGCAGTCCATAAAATGCTGTATAGTACTTCTCATTTTGCATCAAATACAATAATAATTATTTTCTCAAGTTCCTCCTTTGGGTTGGGTTCGATATGCCAGTGTTTGGGATGCCGACGGTCAGAATACCGACCGTAACATCCCTATGGTCGGAATACCGACAGGGGAAGGTAACTATACTTACCCTTCCCCCCCTGGCCCCCTAACCCACCCTCCCTGCAGCTTAAACCTACCCCTCCCCCGGGGTGCAGCCTAGCCTTAACCCTCCCCCTCGCCGCCTAAACCTAACACCCCTACGTAGCTTACCTCTCTGGCGGACCGGTGCATGCTCGTTCAGTATCCCGGCTATCGGAATTCCATTGCCGGGATGGTGAACCTATTTGGGATGTTGGTCTCGGCATTCCGAATAGTGTCATAATTCTGGCATCGGGATTGTGACTGCTAACCAAATCCCCTTCCTTTAATCCCTGTATACTGTATTTAGACATATCTACCAAGTGTTCATTATGGTATTTGTAGGCAATAACTGCATGGTAAAACTTGAATGGAAAATCCATTTTTTACAGTTTGTCTTTGTGGAGTGCCTTGTGAGGTATGCTGTGCCCAACTTCTGGGAGCACCCTGTCAAGATAATTTATTACATTTTAAAACAGAAAAGAATATCCCTCCCTTAAATTCTGTAAACATCTATCCTACTTAGCATTGGTTCTGGTCCTATAATGGGGTGAGGTTACTCAAAACATGATTGGCCCAACACTTGACAAATTCACCCAAACGTTAGGGAAAAATGCAGATAGGTGGGTTTCCAAATGCAATCCACAATTTGTTGCAATGCAGTACATTGGAGTAAGTGTGGGAGTCTGGGGGATCAGTAGAAAAACCTAGTATTGATCATAGACATATATGTACACACTGGTCTTTTTATAGACTGGATAGTTTATGGAATATAGTATTACTAATTAACACTATAGATGGTCTCTAGTATAGGCATATTTAACTTATATAAATAACATAAGGAAAGGGTTAACATCACATAATAAATAAATAAATAAATTCCAAAACATAATAGAACCAGTAAGAGACAGAGCTGTACTTTCTAAGCACACATTCTCCCACCTCGTTTTAAGGCTCCTGTACCTTCTTCCTGGCAGCTACTCTCTGGTCCAGCACAATGACTGAGCACTCAGATCCACACATACATCAAACTTTGTAGAAGAAGCTGATACACTGGGCATGTGCAGCAGCTCCACTCTGTCCCTTAAACCGCATTTGCCTATGCAAGTGCTTACATCAGCATGAACATTGATTGAGCAGTTCATGTCCAGGCAACATGTTACTTTAATCTAGTTGTATTAATTACAAAAAGGGCCGGACTACATAATATTATATTCTGGTTCACATATTAGTGCACAGTGGCAACTATTGTCCTCTATAGCCAGCTAACATCCTTTTCAGTGATTTAATATTTGCTATATTCCATGTTTACGTATATTCCATGTTTACTGGACTATGGCCCTCATTCTGAGTTGTTCGCTCGCTAGCAGATTTTAGCAGCATTGCACACGCTAGGCCGCCGCCCTCTGGGAGTGTATCTTAGCATAGCAGAATTGCGAACGAAAGATTAGCAGAATTGCGAATAGAAAATTCTTAGCAGTTTCTGAGTAGCTCGAGACTTACTCCTACACTGCGATCAGCTCATTCCTGCGTTTGGCCAGCCACTCCCCTGTTTCTCCAGACACTCCCGCGTTTTATCCAGGCACGCCTGCGTTTTTCCGCACGCTCCCAGAAAATGGTCAGTTTCCGCCCAGAAACACCCACTTCCTGTCAATCACACTCCGATCACATCAACAATGAAAATTCTTCGTTCAGACGTGAGTAAATCTACTAAGTTTTGTGCTAATATACTTAGCGCATGCGCACTGCGTACCATGCGCATGCGCATTTTTGCCTTAAACGCTCCGTTGGGAAAATCGGCAACGAGCAAACAACTCAGAATGACCCCCTATGACTAGGGAAGCCAATCCAGGGCCGTTTTTTCGATCCCTGGATTCAGGATTGAAAAACAGTCAATCCTGGGATTCCTGGGCTCCTGGGTTTGCCGTATGGATCGGTGTGGATAGCAGTGAGGAAGGGTGGCCTCTTCCCTGATTGGCTGCCAGTCTGCTAGCTCCGATTAGCTGGAGGCTGGAGCTACATTTGAAATTCCGCCGGCGCTGTCTTGGTGTCTGTGGCTGCACACTTAAGTGTCATGGCCACTGCTGCTACCCGGGCAGCACTGCCAGGCCGCATCTGAACCAATAGTGCTCAGCACTGCCCCGCAAAACTGCACATGTGTGACCTAATCCTGTAAATTCCGGGATTGGAGGCTCCAATGCCGGGATTCTAATTGAGACATTTTTAGGCCGAAATCCCAGGATCCCGCCGATCACAGGATTGGCCTCCCTACCTATGACACCAAAATACCAGGGTTTTCAACATTTACTTGTATTCAAGGGCGTTGCTACCATAGGTGCAGGCAGTACAGCTGCTATGGGGCCCAGAGCTGAGAGGGGCCCACCTTCCCTGTCAAAGTTACAAGTGTTATATACATTTTTCACCATTGGGTGGTACATAGGTGTCCATTTAAACTTTTTCCTTGAGGCCTGCAATATATCTAGGTATGCCCTTGGACCTGCTCATTGTAGTGTGGTATAAAATGAACTGGAGGGCATTTTAATGTTATATAATATGAATCTGGGCACTGTAATGAGGCACAGTATGAGCGGGGAGCATTACATATCATAATATGAATTGGGGGTACTGTGAATTGGGGCATAATGTATACTGGCAGCTCTGAAATGTGACATAGGGTGAACTTAAGCACTACTGTGATTCATAATAGAAACTAGGGCACTACTATGGGGCATAACATTAAAAAAGGCTCTACTATGGTTCAGAAAATGAACTAGGGCACTATTATAGGGCATAAAATTAACAACTGTTGCAGAGAAGTGTTGGGACGGGGGCCCTTTCAAAATGTTGCTATGGGGCCCACAAAGTTCTGGCTACATGCCAGCTCTGATTTTAATGTTTCACTGCAAACATTAATTTCTTGTTACTGTATGTGAATTATGAAAACAACATTATTCTACGGTAATCTGCTGTTCACTTTCTTTGCCACTCCCCAATTCCGGTGAGCTGTACTTCTGGAGTGACCATATTCATTAATGTACAATACAACTTGCACCTTGGTTCTCTAATGATTTGTAATGCCATTGTTAAATATACAGAGAACAATTATGACATTTTACCTTTTTCATAGGGTTTTCTAATTTGTTAATGGTTCATTAAACATGTATCATTCAACAAGTTAACTGCAGTAACAATAGCACAGGGAATAAGTGTGGACAGTCCTCTAAGGGAGAAACCAAATCATGGAACCTACATACGAGTCGGTACCTGAAAGAAACAGGAATTAATGATTTATTAATGATTTATTTGTACATTTTGAAACTTCAGTCACCCTGAAAGTACTCTGCACTTGAATTTATCCAAATGTTTTCTTCCATTGCTCACAAAATGTTTTAACCTAATGTTCGTTGACGCCTTTTAGTACTTTTGCCATTTTTTGTGTCACCTCTTGAATAGCAGCAAATATAAGGTCTATTTTCATTCGAGGAAATAAAAAAAAGTTGCATGGAGTGAGATCAGGTGAATATGAGGAATGAGGCAAAGGTGTCGTAATTTTTGGTTAAAAATTGCTAAACACTCAGCGATGTGTGGGCAGGTATATTGTCATGATGGAAGAACCAGTCACCTCAAATCATGATGCAACCTTTTCAAAACTTCCAAAAAAAAACTTGACCCATGGGTACAAATCCTGAGTGCATAATCTCTCTCACATCAAAGAAACAAATGAGCATTGTTTTCACATTTGACTTCACTAAAAATTAGGGATGAGTAGGTTCGGTTCTCTGAGAACCGAACCCACCCGTACTTGGAGATCTGAGACCAGATCTGTGTCAGGCTCGGTTTTGCGCACCTGACTTGGATACGAAAACGTGGCAAAACGTCATCATCCTGCTGTTGGATCTCGCGGGTTTTGGATTCTATATATAGTCCTGGTGATCATCGCCATCTTCACTATGGACTTGGAGAGTGCACCTTAAGGATGTGTTCCTTCTGTGCTGTAGTTATGGAAGGGGAGCAGGAGAGAGCAAAGGGGGGCAGGAGAGCAGTGGCATGCGGTGAGGTCAGTGGCTGGTGAGGCACTACCATAATGTCCGCCGAATCCTACCGATGACCCCTACCGCCGCCGAGCCAAAGCCCACTACTGTCTCTGAGCCGCTGCCCGCTGCCACCGCCAATAGCTTACAAACTTGGCCACCATCAACTGATCCAGCCCTCCGCTACTAATTTGCACTTCATTCCGATGCTGCCAATGCCCGCTGCCTGCCTGCTCATCATAAAAAAATAAAAATTAGTATTTGGGACTGGGAAAGGAGTGGGAGGAGGACATGAATGCAATTTTGTTGTCCAGGGCTTCCATTAACTTAATGGAGAAGGGTCTGAATGGGTTAAAAAATGTAAAAAAAAAAATACGTGGAGTCCCCTCTCCCAAGTATAACCAGCCTCAAGCTCTTTGAGCTGGTCCTGGTTGTTTAAATACTGGGAAAAAATTGGACAGGGGTTCCCCGTATTTAGACAACCAGCACCGGGCTCTTAGTCCGGTCCTGGTTCCAAAAATACGGCGGACAAAAGATGTAGGGGTCCCCCGTATTTTTAAAACCAGCACCGGGCTCCACTAGCCAGGGACATAACGCCACAGCCGGGGGACACATTTATGTCGGTCCCTGCGGCCGTGGCATTACCCCCCCAACTAGTCACCCCTGGCTGGGGTTTCCTGGAGGAGTGGGGACCCCTTAAATCAAGGGGTCCCTCCCTACAGGCACCCAAGGACCAGGGGTGAAGCACGAGGTTGTCCCCAGCACCCCTGGGTGGTGGGTGCCTGGCTGATAACCATAAGTGTGTAAAAAAAGAATATTGTTTTTTGTTGTGGTACTACAAGGCCCAGCAAGCCTCCCCTGCTTGCTGGTACTTGGAGAACCTCAAGTACCAGCATGCGGGGAAATAACGGGTCCACTGGTACCTGTAGTTCTACAACAACAACAATACCCAAATAAAAACACAACACACACTCCGTGAAAGTAAAAATGTATTATAACATGTCACTATCCGGGTATCTGGACGCCATTTCTTACCCATCAGATGCCTCCTAAGGATGGCTCAGCGCTCCAGGACCGGATCCCATCTGTTATCCTGATGTGTACATTCCTGTATCCTCTCCTGTCACTCTGGGACGCTGTCACAGTAAACGCCATATTACACCTGGCATGGCGTCTCCCGCGGCCTCCGCCGCCGTCCCTGAACTTCTGCATACAGAGTGTCTGAGTGTCGATTACGTCAGCCGCGGCCTCCGCTGTGTCCGCGTGGTTGGATGTGCATCTGTCAGCCTGGCGCCTCCTGTCTCCGGTGGCCGGCGCCGCCATTACTGTTTTCATTACCACATGGATTACAAACCAAACTTCCCTCCAAGTGTCTGCATGGGCGCAGCCATCTTGGATTCTGTCAGCTGATCATTTCCACCAATCTGTTCTCAGTATTGATAATCTGCATAATTGCCTAGCCAATCCCTTCCTTGCTGCAGGTATAAATACACTGTGCCTGAGCAAGGAAGGCGTCAGTGCTTTGGTTGTCAAACCTAGTTCCTGTTTGTCTCTCTCCTGTGATTGTCTTCCAGGTTCCAGCTCCTGTCTCAAGACTTCCACCATAGAGACCCGCACCAGCATTCCACCTGCAGTGTAGCCTGACTCTCCAATCCATTGTGGATTCATCTGTTTCCAGCTACAACATTACCTGCTTCCAGCTCAGCTTCCAGCAGGGCCGGTAAGCTTCCCTTAAAGGGCCGGTGTCCTTTCTACACTTTATCACTCTCCACCGGTATTATTATTTCTCCGCTCTCAAGTTCTACATTTCAGTTCATATTTCATCGCTCCCAAGTTCATTTATTATTTAACTGGTTCCAGCCAGTATCCACTCCGTGCTAACAACAGTCTGGTTCCAGCCAGTATCCACAGCAGCTGTTTTATCTTCAGCAACCCAGCTTTTCCTGGAACACCAGCTGGCACAATCCTGGGTTATCTCCATTGCTACAGTCGGGCCTGGTAAGGACTTTCCATCTAGAAGATCATAAGAACTATCTCACACTACCAGTGCCCTGTGGCTCCTGCCATCCTGTAGTACCCAGGAGCTGTATTTATTCTTTGCTGACTTTTACGTTTTCTTTTACTGCTGCTGTGTTGCGGAGTTGTCATAATAAACATCATTGACTTTTATCCAAGTTGTCGTGGTCACGCCTTCGGGCAGTTATTATTCATGTTACTTACATGTCCAGGGGTCTGATACAACCTCCCAGGTTCCGGTACATCTCAGCCCCTACAACTGAGGCTGCCTCCCGTCAGCTCAGGCCCTCAGTTGTGACAGTAAGCACTGACCTAATGAATCCAGCCGGAGACCAGGATCAAGCGGCCAGGCCGATGCAAGAACTGGCAGCCCGACTAGAACATCAGGAGGCTGCACAGGGCCACATCATCCGCTGTCTCCAGGATCTCTCTACTCGGCTGGATGGGATTCAGACAACTCTCCGTGGATCAGGCGCGTCTGGTGCGTCAACCACAGTGACTCCAGCTATAACCCCACCCACCTTACCCATTTCTGCTCCACGTCTTCATCTTCCAACGCCAGCAAAATTTGACGGATCTCCAAGATTCTGCAGGGGATTTCTCAACCAGTGTGAGATTCAGTTTGAGCTACAACCTGGCAATTTTCCCAGTGACCGTACAAAAATTGCCTACATTATTTCTCTTCTCAGTGGCTCAGCCCTTGATTGGGCATCACCGTTATGGGAGAGGTCCGACACCCTGCTATCTTCCTACACTGCCTTCGTGTCAACATTCAGGCGCATCTTCGACGAGCCAGGCCGGGTAACCTCAGCTTCATCCGAGATTCTCCGTTTACGCCAGGGGTCACGTACTGTAGGACAATATCTGATACAGTTCCAGATCCTGGCATCCGAACTGGCATGGAACGACGAGGCCCTGTATGCTGCATTCTGGCATGGCTTATCTGAGCGTATTAAAGATGAGTTAGCTACCAGAGACTTACCTTCTAAGTTAGATGAGCTAATCTCACTCTGCACGAAAGTTGATTTACGTTTCAGAGAGAGAGCAACTGAGCGTGGAAGATCATCTGCTCCAAAATCTTCTGCTCCTCCTCCTCGTCAACTGTCACCATCTAAAGATGAGCCCATGCAACTTGGCCGTTTAACTCCTGCTGAGCGCCGAAGACGTCTCTCCGAGTTTCTCTGTCTCTATTGTGCAGCTCCGTCTCACACCATTAATGCCTGTCCCAAACGTCCGGGAAACTCCAAATCCTAGCTCGCCAAGGAGAGGGCCGGCTAGGAGTAATGATCTCCTCTCCATCTCCTCAAGATTGTAATCTCCCAGTCTCGCTTCAAGTTGCTCAACGTTATCGGAACGTCATTGCCCTCCTTGATTCCGGAGCAGCTGGGAACTTTATTACCGAAGCCTATGTTAAACGGTGGTCCCTACCCACCGAGAGACTTCCTTCGTCCATTTCTTTAACTGCCGTGGATGGCAGCAAAATTTTTGATGCAGTTATTTCTTTAAGGACTCTACCAGTTCGTCTGAGAGTGGGAGTTCTTCATTCCGAACTTATTTCTTTTTTAGTGATTCCAAGAGCCACACATCCTGTGGTCCTGGGCCTTCCATGGCTCCGTCTTCACAATCCTACAATTGATTGGACGACTACGCAAATCCTGGCATGGGGTTCCTCCTGTGCTGAGACATGTTTGTTTAAAGTATTGCCTGTCTGTTCTTCCTCCCCCAGGTCGTCTGATGTTCCACCTCCTCCATATCAAGATTTCACGGATGTGTTCAGTAAAGCTTCTACTGATATCCTTCCTCCTCATAGAGAATGGGACTGTCCGATTGATCTCGTTCCAGGGAAGGTTCCACCTCGAGGCCGAACTTATCCGTTGTCTCTGCCTGAGACGCATTCTATGGAGGAATATATTAAAGAGAACCTAGCAAAGGGGTTCATTCGACCTTCTTCTTCTCCAGCCGGCGCAGGCTTCTTTTTTGTAAAAAAGAAAGATGGTGGTCTGCGGCCGTGCATCGACTACAGAGGTTTGAACGACATTACCATCAAGAACCGTTATCCTTTACCCCTGATTACTGAGCTCTTTGACAGAGTTAGCGGAGCTACCATCTTTACAAAGCTGGACTTGCGAGGTGCATACAATCTCATCCGGATCCGTGAGGGTGACGAGTGGAAGACCGCCTTTAACACCCGTGACGGACATTATGAGTACCTCGTCATGCCCTTCGGATTGAGCAATGCTCCAGCTGTCTTCCAGCATTTTGTCAATGAGATCTTCAGAGACATTCTATACCGTCATGTCGTGGTCTATCTAGACGATATCCTCATTTTTGCCAACGATTTAGAGGAACATCGTTTTTGGGTTAAAGAGGTTCTGTCCCGTCTCCGTGTCAATCATCTCTATTGCAAATTAGAAAAATGCGTCTTTGAAGTCAAGTCCATTCCGTTTCTAGGGTACATTGTGTCCGGTTCCGGACTAGAGCTGGATCCTGAGAAACTACAAGCAATCCAAAATTGTCCGGTACCCTTAACCCTCAAAGGGGTCCAGAGGTTCTTAGGGTTCGCCAACTATTACCGAAAGTTTATACGAGACTTTTCCACCATTGTGGCGCCTATTACTGCTTTCACTAAGAAGGGTGCTAACCCGTCCAAGTGGTCTGAAGAAGCCATGCAAGCATTTCATCTTTTAAAACAAAGGTTCATCTCTGCGCCTGTTCTGAAACAGCCTGACATCGACTCTCCTTTCATCTTAGAGGTGGATGCCTCCTCCGTTGGAGTAGGAGCGGTGTTATCTCAGAGGGCTAAAGATGGCCATTTACACCCTTGCAGTTTCTTCTCCCGGAAGTTCTCCCCAGCTGAGCGCAACTATGCCATTGGCGACCAGGAGTTGCTAGCCATCAAGCTCGCTCTAGAAGAGTGGAGGTATCTGTTGGAGGGAGCTTCTCATTCAATCACCATACTTACAGATCACAAGAACCTTTTATACCTGAAGGGCGCACAATGTCTCAACCCTCATCAGGCCAGATGGGCACTTTTCTTTTCCAGGTTCGACTTTAAACTCCAGTTCTGTCCGGGCTCTCAGAATCGCAAGGCCGATGCCCTTTCCCGCTCATGGGAGCAAGAAAATGAGTCAGAGTCTTCAGACAAGCATCCTATTATAAATCCGTTGGCATTCTCCACGGTAGGGATGGACTCTACGCCCCCATCAGGGAAAAGTTTTGTGAAGCCGATGCTAAGGAAGAAGCTCATGCATTGGGCCCATGCTTCCCGTTTTGCCGGACATACAGGTATCCAAAAAACCCTGGAGTTTATCTCTAGGTCCTATTGGTGGCCAACTCTGAAAAAGGACGTCTTGGAGTTTATTGCATCTTGCCCAAAGTGTGCCCAACATAAAGTATCCCGCCAGTCGCCTGCGGGGCAACTGGTTCCACTATCCGTTCCCCGTCGACCATGGACCCACTTGTCGATGGATTTCATTACAGACTTACCCATGTGCAACAAGTTCAATACCATCTGGGTGGTAGTTGACCGGTTCACCAAGATGGCACACTTCATTCCTCTCACCGGTCTTCCGTCAGCTTCCAAGTTGGCTCAAGTATTCATACAAGAGATCTTCCGACTCCACGGTCTTCCTGAAGAAATTATCTCAGATCGAGGAGTTCAATTCACAGCCAAATTCTGGCGAAGTTTATGTCAAGTCCTCTAAGTCAAGCTAAAGTTTTCCACGGCTTACCATCCTCAGACCAATGGTCAAACCGAGAGGGTGAATCAGGACTTGGAGGCCTTCCTCCGCATCTATGTGTCCTCCTCTCAAGATGACTGGGTTCAATTACTTCCCTGGGCCGAGTTCTGTCATAACAACCAGTATCATTCTTCATCTGCTTCAACACCATTCTTCACTAACTTTGGATTCCACCCTAAAGTCCCTGAGTTCCAACCGCTTCCAGCAACTTCTGTTCCCGCAGTGGATATCACCTTGCATCAGTTTGCCAATATATGGAAGAGCGTACGATCAGCTCTGCTCAAGGCATCGTTCAGGTACAAGAAGTTTGCGGATAAGAAGCGTCGAGCAGTTCCTGCTCTCAAGGTGGGTGATCGGGTATGGTTATCCACGAAGAATTTGAGGTTAAGAGTTCCCAGTATGAAGTTTGCACCTCGCTATATCGGTCCTTTCAAGATTGAACAAGTCATCAATCCTGTTGCTTACAGACTCCAGTTGCCTCCCTTCTTAAAAATACCCAGGACATTCCATGTTTCCCTGTTGAAACCGCTGATCTTGAATCGGTTTCATTCCTCACTTCCTCCAACTCCGAAAGTCCAAACTCAACGAGGCGTTGAGTATGAAGTGGCCAAGATCCTGGACTCACGTCACCGTTACGGTCAACTACAATATCTTATTGACTGGAAGGGTTATGGTCCTGAGGAACGTTCATGGACCAATGCTTCTGATGTCCATGCTCCTGCCTTGGTCCGGAGATTCCATTCCAAGTTTCCTCAAAAGCCAAAGAAGTGTCCTGGGGCCACTCCTAAAGGGGGGGGTGCTGTCACGATCCGGGTATCTGGACGCCATTTCTTACCCATCAGATGCCTCCTAAGGCTGGCTCAGCGCTCCAGGACCGGATCCCATCTGTTATCCTGATGTGTACATTCCTGTATCCTCTCCTGTCACTCTGGGACGCTGTCACAGTAAACGCCATATTACACCTGGCATGGCGTCTCCCGCGGCCTCCGCCGCCGTCCCTGAACTTCTGCATACAGAGTGTCTGAGTGGCGATTACGTCAGCCGCGGCCTCCGCTGTGTCCACGTGGTTGGATGTGCATCTGTCAGCCTGGCGCCTCCTGTCTCCGGTGGCCGGCGCCGCCATTACTGTTTTCATTACCACATGGATTACAAACCAAACTTCCCTCCAAGTGTCTGCATGGGCGCAGCCATCTTGGATTCTGTCAGCTGATCATTTCCACCAATCTGTTCTCAGTATTGATAATCTGCATAATTGCCTAGCCAATCCCTTCCTTGCTGCAGGTATAAATACACTGTGCCTGAGCAAGGAAGGCGTCAGTGCTTTGGTTGTCAAACCTAGTTCCTGTTTGTCTCTCTCCTGTGATTGTCTTCCAGGTTCCAGCTCCTGTCTCAAGACTTCCACCATAGAGACCCGCACCAGCATTCCACCTGCAGTGTAGCCTGACTCTCCAATCCATTGTGGATTCATCTGTTTCCAGCTACAACATTACCTGCTTCCAGCTCAGCTTCCAGCAGAGTACAGCTTCCCTTAAAGGGCCGGTGTCCTTTCTACACTTTACCACTCTCCACCGGTATTATTATTTCTCCGCTCTCAAGTTCTACATTTCAGTTCATATTTCATCGCTCCCAAGTTCATTTATTATTTAACTGGTTCCAGCCAGTATCCACTCCGTGCTAACAACAGTCTGGTTCCAGCCAGTATCCACAGCAGCTGTTTTATCTTCAGCAACCCAGCTTTTCCTGGAACACCAGCTGGCACAATCCTGGGTTATCTCCATTGCTACAGTCGGGCCTGGTAAGGACTTTCCATCTAGAAGATCATAAGAACTATCTCACACTACCAGTGCCCTGTGGCTCCTGCCATCCTGTAGTACCCAGGAGCTGTATTTATTCTCTGCTGACTTTTACGTTTTCTTTTACTGCTGCTGTGTTGCGGAGTTGTCATAATAAACATCATTGACTTTTATCCAAGTTGTCGTGGTCACGCCTTCGGGCAGTTATTATTCATGTTACTTACATGTCCAGGGGTCTGATACAACCTCCCAGGTTCCGGTACATCTCAGCCCCTACAACTGAGGCTGCCTCCCGTCAGCTCAGGCCCTCAGTTGTGACATAACACACTTACACACTCACACATACTTACCTACATCCCACGCCGATCACGTCCACTTGTCCATGTAGAATCCAATACCTGTAAAACATGAAGTTTTGACTTGCAAACTTCAATCCACAGGAGTGGGGGAGGGAGGAGAGAGAGAGAGAGAGAGAGAGAGAGAGAGAGAGAGAGAGAGAGAGAAGGACGGATCCAGCGGAGGAGGACATGGGAGAGCCGAACACTAACCTGCTGGCTGTGAGCGGGAGGGGAGGACGGAGGCGGCGGAGGAGGACAGCAGAAAGCCGCACACTAACCTGCTGGCTGTGAGCGGGAGGGGAGGGGAGGACAGAGCCAGCGGAGGAGGACAGGGGAGAGCAGCACTCACTGCAGGGCCACCGCTGCTCCCGTCCCAACTTCCGCCTTGCGCTGTGTGTGGATGATTGGACAGCGGATCCAGCACTGGATCCGCTGTCCAATCACAGGTGCCTCACTGACATAGGGGTGGTGTCCCTATCAGCGAGGCACCTGTTTAAGTGCCGCTTTCCCTATATTTTTCAATGGGCTTTTACAGCCCAGTGCTAAGCTCCGCCCCCGCACTGTCCCCATTCCTATTATGTATGGGAGCCGAGGCACTGCTATCAGTGCCTCCCAAAGTCATTTAAGCTACAAAACATATTTGCATTAAATCAAGAAGATACTTATGACACAGAATATGTGTCATAAGTATCTTCTTGCCTCCCCTGCCCCGCTGACTGTATGTCCCTGCAGGAGAGAGCTGAGGGGTGCAGGAGAGAGCAGAGGAGGGAAGGAGAGAGCAGAGGGGTTGTTTTGTAGGAGAGTTGAGTTGGGTGCTTGTGTAGGTGTGCTGTGTGCTGTGTGCTGTGTTAGGGCTCTGCATAGTAGCATACTGTGCCTGTGTATAGGACCAGGTGTTCTCTGTCTACAAGGTGCTGTGTACTGCCGTACACTACTGATATATATCCTCTGTGTGTGATCCAAAGCAAAAAATATATTTATATTGCTGCGTCACTCTGACTACTAGTACTGCGGCTGCCGTACACTACTGCTATATATCTTTGTGTGATCCAAAGCAAAAAATATTTCTATTGGTTCGTCACTCTGGCTACTAGTACTGCAGCTGCTGTACACTGCTGCTATATATCTGTGTGTTCTAAAGCAAAAAATATATTTCTATTGGTGCGTCACTCTGACTACTAATACTGCGGCTGCCGTACACTACTGCTATATATCTGTGTGTGATCTAGAGCAAAAAATATATTTCTATTGGTGTCTTACTCAGTGACGACTAGAACTGCGGCTGCCGTACACTACTGCTATATATCCACTGTGTGTGATCCAAAGCAAAAAATAATAAAATATATTTCTATTGGTGCGTCACTCAGTGACTACTAGTACTGTGGCTGCTGTACACTACTGCTATATATGATATATCCTCTGTGTGTGATCTAGAGCAAAAAATATATTTCTATTGGTGTGTCACTCAGTGATGACTAGAACTGCGGCTGCCATACGCTACTGCTATATATCCTCTGTGTGGGATCCAAAGCAAAAAATAATAAAATATATTTATTTTGGTGCGTCACTCAGTGACTACTAGTACTGCTGTACACTACTGCTATATATCCTCGTTGCGTGATCCAAAGCAAAAAATATATTTCTATTGGTGCGTCACTCAGTGACTACTAGTACTGCGGCTGCCGTACACTACTGCTATATATGATATATTCTCTGTGTGTGATCCAGAGCAAAAAATATATTTCTGACTCATTTGTGCAACACTGTTGCTGTACCATATGAAACATATGTATGCTATCACCATTCAAAGAATTGTTGCTGATTATTTCAGTGATAGCATCCGTTTCAAATCTGGCAGGAAAAAGAGGCAATTTGGAGGCCCTTGCACAAACTGGATTTATTTTACTTAAGTTGCCCACCTTCCAGTGTGTACTCAGAAAGAGTTTTTTTTTTTTAAATTCAATACTTTTTATTATATGCTTTTCAAACAAACATACAAACCATAACAAAAATTACAAATAAAAAGAAAACTAAAGCATGTGTCATGGGTTAACATACTTGGTACAGCAAACTTTTGTAAGTAGTTACCTTAGCGGCGTACACATTGGGTTGTAAACAGTTGCTTAAATACGTAAATACACAACGGGCAACTTATTTGCATAACTTCTATATAGGCATTGTTACATTCCATATTTGTTAAAGATTACCAGTGGGAAGAAGCCTGGGTATATTGGTACCTTGGTGACGTTAGCCACCTATCCCATATCTTGTAAAATTTGTCTGGGGCTTTCCTAGAAATATAGACAAATTTTTCGTGGGATACAACCGAATTTACTAGCGGTATCCATTTATTAATATCAGGGCCAGTAGTCGCCATCCACGAGCGTGCAATCAGTACCTTGGCCAGAGCACATAGGTTGAGAATATATCTCCTGGAATGTGCCTCCAATATCTCCTCATCTATGACCCCAAGAGTGCACACGAGAGGAGTCATCGCATCCAGGGGGATTCCTGTAGTGTTTATAATCCGTATCACCTCCTGCCAAAAGTCCCGCACCACCGGACAGGCCCACAATAGATGCCAGAAGGTACCGTCAAGAGAGGCACATTTCGGGCATCTAGAGTCGCCCCGCCCCCCTATATTAACAAGGCGTCTGGGAGTAATGTAGACTCTGTGTAAAATAAATAAGTGTATTTGTTGAAAACGAGCAGATGTGGTGGCCGCACGCGCAGCCCCCAAAGCCTCCTCCCATATCTCTAAGGAGATTGGTCCCAAATCCACCTCCCACTTAGCCTTAAGGTGTGACAGACTATCAGAATGATGGGCACCGAGCAAAGCGGAGTAGAGAGCGGATACAGACCCTGCCCCTAGGTTATCAGTCAAGAGCAGGTGGGTCGGAGACTTCCGAAGGAGAGGCGGAGCAGCCCCAAACTGAGACGCGCACGCATGGCGAAGCTGAATATATCTATAGAAATAGGATGCGGGTATATTGTACTCAGTTTGCATGTGCCCAAATGTAATAAAAGTATCGTGGGAATATAAGTGACTGATAGAAGCAACACCCCAGCGTCCCCATACCGAACCCATATGTAAGGATGAGAAATGTGTGAAAGCCCGGGTGTGCATCAATGGGGTGTCAGGATCCCATCCCTCTCCCCCCAGCATGGAATGTATCTGTCTCCAAACCATGATTGCCTGTTTGACCAGCGGCATCGTTAGGATTGCAACATTGTCACTAAGCAGGAGCTGAAGGGGAGACAAATTAATATTAAATGCTAGTAAGACATTGGCTATTAATAAGTCCCTGGATGAGTCAGATACCCAAGGAATTAGATGGAACAGCTGAGCTGCCAAGTAATAGAATCTAAGTTTTGGGAGAGCCAGACCACCCGAGTCCCGGGGCCTAGTTAAAGTATCTAGTCTTATGCGAGCTCTGCGATTGGACCAAACCAGTGAGGATAAGATACCATCTATGATACCAAATAGTTTTTGGGGGAGGTAGACGGGGGAGTGTTGGAGGACATATAACATTTTAGGTAGTATAATCATTTTAATTAGGTTAATCCTACCCGTGACAGTAAGTGGGAGTTTACTCCACACCCTGACACGAGACCGTAGAAAGTCTATTTGTGGATGTATATTCAGATCGATAAACTGCGAGGATCTGTTAGTAACCCATACCCCCAAATATTTAAAAGAATCCACCCAGCGAAGCGGCAGGTCCCCGGGAGGGCTGACAGGGCAGAGGCCTCTCATTGGAAGGACACAGGACTTGTCCCAGTTAATGGTCAAGCCGGAGAAACCCCCAAAAGTGACAATCATATCCAGAATATGAGGCATAGTAGCAGAGTAATCAGGTACAAACAACAAAATATCGTCTGCATAAAGAGCAATTTTGTCCTCCCTGCCGCCCATCCGGAGGCCCGCCGCCCGCGAGGAAGATCTAACAATACCGGCCAGAGGCTCTATTGCCAGGGCAAATAAAATCGGGGACAGGGGGCAGCCCTGTCTCGTTCCTCTTTGTAGGGAGAAAGCAGAGGATATGTGGCCGTTGACCGACACCCTAGCCCGGGGGGCTGAGTAAAGTAGCTGGACCCACTTTTTAAAAATAGGTCCGAACCCAAATCTGTCCAGCGTCCCCCACAAGAAGCCCCACTCCACAGAATCAAATGCCTTAGCTGCATCCAGAGAAACTATAACTGAGGAGCAGGACCCCTCGCGAGAGGCCTGGAGGTGAGTATATAGTCTACGTATATTAGGCAGAGTGGACCGGCCAGGCATGAACCCCGATTGATCCTCATGTATCAATTGTAGGATCACCTCGCTGAGCCTTGTTGCTAGTATTTTAGCTAAGATCTTAACGTCAGTTGTTAAGAGGGAAATCGGGCGGTAGGATTCTACCCGTGTAGGGTCCTTATCTGGCTTAAGGAGGACTATAATCAGGGCCTCTGCCATAGAATCAGGCAGCCCCCCCCCGCGCGAACAGGGTATTGTACATTGCAAGGAGTTTAGGGCCATAAAAGGATAAGTGTTTTTTATAAAGTTCCAGGGGGATCCCGTCCAGACCCGGGGTCTTCCCTCCAGGAAATGAATTAATCGCGGATTCTACCTCAGTCAGCGTCAGGGGGGAGTCTAGAAAAGTCACAGCGTCCTGTGACAGTGTAGGTAGCGGGATGTTAGCCAGATACGCCTCTATTTCCGTCTCTGAGTAGGCAAGCCTAGAGTTGTACAGCTGTCTATAGTAATCTACAAAGTCCCCCACAATATCAGGTGTGTGGAAATGCGTAATATTATCATTGGTGCAGATTGCAGGTACCGTATTAGAGGCTCTGTCCGCGCTCGCAAGCACCGCCATGAAACTACCAGGCCTATCCCCCATTGCATAATATGTGTGTTGAGCATAGAGTAGGCGGTATTTGGCCTTCTCAGCCAGACACTCACGCCAGTCAGCCTGCGCCAGCAACCACCTCTCCCTTGTGGTGTCCAGGCCATCGGTCATATACTGCAGCTCCAGCCCCCTACATCTCGCCTCAAGATCATGTTCGCCCCTAGTATAGCCAGACTTCAAAGCAGCCACTCTCTTGATCAGGGTGCCACGGACATGTACTTTAAAAGCATCCCATAGAATTGAGTCAGACACTGAACCTTGGTTTTCCCGCAAAAAGGCCTCCCACGTCTCCTCCAACTCCGCACCGGTGCCCATCTGAGTCAGCCAAAAGGGATTGAACCTCCAAAACCGTGCCCCCTTAACATCTCCCATATCAAGATTGAGAATTATCGGGGAGTGATCTGATATGCCCCTAGTAGCGTGATGAACATCAATCACCCGCGGGAGCAGGCCCTTAGAGGTAAGGGCCAGGTCTATCCTAGAAAAGGATGAGTAGGTAGGGGAAAAGCATGTATACTGTCTTGTGCCAGGATGGCGAACCCTCCATGCATCAACCAAGCCCAGACTGTCCACTAGTAGTGCAAAGTCCCTCCCCCGTACCACAGGAGCAACAGGGGATTGTCTAGTTCGATCTATAGCATGGTCGAGGACATTATTAAAGTCGCCAAGGCAAACTATAGCAACATTTGGATACATTGTGATAAACTCAGCTGCCTTTCTGAGAACCTCTGGAGAATAAGGGGGCGGTATATAGACAGCCAGGATAAGTACAGACATAGCATAGACTTGGCATTTTAAAAAGACATATCTGCCCCACTGGTCCAATTGGACCCGGTCAAGGACAAACGGGACCGACCTTCGAACCAAAACGGATACACCACGTGAATGTGACGTATGGGTGGAGTGGTACGCCCATCCCACCCACGGTTTCTTGAGAGCTAGGACCTTGGCCCCCACTAAGTGAGTCTCCATGAGGCAGATAACATCTGGAGCAAATTGTTTAACATGCCGAAGCACTAGTGAACGTTTAACCTTATCGTTCAGCCCCCGGACATTCCAGGATAGGAGTTTAAGTTGATTAGAGGCCATAAGTCAAGACATGACAAACGATATGGTCGGTCCCGCGTATCCCCGCCAGGCCCTTAACATCTAAATTTGTTGTAGTAGTAGAAGTCAGCGAGCCCATAGTGTCTGCAGCACATGCACAAAAAGAAAAAGAAAAACAGAAGACAAACAACAAACTACAAACCCTCCCATCCTGTCCCCCCACCCTGTATACCCTCCCGAACTGAGGCATACCTTCCCCCAATAACCTGTACCCCTTAAACAAAAACAAACTACCCTAACATAAAAGGGCAATGAATAAGATGACCAAAAGACAAAAAGCGTAGGTCCCCCTCCCTTAGCTAGAGGTGAGGAGATCCCACCCCGAGCCTTAACCAGAAACATCAATGAAAACATAAGATAAGCATTGGCAGGAGCAATACAGTATCAACTGAATAATGCATTGCTACATGGAAATTAGTAGAAATATCAGCCTAGGCATATCAATATACATTAAACTTTAGGAATCAGGAGCAAGCGCCCGTCTGGCCGGGGCCCATTGATCTAACCACTGGGCAGCGTCCCGAGGTGTAGCAAAAAATTTTGATTCTCCGTCTGCCACCACCCTCAGTCTAGAAGGAAACAGCATCGCATATTGTAGGTTGAGTTCCCTGAGGCGTCTTTTAACCGGAATAAATTGTGCACGATCCTTTTGCACCTCCAGCGCAAAGTCAGGAAAGACTGAAATTTTGGAACCATTCCACATTAAGGGCCCCTTTGTGCGTGCCAAAGATAGAACAGCATCCCTATCTCAATAGTGAAGGAATTTTGCTATGAGTGTGCGCGGCGGCGCACCCGGCGGCAGCGGCCTGAAAGGGATTCTGTGAGCCCTCTCCACCGTGAAAAACGGCGTAAAGGAATCGGCTTCAAAGGAATTTTTCAACCAGGATTCCACGAACTGTTCCGGGGAGTTACCCTCCTCCTTCTCCGGGAGTCCCACGAAGCAGATATTATTCCTTCTCAGTCTGCCTTCCATATCTAGCATCTTGTTTTTAATATCGGACAGCTGACCATCGATGGCGGTGACACGGGAGCTAAGCGGGGGGAGTTTATCCTCCAGCGTGGATGTACGTGCCTCAACCTCCCCGACCCGCTCTCTGACCTTTTGGATGTCGTGATGGATTATAGTCAGGTCCGCTTGTACTTGACCTATCTTGTCAGATAGACGAGATTCGCTAGCCGCCAGGGCTTCCAACACTTTCTGCAGCACGTCATCAGAGGCATCGATAGATGATGTCGAGTGGCTGGGGGACCCCGGTGACTGGGCGTCCCCACTCCCATCCGGTGCCGCAGCGCGCCCCCTCGGAGTGTGCGAGTATTGTGCAAGCCGGGCCACAGTGGATTTATGATGATTCTTCACCATTTTGTAGATATCTTAGAATAATGCAGAATCAGTGGCACAGGGAATATCAATTAGCAGCTCAGAAGTTGTGTGTATCAGAGTATCAATAAAATGTGCACACACTGGAGTCAGCAGGACAGAGTCACAGCACCTCAGGCACTCATATATAGCAATTTAGCGCAGTTCCAGGGGTGCATGCAGGGGAGACCACTGGGATCCCCTTATCAAACAAATGAGCCTCCCAGCCCTAGGCCATCCAGCACCCAGGCAACACAGGAGGTGTGAGGGGGGGTTGAGGGTACCTCAGATTTCAGCTGCGCCGGAGGGAGCCAGGAGAGCGGTGTGCAGATCCAGCCGTTCAGCACCTCATTCCCCCACGTGAGGGGGGGCCGCGGGTAGTATTACTCTCAGCCTTTGTCAGCGGATTCTGGAGGAGAAAGCTCCACAGGCTCCCGCAGGTCCTCTCTGTCGTCCCACTTGTGAGCGGCTCTCTCTCAGCGCGTGTACGCGAGACCGCGCCAGAGAGCCGAGGCCGGAAGTCCCGGCGCCATTTTAAGATGTGAGGGGAGAGCAGGGGGGAGATCTTTGGCGCTCTGGTCCTCCGCAGTCCGTGCCCGCCCGGCGGCTCCCGATGTCTCTGCAGCCGCCCGGAGCCTTCCCCTAACAGCCAGTATATTTGGGGCTCGGGGGGTCCTCACAGGATATGGTGTCGGATGATCGGGAGCGGAGAGCACTCACGCCGAGCTGCTACTCCATGTCCCGCTAGGCCACGCCCCCACTCAGAAAGAGTTTTTAGCGCAGCCGGGAACCTTGTCAGTTATTGGTGTAGGAGGTTACTTCCCCAAAATGTGGAAAAGATGATGTTCATCAAAAGGAATTACAAATTCCATGAGGTAGACCTTTACCAGCAATTACCTTAAAAAAGAACAGAGGGACCAGTGATGGTGGATTCCAGTGGGGACAAATTTATAGTCTGTGAAGAAGAGGATGTAGACACTGATGGGGTTGAGGAATCGGATACTGATGACAACATCATGCCTGTTTAAAGTACTAAAGCCAGTTTGTGCACTGCCCATTGCCAGCTTGTTTTGTCTGGTCCAAACAAACTAATAATTTCTGCCACAAGTGGCAGTCCCTGTCGCTGAAATGATTGGTTTGTTAAACTGTGCATGTCCTATTTAATATATGCAACATAAGGGTGGGAGGGCCCAAGGACAATTCCATCTTGCACCTCTTTTCTTTGCATTATATGCTCTTTGGAGCATCTTTTGGGCATAGTTTTTAAAACTAATATCCTGTCTGCCACTGCAGTGCCACTCCTAGATGTGGCACGTGTTTGTGCTGCCCATTACTGTCGCTTAACTTAGTCAACCAGCTACCTCTGTGCAACCTTTTGGCCCAAAAACAATATTGTGAGCTGTGAGATGTTTAGATAGACTAGAAATGATTGGAAATGAATGTTATTGAAGTTAATAATACTGTAGGAGAAAAAACACACCCAAAATCTGTTTTTTTTTTTAGCTGTTTTGATGATTTTTTTGAAAAAATACAGATCCAAAACCAAAACCCGCAAGGGTGGTTTTGGCAAAACCAACCCAGATTCAAAACACGAAGGAGATCCAGATCCAAAACCAAAACACAAAACCCTGAAAAACGTCCCGCTGCACACCCCTACTGAAAATAGGTGAAAGAGAGAATAACTCATTGGGAACAAAAAAAATCGCTGCAGTTAAACGCTACCTTCCCCCGCAACGTCAGCGGGGATACTGACCCAGAAGGGTTCCGCAACCATTCACCTAGCGGTGGAAGCCTGTACTACAAGAACCCTAACCCTTTAGAACACAGTACTTATTTATTTTGGATACCCCTCTTACACTCCTAATACTGAGGAGAGGGCAGCTGGTAACATGCATTAGATCCCCACTGTCTTGCCCTAATATGCCATGCAGCGGGAGATGCATGGCGTGAGCAAGCTGACTAGAGATGAGCGGGTTCGGTTTCTCTGAATCCGAACCCGCCAGAACTTCATGTTTTTTTTCACGGGTCCGAGCGACTCGGATCTTCCCGCCTTGCTCGGTTAACCCGAGCGCGCCCGAACGTCATCATGACGCTGTCGGATTCTCGCGAGGCTCGGATTCTATCGCGAGACTCGGATTCTATATAAGGAGCCGCGCGTCGCCGCCATTTTCACACGTGCATTGAGATTGATAGGGAGAGGACGTGGCTGGCGTCCTCTCCGTTTAGAATAGATTAGAGAGACACTTGATTTACTAATTTTGGGGAGCATTAGGAGTACTCAGTACAGTGCAGAGTTTTGCTGATAGTGACCACCAGTTTTATTTATAATCCGTTCTCTGCCTGAAAAAAGCGATACACAGCACACAGTGACTCAGTCACATACCATATCTGTGTGCACTGCTCAGGCTCAGGCCAGTGTGCTGCATCATCTATTATCTATATATAATATTATATATATCTGTCTGACTGCTCAGCTCACACAGCTTATAATTGTGGGGGAGACTGGGGAGCACTACTGCAGTGCCAGTTATAGGTTATAGCAGGAGCCAGGAGTACATAATATATTATATAGTGAGTGACCACCAGACACACAGTGCAGTTTATTTAATATATCCGTTCTCTGCCTGAAAAAAGCGATACACACAGTGACTCAGTCAGTCACATACCATATCTGTGTGCACTGCTCAGGCTCAGGCCAGTGTGCTGCATCATCTATATATATTATATATCTGTCTGACTGCTCAGCTCACACAGCTTATAATTGTGGGGGAGACTGGGGAGCACTACTGCAGTGCCAGTTATAGGTTATAGCAGGAGCCAGGAGTACATAATATTATATTAAAATTAAACAGTGCACACTTTTGCTGCAGGAGTGCCACTGCCAGTGTGACTAGTGACCAGTGACCTGACCACCAGTATATATAATATTAGTAGTATACTATCTCTTTATCAACCAGTCTATATTAGCAGCAGACACAGTACAGTGCGGTAGTTCACGGCTGTGGCTACCTCTGTGTCGGCACTCGGCAGCCCGTCCATAATTGTATATACCACCTAACCGTGGTTTTTTTTTCTTTCTTTATACATACATACTAGTTACGAGTATACTATCTCTTTATCAACCAGTCTATATTAGCAGCAGACACAGTACAGTGCGGTAGTTCACGGCTGTGGCTACCTCTGTGTCGGCACTCGGCAGCCCGTCCATAATTGTATATACCACCTAACCGTGGTTTTTTTTTCTTTCTTTATACATACATACTAGTTACGAGTATACTATCTCTTTATCAACCAGTCTATATATTAGCAGCAGACACAGTACAGTGCGGTAGTTCACGGCTGAGGCTACCTCTGTGTCGGCACTCGGCAGCCCGTCCATAATTGTATATACCACCTAACCGTGGTTTTTTTTTCTTTCTTTATACATACATACTAGTTACGAGTATACTATCTCTTTATCAACCAGTCTATATATTAGCAGCAGACACAGTACAGTGCGGTAGTTCACGGCTGTGGCTACCTCTGTGTCGGCACTCGGCAGCCCGTCCATAATTGTATATACCACCTAACCGTGGTTTTTTTTTCTTTCTTTATACATACATACTAGTTACGAGTATACTATCTCTTTATCAACCAGTCTATATATTAGCAGCAGACACAGTACAGTGCGGTAGTTCACGGCTGTGGCTACCTCTGTGTCGGCACTCGGCAGCCCGTCCATAATTGTATACTAGTATCCAATCCATCCATCTCCATTGTTTACCTGAGGTGCCTTTTAGTTGTGCCTATTAAAATATGGAGAACAAAAATGTTGAGGTTCCAAAATTAGGGAAAGATCAAGATCCACTTCCACCTCGTGCTGAAGCTGCTGCCACTAGTCATGGCCGAGACGATGAAATGCCAGCAACGTCGTCTGCCAAGGCCGATGCCCAATGTCATAGTACAGAGCATGTCAAATCCAAAACACCAAATATCAGTAAAAAAAGGACTCCAAAACCTAAAATAAAATTGTCGGAGGAGAAGCGTAAACTTGCCAATATGCCATTTACCACACGGAGTGGCAAGGAACGGCTGAGGCCCTGGCCTATGTTCATGGCTAGTGGTTCAGCTTCACATGAGGATGGAAGCACTCAGCCTCTCGCTAGAAAAATGAAAAGACTCAAGCTGGCAAAAGCAGCACAGCAAAGAACTGTGCATTCTTCGAAATCCCAAATCCACAAGGAGAGTCCAATTGTGTCGGTTGCGATGTCTGACCTTCCCAACACTGGACGTGAAGAGCATGCGCCTTCCACCATTTGCACGCCCCCTGCAAGTGCTGGAAGGAGCACCCGCAGTCCAGTTCCTGATAGTCAGATTGAAGATGTCAGTGTTGAAGTACACCAGGATGAGGAGGATATGGGTGTTGCTGGCGCTGGGGAGGAAATTGACCAGGAGGATTCTGATGGTGAGGTGGTTTGTTTAAGTCAGGCACCCGGGGAGACACCTGTTGTCCGTGGGAGGAATATGGCCGTTGACATGCCAGGTGAAAATACCAAAAAAATCAGCTCTTCGGTGTGGAGGTATTTCACCAGAAATGCGGACAACAGGTGTCAAGCCGTGTGTTCCCTTTGTCAAGCTGTAATAAGTAGGGGTAAGGACGTTAACCACCTCGGAACATCCTCCCTTATACGTCACCTGCAGCGCATTCATAATAAGTCAGTGACAAGTTCAAAAACTTTGGGTGACAGCGGAAGCAGTCCACTGACCAGTAAATCCCTTCCTCTTGTAACCAAGCTCACGCAAACCACCCCACCAACTCCCTCAGTGTCAATTTCCTCCTTCCCCAGGAATGCCAATAGTCCTGCAGGCCATGTCACTGGCAATTCTGACGAGTCCTCTCCTGCCTGGGATTCCTCCGATGCATCCTTGCGTGTAACGCCTACTGCTGCTGGCGCTGCTGTTGTTGCCGCTGGGAGTCGATGGTCATCCCAGAGGGGAAGTCGTAAGCCCACTTGTACTACTTCCAGTAAGCAATTGACTGTTCAACAGTCCTTTGCGAGGAAGATGAAATATCACAGCAGTCATCCTACTGCAAAGCGGATAACTGAGTCCTTGACAACTATGTTGGTGTTAGACGTGCGTCCGGTATCCGCCGTTAGTTCACAGGGAACTGGACAATTTATTGAGGCAGTGTGCCCCCGTTACCAAATACCATCTAGGTTCCACTTCTCTAGGCAGGCGATACCGAGAATGTACACGGACGTCAGAAAAAGACTCACCAGTGTCCTAAAAAATGCAGTTGTACCCAATGTCCACTTAACCACGGACATGTGGACAAGTGGAGCAGGGCAGGGTCAGGACTATATGACTGTGACAGCCCACTGGGTAGATGTATGGACTCCCGCCGCAAGAACAGCAGCGGCGGCACCAGTAGCAGCATCTCGCAAACGCCAACTCTTTCCTAGGCAGGCTACGCTTTGTATCACCGCTTTCCAGAATACGCACACAGCTGAAAACCTCTTACGGCAACTTAGGAAGATCATCGCGGAATGGCTTACCCCAATTGGACTCTCCTGTGGATTTGTGGCATCGGACAACGCCAGCAATATTGTGTGTGCATTAAATATGGGCAAATTCCAGCACGTCCCATGTTTTGCACATACCTTGAATTTGGTGGTGCAGAATTTTTAAAAAACGACAGGGGCGTGCAAGAGATGCTGTCGGTGGCCAGAAAAATTGCGGGACACTTTCGGCGTACAGGCACCACGTACAGAAGACTGGAGCACCACCAAAAACTACTGAACCTGCCCTGCCATCATCTGAAGCAAGAAGTGGTAACGAGGTGGAATTCAACCCTCTATATGCTTCAGAGGTTGGAGGAGCAGCAAAAGGCCATTCAAGCCTATACAATTGAGCACGATATAGTAGGTGGAATGCACCTGTCTCAAGTGCAGTGGAGAATGATTTCAACGTTGTGCAAGGTTCTGATGCCCTTTGAACTTGCCACACGTGAAGTCAGTTCAGACACTGCCAGCCTGAGTCAGGTCATTCCCCTCATCAGGCTTTTGCAGAAGAAGCTGGAGGCATTGAAGAAGGAGCTAAAAGGGAGCGATTCCGCTAGGCATGTGGGACTTGTGGATGCAGCCCTTAATTCGCTTAACAAGGATTCACGGGTGGTCAATCTGTTGAAATCAGAGCACTACATTTTGGCCACCGTGCTCGATCCTAGATTTAAAGCCTACCTTGGATCTCTCTTTCCGGCAGACACAGGTCTGCTGGGGTTGAAAGACCTGCTGGTGACAAAATTGTCAAGTCAAGCGGAACGCGACCTGTCAACATCTCCTCCTTCACATTCTCCCGCAACTGGGGGTGCGAGGAAAAGGCTCAGAATTCCGAGCCCACCCGCTGGCGGTGATGCAGGGCAGTCTGGAGCGACTGCTGATGCTGACATCTGGTCCGGACTGAAGGACCTGACAACGATTACGGACATGTCGTCTACTGTCACTGCATATGATTCTCTCAACATTGATAGAATGGTGGAGGATTATATGAGTGACCGCATCCAAGTAGGCACGTCACACAGTCCGTACTTATACTGGCAGGAAAAAGAGGCAATTTGGAGGCCCTTGCACAAACTGGCTTTATTCTACCTAAGTTGCCCTCCCACAAGTGTGTACTCCGAAAGAGTGTTTAGTGCCGCCGCTCACCTTGTCAGCAATCGGCGTACGAGGTTACATCCAGAAAATGTGGAGAAGATGATGTTCATTAAAATGAATTATAATCAATTCCTCCGCGGAGACATTGACCAGCAGCAATTGCCTCCACAAAGTACACAGGGAGCTGAGATGGTGGATTCCAGTGGGGACGAATTGATAATCTGTGAGGAGGGGGATGTACACGGTGATATATCAGAGGGTGAAGATGAGGTGGACATCTTGCCTCTGTAGAGCCAGTTTGTGCAAGGAGAGATTAATTGCTTCTTTTTTGGGGGGGGGTCCAAACCAACCCGTCATATCAGTCACAGTCGTGTGGCAGACCCTGTCACTGAAATGATGGGTTGGTTAAAGTGTGCATGTCCTGTTTTGTTTATACAACATAAGGGTGGGTGGGAGGGCCCAAGGACAATTCCATCTTGCACCTCTTTTTTCTTTTCTTTTTCTTTGCATCATGTGCTGATTGGGGAGGGTTTTTTGGAAGGGACATCCTGCGTGACACTGCAGTGCCACTCCTAGATGGGCCCGGTGTTTGTGTCGGCCACTAGGGTCGCTAATCTTACTCACACAGTCAGCTACCTCATTGCGCCTCTTTTTTTCTTTGCGCCATGTGCTGTTTGGGGAGGGTTTTTTGGAAGGGACATCCTGCGTGACACTGCAGTGCCACTCCTAGATGGGCCCGGTGTTTGTGTCGGCCACTAGGGTCGCTAATCTTACTCACACAGCTACCTCATTGCGCCTCTTTTTTTCTTTGCGTCATGTGCTGTTTGGGGAGGGTTTTTTGGAAGGGACATCCTGCGTGACACTGCAGTGCCACTCCTAGATGGGCCCGGTGTTTGTGTCGGCCACTAGGGTCGCTTATCTTACTCACACAGCGACCTCGGTGCAAATTTTAGGACTAAAAATAATATTGTGAGGTGTGAGGTATTCAGAATAGACTGAAAATGAGTGTAAATTATGGTTTTTGAGGTTAATAATACTTTGGGATCAAAATGACCCCCAAATTCTATGATTTAAGCTGTTTTTTAGTGTTTTTTGAAAAAAACACCCGAATCCAAAACACACCCGAATCCGACAAAAAAAATTCGGTGAGGTTTTGCCAAAACGCGTTCGAACCCAAAACACGGCCGCGGAACCGAACCCAAAACCAAAACACAAAACCCGAAAAATTTCAGGCGCTCATCTCTAAAGCTGACAGGTCACGTGTAACTCTGTTAGCATTGGGCATCTTTTATATGGCGCACAAGCAGACTCTGCAGATACAGCCGCAGTCACACACAGAATATAGGCATGCCGCATATCATTTTAATCAGCAAAAGCTGCTTGTGTGTCCTATTCACATCATTACGCAAATTATACCCCATTTCCACTGCCTAAAAAACCTGTGGTGTGAGTCCAAGAAGTTTCTTACGGTGGCGTTTCAACTGGGACAGTTTCTCCTCTTCCTGCAAGCAGGTGTGGATATGGGCCTGAGGTTGGGATCCGTAAAGGTCCAGATTTCGTCCCTATCCATTTTCTTCCAGAAACAATTGACTTTCTTGAAAGGAGTTCTGCACATCCAGCCTCCCTTTGTGCCACCTACGGCGCATTGGGATCTTAACGTGGCGTTACAGTTCCTCCAATCGGATTGGTTCGAACCTCTACTGGAGGTTGAGGTCAAGTTTCTCACGTGGAAGGCTGTCACTTTGTTGGCCTTAGCTTCTGCTAGACGTGTGTCGGAGTTGGGGGCTTTGTCTTGTAAGAGCCCCTACTTGATCTTCCATGAAGATAGAGCTGAGCTCCGGACACGTCAGCAGTTCCTTCCGAAGGTTGTGTCAGCATTACATATCAACCAACCTATTGTGGTGCCAGTGGCTACTGACTCCTCAATTTCATCAAAGTCCTTGGATGTTGTAAGGGCTCTGAAAATCTATGTGAAGAGGACTGCTCGTCACAGAAAATCGGACTCTCTGTTTGTCCTGTATGATCCCAAGAAACTTGGGTGTCCTGCTTCTAAGCAGACGATCTCTCGCTGGATCAGGTTCACTATCCAGCATGCGTATTCTACGGCAGCATTGCCGTGTCCTACGTCTGTTAAGGCCCACTCTACTCATAAGGTGGGTTCTTCCTGGGCGGCTGCCCGGGGTGTCTCGGCTTTACAGCTTTGCCGAGCGGCTACTTGGTCTGGGTCTAACACGTTTGCAAAGTTCTACAAGTTCGATACTTTGGCCTCTGAGGACCTTAAGTTTGGTCAATCAGTTCTGCAGGAGCCACCGTGCTCTCCCTCCCATTCTGGGAGCTTTGGTACATCCCCATGGTACTAATGTGGACCCCAGCATCCTCTAGGACGTAAGAGAAAATAGGATTTTAATTACTTATCAGAAAATCCTTTTCTCGTAGTCCGTAGAGGATGCTGGGCGCCCACCCAGCGCTTCGTGTTCCTGCAGTGGTTGCTTAGTTCACTACTGTTTAGTTCTTGGTTAAGTACTGTTTTGTTACTTGGTTAAGTAATCTTGTTCAGCCGTTGCTGACTTTTCAAGCGGGTTAGCTTGGTTTGCCTTGTATGTGTGAGCTGGTGTTAATCTCGTCACTATCTGTGTAAAATCCTTCTCTAGAAGTTGTCCGTCTCCTCGGGCACAGTTTCTATATTGAGTCTGGTAGGAGGGGCATAGATGGAGGAGCCAGCCCACACTCTCAAACTCTTAAAGTGCCAATGGCTCCTAGTGGACCTGTCTATACCCCATGGTACTAATGTGGGCCCCAGTATCCTCTATGGACTACGAGAAAAAGATTTACCGGTAGGTAATTAAAATCCTATTATTAGAAAGAGTAGCTTTTACCCCTAAATTAAGGATCTATTATATCATCTCTAATCATTGGCATATCTATAATGGGTGCAGTGTGTGCGAGAGGACCCACCCCGCACACATTGCACCCATTTGTTTAATACTTACCTCTCCGGAGTCCCCCGTCGGGGGCATCCCCTCTCCGCAGCGCAATAGAGTCTGAACACTAGGGGGAACAAACTCTTTTGCACCTGCTGAAAAAGGGGCACGGCAGCCATTTTTCTGGAGTTTTGCGCAAGTACATTAGGAAATCTGCAAGAAAATGGCCACCGTGCCGTGTTCCCGGAGGTCTGCGCATGTACAATGGGGTCTGTGCTCAGCAGCGGTGGAAGTGGGCCGGTACAGGTGGGTACGGCGTACCCGTAAGAACTAAGAATTTAGCCGTGGGTATGCTGTACCCACCGCCGCCGGGCTGCCGCTCCCTCCCTCTGCTGCTGCTCACACCGCACTGACGCGAGGGGAGGAGAGCGCAGCGTGTGCCTCTCCTGCCCATCAATGTCTACCTTCAATTCAGCACCGGCCCGTGAGCCAATCAGAGCTCGCGGACCAGTAGCCAAGGCTCCTGATTGGCTGCCGGACCACAAGCTTTGATTGGCTCACGGATCAGCGCCTAATTGAAAGTAGACACCGTGACCCGCACCACTGCCGGAGACTGAGGGGCAGGAGTGGCGCACGCTGCGCTCTCCTCCCCTCACACACAGGAACAGGTAGCAGCAGCGCGGTAAGCAGTGGGGAGCATGTGTACCTGGCACTGGGGGCATATCTGGCACTGCGGGGACATGTGTATCTGGCACTGGGGGCATTTCTGTATCTGGCACTGGGGGCATCTCTCTATCTGGCACTGGGGGCATATCTGGCACTGGGAGCATATCTGGCACTGTGGGGGCATTTCTGTATCTGGCACTCGAGGCATATCTGGCACTGTTGGCATATCTGGCACTGCGGGGACATGTGTATCTGACACTGGGGGCATTTCTGTATCTGGCACTGGGGGCATATCTGGCACTGGGGGCATCTCTGCACCTGCACTGGGGGCATATCTGGCACTGGGAGCACATCTGGCACTGGGGGCATTTCTGTATTTGGCGCTGGGGGCATATCTGGCACTGGGGGCATATCTGGCTTTGGGGGCATTTCTGTATCAGGCACTGGGGGCATATCTGGCACTGGGGAATATCTGGCACTGTGGGGGCATTTCTGTATCTGGCACTGGGGGGGGGGGAAATGTATATCTGACACAGTGGGGGCATTTGTGTATCTGGCACTGTGAGGCAATGTATATCTGGCACTCTGGGGGCATTTGTGTATCTGGCACTTTGGGGCAATGTGTATCTGGCACTGTGGGACAATGTATATCTGGCACTCTGGGGGGCATTTGTGCATCTGGCACTGTGGGGCAATGTGTATCTGGCACTGTGAGGCAATGTATATCTGGTACTCTGGGGGCATTTGTGTATCTGGCACAGTGAGGCAATGTGTATCTGGCACTGTGGGGCAATGTATATCTGGCACTGTGGTGCAATGTATATCTGGCACTGTGGGGCAATGTGTATCTGGCACTATTGGGGTCATATGTGTATATGCCCCTCCCCCATATGTGTATCACGCCCCCATTTTCATTGGCCACGCCCCATGTGGCATTTGGCCACACACATTTTTTGGTGCGCGCACACACAGTACTAATAAGACATTTTTTTTACTTGCACCACTGGTGCTCAGACTCTATTGCCATTGATGCAGAAGGCTGCATATGGGCCTCCTCCTCTCTTAAAACGCCCGTCTTTAATGTCAGTCCAGGGCATCTGCAGTGTTGCACATAGCACAAGCATGTCTCCTGCTGACAGATCCCTTAAATTAGTAATAATGACAAAGGAATGCTGGAGGAGAAGACTTATTTATGGTGCCCGAAAGTATACAGTATTTAATTCACATTTTGTTTTGTTTGTGCATCAATATATGTCTTATTTCACTGATTTTAAATATTAAAGACAAGAAAATACTGGGCCTAATTCAGAGTTGATCACAGCAGCAAATTTGTTAGCAGTTGGGGAAAACCATGGGGGTCATTCCGAGTTGATCGCTAGCTGCTTTCGTTCGCAGCGCAGCGATTAGGTAAAAAAAATGGCAATTCTGCGCATGCGTATGGGGCGCACTGCGCACGCGCGTCGTACTTTCACAAAAGCCGATGTAGTTTTACACAAGCTCTAGCGACGCTTTTCAGTCGCACTGCTGATCGTTGAGTGATTGACAGGAAGTGGGTGTTTCTGGGTGGTAACTGACCGTTTTCGGGGAGTGTGTGTAAAAACGCAGGCGTGCCAGATAAAAACGCAGGAGTGGCAGGGGAAACGGGGGAGTGGCTGGCCAAACGCAGGGCGTGTTTGTGACGTCAAAACAGGAACTAAATAGTCTGAAGTGATCGCAAGGTAGGAGTAGGTCTGCAGCTACTCTGAAACTGCACATTTTTTTTTTTTGTAGCAGCGCTGCGATCCTTTCGTTCGCACTTCTGCTAAGCTAAGATACACTCCCAGAGGGCGGTGGCTTAGCGTTTGCACTGCTGATAAAAGCAGCTAGCGAGCGAACAACTCGGAACGAGGGCCCATGTGCAGTGCAGGTGTGGCAGTAAACGTGCAGAGAGAGTTAAATTTGGGTGGGGTGTGTTCAAACTGAAATCTAAATTGCAGTGTAAAAATAAAGCAGCCAGTATTTACTCTGCACAGAAACAAAATAACCGACCCAAATCTAACTCTCTCTGTACGTTATATCTGCCCCACCTGCAGTGCACATGGGCCCTCATTCCGAGTTGTTCGCTCATTGCAGAGTTTTGCTATATTGCGATTAGTCGCCTACTGCGCATGCGCAAGGTTCGCAGAGCGCATGCGCTTAGTTATTTTACTCAAAAGTTAGGTATTTTACTCATGGCATAACGAGGATTTTTCATCGTTCTGGTGATCGGAGTGTGATTGACAGGAAGTGGGTGTTTCTGGGCGTAAACTGGCCGATTTATGGGAGTGTGCAAAAAAACGCTGCCGTTTCTGGGAAAAACGCGGGAGTGTCTGAAGAAACGGGGGAGTGTCTGGGCGAACGCTGGGTGTGTTTGTGACGTCAAACCAGGTACGAAACTGACTGAACTGATCGCAATGGCTGAGTAAGTCTGGAGCTACTCAGAAACTGCTAAGAATTTTCTATTCGCAAATCTGCTAATCTTTCGCTCGCAATTCTGCTATGCTAAGATACACTCCAAGAGGGCGGCGGCTTAGCGTGTGCAATGCTGCTAAAAGCAGCTAGCGAGCGAACAACTCGGAATGAGGGCCACGGTTTTGCCCAACTGCTAACAAATTTGCTGCTGCGATCAACTCAGAATTACCCTCATTGGGGGTCATTCCGAGTTGATTGTAGCTATGCTAAATTTAGCACAGCTACGATCATGTTCCCAGACATGTGGGGGGACTCCCAGCACAGGCCTAGCCCGCCCCGTATGTCTGTCCCCCCCCCCCCCCCTTCCCGCACAAGTACAAAAGCATTGATGCTTTTGTACTTGTTGAGTAACTCCCGGCCAGCGCAGCCCCTGCGGCTGACCGGGAGTTGCTCATCGCTGCCCCTGGTCACAGCGGCTGCGCGTGACATCACGCAGCCTCTGCGGCCCGCCACCTGCATGGTCCGGCCATGCCTGCGTTGGCCGGACCGCGCCCTCAAAACGGCGTCCAAACCCCGCCGTGCTGCCCATTCCCGCCCAGCAACCGCCTCTGCCTGTCAATCAGGCAGAGGCGATCGCTAGGGAACGACGGCCTTCAGCCGTCCGGCATGCGCTGGCACACTGCGGCGTCGGCGCATGCGTAGTTCCGACCCAATCGCTGTGCTGCGAACAACTGCAGTGAGCGATCGGGTCGGAATGACCCCCATTATCCCTAATTTCCAGTGACTGAACACAAATATAAGAATTCAGATAGAAATGTATAAAACAGTTTTCAGTATTTTTTATTTGCCCTGGGTGCCATCAATTCTAGTTACGCCTTTGTGTCATAGCGATGTCACACAGGGTCTGCCCCACCCATCACGAGAAGCAGCCATGTCCAGTCCGACCAGTAAGCAGAGCCACAGGTCCATGAAGGCTCCCGGCCGGGTGACTGATCCTGCTGAGGTGGCCATCCCGTTGATCTGTGTCACAGTGTTGTTTCCTGCCAAGAATTATTTATGAAACTGCACAAACTATGACCTACTGTAAGTAACTGGTGTCTTTGCTGACTGACAACATAGCCAAAGATTGTAAATTACTTGATTATTTGAAATTTGAGAATCACAATTCATATATGTTTTATCAGAACAAAACCGTTATTGTTTTGTCTCAGTTGGCATACTTAAAAATAATGGTTGCATGCATAAAAGAAAGGTTATACAAGTACTGTTTACTGTAAGTCACAATAAAGTTGAAAACGCTGACGTTTACTTTGGAAGTTTACTCTGGTAGTAATCCTATTTTTTACTGAATTAGCAATTTACATGGTTTACTAAATTAGACTAGTTTTAAATTAAATTACTAAAAGTGCTCCATGCAGTGGTCAATGGGGGTCATTCGAGTTGATCGCTCGCTGCCGTTTTTAGCAGCATAGCGATCAGGCTGGAAATCGGCTGTTCTGCGCATGCGTATGGGCTGCAGGGCACACGCGCCAAGTAATTTCACACAAAACTAAGCTATTTTACACAGGGGTGAGCAACGCTTTTCAGTCGCTCTGCTGATCGGTGAGTGATTGACAGGAAGTGGGTGTTTCTGGGCGGAAACTGGCCGTTTTCCGGGAGTGTGCTAAAAAACACAGGCGTGTCAGGCTAAAACGCAGGAGTGGCTGGAGAAACGGGGGAGTGGCTGGCCGAACGCAGGGCGTGTTTGTGACGTCAAACCAGGAACGAAACACACAATAGCCCCCACAGTGGAGACAAAACACACAATGTCCTCCACTGGAACAAAAAACACACACATTGGCTCCCACAGGGGAAAAACACACACATCTTGCCACCCACAGGGAAATAAAACGCAGTGGCCTACACAAAAAAATTAGACACCTAGATTCAATAATTGCTCCCACAGGAAAAAAAGATAACACACTGATTCATTGCCCCCACAGCCAGAATAAAATAAAATAAAACAAACAATGATTCCCCTAGTCCCCTACAGAAAACTGACCTCATCTGCGGCGCTGTCACAGATAGGTGCAGAGCTAATCGCAGGAGAGCACCTTCCAGTCACTCCAGTAAGTCCAGACCAGTGAGTGCCTTCCTTCAGATAGTCCAGACCAGGCGAGTGCGTTGAAACTTGGTCCCACACCCTCCCTCTCACAGGCCCTCAGCAGCTCATCACCGTCCTCGGCCCTTGTCACCTCAGCATCTCATCACTTTCCACAGCTCCTCAACACTGTACTGAGCCCCTCATTACTGTCCTAGGCCACTTAACACTGTCCTCAGTCCCTCAACACTGTCATCAGTCCCTCAGCACCATCCTCAGTCCCTTATCACATTCCTCAGCCCGTCATCACATTCCTCAGCCACAGACCCCATCACCTTCCTCAGCCACAGCCCCCATTACCTTCCTCAGCCACAGGCCCCATTACATTCCTCAGCCACAGCCCTTATCACCTTCCTCAGCCCCCAGACCCATCACCATCCTCAGCCCCTAGCCCCATCGCCTTCCTCAGCACCTAGCTCATCACCATCCTCAGTCCCCAGCCTCATTATCATCCTCAGCCCCATCACCTTCCTCAACCACCAACCCCATCACCTTCCTCAGCCACAGCCCCCATTATCTTCTTTAGCCCCCAGCCACATCACCATCCTCAGCCCCAAGCCTCATCACTTTCCTCAGTGCCCTACTCATCACCATCCTCATCCCCATCACCATTCTCAGCCCCCAGCCCCATAACCATCCTCAGCCCCCAGACCATCACCATCCTCAGCCCCCAGCTACATCACCATCTTCAGCCCCCAGCCCCATCACTATCCTCAGCCCACAGCAACTTCACATCCTCAGCCCCTCACCTTCATCAGCCACATCCCTATCACCTTCCGCAGCCACATCCCCATCACCTTCCTCAGCCATAGCCCCATTACTTTCCTCAGCCCCCAGCCCATCATCTTCCTCAGCCCCAGCCCCATCACTTTCCTCAGCCCCATCACCTTCCGCCGCAGCACAGATGGGGACAGTGGGGGTTAGCAGTTGGGCAAAACCATGTGCACTGCAGGGGAGGCAGATATAACATGTGCAGAGAGAGTTAGATTTGGGTGGGGTGTGTTCAATCTGCAATCTAAACTGCAGTGTAAAAATAAAGCAGCCAGTATTTACCCTGCACAGAAACAAAATAACCCACCCAAATCTAACTTTGTATGCAAATGTTATATCTGCCACACCTGCAGTGCACATGGTTTTGCCCAACTACTAATAAATTTGCAGCAGCGATCAGGTATGAATTACTCCCAATGTTCAGCAATGTCACCTATGATGTCACGCCACTGCATCGCCGACTGTAGGTACATGCACAGCCCGGGTCGCATCTGGAAAGAGCCCAGTGCTGGCCGTGCCAGGCTACAAGGGAGCTGCACCATGGGTAAGAGTCCCGGCAGCTGCAGCACAGCGCACACTGAAGTTATTGGCGCTCACATTCCCCTTCCCCAAACTGCTTTACCTACGCCCCTGACAGTGTGCTATTTCTCATGTGAGGTTACATTGTTCATATGTAGATTCTCACATTTTACTACACATATAAGTGAAGAGGGAAGGAACACTGAGGTTTTTGAAGGTAGACACTAGTCACACTCCACAGCACAGGCCAAGTGCCCTGCAAGACTGGTTACTTCCCATGTCACTAGTCACAGGCCCGCAGAACTGGTCACACCCCTTGCAGGCTCTTCATAAATTTCAGCTCCAGGCCCATTTGGACCTTAATCTGGCACTGCATGTGACATCACAACAATTTGCTGCTGCGTCTCCCAGTGCTTTATGTGAGCTCTCTAGGAATGACTGCTCGGCTGGCCAAGTCTCCTACCAGGCAACTGGCTCAGGTACAACATTTTGAATATGATGCATTTCATTTGGGGAGGGAGCAGTAGGCAGGGGTTAACTAGTACCACTTAGCTTGCTGTCTGCCCCTGATCCCATGTCTTCTCCTCCTCCTCCTACAACAAGTACGTTTTTTTTCTGTCTTTTTTTAATCATTCTTCTCTGTTCTTGCCTTTGTCAGCTTCTCAGCCCTTTTTTTTTTTTTTTTTTTTACCTCTGCCAACATTCTGCCTTTTTCTTCTCTGTGCCAGCTTCTCTGCCTATATTTTTTCAGTGCCAGCCTTTTTGCCCATCCTCTGTGCCAGACTCTCTTCCCTTCCTCTGCGCCAGCCTCTCTGCACATCTTCTGTCTGCACCAGCCTTTCTTCCATTTCTCTATGCCAGCCTCTCTTCTCTTTCTCTGTGCCAGCCTCTCTGCCCATCCTCTATCTGCACCAGCAATTCTTCCCTTCCTCTTCCCTTCCCTTGCTCTGCCCATCCTCTTTCTGCTAGAGATGAGCTACTGAAATTTTTCGGGTTTTGTGTTTTGGTTTTGGGTTCGGTTCCGCGGCCGTGTTTTGGGTTCGAACGCGTTTTGGCAAAACCTCACCGAATTTTTTTTGTCGGATTCGGGTGTGTTTTGGATTCGGGTGTTTTTTTCAAAAAACACTAAAAAACAGCTTAAATCATAGAATTTGGGGGTCATTTTGATCCCAAAGTATTATTAACCTCAAAAACCATAATTTACACTCATTTTCAGTCTATTCTGAATACCTCACACCTCACAATCATAGGTGTGCGCAGGGGGGGTTCCTGGTGCGCACAGGCACCCCCTAATGTCTGGCACCCCAATCTCACATGCCTGATGCAGCGATCGCCAAGCAGGCTGATTACTGTCCCCTCTGCGCTGCACCCTGTCAGGACTGCATTACTGACCGGACGCATGGGTTAATCAAGGGTGCCACTGCCACCGGCTTTCAAACTCCCGGCTCCACCCCCATGTACAAAAACAGCGTGATGTGATTACGTCATGCTGCTCGCACGCCCACCCGCCACATGCCCACCTCTCTCCTTTTATGCTATGCCAACTCCAGCCACTGATGAGGCTCAGCATGCAGCCAGTGTTACTCTTAGGAAGACAAATTCAATACTGGCAGGCAGTCGGCAGCAACATTGACACGTCACTCATTTTTCCAGCAGCAGCAGCAGTACTAGTCTGCGACTGTCAGTGACTGACTGACTTGTAAGTAAGCTGCTGCAGCTTGCAGGGGAAAGTGAGGGGGAGCCAGACCAGGCTGAGGAGGAGCAGCGTAATTGCAGTGAGTGCCATCAGGGGTGTTTGTTTGGTGCACACTACAACATCTGACAATGTATCTGCTTTATTAGGATTAGTACAAGGGTGGATATTTTATATTGCGTTGACCGTCAATAGATGGTGCTAGACACGCCCCTCCGACAGTGCACCCCCTAATAAAATGTGCTGCGCACGCCTATGCTCACAATATTATTTTTAGTCCTAAAATTTGCACCGAGGTCGCTGTGTGAGTAAGATAAGCGACCCTAGTGGCCGACACAAACACCGGGCCCATCTAGGAGTGGCACTGCAGTGTCACGCAGGATGTCCCTTCCAAAAAACCCTCCCCAAACAGCACATGGCGCAAAGAAAAAAAGAGGCGCAATGAGGTAGCTGTGTGAGTAAGATTAGCGACCCTAGTGGCCGACACAAACACCGGGCCCATCTAGGAGTGGCACTGCAGTGTCACGCAGGATGGCCCTTCCAAAAAACCCTCCCCAAACAGCACATGACGCAAAGAAAAAAAGAGGCGCAATGAGGTAGCTGTGTGAGTAAGATTAGCGACCCTAGTGGCCGACACAAACACCGGGCCCATCTAGGAGTGGCACTGCAGTGTCACGCAGGATGTCCCTTCCAAAAAACCCTCCCCAAACAGCACATGACGCAAAGAAAAAAAGAGGCGCAATGAGGTAGCTGACTGTGTGAGTAAGATTAGCGACCCTAGTGGCCGACACAAACACCGGGCCCATCTAGGAGTGGCACTGCAGTGTCACGCAGGATGTCCCTTCCAAAAAACCCTCCCCAAACAGCACATGACGCAAAGAAAAAAAGAGGCGCAATGAGGTAGCTGACTGTGTGAGTAAGATTAGCGACCCTAGTGGCCGACACAAACACCGGGCCCATTTAGGAGTGGCACTGCAGTGTCACGCAGGATGTCCCTTCCAAAAAACCCTCCCCAATCAGCACATGATGCAAAGAAAAAGAAAAGAAAAAAGAGGTGCAAGATGGAATTGTCCTTGGGCCCTCCCACCCACCCTTATGTTGTATAAACAAAACAGGACATGCACACTTTAACCAACCCATCATTTCAGTGACAGGGTCTGCCACACGACTGTGACTGATATGACGGGTTGGTTTGGACCCCCCCCAAAAAAGAAGCAATTAATCTCTCCTTGCACAAACTGGCTCTACAGAGGCAAGATGTCCACCTCATCATCACCCTCCGATATATCACCGTGTACATCCCCCTCCTCACAGATTATCAATTCGTCCCCACTGGAATCCACCATCTCAGCTCCCTGTGTACTTTGTGGAGGCAATTGCTGCTGGTCAATGTCTCCGCGGAGGAATTGATTATAATTCATTTTAATGAACATCATCTTCTCCACATTTTCTGGATGTAACCTCGTACGCCGATTGCTGACAAGGTGAGCGGCGGCACTAAACACTCTTTCGGAGTACACACTTGTGGGAGGGCAACTTAGGTAGAATAAAGCCAGTTTGTGCAAGGGCCTCCAAATTGCCTCTTTTTCCTGCCAGTATAAGTACGGACTGTGTGACGTGCCTACTTGGATGCGGTCACTCATATAATCCTCCACCATTCTATCAATGTTGAGAGAATCATATGCAGTGACAGTAGACGACATGTCCGTAATCGTTGTCAGGTCCTTCAGTCCGGACCAGATGTCAGTATCAGCAGTCGCTCCAGACTGCCCTGCATCACCGCCAGCGGGTGGGCTCGGAATTCTGAGCCTTTTCCTCGCACCCCCAGTTGCGGGAGAATGTGAAGGAGGAGATGTTGACAGGTCGCGTTCCGCTTGACTTGACAATTTTGTCACCAGCAGGTCTTTCAACCCCAGCAGACTTGTGTCTGCCGGAAAGAGAGATCCAAGGTAGGCTTTAAATCTAGGATCGAGCACGGTGGCCAAAATGTAGTGCTCTGATTTCAACAGATTGACCACCCGTGAATCCTTGTTAAGCGAATTAAGGGCTCCATCCACAAGTCCCACATGCCTAGCGGAATCGCTCCGTGTTAGCTCCTCCTTCAATGTCTCCAGCTTCTTCTGCAAAAGCCTGATGAGGGGAATGACCTGACTCAGGCTGGCAGTGTCTGAACTGACTTCACGTGTGGCAAGTTCAAAGGGCATCAGAACCTTGCACAACGTTGAAATCATTCTCCACTGCGCTTGAGACAGGTGCATTCCACCTACTATATCGTGCTCAATTGTATAGGCTTGAATGGCCTTTTGCTGCTCCTCCAACCTCTGAAGCATATAGAGGGTTGAATTCCACCTCGTTACCACTTCTTGCTTCAGATGATGGCAGGGCAGGTTCAGTAGTTTTTGGTGGTGCTCCAGTCTTCTGTACGTGGTGCCTGTACGCCGAAAGTGTCCCGCAATTCTTCTGGCCACCGACAGCATCTCTTGCACGCCCCTGTCGTTTTTTAAAAAATTCTGCACCACCAAATTCAAGGTATGTGCAAAACATGGGACGTGCTGGAATTTGCCCATATTTAATGCACACACAATATTGCTGGCGTTGTCCGATGCCACAAATCCACAGGAGAGTCCAATTGGGGTAAGCCATTCCGCGATGATCTTCCTCAGTTGCCGTAAGAGGTTTTCAGCTGTGTGCGTATTCTGGAAACCGGTGATACAAAGCGTAGCCTGCCTAGGAAAGAGTTGGCGTTTGCGAGATGCTGCTACTGGTGCCGCCGCTGCTGTTCTTGCGGCGGGAGTCCATACATCTACCCAGTGGGCTGTCACAGTCATATAGTCCTGACCCTGCCCTGCTCCACTTGTCCACATGTCCGTGGTTAAGTGGACATTGGGTACAGCTGCATTTTTTAGGACACTGGTGACTCTTTTTCTGAGGTCTGTGTACATTTTCGGTATCGCCTGCCTAGAGAAATGGAACCTAGATGGTATTTGGTACCGGGGACACAGTACCTCCAACAAGTCTCTAGTTGGCTCTGCAGTAATGATGGATACCGGAACCACGTTTCTCACCACCCAGGATGCCAAGGCCTCAGTTATCCGCTTTGCAGTAGGATGACTGCTGTGATATTTCATCTTCCTCGCAAAGGACTGTTGAACAGTCAATTGCTTACTGGAAGTAGTACAAGTGGGCTTACGACTTCCCCTCTGGGATGACCATCGACTCCCAGCGGCAACAACAGCAGCGCCAGCAGCAGTAGGCGTTACACGCAAGGATGCATCGGAGGAATCCCAGGCAGGAGAGGACTCGTCAGAATTGCCAGTGACATGGCCTGCAGGACTATTGGCATTCCTGGGGAAGGAGGAAATTGACACTGAGGGAGTTGGTGGGGTGGTTTGCGTGAGCTTGGTTACAAGAGGAAGGGATTTACTGGTCAGTGGACTGCTTCCGCTGTCACCCAAAGTTTTTGAACTTGTCACTGACTTATTATGAATGCGCTGCAGGTGACGTATAAGGGAGGATGTTCCGAGGTGGTTAACGTCCTTACCCCTACTTATTACAGCTTGACAAAGGGAACACACGGCTTGACACCTGTTGTCCGCATTTCTGGTGAAATACCTCCACACCGAAGAGCTGATTTTTTTGGTATTTTCACCTGGCATGTCAACGGCCATATTCCTCCCACGGACAACAGGTGTCTCCCCGGGTGCCTGACTTAAACAAACCACCTCACCATCAGAATCCTCCTGGTCAATTTCCTCCCCAGCGCCAGCAACACCCATATCCTCCTCATCCTGGTGTACTTCAACACTGACATCTTCAATCTGACTATCAGGAACTGGACTGCGGGTGCTCCTTCCAGCACTTGCAGGGGGCGTGCAAATGGTGGAAGGCGCATGCTCTTCACGTCCAGTGTTGGGAAGGTCAGGCATCGCAACCGACACAATTGGACTCTCCTTGTGGATTTGGGATTTCGAAGAATGCACAGTTCTTTGCTGTGCTGCTTTTGCCAGCTTGAGTCTTTTCATTTTTCTAGCGAGAGGCTGAGTGCTTCCATCCTCATGTGAAGCTGAACCACTAGCCATGAACATAGGCCAGGGCCTCAGCCGTTCCTTGCCACTCCGTGTCGTACATGGCATATTGGCAAGTTTACGCTTCTCCTCCGACAATTTTATTTTAGGTTTTGGAGTCCTTTTTTTTCTGATATTTGGTGTTTTGGATTTGACATGCTCTGTACTATGACATTGGGCATCGGCCTTGGCAGACGACGTTGCTGGCATTTCATCGTCTCGGCCATGACTAGTGGCAGCAGCTTCAGCACGAAGTGGAAGTGGATCTTGATCTTTCCCTAATTTTGGAACCTCAACATTTTTGTTCTCCATATTTTAATAGGCACAACTAAAAGGCACCTCAGGTAAACAATGGAGATGGATACTAGTATACAATTATGGACTGCCTGCCGAGTGCAGACACAGAGGTAGCCACAGCCGTGAACTACCGTACTGTACTGTGTCTGCTGCTAATATAGACTGGTTGATAAAGAGATGTCTATGTAACTATGTATGTATAAAGAAGAAAGAAAAAAAAACCACGGTTAGGTGGTATACAATTATGGACGGACTGCCTGCCGAGTGCAGACACAGAGGTAGCCACAGCCGTGAACTACCGTACTGTACTGTGTCTGCTGCTAATATAGACTGGTTGATAAAGAGATGTCTATGTAACTATGTATGTATAAAGAAGAAAGAAAAAAAACCCACGGTTAGGTGGTATACAATTATGGACGGACTGCCTGCCGAGTGCCGACACAGAGGTAGCCACAGCCGTGAACTACCGCACTGTACTGTGTCTGCTGCTAATATATAGACTGGTTGATAAAGAGATAGTATACTCGTAACTAGTATGTATGTATAAAGAAAGAAAAAAAAACCACGGTTAGGTGGTATATACAATTATGGACGGGCTGCCGAGTGCCGACACAGAGGTAGCCACAGCCGTGAACTACCGCACTGTACTGTGTCTGCTGCTAATATATAGACTGGTTGATACAGAGATAGTATACTCGTAACTAGTATGTATGTATAAAGAAAGAAAAAAAAACCACGGTTAGGTGGTATATACAATTATGGACGGGCTGCCGAGTGCCGACACAGAGGTAGCCACAGCCGTGAACTACCGCACTGTACTGTGTCTGCTGCTAATATAGACTGGTTGATAAAGAGATAGTATACTCGTAACTAGTATGTATGTATAAAGAAAGAAAAAAAAACCACGGTTAGGTGGTATATACAATTATGGACGGGCTGCCGAGTGCCGACACAGAGGTAGCCACAGCCGTGAACTACCGCACTGTACTGTGTCTGCTGCTAATATATAGACTGGTTGATAAAGAGATAGTATACTCGTAACTAGTATGTATGTATAAAGAAAGAAAAAAAAACCACGGTTAGGTGGTATATACAATTATGGACGGGCTGCCGAGTGCCGACACAGAGGTAGCCACAGCCGTGAACTACCGCACTGTACTGTGTCTGCTGCTAATATATAGACTGGTTGATAAAGAGATAGTATACTCGTAACTAGTATGTATGTATAAAGAAAGAAAAAAAAACCACGGTTAGGTGGTATATACAATTATGGACGGGCTGCCGAGTGCCGACACAGAGGTAGCCACAGCCGTGAACTACCGCACTGTACTGTGTCTGCTGCTAATATATAGACTGGTTGATAAAGAGATAGTATACTCGTAACTAGTATGTATGTATAAAGAAAGAAAAAAAAACCACGGTTAGGTGGTATATACAATTATGGACGGGCTGCCGAGTGCCGACACAGAGGTAGCCACAGCCGTGAACTACCGCACTGTACTGTGTCTGCTGCTAATATAGACTGGTTGATAAAGAGATAGTATACTCGTAACTAGTATGTATGTATAAAGAAAGAAAAAAAAACACGGTTAGGTGGTATATACAATTATGGACGGGCTGCCGAGTGCCGACACAGAGGTAGCCACAGCCGTGAACTACCGCACTGTACTGTGTCTGCTGCTAATATAGACTGGTTGATAAAGAGATAGTATACTCGTAACTAGTATGACTATAAAGAAAGAAAAAAAAAACACGGTTAGGTGGTATATACAATTATGGACGCGCTGCCGAGTGCCGACACAGAGGTAGCCACAGCCGTGAACTACCGCACTGTACTGTGTCTGCTGCTAATATAGACTGGTTGATAAAGAGATAGTATACTACTAATATTATATATACTGGTGGTCAGGTCACTGGTCACTAGTCACACTGGCAGTGGCACTCCTGCAGCAAAAGTGTGCACTGTTTAATTTTAATATAATATTATGTACTCCTGGCTCCTGCTATAACCTATAACTGGCACTGCAGTGCTCCCCAGTCTCCCCCACAATTATAAGCTGTGTGAGCTGAGCACAGTCAGATATATATATACATTGATGCAGCACACTGGGCTGAGCAGTGCACACAGATATGGTATGTGACTGAGTCACTGTGTGTATCGTTTTTTTCAGGCAGAGAACGGATATATTAAATAAAACAAACAACTGCACTGTCTGGTGGTCACTGTGGTCGTCAGTCACTAAACTCTGCACTCTCTTCTACAGTATCACAGCCTCAGGTCAATCTCTCTCTCTCTCTCTCAACCCTAATCTAAATGGAGAGGACGCCAGCCACGTCCTCTCCCTATCAATCTCAATGCACGTGTGAAAATGGCGGCGACGCGCGGCTCCTTATATAGAATCCGAGTCTCGCGAGAATCCGACAGCGTCATGATGACGTTCGGGCGCGCTCGGGTTAACCGAGCAAGGCGGGAGGATCCGAGTCTGCTCGGACCCGTGAAAAAAACATGAAGTTCGTGCGGGTTCGGATTCAGAGAAACCGAACCCGCTCATCTCTACTTTCTGCACCAGCCTCTCTTTCCTTCCCCTGCACCAGCCTCTCTTCCCACTGCCTCTCCCCGTTACCCTCTCTCTCCTGTCACCCACTACCTCTCCCTGTCACCCACTTTTGGTCACCTTCTCTCCATCACCCTCTCTCTGTCACCAACTGCCATTCACGCTCTCCCACTCACCATTTACCTCTCCCTGTGACCTCCTGTCTCTCAGTGTCACCCTCTGCCCATCACCCACTGCCTCTCCCCATCACCCTCTCCCTGTCACACTCTGCCTCTTCTCATCACATACTCCCTCTCCCTGTCTTTTTCTCCCTGTCACAATCTACCTCTCCCCATGGTGACCCACTGCCTTTCCCAGCGTCACCCACTGCCTGTCGCCTATTGACTGTCACCTACTACCGCTCCCTAGTGTCACCCACTACCTGTCACCCATTGTCTCTCCCACTGTCTGTCACCCACTGCCTCTCCCCTGCTTCACCCACTGTCTGTCATCCAGCGCTTCTCCCCAGTCCCACCCACTGCACATCCCATTTGTAAGAGTGCTCAAATTTATAGTTTGCAGGAGGGCTCCAAACACTGTAGCACCGGCCCTGGGTGGATGTACAATCTCTTAATCTCTTATGAACATCAGTATTTGAAATATTGCCATTATTAAGCCATGTGCCCTCTTCTTTTGCATTGTTAAATATGTGGGTGTTACTCATACTTGCCTACTCTCCCGGAAGGGCCGGGAGGCTCCCAAAACTCAGGTGACCCCCACCCCACCCCGGAAGAGCAGGCAAGTCTCCCTCCTGCTCGTCCCACCCACTTAGTGAGTAAAGTGGGCGGTCTGGACAGTCGATGATGCAATTCTTGTGGAATCGCGTCATCATAGCCACGCCCCCTGCAGTATAATGCCTGTAATAGCAGCATTATACAGCGGGGGGCGTGGCTTAAATGACGCGAAGCATCAGCCACGTCCCATTCCGCCTTCACCCGCCCCCGTTCCGCCTCTGCTCCGCCCCCTCTGGTGGTCACTACTCTTCCCCAACCCCTGCTAATCCGACCTGGCTGCTCTGTTCTCTGTATTATGGTGGCCAATCCCGGGATCGGGATTGCGGGATCCCGGGATTTAGGCCCAAAATGGCCGGGATTCAATCCCGGGATTGGAAGCTCCAATCCCGGGGATTGAGGGATCAGCGTTGAGCGTCCACAGGATGCTCAAACGCTGCCCGGCTTCCTCCGTCCAGGTCCCCAGCGCAGCGTGAGAGGTTACACTGCGCTGTCAGCTGCTGGTGGGAGCCGCCAGCAGCGTTCACAAGATGTTCCCCTCCCGCCCGCTCCCGGTATATGGTGAGTTATATGTGCGGGGGTGGGCGAGGGGGTGGCCACCTAGGTAAAAGCCAATCCCGGGTATCCCGTGAATCCCGGGATTGGCCATTTTTCAATCCCGATACCCGGGATTGAAAAAATGGCCCGGGATTGGTTCCCTAGTAAGTATGGTGTTACTGTGATTATAATACTGTAGGATAAATTCTTTATCTTTAAAATGTTATGTCTCATAAGTCAGTACACAGTACACAGTTTAAAACTTTGTCTCCATCCAGTGGCTACAGCCCATGATTGCAAATTGTAAATGCACCTTGTTCCTTTTACCCAAAACCAACCACTTTTCAGTGCTACCATAATGCTCGGTCTTGAAAAAGTCACTTGATGTAGTTCTTATTGAGAGTTCCTGACCATGTATGCAGGACAGTTTATTTTGATTATAAGAAAAAAAAAGTTATTTTGTTATATTGAAAAATTGAAAAAATTCTAAAGGTTTATTAAAATGTATTAACCAAAAAATTTATTGTTTTTAGTTTTATACGAAAATAAATTAAAACGTATGCATGCTATGGGGGTAATCCAATTACCAATTAAAAATTTCTGGATGCGAAAAAGGGGTGTTTGCAATTTCTTTTATCAAAAAATTTCATGCTATCCAGTAGCCCCCAGTTTTTCCATCAGACAAATTTTCACTTTTTGTGCGAAAACACATAAATCCATGAAAAGTCACACACCTAAGTGTTTTTGCAGCCACGATCAGAGAAAAAAAGGCTTCTTATTGCGCATTTGGGGCCTAATTCAGCATGGATTGTAGATGTGCGAAAAATCTGTACCAGTACTCTGACATGTGGGGGGACGCCCAGCACAGGGCAAGTCCGTCCCGCATGCCAGGCCCTGCCCCTCCCTTTGCACAAATGCGAAAGTATTGCACGGCAGCGATTCTTTTTAATGTTTAGGGTAGCCCTCTGCCTACGCAGCCTAGCTGCGAAGGCAGACAGCTACTCACCATGTTTCAGGTCGCAGCGGCGGCAAGTGATGTCACGCAGCCGCCGTGGCCTGCCCTGTAAATGGTCCGGACACACCTGCATTGTCCAGTCTGTGCCCCCTTAATGCCACCATGATGCCTCTTAAATGCCGCCGTGACGCCTTCTTCCACCCTGCGAACGCCTCTGCCTGTCAATCAGGCAGAGGCATTCGCAGATGTGAGATGCCGTCGCATCTCACAGTGTGCGCACTCGCAGTGTGGCTTCTGAACGTATGCACACTTCAAAAGGCCCCAGCATGCAAAACGTATTCGAACCTATGTTTCATGCTGCATCGGGCCCTTGGTTCACCAAAACAAAATCCTTAATAAGTGTCTGCATCGGGGCTAACTGGCTAGTCCCAGGTGAGGCAATTAGCAGCTATGATTTACTGCAGTTAATAAGATACCTTCCTAAGGGGTCTATTTACTAAGCATTGGATGGAGATAAAGTGGCCGGAGATAAAGTACCAGCCAATCAGTGTCTAACTGCCATGTCACAGGCTGGGTTTGAAAAATGACAGTTAGGAGCTGATTGGCTGGTACTTTTCTCCGTCCACTTTATCTCCATCCAGAGCTTAGTAAATAGACCCCTAAATCTCTAAATTTGAGTCAAGCTCATAAAGTCCCATTTGGTGATCGACATTTCAAATCCTGATGAAAAATGTATTAAACAATTGAAATGTCACTCATCAAATGGGACTTTATGAGCATATCCTTTTGATGTCGGCCAGAGTGCTTACAATATAAATATATAGCGCCCTGGACGCTGCGAGGCCGAACGGAGTAAGGGCGGCTGCGATGCCCTGTCCGTCCGTGATTTCCGGCGATCGCGGCGGACAGGAGCTGATCGGCCTCCCTAACCCACAGGATGTAGCCCTGTACAGTGGCATACATGGAGCGGGCCCACAAGGACCCTGCCCTAATATATATAATATTAATTTTTTATGCAAAAGCTTAGAGTTTTAGGGTTTCTGGGCGGAAGTGACATCACTTCCGGGACCTAACACAGCCATCAATTTCCTGTCTAAGTGAATGATTGACATGGGTATAAATATGTGGTATATGCAGCTTGTATCATTACACTCCTGAGGAAGTCCAGGCCGTGGGCATCGGACGAAACGCGTTGAGTGTTTACTCGTATGGATGACTACTAACAGATAAGCTGTCTTTCTCTAACGTCCTAGTGGATGCTGGGGACTCCGTAAGGACCATGGGGAATAGCAGGCTCCGCAGGAGACTGGGCACTCTAAAGAAAGATTTAGTACTATCTAGTGTGCACTGGCTCCTCCCTCTATGCCCCTCCTCCAGACCTCAGTTAGAATCTGTGCCCGGCCAGAGCTGGGTGCTCCTAGTGGGCTCTCCTGAGCTTGCTAGAAAGAAAGTATTTTGTCAGGTTTTTTATTTTCAGAGAGCTTCTGCTGGCAACAGACTCTCTGCTACGAGGGACTGAGGGGAGAGAAGCAAACCTACTCACGGCAGCTAGGTAGCGCTTCTTAGGCTACTGGACACCATTAGCTCCAGAGGGATCGAACACAGGTACCTAACCTTGATCGTCCGTTCCCGGAGCCGCGCCGCCGTCCCCCTCGCAGAGCCAGAAGAACAGAAGCAGCAGAAGCATGAAGACATCGAAATCGGCGGCTGAAGACTCCTGTCTTCACTTAAGGTAGCGCACAGCACTGCAGCTGTGCGCCATTGCTCCCACAGCACACTCCGGTCACTGTAGGGTGCAGGGTGCAGGGGGGGGGGGCGCCCTGGGCAGCAATTAAGTACCTTTTTGGCAAAAAGAGACATATATACAGTCTGGGACTGTATATATGCCCGAGCCCCCGCCATTTTTTACACATTAAAGCGGGACAGAAGCCCGCCGCTGAGGGGGCGGGGCCTTCTTCCTCAGCACACCAGCGCCATTTTCTCTTCACAGCTCCGCTGGAAGGACGCTCCCCAGGCTCTCCCCTGCAGTATACAGGTGCATTAGAGGGTAAAAAAGAGAGGAGGGACACATAAATTTAGGCGCAGAGATATATTAACAGCAGCTACAGGGTAAACACTAAGGTACAGTGTAATCCCTGGGTTATATAGCGCTGGGGTGTGTGCTGGCATACTCTCTCTCTGTCTCCCCAAAAGCCTTTGTGGGGTCCTGTCCTCAGTCAGAGCATTCCCTGTGTGTGTGCTGTGTGTCGGTACGCCTGTGTCGACATGTTTGATGAGGAAGGATACGTGGAGGCAGAACAAGTGCAGCTGAGTGTGGTGTCGCCGCCGACAGTGCCGACACCTGATTGGATGGATATGTGGAAGGTGTTAAATGATAATGTAAACTCCTTGCATAACAGATTGGATAAAACTGTAACCGTGGGACAGTCAGGGTCTCAACCCATGCCTGATCCTACAGCGTAGAGGCCGTCAGGGTCTCAAAAGTGCACACTATCCCAGACAGTTGACACAGATGTCGACACGGAATCTGACTCCAGTGTCGATGACGATGAGGCAAAGTTGCAGCCTAAAATGACTAAAGCCATCCGCTACATGATTATAGCAATGAAGGATGTATTACACATTTCTGAGGAAAATCCTGTCCCTGACAAGAGGATTTATATGTATGGGGAGAAAAAGCATGAAGTGACTTTTCCCCCTTCACATGAATTAAATGAATTATGTGAAAAAGCGTGGGATTCCCCTGACAGGAAGGTGATAGTTTCCAAGAGATTACTTATGGCGTATCCTTTCCCGCCAACGGACAGGTTATGCTGGGAATCCTCCCCTAGGGTAGACAAGGCGTTGACACGCTTGTCTAAGAAGGTGGCCCTGCCGTCTCCGGATACGACCGCCCTAAAGGATCCTGTGGATAGAAAGCAGGAAGCTATCCTGAAGTCTGTTTATACACATTCTGGCACACTGCTGAGGCCAGCAATTGCTTCGGCCTGGATGTGTAGTGCGGTAGCTGCATGGACGGATACTCTGTCTGAGGAGATAGATACCCTGGACAGGGACACTGTTCTACTGACCCTGGCACATATCAAGGACGCGGTCCTATATATGCGGGATGCCCAGAGGGACATTTGCCTGCTGGGCTCTAGAGTTAACGCAATGTCCATTTCTGCCAGAAGGGTCTTATGGACTCGGCAATGGACAGGGGATACCGACTCTAAAAAACACATGGAGGTTTTACCTTATAAGGGTGAGGAATTGTTTGGGGACGGTCTCTCGGACCTAGTTTCCACAGCTACGGCTGGGAAGTCAAATTTCTTGCCTTATGTCCCTCCACAACCTAAGAAAGCACCGTATTACCAAATGCAGTCCTTTCGTTCTCAGAAGAGCAAGAAGGTCAGAGGTGCGTCCTTTCTTGCCAGAGGCAGGGGTAGAGGAAAAAAGCTGCACCATGCAGCTAGTTCCCAGGAACAAAAGTCTTCCCCGGCTTCCACTAAATCCACCGCATGACGCTGGGGCTCCACAGGCGGAGCCAGGAGCCGTGGGGGCGCGTCTCTGACATTTCAGCCACCAGTGGGTTCGCTCACAGGTGGATCCTTGGGCTATACAAATTGTGTCTCAGGGATACAAGCTGGAATTCGAGGTGATGCCCCCTCACCGTTACCTAAAATCGGCCTTACCAACTTCCCCCATGGAAAGGGAGATAGTGTTGGCGGCAATTCACAAACTTTTTCTCCAGCAGGTGGTGGTAGAGGGTTCCCCCCCTTCAACAGGGAAGGGGCTACTATTCCACTATGTTTGTGGTACCGAAACCGGACGGTTCGGTCAGACCCATTTTAAATTTAAAATCCCTGAACATTTATCTGAAGAAATTCAAGTTCAAAATGGAATCGCTCAGAGCGGTCATTGCAAGCCTGGAGGAAGGGGATTTTATGGTGTCTCTGGACATCAAGGATGCTTACTTGCATGTCCCCATTTATCCGCCTCATCAGGAGTACCTCAGGTTTGTGGTACGGGACTGTCATTACCAATTCCAGACGTTGCCGTTTGGCCTGTCCACGGCACCGAGAATATTTACCAAGGTGATGGCGGAAATGATGGTGCTCCTTCGGAAGCAAGGGGTTACAATTATCCCATACTTGGACGATCTCCTCATAAAGGCGAGGTCCAGGGAGCAGATGCTGATCAGCGTAGCACACTCTCAGGAAGTGTTGCGTCAGCACGGCTGGATTCTGAACATTCCAAAGTCGCAGCTGATTCCTGCGACGCGTCTGCCCTTCCTGGGCATGATTCTGGACACAGTCCAGAAGAAGGTGTTTCTCCCGGAGGAGAAGGCTCAGGAGCTCGTGACTCTGGTCAGAGACCTCCTAAAGCCAAAACAGGTGTCGGTGCATCACTGCACGCGAGTCCTGGGAAAGATGGTGGCGTCATACGAAGCCATTCCCTTCGGCAGGTTCCATCCGAGGATCTTTCAGTGGGATCTGCTGGACAAGTGGTCCGGATCGCATCTTCAGATGCATCGGATGATCACCCTGTCCCCCAGGGCCAGGGTTTCTCTTCTGTGGTGGCTACAAGGTGCTCACCTCCTCGAGGGCCGCAGATTCGGCATACAGGACTGGGTCCTGGTGACCACGGATGCAAGCCTCCGAGGGTGGGGGGCAGTCACTCAAGGAAGAAACTTCCAAGAGTTGTGGTCAAGTCAGGAGACTTGTCTGCACATAAATATCCTGGAGCTACGGGCCATATACAATGCCCTGAGTCAAGCGGAGCCTCTGCTTCGAGACCAACCAGTGCTAATTCAGTCAGACAACATCACGGCAGTCGCTCATGTAAACCGCCAGGGCGGCACAAGAAGCAGGGTGGCAATGGCGGAAGCCACCAGGATTCTTCGTTGGGCGGAGAATCACGTGCAAGCACTGTCAGCAGTGTTCATTCTGGGAGTGGACAACTGGGAAGCAGACTTCCTCAGCAGACACGACCTCCACCCGGGAGAGTGGGGACTTCATCAAGAAGTCTTCACGCAGATTGTAAATCGATGGGAGCTGCCACAGGTGGACATGATGGCGCCCCGCCTCAAAAAAAAATTAAAGAGGTATTGCGCCAGGTCAAGGGACCCTCAGGCGATATCTATGGACGCACTGGTGACACCTTGGGTATTCCAGTCGGTCTATGTGTTTCCTCCTCTTCCTCTCATACCCAGGGTACTGAGAATCGTAAGAAAAAGAGGAGTGACAACAATACTCATTGTTCCGGATTGGCCAAGAAGGACTAGGTACCCGGAACTGCAAGAAATGCTCACAGAGGACCCATGGCCTCTGCCTCTCAGACAGGACCTGTTGCAACAGGGGCCCTGTCTGTTCCAAGACTTACCGCGGCTGCGTTTGACGGCATGGCGGTTGAACGCCGGATCCTAGCAGAAAAGGGCATTCCGGAAGCAGTTATTCCTACGCTGATAAAGGCTAGGAAGGACGTGACAGCAAAACATTATCACCGTATATGGCGAAAATATGTTGCTTGGTGTGAGGCCAGGAAGGCCCCTACAGAGGAATTCCAGCTGGGTCGATTCCTGCACTTCCTACAGTCAGGTGTGACTATGGGCCTAAAATTAGGGTCCATAAAGGTCCTGATTTCGGCCCTATCTATTTTCTTTCAAAAAGAACTGGCTTCACTGCCGGAGGTTCAGACTTTTGTTAAGGGAGTGCTGCATATTCAGCCTCCTTTTGTGCCACCAGTGGCACCTTGGGATCTTAACGTGGTCTTGGCTTTCCTGAAATCCCACTGGTTTGAGCCACTTAAGACAGTGGAGCTAAAGTATCTCACGTGGAAAGTGGTCATGCTGTTGGCCCCCAGAATTGGCGGCTTTGTCATGTAAAAGCCCCTATCTGGTTTTCCATATGGACAGGGCAGAATTGCGAACTCGTCCGCAGTTTCTGCCAAAGGTAGTGTCATCTTTTCATCTGAACCAACCCATTGTGGTGCCTGCGGCTACTTGTGACTTGGAGGATTCCAAGTTGCTTGATGTAGTCAGGGCTTTGAAGATCTATGTTGCCAGGACGGCTGGAGTCAGGAAAACTGACTCGCTGTTTGTCCTGTATGCATCCAACAAGCTGGGTGCTCCTGCTTCAAAGCAAACCATTGCTCGCTGGATCTGTAACACGATTCAGCAGGCTCATTCTGCGGCTGGATTGCCGCATCCAAAATCAGTGAAAGCCCATTCCACAAGGAAGGTGGGCTCTTCTTTGGCGGCTGCCCGAGGGGGTCTCGGCATTACAGCTTTGCCGAGCTGCTACTTGGTCAGGTTCAAACACATTTGCTAAGTTCTACAAGTTTGATACCCTAGCTGAGGAGGACCAGGTGTTTGCCCATTCGGTGCTGCAGAGTCATCCGCACTCTCCCGCCCGTTTGGGAGCTTTGGTATAATCCCCATGGTCCTTACGGAGTCCCCAGCATCCACTAGAACGTTAGAGAAAATAAGAATTTACTCACCGGTAATTCTATTTCTCGTAGTCCGTAGTGGATGCTGGGCGCCCGTCCCAAGTGCGGACTTTCTGCAATACGTGTATATAGTTATTGCTTAACAAAGGGTTATGGTTATGTAGCATCGGTTGAGTGATGCTCAGTTGTTGTTCATACTGTTAACTGGGTAAGTTTATCACAAGTTGTACAGTGTGATTGGTGTGGCTGGTATGAGTCTTACCCTGGATTCCAAAATCCTTTCCTTGTAATGTCAGCTCTTCCGGGCACAGTTTCCTTAACTGAGGTCTGGAGGAGGGGCATAGAGGGAGGAGCCAGTGCACACCAGATAGTACTAAATCTTTCTTTGGAGTGCCCAGTCTCCTGCGGAGCCCGCTATTCCCCATGGTCCTTACGGAGTCCCCAGCATCCACTACGGACTACGAGAAATAGAATTACCGGTGAGTAAATTCTTATTTTTAGTTTCTGTATTGTACGGGCAACTATTTTATTATTAGGACCAGTTTTTTGAATAAATGTGTTTATTGTTTATAAAACATACTGCACTATTGGTCCTTTCTGCTTTCATCCCATATATGTGAGGTTTAAACCGGGGAGCAGCACCACCAGGATTAGTGTGATGAGAAGTATCCCCATTATACATTGAGATATGTGGTATTATGCGATTCAATTAGGTGGTTGGAATTCCACCATCCAAGGTACACCTTGAATTCACTGGGGTGTTACTATAGGTGGAGGTCACGATTTATGTGAGATAATGCACTAGGAGGCGCCTATTCTCATTTTTTGTCTTTTATATATATATATATATATATATATATATATATATATATTATTACATCTGTCTCAGTGTTACACACTGAACACCCCCTCCTGTATCAATTAAGTATTGTAGCAAAGGGAAGGAACAATTGAACCCCTTTCAGACATAGGTACCCGGCTTCAACCCAGCTCAGACCCGGGACACAGAGCACAGGTTGCAGCTGGGGTTGGCCTTTACAATCTTGGGCAGGCCCGGATTGGCCCTTGTTTCTACCGGGGAGGGTCCCGGTGGGCCGATTGGTGTGTGGGGCTGCCTCTCATATGTGGCTCCGCCCCCGGCAGCGTGTCACCCGCCGGCTGACTTACTCAACTAGTGCGGTGTGCGCCTCTGCCACCTTCCGCTATCAGGCTCCACCCGACTTAAAAGAGGGAGGAGAGACGGTGCGGCCACAGTGGATGCGTGTCCTGCAGGAGAGGTGAGTATAAGTCTACTCTGACCTCGGCCTGCACTGTGCTTCTGGGCCGCCCACTACCAGACTGTAATGCCGCCGGGAAAAATGGTGACATGTAGCCTGCCTTGATTGCTGCAGTCAGACAGATCTCCATATACCACTATCAGGCACTGCAGCTTGCAGAACATTTTTTTTAAAGACTGAGAGCTGCAGTGCCAGTGGTACATGGAGATCTGGATGGGGGGCACTGATACTGTGGGTGTTATTATATGTGCAAGGGGCACTGCTACCATGTGCATGCGTATAAGTGGTACTGCTATAGTGGGCATTATTATGTGTATAATAGCCACTGATACCGTGGGCATTATGGTGTATATAAGTGGCACTGCTACCATGGGCATGTCAAAGTCGAAAAATATCATGCTTCACATTGCCATATATTAACCCCATGCACATGCCCGCTGCTCGTGCGTATGGTCTGCTGTACGTGCACATGTCCGCAAATTGCGTACGCGCGCTCCGGCGAGTACGCGCGGTATATGCGTATTTACGGTAGAGTTTATGAGCTTGTAGCGGGCGACTCGTTTATAGTATATTTAACCCACATAGCATGTTTTGTAGGTATTATTCCCTTTAATAATATCTGTAAGTATGTTTAGTGTAACTGGTTCATGGACAAGGGAATTCCTCTTTGCATGATACGAAGGGTCAGACAGGGTCTGAGCGGTGGTGTTTAGTGTCTAACTGAAGAGTATTTTATTAGAAACAATCCGGTGCTGGTTAGGTAGAGATTAGTCGCTCCTGCGTATAGTTATGTTTAAAAGAAGTTTATGGACATTTAAATGTATTTGCTGTTTTATTACACATGAAGTGGGAGTCCTGAGGATGCCTCCCACCTGAGCAGTTGGAGAGAGACACATCCCCCCCCCCCCGTACGAACCCACCTCTGACCTTTTGTTATAATGCAGAGACAAATTCCTGTGTCCAATGAACAATGAGATTATAGGACCATTGTATTGTACAGTATACTGTGTATATAAAGACCCCCATAGCCAGACCAGCTCACTTCTCTCCACAAAGGTTTTCATCATTGATTAACTGAGAGCTGGTTTCCAGATAGCGCATGCGATTCATTCCCAAGTGTGTAAGTTTTTCTCTGTGGCCATTTCGTTACTCTGTATGTATGCAATTGTTCCTTTGTAGCTAACCTATAAGTGTTTGCCATTTATCCTCTTTCTGTTTATTTGTATTTGCAATCGTTTGCTAATGTTTGTATTTCTGCTTAGTTATTGTGTTTAGGTATTAATGTTAGTTTTGTAGTGTATAAGCTGTTAACTGTACTTTTCCCTTTTACTTACTAAAGATCATCTAGTAAAGGAGTTGGAACCTTAGCAAGGAGTGTGTGTTTCACTAGTTGGTATAAAGGGTTACAGAGCATCTCAATTGCTCAAACAGCTTGCATACTCACAAAGGTTCAGTGTTACACCATTATAGTACCACTGTATTAAGGATTGCAGTGTAAGCATATTCTGTGTTTAAAGATTATAAAGGTTACTGTCTGTGTGTACGCTCGCTGTGTGTATTCCGTACACCCATCGCAGCGTGTGTACGTAACTAGTGTACCACGTGTGAGATCTTTGTACGCAAATAGCGTACAAAGTGCGTAGCACGTGCACGAGGTTTAGCGGCCATTACGGCTTTTCGGTATTAGTAAATAGCCTATGTTAAAAGGTAGAAAACTGACTCTATCAATTGGGGGCAAGTCCGGTCCACCTCATATCCGCAGTCAGGCGAAAACGCGCAGACTTTATCGATCAGCAAAGGGCGGAAAGGTGGTATCTTGTAGTGCTGATCAGATGAGCGTCTGCGTCTGATTCTCTTGGTTTGTAGGGATGCTGGTGGAATCCGAAGAAGGTAAGAACATTAAGCTATTGTCTTTTTAAATCTGGTTTTAATTTCTATTTAGTGCCAACTGCACACGCAGATTGGATTGCTTGTCTGTTTAAATAGGTTTAAAAGTATTTTTAATCGCTCTGCATAGCTTGATAGTTTTATTTTTAACCAAGGCTTAAAATAACTTCAGGGGCTTGTATGATGATTCTCTTTGTGACAAAAGAAGCCGCATGGTCTGTCCTCCATTTTGTGTAACCCTCATGGATGTGGAAGGGAGAGGAGCAGCGGCCATTTTGGGAATAATCAGCCATCCATTGTCAAAAAGAAATCACCATTTATGAGTTTCCAATGCATTTATTTAATCCATATCATAATTAATTATAAATAGTTTAGATAGAGTTTAATGTAAGTTAATAGTAAAATGAATATTTGATTTAGGAAATACACAAATAAAACAAAGTTGTTGTTTTTTGTTTTTCTCCCTTCAAGAGTCTGTTTAACTCTGCTACTTGTGAGATGGGCCATTGAAATGCAAATGAACCTGTGTAACTGTTTTTTTTTTCCCAGCAGTGAAGGAAATCGCCTTCACAGATAGTTAAAAGCACATTCATATGCAAATTAGAAGCACTGAATAAGGTCTCATAGATGTAATATTATATGTGTGTGACATCAATGTATGTTATTAGATTCATTTAGAATTGCATTTTCATCTGTGTATTTTCACCTATCTACCTTCCTGTTTGCCATTTGCATTGATAACGTGCTGAGAAAGATTTGTTGCTATTTGTAGTTAAAAGTAAAAATTAATATTTAAGGGAGTAATTTTAAAACACGCACACAGCCTGGTCTAATATAAGTTGATACAATGAAATCTGTGTGGTGTTCGGTAAATGATTATAGCTAAATATCATTTGCATTTATAGAAACGTGTTATTTGCGTTACTGTGAGCATATCTGGCTTTTTGCATATGTGTCTCGGGCATCATGCGAGATTACGTACGCAAACACAAAGGCCTACACACGTGGCGTGTTTACGCAATGCAGTGTGCAGATATGCCCACTAGATACAAATCACACGATAGCATTGTTTTAGTAGGCGATACGGAAGCAACGCGATAATAGCACAAATTGATTTCAGTTTCCAAAATTTAGTTTAAATACCTTACTTTACTGTAATACCTCTGGGGAGAGCTATCAGATTACTGGAAATGATTTTTCTGGTCAGAAAACTATAGAATGATAGTGGGTTGAAAACGGTATGAGTGTATTGAACTCCTCTTGGTGAAGTCTTGGTGAAATCTTGGTGAAGTCTTGGGGAAATCTTGGTGAAGTCTTGGTGAAGTCTTGGTGAATCACGGTCTAGGTGAATACGTGATGAGCACGGTCTAGGTGAAAACGTGCGTGCACGGTCTTGGTGAACACGTGCGACGAAGTGTGATAATTTTGTGGTATTACACTCCGGCTGTTCTGGAGCACAGTAGGGAGACTCCAATGATCCTACCATTTATAGGCAACAAGTGTCTATAAGTGGTACGATTGGACCGCACGGTTGTATGTGTGACCAATAACGCAACGTGATATGAGGTCGTATATTTAAATTGCCCTCATGCGTGTTGTAGGGAGCACATGCAAGCGTGATTTGTGTAAAATATAAAGGTAAGGAATTTTCGCTGGTAGGGCCTGCAACGATTACGTGGGTCTGCTAAAAGGAGCAAATTCGTTGTACTTGGAGCAGAAGAAGCTGGTGGAAGAGCTTGGAAAACTCCCACCGTAGACTACTGTGTTTGGTGCATTTTAGGAAGTTTTTCTGTGTTAAAAAGGTCCACAATGGAAGCCAAGTGCACAACACAGGGACGTTTAGCAGTCAGGGTTCAGGCTGAAGAGGCTTGCAGAACCCGAGGGTCTGCTCGGTTAGTAATGTGGGGGAAGTATGGTCCCCACACTGAGACCTTTTGTGATGAATGGACACGAATGACTGTGGGGGATAAAGCACCTTTTCCTGGGATAGGTAGTTTTGACTCAGAGGTATTGCATAATTTTAAGGAGAAGGATCTGTCTCATAAAATCCGGGAAGCAACGGATTAGACATTATGATTGTTTACAGATATGGCAACAGGAAGGTGAGATACAAGGAGGATTAGCTTACACCGCTGACTCTCACTTTGGTAAGAAAAACATGGCAAATAGAGAACAAATGGCTGCAGAGAATGACATACTGGTATATGATAATTGTGCACTTAGCAACTGTATTATTAATGATAAGAATAATTGTAACAAATGTAATAATGATAGAAGGAAAACTGATAAATGTACAAATTCTAACCCGTGCAAGTTGCACCCCATGTTAAACTTCCCTCAGGATTACAAGCAAGAAAGTGAGCCCAGCACGATGTCGGCACCTTTTCCAGCAGCCATCATACAAGACATCCAGGTGGACGCGACCCAATCGGTAAAGGCAGTAGTCAAACCCCCTAACGGAGGGTCAGGTGAGGTCGTGTCCACAGGTACGTACGGTGTTACATATCACGCACAAACAAATGTATCTCATATTGTAGAACCAACACAAGATGATGTGGTTGAATTTAATCCTGTCAGGGTGATCACAGTCCCCAATGGGAAGACTGACGCTCAGGGAATCATTCCCGCCAGGGACAGTGCAATGCGCCGTCCCTGGTCCCGGACAGAATTAAGAGCAATTATATCTGAATTCCCTGATCCTAGGAAAGATCTAGTTGCATGTCAGAGGTTTATTAAAGAACTAGGAAACTCTGCCGAACCCACCAACAAAGGTTGGCGGACAGTGCTGAGGTCATGTTTGCCCTCCAGTGTTGACCCTACGAAATGTATTACTGATTGTAAATTAGACACAGAAGTACCTCATACGGAGGAATACAATCAGGAAAATATTAAGCAAATCAACCTACAGTTAGGAGTATACTTCCCAGACGTTGTCGAGTGGAACAAAATCTTCTCCATAAGACAAAGAGAAGGGGAAAGTACTTCTGATTATTTCAATCAAGCACTGCAAGAAATGGCTAGAGACACTGGGATCACGGACATTGAGGAAAATGCACAGCATAGAGAGATAGCGGGTAAAGTATTAATGGATGATTTAAAGGTAGTATTGAGAACAAGGGTACAGACCACCAACTCAAACTGGAGAAATATCTCGGTGGCTGCATTAAGAAAGTCCGCTGTTGGGCATGATCAAAACATCAGCAAGCACAGGGAGGCACAGGGAGGTAAGAAGCCTCAGATCCCTGTGGGTAAGTCAAAGGTGATAAGATGTTATAATTGCCAGAGGGAAGGTCATTTTGCACGAAAGTGTAGGTTTTGAAGATACACACAAGGTAGATAAACCCCCTAGACAAAAACACGAGCAAAGTTATGACACACGAAATTGTAATCAGGAATCACCTAGGAAGAAGTTTGGGCCGCACCTGTAATGTGCAGTCAGTAAAGTTGATCATTAGTCTTGACAGTAAGCCTGAGGTTACAGCTAATGAAATTGGGAGGTCATTCCTTGTAAACACAGGGACGGCCGGGTAAGCTTTGTAATTTATCTGTAAATGTTTCTTTTTCCCATCTCTGACGTTCACCACGACAGCTCCAGCTTCACATGACTACTTGGTCTTTTCAGAGGTCTACCCAACCCCAGTATGTCCTACCAGCATCGTTGTGTCCTGGCCAGGCACAAAAGGGTGAGGTTTGGAAATACTGGTGGGGGAGACTGTGCAAAGATACCAATGGACGTGTTGATATTGTTCTCTCTCTTTAGTTTTTTCTCATGTTTTCATGCGTTACAGATGGTATGTCACACATCAGTTAGACAAATGGTAATGCAAGATTTATTCTCCTTACAGAAAGATCGCTGAGTCGGAAAGAATATTGCATCACCGGAATGTTCGTTTGGAAGACTGAGAGACAGCACCTTTGAGATGACGACAGAGCAAGAAGAACAACAAGACTAGAAGACAAGAAAAAAAAAATAATCGTAACATTTTTCTCTCCCCTCAATTATTTTCTGTACCCCCATTACAAATTTCTCTTTCTCCTCCTGTAAGATGGACTCGCCCCAAGAGACTGCAGTCCGTGTTTTCCTGTTGACCCTGTTGTTGACCAGAGCAGTCTGTTTCGGTGAGAGTACCAGTGAGGTCGAGAAAGGATCTGGAATGGGTTCTGATGATCAGGATGGATTCGTAGAATTCCAATAGCAACACAATCACCGAGCAAAGGCGAGTACCAGAAAACGATCTAGTAGCCATGTTATTGATAGACATTGTGAAGGATTGTTAGCTGAAGAGAACTGCATCTGTAGGCATTGTGACAGTGTAGTCGAGGATGGGTGCATCAAGAAATGTCAGTCCAGTTTTAATATCCACATGGACCGGCATCCATTGAGTGACTATCACTCCTTAGTGGGTAAAGTGTTAAACCAGACAGATTGTTGGGTATGCTCTCAAGTACCTCAAGGTCATAGCAAATCAGGACTAGTACCATTCCCTTTAACTGTAGGAGAGGTACTTGAGTTAAGTGGTGGGAGGCCGGTGGACAAGAGGTTTAATATCTCTAGTCCTCCTAGTTTGAAGCTCCACCAATACCATTTGGATAAGTCCTTAGTATGCTTTAACATTTCCAATCCCCGAAAGCCGGGAAATTGGGAAGTGTCATGGAGTAATCAAACCATGACATTTTCACATAGAGCCGATAGAATGCCCATAGATTCAGAGCTTATACGCCAGATAGCCGACAGTGGAATATTTTTCCGGTATAGATATACTCTAGGAAGTAGGACCATGCGAGTTGTAGAAGTATCACCAGGATACTGTGCACATATCGTACAACCAGATACGTGTACTAGACAGATGGGAGAATTAGGGTTAGGAGATTTCACATGGAAAGTTTGTAACATGGTTATGTCATACTCCGTCCCATATGTTCTCCCCGATGATGCATATTTCATATGCGGGAGGAAGGCGTATAAGTGGCTTGCCCCAAACTCAGAGGGATTGTGTTACATTGGAAAAGTACTGCCTGAAGTAATGACTGTATCCCATATCAAAATGAAAGACATTCACTGTAGTGCCCAAGCTCCTTATACTCACACTCATTACGAGCACGTCGTTAAAAGGCACCTGATAGAAAGGACAGAGCATCCGGCCTCTGATTTGATCCATGAATCCACCGGGATTCAAGTCCTACTCGCGTTAGATATCACTCGTACCGCCAGAGGAGTGATAAATTATAGATATATATCTGCGCTAGCAAACTTGTTAGACAATATCACCGAAATGTATGACGACACGTTCAGGTATACTGGGAGAGAGTTACAAGCCTACAAAACAGAGCTGGTTCAGCATAGGATGATTCTCAATTACCTCACAGCAGTGACAGGCGGGTATTGTGTTACCCTAGCAACTCAGTATGGTGTAAAGTGCTGCACGTATATTACAAACAGCACTGAGGACCCGGCCGAGGTCATAGACCAAAAGATGGATGACATTTTGCAATTGAAGTGGGAGTTTCGAAGGAGGCATAATCTCACTCTCGCCGCTGTGGGTAATGAGCTGACCGGTTGGGTGTCATGGTTGAACCCACGAAATTGGTTCTCTGGTTTAGGAGAATGGGCCCAAGGCATTATAATGGATGTAGGGAAATTTATCTTGTGTATTCTGGGAGTCGTCATATTGGTTGGTCTGATATTTAGATGCGTTCAGACTTTAGCGAAGTGTAAACGTAGTACCAGAGTGATGAGTCTGAGGAGCGAGGACACCGTAATAACAACAACTAATTTAATTTATGACCCAACGATAGAGACAATGTTGTGATGAAAATGTGATTCCACGGTCCGTTTCTTTCACCCGTTTCTCCTTTGTTTTCCTCCAAGGTACAAGGACATCCACTTGGAAGAAGAATTTGACAACCTCTTTTATACAGACCATTGATGAATTGTGTCACAGACACCCAATACTTTTAGTGACTTTAACTATCTACTGGAAACCCAATACTTTAGAGACTGTAATTTTATGGACACTGGAAAAGCTTTTGTTCACCACTTCAGCAAAAGCACCGTGAGACATCAGACAACATGTACATCAGACAAGACATCAGACAAGACCCCAATCGGCGACTGTCTATTAAATCTCACATAGTTATATGACTGCATTTATAACGTCTGTTTCTTATCTTCATCTCTACAACCTCCAGGTAGTATCCCACATAGTCGACAGGTGATATTCACATACTAGCATCCACATACTCTCCCCCTTCATGTATCATCAACTAATGTGCACCCCATTTGTTGTAACCAAAAGCCGATAAGAGCTCGGTAGAGTTTGACAGCCCATCCACAGACCCTTGATACGGGATAAGAAGGATTCAAATGTATACTTCGCAATACCTCGAAGCTTGATTTAGAACACGTACGACACGATGATACATGACCCCTCAGACATGGATTCATACACACATGCTTTACTATCTCACTAGGTCATATCTTTCCCACCTTCTCCTCTCCTCCCTTTACCCAATCATAAAAAGGTATTTACATGATGACATATATTTTTCTGTTTGAATTGTTTAGGAAGTGGCAGTTATTGATGACTGCCAAAGGGTGGACTGTCAAAGTCAAAAAATATCATGCTTCACATTGCCATATATTAACCCCATGCACATGCCCGCTGCTCGTGCGTATGGTCTGCTGTACGTGCACATGTCCGCAAATTGCGTACGCGCGCTCCGGCGAGTACGCGCGGTATATGCGTATTTACGGTAGAGTTTATGAGCTTGTAGCGGGCGACTCGTTTATAGTATATTTAACCCACATAGCATGTTTTGTAGGTATTATTCCCTTTAATAATATCTGTAAGTATGTTTAGTGTAACTGGTTCATGGACAAGGGAATTCCTCTTTGCATGATACCAAGGGTCAGACAGGGTCTGAGCTGTGGTGTTTAGTGTCTAACTGAAGAGTATTTTATTAGAAACAATCCGGTGCTGGTTAGGTAGAGATTAGTCGCTCCTGCCTATAGTTATGTTTAAAAGAAGTTTATGGACATTTAAATGTATTTGCTGTTTTATTACACATGAAGTGGGAGTCCTGAGGATGCCTCCCACCTGAGCAGTTGGAGAGAGACACATCCCCCCCCCCGTACGAACCCACCTATGACCTTTTGTTATAATGCAGAGACAAATTCCTGTGTCCAATGAACAATGAGATTATAGGACCATTGTATTGTACAGTATGCTGTGTATATAAAGACCCCCATAGCCAGACCAGCTCACTTCTCTCCACAAAGGTTTTCATCATTGATTAACTGAGAGCTGGTTTCCAGATAGCGCATGCGATTCATTCCCAAGTGTGTAAGTTTTTCTCTGTGGCCATTTCGTTACTCTGTATGTATGCAATTGTTCCTTTGTAGCTAACCTATAAGTGTTTGCCATTTATCCTCTTTCTGTTTATTTGTATTTGCAATCGTTTGCTAATGTTTGTATTTCTGCTTAGTTATTGTGTTTAGGTATTAATGTTAGTTTCTCTAACGTCCTAGTGGATGCTGGGGACTCCGTCAGGACCATGGGGATTAGCGGCTCCGCAGGAGACAGGGCACAAAAATAAAGCTTTAGGATCAGGTGGTGTGCACTGGCTCCTCCCCCTATGACCCTCCTCCAAGCCTCAGTTAGGTTTTTGTGCCCGTCCGAGCAGGGTGCAATCTAGGTGGCTCTCCTAAAGAGCTGCTTAGAAAAAGTTTTTAGGTTTTTTATTTTCAGTGAGTCCTGCTGGCAACAGGCTCACTGCAACGAGGGACTTAGGGGAGAAGAAGTGAACTCACCTGCGTGCAGGATGGATTGGCTTCTTAGGCTACTGGACACCATTAGCTCCAGAGGGATCGAACACAGGCCCAGCCATGGAGTCCGGTCCCGGAGCCGCGCCGCCGACCCCCTTACAGATGCCGAAAAGCGAAGAGGTCCAGAAACCGGCGGCAGAAGACTTTTCAGTCTTCATGAGGTAGCGCACAGCACTGCAGCTGTGCGCCATTGTTGTCACACACTTCACACCAGCGGTCACGGAGGGTGCAGGGCGCTGCAGGGGGCGCCCTGGGCAGCAATGAGAATACCTTGTTCTGGCTAAAAAATACATCACATATAGCCCCTGGGGCTATATGGATGTATTTAACCCCTGCCAGGTCTCAGAAAACGGGAGAAGAAGCCTGCCGAAAAGGGGGCGGAGCCTATTCTCCTCAGCACACAGCGCCATTTTCCCTCACAGAAATGCTGGTGGGAAGGCTCCCAGGCTCTCCCCTGCACTGCACTACAGAAACAGGGTTAAAACAGAGAGGGGGGGCACTTATTTGGCGATATGATTATATATATTAAGATGCTATAAGGGAAAAACACTTATATAAAGGTTGTCCCTGTATAATTATAGCGTTTTGGTGTGTGCTGGCAAACTCTCCCTCTGTCTCCCCAAAGGGCTAGTGGGGTCCTGTCCTCTATCAGAGCATTCCCTGTGTGTGTGCTGTGTGTCGGTACGTGTGTGTCGACATGTATAAGGACGATGTTGGTGAGGAGGCGGAGCAATTGCCTGTAATGGTGATGTCACTCTCTAGGGAGTCGACACCGGAATGGATGGCTTATTTAGGGAATTACGTGATAATGTCAACACGCTGCAAGGTCGGTTGACGACAGGAGACGGCCGGCAAACCAATTAGTACCTGTCCAGGCGTCTCAAACACCGTCAGGGGCTTTAAAACGCCCATTTACCTCAGTCGGTCGACACAGACACGGACACTGACTCCAGTGTCGACGGTGAAGAAACAAACGTATTTTCCATTTGGGCCACACGTTACATGTTAAGGGCAATGAAGGAGGTGTTACATATTTCTGATACTACAAGTACCACAAAAGAGGGTATTATGTGGGGTGTGAAAAAACTACCTGTAGTTTTTCCTGAATCAGATAAATTAAATGAAGTGTGTGATGATGCGTGGGTTTTCCCCGATAGAAAATTATTGGCGTTATACCCTTTCCCGCCTGAAGTTAGGGCACGTTGGGAAACACCCCTTAGGGTGGATAAGGCGCTCACACGCTTATCAAAACAAGTGGCGTTACCGTCTCCAGATACGGCCGCCCTCAAGGAGCCAGCTGATAGGAGGCTGGAAAATATCCTAAAAAGTATATACACACATACTGGTGTTATACTGCGACCAGCGATCGCCTCAGCCTGGATGTGCAGCGCTGGGGTGGCTTGGTCGGATTCCCTGACTGAAAATATTGATACCCTTGACAGGGACAGTATTTTATTGACTATAGAGCATTTAAAGGATGCATTTCTATATATGCGAGATGCACAGAGGGATATTTGCACTCTGGCATCAAGAGTAAGTGCGATGTCCATATCTGCCAGAAGATGTTTATGGACACGACAGTGGTCAGGTGATGCAGATTCCAAACGGCACATGGAAGTATTGCCGTATAAAGGGGAGGAGTTATTTGGGGTCGGTCCATCGGACCTGGTGGCCACGGCAACACCTGGAAAATCCACCTTTTTTACCCCAAGTCACATCTCAGCAGAAAAAGACACCGTCTTTTCAGCCTCAGTCCTTTCGTCCCCATAAGGGCAAGCAGGCAAAAGGCCAGTCATATCTGCCCAGGGATAGAGGAAAGGGAAGAAGACTGCAGCAGGCAGCCCATTCCCAGGAACAGAAGCCCTCCACCGCTTTTGCCAAGTCCTCAGCATGACGCTGGGGCCGTACAAACAGCTGCGGTGGGGGGTCGTCTCAAGAGTTTCAGTGCGCAGTGGGCTCACTCGCAAGTGGACCCCTGGATCCTACAAGTAGTATCCCAGGGGTACAGATTGGAAGTTCGAGACGTCTCCCCCTCGCAGGTTCCTGAAGTCTGTTTTACCAACGTCTCCCTCCGACAGGGAGGCAGTATTGGAAACAATTCACAAGCTGTATTCCCAGCAGGTGATAATCAAAGTACCCCTCCTACAACAAGGAAAGGGGTACTATTCCACACTATATTGTGGTACTGAAGCCAGACGGCTCGGTGAGACCTATTCTAAATCTGAAATATTTGAACGCTTACATACAAAGGTTCAAATCAAGATGGAGTCACTCAGAGCAGTGATAGCGAACCAGGAAGGGGACTATATGGTGTCCCTGGACATCAAGGATGCTTACCTCCATGTCCCAATTTGCCCTTCTCACCAAGGGTACCTCAGGTTCGTGGTACAAAACTGTCACTATCAGTTTCAGACGCTGCCGTTTGGATTGTCCACGGCACCCCGGGTCTTTACCTAGGTAATGGCCGAAATTATGATTCTTCTTCAAAGAAAAGGCGTCTTAATTATCCCTTACTTGGACGATCTCCTGATAAGGGCAAGGTCCAGAGAACAGTTGGAGGTCGGAGTAGCACTATCTCAAGTAGTTCCACGACAGCACGGGTGGATTCTAAATATTCCAAAATCGCAGCTGTCTCCGACGACACGTCTGCTGTTCCTAGGGATGATTCTGGACACAGTCCAGAAAAAGGTGTTTCTCCCGGAGGAGAAAGCCAGGGAGTTATCCGAGCTAGTCAGGAACCTCCTAAAACCAGGAAAAGTGTCAGTGCATCATTGCACAAGGGTCCTGGGAAAAATGGTGGCTTCTTACGAAGCGATTCCATTCGGCAGATTTCACGCAAGAACTTTTCAGTGGGATCTGCTGGAAAAAGGGTCCGGATCGCATCTTCAGATGCATCAGCGGATAGCCCTGTCTCCAAGGACAAGGGTGTCTCTTCTGTGGTGGCTGCAGAGGGCTCATCTACTGGAGGGCCACAGATTCGGCATTCAGGACTGGGTCCTGGTGACCACGGATGCCAGCCTGAACGGCTGGGGAGCAGTCACACAAGGAAAAAATTTCCAGGGAGTGTGATCAAGTCTGGAGACTTCTCTCCACATAAATATACTGGAGCTAAGAGCAATTTACAATGCTCTAAGCTTAGCAAGACCTCTGCTTCAAGGTCAGCCGGTATTGATCCAGTGGGACAACATCACGGCAGTCGCCCACGTAAACAGACTGGGCGGCACAAGAAGCAGGAGGGCAATGGCAGAAACTGCAAGGATTCTTCGCTGGGCGGAAAATCATGTGTTAGCACTGTCAGCAGTGTTCATTCCGGGAGTGGACAACTGGGAAGCAGACTTCCTCAGCACGACCTCCACCCGGGAGAGTGGGGACTTCATCGGGAAGTCTTCCACATGATTGTGAACCGTTGGGAAAGACCAAAGGTGGACATGATGGCGTCCCGCCTGAACAAAAAACTGGACAGGTATTGCGCCAGGTCAAGAGACCCTCAGGCAATAGCTGTGGACGTTCTGGTAACACCGTGGGTGTACCAGTCGGTGTATGTGTTCCCTCCTCTGCTTCTCATACCTAAGGTACTGAGAATTATAAGACGTAGAGGAGTAAGAACTATACTCGTGGCTCCGGATTGGCCAAGAAGGACTTGGTACCCGGAACTTCAAGAGATGCTCACAGAGGACTCATGGCCTCTTCCGCTAAGAAGGGACTTGCTTCAGCAAGTACCATGTCTGTTCCAAGACTTACCGCGGCTGCGTTTGACGGCATGGCGGTTGAACGCCGGATCCTAAGGGAAAAAGGCATTCCGGAAGAGGTCATTCCTACCCTGGTCAAAGCCAGGAAGGAGGTGACCGCACAACATTATCACCACATGTGGCAAAAAAAATATGTTGCGTGGTGTGAGGCCAGGAAGGCCCCACGAAGAAATTTCAACTCGGTCGATTCCTGCATTTCCTGCAAACAGGAGTGTCTATGCGCCTCAAATTGGGGTCCATTAAGGTTCAAATTTCGGCCCTGTCGATTTTCTTCCAGAAAGAATTGACTTCAGTTCCTGAAGTCCAGAAGTTTGTCAAGGGAGTACTGCATATACAACCCCCTTTTGTGCCTCCAGTGGCACTGTGGGATCTCAACGTAGTTCTGGGATTCCTCAAATCACATTGGTTTAAACCGCTCAAATCTGTGGATTTGAAATATTTCACATGGAAAGTGACCATGATGTTGGCCCTGGCCTCGGCCAGGCGAGTGTCAGAATTGGCGGCTTTGTCTCACAAAAGCCCATATCTGATTGTCCATTCGGACAGGGCAGAGCTGCGGACTCGTCCCCAGTTTCTCCATAAGGTGGTGTCAGCGTTTCACCTGAACCAGCTTATTGTGGTACCTGCGGCTACTAGGGACTTGGAGGACTCCAAGTTGCTAGATGTTGTCAGGGCCCTGAAAATATAGGTTTCCAGGACGGCTGGAGTCAGGAAAACTGACTTGCTGTTATCCTGTATGCACCCAACAAACTGGGTGCTCTTGCTTCTAAGCAGACGATTGCTAGTTGGATGTGTAGTACAATTCAGCTTGCACATTCTGTGGCAGGCCTGTCACAGCCAAAATATGTAAATGCCCATTCCACAAGGAAGGTGGGCTCATCTTGGGCGGCTGCCCGAGGGGTCTCGGCTTTACAACTTTGCCGAGCTGCTACTTGGTCAGGGGCACACCCTGGCTGAGGAGGACCTGGAGTTCTCTCACTCGGTGCTGCAGAGTCATCCGCACTCTCCCGCCCGTTTGGGAGCTTTGGTATAATCCCCATGGTCCTGACGGAGTCCCCAGCATCCACTAGGACGTTAGAGAAAATAAGATTTTACTTACCGATAAATCTATTTCTCGTAGTCCGTAGTGGATGCTGGGCGCCCATCCCAAGTGTGGATTGTCTGCAATACTTGTACATAGTTATTGTTACAAAAAAATCGGGTTGTTATTGTTGTGAGCCGTCTGTTCAGAGGCTCCTACGTTTGTCATACTGTTAACTGGGTTCAGATCACAAGTTGTACGGTGTGATTGGTGTGGCTGGTATGAGTCTTACCCGGGATTCAAAATCCTTCCTTATTGTGTACGCTCGTCCGGGCACAGTATCCTAACTGAGGCTTGGAGGAGGGTCATAGGGGGAGGAGCCAGTGCACACCACCTGATCCTAAAGCTTTATTTTTGTGCCCTGTCTCCTGCGGAGCCGCTAATCCCCATGGTCCTGACGGAGTCCCCAGCATCCACTACGGACTACGAGAAATAGATTTATCGGTAAGTAAAATCTTATTTTTGTAGTGTATAAGCTGTTAACTGTACTTTTCCCTTTTACTTACTAAAGATCATCTAGTAAAGGTGTTGGAACCTTAGCAAGGAGTGTGTGTTTCACTAGTTAGTATAAAGGGTTACAGAGCATCTCAATTGCTCAAACAGCTTGCATACTCACAAAGGTTCAGTGTTACACCATTATAGTACCACGGTATTAAGGATTACAGTGTAAGCATATTCTGTGTTTAAAGATTATAAAGGTTACTGTCTGTGTGTACGCTCGCTGTGTGTATTCCGTACACCCAGCGCAGCGTGTGTACGTAACTAGCGTACCACGTGTGAGGTCTTTGTACGCAAATAGCGTACAAAGTGCGTAGCACGTGCACGAGGTTTAGCGGCCATTACGGCTTTTCGGTATTAGTAAATAGCTTATGTTAAAAGGTAGAAAACTGACTCTATCAGGCATTACTATGAGTATAAGCGGTACTGCTTCCATGGGCATTATTATGTATATAAGCAGCACTGATACTGTGGCATTGTTATGTATATAAGCAGCACTGATACTGTGGGTATTATTATGTGTATACGGTGGCATTGTTATGTATATAAGCAGCACTGATACTGTGGGTATTATTATGTGTATAAGCGGCACTGCTACCGCGGGTATTATGTATATAAGCAGCACTGATACTGTGGGCATTATTATGTATGTAAGCAGCACTGATACTGTGGGCATTATTATGTATATAAGCGGCACTGATATTGTGGCATTGTTATGTATATAAGCAGCACTGATTCTGTGGGCATTATTATGTGTATAAGCGGTACTGATTCTGTGGGCATTATTATGTGTATAAGCGGCACTGCTACCGTGGCCATTATTATGTGATTATGTGTATAAGCGGCACTGACACCGTGGTCATGATTATGTGATTATATGTATAAGTGGCCCTGGAAGGGTGCAAGAAGAAATCCTCTAGTCAGGGACAGCATTGCTCTGAATTGAATAGCTCCGGGAGCTCCCTCCCAGCGATATTCAATCCTCGTTGAACTGAATTGACCCCTAAGAAGCCGAGAGACAAATTAAGAGTTGAACAAATAGAGAGGAGAAGCTTTCAGGAAATGGACTGAGATATTTAGTGAGTGTACAGAGGATTAAATGTCACCCAGTTTAAATTTCTTAGCTACTCCTGTTACAACATAATACTTTCTAAACGTTTAATGTTAGGTGCAGCTAATTTGACATGCTCTGCTTTTTGTTGGTGCAACTCTGCCTACATTACATTTTGAATTAATCCCATATACTTTGGTATTGGCTCCACCTACATTTGGTTTGGTGCCACCCCCGTGAGGCCACTTCTATACATTTTTCCAGGGCCACTTTTGTTTTCCAATCCGTCACTGCACATGGGTGATGATGATGACACAGTTTATTCCCGAGTTGTCACCCTCCAGTGGCCCAGGTCTTCTGGCATTCAGCTGTGGGCGTATGGAGATGGTCTCAGATGCCTTAATAAATTACAATTGATTTGTCCTCAGAACTAGGAATTTTACAGATACATCTGAGCATAAGATGTGGGACTGAAATAGATGTTTATGATCACTATGAAGAATATACTGTACTTACACTGTTAACAATTTAGGCTGACATTAGAGCTCTTGATCTAGATTGCAGCATTGATATATATATATATATATATATATACATACATGTTTTTTGGACTAGAACTATGATGTTCACAACTATAGATTCTGAGTAGTCCACAAGCGCTACCAACATCAAACTAAGCACATTACAGACAAATTAATGTATATATGTGTATGAGGATCTTTTCTTTTGGAGGTTAAGAGTCCTCCAGGTGTTAGATAAATTCCTTCTTGCTATTCGCACCTCTGGACTGACCTCCTCTCAATGGGGGATGTTCCTCAAAAGGTTTCTTTTCAGTACCCCTCAGAGCATCCGGTCCCTGGGATTTCACCCTTCTTAAATACAGAACGCTCACCTCATATATCTGCCCTATATGCCTTGAATGGTTTCTTTGCTTTACTTCGTTTTTCATATGACCCTCTGTACATATATCATCGAAGCAGATCCTGTCCCATATACACAATGCTCACCTTATGCTGAGGCCCTATGTTCCTTGAAAGGTTTCTTTCTTCGTATGTCCTTAGGGTTCCCTTCAACACCCCGGGACATTTTCATACAGTGTATCCAAAGGTATAAAAAACCCAAAGTCCAGAATATCATAAAAGACGTTCAAAAATTTATTTCCAACAGGACATAAAATTCCATAAAAATGGTAAGAAATATATATTATTAAAATAAGCCCCTAAACAATAGTGGCCACAAGATCATCCCACATAATACCCCTCGGAACCCGTCAGGGAATGATGTATTACCCTGTATCAAAAACGGATCTTAGGGATTCCTCCTAAAGTCCTGGTTCCGGGCCTGGGAAAAAAATGAGAAAACCTTACCACTTGGGGTCATAAAAAGTAGTGCCAACGCGTTTCGGATAACAAATCCTTCCTCAGGGCACCTATGTGGGATGATCTTGTGGCCACTATTGTTTAGAGGCTTATTTTAATAATATATATTTCTTACCATTTTTATGGAATTTTATGTCCTGTTGGAAATAAATTTTTGAACGTCTTTTATGATATTCTGGACTTTGGGTTTTTTATACCTTTGGATACACTGTATGAAAATTTCCCGGGGTGTTGAAGGGAACCCTAAGGACATACGAAGAAAGAAACCTTTCAAGGAACATAGGGCCTCAGCATAAGGTGAGCATTGTGTATATGGGACAGGATCTGCTTCGATGATATATGTACAGAGGGTCATATGAAAAACGAAGTAAAGCAAAGAAACCATTCAAGGCATATAGGGCAGATATATGAGGTGAGCGTTCTGTATTTAAGAAGGGTGAAATCCCAGGGACCGGATGCTCTGAGGGGTACTGAAAAGAAACCTTTTGAGGAACATCCCCCATTGAGAGGAGGTCAGTCCAGAGGTGCGAATAGCAAGAAGGAATTTATCTAACACCTGGAGGACTCTTAACCTCCAAAAGAAAAGATCCTCATACACATATATACATTAATTTGTCTGTAATGTGCTTAGTTTGATGTTGGTAGCGCTTGTGGACTACTCAGAATCTATAGTTGTGAATGTGAAATTGGATTTGGTGTATCCGAGAGTTTTAGTACAAAGCGGCTCCATAGGCGCAAGTTACATCCTTCTTTATTTCTTTTTATTTAGAACTATGATGTATCTATTTTTGCATTCCTATTCCTATATTTTTGCACCCACATTCCGATCCCCACACATTACATCAGCAACTTACAGTACTGTATAGTTGAGATTGTCACTGCATTTGATAGTTGACTTCGAAGCGCTGTGTATTAGCTTTTGGTACAGTATAACACCCCAATAGACAGAAAAGGGTCAGAGGATCCCTGCTACACTGGCGCAAAGTTGCCCTAGATTATGTTCCTCCTGAAATGTCACCACATTCAAAGACATACATGTAACAAGAATTGGGTGGACACAACCCTGGGCGCTGATGGATAAATTACATATCTGGTAGGGTATATACAATACGTTCCTTCAAGTGAAATCCGGTTTAGGTATCCTTCCTTTTCTATTTCTTCAGATATTGCCACGTGCTTGGTTTCAAGTGGATGATGTGGTGAACATAAAATATATTAAAATACAACAAATGTGTAGAACAATTTCTAAATTAAAACATTAAGGTCCATAAATTCCTGGGTGATTCAAACAAAATAGTGATATTTTGTGTGGCGAGGAGCGTACCCAAACTCACACTTTGGGAAGTGATAACATGCAAAACAAGGTTTCTTTAAATAAGTGATCTCAATTGTTGTTGCTGATCATATACTTTATTATGGTTATTCTCGTAGTATCAAATGGGCGTGCCCCACTCACTGTGATTGTGAGATGACGAAAGCATATAAAGGTATCTTTAACATCTGATGTGAAATGGAAAGGCGTACCCCACTCACTATTTATATGGAGGACAACAGGCACATCAAGGTATCTTTCACATATTAAGTAAGAAAATGGTTTGGCAAGCGTACCCCACTCACAATGATGAAGATGGGTCCAAAGCACATCAAGGTATGTTTAACTTTAGTCGTCTGAGCAGCGGTCCCAAGGATAATTTCCAACCAAAACCATACATATAGGCAGTAAAAAAAAGTGGTGTCCCTTAACTTTAGACGTCCAAGCAGTGGTCCCAGGGACAGTTTTCAACCAGAACCATATATATAGGCAGGAAAAAATATGGTGTCTACAAGATTATAAAAAACAATAAAAGTTTATTCCAAAAAAGTCCCCAAACACAAGGGGCATGGTAACACACATATTAAAAACATGAGAGACATGGGTGCCAGCTGTTTTATGGGGCACTGAACTTGTGCAAACAATTGGACCAGACATTCACGATTCTTCCGACAAACGCAGGGCCATCTACTCTTTGAGGAAATACTTCTGGAACTCTCTTTAATGCTCAAGTACACATTCTAGCCTGGCATTTTCTTGGATCTATATTGCCACATCCATTTTGCCTCTGCTGCTCGCACAATAAGTTTGTCATGGGTCGAGTATCAAGTTCCATTTTGGACTTTTTCTTCCACCTTGGTGGGTCAGTGTAACTTTGCAATAAAAAAAAAGCCCAGCACACATAAGTACCAGAACCCTGCAACAAGACATTATGCAAAATAACTGTAATGAATGGTGGTGGAGTTACATACAGAAGGACACATTGTATACAGAAGGTCGTAATAAGGTCAATACATCTGCTGTGTCCATGTTAATTGATGCAATATTGCGGTACACGGTGGTGTATTTTACAATTATTAATTACAATTCAATGTATATACATATTGAATACAGGTAAACGTAAGGGGGTACACACGGAGAGATCCGTGCTTAAATTCTAAGCAATCTGACATTTAGCGCATGCTAAATCTAGTAGATCACTTACTTCACTGCTGTGTGAAGTGAGCGGCCCCCCTGTCCCCCGTCCCCCCTCGCTCAGCACACATTGCGCTGAGTGCTGAGCACGGGGAGAGATGTGTGCTGAGTGGTCTGTGCTAGATCGCTCAGCACACATCTCCCCCATGTGTACATGGCTTTACTGTTGCTGTGTTACGCTGGCTTCTCTGACTGAGACTCTGCCTGGGACTTTGGGCCAGCGGTCTGGGTGTTCAATGTGGCATCTAATGTGGTGCTGCTTGGGTCTTCACTGGTCACAGATGAGTCCATATCACTAGCATCATCTAACAACACTTGCAATGATGGCGGGCTCACTTGACTGCACTCCTGCATTGCAGGCAATGGGGATGTGCTACATGAGGACAGGGCAATAGTGTCTGAAAGTGGGGAGTTTCCAAAAATAGCATTGCAGAGGTTGTAATAAGCCCACTCCATGTGTCCGGCACTACTCCTGTTTCTATTGTGATCATGGATCTAGCTGAGGTGTTTACAAATGGCAATAACCACTTGCCTGGCATAATCGCATTGTTTGCGACCACACTAGCAAGTGCATTATCTGATCTGGAAGCAAACTATGAGACCAGTCAGATACATAGCGTAGTCGGCTGCTGGAAGATTATCTACCTGCAGCTGTCACTCACAGAGCGACCTCCTGGTGATGGTGATCGGTCAGCACAGAAGGTACCCTCATTCAGTTGCTGCATACAGGAGAAGCCAACCAGAAAATATAATTACCCCCCTCCCCTTAGTTTGTACCTGGTGGCTGAAGTAAGGTTTACATGCAATAGGGTTTGTGTGTCAGTTATCATCATGCAAACCATTCAAGTTTACCTTAGTATACTTGTTCCACTGCCCATTTCCTGAGATGTAAGCATTGCTTAAAGTGTGATCTATATTTCCTTTAATGAATAAAAAGGTGGTCATTGCAGCCAAATGTACATGCTTCAGTTTCCTATTATACCCAATATAATTATGCTGTGACACTTTTAAAGGTGTATCCATTCGCTTGTACCACTTTCTGCGGCTAAGTGTTAGTCATACAGTCACATTTATAATTTACAAAAAATAGCATAATTCAGGCATAGTTTACAAAGCTTCTTACTAAAAATGAAACCATTGCTTCCTGTTTGTTGTATTGCTGCATCTTCACTGACAAAGTTCACTAATCAGGAAAAAATCTTTGTAGTTTCACGGTCCTTTTGTTGAGTTGAATGGTATTCATGCATGAGGACTGCAAATTATGCTGCATCCAAAGCATTTTTAACAGACACTGCTAAGAAAGTCCATAATGGGCTGCTAGGTAAGATTGTCATACTTACCGACTTTCTGGCTGCCCCCTACGGGAGATGGCAGCCATGTTGGCACAACAAGGAGAATGGCATTGTCATAGGTGGGTGGTACAGGGGCATGGATGCGCATTTGCATCATCACGGCCTCGCCTTCCAGTATACAATGCCCAGAGTACCAGTACTGTAAAGCGAGGGCAGGGCTTCAATGACATGTTTCAGCGCAAATTGCATCATCGGCCCCCCAGACTGCCCACTTTTGTGGACGGCCGCAGGAAGGTGTCAGCGGCTGCAGGTGCAAGGGGTTATGGGGCCGGCTCTGAGAGTGCCACAAGATTTTCAGGAGCCTCTCATCCGTTTCAGGAGAGTAGGCAAGTATGACAGTTAACAGTCAGCAAAAAATAGCTGAGTAAAAACATACATCTTTATTCTATACAAGTGCTTTAACCAAGATGTGGTCGAATAGAATGTGACCACAGTCAGATGGGCTTTTACTAATACTTTCACATCCCAAGCATCCATGCCCTCTTGCTCTGTCCCTGTTAGGGAACTCCAGCACTACATGTGCGAGACCACTAGAGTTGGTGAGAGGGTCTTACTCCAATAACAGCAGCCTCTGTTTCCTTAGAGCTGTATGCGCTAACCGGTACTTGAGATGCCACCTGGACTTAAGCCTCTAGCAGTAGGGGCTCACATTATAGGCTGGGGACCACAAGGTAATAACCTGGAGTGTAGCAGCAGGATGACTCGGCAAGGCTGGGGTAACAATGGGGGTAATTCAGATCTGATTGATGGGCTACGTTTTTTGCTGCCCTGCGATCAGATAGTCGCCGCCTACAGGAGGACGGGAAAAGCATGTGCAAGTGTGCGATCGCTTTGTTAGCAGAGCTGCACAAAAAAAAACTATTTGTGCAGTCTCTGCACAGCCCAGGACTTACTCAGCCACTGCGATTGAATCCTCCTAATTGGGGCCGGAGCTGACGTCAGACACCCTCCCTTAAAATGACTGAGCCTTCCTACGTTTTACCGGACACTCCAGTAAAATGGTCAGTTGCCACCCACAAACGTGTTATTATTTTGTTTTAAATATTGTTAAACATTTAAGGGTTAAGAAATTGGGTGTTGACACGACCCCTTGGCGCCGATTCTTCTATTGTTGTGTATATCCATATTTAGTTCCGTCTAACAGGGGACTTAGCTGAATCAGTCCGCCTTTATTAAATTTCCTCTGGTTTTATTTAAGGTGACAGTCTTAATTAAGTAAACTAATTAGCGCAGAGGGAGAATATTTGTTTGCTATATTTATATATATATATATATATATTTATATATATACAGATATAGCACACATTCATATATACATACACAAACACAGATATACTGTACACAAACACACATACATACATACATACATACATACTGTACATACACCAGCGCGCAAACACACATCCATACATACAAACAAATGCACACATAAACTCAAAGTTCAAACTTACATGATCTAGCAGGCAGGCAGTCTGAGCAGAAGCCAGGTGGCAGTGTGAGAGGACGGTGGCTGAGTATACACAGCCAGCAGCTCCCCCGGACGTTCTGTAAGCAGAGAGCTCCATAGCTCTCTGTTACTGCTGCAGCTTCGCGGTCGCGATCGTGATCGCGGTCGCGCCTTTTGCTGAGACAGAGACAAAGCTGTCTCCATCTCAAAATTGAAAGCTCAACTCATAGCTCAGTTTAGAAGACTTACTCTTTTAAACGTCACACTTGTATTAATCGTTTTTCTGTATTCACCAACAAAAAAGGGCCAAATGAAGCAAACTACTTGGTTCGTAATTTTCTGACACAACAAACCAAAATTCTATTATTACTGACTTGACTACCTAGTTCACAAAGGTCATATATGAATAAATTACCTTTGTTAATAAAAGCTTTAACATCTTCTAACAATGTTAATCTCTTTGAATCAGCCAAGAATAAATTTTAAGTGACAAAAAGACTTAGTATGATTTTCTATGAAAAAACTGATACCGCTATTACCAAACCTTGGGGTATATTTACTTAAATTCGTATTTTTCAGAATGAGGTTAAAGATCAAACACGAATGACATCGAAAGTGTAAATTTGCAACTTTTTGAATTTATTACGACTAATTTACTAAGCTGTCGTATTTTTCTATTTCGTGTTTTCCCATGTCGATGTCATTCGTAGTTTTGTAAGGTAAAATGCGGCCGATTTAGTGGTTTTGCGGCCGTGTTATGATGTTTTTTTTACGACTGCGTCACATTTTAGTCACGGCAGTGTTTGTCCGGTCACGTCCGCGTTTTTTTTATAAGTTTAGTTTTTGTCACTCGTCCGTGATTGGTTTGATTCGTGATGGAGGAGTGTCTGTGCACATTACAATAAAAACGCCCCAAACCGTCAGCACCTCGTGGGTTTAGCTAGTGGAGAGGTGAGAGGAAGGTGTGTTAGGAGTTGGAGAGTTTTTTGGAGTTTGAGGAGGATTTGAGGAGGTTATTTGCGATTGTTGAGTGCTGTACTGTGTGGTAAGTACTAAGTAGTCTTGTCATACTTGTTGTGTAGTTATTTAAAAGTTTGTCTACTTTTTTGTCATTGTTTTTTATTTCACGTCTATTGTCATTGTTTGTGAGTGAGTGTGTGTGTGTGTGTGTGTGTTTGGTGTGTGGTGTGTAGTGGTAGTGGAGGAGTGTGTTTTCTGTTTTTTTTCTCAGTGTTATTTGTTGTTTTTCCTGATTATGTCCCAGTCAGAGGTGAGTGTGGTGGAGGAGGTGAGTGAGAGGGAGGAGGTGAGTGAGGTGGAGGGGGTGAGTGAGGAGGAGGGGGTGGCTGCTGCTGCGGCCTCCAGTGATAGTGATGGTGTTGTGGCTCCGCAGCCACGCACCACTACAAAGACTGGCCGCAATGTAAAATTCAGCTACGCTGAAAATATGGCTTTGGTGCGGGAGCTGATGAGGCATCATCGGCAGTTGTTTGGCCATGATGCTGCAAAGGTGTCATCACGCAGGAAGTCTGTTCTGTGGGGGAAGGTCATTGCGGCTGTGAATAGTGAGGGTGTGGTGAGGCGGACCGAGGACACGTGTCGTAAGCGTTTTTAAGACATAAAGCGCCGTGTCAAGGCGAAGATGGCCAAGGAGGCTAAATCAGCCCGCCAAACCGGGGGTGGACACCCCTTCCGTGCATCTTATCGTGATTGGGAGGAGCCTGTGCGTGCACTCATTCCGCCAGAAGTGGTTGGTGCGACTCATGTACGGGATTCTGACCGGCCAAGGCAGGATGGTGAGTTTAATTTTTTTAATTAAAAATGTAAACATCTGTGTTTTGTCCTTTGTTGTCTGAAATTTCTTCAAGCTAATTGTGATTGTCAGTTTGTTAATTCTTCTAATGTGTTGGTGATGTAGTGCAGGCCTGGCCAACCTGTGGCTCTCCAGGTGTGGCGAAACTACAAGTCCCATCATGCCTTGCCTCAGTTTTGCTATTAGTGAATGCTAAAACTGTGGCAGGGCATGCTGGTATGTGTAGTTTTAATACATCTTGAGAGCCACAGGTTGGCCAGGACTGATGTAGTGTTAATATCAATTATGTATATTTTTTTCCTTTGTATAGTTTTTTTTCTCTGGTTGCCTTGGCCTTTTCCTGGCGTTTGATATCAGTAGTAAATCTTTGTAGGTGTATTTTAAAGAAGTGTGATGAATATGTTTTATGTAAAGTGTTTTTTTATAAAGATTTCATAGGATTTATGTTTATTGTGTGTTGTTGTGGGTTGTCCTTTGTGTGTTTGATGTGTTTTTCATGCATATTTGTTTTTGCAGTTTACATTTTTGTGCAGATATTTGTGGCTGGTGTTTTCTTGTTTGTTTTTAAATTGGTACCTTGGCGTGCAATATTGTGGTTGTGTCAAGCTATGTCGTTTGGATTTTAACCATTATAATATTGTGCATTATTTGCCTTTGTGTATGGATTATTTGGTGAAATTGTATCTTATTTAAAGTATACACACTCAATGAAGTCAGGCAGAAAAGCATAAGCATAGTTTAGTTTACTTATCATCAGGTTCCACATATGTTTACATCACAATAAGGATTTTGCAAAAACATTGTTAAAAAAAGTATGTTCATAAGGTCATTCTTCATATTTTTACAGTACGAAAGAGAAGCAGCACAGCCAGGCCACATACAGCACTGCCAAGTGATGCAGATGGTGGGAATGCAGGTAAGATTTAACTGTAAACACATATTCAGCAAACACATAGAAACACAAAATGTTAATGTTTATCTTATCACATAGGTTCTTCTTCTGCAAACCCCCCTCCACTAAGGCGCCCATCACAGGGCTCGGTGACTGTGCCTAGGAGGCCAACCAAGAGACGCCGTCTTGAGGCTGAATCAGCAGCACCATCATCACCACCCCAACGGCGCATCTCCGCAGTGTTGTCCCTGCCACCACAAGCAATTTTGGCCAGTCCACAAAGCGAGGATCCACAATCACCTCAGCTGTCTGGTGAGTAAACATAAAAGTTAATTGTAACAAAATTAAAAAACAGTGTGGTCGATGAATTAACCTGGATAAGGCATAATGAAGTGATAAACCACTGATATGTGGAAGGTGATCAAGGCAGAAGCAAAACAGATCCTAACAGTTAAATTACAGATTGGAGCTGTTTGGCTTGTGCCTTTATCACCTTGCACATATCACTGGTTTATCACTTCCTTATGCCTTCTCCAGGTTAATTCATCTGCACCACTGTTTGTGTACAGTCAAAAATAATGTATTTGAAAAAAAAAAAAACATCCTGGTAATAATCACAAACAACAAGCACATGGGCTTTACGTTATTTTTGTGGTTAAATTTTCAGATGTGATGTTGCCCATAGCAACCAATTTAGAATTATATTTAATTTGCAAGAAACAGCAACATAAATGTAATCTATAATCCAATTGTTTTGCATGGCCAACATCACCAGTTCTAAACATAGGCCACCTTAAGACATTTACATGCATTTTTAACGAATAATTTGTGTTTTACTTTATTTGTCAAATTTTTGCACAGAACACTGACTGCCTTGAACAATGTATGAGTGTTTTGCTAAACACATTTAATGTATTGTGTGTGTTTAACAAAAGGAAGGTTCATACACAATCTGTAAATGCAGTAAATTAAAATTGTTAGAGTTCTTCGTGTTCGCACATTAATTATGGCTCAGAGTCCGACAATTCCCTAAATCATTTTTCAACTGAGTATGGAACGTTAGAAGCCACATATGTCTACAAAAAGGTGAGCTACATAGTTAATTTTAGGCCACAATCTCTGTATCATTTACAACATGAATATTATTAAGTAAGGCATGTTGACGTAAAGCAAAAAAAAACCCAATGCAAAATATTGACAAAATAGTGGATGTATTCAACCCCATACAGAACCACCCATCATGGACGAGGACGCCCAGCAGGAAAGTGACCAGCAGGATACCTACACACTACACCTGCAGCCCATCGATCCTACCCAGCCAACCACGCCGCAGGACATAACCCAATCACCCCAAACATCCCACAGCCCCCAATTGAGGCCAACACCACCCCAGTAACAAATGGCCCCAGAGTTTTGGAGCAGTTGAGCCACACAACAGGCGCAACATTATGCCTGCCTGAACACCCACACCCAATACCTTGCCAGTCTGCCCCATCATCTGCCTCGCCTCAGTCGGAACTCAGGCAGACTGATAGTTCAGGTTGGCAGAATTGCCAATTCAATGGAGCAGATGAGGGCAGACAACAGTCAAATGCAAGCCAATTTACTCCGAATCATGGATGAACAACCTGGCAGCAACAAGCCCTCATACAAATTATCCAACACAACCAACTGATAAACGAAAACCTCTCCCGAATTATTGCCAACAACTCTGCCGCAAATACACAACTGACTGCAAGCATACACAACCTGAGCCAAAACATTAATGTGTTGGCATCCCAATAAATAAGCTCAAGCTCGGGAACAACCACACCAAGCCAGACCCCAGTTACCTCCCCTGTTAGACGCACCAGCAGAACACGGACCAACAAACCAGGCCAATCCTCTGCACCCAGCACACACAAAAAAAAAAAAAGAAGGCTGCAGCAAATCGTTGTTTATCAATAAAGTTTTGGCAATTGTTACACCAAAAATGCCTGTGTCCAAGCAAATAATTTTTAAACACGCAATATGTGTATGGTTTAATGTGCTAATGAGTGACAGTGTAAGTTATTCAAATTATAGTATAACTGTAAAGAACAGTATAAATAACAAACACTAACGCAGCACAAACAACATTCACACCTACAATACATTTTAGAAAAGTGGTTAGGCAAGGTTATTTATAACTAAATAATACTTACCGTTAAAATAACGCCGAATCACTTCTTGCCTTACCTGCCTCCCTACATCTGTACTCACACTGTCACCAGATGTATCTAACTCACCTACTTGCTGGCTGTTTTCTTCATCACCAACATGTGGCAGATGTTGGCGCAAACACATGTTATGAAGAAAACAGCAGCAGAACACAATCCTAGTCACCTTTGAGGGACTATACAACAAAAGCCCAGCAGACTTATCCAGACACCGAAACCTAGATTTCAGCACCCCAAAACATCTTTCTATCACATTCCGCGTAGACTTATGTGCATTATTATAATTGTGTTCAGCAGGAGAATCAGGTTGGGACAATGGAGTAAGGAGCCAAGAGTAGCAGCCATAACCACCATCACCTGAAAGACAGATATAGGCAACATTAGGACATGTGGATTATGGTAAATAACATACAAAAATCAGGAGGTTGAAGTTATCACACATACACACAACACACTTGGAACATACCCAGCAGCCAGCCATCAGGCATTTGTCCGTCCTTAAACTTATCGAAGAGGGATGACTGACTGAGGATGAAGGAGTCATGGCAGCCGCCAGGGTAACCTGCAACCACACTCATAATTTTTAGATTTGCATCACAAACCACCTGGACATTAGTGGATTGGCCCATATGTCTATTTGTATAAATATATTGCCTGCCCCTAGGTGGTCTCAGCTCAACGTGTGTGCAATCTATGGCACCCAGCACATTGGGCATGCCAGCAAGCTCATAGAAAGCTACCCTGACTGCATGCCACTGCGACTCCTGGGTAGGGAAGCAGATAGAGGCATCTATGTGGGGTTCCAATACATCCAAAACCTGAGTGGACATTACAAAATATAAGGTGAGTGTCATGATCTGTAATCAATACAATACTGTGTTATATTACATAACAGAAGCACCACTTAGACATAGACGTGTATGTATGTTTAAACTCACCTGATTTAAATATTTTGAAAAGGTGGGCTGGGAGATACCAATTACATCGCCAGTCACAGCCTGGAAGCTCCCAGTAGCCATAAAGTGAAACACAGCCAGGAGTTTGTGCAGGCCTGAGACAGAGCGAGAGCGTGCTGTCTCAGGGTCTAGGTCCAGTTTGACAAGGTCATACAGACGGAAAATGTTGGTTCTATTTAGCCGGAACATCTGTATGACCATATCATCGGCCAATGCGTTCAAGTTTAATCGCCCCCTAAAAAAACGAGGCCTGCGCAGCCTCCGCGGCACCTGTACAACCTGCTGACCATGTTCACTTACCTGGCCCTGGTTTATTGTAGCCTCATGGAGCAGTCTCAGGTATCCCCCAGCAAACAAGAAATCTGTAGTACACACGGCAGCAGCCATTTCAGAGTGAGAGTTGCTCAAAATGTGCTTGGGTCCCTTTTAAAGGGCCAAAAATTCTGGTGTGACTAATGTATAATTGAAAACACATGTAAACACGCTTCTGAAAAGCAGGTCTACTTTTTTTTAGAACTTTTTTACGATTTGTATTTTTTCACGGCCGCAAATGCTTTTTCACGGTAGAGATTTCAAATACGAATGTTTAGTAAATGACCGTGTTCCATACCTAAACAGCCGCGTTTGACCGATGGTGTATTCATTCGTATTTTTTTTCTTGGACTTCCTAAAAAATACGAATGACCTCATCACTGCCGTGATTTGAGTTTAGTAAATTCCCGAGATGACACTTTGAAGAAAAAACACCATTTTGGTCAAAATCGGGACCTTAGTAAATATACCCCCTTGTATGTTAAATCTCGACTGCAGTTTCCTTATGTTAAAAGAGACACACAGTCCCTGGCTGTACTGGATAAAGAGTATGTGAGTGTACAATGTCTTAACCTAATTCTATGCCATCTGGTTAAACGTTGTCTATAATCAGTAGAATTTCCTTCACTAACTATAACTCTGGGCCCAAGGGGTAAGAAAGACAAAAACTTAGAACCACCCATCTGATAGGTTCCTGGTATATATTTAACAGGTAATTTATCAAGACAATACAGAAATTTATCACCAATAAATTTTCTAGCACCACTTTATCAACATGACACCCCACAACTGTTGCAAAACCTGTCTTAAGGTTCCCTACAAAACAGAAATCACTGTTTTGCAATATAGCTTTAAATTCACAATATTCAGACTCAATAGCAGGATTATACCATAATAATATTGAGCATTTGCAATTCTGACATGGCATTTAAAAATAAAACCAAATTTTTCCTTGCAAAAGTGTAACTGAAACTTTTGCATGTACGTTATCAGGAAAGAAACACAGAACAGAAACATAACAAGAATGTGCACCCTTAAAACAGACAAAATGAGTTCAAACAAATAATCACATATAGCTTACCTGCCTGGATGAGCAGCCAAACGGCAGTATACACAGACTGATAGAGTAATCAAGATGAAGATCAAGCTTTTAGATTACTCACCCCAGGGATTTTGTCAGTGTCTGCATACGGCCATCAGTCTTGTTGTCATCCACCAGCGGCAACTGCCAGTGATCCCGGACGAGCACCCAAGTACTGTTGTTCTCCCATATCAAGTTCCTTTGGTTTGTCTGTTTAAATTACCTTTGACCAATCGATTGGGAGCTCACAAAGTAGACATGACACGAAGTATGTACCACAAGATGAGTCTGCCACAGTTTATTGTCTAGCAATTCTTATAGGCATATACAGGAATTTATTACATGTCATAAAACATAAGCATAAGCGTCATTTCTAACACATAGAAATTATGAGACAATACAATCCTTGAGAGTCAGTCTATAGTCAGTCTATAGACACTGTTCTCCAAAACAATTACTGTTCTCCAAAACATCACAGTTCTCACAAACATGTACCAGGAGACAAGCGATTAGCTGAACCTTGGTTCTCAGAGAAATTTCTTTCTAACTAAAAATGTCAGCATTGTTTATAACCTTAAAGCAAAAGCGTTTCTTTATATTCAAACATATGGCTGCTGTTATGTAAAATGGATGAAAACTATTCTAGCATAATGCTGTCTTTCTCAGGCCCAAATAGGTAATGCTGATATTTCATCAGCTCACGCACCAAAGCCACATTCTCAGCATAACTAAACTTGACATTGCAGCCAGTCTTAGTAGTGGTGCATGGCTGCGGAGCTGCTTCACTGTCACTATCACTAGAGGCTGCAGCACCAACCTCACCCACCTCCTCCAACTCACTAACCTCCTCCCTTTCACTCACCTCCTCCCTTTCACTCACCTCCTCCACCTCACTCACCTCCCCCACCTCAGAGTCAGACATAATCTGGACAAACAACAATTAACACTGAATTTTTTTTTACAAACAACACACATACACACACACACACACACACACACACACACACACACACACACTGACAAGAGACTCCAAAAAAACCCACAGGGACAAAAATTTAGACAAAACCAAAATAAACAAAACAACAAGAATGACAAGACTACTTTCAAACACAATACAACACTCAGTACTAGCCTAAAAAACTCCTCAAAAAACAAACTACTCACCAACCTCCACAGCACAACCTCTCTCCTCACCATTAATTAAATCCACGAGGTGCGGACGGTTTGGGGCGTATTTATATGGTTGCGCACAGACACTCCTACATCAAAAACACAACCAATCACGAACGAAGGACAAAATCATAAAAAAAAGTAAAAGTGGAAATGCCTCCGTAGTTGAAAAAAACCCTGCCGCATTTAACATAGTCACAATCCGTGGAAAAAACACACATTCCCGACCGAACAAGTGATTTGCGGCCGGAAGCAACAAAAAAACATGAATAACATCACCATCGGAAAATACGAAAACAAAAAACTCGACAGCATAGTAAATTAGCGTAGATAGTTTCAAAAAGTTGCATGACAAATATGTCCGATAAAATTAGAGATAAAACTCAACACAAATCGACTCAAACACAAATATTAGTAAATTAACGCCCAACACCGCACACCATCTCCTCAGGCTGGCGTCCATTGTCAGGAGGACCCAGTTGGGGATCCAGAAGGGACAGACCTGTTGCTGGTCCTGGATCCACAAGGTCAGCGACAGACGAACCTCTGGAGTCAAGAAATCATGGGCCTAATTCAGACCTGATCGTAGCAGCAAATTTGTTAGCAGAAGAGCAAACCAACGGGGTCATTCCGAGTTGATCGCTAGCTGCCGTTGTTCACTGCGTAACGATCAGTGAAAATAACAGCCTATTCTGCGCATGTGTATGCACCGCAATGTGCACGCGTGTCGTACTGGTACAAAGTCCTTTGTGGTTTCGCACTGGTTCTAGCGACGATTCCAATTGCATAGCCGAACGCAAGGAGAGTGACAGGAAGTGGGAGTTTCTTGGTGGCAACTGACTGTTTTCTGGGAGTGTTTGGAAAAACGCAGGCGTTGCCGGGCGGGTATCTGACGTCATTACCTTGTCACTTGTCGCAGCAATCATCGCACAGAATAAGTAACTACAGGGCTGGTCTTGTTCTGCACAAAATGTGTTTGTTTCCGCACGGCTGCACAGGCGTTCGTACTTCTGCAAAGCGAAAATACACTCCCCCGTGGGTGGCGACTATGCGTTTGCACGTCTGCTAAAAGTAGCTAGCAAGCGATCGACTCAGAATGAGGGCCCATGTGTACTGCAGGGGGCAGGGGCAGATATAACACGTGCAGAGACAGATTTGGGTGGGGTGTGTTAAAACTGAAATCTAAATTGCAGTGTAAAAATAAAGCAGCCAATATTTACCCTGCACAGAAACAATATAACCCACCCAAATCTAACTCTCTCTGTTATATCTGCCCCCCCATCCCCTGCAGTGCACATGGTTTTGCCCATCTGCTAACAAATTTGCTGTTACGATCAGGTCTGAATTAGGCCCCATGTGAGATCTGATCCAATGAGGTAGGCTGTCCCACTTGGAAAGGATTAACCTCTGTAGTGGGCGGGAATGAAATTGAGCGTACTCTACCATGTTGAAGGCCGACACCATCAAGCATACTTGCATCGCCGAGTATCGACACTATGGGACGACGGAGGAAGCATTGTATCCTGTTCTGAATCTTCAAGACTTTTGCTGGCGACAGAAACAGTCTCAGACTTTACGTGTCCAGGAGTGCTCCCAGGTGCACCATGCTCTGAGCTGGGACCAGCGAGGACTTCTTCCAATTGATAAGCCACCCGTGGGCTTGCAGGAAAGTTACCATCAGTTGCAGATGACTGAGGAGGACATTGTGGGAATTTGCCAGAATCAGCAGGTCATCTAAACATGGCAGGATTCTGAGTCCCTGGTGACGGAGGTGGGCCGTCATCATGGCCATGACCTTAGTAAAGATCCGAGGAGCTGTAGCCAGTCCAAATGGCAGAGCCTGGAATTGGTAGTGAAGGTTACCAATAGCAAACCGCAGAAATTGCTGATGCGAAATGGCAATAGGAATATGCAGGTATGCATTCTGTATATCCGGGGATACTATATAGTCTCCGGGTTTCATAGCTAGTACAATTGAGTGCAGTGTTTCCATACGGGACCTAGATACTCTCACAAACTTGTTTAGAGATTTGAGGTTGAGTATAGGCCGGAAGAACCTATTGGGTTTCGGGACTAGAAACAGGGTCGAGTAATAACCTCTGCATCTCTGGGACTGAGGTACTAGTACAACCACTCCTGTACTCAGGAGAGAACCGACAACCGTTTGCAAAGCTTGCACCTTTAACTTATCTGAAGGGAGAACCATGGTGAAAAACTGGCGAGGGGGACGTCTCTTGAAAGAGACAGCGTACCCGTGAGATACAACTTCCAGCACCCATGCATCTGAAGTGGTCTCTAACCAGACCTGGGTGAACTGTAGAACTCAGCCTCCCACCCTGGGGTCCCCAGGGGGAGGCCTGCCCCATCATGCAGAAGGCTTGTCTTGTTTGGAAGCACGCTAACTGGCCGCCTAGGATTGTTTCGCCTTAGGCTTGGTGGTTTTGGAAGCACGAGATTGTCTCGGGTATGCCTGACCTTTGCTTTTCCTTGAGTACGAAAGAAACGAAAGGTGGTACCTTTTGCCTTCTGTGCAGAAGGATTAGTATTTGGGAGGAAGGCAGTCTTAGCAGCTGCTAACTCAGACACAATTTTATTCAGGTCTTTCCCAAACAAAATTTCCCCAGTAAAGGGGAGTACCTCCAAGGTCTTTTTGTAGTCTAGGTCCACCTTCCATGACCTCAACCAGAGAATATGGTTAGCCATGATAGACGTAGTCAACACCTTGGCTGCCAACATACCCGCCTCAGAGGAGAACTCCTGAATGCAATAGGCCACGGTGGTAATGTGAGACAGGTATTGTCTGGCAGTGTCAGAGATATCCTCGGGCAGTTACTCCTCCAATGCCTGAACCCACACTTCAATACCTTTCGCAGCCCAGGACGCAGCTATAGTGGGTCTATGAATGGCTCCTGCAAGGGAGAAGATAGATTTCAGGCATCCCTCCACACGCTTATCTGTTGGTTCTTTCAGTGAAGTGACAGCGGTGACAGGCAGAGTGGACGATATGACGAGGCGGGTGACATGAGAATCCACTGGCAGTGAATTTTCCCACTTGTTACATAACTCTGCAGGGAGAGGATAGTGAGCCAAGACCCGTTTAAGCAGAGGGAATTTCTTCCCTGGAGTAGACCAGGGTTCCCGCCTGATGTCCACTAAATGGTCAGAATGGGGTAACAGATTTTTAGCCACCTTCTGCCATTTAAACATAATCAGCTTACTTAGCCACAGTAGTGGAATCATTATTATCAGAGATTTGTAGGATTTGCTTAATAGCAATCACTAGGGCAGAGACATCAATCTGCAAGGGAGAATCCTCATCAGAAACACCTGATTTAGTGTCTGACAAGAACATATGCTCCCCCTCCTCTTCAGAGGAAACATCAGAGAGGTATGTGGAGGTTGTAAGGAGGAAGCAGCCCGCTTAGAAGACCCAAAAGCACGGGAGTGACCTGGGATGGATTTTTGTCTAACCAAGGACTGATTTAATTGCTGCAGCTGGTTAGATAAATTTTCTGCCCAAGGCGGATTAACCATAGGGACAATTTGTGGTGGTAGTGGCACAGGTGGTCCCATAGGGGGCATAAGGCATTCTATCAGAGTACCCAGTAGGTTAGTGAACGCAGCCCAGGGTGGCTCCTGAGTAGGCACAGAAGCTGCGGACTGAGTAGAAGATGTATGACATGTGGTACACAGACAATCATACAAAACTTCCCCCTTTGGTAAATCCTTGGAGCATACTTTGCATGCTGCAGGAGCTTCCACTGAGTCACCACCCTTTCTGTTAGACATTATGTATAAATGCAACAACAGAGCGACTTAGTACGATAAAGCCAGACAAAGCACGATACCTGCGGATAAATCTGTATTATGCAAATGAATACACAGTAGAATATACGTATTGGATAAATACTGTGTCGCACTATATTAGCGGACCCAAACACACCTAGCCCTTAGGGTACAAAATATAGTGACAGTTATATCTGGGAAACACTAGGAGTGAAACCACACAGCAGATACAGTCACAGAGTCACAGTCAATGCAGCAATTAGTATCACAATAAAGCTGCACTGTGACTAGTATATATGTATAAATATATCACAGCGTGGTCAGTAACCGTAGGATATATCAGAATACTCGTACAATATATTCAGTAATAGGTACACTCTTTCTCAACTATCGCTGCCTGTATAAAGACATGTAGGATAAGAGTTTGTAAAGTCACAGCGCTGTATACAGGCTTTACAAGGGACACCTTGCCCTGCAGTCCCGGAGACCAGCCGCAGCTATGCTCAGAAGATGGCACCCAGCGTCTCAGTCAGGGAGTGAGAGAGAGTGTGAGGCAGCTCCAGAGCAGGAAATCTGCGAGGAGATGGTGACCTGGGCCAGGGGAGGGGCTACAGGTCAAGCGCCACCTCCCCTATGCTAGACTTCCACCCTGGGTACAGTGAGCCTTATTAAATGGGGTGTTAGTACACCCAACCTGTATTCATATGCCCCGTGGTCTAGTGGGGTCCCTGCTCAGTGACAGTGTACATGCCAGCACTGCGACCCATCTCCCTAGGTCACGGATGGAACGCAATTTAATGGTGGGTCCTGTCTGGGGGACCCTTTTACCTCCTCCCCTAGCAGCCACATGAACCAGGAGAGCAGTCTGCGACTCTGTGCCTAAGTCGGCACGTTTCCGCTGCAAGTACCCGGGAACTGAGCCACGGATGTTTGTGACGCCGTTTGGGAGGTTATGGTGCTGCAGCACTGAAGTGTCACCCTGACATACAGCACTGACAAACCAAAGAAGAAATCTACTTAGAAAAGCTTCTTTCAGGGCTGCCCAGTGCAGCCCTCCTGTTAGGTGATCTGCTGCTTCAGGCACCAACTCGAAACTGAGCTCTCAGTGCCTAGAGGCGGGGTTATAGAGGAGGCCCCAATGTATCCTGCGACAGGATAAAGCTTCAGCCTGTTGGTGCCTCTGGATCAAGATCCACTCTACACCCCCGATGTTTTCCCTGTGGAAACCAATGTACTCTGCTGCAGAAACAGAGAGCTACAGACTTGATGTTAAAGGCACAGCAGAAATATAGTTTTCTGCAAAAGTTGGTTACAGACACACAGGCTGGATGTGCACGGAACCAGGACTAGGTGTAACTTGAACCAGCAGGGTGAAGCCACAAGAACTTGCTGTAACAGTATACAGACTGGAGGTGACACAGAAGTTAACCTGGATAGTCTTGGCAAGGCTAGGACAGAGCTAGGATAAACACAAGGTACAGGTGCAGTGCAGAATCCAGCAGGGCACAGGAGCAGGACTGATAGGGATGGCACAGGAGCAGGACTGATAGGGATAGCACACTGAGGACTGAGGCAGGGTATCAGGATGCAGGACTAGGACAAAAGCTAAAGAACAGGAATAGACAGGCAGACTGGGAACTGTACATGGTACTGCGACCATGTGACAAGCTCACTCAGTGCAGGAACTAGGAAATATCACTGGCAACAAGAACTGGCCAGAATCCCTAATGAAAGAGAGCCAGACCAATCACAAGAGACATCAGGCTGGAGTTAGGTAATGAGGCATTCAAAACAGGCATACTAGTTGCTAGGAGACAGCCAGAATACATACAGGAATGAGTTGCAGCGGTGACTCATAACAGTCCCCAGACATTTTAAGATGAAATCCGTCCTGCTTATTTGGAACTGACATCCCTGCCGATTTTATATCTCAGAATTTCGTGAAATGGCATGTACTATAAAGTTAAAAGAGTGGAAGGTCAGTACCCCTCTGAGCACTATTTGGCTGATCTCTGAGAGTACAGAGATCAGCGGCAACAAGACTACTGATGATTAGCTCCCCTGGATTCTGTCTGAAGGTGAGGAGGAGGGATAATGCCACTGTGGGGAGGATGGCTATTGCCTCTAATAAGTGGGGGTGCAGTAATGTTCCTTAAAAATCTATTGATACTGGGAGAATGGAGGTACTATGCTTCAGTAATGACATATGTGGAGGTTAGTGAGATGTGTCCCCAATGATGTAAAGAACCCTCATCCCACCAGTGGCAAATAGAATGTTTGAGATTTGTATATTAACAATGGAACGTTTTGTGGAAAGGGGCCTGTACCAGGATTGGCTTATTGCTAACATCAGAAATATCTGCCACCCTGTATGGCCACCAGCTTAAAGATCACCTACTGTATGGTTAGTGATTTGATAAGTTTAACATGACAGGACAGGATAACTGACAGGATTTATGCTTGGGGGTTCAGACCTTCGTGTGCAGAATCTTGGTTTTGTCCTGGAAAGTGGCCTGACACTTAAATAAATCCTCATTCTTTCATCTGAGGAACATAGCCAGAAATAAGCATTTGTATCATCACGCCTAGACTACTGCAATGCCCTCTACCTTGATCTCCCAGCAAAATAATTGCACTACTTGCAGATGGTACAAAATGCAGCTGCCAGACTATTATCCAATGTCAAAGTCGAAAAATATTGTAATGCATACCCCATGTACTAACCCCACACACATGCCCGCTGCGCGTGCACTTATTCCGCCGTGCGGGCGCATATCCGCAATTTGCGTAAAGTAGCTCCCCACGGCCATGCGCCTTAGCGCGTGGTATGCGCATTTACGGTAGAGTTTGTGAATGCATAGAGGGTTATTAGAACATTACATATTTAACCCAAATAGTGTACCTTTTAGATATAGCTCCCTTGTACCACATCAGCAAGTATCAACAGTTTAAATGGTTCCAGGACTCAGGGATTTGCCTTTGCATGATAGGAAGGGTCAGACTAAGGTTAGAAGGTGATGTCTAGTATCCAGCTGTAGGGTATTTCAAGAGTAACATTCCGGTGTTGGTTAGAGAAAGATTGCATGTTCCTGCGTATAGTTATGTGCAGAAGTAGAATATAGGTATAAACTGTATTTACTGTATATTATGTATGTGGAGGGAAAGAGAATGAAACTCAGTCACACATAAATTAAATCTCCCAGACACTAAAATACAATGGCCTTATTTACACTAAGCTTTGAGATTCTATGAAGAGGGCAGACGCCTTTGTTTACTAACATAGGCAAGTTTCTATTTAAAACAATGAGTACTAAATTGTCATTGTCTCACCTGAAAGGAAAGGACAAACAGGGTGACAATGCCCAGGAGCCGAAGCTGTTTAGAAAATCAGAAACGATAGCTAACCACAACAAGACCAGACAGATAGGAATTTAAGATATTAACATTCCTAGTCTAAAACCCATGGAAATATAGGTGTTCATATATATATATATATATATATATATATATATGAATGAATAAATATATAACTCCTAACAAATTGTAATAGCAGGAGTATGTGTGTGTTCGTACGTACGTACGTACGTACATATATATATATATATATATATATGAATATGTGGATATATGTATATCTTGAAGATTGAAATAGATAATCATATCATGTGTGGGATAATATTGTTCAGAGTCACGTAAACATTAATCTGGTGGGAATAAGAACATTATTAAATCTTACCTCATTAAGTTATTAATAATACCAGATTTATGATTAATGTGATGGGTTTAACTGATCATGGGGCGGGAATTCAGATGTAAACAACAGAAACCACATCTCAAGTCCTAGCCATCGCCCACTTCTTGAACTGACCAATGGTCCCCGGTGCACAGGACATGACCCACCCCCTAACCAATGGAAGAAGAGCACACAGTGTCTATTGTATTATGTCTTGATCTACTGAATAAAGAGCGAGCTGCAGGCCAGGTCACTATCACAGACGCTTAACGCTTTCAACCTGATTAGCAGAGGACCGGAACCGGGAAGCGCTTGCGAATATTCATACGTATGTACATTGACTGTAGCCATTATTCTGTTTAGATTTATCTTGTTAGCCTGTAGTGTATAATTTGTACTGTTTACCTTTTGGAATAATCCACAGTGGCCTTAGAACCCTGTGGTTTCAACTACAAACCGGTGTTGTGTCCTCACTTTCCTGCAAGGGTTTAAAGCGTATTTAACTGTATAAGGTTTATAAGTATTGATAAGGTGTACGCACTGCGGGTACTTTATACCGTCAGCGCTACTTAAGGTTTAAGGTGTAACATCATTGCAGAGCTTTGCTGCATATGGTTTAAAGTGTAATCATATCATTGCATTGTATAACTGTATAAGGTTTTAAGGTGTATTAATTGGGTGCGAACGCACTGCGTGTACTTTGTACCCGCAGTGCGGCGTTTGTATGCTAAGTGTGTACACGGTACGGGACTCTGTGCGCAAATAGCGTACGAAGTACGTAGCGTGAGTTAGCGACCACAGCAGCTCCATGGTAAAGGTGTGTTTAAAGGTATAGCTTTGTGTTGAAAGGTAATATTGACATTATCACCAACCAGCTCTGTTCCAGCCAAATAACACCCATTCTTTAGTCCTTTCACTGGCTACCTGTAAAATGGCTATCGTTTTCAAGAATGGCTTACTCATTTTCAAAGCCCTACATGACCAGGGCCCAAGGTACTTGAAGCAGCTTCTTATTCCTTACTGTCCCACTTGATTACTATGATCTGTAGATGAAGGACTACTAACAGTACCTAGAATCTCCCGTAATTCATCTGGGATCGAGTTTTCAACTTTGTTGCTCCGACTCTATGAAACTCTCTTCCCCGCACAGTGCAAGAAGCTGCCTCTCTAGAATCCTTCAAAAATAGACTAAAGACTTACCTATTTACTCAAGCAATTCACTAATATCTACTGTTAAGCTTGTTTTGTATTTTGAGCTGTAAAGACAATTGTAAAGCACGCTGAGTCCTATTAGGAGAAAAGTGCTATATAAATATTATAATTATAATTATTATTATTATCATTATTATTATTATTATTATTATTATTATTATTAACATCATTGTAGCGTTGTACAGTAATGTAAATGAGCATGATCATTTTCAGCCCTGTACCACAGAAAACAATCTGAAATTCTATGAGATGGTGTATGGGTGAATACAGTAACTTCCCTCCCCCATCCTGGCACCTACATGACCCTTATTCAAATGTGTGGCCCCTTCAGAAGCTATTAACTGGTTATTACTTCTGTTCACTAGACAGTATATAGTACACTAAAGTGTTCCTCTTTCAAATGATGTGGACTTTTGGAAGTTATTGCCTGGTAATCACATGTAAAGTAATATATATAATATCCTACAATCAAACATAATATTCTACTGTACACTGATGAAATACTAAAAGAGCCATGGGATGGGTGGTCTCCCTGATACTGATAGCTAGAGACTCACACTTAGTTGAAAAAGGGTGGTATGCTCTTTCAATCAATGTGTCCTCTTGGTAAAACTCTGTACATTTTGCTGTGTTTTTCAGTAAAATGTTTCCCTGCCACCAGGGGTTACCAGGGCTCCTGTTATGTTAGCTGTAATACTGGTCCTTTCCAAAAGTGCTACTCTCTGGACTCTGTTCTTCACCCAGGTGTCAGGTAATTAATGACTCAAAAAACAGCATGGACTACACCTGACTCCTGCATATTTAATTTGCCTGTTTCCAGCATTCAGGACTTGGTCATTGATGTTCACTTAGGTTTCCAGGTCATGTTTTGCCTTGCCAAGATTCTGCCAGGCCAAGGGAATTTTGTTTGGACAAATGTTTCTTGAAACAGCGGGATGAGGGGGCAGCTCCTATAAGAAATCTCAATCTAGGAGTGACGTATGCTCTGTGTAATATTTTCTGGTGCATCTCTGTGTATGTGACTGAGCCCAGTGTCTTATCTAGGTAGCTGTTGGCGTCCAGAATAGCTCTTAGTGTAAGGTCCAGGAAATCCCTTGTCCATTTCAGTAAGCCCACCGTGCCAGAGTCTATATTTAGTAATGGGCGGGAGTGTGTGTGTATAAATGCTATTAAGAAATGTCCTTTCGGGTCAAGTCGAGCAGATCTGTCTAAAGCGTTAGAAATATCTTGGGAGGATAGAAGGGATAATAATTTTCTTACAAAGCTGCTCGCTTGGAGGAAGGGGAATAGCGGTATGGATAGGTTCGGGAAACGTTCTATGATCTGCGAGTGCGTGAGTAGTGTTAAATTTTGGGTATCTAAGAAGTGAGTTATATATATTTCAGTCCCCCCTCGTGCCAATTACGGAATATCGGAGAGGTGACATGTGGCTTAAAATCAGGGTTGCCCCAGAGAGGTGTAAAGAGTGATGTCTGATTTGAGAGCTTTAATTGAGAGCGGATCTGCCGCCAAGCAGCACAGGCAGAAGAGATAAGCACATTGTCTTTTATGTGGTCAGGCATAGTATTCGGGGAGGTGTGCAGCAGGGACGTCAGGTTCCAGGTGGGTATAAAAGATTGTTCTAATTGTGCGTTGGTGTATTTGTTTTGTCCACTAACCCAGTCCAGGGCAATTCTGTAATTTGCTGCCAATGCGTATGCACGAAGGCATGGCAAGTTTAGACCACCGAGTGATCTCGGTTGTCGCAATTTGAATAGGGAAAACCGTGGGCGTTTACCCGCCCAGATAAATTTAGTCAGCGCTTTGTCTAGTTGAACAAATGTGCTTTTATTTGGGATCATCGGGAGCATTTGTAACACATATAAGAGGCGTGGGAAGCTGATCATCTTATACAAGTGACCTCTGCCTGTGTATGTTAGCGGAAGATGAGCCCATCTGGTGAAATCTGCGTAGGTCCTGGCAAGGAGTGGGAGAAAATTAAGGGAATATAATTTGGAAGGGTGATCTGGGATTATAATGCCCAGGTAAGTGAGACGGTTATTCCTTGCCCATTGGAATGGAAAGGTGTCACCCCACCCCAATTTGGCTGCAGGGAAGAAGGCTAATGCTTCTGTCTTTGAATAATTAATTTTGAATCCTGATACTGCTTCAAAAGAGTTAAGTATGTTGAGCAAATGTGGCATGGCCTCATGAGGATTGCTAACATAGAGTAATATGTCATCCGCAAATGCTGAAAATTTAAGTTCCTGGTTGGCTAGTTTAATACCTCTCCATTTTTTTTCTTTTAAAAAGTGTCTGAGGAGGGGGTCCATTGCTAGGTTAAATAAGAGAGGGGATAGAGGACAGCCTTGTCTGGTCCCGCGTTGTAGTGTGAAACGTTTGGAGTTATGGGCGTTGATTGTCAAGAAGGCTTGGGGGTTTTGGTATAGTGTTTGAAAAACATGTAAAAAGGCGGGATCAAAGTTCTGGTGCCTAAGTATCCTATTGATATGAGCCCAAGATACTCTGTCAAAGGCCTTGTCTGCGTCACAGCTGAGGATTATGTTTCCCATCTCCCGTGATTCGTGGGATTTGATCATGGCCACTAGTAAAGATCGGACATTGATCACAGAGTGTTTATTACGTAGAAATCCTGTCTGTGCAGGGTGGAGTAGTGTGGGCAGTATCAGTTGGAGGCGGGAGGCGAGGATCTTTGTAAAAATTTTGAAGTCTTGGTTCAGTAGCGAGATGGGTCTGTAAGACGAGACCAGAGTATGATCTTTGTTTGGTTTGGGTAAAACAATGATTCTGGCTGTGTTGAAGTCGGGCGGAGCCGGACCTCCAGTCAGAATTGAGTTATAGAGGACCCCTAGATGTTTTTTGATGTGTGGAAGGAGTGTTTTATAATAGGCTGCTGACAGGCCGTCTGGGCCTGGAGATTTCCCATTGGGGAGGGATTTTATGGCTAATTCCAGTTCCTCATCTGTAATGGGGGCGGTGAGACATGTTTTATTGGCGTTACTAAGAGTAGGGAGGTCAGCTCGTATTAAGAAGTCCTCTCCTATCTCAGGCTGGTCAGGGGGTGCTGTGTAAAGATTTTCAAAGAATTTCAGGAAAGTATTACTAATTGCTTCTTGGGTCAGTGAAGGCTTAGTGTGGCTGTCTCGAATTGAGGGGATGTGTTTGGGAGTGCTTTGGGTCCTTACCATGTTAGCTAGTAATTTTCCTGGCCTGTTGCCCCAGCGGAAGTATTTATTAGTTTGGAAAGAGAGGAATAGCTTGGCTTGTTCTGTGCATAGAGTGTCATGAACTAATTTGGCGTCTTTGTATTGTAGCCTATTGGTTTCAGTGGGGTCGGCCAATAATCTTGAGTATGTGGTGGTTACCTGAAGGGAAGCTGCGGACATCCTTTCCTTAAGGTGTTTTTTCTTTGTGGCAACATAAGACAGTATTTGGCCTCTGAGAACAGGTTTAGAAGCTTGCCAGAATAGATTCATGTCATTTGTGTGTGTTGCATTGTCTTGTGCATAGTTTAAGAAGGACTGAGACAGGTAGAGCTTGAAGTCTTCTGAGGTGGCTAAGTATTCTGGGAAGCGCCAATTGTAAGAGATTGTGCGAGGTGTGGCCAAAGTGATTGTTAAGGAGATAGGGGCGTGATCAGATAGTAGGATATTAGCTATGGTTGAATCTTCTACCCTGTGTCTTAGGGAGGCCGATACCAGCCAATAATCTAATCTAGAGAATGTTTTGTGCGGGTGAGAGAAGAAGGAGTATTCCCTGGCGTCGGGGTGTGTGAACCTCCAGGGATCAAGAAGTTGTAGGGAATCTAGCATCAATGAAAGTGTGGGTGGTATTGACCTACTGGAACCTGACTGTTTAGGACTTCCTGATACATCTAACTGAGGGTCCAGGACTATATTAAGGTCTCCTCCCAAAATCAATGAGCCCTCAATCCAACCCTGTAGGTTAACAAATATGTTTGAGAAGAAGGATGTGTTTGACCCCGTAGGGGCGTAGATACATGCTAAGGTAAATCGTTCACCTTCAATATCCATCTTCAACAATAAGAATCGACCTTCCGGGTCTATCCACTCCTCCCTTATTTTATAGTGTAATGATTTACGAAAGAGTATTAGAACCCCTCGTGTCTTGGTGCTGTATGAGGCGCTTCTAAAATCACCAACCCAAGCATCTCTCAATTTATTTGGATCTGAAATACGCCAGTGCGTCTCCTGTAGAAACACCACATCTGGGTGAAATTTTTTAAGATGATTTAGGATTTTCTTCCTCTTAATCGGTGTGTTCAGGCCCTCCACGTTCCATGAGACTAACTTGAGTGATGTCTTTGAGCCATCTACAGATGTCTCAGCTGCTCGTGAGTCTGTCATTATCCAATACCCAGTCTAATGGAACCTGGAGAGAGAAGCCACAAGCAAAGGCCCAACCCCCCATCCCAGCGAGCGGAGGTAGGACGAAAGGAGTGTAATATGGCAGCATGTGGGGGAGCATTTAGATAACAATGATGCACTGTAATTAGAGATGAGCGGGTTCGGTTTCTCTGAATCCGAACCCGCCCGAACTTCATGTTTTTTTACACGGGTCCGAGCGACTCGGATCTTCCCGCCTTGCTCGGTTAACCCGAGCGCGCCCGAACGTCATCATCACGCTGTCGGATTCTCGCGAGGCTCGGATTCTATCGCGAGACTCGGATTCAATATAAGGAGCCGCGCGTCGCGGCCATTTTCACACGTGCATTGAGATTGATAGGGAGAGGACGTGGCTGGCGTCCTCTCCGTTTAGAAATTAAAATAGATAGGAGAGTGAGAGTGAGACACTTCATTTACTTACTGGAGCTTAGGAGGAGTTATACTAGTGACTGATGACCAGTGACCTGACCACCAGTGCAGTTCTATAATTTATTATTATTTAATAATCCGTTCTGTTCTTGTTCTCTGCCTGAAAAAAACGATACACAGTGACTCAGTCACACTCACATACCATATCTGTGCTAAGTCCAGTGTGCTGCATCATCTATGTATAATATCTGACTGTGCTCACACAGCTTAATTGTGGGGGAGACTGGGGAGCAGTTATAGGTTATAGCAGGAGCCAGGAGTACATATTAAACAGTGCACACTTTTGCTGCCAGAGTGCCACTGCCAGTGTGACTGACCACTGACCACTGTGACCAGTGACCTGACCACACTGACCACCAGTATAGTATATTGTGATTGAATGTCTGCCTGAAAAAGTACACTCGTCGTGTGACTTGTGTGGTGTTTTTTTATTCTATAAAAATTAAAAAACTCATTCTGCTGACAGACAGTGTCCAGCAGGTCCGTCATTATATAATATATACCTGTCCGGCTGCAGTAGTGATATATATATATTTTTTATATCATTATTTATCATCCAGTCTATACTAGCAGCAGACACAGTACGGTAGTTCACGGCTGTAGCTACCTCTGTGTCGGCACTCGGCAGTCCATCCATAATTGTATACCACCTACCCGTGGTTTTTTTCTTCTTTCTTCTTTATACATACTACATCTCATTATCAACCAGTCTATATTAGCAGCAGACACAGTACGGTAGTTCACGGCTGTAGCTACCTCTGTGTCGGCACTCGGCAGTCCATCCATAATTGTATACCACCTACCCGTGTTTTTTTTTTTCTTTCTTCTTTATACATACTACATCTCATTATCATCCAGTCTATATTAGCAGCAGACACAGTACAGTACGGTAGTCCACGGCTGTAGCTACCTCTGTGTCGGCACTCGGCAGTCCATCCATAATTGTATACCACCTACCCGTGGTTTTTTTTTCTTTCTTCTTTATACATACTACATCTCATTATCATCCAGTCTATATTAGCAGCAGACACAGTACAGTACGGTAGTCCACGGCTGTAGCTACCTCTATGTCGGCACTCGGCAGTCCATCCATAATTGTATACCACCTACCCGTGGTTTTTTTTTTCTTTCTTCTTTATACATACTACATCTCATTATCAACCAGTCTATATTAGCAGCAGACACAGTACGGTAGTTCACGGCTGTAGCTACCTCTGTGTCGGCACTCGGCAGTCCATCCATAATTGTATACCACCTACCCGTGGTTTTTTTTTTCTTTCTTCTTTATACATACTACATCTCATTATCATCCAGTCTATATTAGCAGCAGACACAGTACAGTACGGTAGTCCACGGCTGTAGCTACCTCTGTGTCGGCACTCGGCAGTCCATCCATAATTGTATACCACCTACCCGTGGTTTTTTTTTCTTTCTTCTTTATACATACTACATCTCATTATCATCCAGTCTATATTAGCAGCAGACACAGTACAGTACGGTAGTCCACGGCTGTAGCTACCTCTATGTCGGCACTCGGCAGTCCATCCATAATTGTATACCACCTACCCGTGGTTTTTTTTTTCTTTCTTCTTTATACATACTACATCTCATTATCAACCAGTCTATATTAGCAGCAGACACAGTACAGTACGGTAGTCCACGGCTGTAGCTACCTCTGTGTCGGCACTCGGCAGTCCATCCATAATTGTATACCACCTACCCGTGGTTTTTTTTTTCTTTCTTCTTTATACATACTACATCTCATTATCATCCAGTCTATATTAGCAGCAGACACAGTACAGTACGGTAGTCCATGGCTGTAGCTACCTCTGTGTCGGCACTCGGCAGTCCATCCATAATTGTATACCACCTACCCGTGGTTTTTTTTTCTTTCTTCTTTATACATACTACATCTCATTATCATCCAGTCTATATTAGCAGCAGACACAGTACAGTACGGTAGTCCACGGCAGTAGCTACCTCTGTGTCGGCACTCGGCAGTCCATCCATAATTGTATACCACCTACCCGTGGTTTTTTTTTTCTTTCTTCTTTATACATACTACATCTCATTATCATCCAGTCTATATTAGCAGCAGACACAGTACAGTACGGTAGTCCACGGCTGTAGCTACCTCTGTGTCGGCACTCGGCAGTCCATCCATAATTGTATACCACCTACCCGTGGTTTTTTTTTCTTTCTTCTTTATACATACTACATCTCATTATCATCCAGTCTATATTAGCAGCAGACACAGTACAGTACGGTAGTCCACGGCTGTAGCTACCTCTATGTCGGCACTCGGCAGTCCATCCATAATTGTATACCACCTACCCGTGGTTTTTTTTTTCTTTCTTCTTTATACATACTACATCTCATTATCATCCAGTCTATATTAGCAGCAGACACAGTACAGTACGGTAGTCCACGGCTGTAGCTACCTCTGTGTCGGCACTCGGCAGTCCATCCATAATTGTATACCACCTACCCGTGGTTTTTTTTTCTTTCTTCTTTATACATACTACATCTCATTATCATCCAGTCTATATTAGCAGCAGACACAGTACAGTACGGTAGTCCACGGCTGTAGCTACCTCTGTGTCGGCACTCGCAGTCCATCCATAATTGTATACCACCTACCCGTGGTTTTTTTTTTCTTTCTTCTTTATACATACTACATCTCATTATCAACCAGTCTATATTAGCAGCAGACACAGTACAGTACGGTAGTCCACGGCTGTAGCTACCTTTGTGTCGGCACACGGCAGTCCATCCATAATTGTATACCACCTAGTCCTACCCGTGTTTTTTTTTTCTTTCTTCTTTATACATACTACATCTCATTATCATCTAGTCTATATTAGCAGCAGACACAGTACAGTACGGTAGTCCACGGCTGTAGCTACCTCTGTGTCGGCACTCGGCAGTCCATCCATAATTGTATACCACCTACCCGTGGTTTTTTTTTTCTTTCTTCTTTATACATACTACATCTCATTATCAACCAGTCTATATTAGCAGCAGACACAGTACAGTACGGTAGTCCACGGCTGTAGCTACCTCTGTGTCGGCACTCGGCAGTCCATCCATAATTGTATACTAGTATCCATCCATCTTCATTGTTTACCTGAGGTGCCTTTTAGTTGTGCCTATTAAAATATGGAGAACAAAAATGTTGAGGTTCCAAAATTAGGGAAAGATCAAGATCCACTTCCACCTCGTGCTGAAGCTGCTGCCACTAGTCATGGCCGAGACGATGAAATGCCAGCAACGTCGTCTGCCAAGGCCGATGCCCAATGTCATAGTACAGAGCATGTCAAATCCAAAACACCAAATATCAGTATAAAAAGGACTCCAAAACCTAAAATAAAATTGTCGGAGGAGAAGCGTAAACTTGCCAATATGCCATTTACCACACGGAGTGGCAAGGAACGGCTGAGGCCCTGGCCTATGTTCATGGCTAGTGGTTCAGCTTCACATGAGGATGGAAGCACTCAGCCTCTCGCTAGAAAACTGAAAAGACTCAAGCTGGCAAAAGCACCGCAAAGAACTGTGCGTTCTTCGAAATCCCAAATCCACAAGGAGAGTCCAATTGTGTCGGTTGCGATGCCTGACCTTCCCAACACTGGACGTGAAGAGCATGCGCCTTCCACCATTTGCACGCCCCCTGCAAGTGCTGGAAGGAGCACCCGCAGTCCAGTTCCTGATAGTCAGATTGAAGATGTCAGTGTTGAAGTACACCAGGATGAGGAGGATATGGGTGTTGCTGGCGCTGGGGAGGAAATTGACCAGGAGGATTCTGATGGTGAGGTGGTTTGTTTAAGTCAGGCACCCGGGGAGACACCTGTTGTCCGTGGGAGGAATATGGCCACTGACATGCCTGGTGAAAATACCAAAAAAATCAGCTCTTCGGTGTGGAAGTATTTCAACAGAAATGCGGACAACAGGTGTCAAGCCGTGTGTTGCCTTTGTCAAGCTGTAATAAGTAGGGGTAAGGACGTTAACCACCTCGGAACATCCTCCCTTATACGTCACCTGCAGCGCATTCATAATAAGTCAGTGACAAGTTCAAAACTTTGGGCGACAGCGGAAGCAGTCCACTGACCAGTAAATCCCTTCCTCTTGTAACCAAGCTCACGCAAACCACCCCACCAACTCCCTCAGTGTCAATTTCCTCCTTCCCCAGGAATGCCAATAGTCCTGCAGGCCATGTCACTGGCAATTCTGACGAGTCCTCTCCTGCCTGGGATTCCTCCGATGCATCCTTGCGTGTAACGCCTACTGCTGCTGGCGCTGCTGTTGTTGCTGCTGGGAGTCGATGGTCATCCCAGAAGTCGTAAGCCCACTTGTACTACTTCCAGTAAGCAATTGACTGTTCAACAGTCCTTTGCGAGGAAGATGAAATATCACAGCAGTCATCCTGCTGCAAAGCGGATAACTGAGGCCTTGACAACTATGTTGGTGTTAGACGTGCGTCCGGTATCCGCCGTTAGTTCACAGGGAACTAGACAATTTATTGAGGCAGTGTGCCCCCGTTACCAAATACCATCTAGGTTCCACTTCTCTAGGCAGGCGATACCGAGAATGTACACGGACGTCAGAAAAAGACTCACCAGTGTCCTAAAAAATGCAGTTGTACCCAATGTCCACTTAACCACGGACATGTGGACAAGTGGAGCAGGGCAGGGTCAGGACTATATGACTGTGACAGCCCACTGGGTAGATGTATGGACTCCCGCCGCAAGAACAGCAGCGGCGGCACCAGTAGCAGCATCTCGCAAACGCCAACTCTTTCCTAGGCAGGCTACGCTTTGTATCACCGGTTTCCAGAATACGCACACAGCTGAAAACCTCTTACGGCAACTGAGGAAGATCATCGCGGAATGGCTTACCCCAATTGGACTCTCCTGTGGATTTGTGGCATCGGACAACGCCAGCAATATTGTGTGTGCATTAAATATGGGCAAATTCCAGCACGTCCCATGTTTTGCACATACCTTGAATTTGGTGGTGCAGAATTTTTTAAAAAACGACAGGGGTGTGCAAGAGATGCTGTCGGTGGCCAGAAGAATTGCGGGACACTTTCGGCGTACAGGCACCACGTACAGAAGACTGGAGCACCACCAAAAACTACTGAACCTGCCCTGCCATCATCTGAAGCAAGAGGTGGTAACGAGGTGGAATTCAACCCTCTATATGCTTCAGAGGTTGGAGGAGCAGCAAAAGGCCATTCAAGCCTATACAATTGAGCACGATATAGGAGGTGGAATGCACCTGTCTCAAGCGCAGTGGAGAATGATTTCAACGTTGTGCAAGGTTCTGATGCCCTTTGAACTTGCCACACGTGAAGTCAGTTCAGACACTGCCAGCCTGAGTCAGGTCATTCCCCTCATCAGGCTTTTGCAGAAGAAGCTGGAGACATTGAAGGAGGAGCTAACACGGAGCGATTCCGCTAGGCATGTGGGACTTGTGGATGGAGCCCTTAATTCGCTTAACAAGGATTCACGGGTGGTCAATCTGTTGAAATCAGAGCACTACATTTTGGCCACCGTGCTCGATCCTAGATTTAAAGCCTACCTTGGATCTCTCTTTCCGGCAGACACAAGTCTGCTGGGGTTGAAAGACCTGCTGGTGAGAAAATTGTCAAGTCAAGCGGAACGCGACTTGTCAACATCTCCTCCTTCACATTCTCCCGCAACTGGGGGTGCGAGGAAAAGGCTCAGAATTCCGAGCCCACCCGCTGGCGGTGATGCAGGGCAGTCTGGAGCGACTGCTGATGCTGACATCTGGTCCGGACTGAAGGACCTGACAACGATTACGGACATGTCGTCTACTGTCACTGCATATGATTCTCTCAACATTGAAAGAATGGTGGAGGATTATATGAGTGACCGCATCCAAGTAGGCACGTCACACAGTCCGTACTTATACTGGCAGGAAAAAGAGGCAATTTGGAGGCCCTTGCACAAACTGGCTTTATTCTACCTAAGTTGCCCTCCCACAAGTGTGTACTCCGAAAGAGTGTTTAGTGCCGCCGCTCACCTTGTCAGCAATCGGCGTACGAGGTTACATCCAGAAAATGTGGAGAAGATGATGTTCATTAAAATGAATTATAATCAATTCCTCCGCGGAGACATTGACCAGCAGCAATTGCCTCCACAAAGTACACAGGGAGCTGAGATGGTGGATTCCAGTGGGGACGAATTGATAATCTGTGAGGAGGGGGATGTACACGGTGATATATCGGAGGATGATGATGAGGTGGACATCTTGCCTCTGTAGAGCCAGTTTGTGCAAGGAGAGATTAATTGCTTCTTTTTTGGTGGGGGTCCAAACCAACCCGTCATATCAGTCACAGTCGTGTGGCAGACCCTGTCACTGAAATGATGGGTTGGTTAAAGTGTGCATGTCCTGTTTATACAACATAAGGGTGGGTGGGAGGGCCCAAGGACAATTCCATCTTGCACCTCTTTTTTCTTTCATTTTTCTTTGCGTCATGTGCTGTTTGGGGAGTGTTTTTTGGAAGGGCCATCCTGCGTGACACTGCAGTGCCACTCCTAGATGGGCCAGGTGTTTGTGTCGGCCACTTGGGTCGCTGAGCTTAGTCATCCAGCGACCTCTGTGCAAATTTTAGGACTAAAAATAATATTGTGAGGTGAGAGGTGTTCAGAATAGACTGAAAATGAGTGGAAATTATGGTTATTGAGGTTAATAATACTTTGGGATCAAAATGACCCCCAAATTCTATGATTTAAGCTGTTTTTTAGGGTTTTTTGAAAAAAACACCCGAATCCAAAACACACCCGAATCCGACAAAAAAAATTCTTTGCGTCATGTGCTGTTTGGGGAGGGTTTTTTGGAAGGGACATCCTGCGTGACACTGCAGTGACACTCCTAGATGGGCCAGGTGTTTGTGTCGGCCACTAGGGTCGCTTAGCTTAGTCATCCAGCGACCTCGGTGCAAATTTTAGGACTAAAAATAATATTGTGAGGTGTGAGGTATTCAGAATAGACTGAAAATGAGTGGAAATGATAGTTTTTGAGGTTAATAATACTTTGGGATCAAAATGACCCCCAAATTCTATGATTTAAGCTGTTTTTTAGGTTTTTTGGAAAAAAACACCCGAATCCAAAACACACCCGAATCCGACAAAAAAAATTCGGTTAGGTTTTGCCAAAACGCGGTCGAACCCAAAACACGGCCGCGGAACCGAACCCAAAACCAAAACCCGAAAAATTTCCGGCGCTCATCTCTAACTGTAATACATATAAACTGTGATAACAAAAACAATGTAAGCCATCGGTCAAAACATTTTTGAAATATCTGAACCCAAGAGGATGGTTCTAGGAACCATCTGTATGTAACTGAAACTGGGAAAAGATTAGAAAAAGGGAAAAAGGTAGGCATAGACAGAGAGGGTGGATAAGCAATCTCCCCCCGCCCCTGTCCCAACATCATACATGAAAGCAACACATTTATCTGTAACCAGACTAATCGACTGTATAAATTTAGTAGTGTGTTAGCCATTAGAAAAATATAGAAGATTATTTATAACAAAAGGATACTTGTCATTCCAGGACACTCAGTCCGCGTCATCCATACAGGAGTTTGATCCATGAGTGTCAAGCGATTTGAGAAAGTTCCGTGCAGTTTCTGGGGAATCAAAATAATTTGGTTTTCTTGCGTGGAAGATTCTCAATTTTGCGGGGTATAGGAGTGCAAATCTAATGTTCCGAGAGAATAGTTCCTTGCATATTGGGGAGAATTCCCTTCGCTGCGAGGAGACCTGGAAGGAGAAGTCCTGGAAGAGGAGGATCTTGGAGCCCTCATAGCAGAGACCGGAACTCTTGCGGTACAGTTCCATAATTTTCACCTTGTCCAGGTAATTTAGCAGTTTGAAAATTACCGGTCTAGGACGTGATTGAGCAGATTGGGAGGGCTGCCTTTCGGGGCCGATGCGGTGAACTCGTTCCACTAGGTATGAGGTCGGTGAGGAAGGGAGATCTAAGGTTGAGGGGAGCCAGCGGGTGACTGAGTCCATCAAATCCTTTTGCCTGACCGTCTCCGGAAGCCCAACAAGACGCAAATTGTTCCGCGGTTGCGATTTTCCAAATCTTCAATTTTATCGTTCATGGCTGTTAGCGTGTTATCGTGTGCTTGTAATTGTGATTGGATCGCATGTTGGTCATCTTCCAATGTAGAGATACGATCCTCAGCCTCTGTTAATCGTTGAGTGTGTTGTGTTATTTGGGCCGCAGCTGAGTTGATGGCCTCTAATAAGGGTGCCAGTTTCGCGTCAAACAAGGGTGATATGATTTCCGTAATCTCCCTGGCCCTCTGTACGGCAGACGTGCTGGCCCTGAGGTCAGTCGACGATGAGTCGTCTGCATCTCTTTCACCCGTCGAGGAGGGTGGCCTCTGTTGGAGTGGGCTTTGCTCTTTGGGTGCCGGTTTGTTTTTATTTTGAGAGTTTTTATTTGCACGGAGCGTTTTGGCCACGTACTTTTCCATGATAATAAATTTGTCTTCAGGCTAGGTGCAATGAGAGCTATAGGATGTATTGTCGTGTGAACGCGATTCAGGCGTTGCAGAAGGTATAGGATGGTCAGTGAAACTTCAGGATACGAGGCAGCAGGGGGGTGAGAGAGGGCAAGGGGGTCAGCAGGGCCCTGTGTGTAGGTTTATTTTGTCAGGCGTGTTTGGGGTCAAAATATAAGGCTCACCTGTCGTTGCCGTGGGCTTCAGGCAGCGACCAGCGCGGTACCTGTGGGACCCACAGCGTGGGGTGACGGTGCACTTTCTTGTGGTTTCGGGTCGGGGGGATGTGGTTGCGCCGCACACCTGTAGCTTGCCAGAAGCTGCTGGGAGTGGGGTGTTACAGGCCTCAAACCTCCGGGTATCCTCAGTCAGGGTGCTGCAGTCTCAGCGGGGATATGGATGAGAATGCCGTCAGTCAGACTCTCCAGTGGCTCTGTAATGCTGGCTGGCTGCGTAGTCCCCTTCAGCTGCACCAGGACTGGCTCAGGTGGAATGTGGAGTGGATCAGGGGTGTTCCCAGGATGGGGATCGCGGGCCTCGGCCGAGGTCCGCGGTGTGGTGAGGGAGACCGGAGCTCGAGCGGCGGCTGCCACGAGGGGTAGTGAGGGGAGACGCCACCAGTCCGTCTCTCCGGAGCACTTGCTGGTTGCTCTGGGATCCTTCAGGCGGGCCGGACTCGGATGATCGCGAGTCCCAAAATGGCAGCCGCTGTGCCGGGCACTAATCGTGTGCCGCTTTCGGTGGGCTCAGAGGAGGAGGGGAGCGAGCCGGGGAGAGCACCTCTTTGCTCCCTATTATCTCCGCGCCCCGTAGATGTGGAAATGGGGCCCCTGGACCAAGTATAGCCGGTATGAGGAGCTATATTGGTGAGGTGAACGGAGAGCTCACTGTTAAAAGCAGCCGATCCGTTCGGCCCGCCCACCGGAAGTCTCTGGACAAATGTTTCTGTAATTGTTCATGGTTTGCCTTGCCAACTTTTCCTGGATACCTGCTGATATTTTTGTTACTGCCAACTTCTGTGCCTGCCAAGTTAAGGAATGTCTGCAAGTCTTCTGATTACCTTCTATTTTTATCAAGTAAAATAAAGAACAATCTTTTATGTAAATATTGCTTACTTTACGTTGGTTGCGTACAGCAATGTAATCAGCTTGCACAGACATATAGGTGGTCATTCTGAGTTGTTCACTCGCTGCTATTTTTAGCAAAATTGCTAATAGGCTAAAATCCGGCAGTTCTGCGCATGCATATGCACAGCAGAGCGCACGCGCTGAGCAATTTTACACAAAACTATGCTATTTTATTCACGGGCGAACAAAGCTTTTCAATCGTTCTGCTGATCATAGTGTGATTGACAGGAAGTGGGTGTTTCTGGGCGGAAACTGGCCGTTTTCAGGGAGTGTGCTAAAAAACGCAGGCGTGCCAGGTAAAAATGCAGGAGTGGATGGAGAAACGGAGGAGTGGCTGGCCGGACGCTGGGCGTGTTTGTGACGTCAAACCAGGAACTAAATGGACTGAGGTGATCGCAATCTAGGAGTAGGTCTGGAGCTACTCAGAAACTGCAAGGAAATACTTAATAGCAGAATTGCTAATCTTTCGTTAGCAATTCTGCTATGCTAAGATACACTCCCAGAGGGCGGAGGCTTTGTGTTTGCAGTTCTGCTAAAAGTAGCTAGCGAGCGAACAACTCGGAATGAGGGCCATAGTGTAGCATTAGTATGACTTAACTAAATATAAGACACATGACAACAGGCATCAGTGTTTCAAATTAAATAGACTGTATCTTCTCTTTAAAAAAATTATTTATTTAAGTTAATATGGTGGCAGACAAATGCATCAGTGTTCAGCTCTCCCCAGTTAACAACACTTCAACACACCAGGATGGGCAGAGTCCACATTTTCCAGCAAGGACAGTTAGCCTGATAATAACTGATGAGGAGAGTGCACCCAAAACATTTGTGAATTGCAGTGAGAGATGTACTGACAACTACAGTGGCGTGCGGTGAGGTCAGTGGCTGGTAAGGCACTACAGCCATAATGTCCGCCGAATCCTGCCGATGACCCCTACCGCCACCGAGCCAATGCCCGCTACTGCCTCTGAGCCGATGCCCATTGCCACCACCAATGGCTTACAAACTCGCCCACCATCAACTGACCCAGCCCTTCCGCCACCAATTTGCATCTCAGTCCGATGCCGCCAATGCCCGCTGCCTGCCTGCTCATCATACTTATGATATATTGTACAATTTTATAGAAAAATAAATAAAAATTAGTGTTTGGGACTGGGAAGGGAGTGGGAGGAGGACATGAATGCAATTTTGTTGTCCAGGGCTTCCATTAACTTAATGGAGAAGGGTCTGAATGGGTTAAAAAAAATGCGTGAGGTCCCCCCTCCTAAGTATAACCAGCCTCGGGCTCTTTGAGCCAGTCCTGGTTGTTTAAATACTGGGGGGAAAATTGGACAGGGGTTCCCCGTATTTAGACAACCAGCACAGGGCTCTCAGTCCGGTCCTGGTTCCAAAAATTGGACAGGGGTCCCCCGTATTTTTAAAACCAGCACTGGGCTCCACTAGCCAGGGACATAATGCCACAGCTGGGGGACAAATTTATGTAGGTCCTTGTGGCCGTGGCACTACCCCCCCAACTAGTCAACCCTGGCCAGGGTTCCCTGGAGGAATGGGGACCCCTTAAATCAAGGAGTCCCCCCATCCAGGCACTCAAGGGCCAGGGGTGAAGCCCGAGGCTGTCCCCAACACCCCTGGGCGGTGGGTGCCGGGCTGATAGCCATAAGTGTGTAAAAAAAAAAGAATATTGGTTTTTGTTGTGGAACTACAAGGCCCAGCAAGCCTCCCCCGCTTGCTGGTACTTGGAGAACCTCAAGTACCTGCATGCGGGGAAATAACGGGCCCACTGGTACCTGTAGTTCTACAACAACAAAAAATACCCAAATAAAAACACAACACACACACCGTGAAAGTAAAAATTTATTAAAACACACTTACACACTCACACATACTTACCTACATCCCACGCCGATCACGTCCACTTGTCCACGTAGAATCCAATAGGGGTACCTGTAAAAATTAGAGAGATTACTTACCTACATCCCACGTCGATCACGTCCACTTGTCCAGTAGAATCCAATAGGGGTACCTGTAAAAATGAAAATTATACTTACAAACGAAGTAATCCACAGGAGGAGAGAGAGAAAGAGAGAGAGAGAGAGAGAGAGAGAGAGAGAGAGAGAGAGAGAGAGAGAGAAATGAATGAAAATTATGCAGTCATTGATGTGGGAGGACGTTAGCACAGACAAGGTAGAGTGCTGCTGCTGGCTGGGAGGACGGAGCAGGCGTCGGAGGAGGAACGAGGAGGGTGATGGGGATTCCTACCCAGCCATCAAACAAATGCGCAGCACCAGAGGAGAAACGAGGGGGGGAGGGTTTCCTACCTAGCCACCGAACTCAGTTTCAGGCACACAGGCTCCGCCACTTCCGCCTCCAGCGCCGCCTGTGGGTGATTGGACACATGGCCGGTTCTAGACCTTGTGGCGCCCAGGGCGTGGCTTCTTCCCTATGAAGGGGCTTGGCCACAGTTATCTCCTTGTACTTGTGCTGTACCCCCAGTAGATTTGCCCCCCAGTAGTTGTGCCCCCAGCAGCTGTGCCCCCTGTAGCAGTGCCCCCAATAGTTGCTGTAGCTGTGCCCCCAGTAGTTGTGACCCCTGTAGCTGTGCCCCCAGTAGCTTTGCCCCCAGTAGCAGTGTCCCCCAGTAGTTGTGACCCCTGTAGCTGTGCCCCCAGTAGCAGTGCCTAGAGTAGTTGTGACCCCTGTAGTTGTGCCCCCAGTAGTTGTGACCCCCTGTAATTGTGCCCCCTGTGGCTGTGCCCCCTAGCTGTGCCCCTGTAGCTTTGCCCCCAGCAGCTGTGCCCCCTGTAGCGGTGCCCCCAGTAGTTGTGAGCCCAGTAGCTGTGCCCCTGTAGCTGTGCCCCTTGTAGCTGTGCCCCCTGTAGCTTTGCCCCCAGCAGCTGTGCCCCCAGTAGTTGTGACCCCTATAGCTGTGCCCCCAGTAGCTTTGCCCCCTGTAGCAGTGTCCCCAGTAGCAGTGCCCCCAGTAGTTGTGACCCCTGTAGCTGTGCCCCCAGTAGCTTTGCCCCCTGTAGCAGTGCCCCCAGTAGCAGTGCCTCGATTAGTTGTGACCCCTGTAGTTGTGCCCCCAGTCGCTGTGCCCCTTGTAGCTGTGCCCCATGTAGCTTTGCCCTCAGTAGCTGTGCCCCTTGTAACTGTGCCCCATGTAGCTTTGCCCCCAGTAGCTGTGCCCCTTGTAGCAATGCCCCGAGTAGTTGTGACCCCTGTAGTTGTGCCCCCAGTCGCTGTGCCCCCTGTAGCGGTGCCCCCTAGCTGTGCCACCTGTAGTTTTGCCCCCAGTAGCTGTGCCCCCAGTTGCTGTGCCCCTTGTAGCTGTGCCCCCTGTAGCTGTGCCCCCAGTAGTTGTGCCCCCAGCGGTTGTGACCCCAGTAGTTGTACCCCTGTAGCTGTGTCAGTGTCCCAAGTAGCTGTTTCCCCTAACTGTACCAGTGCCCCAAACACACACACATTAAAAAAAATACACACACAATACTTACCGCTCCTGCTGCGCTGCCCTCCGTCTCCGGCCACCGGCTCCTGATTGATGCCTCCTCTCTACTATGGGAGAGACGTCATGACGTCTCTCCCATAGTAGCGCCGCTCAGACACTAGGGGTCAATTATGACCTCTAGTGTCTGTCAGCGGCGCCGGCTGCAGCGGGCGCCCACACAGCCCATGGCGCCTGCTGCAGCCGGGTAAGGGGGGATTAGTATGCGGCTCGCTAGTGATTGGACAGCGGATCCAGCACTGGATCCGCTGGGCCAATCACATCTGGGGGGCTGACAGGGGCGTGCATTCATCGGGTCTGGATGCACGCACCTGTCATTGAGGCACCTGTAGTGGTGCCACTTCCCTGTACTTTTTCAATGGGCTTTCACAGCCCATTGCTTCACCCTGCCCCCTGCCCGCCCCCGCTGCCCGGACTTTAATGTTAGCAGCGGCAGGCACCTTTCCCGCTGCCTCCCAGCCCAACATTTTCACGGGGGGGGGGAATTATTAAAATAATATATGAAGATATTTATCTCGGACTCTGTTATAAATATCTTCTTTTTATTATTTTAATCATTATGACAGGGGAGGCACTGCCTCCCCTGCCTCCCCTGACTGCACGTCCCTGGACAACTATTCTATTGATAGTACAGTCTTTCTACCTATGGTTAAATTACTTTCTCGTTTCTGCTGTCAGCTGTTTGCCTCTAGTGCATTGAACAGCTGATCAGAGTATTACTCAGATGGACTATACCACAGATAAAAAATAGTTATTATAATTAGTAATTGTATTTATATTTATATGGACACCAATTCAAGCTCCTTCTTTGAAAGGTATTATGTGTATATTATTATTATCATTATTATTTTGATTATTTAGACTATCATTTTTTTATATTTATTGCTATAACTGCAACTTATTCAGTTGAATTTATATTGACATTACTGTACCTTTACTTGCTGTTTTATTGGCCCTAAAACTGCCAAAACAGAGTCATAGAGCTAATTAAATGTTCTCTTTATTTGATATGACCCACACAAACCTCTTGTTTTTTATCTACTGCACAAACATACTGTATGCAGGAAATGTGGTGAAGATTAAAAAGTTGAACAATTCAGTTAATGAATGTGCTATTTTTTGTAATTGACCTTTCAAATAAAAATCAGATACGTTTATCTGAATTTATAAAAATCAGATGCAAGTTGCTATCAGGTTGCTAATTACATTCTTCAGCATTATACTGGAGCTTACTTAGATTATCAATATATTTTAAAAGTGCTCTCTCTCTCTATTATTAGTTTTACTTATTTAGCAGAAAGCTTTGCTTTCCTCCACAATCACACAAGACATTCTTTAACATGGAAGTAATCTGCGGTTTGTAATTTCAATAATCTTCGTCTTGAGCTGATGAGGTATAATCAAAATTTTTATGACTTCTCATGACCTCAGATATACTGCTATCTAAGACTCCTATGATAACGTCTATGAACTCAGCCAAATAAATATACTTCAAATGTGTAATGTCTGCTTTCTTCTCAACACTAGCACACCAGCCATCCCGACTGGGTGTGTATCGCGCTACCAGCGTCCGGTATCCCGGCCGCAGATTGACGGCGGGGCCGAGCGCAACAAGCTCCTTATGGGCTTGCTGCGCTCGGCACACTGCAGGCTCGGTGGGGACCGCAGGGGTCTGTTCCCACTCTATGGGTGTCGCGGACTCCCATGAGTGGGAATAGTCCCTGTTGGTCGGCATGCCGATCGTCGGGATTGTGAGGGGGCGGGATGTAGGGGGAGGTAGTGTGACCGCCAGCCACATAACTACATCCCATCCAGACCACCATCACTGCTACATACAGTATCTTGCTTTAAAAAGACAAAAAAACATTTGAAAGGAAATTATTTTTTCTCCCCAACCACCTACTATTCTGCACTCATAGGAAACTTATCTCCATTTGATCCCAAAAATTAAATATACAGTATATAGAGTATACCATCTTCTTCTTCTGCCACTCCACTACCTGACCATTTCTCCATATTCCCTCAAAAACATTGATTACTGTCTCTTGGGCCCTCAGTTAATGTCATTGCTATTAGCATTAAGACATACACATTTTAGATGTCGACCTTATGATATTTCTTTGTATTAACTGTCTACATTTTGACCCTGTTGACATTTTAAACTATCCATTTTGGCTGTGTGCATATTGATTGCATATAGCCCATGTTGACATTTTGGTTGTCTAAATATTGTACCCGTCAGTATTATAGTGTTTATGTTTTGATGATCTAACTTTTGACTACGTAATCTAGCCAACCCTTGGGACAGTGCCCAAAAGCAGGACTGGGATGGCTGTAAGTTTCTAACACTATGCTCTGTGGAGACACAACTGAAAAGTGTGCCTGAAATACTAGGGAGTTGTACCTTTTTGTTTTCTGTTTTAAATAACCTATTTCTATGTCCCCTTTCTTGCTATTCATAATCCCTTGAGACCCCCACCATTAGCTTTATTAAATATGCTCCCACTTACATATATACACAACTTCTTCCGATCACTTTTGGAACTGCTTAAGTCTCTCCATAGCAAGGGAAATTGGGCTCAATCCATGTTGCAACTATTCAGACCGTACTAGGTTCCGCAGAAAAATCCTGGTCTACACATTTGATATTAGACACACTGGTTCAGAGAGGGGGCCTGGGTCCACTGCCCCCCATCCTCCCAGAGTATACTTACCTTCTTCTGGGAACTAAGTCAACAATGAGATCTTTGGGAAGATAGTGCAGCACATTGAGAGCAAAGACTCTGGGCTCCATCATCCCAAATATCCCTGGAAAGATGGCACCGGCCGAGGAGGGGGGACATGCTTCCTGGCACAAGCAAGGTACAGATGTAGCCATGCTCAATGTGGCTCCGATGCACCCGCATATGCACTCCCAGAGCACCTAGTTACACCTGCGCCCGGCTGCGACTATTTCCCTATTATGTTATTTTCAGATGCACGCCGGCATGTGCGCACATCGCAGCTGAGGCTGCCCGCACCTAGTCACAGATACAATGAGCATGGCTACATCTGTAGGAAGCCGTTTCCCTCCCCCGCACCCCCCTGTATTTGAATGGCACCCCCTTTAGAGCGCAAGGGCCGCAATTAATATTTTTTAACGTCATTTATTTTTAGGGGGCAAAGGCAAGCCCCCTTTTAGGCCATGGCCCTGTGACAGTAGTGGGGCCTGGCATGGCTCTCTACAGCCCTGATTGGACTTATGTCTGACCTTTGGAGCAGATTAACAAGTTGTTACACCAGTGCAATGTCATCCAACACCTTTGATTAACCAATGAGGTTCCCTGGGGAGGTTCCCTGGTGGTAAGCTATGTAGAGTAACCCCTATTTCCCATTTAAAACCGTAGCTAACCCACGTGAGACCTGGGAAAATTACAGGTCATAACCAGAGATGTCATTGGTGTATTATGGGTGCAGGGTGTGTGGTGCACACATGCCCATGGGTCCAGGGGGAAGCCCCAGCACAGACCCTGCACTTATATAATTATGCACAAAAAGGGGGGGGGGGGGTATAGCGACCAACGGTGTCTTTAAAAACTCACACTAAAAGTAAATAAATATATAAAAAACAATTTATTTACATAAAACAGAAGGTTCACATAAAACGTTTTGCACATAAATTTTTTTTCCTAGTAACAGGTCTCTTTAAAAAATGGGATAATAACAATTTACACAAACATAAAATATATTACCAGTTAAAAATATAGATAAGAAGATTATTGCTTAACTGGGTATAAGGTCACTGCCAGGTTGACCAACGCGTTTCGTCATTCAGACTTCATCAATGACGATGTTTGTGTAAATTGTTATTATCCCATTTTTTAAAGAGACCTGTTACTAGGAAAAAATTTTTATGTGCAAAACGTTTTATGTGAACCTTCTGTTTTATGTAAATAAATAGTTTTTTATATATTTATTTACTTTTATTGTGAGTTTTTAAAGACACCGTTGGTTGCTATACCCCCCCCCCCCCCCCCCCCTTTTTGTGCATTTTTTCATACCACAGGGAACCACCATCCCTGTTTGGGGGTCAGCTGACGCCCTTTTGAATCTTTAGGGAGTGTCTATTTTAAACTATACATTGTTTGTTACATTCTTAGCCTTAATAATTGTTAAACACAAGTGGCGCAATAACTCTCCCCCTATCTACTTATATAATTATACTCATCTTTCCAAAGTCCCATGTTGGCATTGCATCAACAGTAGAAATCACTGTAAAAATAGCATGGGCACCATGTTCCTTGAGACCTGCACATGCACAGTAAAGTTTGGCATAATGCCAGAGTCTACTGTGCCACAGAAAAGAGAGAGCCCACACACAGTGTCCCTGAGAGTGTGGTCCCAAATCAGGTAACCCATGTAGACGTATGTAACACGAACACACTATAAAGGTTTTTTCAGGTTCTTGCCTCTCTGAGAAACAGGAAGCTCTCTTCATACACGATTTAAACAAAATCTCTACATAATGGGGGTCATTCCGAGTTGATCGCTAGCTGCCGTTGTTCGCAGCGCATCGGCATTTCTGCGCATGCGTATGCACCACAATGCGCAGGCACGTCGTACAGGTACAATGAGCATCGTAGGTTTGCACAGAGTCTAACGAACATTCCTGTCGCACGGCCGAACGCAGGAAGATTGACATAAGGTGGGCGTTTCTGGGTGTCAACTGACCGTTTTCAGGGAGTGCTTAGAAAAACGCAGGCATGACTGAAAAAATGCAGGCGTGGCTGGGCGTTCGCTGGGTGGGTGTGTGACGTCAAAAGCCGTCCCTCCGTCGTTAGAATCAACGCACACGAAGAGTAAGTCCAGGGCTGGTCTTGTTTTGCACAAAAAGATTTTGCAGGCGCTCTGCTGCGCAAGCGTTCGCACTTCTGCAAAGCGAAAATACACTCCCCAGTGGGCGGCGACAATGCGTTTGCACGGCTGCTAAAAACTGCTAGCAAGCGATCAACTCGGAATGACCCCCAATGTTCATGTTAATATCTTTGAAACTGCAGCTAAAAACAGTTGTCATAGAACTCCTAGTAAGAGGCATTTATAAGTGCAAATTGTGCGACTCCCGCAGTGTGCCATTTGCTTTTATATCTGCATGAACGTACACACTTTTTGTGGCTTTTTCTGGCTATACAGTAGCAGTAGACCATCTGTGAAGTGACATTATTTGTCAGACTTTGCCAAGATTGTTCAAAGTAAGCAATTTATGGTTAAGGTTAGAGATTGGCTGCAGTTATGGTTAGGATTACAGTTAAGCTGCAGTTATGGGACAGAGTTAGAGTTAGGCTGCAGTTATAGTTAGGGTTAAAATTAGGCTGCAGTTATGGCTAGAGTTAGAATTAGGCTGCAGTTATGGGATAGAGTTAGAATTAGGCTGCAGTTATAAACATAGAAACAGAGAATTTGACGTCAGATAAGAACCACTTGGCCCATCTAGTCTGCCCATTTTTTTATCCTTTAGGTAATAGTTAGGGTTAGAGTCCGGCTGCAGTTATGATTAGACTTAGGCTGCAGTTATGGTTATGCTTAGAGTTAGGCTGCAGTCATGGTTATGGTTATAGTTAGGCTGCAGCTAAGCTCAGGGTTAGAGCTAGGCAGCAGTTAGGGTTAGAGTTAGGCTGCAGTTATGGTAAGGATTAGAGTTAAGCTGCAGTTATGGGATAGAGTTAAAGTTAGGCTGCAGTTATGGGATAGAGTTAGAGTTATGCTGCAGTTATGTTTAGGATTAGAGTTAGGCTGCAGCTATGGTTAGGGTTAGAGATAGGCTGCAGTTATGGTTAGGGTTAGTTAGGCTGTAGTTATGGCTAGAGTTAGAGTTATGCTGGAGTTATGGTTAGGGTTAGAGTTAGGCTGCAGTTATGGTTAGGGTTAGAGTTAGGCTGCAGTTATGGTAAGGATTAGAGTTAGGCTGCAGTGATGGGATAGAGTTAGAGTTAGGCTTCAGTTATGGTAGGGATTAGAGTTAGGCTGCAGTTATGGTTAGGGTTAGAGTTAGGCCGCAGTTATGGTTAGGGTTAGAGTTAGGCTGCAGTTATGGTAAGGATTAGAGTTAGGCCGCAGTTATGGTTAGGGTTAGAGTTAGGCTGCAGTTATGGTACGTATTAGCGTTAGACTGCAGTTATGGGATAGAAAGAATTAGAGTTAAAAAAAGGGGGGGGGGGACCTGGATTGCACATCCTATTACTAAAGATATCAAGAGGTGCTATCATGCTGAGGCTTCTAATACTATGCTGGAGGAAGAGAGATGCAGATGTACACTCTTAGCACTAAGAACACTGATAGTAAAAATAATTTAAATAAACCCTCACAATTAACATGGAGTATAATTGAAGTTCTTAGCACACATTTGCACAAATATGCGGGCCCATGTACCGCGGCCTGGTGACTTCATCACATGGGTCCCTAACATTCCTAATACTATCACGTTCTATAAATGTATTCAGGACTTACATCTAAATAGGGCCTTATCAATGTGTGATCTGAAAAGCAGGAACCTAGCTAATTAAAACACATGAGGGTGAATGGGCGGAGTGCCAATCCAGAGGAAGGAAGCCTTGCCTTCCAGTTTACAATATATACACAAATATAGTGGAAAAAGGGGGGAACCTGGATTGCACATCCTATTACTAAAGATATCAAGTGGTGCTATCATGAGTTAGAGTTAGGCTGCAGTTATGGTAAGGATTAGAGTTAGACTGCAGTTATGGGATAGAATTAGAGTTAGACAGCAGTTATGGGATAAAGTTAGAATTAGGCTGCAGTTATAGTAAGGGTTAAAGTTAGACTACAGTTATGGAAAGAGTTAGAGTTAGACTGCAGTTATAGTTAGAGTCAGGCTGCAGTTATGGTTAGAGTTAGGCTGCAGCTATGCTCATGGTTAGAGTTAGTCTGCAGTTATGGTTGGAGATAGAGTTAGGAAGCAGTTATGGTTGGAGTTAGAGTTAGGAAGCAGTTATGGGATAGAGTTAGAGTTAGGCTGCAGTTATGGTTAGGATTAGAGTTAGGCTGCAGTTATGGTTAGGGTTAGAGTTAGGCTGCAGTTATGGTTGGAGTTAGATTTAACCTGGAGTTATGATTGGAGTTAGAGTTAGGCTGGAGTTATGGTTGGGGTTAGAGTTAGGCTCCAGTTATGTTTAGGGTCAGAGTTAGGATAGGGTTAGGGTTAGGTTAGAGTTAGGGCTCTTACAGTAGAATAACAGTATTCTGACATGCTCACTGTCAACATGCAATAATGTTGAAAATTATGCATGCCACATATTGACATAACATCCATGTCAACATTTTGTACAACTTCCCTATGCTTGCATGAGTTCACTCACACCAAGATGGATAATTGATAAAAGATTTATTAGGTAACCTAAACTGTTTTGACAGCAAATAAAGTTAACAAAATCTAGTTCACAATCCACGTGTTACGCAAATGAGAAACTAAATTGCTTCAGTCCATCTGTGGGTGACAAAACTGACAAGAGAAAGAAACTGTACTGTACCTAAGAGCGCAAATAAAAAAACAAAAAAATCTGCTTAGAGGAACAGTAGTAGATTAAGCAATCTTTCATGGTAGTGCAAAATAATATTTAGAAGAAACTCTTTAGTTTCATGAAAAAGTGAAACCAATGATGTAGGAAATAATCACATGAAGTTGTTAAGGCATTTTATTCAGCTATATATGTACTGTGGATTTCACCTTTCTTCCATCTATCAATGATTGTAATAGCTAATGTAACTTTAGTCACCTCATCCAAGAACCACAACGCTGCTGGAAGGGTATTAAACCTCACAGACTAATAAACGTTTTGGGGTTTACTTTATAACAGCACCTTCACCCAGATCAGTCCCTCTTTTCAGGTTGTCGGTCTAGTAAGGAAATCCCTACCTGACTCCCTAAACCCACTTACAGGAACAAACAGCCCAGTAAAGGGTAAAAACCACTTGAGACACTTATTAGGCTAATATCTTGACTCTGGGAACCCTTATGTGACCCCCTAAAAAAATACACTTGCAGGAATACTCATGCACATGCAGCTAAAGTGTATAAGCTAGTGGCTCATTTAGTAGGATAGGGGGCTGGAGGTATGCGGTTGTTAGGTCAACCACACTTAGGTCAACAGTCAATAGGTTGACCACTATTGGTCAACATGCATTAGGTCGAGATGGTTCCAATATCGACATTGACAGAAGGTCGACGTGACAAAGGTCGACATAGGAAATGTTTGACAGTTATTTTTTCATTTTTTTTTTTAACTTTTTCATACTTTATGATCCACAATAATTATGATGGGAAATAGATACCTGTGCTGTGCACAGCGAGGCACCTTTGTCGAAGCATGGTGAGTGCAGCGAGGTTACAAAGTAGACAACACCAAAAAAGACAAAAATCTCATGTCGACCTGTGATGTTACAAAGTAAGAAAAAAAAGCATTTTGTTTCCCCCAGCACCTAGAATTATACCAGTAACCAGATTTAAATCTTGTAGTGGTAAAAGGAAAATATTGGTCACCTGTGAACCGCGCTTAAAGTCAGGCAGCCCTGCAGTACAGAGCATCCAAAGGGTGTGCCTCCCAATACCACCCAAAGGAACAAATACTTTAAAAAACAGATGACGGATACGTTTACTGCCAGGCGCCACGGGGTAAGTTAACACGTTTGAAATTTATCAATCAAACATCAGACTTAGGAAATCATAAAAAACGAATAAATAAACAATACATCCCTTGGGTAGATGTTATTTTTGTTTGATGAAAACGTCCTCCTTCAATATGCCGGCATGTCGGCACTACTCAGCATATGAGAAGAGAAAATAAGAAATGGCATGTGTAGTACAGTACATTTAATCAGTATATCATATAACATATAATGCAACAAACAGTCTTAAAAGTTCATATAAAATTGGGAGATCCCCTCCAAACCCTGCTGTAGTTAAAGTGCAGTGCAATTACCAAAAGAGAATGAGAGAACTAATGTTTAGTAATTCTCAAACAAGCTTGTTTTTGTTATAGTCACCAGACGTCTCCCGGGAAGATCACTCTGGGAGTTCTTTCAGGTAAGTGTTCAGCAGCCTCGCTCTTTCAGCAGGTATAGTGGGGTCCCCTTATGTAGCAAACGTGTTTCGACCCTTACTAGGGTCTCTTTCAAGGCAGAATGAATGTCCCAAATCCATAAACGGATATTTCAATCCCTGGTGTCCAATCAGCATAAGCCATTTAAAATCAACACAGCTGTTTTAATTAGTCCTCATTGTGCAGCGTCCGATTGCCTAAGCAATGAAGGAGGCCGCTCAGAGCGGAACATTACTTCCGCTACGTCACTTCCAGTAACAGGGAGTTTTGCTGGTGCCCTCATTGTAAGGTGTTCCAGTTGCCTAGGCGACAGGGGGAAGCCGCTTGATCCAGAGCGGAGCGTCACTTCCGCTGCATCACAATATTAGAAATCCTACACAATATTAGAATTCAGAGATCTTGGTTACATATATTTGCGCAAATGTATGAATAAGCCCCCAAGCCATGTCAAGGCCTCTCTGTATATTGGGGTTCCCTAGTGCTATATCTAGGTGCAGGGTGCAGCACCCCAAAAGTCAGCATAAGCCAGAAGGTCCAGGGCAGCATACCAGTGAAAAAACTATAATGTTAATAAATTAGTGTTAGGAAGCCAAAGCTATATACAGAAAGTGATACAAAAATAATAAGATGTAATTAAAATAAAGAAATAGTGTTAGTGACAAAATTAGTGTAATGAGCCATAGCAGTGGCTCATTCCTGTTTGCATTCTGTTCATGTATTTTATGTTATATTTCTGTTTGCATGCCAGGTTTTCTCATGTACTTGTTTAGAGTACTGTTGTGGGCTGCCTTTGGTGAGTCTGTGTAACTGCAGCCTGTTTCCTATGTGTGTGGCCTGTGCAGCCTCACCTGTCAGATTATTAGTTCATTATGTGGCGAGTCTGTGTAACTGCAGTCTGTCTCTTGTATGTGGCCTGTGCAGCCTCATCTGTCAGTTAATTAGGCCATTACTTTTTGCCTGGATTCCAGCCATCCTGATTGGGGCATGCTTCCTTTATTACCCAGCCTGCCCTGCACCTAGGGCCTGCAATAGATTCTTGTACCTGTATGTACTTGTACCTGGTCCCTGTCCTATGGAATGTTATCTTGAACTTCTACAGTTGGTGCCACTGCATGGTTTGGAATTCCTGGTCCAGTCTGAATCCTGTGTGTTCTCTCCTGCCAGAGTTTGAAGCACATTACCCTTATTACCTGAGTTCCTGATTGTTCATGTGAGACCTTGCCTGGAAGAAGTATCAGACAGCTTTGGTTGTTCCTGCCTTGTCTTGCTCTGTCTAGCCTAGCCTGGAATCCAGGAGTCTCTTGCAGCTAAGTGTTTTTGTTGTTTAGACTTCGCTTTGCTCTGCCTAGATATTTAGGAACTCATTGCTTTATGATTTATTATTACATCCTGTGCATACACAAATATACTGTTTGGTTGCTTAAAACATCTCAGAGCATCATTGCCCCCAAAGTTTGTATTCTTTCCCATTGGTAGTCTTGCAGATTTTAGTTAGCTTTCCCCTTACTCGCAGTCTCGGTTGGTGTCTTGTTACCTAATAAGACCTGGGGGCATCGGAGTCTGGGCGGACCTAATTTGACCATTCAAATGCGGCTGCTAAATGCAGAAGACTAGCTCTGCAGGCACCATCTGACCACTGGGAGGAATAACGGAGTCAGGGGTAGAGTAGGTGTAGCTGCGATTACTCATTCCCAGCCGCAGCTCCACATGTGAGTTTTGGAACTCCCTAGTTGCCATCCAGTCTCCAGAGTTCCAGATACTCATTTCCTAACAATTAGTAAGTGATAAGTGTTAATAGAATGTAAAGGTATGCCACACTTGAGCCATCCAGCCCAGCCAATCCAGGGGCACTGCACCCCACACCTCCATTACCCCAATCTGGGCCTATGATTAACCAGCAAGGAGCCACATGATAATGGATTCTTACTTAATATATCTAAGCTAAGAGCTACCTATCTTGGAGCAACCTCATAGTGGCTCCATATTGCATATCAGGACCTGCACCTCCTGCTAATGCAGGATCCTATCTGCCTCTCACAACAGACATATATAGTGGTAGATGCTCAATTAGCTTAGTGATATCACTCAGGTGCTTGCAAGTGAGGGGTATTTCAAGCAAGAAAAAAAAGCATTTTTTTCCCCCAGCACCCTCAATGAAACCAGTAACCGGATTTAAATCCTACACAATATTAGAAATCAGAGATCTTGGTTACATATATTTGCGCAAATGTATGAATATGCCCCCAAGCCAAGGTGATGTGTGGAATCCTAACCGTAGTCTGATATTTAAATTACAGTTGTCCAATCCTGGAAGCCAGAACACAGCTGACCACTATGCATAAAATTTCCTATTAGTCCGTGGTCATTTTCGGTGTCCGTAACTTCCGGTCCGTAACTTCTCTCATTTATGCAAATTTGCAGAGTGAAAGAAACCTATGACGTTGAAACGGTTCTCACAGGGGAGACGTGTGGGAATTTTTGAGCGCCAGTTAAGTCCCACCTTCAATTCTTGTTTAGCGTGGTATAACCCTGAATCTTTGAAGGTTTACGTGTTTCAAAATCATTCACTTGAAGTAGAGTGTATACTGTCAACACAATAGCAATATAAAGACACATGTACCAATGTAGTGTCAAAAGGGGATTTTCTGGGTTACCGGTTAACTAACAGTACTGGTAGTGATAGTATTAATGGAATGTTTATAATAATGTGCATCATAGTGGTACAACTTCTTTGTGTGTAACATAACTCTCAGAGGGTGGAATAGATCTGCTCCTAGCTCTAGAACCCCTTCCCTCCCCATCAGATGTGTTAGCAGTTACACAGTGAACTACAATATTTCTGCTTATATGACATCTGTAGCTAAGCAGAGTGGTATAAATTATTTGTTCTGGCTGTGTATTGTCAAAGTCGAAAAATATTGCAGTACATACATTACGTACAAACTACACACAGATGGCCTCCGTGCGCGTACTTGCTCTGCCGTACGTGCGCATATTCGCAATATGCGTATTAGCGCGTGGTATGAGTATTTACGGTAGAGTTTGTGAACGCATGGAAAAGCCATCAAAACACGTTACATATTTAATCCAAATAGTGCACATTTTACACATAGCCTCCCTGCACTACAGCAGCAAGTTACAGCAGTTTAAATGGTTTCAGAACAAAGGGATTCAGCTTTACAGGATAGGAGGGGACAGAACAAGGTTATAAGGTGGTGTTTGGTATCCAGCTGTAGGGTATTTCAAGGGTAACATTCCGGTGTTGGTTTGAGGAAGATCGCATGTTCCTGCGGATAGTTATGTGCAGGAGCAGAATATAGATATAAACTGTATTTACTGTACATTATGTATGCGGCGGGAATCCAGAGGAGACCACCCACAAGAGCAGGTGGAACAGACATCGCCCACCTATTCAAACCGACCTATGACCTCTCCTGTACTGTAAATGACCATCCCTGTGTCCAATGGACAAAGAGATTACAGTGTCCATTGTGTTAAGTTTTGGATGAATTGTATAAAGAGAGCCTGCTGCAGGCCTGGTCAGACACAAGACTCACAAAGTTATCTATTAGATGACCGAGGACCGGACCGGGTAGCGCGGCGGATCCAATCACGTATGTACCACTGAATGTAGCCATTATTCTGTTGTATTGTAGTGTTAGTATTGTAACCCCCTTTCAGCAATAATACGCTGTGGTGTCGGAACCCAGTGGTTTAACTACAGACTGGTGTCGTGTCTTTCTTTCCCTGCTAAGGTTTAAAGTGTATTAGTATCGCATTGCATTGCTGTATAAGGTTTAAAGTGTATTCATTGGGTGTGTACGCGCTGTGTGTACTTTGTACCATCAGTGCGGCGTTTGTACGCAAAGTCCGTATGCAGTGCGGGACTCTTTACGCTAATAACGTAAAAAGTACGTAGAGTGTGTCTTAAGTATAGCGGCCGCAGCGGCTCCATGGTAAAGTGTATTTAAGGTGAGTTTAAGGTATAGCTTTCATTCCTGTATATAAATCAGCATTCTCAATTGGGGGCTCCGTCCGGTTTTACACATACTCACAGCCTAACAGGTCACAGCAGACTAGATCTATCAGCAAAAGGGCGGACAGAAAGTATCCTACGTATCCTTTTCCTGGTCGATGGATGCACTGAAAACCCTATTTATTTGCTGATTAGATGGCGTCTGCTCTGTATGGTTTGTAGAGATGCTGGGAGAACCCGTAAAGTAAACAGAAAAAAAAGCTATTTAAAAATCTGTGAATTTTTTTTGGCGCCAAAAGCGTACACAGCACCCATACTCTTTGTATACCCTCACATTGTTGCCATAACACTCAGATTGCTAGATTCATTTAGATCTGTGTGAAACCGGTTACATTTGTTGCTATATAGTTAAAACTAAAATAAATGTTTAAGGAAGTAAGCGTAAAGCACAAACACAGTCTGGCCTGGTTGTAAAGGTTTATACAGAAAGAAACTGTATTGTGTTTAGTGGGCAATAGTAGTTAGTATTCCTCACATTTATAGAAGTTGTGTGATCTGTTTTATTGCGTACGCACATTGGTACACGTGGTATTGAACGTGAGGACAAGCGTACAAAAACGTGCACGTGGTGCAAGGCCGCACACGTGGCATTGAGGTACGCACGGTTGCGTAATTACGCAAGCTTGCGTAGGGTTGTGTGCACATAATAAAATCACATGATAGTTCATTTAGATTTAAGGTGGGACAGTAGCCACGCTACGATAGCGCAAAACTATCCGGTTTCTAAACAAAACAAAAAAATTAGTATAAAAAAATTTTAGTGCAAAAATTTTTTTTTTTAAATTGCCTGTGTGGTAAAGCTGCCAACCTGAATGAATCCAAATTTTCTGTACCGAAAAACAAAGTATATTTGAGTGAGCGAATGTAAGAGTGAACGTATTGAACTCCGGAAATCGGGTCCCGTGGTACACCAAGTAAGTAGAGGCTTGGTGGCGTGAGGCGGCTGACTCACCTTAATATAGATTGAAATACGCAAATCGTGAGGTGATTTGCAAAGGAGCGTGATAGTGCATAAGTATTGCGAAGTATTGAAGTAAAAAGGTTTTTGTATTACGCTCCGGGCTGAGGGTCGCAGTTTGTACATCGACCCGTGGTTGTACAGCAGATAGGTAACAAGTACCTATACGCTGTGCGATTGTACCGTGCATTTGTGGGTGTGATATTTATATAGCGCAACTGGATACCCCTTTACGAGCTTTTGCGTAAAATCGCGGTATCATTAGCGCTGTATAGAGCATACACAAGTGTGATTTGTGTATAAGGTTATAGGGAGTTTTCGCTGGTCTCTCTCAGGAAAATGTCCAGCGGTGTATATTTACTGGAATAGGTAAGTCACTCCTAAACACTTCCAGTAAATAGAAACCAGATAGGGCCTCGCTGGGTTCGCGGTGTTCAGTATTGCAGTGAGTCGTGGTACTCAGTGGAGAAGGAGCGAGTGAAAGCGCTAGGTGTCTTTCACCGTCTATCTGCAGTGTGCATTGGGGATTGCGTTTATTGGCAAAAAGTCCGCAATGGTATCCAATTGCACAAGCAGTGGGCGTTCAGTAGCTAGGGTTCAGGCTGAAGAAGTGGGACCGAAAACGTCAGATTTGCGACCGAGAGGGTCAGCAAGGTTTATTATGTGTGAAAAGTATGGTTCACACACGGAGGCTTTTTGCAATGAATGGGTATGTATGACTAACAAAGATAGGGAACCATTCCCTAGGGTGGGCAGGTTTGAACCAGAGGTATTGCAGAACTTAAGGATAAGGATATGTCTGATAAAATCCAGGAGACAAAGGATTAGACATACAGATTGTTTAAATTTATGGCAGCAAGAGGGGGATGTGCAAAGGGAATTAGCTCGCGCAGCAGGTTCCAAACCTAGCGGGAAAACAATGGCGACTGCACCACCACCACCATATATTGTGGGGGAGAAAGTGGCTACAGACAATGGTACATTGGTACAGGATAGGAGAGTAATTGATAAATGTACTAACGCTAACCCTTGACAGTTGTATCCGGTTTTAAATTTTCCCCAGGACTGCGAGCAGGAAGATGAGCCCAGCACGATATCGGCACTCTCTCTAGCAGCCACCATACAAGACAATCAGGTGGGCACAGCTCAACCAACAAGAGCAGTAACAAGACCCCCTAGCGGAGGGATAAGTGAGGTCGTGTCCACAGGTAAGTATGGCACCATACATTATACAGAGACAATAGCTCCCCACATTGTAGAATCAAACCAGAATGATGTAATTGAATTAAATCCTGTCAGGGTGATTGCAGTCCCCAATGGGAAGACTGACGCTCAGGGAGTCACTCCCATCAGGAACATTGCCATGCACTGTCACTGGTCCCGAGCAGAGTTAAGGTCAATTATGTCAGAATTTCCCGATCCCAGAAAAGATCTAGTCACATGCCAGAGGTTCATTAAAGAGTTAGGTAATGCCAACGAACCCACGAACAAAGATTGGTGATTAGTGCTACGGGTATGTTTACCCTCAAATATTGACCCCGCAAAATTCATAACCGATTGTAAGTTAGACGCAGAAGTACTTAGACACCTCACCGCTGATAGAATACAGGCGATTCGCGACATGACTCTGCCACAAACGTAGCAACAGATCCGCACTTTCCTTGGAATGTGTGGGTACTGTCGAAACTGGATTCCAGGGTTCTCTATACTGGCTTTACCTTTGCAAGAAATGGTCTCTTCGAACAAACCAGAACAGATCTCGCACACAGATGAGTCCGAACTGGCCTTTGAGAGACTCAAACAGTGCCTATCACAGGCACCTGCATTAGGTATGCCCGATTATGAGAAGCCCTTTGAATTATACGGTACAGAAAGTGCAGGGTGCATGGCAGGAGTGTTAACCCAGAGACATGGTGATGACAGCAGGCCGGTAGCTTACTACAGTGCACAGTTGGACACCGTAGCGCGGTCTCTCCCCACATGCTTGCGAAGTGTTGCAGCGATAGCTTTGCTAGTAAGTAAAAGCGAGGACGTAGTGTTAGGACACAACCTGACCATCCATACACCTCATGCAGTATCAGCCTTACTGAACTCCGCCCAAACCAGACATGTCTCATCTGCTCGGTTTACAAAGTGGGAATTAACACTGATGGCCCCTGTAAACATCACCATTAAGAGATGCAGCTCACTAAATCCTGCAATTTACTTGCCAAGTGTGCCTGGACAGGCACAAAGGGTGGAGGATGAGAATGATGGTGAAGGAGGATTTAGTGCAGACACTGATATGCATGATTGTATGGAATACCTGAATCAGACTTTAACTGCGAGACCTGACATCAGTGACAACCCACTGGAAGGAGTAGACTTTACCTTCTACACTGACGGTAGTTGCCATAGACAGACTGACTTGGGAGACCAGTGCACTGGATATGCAGTTGTAGACGACAGAGGTATCATAGAAGCTGAACCCCTGGGCCCACCGCACTCAGCACAAGTTGCTGAGTTGGTCGCCCTAACCAGAGCGCCCTGTGGCGCCTCAGAAATTTCATGAAGGCAGCTGGCACACCGGTAGTGCATGCGTCCCACATAAAAAGACTTTTAACAGCGATACAGGAACCAGACAGAGTGGCTGTTATCAAGTGCAAAGCACATACTTACAACCAAGACCCAATTTCACTTGGTAACAGCCGGGCAGACGAAGCTGCTAAATCAGCAGCCAGCACCCCCATACAAACGAACATCACATCACTGATGACATTTAACACGATCAATAAACAACAATTTATTGAAATGCAAGATTTGTGTTCTTTACAGGAAAAGGCAGTCTGGAGGTCAAAGGGGTATGGCCAGGAGTCCTCAGGACTTTGGACAGGTGGACACGGTAAGCCAGTAGCCCCCAGAGCATATCTTCCAAGCTTAGCTGAGGCGGCACACGGTCTGACTCATCTGGGTAAAGAGGGTATGTGTAAGCTGGTGAGAGACTACTGTTGTGCGCCAGGATTCTCTTCTCATGCAGGTAAGAGAGCAATGACATGTTTTACTTGCTTGAGGAAGAATATTGGAAAGTCAATACCAACAGAACCATCCCATATCCCTCCTACAGACGGACCTTTTCAGGTAATACAAATCGACTTCATACAGTTACCACCCTGTAGAAATTTAAAATATGTGTAAGTTTGTATCGATGTATTTTCCAACTGGGTAGAAGCTTTCCCTGCTGCCAAAAATACTGCTACGTTCACTGCAAAGAAAATTGTGCAGGAATTTGTGTGTAGATATGGTATCCCTAGAATAATTGAAAGTGATAGGGGTACCCATTTTACAGGTGAAGTCTTTCAGGTCATGTGCAAGCTGATGGGAATTAATAGCAAGCTGCATACTCCGTACTGTCAACAGGCGAGTGCAAAGGTGGAGAGAGTGAATAGCACTATTAAGAACAAGCTGAGCAAATTAATGGCTGAAACTGGATTGTCGTGGCCAGAAGCTTTGCCACTAGTATTGTACAGCATCAGAACCACTCCCAGGTCTCCCCTTAACCTATCACCCTTTGAAATCCTTTTTGGTCGACAACCTCATGTAATGATAGACCCCCAGGATGATTTGAAATGTAATAATGAAGTGACTGTGAAATATTTGGTTGGGATGAGCCAGCAGCTGAGAAATCAACAAAGAAATTTAAAGCTGGTGATTCCTGACCTACCGAACAGTAATTGTCATGACATTGAACCTGGGGATTATGTGATGATTCGAAATTTCTTACGCTCAGGTTGCCTCATAGACAGGTGGAAAGGACCATATCAAGTCTTGTTAACCAGCACAACAGCATTGAAAGTCGCCGAAAGAGAGACTTGGATCCACTCGTCCCACTGCAAGAAGGTCGCTGACCCGGAGAGAACTCGTGACAAAGAGCAGAGTGTAGAGAATCTCGTATCACTGGAGTGTCTGTTCCGGGAAAGTTGAGAGGCAGGACTGTTGAAGGGCATCTGAGCACAGAGAGTAACAAGATATTGAACGGTTATCGTACCACTTTCTTTTTTCACCTCCCCCTGTAGCTTTCCTTTATTTTCTCCTTCTTATTTTCCTCCTTTCCCCTAACGAAATGAGTCGATCACAAGAGACTGCGTTTCGGGTTCTGTTAGTAATTCTGGTTTTGATAAGGACAGTGTGTTTTGATGAGGGTCCCAGAGAGGTCGAACAGGGATCTGGAATGGGTTCTGATGGCAAGTATGGATTTGTAGGATCTCAGGATCAGCGCATCACTTTAGTAAAAGCTGGCATCAGTAAGCGCTCTGGTAGTCAGGGAGCTCGGAGGTACTGTGAGGGGTTATTGTCTGATGAATATTGTATTTGTAGGAATTGTGAGAATATAGTTGAGGATGGGTGCATCCAGAGATGTCAGTCCAACCTTAATATCAACATGGACCGTCATCCGTTGAGTGATTACCACTCACTAGTAAATAAGGTCTTAAACCAGACCGAATGCTGGGTGTGCTCACAGGTACCTCAAGGTCAGAGCAAGTCAGGATTAGTACCATACCTTTTAGCAATAGATGAGGTACTCGAATTACGGGGTGGGAGACCGGTGGACAAGAAATTCAATATCTCTAGGCCCCCTAGTTTGAAGCTCCACCAGTATCATGTAGACAGGTCCTTATTGTGTTTTAATATTTCCAATTACCAAAAACCGGGAAATTGGGAACTGACGTGGAATAACCAGACAATGACCTTTTCACACAGAGCTGATAGGATACCCATAGACTCTGAACTTGTACGCTAAATAGCCAACAGTGGGAGGTATTTTCGGTATAGGTATACTCGTGGAAGCAAGACCATGTGGGTTGGAAAAGTATCGCCAGGGTATTGTGCTCATATCAGCCAGCCCGATACTTGTACTGAGCAGATGGGAGAACTAGGGATTGGTTTCTTTACATGGAAAATTTGTAATATGGTGATGTTATATTTTGTCCCCTATGTTCTCCCAGATGATGCCTATTTCATATGTGGGAGGAAGGCGTACAAGTGGCTTGCCCCGAGCTCAGAAGGATTGTGTTATATTGGGAGAGTACTGCCAGAGGTCATGACCATAACCCATGATAAGATGAAAGACGTTCACCGCAGTGCTCAGGCTCCTTATACTCATACTCACTATGAACACATCATCAAGAGACACCTCATAGATAGGACAGAGCACGCAGCCTCTGATTTGATCCACGAATCCACCGGGATTCAATTCCTTCTCGCATTAGACATCACCCGTACTGCCAGAGGAATTATAAATTATAGGTATATCCATGCGCTAGCGAACTTGATAGATAATATCACTGAGATGTATGACGACACCTTCAGGTATACGGGAAGGGAGTTACAAGCTTACAAGCAGGAACTGATTCAGCACAGGATGGTCCTTAATTATATCACAGCCGTGACAGGTGGGTACTGTGTTACTCTGGCAACTCAATATGGTGTGAAGTGCTGTACGTATATTACGAACAATACCGACGACCCCACGGAGATCATCGATCAAAAGATGGACAATATCTTGCAGTTGAAGTGGGAGTTCAGGAGGAAGCACAACCTTACCTTAGCGACTGTGAGTAATGAACTGACCAGCTGGGTCTCATGGTTGAACCCACGAAATTGGTTCTCAGGTTTAGGAGAGTGGGCTCAAAATGTTATTATGAGTGTAGGGAAGTTTCTCCTTTGTATCCTGGGAGTCGTCATAATTATTGGTTTGATATTTAGGTGTGTTCGAATTCTGACACGGCGCAAGCACGGCACAAAGTTGATGAGTCTAAGGAGCGAGGGCGCTGTTATAGCAGCAGATTTAATTTATGACCCATCCATAGAGAAAGTGTTATGATAAGGATTGCAAATTAATTTCATGGCCTGTTTCTTTCACCCGTTTTTCTTTTGTTTCCCCCTCTGCCCAGATACATCCATCCGGAAAAGACATCAGCCCTACCCAAAATGTTTATGTGAATGTAATTTAGATATGTGTCTTATCTTCATCTCTGCAACCTCCAGTTAACAGCACACATAGTCGACAGGTGATATCCACATATACTAGCACTCACATATGTTCCCCCTCCGTGTATCATCAACTAAATGTGCACCCCATTTGTTGGAACAAGAAGCTGAAAAGAGCTCGGTAGTGTTTGTTGGCCCATTTACAGACCCTTAGTATGGGATGAGAAGGATTTAATGTATACTTTGCAGTACCTCGAAGCTTATTTAGAACATATACGGCACGATGATACATGCCCCTCAGACATGGATTCATACATACATGCTTTTTACTATCCCACTAGGTCATACATTTCCCACCTACAACTCTCCCCAATCATCAAAGCTTCTGTAGATACTGTATAGATATTTTTCTGTTTAGTGATTAGATAGTGGCAGTTATTGGTGACTGCCAAAGGGTGGACTGTCAAAGTCGAAAAATATTGCAGTACATACATTACGTGCAAACTACACACAGATGGCCTCCGTGCGCGTATTTGCTCTGCCGTACGTGCGCATATATTCGCAATCTGCGTATGGCCGCTCCCGCGGACCTGCGTATTAGCGCGTGGTATGAGTATTTATGGTAGAGTTTGTGAACGCATGGAAAAGCCATCAAAACACATTACATATTTAATCCAAATAGTGCACATTTTACACATAGCCTCCCTGCACTACAGCAGCAAGTTACAGCAGTTTAAATGGTTTCAGAACAAAGGGATTCAGCTTTACAGGATAGGAGGGGACAGAACAAGGTTATAAGGTGGTGTTTGGTATCCAGCTGTAGGGTATTTTAAGGGTAACATTCCTGTGTTGGTTTGAGGAAGATCGCATGTTCCGGCGAATAGTTATGTGCAGGAGCAGAATATAGATATAAACTGTATTTACTGTACATTATGTATGCAGTGGGAATCCAGAGGAGACCACCCACAAGAGCAGGTGGAACAGACATCGCCCACCTATTCAAACCGACCTATGACCTCTCCTGTACTGTAAATGACAATCCCTGTGTCCAATGGACAAAGAGATTACAGTGTCCATTGTGTTAAGTTTTGGATGAATTGTATAAAGAGGGCCTGCTGCAGGCCTGGTCAGACACAAGACTCACAAAGTTATCTATTAGATGACCGAGGACCGGACCGGGTAGCACGGCGAATCCAATCACGTATGTACCACTGAATGTAGCCATTATTCTGTTGTATTGTATTGTTAGTATTGTAACCCCCTTTCAGCAATAATACGCTGTGGTGTCGGAACCCAGTGGTTTAACTACAGACTGGTGTCGTGGCTTTCTTTCCCTGCTAAGGTTTAAAGTGTATTAGTATCACATTGCATTGCTGTATAAGGTTTAAAGTGTATTTATTGGGTGTGTACGCGCTGTGTGTACTTTGTACTAGAGATGAGCGGGTTCGGTTCCTCGGAATCCGAACCCCCCGAACTTCAGCCTTTTTACACGGGTCCGAGGCAGACTCGGATCTTCCCGCCTTGCTCGGCTAACCCGAGCGCGCCCGAACGTCATCATCCCGCTGTCGGATTCTCGCGAGGCTCGTATTCTATCGCGAGACTCGGATTCTATATAAGGAGCCGCGCGTCGCCGCCATTTTCACACGTGCATTGAGATTGATAGGGAGAGGACGTGGCTGGCGTCCTCTCCGTTAGAATAGATAGAGACACTTGAGTTGATTACTTAGTAATTTTGGGGAGCATTAGGAGTACTCAGAGTGCAGAGTTTTGCTGATAGTTAGTTACTAGTGACTGACCACTTTATTATTTAATATAATCCGTTCTCTGCCTGAAAAAAAACGATACACAGTCACATACCATATCTGTGCTCAGCCTCAGTGTGCTGCATGATAATATCATCTATGTATATCTGACTGTGCTGAGTACTCACTGCTCACACAGCTGAATTGTGGGGGAGACTGGGGTGCAGTTATAGCAGGAGTACAGTGCACACTTTTGCTGCCAGTGTGACTGACCAGTGACCACCAGCATATTGTCTGCCTGAAAAAGTTAAACACTGCTGTGGTGTTTTTTTATTTTATTCTATAAACGCATTCTGCTGACAGTGTCCAGCAGGTCCGTCATTCATTATATTATATAAATATTTACCTGCAGTAGTGTTATATTTTTTTTGTTCATCTCTATCATCTTTATCATCTCTATATTAGCAGACGCAGTACGGTAGTCCACGGCTGTGGCTACCTCTGTGTCGTCAGTGCTCGTCCATAATTGTATACCTACCTGTGGTGGGTTTTTTTTTTCTATCTTCTTCATACTAGTAGTTTAGGAGTCTGCTGACAGTGTCCAGCAGGTCCGTCATTATATTATATATACTTGCAGTAGTGATATATATATATTTTTTATATCATTATCATCTCTATACTAGCAGATGCAGTACGGTAGTCCACGGCTGTAGCTACCTCTGTGTTGTCAGTGCTCGTCCATAATTGTATACCTACCTGTGGTGGTTTTTTTTTTCTATCTTCTTCATACTAGTAGTTTAGGAGTCTGCTGACAGTGTCCAGCAGGTCCGTCATTATATTATATATACCTGCAGTAGTGATATATATATATTTTTTATATCATTATCATCTCTATATTAGCAGACGCAGTACGGTAGTCCACGGCTGTGGCTACCTCTGTGTCGTCAGTGCTCGTCCATAATTGTATACCTACCTGTGGTGGGTTTTTTTTTTCTATCTTCTTCATACTAGTAGTTTAGGAGTCTGCTGACAGTGTCCAGCAGGTCCGTCATTATATTATATATACCTGCCATAGTGATATATATATATTTTTTATATCATTATCATCTCTATACTAGCAGACGCAGTACGGTAGTCCACGGCTGTAGCTACCTCTGTGTCGTCAGTGCTCGTCCATAATTGTATACCTACCTGTGGTGTTTTTTTTTTCTATCTTCTTCATACTAGTAGTTTAGGAGTCTGCTGACAGTGTCCAGCAGGTCCGTCATTATATTATATATACCTGCAGTAGTGATATATATATATTTTTTATATCATTATCATCTCTATACTAGCAGACGCAGTACGGTAGTCCACGGCTGTAGCTACCTCTGTGTCATCAGTCACTCGTCATCCATAAGTATACTAGTATCCATCCATCTCCATTGTTTACCTGAGGTGCCTTTTAGTTGTGCCTATTAAAATATGGAGAACAAAAATGTTGAGGTTCCAAAAATAGGGAAAGATCAAGATCCACTTCCACCTCGTGCTGAAGCTGCTGCCACTATTCATGGCCGAGACGATGAAATTCCATCAACGTCGTCTGCCAAGGCCGATGCCCAATGTCATAGTACAGAGCATGTAAAATCCAAAACACAAAATATCAGTAAAAAAAGGACTCAAAAATCTAAAATAAAATCGTCGGAGGAGAAGCTTAAACTTGCCAATATGCCATTTACCACACGGAGTGGCAAGGAACGGCTGAGGCCCTGGCCTATGTTCATGGCTAGTGGTTCAGCTTCACATGAGGATGGAAGCACTCAGCCTCTCGCTAGAAAAATGAAAAGACTTAAGCTGGCAAAAGCACAGCAAAGAACTGTGCGTTCTTCGAAATCACAAATCCACAAGGAGAGTCCAATTGTGTCGGTTGCGATGCCTGACCTTCCCAACACTGGACGTGAAGAGCATGCGCCTTCCACCATTTGCACGCCCCCTGCAAGTGCTGGAAGGAGCACCCGCAGTCCAGTTCCTGATAGTCAGATTGAAGATGTCAGTGTTGAAGTACACCAGGATGAGGAGGATATGGGTGTTGCTGGCGCTGGGGAGGAAATTGACAAGGAGGATTCTGATGGTGAGGTGGTTTGTTTAAGTCAGGCACCCGGGGAGACACCTGTTGTCCGAGGGAGGAATATGGCCATTGACATGCCTGGTGAAAATACCAAAAAAATCAGCTCTTCGGTGTGGAAGTATTTCAACAGAAATGCGGACAACAGGTGTCAAGCCGTGTGTTGCCTTTGTCAAGCTGTAATAAGTAGGGGTAAGGACGTTAACCACCTCGGAACATCCTCCCTTATACGTCACCTGCAGCGCATTCATAATAAGTCAGTGACAAGTTCAAAAACTTTGGGCGACAGCGGAAGCAGTCCACTGACCAGTAAATCCCTTCCTCTTGTAACCAAGCTCACGCAAACCACCCCACCAACTCCCTCAGTGTCAATTTCCTCCTTCCCCAGGAATGCCAATAGTCCTGCAGGCCATGTCACTGGCAATTCTGACGAGTCCTCTCCTGCCTGGGATTCCTCCGATGCATCCTTGCGTGTAACGCCTACTGCTGCTGGCGCTGCTGTTGTTGCTGCTGGGAGTCGATGGTCATCCCAGAGGGGAAGTCGTAAGACCACTTTTACTACTTCCACCAAGCAATTGACTGTCCAACAGTCCTTTGCGAGGAAGATGAAATATCACAGCAGTCATCCTGCTGCAAAGCGGATAACTGAGGCCTTGGCATCCTGGGCGGTGAGAAACGTGGTTCCGGTATCCATCATTACTGCAGAGCCAACTATAGACTTGATTGAGGTACTGTGTCCCCGGTACCAAATACCATCTAGGTTCCATTTCTCTAGGCAGGCGATACCGAAAATGTACACAGACCTCAGAAAAAGACTCACCAGTGTCCTAAAAAATGCAGTTGTACCCAATGTCCACTTAACCACGGACATGTGGACAAGTGGAGCAGGGCAGACTCAGGACTATATGACTGTGACAGCCCACTGGGTAGATGTATTGACTCCTGCCGCAAGAACAGCAGCGGCGGCACCAGTAGCAGCATCTCGCAAACGCCAACTCTTTCCTAGGCAGGCTACGCTTTGTATCACCGCTTTCCAGAATACGCACACAGCTAAAAACCTCTTACGGCAACTGATGAAGATCATCGCAGAATGGCTTACCCCAATTGGACTCTCCTGTGGATTTGTGGCATCGGACAACGCCAGCAATATTGTGTGTGCATTAAATATGGGCAAATTCCAGCACGTCCCATGTTTTGCACATACCTTGAATTTGGTGGTGCAGAATTATTTAAAAAACGACAGGGGCGTGCAAGAGATGCTGTCGGTGGCCAGAAGAATTGAGGGACACTTTCGGCGTACAGGCACCACGTACAGAAGACTGGAGCAACACCAAAAACGCCTGAACCTGCCCTGCCATCATCTGAAGCAAGAAGTGGTAACGAGGTGGAATTCAACCCTCTATATGCTTCAGAGGTTGGAGGAGCAGCAAAAGGCCATTCAAGCCTATACAACTGACCACGATATAGGAGGTGGAATGCACCTGTCTCAAGCGCAGTGGAGAATGATTTCAACGTTGTGCAAGGTTCTGCAACCTTTTGAACTTGCCACACGTGAAGTCAGTTCAGACACTGCCAGCCTGAGTCAGGTCATTCCCCTCATCAGGCTTTTGCAGAAGAAGCTGGAGACATTGAAGGAGGAGCTAACACTGAGCGATTCCGCTAGGCATGTGGGACTTGTGGATGGAGCCCTTAATTCGCTTAACAAGGATTCACGGGTGGTCAATCTGTTGAAATCAGAGCACTACATTTTGGCCACAGTGCTCGATCCTAGATTTAAAACCTACGTTGTATCTCTCTTTCCGGCAGACACAAGTCTGCAGGGGTTCAAAGAACTGCTGGTGAGAAAATTGTCAAGTCAAGCGGAACGCGACCTGTCAACATCTCCTCCTTCACATTCTCCCGCAACTAGGGGTGCGAGGAAAAGGCTCAGAATTCCGAGCCCACCCGCTGGCGGTGATGCAGGGCAGTCTGGAGCGACTGCTGATGCTGACATCTGGTCCGGACTGAAGGACCTGACAACGATTACGGACATGTCGTCTACTGGCACTGCATATGATTCTCTCTCCATTGAAAGAATGGTGGAGGATTATATGAGTGACCGCATCCAAGTAGGCACGTCAGACAGTCCGTACGTATACTGGCAGGAAAAAGAGGCAATTTGGAGGCCCTTGCACAAACTGGCTTTATTCTACCTAAGTTGCCCTCCCACAAGTGTGTACTCCGAAAGAGTGTTTAGTGCCGCCGCTCACCTTGTCAGCAATCGGCGTACGAGGTTACTTCCAGAAAATGTGGAGAAGATGATGTTCATTAAAATGAATTATAATCAATTCCTCCATGGAGACATTCACCAGCAGCAATTGCCTCCACAAAGTACACAGGGAGCTGTGATGGTGGATTCCAGTGGGGACGAATTGATAATCTGTGAGGAGGGGGATGTACACGGTGATGAATCGGAGGATGATGATGAGGTGGACATCTTGCCTCTGTAGAGCCAGTTTGTGCAAGGAGAGATTAATTGCTTCTTTTTTGGTGGGGGTCCAAACCAACCCGTCATTTCAGTCACAGTCGTGTGGCAGACCCTGTCACTGAAATGATGGGTTGGTTAAAGTGTGCATGTCCTGTTTATACAACATAAGGGTGGGTGGGAGGGCCCAAGGACAATTCCATCTTGCACCTCTTTTTTCTTTCATTTTTCTTTGCGTCATGTGCTGTTTGGGGAGTGTTTTTTGGAAGGGCCATCCTGCGTGACACTGCAGTGCCACTCCTAGATGGGCCAGGTGTTTGTGTCGGCCACTTGGGTCGCTGAGCTTAGTCATCCAGCGACCTCGGTGCAAATTTTAGGACTAAAAATAATATTGTGAGGTGAGAGGTGTTCAGAATAGACTGAAAATGAGTGGAAATTATGGTTATTGAGGTTAATAATACTTTGGGATCAAAATGACCCCCAAATTCTATGATTTAAGCTGTTTTTTAGGGTTTTTTGAAAAAAACACCCGAATCCAAAACACACCCGAATCCGACAAAAAAAATTCGGTGAGGTTTTGCCAAAACGCGTTCGAACCCAAAACACGGCCACGGAACCGAACCCAAAACCAAAACACAAAACCCGAAAAATTTCCGGTGCACATCTCTACTTTGTACCATCAGCGCGGCGTTTGTACGCAAAGTCCGTACGCAGTACGGGACTCTTTACGCTAATAACATGAAAAGTACGTAGAGTGTGTCTTAAGTATAGCGGCCGCAGCAGCTCCATGGTAAAGTGTATTTAAGGTGTGTTTAAGGTATAGCTTTCATTCCTGTTTATAAATCAGCATTCTCAGTATATTCAGTAGAGTAGATTGCACATCTTATTCCAATAGTTGTTCAAACATATTTTATCAAGTGTAACACCTGCTCACATTTTTTTTCTTTTTTGTTAATGGGTGATAGGGTCACAGTATACCAACTACAGTAAGACAGGGGTCAAATACTGTATACAAACTGTGGACCTTTTTTCTGGATGACTTTTTTCTTGGTGGTACCTCCACCCGAGCTATCAGGGGTGGATTGGGATGAAAAATCAGTCTGAGAAATTTATGGAAGCAGCCCTAATGGGGATGCAGTCTGATGAGGGGGTGAGGTCTGTTGAGGTGGTGGGATCTCTCTTCATAGGGCCTGATTGTATGCTATTGCATCCTTGCGTCTTTTGCTGCAGTTGTGTTTGAGACCAGGGGGCGGATTGGGAACTAAAAGTGGCACTCTAAAATTTTGTAGAAGTGGCCCGACATGTGCAGCACAAGATGTGTAACATACCGTGTAGCCAAGGCAGCATCGCTGGTTTGCAGAGTTCCCGTACTGAAGAGATAGAATAACAGAATGAATGGAGACAATACAGTGTACTGAGTGCAGTGGGCTGCCTGTCATATGGGGGGTGGAGCCACATGGTAACACACAAAACAGACCTCACAGACACATCGGCCTACCAGGCATCTTCCTGGTGAGCCCTATGGCCAATCTGCCCCTGCAAGCTATCTTCATTTTTTCCAAAGCAAGGGGCTTCACAAGGGTTCACCTTGGGGCAACACATGGCACATGGGGCACAGGGTAACACATGACAATGCTGGTCAAAGGGTAACACATGGCACAGGGTAATATATAGGACAGGGGGCACAAGGTAACACATGTCAAAGGTGGGCACTGTCAGGGGACTTACAGAGAGACAGGAGGAGGGGAAGGATGGTAACAGTACCTGGCAGTAGCCGGCTGCTTGGTGGAACTATGCACTGCAGGAGTACTGGGAGCACTGAGAGCACACACTGCCGCCTCCTGTCACTGGCTGCGGCAGCACTTCAACTGCTGCTGCCGTGTTCTCAGCAGCTGCTGCTGGTCCTACTACTCTAACTGACAATGGCACTGCACTGTCCACAGGGTCGTCTCTTCCATCTGCAGCATTGGATGGGGGTGGGGAGCACGGGGGAGAGAGGCTGCTGATACTGTGCAGCTAGACAGGGAAGTGTGAGCACAGGGCATGCCCTCCTTCTGAGGCAGATCTGATAGCGACTCACTGGGTCAGTTTTCTATGCAGCATTATTGGCTCCAGACCTCCATGGATAGGAAGAAAGAGATGTGGGAGGGCATCACTAATGCTGTCAATGCAGTGAGCACGTCAAAGAGCGTGTGCTGAAGCAGAAGATGGCAGGTGAGGTCAAACAGGCACGCAGGACCGATGGTGGGCATCAAATCTCACTGCACTATACTTCCTACAGTATGAAGAGGAATTGAAGGAAGTGATTCCCCCATAAGTCTTGAATGGAGACCATGTTGAGGCCACCTGCTCAGGCACATCTGGTGAGTAACCAACAATTAACAGGCACTTTTATATGCTTTACATTTTAAAATTGAACATTCATTTTCTGCGTGTTTCAATATGGTTTAGCAACTTCTGTAGAACAACACATCCCAGCATACCCTCACACACGTCATGCAAATCTATTTATTTTGCATTTTAATTTCATTCTGGAAGCTGTTGTCCCACAGTACATGGATGCATACCAATTACACAGGTCTGCCCTGAAAAAGCGTTTTTAACGATTTTATGTGATACTTAAAGATTTTTGGCTTCTGAACATGAAAATGACTCCCGATTTTTCTACAAAACGTGTATTTATGAATAAGTCATTTTTTTCATATTCATTAAAGTAATAAATGTATTCTGCCTACATTTGTTATAACACATTGGGTAGCAAATTTGTTAGCAGATGGGCAAAATCATGTGCACTGCAGGTGGAGGGGGGGGGGCAGATATAACATGTGCAGAGAGAGTTAGATTTGGGTGGGTTATATTGTTTCTGTGCAAGGTAAATACTGGCTGTTTTATATTTACACTGCAATTCAGATTTCACTTTTAACACAACCCATCCAAATCTAACTCTCTCTGCACATGTTATATCTGCCCCCCCCTGCAGTGCACATGGTTTTGCCCATCTGCTAACAAATTTGCTGCTATGATCTGTAAATACCAAACAGCTTTCTAACAAATATTTAAAATGCCCGCTTTAATATATATTGTAAACGCCTGCACCTCTTATTACCATGTGCCATGAATGTGCGCTATACATAGCAAAACACTGCATCCCATAAGAGAAAACAATACACCCACACATTATCTGAGTTCCAAAGCTCATTGATGTATATATTTGTTATTAAAAAGATATGTATTCAATATATCACAATGTACAGTATACACATAGTTACAATTCATACAGTAAGCAGTTAATACATACAGTTACAATTACAGGCCAGCATACCATACCATTCCCTCAATGCATCTTCCTCTTAATATATCTCTCTCTCTCAGCAAATAAATACAGGAACCGGACTAGAAGCAGCTCCATCATCGTCTGGGACAAAAACAGCAACTGGCAACTGTGTGTCTCTGTAATGTGTTATCTAGTTTTGGGGGAGGGAACTTTCTCATTCATGATGAGGCACTAGTCTGTTCGTATGCTAAACAGGTTCAGCCTTGGAGACATCAAAAGGGGCTGGCCTGAGCTTCCTGTCCACAACCTGTTTCTGTAAATGTGTATTGTCCTAATAAAAATGACTTTAGCTTTCATACATTTAATCATAACTATTTGTTGCAATGTCCTACAACTTAATAACAAGTATCAAATGAATCCACACATTAATCTTGCTTTAATACCAAATATGACAGGTGTATCTTGCTTCATTCAAATAATACACATACATGACATTACTTCATTATATAATTTTAAATCATTATGATGTCTGGCGCTTGATATTATTATAATTATGTACTGTATGAAATAAGTGTCGAATCCATCTCTGTGGCATGTCCGTGTAAATGCATATGTTACCATATATTGCTGTGCTCGCTGCGCGTATTTGCAAGTATAGCGACTTATATGTGTGGAGTCTGTATGTTCTTTCTATGTAATATTTTTGACTTCGACAGTCCACCCTTTGGCAGTAAACAATAACTGCCATCAATTATTAACATAAAAAAAAAATATTTCAGACAATAATCGGTGACATAGACAAGTATGTATTCATTTCGCAAATCAGACACATGACTATATTTGGGGAAGACAGGGAGGAGGACGAGACATCCTCTATATGCACTCGGCGGTCACGGGACCACTGGTTGGGTGTGGGACAACATTCAACCTATAGAGTATGCTGGGACAGTGCTTTGGCCTATAATGTCTGATTTGCGACGAACATTTCACACATACATGTACCTACGTCTTTGTACACTGATGTTTGGATTCGATTGAGGTTATGCTGGGTAGATGAAGAAGACGCAAACAAATCGTGAAAGTGACTTATAAAATTTTCATGATCTACATATTCCTATCATTTTCTGAACATTGTTTCCATTTCTGGAACGTATGCTAGATCTATTTAATAATTGAACAAGGGTTATATAAGTAGTGTCCTTCCTAAATAACATAAACCTTTGGAGTTCAGGGAGAGCCACTCATAAACCTTTCTTCCACATATATTAATGAGCTCTTTATCTGCAATGTGTGAATAGCCATGGTCTGATTGTTCCTGATTACCTCCGAACTCCATAACTACTAGAACTTTGTTTTTTCTCTGGCTTTAACAAACTGATCAGCTAATCCTGGGATCCTATAAGGAAATCACTCCTTCCTCCAGAACCAGTTCCAGTCCCACACTCGACTCCTCATAAAAAAACCTTGCAAAAATAGAATGTCCTGAAAAAAAAATGTTTGTCAGCGGGAAAGAGAGAAAAGAGAAATAGAACAAAACAACTCTTGTTCATAACAAATCAATTACAATGACTGGTCTTCTGCAATCCTTCAGTACGCTCAGGTAGTGTTCAACAGTGCCACCTCTCAGTCTTCACGGAACAGAGTCTCTGGTGATACTTTTGCGATCTCACTCCATTTACGAGTTCCTTCCGGACTACCGACTTTCCTGCAATGGGAATCGTGGACCCAAGTCTCTCTCTTGGCTACTTTCACTGGGATAGTGCTGTCAACAAAACTTGGTATGGTCCTTCCCACCTATTAGGCAACCTGAGCGTAAGAACAATCACACAGTCTCTTGGTTCACAATCAAGACAGTTAGTATTTGGCAAACCAGCAATCAACAGTTTCAAGTTCTTTTGTCAAGTTCTCAAATTCTGGCTCATCTCTATAAAGTATTGTACTGTCACCTCATTGGTGTATTTCTGATCATTGTGTGGATCAATTATGACATGAGGTTGTCTTCCAAAAACAACAAAAAAGACACAAATACCAAAACAAAAACAAAAACAAATTTCAAAGAGGGTGATTCATTAAGTGAAAATCTGGGAGTGGTTCCGATGCTACAGAATACTAGTGGCAGTATCTATGATCACAATAGTACAATTTCAAGCTTTGCTCCTACTTCTAGGGGTACCATTATCTACACACAAATTTCTGTGCAATTTGTCTTTGCGGTAAATACAGCAGCATCCGTGGTGGCAGGAAATGCCTCTACCCAGTTTGAGAAAACATCAGTGCACACCAATACATAACAATAATTCCTAAAGGGTGTTAACTGTATGAAGTCATTGTGTGTTTGCAATGTAGAGTACCATGAGCATAACTCAAAAAAAAAAAGAAAAAAGAAACTTCTCTAGAGGAGAGAAAGAAGAAGAAAATGAAAAAGAAAATGTCAGGTTTGCCATTCACCAACAGGCATATCAGTGTCTATACAAAATTTCCCTTCACCAGTATTCCCATTCTCCACCCTTTGTGCATGACAAGGTACACTGCAGTAATACTGGTGTTATCGTGCTGTTGAGATATACTGGATTTGGGCAGAACTCTGAAGGACCTAGGCATGTGGAGTTTGAACTATACTTGGGTCCATGTATTGTACCACCCTGGGGTATATTTACTAAGGTCCCGATTTTGACCGAGATGCCGTTTTTTCTTCAAAGTGTCATCTCGGTAATTTACTAAACTGAAATCACGGCAGTGATGAGTGCATTCGTATTTTTTTGGAAGTTCAAGTTTAAAAATACGAATGAATACACCATCGGTCAAAACGCGGCTGTTTAGATATGAATCTCGGTCATTTACTAACCATTCGTATTTGTAATGTCTACCGTGAAAATGCATTTGCGGCCGTGAAAAAATACATTTCGTAAAAAAGTCCTAAAAAAAAACAGACCTGCTTTTGAGAAGCGTGTTAACATGTGTAGTCAATTATCCATTACTCACACCTGAATGTTTGGCCCTATAAAAGGGTCCCAGGAACATTTTGAATATCTCTCACTCTGAAATGGCTGCTGTAGTGTGTGCAACAGATTTTTTGTTTGCTGGGGGATACCTGAGAGTGCTCCATGACTCTTCAAGAAATCTGGCCCAGGTAAGTGAACATGGTCAGCAGGTTGAACAGGTGCCACGGAGGCTGCGCCAGCCACGTTTGTTTAGGGGACGTTTAAACTTAAACGCATTGTCTGATGATAGGGTCATACAGATGTTTCCCCTAAAAACATCCAACATTTTCCGTCTGTATGACCTTGTCAAACTGGGACTAGACCCTGAGACAGCACGCTCACGCTCTGTCTCTGGCTTGCACAAACTCCTGGCTGTGTTGCACTTTATGGCTACTGGCAGCTTCCAGGCTGTGACAGGCGACGTCATTGGTATTTCCCAGCCAACCTTTTCTAAATTTTTTAAACAGGTGAGTTGAAAAATACATACACGTCTATGTCTAAGTGTTGCTTCTGGTAGGTCTTAGAACACAGTATTGTTTGTTCTTTATACTGGTGTGTACTTATTTTTTTTTTATTTGTATAAAAACATTGACACTCATTACCCCATTAAACCATACACACATAGCGTGTTTTACAATGTTTGACACGGACACAGGATTTTTTGTGAAGACAATAGTTAAATTTTTATTGTGTTACACAAATGTCATGTCAGAATCATTATTTTTTCTTTTGTGTGCTGGGTGCCGAGGTTTGAGCAGGGTCGCTGGCCCGTGTTCTGGATGATCGTCGAACAGGGGAGGTAACTGGGGTCTGGTTAGGGGTAGTCGTTCCTGAGCTGGAGCTGAGATGTTGTGCTGACATCAGAGTGATGCTTTGGCTCAAGTTATGTATACTGGCATTCAGTTGATTATTACTGGCAGTGTGGCTGGCCACAATCCTAGACAAAGTCTCATTCACTACCTGATTGTGTTGGATCACTTGTATCAGGGCTTGTTGCTGCCGCTATTGCTCATCGATGATGCGCGTCAAATTTGCCAGCATTTGCGTGTTGTCCGCCCTGATTTTCTCCATCGATGTAGCAATTCTGCCTACCTGAACAATCAGTCTGCCCGAGTTCCGACTAATGCGCGGAAGATGATGGGGCAGACTGGCAAGGTGTTGTGTGTGTGTTGCCCAACTGGACCAAAAGTCTGCGGACATTTGTTGCTGGGGTGGAGTTGGTATCAATTGTGGACTTAAGGAGGCTTGGGGCATATCCTGCGGCTGGGTTGGCTGGGTAGGAACAACGGGCGTAAGGTGCAGTGTATAGGTTGCCTGTTGGTCTGGTTCCTGCTGGTCATCGTCTCCCATGAAGGTTGGTTCTGTATGGGGTGGCCAACAGGCACTGTTTAGTTATAATTAAATATCTTTGCTTGTCCTAAACATTCCATACTTAATAATATTTATTTTATTTTTTTATTTGAGGTGTGTTTTTTTAAACTAGGAATCTTTCCTTTAAAAAAACATATGTGCCATAACAGGCGTGCACAGAGACTGACTGGCGGGTTCCGCACCGAACTTCCCCCCCTCCACAGCATTATAGTGTTCTTTCACCTCCCCTGTCCTGGATATAGACTTCTCACCTGGACGGACCAGAGGAGCGCATCAGGTAAGCAGTCTACATCCCGGACAGGGGAGGTGTGAGAACACTATAATGCTGTGGAGGGAAGGGGGGGGGGGGGGCACTATAATGCTGTGGAGGGGGGGGGGGGTTAAGTCCGGTGAGAAACCCGCTATTCATTTTCTGTGCACGTCTGTGGGTTCAATTTAGTAAGATGGGTGTTCTATTTAAAATGAGATGTGGCCCATAGCAACCAATAAGAATTTATTTCACATTTATTTTGCACCTTCAAGAAGATAATACCTGGAATATGATTGGTTGCTACGGGAAACATGCCATCTCAAATTGAGCTCACATCATAGTAAATGTACTGTGTCTAAATGTTTGAATGTATTTCTTTTAAGTTTTTACTCACCAGACAGCTGAGGTGATCGTGGCTCATCATTTTGGGGACTAGCCAAAATTGACTGTGGTGGCTGGGGCAAGACTGCCGAGATGCGCCGCCTGGGTGGTGAAGAAGGAGGCGCAGATTCCGACTCCACACGCCGCGTCTTACTAGGCCTCCTAGTTACAGTCACAGAGCCCTGTGATGGCCGCCTTAAAGGAGGGCGGCTTGCAGAAGAAGAACCTATGTGAAAATAGCAACATTAATATTTTGTGGTTCTATGTGTTTGCAGAATATGTGACTACACTGATTTCTTACCTGCATTCCCAGCAGCTTCATCAGTTGGCTGTGGCCTGTCTGTGGCGCTTCTCTGGCGTACTGTTGAAAAATTGCACAAAACATTAGGACCATACTTTGAATACTCATTGTTATCTGAAAATCATTATTGTAATGTAAACATTTTGCACCTAATGTTAAGTTAACTATTTTATGTTTAAGCTATTCTGGCTTAATTAATTGGGTGTGTATTGTTAAATTAAGATGATGTTGCACTAAATAATCCAGAAACATAGCTTCATTCGGCACAATATATTGCAGAGAATTATAATATTAAATTTCACACAAACAACATAAAAACCTTATAAAAAATGCCAAAATTTAATCTTTAAAAAACAAAAACAAAAAAAACATGCCATTTGAAAAAACAGTTAGGGACAAGCAAGATCTCTGATTATGTATTATAACTACACATACCAGCATGCACTGCAACAGATTTCACATTCACTAATAACAAAACTCTGGCAATGCATGATGGGACTTGTAGTTTGGAAACACATTTACAGCTACAGGTTGCACAGGCCTGCACGACATTACCAACACAATGTTAGCATATTTAAAAACACAGTAACAATTAGCAGCATTAACATTTTTACAAAAACAAGAGCCAACAAATTTAAATTAAAACTCACCATCCTGCCTTGGACGGTCCGAATCCCGGACATGAGTCGCTGACACCACTTCTGCAGGAATAAGTGACCGCACAGGCTCCTCCCAATCACGAAAAGTGGCACGGAAAGGGTGTCCACCCCCGGCTTGGCGGGCTGATTTGGCCTCCTTGGCCATCTTGGCCTTGACACGGCGCTTGATGTCATAAAATCTTTTTCTACACGTGTCCTCAGTCCGCCTCACCACACCCTCACTATTGACTGCTGCTATAACTTTGCCCCACATGACAGACTTCCTACGTGAGGACACCTTGGCAGCATCCTGCCCAAACAATTGGCGATGATGCCTCATCAGCTCCAGCACCAAAGCCATGTTTTCAGCATAGCTGAACTTCACATTGCGCCCAGTCTTGGTAGTGGTGCGTGGCTGCGGAGCCACAGCACCATCACTATCACTGGAGAACGCTGCAACAGGCACCCCCTCCTCCTCCTCACTAACCTCCTCCCTCTCACTAACCTCCTCCACCTCACTCACCTCCTCCCTCTCACTAACCTCCTCCACCTCACTCACCTCCTCCCTCTCACTAACCTCCTCCACCACACTGACCTCTGACTGAGACATAACTACAAAAAACACAGAGAAAAAAAACAGATAACACACTCCTCCACTACCACTACACACCACACACCCAACACAGACACACACACTCACTCACTCACTCACTCACTCACTCACTCACTCACAAACAATGACAATAGACTTGAAAAAAAAAACAAGGACAAAAAAGTAGACAAACTTTGAAAAAACTACACAACAAGTATGACAAGACTACTTACACACACAGTACAGCACTCAACAATCGCAAAACTCCGCTCCAAAACCACCAAAAACTCCACCAAACTCACCAACTCCTAATACACCTTCCTCTCTCCTCTCCACTAGCTAAACCCACGAGGTGCGGACGGTTTGGGGCGTTTTTATAGTAATGTGCAGAGACACTCCTCCATCACGAATACAACCAATCACGGACGAGTGACAAAAATGAAACTTAGGAAAAAAACGCGTCCGGAAACGGAAAAACACTGCCGTAACAGACATGTGACGCAGTCGTAAAAAAACACTAAGAACACGGCCGCAAAACCACAAAATCGGCCGCATTACACATCAAAAAAATACGAATGACATCGACATCGGACAACACTAAAAATACAAATACGACAGCTTAGTAAATTAGTCGTAATCAATTCAAAAAGTTGCAGTTTTACACTTTCGATGTCATTCGTGATGATTCTCTCTCCAAATCGGTAACAAATAACAATACGAATCTTAGTAAATTTACCCCCCTGTGTGAACGCAAAAGATGAAGAGGAAACTGTAGAGAAACAGAATAGAGGTTGGTGACAGATGAGTTTGTAGAGGTGGAGAAGATTTAATAAAAATTTGACAACTGGATTGGGCACTACGGGGAAGTGATTCTCTACTTGGTCTACTCCCCTTAAGAAAAATTCTATGTTTATCGTATCGCTATTGGGAATCCCAGCCATCAATCCGGTGTCCTGTCCATCCTAAATTCATAGGGAACCTGGTATCTGTGAGATAATTTTCTCTACCTGTGATGGACATGCATCTAGAACAGTGGAATGCGACATTAGCCTTTGAGGGGTGTCTAGTATATCTTGTACTTCTTGAGCATGGTTCTCAGGTATATCCAAGAAGACACCCTCAGGAGCACAATATATGACACACCGCATTTTACACAATAAGTCTCTACCGAGTAGATTAGTTGGAGCCGATGCAGCCAGCAGAAAAGAATGTTTGGTTTGCAAGGGCCCTATCGTAATCTCTGCAGGTCTACTCAAAGGGTATTGTTGCACCGTTCCTGTTACTCCCATTGCCCGAATCTGTGTTTTCTATATGGCTCGTGATACCTTACTATATGTCCCTTGGTCCCGTCTATGTGGCTTGTGTTTTCTGTCTAGGGGGTCTATATTGACTATGTGTTCTACTACTCCTACAATCTCTGGCAAAATGCCCTTCCTTCCTACAAGTGTAACATATTATTGACCATTAGGGATCTGGGGTTTGGACTGATGGGTCTTTCCTGTATGTGCTAGTATACTTACCATCCTCAACCTCTCCACCTGTTGTTCTCTGCGCCTAGCGTATTCTTGGGATGTTCAATAGCACACTCTCTAAGATTAGCTACTGTGACCCCTTTCCAATTTTGCAAAGAAGTCTGCACCCTGCCCTCAATGCTTTATTGAGCCCGTCCATTAGCACAGAGACAGCCACCTCCCATTTGCCGAATTAGTGTTTACCAGTGATCTTATCCAGATGGAGAGTTTTCTATTACTGCAAAAGACAACAACAAAAAAGTTTAACAAGCTTCTAGGTCATGCAAAGTATTTATTCAATCCTTCTCATCCCGTATTAAGGGTCTGTACATAGTCCAACAAACATTTCCGAGCTCATCTTGACTAGGGGCATTACTAGGAATGAATACTTCTTATATGGTAACTGAAAGAAATACCCGGGGGTTACCCTGTCTCTGCCTGCTTTCCTACTGGCAAATACTAATGTGCAGACAGGTTTTTCTCCATTTCTGACGTTACTTTCTTGATTTTTGTTTTATTTTTTGGGTTTTACTATATATGTACACGAATGATACCATACTTACCAGTTCCACTGGTCTCAGCCACTTCCCCCGCAGGCTACTGCTCTTCTTTTACTAGTTGGATACTCCTCTGGGTACATGAGAAATGGCTGAAAACAATCAGATCACCTTCTCCTCCTAAATAAAACTTCAACATTCATTAGTACATATATAGGTTACAGTCATATTTTTCATATTTTTATTATTTTCTATAGTTTGTATGCTGGCCGTAACTGCTTCCACATCTACATATGGCGGTGTACTTGCATTCTCTTTTTTTCCTACTTGTTTATTGTTGTTACAAGTTCAAACAGTTCTTATATTTCCATTCTTGTCTTATATGACTTTGGTTATACATACCACCTGCAATACCTAAGGATCAAACTCACCAACCCCTCTTGCTGACACAGGTTTAAACAATTTGTATGTCTGATCCTTTGTTTTCTGGATTTTATCAGACATATTTTAATACCTACATTCTGCAGTACCTCTGACTCAAAGCTGCCCACCCTAGGGAATGATACCCTATCGTTGTCAGTCATACGTACCCATTCGTCACAGTAAACTTCAGCGTGTGGACCATATTTTCCACACATAATAAACCTTGCTGACCCTCTCGGCCGCAATTCTGACCTTCTCAGTCCCGAGTCTGACCTTCTCGCTCCCAACTCTTCTGCCTGAATCCTGGCTACCATACGTCCCTTAGTTGAGCAATTGGCTCCCATAATTTGTGGGTCTTGCCTTCTCGACTAATCCCACAAATACCAAAATACTCAATATAAGGCGACGGTGAAAGTTCTCTGAGCGCTTTCACCCACTCCCGCCCACGTTGGCCGGTACTACCATACACTGTCGATAGCGAAGGCGATGTACCCAACTTAGGGCTCCTATCAGACCTTACAGCACCGTGATTTCTCTCGGTGGAGGTTCTGTTGGAATATTTTCCTGAGAGAGGCAGCAAAAAATTCCTTTTCTTTATCTTTCAACTGGAATTGTTTGTAGGGTGAAAAACAGAGAAATTAGATAACTATCCTTCACCTTTTCCAGTGGAAGCCCACCAGGGAGATTTCCCGACGTTATCAAAGAAAAACCCCTTTGTCTATACAATCACATCTGCGTATGCTCTTCCACAGCGCATATGACACAATGTTATCACGTTGTGCTGTGCAGAACACACGGACATGCAATGCAATAGCACAGCCTATAGATACTAGTTATCTATATGCCCTACGATTGCTGTAGACCACCTAGCCTAGACCACTCCAGATCACTTAGTTGTATGGGACCACTTAGACCACTTCAGACCATTAGTTTTGATCACGTAAGGTAGCGAACCCTACGCCACCGGGCCTCTACTAACCCAGTGTTACCACTTCAGCCACTTAGACCACTTAGTTCCTGGGTTCAGCTCCACTCACTCCTGCTATCACTCATTCAAATATACTTTGTTTTTCTGTACAGAAAATTTTCACTCGTTCTGGTTGGCAGCTTTACCCCCAGAGGCAATACAGTTTAAACAAAAGTTTTATACTAATCTGCTTTAGAAACCTGGTAGTTTTGTGCTATTGTAGCATGGCTACTATCCCACCTTAATTGAACAAATATCATGTGTTTTTATTATGCGCACACAACCCTACGCAAGCTTGCGTAATTACGCAACCGTGCATACCTCTATGCCACGTGTGCGGCCTTGCGCCACGTGCACGTTTTTGTACGCTGTCCTCACGTTCCGTACCACGTGTACCAATGTGCGTACACAATAAAACAAATCACACAACTCTATAAATGTGGGCAATACTAACTATAATCGCTCACAACACAACACCAAGTTTTTTCTTAACAACCAGGTCAGAACTGCGTTTCATGTCTATAATTACTCCCTTAAATACATTTATTTCAAATTTACCTATATAGCAACAAATGTATCCAATTTCACACAGATCTATAATGACTGCAATAATCTATGATATGATTCAGATTGGAAAGCTATCTTGCAGAACATACACTGATATAAATATACACATAATTATAATAATATTATATATATGTACAATTCACTGGTCTCCTATGAGACACCTTACCTCTTATTTGCATATCAAGGCTATTTGCTTTTCTCTGAGATACAGTTACGCAGGTTAATTTGCATTTCAATGGCTATCCTCCCTAGTAAGCAGATTCTACAAGTCTTGGAAGGAAAAAGAAAAAAAACAAAAACAAAAACAAAACTCTTTCTTTCCTTTTTCTATCTGTGTGCAATTTCTTACACCAAGCCAAGCATTTATCTCACCATTTACTCTCACTAGGCCCAATTGAAACTATTTGTAATTGACTATGGCATGGGTTAAATAAATGCATTGGTAACTCATAAATGGTGCTTGATGTGACAAAGGAAACTGATTGTTCTGAGCAGACTGAAATCAGCTATTTAGAAAATGACCTTCCTAAAATGGCCACTGCTCCTCCCTCTTCCACATCCATGAGGTTTACACAAGATGGTGGACAGGCCATGTGGTTAGTCCAAAATGAAGGACAGACCATGCGGCTTCCTTTGTCACAAAGAAATCACAGATTATACAAGCACCAGAAGTTATTTTAGGCCTGATTTAAAAAAAAAAACTATATCAAGGCTATGTAGCAACTTTTAAATGTGCTTTTAAATCTACTTAACAGATAAACATTCCAATCTGAATCAAACACAATATGACTTATTTGAACTTTGTTTTGCAACAATAAAAATACGCTTTAGCATCTTAAATATTATGAGAAACACATTGTCCCTTGAATTTTCATAACACAACAATACACGTGGATGTTATTCATCAGCGTCGCGATGCGTCCATCGGAGCCGGTCGATCACAGCAGCGTTTGTAATGTACAGTTTATCATTAAGACCATGATATCCCGGACGAGCCCTCATCTGTAAATACCAAATTGCTTTCTAACAAATATTTAAAATGCCCTAATATATATTGTAAACACCTGAACCTCTTATTACCATGTGCCATGAATGTGTGCTATACATAGCAAAACACTGCATCCCATAAGAGAAAACAATACACCCACACATTATCTGAGTTCCAAAGCTCACTGATGTATATATTTGTTATTAAAAAGATATGTATTCAATATATCACAATGTACAGTATACACATAGTTACATGGTTACAATTCATACAGTAAGCAGTTAATACATACAGTTACAGTTACAGGCCAGCACACCATACCATTCCCTCAATGCATCTTCCTCTTAATATATCTCTCTCTCTCAGCAAATAAATACAGGAACCGGACTAGAAGCAGCTCCATCATCGTCTGGGACAAAAACAGCAACTGGCAACTGTGTGTCTCTGTAATGTGTTATCTAGTTTTGGGGGAGGGAACTTTCTCATTCATGATGAGGCACTAGTCTGTTCGTATGCTTAACAGGTTCAGCCTTGAAGACATCAAAAGGGGCTGGCCTGAGCTTCCTGTCCACAACCTGTTTCTGTAAATGTGTATTGTCCTAATAAAAATGACTTTAGCTTTCATACATTTAATCATAACTATTTGTTGCAATGTCCTACAACTTAATAACAAGTATCAAATGAATCTACACATTAATCTGCTTGCTTTAATACCAAATATGACGGTGTATCTTGCTTCGTTCAAATAATACACATACATGACATTACTTCATTATATAATTTTAAATCATTATGATGTCTGGCGCTTGATATTATTATAATTATGTACTGTATGAAATAAGTGTCAAATCCATCTCTGTGGCATGTCCGTGTAAATGCGGATGTTACCATATATTGCTGTGCTCGCTGCGCGTATTTGCAAGTATAGCGACTTATATGTGTGGTGTCTGTATGTTCTTTCTATGTAATATTTTTGACTTCGACAGATCAGGTCTGAATTGGGCCCCTTGTATTAAATGAATTCAGTCGGTAGTATAGAACGTTGCAATTCAGTTCTCATCATAAAACTTCCCCCCGCCCAGTGCCAGATTAAGGTGCACATGGGCCTGGAGCTAAAATTTACAAAGGTCCTAAACCCCATACTGTCTAAAATTCACTCATAAAGAAACTTGAAAATTTCTGAGCGTTTTTTTTGGGGAAAAATCGTCAGTTAAGTGGTTAAAGGTTTATATACTTTTGCCACTCACAGATATGGGATATTGGGTCATTTTACTCAGTAAAAAAATGAGCATGTATATACCTACCACCACATATACACACACAGTACACAGTACATACATAGTTAGTACACAAACACCACATATACACACTCTTACAGTACACACACACCCATCACCACATATACACACTACACACACATCACCACATATACACACATACAGTACACACTACACACACACAGTACATATACAGTACAAACCACTCATACAGTACAGTATACACACTAATTGATGCTACTCATCAAGTAGCCATCATAGAACTTTTGGCGTGGACTTCGTTCAAACAAGTGATTTCAAAATGTTTAGGCAATGTCAAGGATCCAAATTACAATGAAATTGTCAGGGAAATGCTTAATAGTTACAGAAACCTTGGCTGCAATATGAGTTTAAACTTTAAAGGTTAATTTTTTGAATTCCCATATTGAGCATTTCCCGAATAATCTCAGAGACTACAGTGAAGAACAGGGTGAACGGGTACCACCAAGATGTTAAAGCTGTAGAAAGAAGACACCAGGCTAATGGCGTAACTAGAAATTTTTCTCCCCAAGCCAAATAATTCTCCAGCGCCCCCCCCCCCCCCCCCCCCCCAGCCCCCATAATTGGCACTAGTAAAGGGATAAACCGCCGCAAAAAGGGACGTGGCTTCGTTGAAATGGGCGTGGCTTTGCATAAAGGGGCGTGGCATTGCAGGAAAACACTACCTTATACCCCAGTTTTGCAACCTGCCCGCCCAGATATTAGCCGCCACAGGAAAGAAAAATAATCCTGATTCATGCCCCTTACATTATTTGTCATTTTTCCTCCTTATAGTAATACCCAGTATACATTATGCCACATACTGCAATGGCCCTTAGACATTATACCACACACAATAATGCACATGACACAATATGCACACACCATAATGCCCCCGACACATTATGCCACATACCGTAATGCCTGTGACACATTATGACAGGAATCGCAATGCCCGTTATACAATATGCTACACACTGCAATGCCCCTGATACATTATAGCACATACAATGTCTGTGACACATTATGACACACACCGCAATGACCCTGAGACATTATACCACATACCACAATGCCCGTGATATAGTATACCACACACCGTAATGCCTGACACATTATGACACACACCGCAATGTCCGTGATACATTATGCCACACACTGCAATGACCCTGAGACATTATACCACATACCACAATGCCCGTGATATAGTATACCACACACCGTAATGCCTGTGACACATACCGCAATGCCCGTTATACCCTATGCCACACACCACAATGCCCGTTATACATTATGCCACACTGCAATGCCCCTGAGACATTATACCACATACCACAATGACCGTGATATAGCATGCCACACACCATAATGCCTGTGACACATTATGACACACACCGCAATATTCGTGATACATTATGCCACACACCGTAATGCCCATTACACATTAAGTCCTACAGTAAGGCTTCTAATTACTTTTAAATTACCTGCTCGTTGCCAGGGGTTTCATGCTTTTGGTTCCATGCACGGTGCCATGGGTTTTCATGTTCAGGGTGTCATGCTAGTTGCTATGGGTTTCATGCATGGGTGTCATGCTCGTTGCCAGGAGTTTCATGCTCTTGGTTCCATGCACGGTGCCAGGGGTTTTCATGCTCAGGGTGTCTTGCTCATTGCCAGGGGTTTCATGCACTGGGTGTCATGCTCGTTGCCAGGGGTTTCATGCACTGGGTGTCATGCTCGTTCCCAGGGGTTTCATGCACTGGGTGTCATGCTCGTTGCTAGGGGGTAATGCTTGTTGCTGGGGCTGTGCTCCCAGTGCCACATATGCCCCCAGTGCCAGATATTCCCCCACAGTGCCAGGTACACACATGCTCCCAATGCCAAATATGCCCACCCCCCAAAGTGCCAGGTACACATATACCCCCCAGTGTCACACATGCCCCGTCAGTGCCACATATGCCCCCCCATGTGCCAAATATGCTCCCCCTTCCCCAGTGCCACATATGCTCCCCAAAGTCCAGGTACAGCTCCCCCCCGTTCCCCGCTGTTTTGTGAAGGAGGACACGGAGGGCACAGCGCGCGCCTCTCCTGTGTCCCTCCTGCGTCTCCGGCGTGCCTGTTAAATGAAGTGCCGGTTCCTGAGCCAATCAGAGCTCACGAACGGGCACTTCATCCAATAGACCCGCTGGAGACGCAGGAGGGACACAGGAGAGGCGCGCGCTGTGCCCTCCGTGTCCTTCCTTCACAGCAGCGGAAGGAAGGAGGGAGAGGAGACAGCAGATTGACATGTGGACGGCTCGTCCGCATGTCAATCTGCGCTAAATCAGTGGTGGCGCCCCCGCAGCCCTGCGCCTCCAAGCCACCACGAGGGCTGCGGGGGCAGTAGTTACGCCACTGGTCACTAGGGTGGCAGAATGACATAGTAGTTCTCACTGAGTACATCCCTTAGCAGTGCTCATCCACTGCCGGACTCTCAAAAGCGTATTGCACTTTGACACTCTCTGTGACTACGGTCACAGTAATGGGGAATATAGCCGGGGAGCGGGGCACTTCCAGGTAAGGGGCGAGGCACCTCCTCTTCCTCATCCACTCCCCTTCTCATTGGTCCCACGCGGGCTTTCACCAAACACCAGCCACTACAATCAGCACCAGTCAGCAGTGCAGCGTGAGCATACCTGTACATTTTCTGCGGTACTGTAGCTGCACTGCACGGTCTATCCTGGCAGTCTGGATCACAGCTTACAAAGAGCTCTGTATGGAGAGGTATCTAGACCAGTGACTGCCTTTCCAGCTGTTTTGAGACTACAAGTCCCAGCACACCTTGTCAACTGGATTTGCTGGGATATGTAGTGCCATCACGCCTAGAGAGGTTTTTTTTTTAAACGATGTATGTGTGCATATATCCCCTCGGTGTCCCTGCCTGCACCCTCCTTGTAATTCCATCTCAGTGTTCCTGCCCGCACCATACCTGTAACTGCCCCCTCAGTGACCCTGCCCATACACTCCTGTAAATCCCCCTCAGTGTCCCTGCCCGCACCATCCCTGTAACTGCCCCCTCAGTGACCCTGCCCATACACTCCTGTAATTCCCTCTGTGTCCCTGCCCACACCCTTCCCATAATTCCCCCTCAGTATCCCTACCCACACCCTCCCCGTAATTCCCCCTCAGTGTCCCTGCCTGCTCCATCCCTGTAACTGCCCCCTTAGTGTCCCTGCCCGCACCCTCCCCGTAATTCCCTCTCAGTGTCCCTGCCCACACCCCCCCTGTAATTGCCCCTCAAAGTCCCTGACCTCAGCCTCCCTGTAATCCTTCCACCCAGTGACCCTACCCGCACTCTCCCTGACCTCAGCCTTTCTGTAACCCCCCCCCCCCTCTGGGAGGGGGAGGTGGGGGGCACCAATTTCTTACTTTGCCAGGGGCGCTTAGACCCCTAGATACACCCCTGCACAGGAGTATAATTAAGAATATTAAAGTATTATTAAAAAAGCTTTCAATACCTTAAATTTCGCAGACCTGTGATTGATGACAATACATTGTATATTGTGCCTTAGCTGTTATTTTTTTTTCTTTGTCTAAAAACAAAGCAGCTCCAGCAGTATGGCGGAAGGCACCTGCTAAAAAGAGATCTTGACGCCATCAAGAGGCTCTTGCTGGTAAGTCATAAAAAGGTGGAATAAAAAAATATTACTACAATTACTATGTGTGTTTTTGTGGTGTCCAAAATCTTTATTACTGTCTCACACCATTTGGTACCCTACTTTGCTTTGTATTTGCAACATAAGTTGCAAATTATGTAACCTGACCTCATAAATGCGTTTTTAAAAATAACTCCAAAAGAACTGTTTTCCCCTTCATATACCATCAAAATTAGCTGGAGATATGTTGTTGCAGTGCTTTTTAAATATGATATAGGGGTGTAATGGGAACTGCCACAGAGCACAGTGATGTTGCACATTGGGCCTAATTCAGACTGCGATCGCAGTCTGAATCCCTATGTGGAGTACGCTTGCGCACCCCGGGAGACCAGTGAGATGCTAACAGCCTCTGCCTGATTGACAGAGAGAGGCGGTTGCGAGGCGGGAGGGGGTGTGCCAATTGCGGGGCACGGTCCGAACAATGCAGGCGTGTCCGGATCGTTCGGGGGCAGGCCGCCGCGGCTGCATGACATCACACACAGCCGCTGCGGCCCAGGACGCGGCTGGTAGCGGCCTGCCAGTGCGCAGGAGCTGCGCTGGCAGGGAGCTACTCACCAGGTGCAAAAGCATCGCCACCGTGCAATGCTTTTGCACCTGTGCGGGGGGAAAAGGGGTTAGGGCCTGACATGCGGGACGGACTAGCCCTATGCTGGGCGTCCCCCCACATGTTAGAGTAAATGATCGTAGATGTGCTAAATTTACCTCCATTGTTCCATTTTGCAGTTGTCTCTACCAATGTTTGTTTTTATCATGCAGTGTACCTCATACTCTTTTCCTCCCACTGTTATTAAGTAATACAGGGAATTATTGCCAATTCTGCACTTACTATAGGTCAGTTTCTAGTTTTTAATTAAAACACGTTTTTTTCCCAAAAAACCCAAGATTAATATGTAACGTATTTTTATATGTAATTTTTTTTTAGAAAACTTAGATTACTTACCTATAATGTTTATGTTGTAGGGCCATCACATCCACAACCACTCAGACCACCGGTTGAAGAGGGAGAAGATGCAGCTGCCGACCAAGTGCTGGTGTTGACACCCATTGACACGCTTGACCTCCCAGATGTGGGTAATGTTGATATCCAACAGCACCAACAAACAGGAGGATCAACCACACCTACACCACAGTGATCTCCATCTGTGGAGGAACTTATGCTGTCTTTGGACTTTAGAAACTCACAGTTGCACTTAATGCAGAACAAAATGGAATAAATTGACTGCTTGATGCAGCACATGAGGAATCAAACTATCATTGGTCAAGCAACCCAGGGTACTTGTATGCGAGTGGGCTATAATATAGAGATGCAAATACAGAGCCTTAACCAAACTCTAACAGTCCAACTACAAAATATGACCAAAGCTATTCAGACCCAAACTCATGCCGTGGTCAGTGCTCACGCTGAATTGGTGTCACAGAGGCTTAGATATCAGGCTGCTTCACGTAACACCATTAGTAGTGGGCCAACATCATCTGGGTCAGTGTCCCCAACTACCCCCCCAGCCATAGCATACACACCCATGGTGGGAAAGTAAAAGTGATAATGCAGGCCAAAATTAGTTCGTTTTTTTATGTATTGTAAATTGTGTTAATGTACATTTCTCCTTCGTCCTAGAGGATGCTGGGGACTCCAAAAGGACCGTGGGGTATAGACGGGATCTGCAGGAGACATGGGCACTTTAAGACTTTAAATGGGTGTGAACTGGCTCCTCCCTCTATGCCCCTCCTCCAGACCTCAGTTAAATTCTGTGCCCAGAGGTGACTGGTTGCACACTAGGGGAGCTCTACTGAGTTTATCTAAAAAAGACTTTTGTTAGGTTTATTAATTTCAGGGAGCACTGCTGGCAACAGGCTCCCTGCTTCGTGGGACTGAGGGGAGAGCAGCAGACCTACTTCTGTGAGTTCAAAGGCTCTGCTTCTTAGGCTACTGGACACCATTAGCTCCAGAGGGTTTGATCACTTGGTGCGCCTAGCTGCTCATTCCCGGAGCCGCGCCGCCGTCCCCCTCACAGAGCCTGAAGAGAGAAGCCGGGTGAGTAGTAGAAGCAAGAAGATTTCAAAGGCAGCAGAAGACTTCAGATCTCCCTGAGGTACCGCGCAGCGGTCGCGCTGCTCGCCATTGCTCCTTCACACAAGAGGCACTATATGGGTGCAGGGCGCAGGGGGGGCGCCCTGGGCAGCAATAAAACCTCACTATTGAGACTGGCATGACAGTATACATTGCATAGGCAATGTATACAGACCCCCGCCAGTATAAATAAAAGCGGGACCGAAGCGCGCCATGTAGGGGGCGGGGCTTCCTCCTTCAGCTCTAACCAGCGCCATTTTCTCCACAGCTTGCTGCAGAGATGCTGCTCCTGGCCCTTCACTGCTGTACACAAGTAACAGGGTGCACGAAATGAGGGGGGGGGGGGGGGCACGAAAATTTGGTATTGATTACTTGGTATAAAAGCGCTTACAGGTCTGGGGCATTATTTAATTCCTTCAGCCCTGTGAGGCGCTGGATGTGAGCTGGCAAACTCCCTTTCTGTCTCTCTGAAGGACCTTACTGTGGGTCTGTCCCCTATAGCCCAGTGTGTTTGGGGGTGTCGGTACGCGTGTGTCGACATGTCTGAGGTTGAAGGCTCTTCCCAGGAGGAGGCTGGTGTGGGAGCTGAACAGAATGTGGGAGTGACTCTGTCGGCACCGCCGACTGCTGATTGGGTAGATATGTGGAGTGTTTTAAATGCAAGTGTGACTTTATTGCATAAGAGGTTAGACAAATCTGAGTCTCAGAACCAAGCATGGAGACAATCCATGGGAGATGTTTTGTCACAATCTCAGACCCCCTCAGGGTCACAGAAACGTTCATTTACCCAGATAGCAGACACAGATACCGACACGGATTCCGACTCCAGTGTCGACTATAATGATGCCAAGTTACATCCTAAGGTTGTTAAGAGTATGCAGTACATGATTGTGGCAATTAAAGATGTGTTACATATCACAGAAGACCCCACTGTCCCTGACACAAGGGTCTGTATGTTTAAGGGAAAGAAACCTGAGGTAATGTTTCCTCCCTCTCATGAACTGAACGCTCTTTTTGAAAAAGCTTGGGAGTCTCCTGACAAGAGACTGCAGATTCCCAGGAGAATTGCTATGGCGTATCCTTTTCCCTCGCAGGATAGGTTACGGTGGGAATCCTCACCCACGGTGGACAAAGCTCTGGCACGTTTGTCCAAGAAGGTGGCGCTACCGTCCCCTCACACGGCGGCCCTAAAGGATCCTGCGGATCGTAAGCAGGAAACTACCTTCAAATCTATTTATGTTACTACAGGTACGCTGCTCAGGCCGGCCGTGGCATCGGCATGGGTGAGTAGCGCTATTGAAAGGTGGGCAGATAACTTGTCATCTGACATAGACACCCTGGATAGGGATAGCGTGCTTTTGACACTGGGTCACATCAGGGACGCAGCGATATATCTAAGGGAGGCGGCGAGAGATGTTGACCTCTTGGGATCAAGGGCCAATGCCATGGCAATCTCGGCTAGGAGGGCGTTGTGGACTCATCAATGGAATGGTGATGCTGACTCTAAAAAGGCTATGGAGGCTCTGCCCTTCAAAGGTGAAGTTTTGTTTGGTGAGGGCCTCGCGGACCTGGTTTCTACAGCTACCGCGGGTAAGTCTTCTTTTTTGCCTTTTGTCCCTCCACAGCAAAAGAAAATGCCTCAATACCAGATGCAGTCCTTTCGGTCTCATAAATTCAGGAAAGGATGTGGATCTTCCTTCCTCGCGGCCAGAGGTAAGGGAAGAGGAAAAAGATCGCCGGCTGTGGCAAGCTCCCAGGAGCAGAAGTCCTCCCCGGCTTCTACCAAATCCACCGCATGACGCTGGGGCTCTGCTGTGGGAGTCCGCACCGGTGGGGGCACTTCTTCAGCTCTTTGGTCAAGTCTGGGTTCGCTCGGGCCTGGATCCTTGGGTGCTGGAAATTGTGACCCAAGGATACAAACTGGAGTTCCAAGACGTGCCTCCACACCGATTTTTCAAATCAGCCTTACCAGTTTCTCATCCAGAGAGAGAGGTAGTGTGTGCTGCAATACAAAAGCTGTGTCAACAGCAAGTCATTGTCATGGTTCCCCCATTACAACAGGGGAAAGGGTTTTATTCAACCCTGTTCGTGGTCCCGAAGCCGGATGGCTCGGTCAGACCGATTCTGAACTTAAAAACCCTCAACCTGTATTTAAAAAGATTCAAATTCAAGACGGAATCTCTCCGAGCTGTGATCTCCAGTCTGGAGGGGGGGGGGGGGGGATTTTATGGTGTCAGTTGACTTAAAGGATGCATACCTACATGTCCCCATATATCCTCCTCATCAGGCATTCCTGGGGTTCGCTGTTCAGGATTGTCACTAACAATTTCAGACGTTGCCGTTTGGACTTTCCACGGCCCCGAGGATTTTCACCAAAGTAATGGCGAAAATGATGGTGCTCCTGCGCAAGCAAGGGGTCACAATTATCCCATACGTGGACGATCTCCTGATAAAGGCGAGATCAAGGGAGCAGTTACTAAAAAGCTTTGCACTCTCCCTGAAGGTGCTGCAACAACATGGATGGCTCCTAAATTTGCCAAAGTCGCAGTTGATTCCGACAACTCGGCTGTCATTTTTGGGCATGATTCTGGACACGGAACTGCAGAGGATCTTTCTCCCGTTGGAAAAGGCACAGGAACACCAGAACATGGTCAAGGAACTTCTGGAACCGCCAAGAGTGTTGATTCATCACTGCACTCGAGTGCTGGGGAAAATGGTGGCGGCCTACGAGGCCATTCAGTTTGGCAGATTCCATGCAAGAACTTTTCAGTGGGACCTGCTGGACAAGTGGTCTGGGTCCCATCTGCACATGCACCGGAAGATAAGCCTGTCCCCCAGGGCCAGGGTTTCTCTCCTGTGGTGGCTCCAAAGTTCTCACCTTCTAGAGGGTCGCAGGTTCGAGATCCAGGATTGGGTTCTGGTGAGCACGGACGCGAGTCTCCGAGGTTGGGGAGCAGTCACACAGGGACAAAATTTCCAGGGAAAATGGTCAAGCCAGGAAGCTTGTCTGCACATAAACGTGCTGGAGTTAAGGGCCATCTACAACGGTCTTTGGCAAGCGGAACATCTTCTTCGCGACCTGCCCATCCTGATTCAGTCGGACAACATTACAGCCGTGGCGCACATAAACTGCCAGGGCGGAACAAAGAGCAGAGCGGCGATGGCGGAGGCCACCAAGATTCTTCGCTGGGCGGAAAAACATACAAGCGCTTTGTCAGCGGTCTTCATTCCAGGAGTGGACAACTGGGAAGCAGACTTCCTCAGCAGACACAATCTCCATCCAGGAGAGTGGGGTCTTCATCAAGAGGTCTTTGCAGAAGTGACAAGTCATTGGGGACTTCCTTAAATAGACATGATGGCGTCTCGCCTCAACAAGAAGCTTCAGACATATTGTTCCAGGTCGAGGGAGCCTCAAGCAATAGCAGTGGACGCACTGGGGACACCGTGGGTGTTTCAGTCGGTCTATGTGTTCCCTCCACTTCCACTCATCCCAAAGCTGATAAGGATCATAAGAAGAACAAGGGTTCAGGCGATACTCGTTGTTCCAGATTGGCCACGTAGGGCCTGGTATCCGGATCTTCAGGAATTACTCACAGGAGATCCCTGGCCTCTTCCTCTAAGAGAGGACCTGTTACAGCAGGGGCCGTGTGTGTTCCAGGACTTACCGCGGTTGCGTTTGACGGCATGGCGGTTGAACGCCAAACCCTAGCTAGAAAGGGTATTCCCGGGGAAGTCATCCCCACTCTACTTAAAGCTAGAAAGGAGGTAACGGCGAAGCATTATCACCGTATTTGGAGAAAATATGTGTCTTGGTGTGAATCCAAGAAGGCTCCTACAGAATAATTTCAGCTGGGTCGTTTTCTCCACTTTTTGCAAGCAGGTGTGGATGCGGGCCTGGAGTTAGGCTCCATTAAAGTGCAGGTTTCGGCCTTATCAATTTTCTTTCAAAGGAAATTGGCCTCACTTCCAGAAGTACAGACTTTTGTGAAGGGTGTGCCGCACATCTATCCTCCCTTTGTGCCCCCAGTGGCACCGTGGAACCTTAACGTGGTGTTACAGTTCCTTATGTCACATTGGTTTGAACCTTTACAAAAGGTTGAGTTGAAATTTCTCACTTGGAAAGTAGTCATGCTATTGGCCTTGGCGTCCGCAAGGCGGGTGTCCGAATTGGCGGCTTTGTCTCACAAAAGCCCCTATCTGATTTTCCATGTGGATAGAGCGGAATTGAGAACTTGTCAACAATTTCTGCCTAAGGTGGTTTCGTCGTTTCACATGAACCAACCTATTGTGGTGCCTGTGGCTACTGAAGCCTTGGCGGATTCCAAGTCTCTTGATGTGGTCAGAGCTTTGAAAATTTATGTAGCCAGAATGGCTCGTGTTAGGAAAACAGAGGCGCTGTTTGTCCTGTATGCGGCCAACAAGGTTGGTGCTCCTGCTTCTAAGCAGACTATTGCACGCTGGATCTGTAATACGATCCAGCAGGCTCATTCTACGGCTGGATTGCCATTACCGAAATCGGTGAAAGCCCATTCCACTAGGAAGGTGGGCTCATCTTGGGCGGCTGCCAGAGGCGTCTCTGCATTACAGCTTTGCCGAGCAGCTACTTGGTCGGGTTCAAACACTTTTGCAAAATTCTACAAGTTTGATACCCTGGCTGATGAGGACCTCATGTTTGCTCAATCGGTGCTGCAGAGTCATCTGCACTCTCCCGCCCGGTCTGGAGCTTTGGTATAAACCCCATGGTCCTTTTGGAGTCCCCAGCATCATCTAGGACGAAGGAGAAAATAGGATTTTAATACCTACCGGTAAATCCTTTTCTCTTAGTCCGTAGAGGATGCTGGGTGCCCGTCCCAGTGCGGACTCTATCTGCAGTAATTGTAAATAGTTATTGCTTATGTTACACAAAGGCTGTGTTTTGGTAAAGATCAGCCTGTTGCTGATCTCTTTGGTTCACGCTGTTAACTGGTTTTAGTTTAATGCCATGTTGTATGGTGTGTTGTGGTGTGAGCTGGTATGTATCTCACCCTTAGTTTAACAAAATCCTTTTCCTCGAAATGTCCGTCTCCTCTCGGCACAGTTCCTATAACTGAGGTCTGGAGGAGGGGCATAGAGGGAGGAGCCAGTTCACACCCATTTAAAGTCTTAAAAGTGCCCATGTCTCCTGTGGATCCCATCTATACCCCATGGTCCTTTTGGAGTCCCCAGCATCCTCTACGGACTAAGAGAAAAGGATTTACCGGTAGGTATTAAAATCCTATTTTTTTATTAATGACATAATATTAAAATGTTGTGTATTCAATACACGTGTACAAAAATGTTTTATTTCAGTAAAAAAAACTATATTTCAGACTAATAATGTGTTTTTGTAGAGATCCGGTCAGGATCACAACAGTCAAAATACAGATGCCGGAATCCAGACACTATTTAGAATGCCAACATTGGCACACCAAATAGGTTCACCATCCCGGCATCAGAATCCCGACAGCCAGGATGCCGAATGAACTGACACCGCAGCGCAAGAGAGGTAAGCAGAAGTGGCGGGAGTTTAGGTCCTAGGCTCCGGCCTCGGGGGGTTAGGGTTAGGCTGCAGGGATGGCAGGTTAGGGTTAGGCCCCACCGAGGAAGGTTAGGGTTAGGCTGCGGGGAAGGAAGAGTTAGGTCTAGGCTACCAGGAGGGCGGATTAGGGTTAGGGGGCCAAGGGGGGAAGGTATACTCACCTTTCCCTGCCGGTATTCCGACCATCGGGATGCTGCGGTCGATATTCTGAACGCCACAATTCCATACCCAAATCGAACCCAACTCTTTTGGTGTTCTTTAATATACACACAACAAAGTGAAAAATTATTAGTTGGTGTTGATGTCAGTGCTAATTATGGCGTTCTGCTGTGTTTAAATGTGTTTTTGTTTTTTTTGTTTAAAGTAATTATAGCATCAAACTTGCTCACCTAAACCTGGTATAATTTTTTTATGATTTTTAGTAAGGTTTTGGGTGCGAGTTACAAACTCGCATTGCATTACTTTGCCTGAGACAGAATGCAAGTTTGTAGTAAGGCTGAAAAAATGTGAGTTTAATCACATTCGCATCTTATTACATTTGTGAGATGGTCAAAATGTACGAATTTAGCGCTAAACTCACATTTTTTTTACCAAATTGCAACCCATTACATACAGTCCTTTGTGTTTGTGACAGAACTTTACCCTTGATTGATTTCTTTGTTCTTGGTTTATCTGTGATATTAAGTTAAATTGTGAAAAGAAGAATAACAATCAAGCCTGCCTATAATTAAACAAATGACCTGATTCTATACATTATACAGTATGCTGTATATAACAAAACATGGACGTATGGAGTTGGCCCAGTTTGCTGCTGTACAAGCCTCCACTCTTCTGAAAAAGGGTTAACAGTAGATTTTGGAAAATGGCTGCTGGATTTTCAACCATTCTGCCAGGAACAAAGTTTTGGTGATGAGGCCTGGCTTGCAGTCGGTGTTCCAATTCTTTCCAAAAGAGTTTGATAGGCGTGAGGTATAATATGGGTGAGGATAGAGTTTTGTGCAGGCCAGTCAAGTTCTACCATACCAAACTCCGTAAACCATTTTTTTGATGGACCTCACTCTGTGCATGGCGCATTGTAATGCAGAAACAGGAAAGGACATTCCCCAAACTGTTGCCACAATGATGGAAGCACACAATAATCTAGAATGTCACTGCATGCTATGCATAAAGATTTTCCTTCACTGGAACTAAGGGGCTCAAACTAAATCATGAAAAACAGCCACAGACCATTATTTTTTCTCTACCAAATTTTACAGATTGCAGTACACAGTGGCATAGGAAACTTCCTCCAGGCTTCTGTGAGATTTGTACATTGTCAGATGGTGATGCATAATTTGCCACCCCAGTTAAAGTGTTTCCACATTTGCACTGCCCAATGGTGGTTTGCTTTTGCAAAGTTTGTTTTTGGACAGTGATTTGAGTCCATGATTGAATCTACCAATGAACATTTCTTTTGATGCTGTTGCTTCCAGAGGCAGTTTGGAACTTGATAGTAAGACGATTTTTATATGCTCAGCACTTGTTAGTCCTGGCCAAATGCTTGGTTCAATCCTAGACTTTTCCACTACACAATAACAGCACTTTCAGTGGCTGGGGCTTCTCTGGCAAAGCAGAAATGTGCTAAACTGACTTGATTAGCTTGATTTTATGCATCTGTTCTTTCAGCCCCAGGTGGTAAGGTTTTTCCACATTTTTCCCTGAAAAAGGAACCAGGATTTTTTTGTAGTAATTTTCGTAATCCGTTGCTACAAGTAGGGAAATTATATTATTCCCTGTCAGTTTCCAAGGGATATATTGTGGGTTAAACCCTTGGCCACCATGATGAGGGCTATTCTTGTAACTTATGTATTTTTATGATTTTTATGACGTGTTTTATGTTCCATTGGAAATAAATTGTTTGATACCTTTTTTGATGAATTTCGGGCATTCGTCACATCATTTGTATGAGGATTATCGTTTATCCTGAAGAGAATCTCGGACTCACACGGGGAAAAGAAACCTTTCAAGGCATATAGGGCCTTATTTTAAGGTGAGCATTGTGCTTATGGGAGAGGGCTTGCTCCAAATATGTGCATGTAAGATGTCATATGAAGAATAGAACAAAGTAAAGGAAAGAAACCTTTCAAGACATATAGGGCACATACGTAAGGTGAGCGTCCTCTCTGAGGGAGAGTGAGATCTTAAGGATCAGATGTACCGAGGGTTGTGTAAAGAAACCTTTTGATGAACATCCCCCACTAAGAGGAGGTCAGTCCAGAGGTGCGAACGATAAGAAGGTTGTCACCAACTGGACATCAATTGTGCTGTCTTCACCCTTAAGGATAAGAGAATTATCTAAAAAACTCATTAAGAACTTTGTAGTATCGGGATCAGTAGCGCTTGTGGACCACCCAGATTTGGTTGTTGTTTGAAATGATTGTTTATGAAGTGTCAAAACATACTACTTAGAACTAGTGATGTGCACCGGACATTTTTCGGGTTTTGTGTTTTGGATTTCGATTCGGTTCCGCGGTCGTGTTTTGGATTCGGACGCGTTTTGGCCAAACCTCCCTGAAAATTTTTTGTCGGATTCGGGTGTGCTTTGGATTCGGGTGTTTTTTTTACAAAAAACCCTCAAAAACAGCTTAAATCATAGAATTTGGGGGTCATTTTGATCCCATAGTATTATTAACCTCAATAACCATAATTTCCACTGATTTCCAGTCTATTCTGAACACCTCACACCTCACAATATTATTTTTAGTCCTAAAATTTGCACCGAGGTCGTTGGATGACTAAGCTAAGCGACCCAAGTGGCCGACACAAACACCTGGCCCATCTAGGAGTGGCACTGCAGTGTCAGACAGGATGTTCGATTTAAAAAATAGTCCCCAAACAGCACATGATGCAAAGAAAAAAAGAGGTGCACTGTGGTCGCTGGATGGCTAAGCTAAGCGACACAAGTGGCCGACACAAACACCTGGCCCATCTAGGAGTGGCACTGCAGTGTCAGGCAGGATGGCACTTCAAAAAAATAGTCCCCAAACAGCACATGATGCAAAGAAAAAAAGAGGTGCACTGTGGTCGCTGGATGGCTAAGCTAAGCGACACAAGTGGCCGACACAAACACCTGGCCCATCTAGGAGTGGCACTGCAGTGTCAGGCAGGATGGCACTTCAAAAAAATAGTCCCCAAACAGCACATGATGCAAAGAAAAATGTAAGAAAAAAGAGGTGCAAGATGGAATTGTCCTTGGGCCCTCCCACCTGCCCTTATGTTGTATAAACAGGACATGCACACTTTAACAAACCCATCATTTCAGCGACAGGGCTGCCACACAACTGTGACTGAAATGACTGGTTGGTTTGGGCCCCCACCAAAAAAGAAGCAATCAATCTCTCCTTGCACAAACTGGCTCTACAGAGGCAAGATGTCCACCTCCTCCTCATCGTCTGATTCCTCACCCCTTTCACTGTGTACATCCCCCTCCTCACAGATTATTAATTCGTCCCCACTGGAATCCACCATCTCAGGTCCCTGTGTACTTTCTGGAGGCAATTGCTGGTGAATGTCTCCACGGAGGAATTGATTGTAATACATTTTGATGAACATCATCTTCTCCACATTTTCTGGAAGTAACCTCGGACGCCGATTGCTGACAAGGTGAGCGGCTGCACTAAACACTCTTTCGGAGTACACACTGGAGGGGGGGGGGGGGGGGCAACTTAGGTAAAATAAAGCCAGTTTCTGCAAGGGCCTCCAAATTGCCTCTTTTTCCTGCCAGTATACGTACGGACTGTCTGACGTGCCTACTTGGATGCGGTCACTCATATAATCCTCCACCATTCTTTCAATGGTGACAGAATCATATGCAGTGACAGTAGACGACATGTCAGTAATCGTTGGCAGGTCCTTCAGTCCGGACCAGATGTCAGCACTCGCTTCAGACTGCCCTGCATCACCGCCAGTGGGTGGGCTCGGAATTCTTAGCCTTTTCCTCGCACCCCCAGTTGCGGGAGAATGTGAAGAAGCAGCTGTTGACGGGTCACGTTCCGCTTGACTTGACAATTTTCTCACCAGCAGGTCTTTGAACCTCTGCAGACTTGTGTCTGCCGGAAAGAGAGATACAACATAGGTTTTAAATCTAGGATCGAGCACGGTGGCCAAAATGTAGTGCTCTGATTTCAACAGATTGACCACCCGTGAATCCTGGTTAAGCGAATTAAGGGCTCCATCCACAAGTCCCACATGCCTAGCGGAATCGCTCTGTTTTAGCTCCTCCTTCAATGTCTCCAGCTTCTTCTGCAAAAGCCTGATGAGGGGAATGACCTGACTCAGGCTGGCAGTGTCTGAACTGACTTCACGTGTGGCAAGTTCAAAGGGTTGCAGAACCTTGCACAACGTTGAAATCATTCTCCACTGCGCTTGAGTCAGGTGCATTCCCCCTCCTTTGCCTATATCGTAGGCAGATGTATAGGCTTGAATGGCCTTTTGCTGCTCCTCCATCCTCTGAAGCATATAGAGGGTTGAATTCCACCTCGTTACCACCTCTTGCTTCAGATGATGACAGGGCAGGTTCAGGACTGTTTGCTGGTGCTCCAGTCTTCGGCACGCGGTGGCTGAATGCCGAAAGTGGCCCGCAATTCTTCGGGCCACCGACAGCATCTCTTGCATGCCCCTGTCGTTTTTTAAATAATTCTGCACCACCAAATTCAATGTATGTGCAAAACATGGGACGTGCTGGAATTTGCCCAGATGTAATGCACGCACAATTTGCTGGCGTTGTCCGATGTCACAAATCCTCAGGAGAGTCCATTTGGGGTAAGCCATTCTGCGATGATGTTCCTCAGTTTCCGTAAGAGGTTGTCAGCTGTGTGCCTCTTCTGGAAAGCGGTGATACAAAGCGTAGCCTGCCTAGGAACGAGTTGGCATTTGCGAGATGCTGCTACTGGTGCCACCGCTGCTGTTCTTGCTGCGGGAGGCAATACATCTACCCAGTGGGCTGTCACAGTCATATAGTCCTGAGTCTGCCCTGCTCCACTTGTCCACATGTCTGTGGTTAAGTGGACATTGGGTACAACTGCATTTTTTAGGACACTGGTGACTCTTTTTCTGAGGTCTGTGTACATTTTCAGTATCGCCTGCCTAGAGAAATGGAACCTAGATGGTATTTGGTACCGGGGACACAGTACCTCAATCAAGTCTGTAGTTGCCTGTGAATTAACGGTGGATAACAGAAACACGTTTCTCACCGCCCAGGCAGCCAAGGCCTGAGTTATCCGCTTTGCAGCAGGATGACTGCTGTGATATTTCATCTTCCTCGCAAAGGACTGTTGGACAGTCAATTGCTTACTGGAAGTAGTACAAGTGGTCTTCCGACTTCCCCTCTGGGATGACGATCGACTCCCAGCAGCAACAACAGCAGCGCCAGCAGCAGTAGGCGTTACACTCAAGGATGCATCGGAGGAATCCCAGGCAGGAGAGGACTCGTCAGACTTGCCAGTGACATGGCCTGCAGGACTATTGGCTTTCCTGTGTAAGGAGGAAATTGACACTGAGGGAGTTGGTGGTGTGGTTTGCAGGACCTTGGTTACAAGAGGAAGGGATTTAGTGGTCAGTGGACTGCTTCCACTGTCATCCAAAGTTTTTGAACTTGTCACTGACTTATGACGAATGCGCTGCAGGTGACGTATAAGGGAAGGATGTTCCGAGGTGGTTAACGTCCTTACCCCTACTTATTACAGCTTGACAAAGGCAACACACGGCTTGACACCTGTTGTCCGCATTTGTGTTAAAATAATTCCACACCGAAGAGGTGATTTTTTTTGTAATTTGACCAGGCATGTCAATGGCCATATTCGTCCCACGGACAACAGGTGTCTCCCCGGGTGCCTGACTTAAACAAACCACCTCACCATCAGAATCCTCCTTGTCAATTTCCTCCTCAGCGCCAGCAACACCCATATCCTCATCCTGGTGTACTTCAACAGTGACATCTTCAATTTGACTATCAGGAACTGGACTGCGGGTGCTCCTTCCAGCACTTGCAGGGGGCGTGCAAATGGTGGAAGGCGCCACCTCTTCCCGTCCAGTGTTGGGAAGGTCAGGCATCGCAGCCGACACAATTGGACTCTCCTTGGGGATTTGTGATTTAGAAGAACGCACAGTTCTTTGCTGTGCTTTTGCCAGCTTAAGTCTTTTAATTTTTCTAGCGAGAGGATGAATGCTTCCATCCTCATGTGAAGCTGAACCACTAGCCATGAACATAGGCCAGGGCCTCAGCAATTCCTTGCCACTCCGTGTCGTAAATGACATATTGGCAAGTTTACGCTTCTCCTCAGACGCTTTTAATTTTGATTTTTGGGTCATTTTACTGAACTTTTGTTTTTTGGATTTTACATGCTCTCTACTATGACATTGGGCATCGGCTTTGGCAGACGACGTTGATGGCATTTCATCATCTCGGCCATGACTAGTGGCAGCAGCTTCAGCACGAGGTGGAAGTGGAGCTTGATCTTTCCCTATTTTACCCTCCCCATTTTTGTTCTCCATTTTTTAATGTGTGGAATTATATGCCAGTATCAATAGCAATGGCCTCCTACTATATATACTGCGCACAACTGAAATGCACCACAGGTATGGATGGATAGTATACTTGACGACACAGAGGTAGGTAGAGCAGTGGCCTACTGTACCGTACTGCTATATATTATATACTGGTGGTCAGCAAACTGTGCAAAACTGAAATGCACCACAGGTATGGATGGATAGTATACTTGACGACACAGAGGTAGGTAGAGCAGTGGCCTACTGTACCGTACTGCTATATATTATATACTGGTGGTCATCAAACTGTGCAAAACTGAAATGCACCACAGGTATGGATGGATAGAATACTTGACGACACAGAGGTAGGTAGAGCAGTAGCCTACTGTACCGTACTGCTATATATTATATACTGGTGGTCAGCAAATGGTGCAAAACTGAAATGCACCACAGGTATGGATGGATAGTATACTTGATGACACAGAGGTAGGTAGAGCAGTGGCCTACTGTACCGTACTGCTATATATTATATACTGGTGGTCATCAAACTGTGCAAAACTGAAATGCACCACAGGTATGGATGGATAGTATACTTGACGACACAGAGGTAGGTAGAGCAGTGGCCTACTGTACCGTACTGCTATATATTATATACTGGTGGTCAGCAAATGGTGCAAAACTGAAATGCACCACAGGTATGGATGGATAGTATACTTGACGACACAGAGGTAGGTAGAGCAGTGGCCTACTGTACCGTACTGCTATATATTATATACTGGTGGTCATCAAACTGTACAAAACTGAAATGCACCACAGGTATAGATGGATAGTATACTTGACGACACAGAGGTAGGTAGAGCAGTGGCCTACTGTACCGTACTGCTATATATTATATACTGGTGGTCATCAAACTGTGCAAAACTGAAATGCACCTCAAGTATGGATGGATAGTATACTTGATGACACAGAGGTAGGTAGAGCAGTGGCCTACTGTATCGTACTGCTATATATTATATACTGGTGGTCAGCAAACTGTGCAAAACTGAAATGCACCACAGGTATGGATGGATAGTATACTTGACGACACAGAGGTAGGTAGAGCAGTGGCCTACTGTACCGTACTGCTATATATTATATACTGGTGGTCATTAAACTGTGCAAAACTGAAATGCACCACAGGTATGGATGGATAGTATACTTGACGACACAGAGGTAGGTAGAGCAGTGGCCTACTGTACCGTACTGCTATATATTATATACTGGTGGTCATCAAACTGTGCAAAACTGAAATGCACCACAGGTATGGATGGATAGTATACTTGATGACACAGAGGTAGGTAGAGCAGTGGCCTACTGTACCGTACTGCTATATATTATATACTGGTGGTCATCAAACTGTGCAAAACTGAAATGCACCACAGGTATGGATGGATAGTATACTTGACGACACAGAGGTAGGTAGAGCAGTGGCCTACTGTACCGTACTGCTATATATTATATACTGGTGGTCATCAAACTGTGCAAAACTGAAATGCACCACAGGTATGGATGGATAGTATACTTGACGACACAGAGGTAGGTAGAGCAGTGGCCTACTGTACCGTACTGCTATATATTATATAATGGTGGTCATCAAACTGTGCAAAACTGAAATGCACCTCAGGTATGGATGGATAGTATACTTGACGACACAGAGGTAGGTAGAGCAGTGGCCTACTGTATCGTACTGCTATATATTATATACTGGTGGTCAGCAAACTGTGCAAAACTGAAATGCACCACAGGTATGGATGGATAGTATACTTGACGACACAGAGGTAGGTAGAGCAGTGGCCTACTGTACCGTACTGCTATATATTATATACTGGTGGTCATCAAACTGTGCAAAACTGAAAAGCACCACAGGTATGGATGGATAGTATACTTGACGACACAGAGGTATATTATATACTGGTGGTCAGCAAAATTATGCACTGTACTCCTACTATATACTACAATGCAGCACAGATATGGAGCGTTTTTCAGGCAGAGAACGTATAATACTGGTGGTCACTGGTCAGCAAAACTCTGCACTGTACTCCTCCTATATAATACTGCTGGTCCCCAGTCCCCACAATAAAGCAGTGTGAGCACAGATATATGCAGCACACTGAGCACAGATATGGAGCGTTTTGCAGGCAGAGAACGTATAATACTGGTGGTCACTGGTCAGCAAAACTCTGCACTGTACTCCTCCTATAATACTGCTGGTCCCCAGAATAAAGATATTTGCACTGCAGCCCCCTGAAACAAAGTGAGAGGACGCCAGCCACGTCCTCTCACTATCATTTCCAATGCACGAGTGAAAAATGGTGGCGACGCGCTGATCCTTATATAGAATCCGAATCTCGCGAGAATCCGACAGCGGGATGATGACGTTCGGGCGCGCTCGGGTTAACCGAGCCATACGGGAGAATCCGAGTCTGCCTCGGATCCGTGTAAAATGGGTGAAGTTCGGGGGGGTTCGGATTCCGAGGAACCGAACCCGCTCATCACTACTTAGAACTTAAAAGTGATGTCTATGTAGTGCAAATTGGCAGATCATAGTGCACCTCCTAACCAATGGCATCATTCTTCAAATTGCCATTTTTTTGCTAGCAGTTCTCATTTACTTCATCATTATGTCTATTAGCACAGAGGTCAAAGTTATTTTGGAGAATCCATGATATTAAGAAAGAGCATCACCAGAACAAACTGCAATTAAATCAATTTCTACAAGTATAAGTTAACTAACATGGGTTAAAAAAAAAGCTTATGTAATTTTCTTGAAGGCCAAATATGCTTCAGAAGGTAATTTCCTAGAATTAGTTTCCTTTTTTTCTGAAATCAGTAATGGGTTTAACAAAAACTGTCTACAGTAATCACCAAAATCCAAAAAGTACAGATGTGTCCACATACAGTACATCTAGCCTGCTTTTGTGTTAAACAGCCTTTCGGCGTGACTCAGTAGCACTGAGCGTCTTTTTTTGCAACTTGTTCTGTTAAAATGTGTCTTTTTAGGAAATGATGCTAATGCACAAAAGCTTCTGCTGATTAAAATGATATACAGCATGCCTATATTCTGTGTGCAACTGCTGTTGTATCTGCATATGGAAAACCATGCTTCAATGTTTGCCTAGAAAAGCATTTTGTATGCAGATACAGTACACAGTAGCAGTCGCACACAGAATATAGGCATGCTGCATATCATTTTAATCAGCAGAAGCTGCTCCGGCACCCTATTAGCTTTATTTTGCAACAAGACATGTGTTAACAGAAAAATATGCAAAAAAGTTGATAAGCGCTACAGAGTCACCCGGCGCTTGCTTGTTATGTGTAATGTGACTTGTTGTCCATGGAATATAACTGTATGTGGACACATATGTACTGTAACTTGAACCTTTCTTGTATTCATGTGTAACCCTGAACAGAAAATTATATACCTAAGAAAATAATGACACTTCAATAGTTTATAAAATATATTTGCCAAGTTTATCAATCAAAGAAGCTTCTGAGCTTGACTATCACTATACTTAGGTGTGCTGTTCATCCTAGACAGGGGCGGATTTAGGGGTCAGGTCGCCTCTTGGCACATTATTGGCCTCATCACCCCCCCTCGCCCGCTTCCCCAATCATGTTACTGCCCCCTTTATTTCCCAAACTTACCCCACTACCAGCTCCCGGGCCACAGTTTGCTGCCCATTGTCCCACTCCCGTCAGTTGCAAAATAAAATATTGAAAAAAGTTGTAATGACTAAAAAAAAAAGAATCACCTGACATCATCAGCCTGGTGTGCCCCCCAGCAAGTGCCGCCCCTAGGCACGTGCCTCACGTGCCTAGTGGGAAATTCAACACTGATCCTAGATGAAGAGTATAGCTATATATTATTAGCATTACACAAAAGAAAGTGGGAAAATGTGGTTGAAAAACCTGGAATACAACAGCATTATTAAGTGCCTAATCATTAGATGGCTTTCACTGGGCCTTCCTATACACTGGTGTTTCCTAGTTTCTTTGAACATACTGTACTTGAACCAGATTACATCATGATTAACTAGCAACCAACTAAAAGGCAGGAGAGGTCACACACACCAGGTTAAACAAAACTGACAAAATCAACAGAAGAAATCAAACTCAAAGCAGACAGAATGATCAGGGTATGTACTAACATTGGGCCTAATTCAGACCTGATCGCTCGCTAGGTTTTTTTTGCACTGCTGTGAACAGATAGTTGTCGCCCATAGGGGAGTGTATTTTCGCTTTGCAAGTGTGCAATCACATGTGTAGCAGAGCTGTATGAAAAGATCTTGTGCAGTCTCTGAGTAGCCGAGGACTTACTCAGCCGCTGCGAACACTTCAGCCTGTCCGGGGCCGGAATTGGGTTCAGGAACCCTCCCTGCCAACGCTTGGGAACGCCTGTATTTTTCCAACCACTCCCTGAAAACGGTCAGTTGCCACCCACAAACGCCTTCTTCCTGTCAATCTCCTTGCGAACGGCCGTGCAAATGGATTCTTCGCAGAAACCCATCGCTGGGCGGCGATCAGCTTTGTACCCGTGCAACACGCCTGTGCATTGCGGTGCATACGCATGCACAGTTCTGACCTGATCGCAGCACTGCTAAAAATGTTAGCGAGTGATCAGGTCTGAATTACCCTCATTGTCACACTAATGTGCACATCCAAGACTGCGTGCACAAGGTTGGTACACAGGCAAGCACATATTCCACTAACAAGGTGCCAGATAGTAAATTATCTTACAGTAAGTTGCCTATCAATCTATATATTATCTTAATTTTCCATTTATACAATACAAAAATAATTTTTTCTCCAGCAACACCCACTTTTACAGCACATAACTATAAGCGTAGGTCAGATTCCTGACACTTACTCATCTAAGACCCTACACAAATGTAGATAGAGTATCTGTGTGTACTATGTGGATTTATTATCTTGTAATTATTGATAATGCACTCTGCCTACTAACATTTATAACCACATTCATTTATTTAAACCTTGCTCGTCCTATCATGAGTTATAGTGTTCTATCAGTAACATATATTGTATTGGTAAAAGTACAGTACATTAAAAGTGCATAAAAGATGCATTAAAATATGTCAGGAAAATGAGTGTAAGCCTCATGTTCAGTTATTATGCATTTCACTCATTTTGCAAACTCAAAGTTAGAGACTTTTTATCTTCCAGCACTTTTGCAGTGAAATTATTTTTGTTGAAATTAATGTCCTCAGTTTTTGCTCCCTCACAAAATCTGTTGGCTGAACTAGCAGTGTCAGTTTGTATAATGACACGCACACCCTTGCATACAGTCAAGGGGGTGTAGCTACCATAGGTGCAGAGAGTGCAGCAGCTATGGAGTGCAGAGCTGACAGAGCTGACACCTTTCCTGTCAGAGTTACATTTGTTATATACATTTTTCCCCATTGGGTGATACATGGAGGCACTTACCAACGTTTGTCTTGGGTCCTACAATAAATCTAGTTAGACCTCTGGATCTGCTCATTGTAATATGGTATAAAATGAACAGGAGGACACTATACTGTTACATAATATAAAATGGAGCACTGTAAAGTGGCATAGTATGAAGTGAAGGCACTATAGTCTGGCATTATATGAAGTGGGGCATGGTAATGGGGCACAATATGATATGAAGGCATTATAGTTTGGCATTATATGAACTGGGGACACTGTAATGTGGCATACTATGAACAGGAGAGCACTATACTGTTACATAACATAATGTGGGACAATATGCAGTGATGACACTATAGTTTGGCATTATATGAACTTGGGGCACTGTAATGTGGCATAATATGAACTTGAGACACTTTATGGGAATTGGGGGTACTGTGTTGCATAATGTGTACTGGCAGCCCTGCAATGTGACATAATGTGAACGTGGGCACTACTAGAATTCATAAAATAAACTAGGGTACTAATATGGAGCATAACATTAACTAGGGCACTATTATGGGGCATAAAATTAACAACTGCTGCTCTCTAGAAGCATTGGGACAGGGGCCCCTTCAAAATGTTGCTATGGGGCCCACAAAGTACTGACTACGCCTCTACATATAGTTAAAAAATTGCTGATAATGGAATTTTGCTTTGGGTCATACAGTTGTGCTCATAAGTTTACATACCCTAGCAGAATTTGTGATTTTCTGGCCATTTGTCAGAGAATATGAATGATAACTCACAAACTTTTCTTTCACTCATGGTTAGTGGTTGGGTGAAGCTATTTATTGTCAAATAACTGTGTTTACTCTTTTTAAATCATAATGACAACAGAAACTACCCAAATGACCCTGATCAAAAGTTTACATACCCCAGTTCTTAATACCGTGTATTGCCCCCTTTAACATCAATGACAGCTTGAAGTCTTTTGTGGTAGTTGTGGATGAGGCTCTTTATTTTCTCAGATGGTAAAGCTGCCCATTCTTCTTGCCAAAAAGCCTCCAGTTCCTGTAACTTCTTGGGCTGTCTTGCATGAACTGCACGTTTGAGATCTCCCCAGAGTGGCTCAGTGATATTGAGGTCAGGAGACTGAGATGGCCACTCCAGAACCTTCACTTTATTCTGCGGTAGCCAATGACAGGTTGACTTGGCCTTGTGTTTTGAATCATTGTTATGTTGGAACGTCTAAGTACGTCCCATGCACAGCTTCTGGGCTGATGAGTGCAAATTTTCCTCCAGTATTTTCTGATAACATGCTGCATTCATCTTGCCATCAATTTTGACCAAGTTTCCAGTGCCTTTGTAGCTCACACATCCCCAAAATATCAGCGATCCACCTCCGTGTTTCAAAGTAGGAATGGTGTACCTTTCATCATAGGCCTTGTTGACTCCTCTCCAAATGTAACGTTTATGGTTGTGGCCAAAAAGTTCAATTTTGGTCTCATCACTCCAAATGACTTTGTTCCAGAAGTTTTGAGGCTTGTCTCTGTGCTGTTTGGAGTATTGTAAGTGGGATGCTTTGTGGCATTTGTGTAGTAATGGCTTTCTTCTGGCGACTCGATCATGCAGCCCATTTTTCTTCAAATGCCTCCTTATTGTGCATTTTGAAACAACCACACCACTTTTTTTCAGAGAGTCCTGTATTTCAGCTGAAGTTATTTGTGGATTTTTCATTGCATCCCGAACAATTTTCCTAGCAGTTGTGGCTGAAATTTTTGTTGGTCTACCTGACCGTGATTTGGTTTCCACAGAATCCTTCATTTTCCACTTCTTAATTAGAGTTTGAACACTGCTGATTGGCATTCTCAATTGCTTGGATATCTTTTTATATCCCTTTCCTGTTCTATACAGTTCAATTACCTTTTCCCGCAGATCCTTTGAAAATTCTTTTGCTTTCCCCATGACTCAGAAACCAGACATGTCAGTGCAGCACTGGATGAAAGACGCAAGGGTCTTTCAGGAGTCCAAAAACTCACTAACCTTTTATACACACACACTGATTACAAACAAACAGATCACAGGTGAGGATGGTTACCTTTAGTAGCCATTCAAACCCGTTTGTGTCAACTTGTGTGCATGTTATCAGGCCAAAATCTCCAGGGTATGTAAACTTTTGATCAGGGTCATTTGGGTAGTTTCTGTTGTCATTATGATTTAAAAAGAGTAAACACATTTGTTTGACAATAAATGGCATCACCCAACCACTAACCATGAGTGAAAGAAAAGTTTATGAGTTATCATTCATATTCTCTGACAAATGGCCAGAAAGTCACAAATTCTGATAGGATATGTAAACTTATGAGCACAACTGTATTTTACAAAACATCTACAGTAGAGCGTATAATACTTTAAACAAAGGTCAATCCTTTACTTTCTGGGTACAGATTATATGAATTCATGTCTTTTGTTAGGTATTATCGCAACAAAAGTACTTCAGGTGCAAGTTTTATAAAGTTGTCACTTTTGCCACATCTTCCTGTTACTGAATTGTCTACCACAACTTATGCATGAGTATATGAAATTATTTTACCGTCAATGCAACAAAACTAACAGAGGTGGTATACGTGTCTGGAAAGTCCATGATACTATAGTAGAGTAAGCTAGTTTCTTCCTTGTCGTTCCTGATTGTTCCATTTTATCATCTCACAATGACCTAAGTACACTCACATTAACCTTACTTTCATGACTTGACTATAATCTAATACTTTTATGTTAAACTATTAACAAATTCCTTTAACCTACAATAGGTCTAAACAGTAACAGCCAATAGATTGCTTGATGACTTAATTCACTTGTTAACATAATTCTTACCAATTAACTTAATTGTTATAGATTAACACAGTGTTATAAATATATCCCTTAAAGTATCTCATAATAAAATAATTGACAAAAAACTTTTTGTACAGTTCTAATTAGTTATCGCAAAACAATATCCCAAGACACGTCAACTTAATATGATCCATCATGATGCATACTAAACTAATTTACACATGGAAGAAAGCTTTACAAATAGTTAAATATATATATATATATATATATATATATATATATATATGTTGAAACAACTAGTGACATATATAAACATTTACAACAATAAAAAGTGGGCATTCACCGTTAAGCTTACCCTCTCCAGTGCTAGTATTACTACAGTCTTAAGAAATAAAATATCAGATGGCACTCCCAGGAAAATATTTATACAACAGCGGCAATTTTTTCAAGGCTTGTTAGGTCTGTTTTTCAAGAAAGCAAAATGGGTATTCTCCTTTTAAGACATACTATACAACCTGGTGCCAGAATCAACATAGTAATACAAAGAAAATATCTAACAGCACTATTGAAATGCAAAAAGTTATTTTTCATTCCTTCACAGTAGTTGCTGCAATGGAATAAAGTTCCTTCCTTTTTTTGAATATTATGTCACAATTATATAGGTATAGGTTGCACTATTTGTAGATACGTAGCTTGCTCTATCAGATGGCCACGTGGTTAAATTATATTGTCAAACCACACATCAATTTAAGGGCATATGGAGCTACAATGTTTGGCCATTAAGTTGGCACTAGAAGCATAAGAAAGCACCAAATGAGCAACACCCGCCTTGAGACATGATCTGTACATGTTGAGCTGAAAATTATAGACCATCTACCACCCCTGAAAAGCACTAGGGCTCTATTAAGACATACAAAGCAGTGGAAGAAGTAAAAACTGTAGTTCGGATCATGTGCCCGATTTAGAGGTGGGCGCAAGTTTTTCTGTATTTATGGCTGCTATAATATAAAATGTTTGTTTACATGTTTTACAGAGGATCAGTAATGGGGCTCAGACCAGAATTAATATCACTTATACTGGCCACTGTTAATTTTGTTGATGAAAAATTTGACCAAAAGTAATCGTTGACTAAAAGTAATCGTTGACTAAAATTAGGCTAAAGTGAAAACTGAAATCCACTGACTAAATCTTGACTAAAACAAAGCAGAAAAAAAAGAGACTAAAATGTGACTTTAAACTAGAGCTGAGCAGGCTCAGTTTTTTTTTTTTAAACTGAGCCCACCAGGACTTCAGGCATCCAAGGACATCTCAACAGAGAGCACATCCACTAGTCTGCCAGGGCATTATAATAGCAATATTTATTATTATGACCATTACTGCTGCACTGCGGACAGCCCCGAGTTCCTCCTAAGGGCAGCATTATTATTTTTTTGATGCCATTATTTGATTAAACCTTTATTGGTGCACAGACAGTTACACTGGTGCTGTAACTGCCTGCAGTGCAGCCAAGAGCTTCTAATACAAGAAAGTTGTCTGTATATTTTTGTACAACTTGTGTGTTCAATAAAGTTCTATAGGTGCCGTGCCCCACTACATCTAAAAATATAAACATTGAAGGGGATATTCAATTAGCCCCGATAAGCCAGCATGAGCAGTGACTTATCAGGCGCTACCTGTTGCTGCACCGTGTGCCGGCTGCTGACAACTCCCGATGCAGCGCTGCTCCTCCGGTTCCCCCCGGTCACATGGCCGCTTCCCCGTCATGTGACCGCTACTGGGGACGGGGGAGAGGGGGGATGCGGGACACGACGCTGCCTCGGCTTCCCCGCGGGGGGTCACCGCACCAAGTGGCAGCTTCCGGGCAGCGGCGCCACGCCTGCAGTCCCAGCTTGCTGCTGCAGTGGGCATGGGAAACTGCAGGTTGTCCGCGGTCATTTCAGGCAAGCAAAGCCAAATCCCCGGAAACAGTCCCATTTTCAAGCGAAAATGGGGCTGTTTCTCATGAAAACACACAGGTTTCACTGAACCTGAGTGTTTTCGGGAGAAAGGGCATTTTTTTACAGGCGATCTTATAGGATAGCCTGTAAAGAAAAAAAATTGGTGAAACATCAGGAAAAATCACTACAAACTTCCGTTTTTCTAATCCAATGTTTTACCGTGGATAATAGGATACCCCCCTTAGTCAGTATGGATCACGGTCAGTCAATGAAAGAGCAGGAGCAGCAGCCAAGGACAGTACTGTGGCTGTAGCCAGTCATGATAGAATTATATCTACTAAAGATGGCCCTGGGGGCAGAAAGTTACTAAGAAACACAGACAGTTAGATATTTGGTTCCAGTATGAATGGTCGACCATGTTATGGTCGACAGTCATTAGGTCGACCACTATTGGTCGACATGGACACATGGTCGACACATGAAAATGGTCGACGCATGAAAGGTCGACACATGAAAAGGTCAACATGATTTTTTTTAACTTTTTTTGTGTCGTTTTTTGCGTAAAGTGACTGGGAACCCCAATTAGTGCACCGCGTCCCCTCGCATGGTGCCTTCGCTCCGCTACCGCTTCGCTCGGCACAGATTACCGTTCCAATCGTAGTCCACTTGGATCGTAAAGTATGGAAAAGTTCCCCAAAAGAAAAAAAAGTTTAAAAACCCATGTCGACCTTTTCATGTGTCGACCTTTCATGTGTCGACCATGTCAATGTCGACCAATAGTGGTCGACCTAATGACTGTCGACCATAACATGGTCGACCATGTGAACGGATACCTAGATATTTACAGTAAACACAGCCCAGCATTGACCGACCACATACTGTAATTCTGTCACACCACAAACCCAATTTGTATCATACATTTCCACTCATTTACAGCAATATGCTATTCTCCAAACCTTTTGTGCAGGTGTATGAGGTGAGATGTGTATTGTCTATCTGAGGTCCATGTCTCTGAAGATCAAGCCTGGTCTTGTGTTTGCTGTTTTGCCCAGATAACTCTGTATGCTGAGCACAATAAAAGTAGCATAAAAAAGGAAATGTGAATAAGACAATGGCGCTAAGTGAATAAAGCTGCCTGGATGTATTCTGGTAGAGCCCACCCACCAATGAATAAACAGATAATACAAAAATGGAAAACACCTTGGGCGCTACCACTTAAACCAATGTTAGCATTCACAAAATCAACACTTGAATAGTCCAGAAATTTAGAACAATATGATGATTCGAAAGCGTTTTGTACAAACTTGAATTTCCTGAGAAGTATTGTCCTCAAATTGCTTCGATTAGCTTTCAATTAGATTTCTTCTCTGTCAAAATGCAGTGTCAAGGTTCCCAGCAGGAAGTATATAGAGAAAAAAGGAATGCATATAGGGGGTAATTCAGACCTGATCGCTGCTGTGTGTATGCACCGCAATGCGCAGGTGCGTCGCACGGGTACAAAATAGATTGCCGCTCAGCAATGGGTTTGTGTGACGGCTCCGTTCGCACGGGTGATAGCAAGGAGATTGACAGGAAGAAGGCGTTTGTGGGTGTCAACTGACCGTTTTCAGGGAGTGTCTGGAAAAATGCAGGCGTGTACATGTGTTTGCAGGGAGGGTGCTGATATCAATACCAGGCATGGACAGGATGAGGTGATCGAAGCAGCTGAGTAAGTCCTGGGCTGCGCAGAGACTGCACAAAATCAGTTTGTACAGCTCTGCTACACATGCGTTTGCCCACTTACATACCTAAAATATACTCCCCCTGTAGGCGGTGACTATCTGATTGCAGCAGTGCAAAAATCGCCTGCTAGCGATCAAGTCTGAATTACCCCCATAGTGCAATAAACTACTTTAAAAAAATGTCACAATTCGTGGATGCAGGTAAGTGGACCAAAATGCCACAAACACAGTTCAAGTTATTATCCAACTTCTTCCTCCTACCCTGAGGAAGAGTTGGAAAATTATTTGAAACGCGTTTGAGGCATTTTGGTCCAATCATTTTTTTAAAGATGTTTATTGCACTATATACATTCTTTTTTTCTCTATATACTTTCTGTTGGGAACCTCGACAAGCAATTGCACTGCATTTTGACAGAGAAGAAATCTAATTGAAAGCTAATCGTAGCAATTTGAGGACAATACTTCTCGGGAAATTCAAGTTTGTATAAAACGCTTTTGAATCATCATATTGCTCTACATGTTTAGACTATTTAAGTGTTGATTTTGTGAATGCTAACATTGGTTTAAGTGGTAGCGCCCAAGGTGTTTTCCATTTTTGTATTAACAATAAAGGAAGCAGTTATTAATTTATTATTTGACTGTGTGATGTTAATGTAGCCTCTAAGTGCTCTGTGAGCGAATGTGCTCTGTACATTGATACTGTTAAAAACTCTATTTTATCTTATATTTGGAAACTGTTTGTGGAAAAAAAGACCAAGATATCTGTTTCTACCATGTGTCTGAGTCAAAGCCAAGATGGGTGACAAAACCTTGTGGTAGCTGAAGGAGAATAGGAAACATTTACATTACTTTAAATATATTTATAGTAATATGGTGTTGAAGGCAAAGATTAGTTAATTGATAGACCTACTCTAGATGTCAATGAGACAATCTACCTTTTTACCTTAGTTGGAATGGGTAATATTATAAGGATAGATTAGATATACTGTATAAAACAAGCTACTTAGCTAAATCTGCCAATTTCTTGTTATTCTGTAACCTAAATCTCTCTTTATTGCTTCCATTCCATCTATGATAATACCTAAGGACTGTCTTACTGAAATCTATACCTATCAATGAACTAAACTATGGTGGTATCCAATTATCTGGGGGCTATCCAATTAGCCCTGATAAACCAACGTGAGTTGTGGCTTATCGAGTATTTTGTTTCACCTACCTCAGATATAACAAAATTCCTGAAAGCAGCTGTTTTCGGGGTTGCGGCCGCGAAAACACACAGATTTCACTGAACCTGAGTGTTTTTGTGAAAATTTTTATTTTTTTACGGGTGATCTAATTTGATAGCCTGTAAAAACATATCAATGAAACATAGGGAAAAATTGCGAAAAACTGAGTTTTTTTTCGCACCCAATATTTTATTGTGCCTACATTCCAAGTTTCTTACGTAGATTTTTTAAACTTATCTACCTTTGTTTCTCCAATCAAAGGGGGATTCAATTGTTTTTAGTGCGCCCTTTATCAGTTGGCAACTGACAGAGCTATCAATTGTTCAGCTTTTTAGAGCACGACTGCATGATTTCTGCTCGCAGCCTCCTGAGGTGGCAATCAGCAATACACAAAAGGTTGCCTATTTGGGCAAGCTAACTAGTGCCGCAATAATAATGCAGTCACACCTAGACAGCAGAACAATTGAATAGCTCCATCAGGAGCTTCAAACAATGGAATTTCCTCCAAAGATTGTAGGTATTAAGCATAATATAACATTTTCCAAGTTTTCATAAACCTTAATACATTTGTAAGGAAACATACAAGAACATTTCGCTAGAAAAGATACTGCAATTTTAAGACATTATTGAACCGACTGAGTTCAGAGCAAAACAAAAAAAGCAAGTAACTTTGTATCTTGAACACACACCATTTTGCACTGAAAGGCGTGTAAATACATTTATAGTTTTTGCATGCAGGATAAATATTGGCTGCTTTTGCATGTAGCCCACAAATGCTGGACAGCTTTATTTATACACTGCAATTTAGATTTCAGTTTGGACATGTCCTTTCCAAAACTAACCTCTGTGCACATTACTTCTGCTCCACCTGCAGTGTAACATGGTTTTATCAAGGTGCAATTGTACTTTTTTGCTTAGCTCCTAACTCAGAATCAGTTTCTATGAAGCTGCTTCCACATTGACCTTGAAACGTAGATTCTTATTGGATCTAATGAAGAAAATTATTAAAGAAATGATTAAGACGAATCTATGTGACATATGGGGAGATGTTTCAAGCTTTCTAAAGAGTGGAGAAATAGACAAGTGGAGAAGTTGTGCAGATCAACCAATCAGCAGTGAGGTAGCGTTAAACAAGTACAAGTTGCCCCCTTCTCCACTTGTTAGAAAGCTTGCTACAGCTCACCCAAAAAGTTCACACATAAAAGTAGGAGTAACTAACACAACAGAAGATGGGTCCCATTTATCATAAATCACATTTGCAATACAAACTGGGAGTGATATTACTGCCCAAAATGGCATTGAAGAATGTGATCACATCAGAGGGATGCATTATTCTGCACCCGTAGGGCCAGGTGCTCTATCCCTATGATGGGCTGTAAGGGCTGCAGGAGCTTCTCCAGGGGAACTCTCCGGAACTACTGCCGCGATCTGTTGCCCATGGGCTACAACGGGCTGACACAATCAGGAACACTTCACACTGCCTCATCCCAGTCACAACTACTTATTGCAACCATACACGATGCAACACTCTGGATAAAGAAACTACATGATAAAAAAAACACCTGGGATTTCTAATTGTAATTGCAGATAAACTGTTTTTACTTTTTTCATAAATTGATGTTCAATACTGTCCTTTCTGTTACTACACTATATGGTTGCTGTTTTGTTGGTATCGTTTTAAAATCTTTAGGAATCATCACCATGCTAGTAAGGAGAAGTAACCAAACAAATTATATGGATATGATTTATCAGCATTCAGGATGCCAGCAGTCAGAAGACCGACCGCAGCATTCTGATGGAGAGAATCCCAACAAGGGGTAGGTCTAACTATACTTACCCTCCCCCAATGCTCCCCAACCAAAGGTTAAAGTGAGCTGGAACAGGGCGGAACTGAGTTCCGTCATTTCCATTTGGAGACGGAACGCAGTTCCGCCTCCTTCGGCTCACCAGGATAGTCAATGATCCGCCTCATCCAGGCTATGGCGAGCTCAACCTGCTGCCATCAGGGAAAAGATACAGGGACATTCCCACCAGAACCAATAGGAGTCTCAAAAGCTTCTTTCCTCAAGCAGTCCACCTGCTGAACTCCTGACAAACTGCCGGGTTGACTGTCCAGTTGCTCTACTCCGATCTTCTGTTTGTAACGAACACAGTGTACTTTTACTTAAGCTGTATACTGCATATATTTCCCTTCTCCATCCCCCCCCCCTTGTCTATGTGTTCCCCCCTGGCTGCTGCACTGTAAACCGACATCAAATTCCTAGTATATAGTATACGCAAGTATACCTGGCCAATAAAACCGATTCTGAGTTTGATTCTCACCTAACCTAGGGAAATGCCGGGCACCTGCTGAGACTGTGTTACCAGCGGGCGCCAGCTTTTTCCCCCTCAGCGGCAGTCGGAAGCCCGCGCTGGCTCCCGGCTCAGGCAGTGTGCGGCGCAATGGGAGAGACGTCATGACGTCTCTCTCATAGTTGCGAGGAGCAGGGGCCAGGCGGAGGCTGCATCCGGAAGCAGGAGCAGGGCTGGTGAGTATTGTTTTTTTTGTTTGTTTGTGTGTGAAAGCAGCGCTTCTAGAGGGGGGAACTGGGGGCATATATACTGGGTGGCAAACAAACTGGAAGCATAACTACTGGGGGCATAACTACTGGGGGCAAACCAACTGGGGGCATAACTACTGGGGGGCACATCTACTGGGGGGCAAACAAACTGGAGGCATTACTACTGGGGGCAAACCAAATGGGGGCATAACTACTGGGGGCACATCTACTGGGGGGCAAACAAACTGGAGGCATTATTACTGGGGCAAACCAACTGGGGGCATAACTAACAGGCTACAGTGACCATGTGACAAGCTCACTAGGCAAGAGGAACTGGGCAGAATCACTAATGAAATGGAAAGAGACCAATCACAGGAGTCATCAGGCTGGAGTCAGGTAACAAAGCATTCCAAACAGGTGTGCTGCTACACATACTGTAGCAGCCAGCATCCTAGTTGCTAGGAGACAACCAAAAATACAAACAGGAATGAGCTGCAGCAGGGACTCATAACAGCCAGATGTACTAAACCTTGAAAAATGATAAAGTGGAGAGTGATAAACTACCAACCAATCAGCTCCTAACTGTCACTGAAATGGTCTAGCTGCATGTGTATTCTACTGAGATGCTGGTGATACATAATGATTTTGACATGTTGTACATGTATTTGGTTTCCATGTGTTACATTTTTCGAGCTTTGATATGCATGTAATATGTATTCTAGACCTGATGCTTCTTTTTTCCCCCTTCCCACCCATTTTTTCTGTACCTCTGTAATTTTTGAAAAATGTAAAAAAAATGATTAAGACAGGAATGAGGTAAGAGAAAATAATTACTTAGTTTTAATTTTTATGCTGGCAGGTTTTTTTATTATAACAAAAAGGGACAATACTTTTCCAGTATGGCAGAACTATATATATATATATATATATATATATATATATATATATATCATTGTAAGAGTTCATAATTAGACAATATTCTTTATGTAAATAGGTGGGACCGTTATTTCATTTTATTGGGTGTAAGAATTTATAATTTTTTTTATTAATGGATACACTATATTTTCTCTATAATTTAAGGCAAGGCAACAATAAAACACATTATTATCATAGGCGTGCGCAGGGGGGGTTCCTGGTGCGCACAGGCACCCCCTAATGTCTGTCACCCGCCCATTGCGCCCGCCACCCCCTCCGCTCAGTCTGGCTGTCATTCATTTGTATGGTGCAGCATCACTGACGTAATCCTACTCCCAGTTCCTCTAACCTGTGGGATGTGTCGTGATGATGTCATGCCACGTGCATGCACGCTCATGCTCCCACCCACGCTCTCTCTCTCCTCAACATGTGCCAACGCCACAGAATACAGCGTTCCTCTTGGAGGAGGACAATTTCAAATTCAATACCAATATATATTTCGAGAGATTAGGATATAATCTATGGTAATAAAATATACAAATTTAACATATATTAAACAGATATATATATATGTGCATCAATTCTCTATATTATTTAGTTTCATTGAGTGCCAATATGTTGTGGTAGACACGCCTGATAGGTGGTGCTAGACTCGCCCATTAGGTGGTGTTAGACATGCCCAATAGGTGGTGCTAAACACGCCCTTCTAATCGTGCACCCCCTAACAAAATGTCCTGTGCACGCCTTTGATTATTATGGAGGCACAATTACAGTATTCTTACTATCTTTGTATGCATAGTTCAAAAGGTACCAGGAAGGGACTAACACTATTTAGAACTGGGAAAGTTATCTTTAGGATTCGGGGAACGTACTATCATTCAGCCGCCATCCTTAGACGACTAGACACAATGCTGACCCGCAAACTTCATTTTACATTTTTGTAGCTTCAATGGCATAGGCAAGGTAACTGCGTTTGCACTTATCTTGCTAGCCAGAGGCAAACCTTTAATGTTCGCCAATGTTTTCTTACATATTGTGAACTTGCCACTTGTGAACTTGATGCTTATTACATACATTGAACAAATCGGAGACTAGTGACTTACAGCGATTCATATTTAAAATCACAGTTTCAGATTATTGGGATTTTGGGGGGGATTCAACCTCTATTACGTACGGTGCATTGCAACTCACCAGACAATTGCTGGAAAATGAACATTTTTGCTAAACCAGAGGCAATTACATTCTGGGAAAAGTACTGTATTTTAGCCAAACAGAGTTTACAGATGACAGGTACTGCAAGTCATATAATGGGAAGTTCTCTATTACCAGTAGCCACCACAATTTCTAAGGATGGAGCCAATTGATTAAGTCCTCTGATACTACACACCATAAAGTTTGTATTTAATTTGTATATACACTATATAGTTTGGATTTAACATTACTCCACTGAAATATACAGTTATTATCCTCATCTGGATATACTGCTCAATTTCATGAAGACTGCAATTGACCGACAGGAGGACTGCATGCTTAAGCCCATCATCTAGATCAGCGTTTTTCAACTGGTGTTCCGCGGCACACTAGTGTGCCGCAGGCTGTTGCCAGGTGTGCCGTGGCCGCCGCCCACATGAGAGACCTGCCACTGCCGCCACCCGCCTGAGAGACCTGCCTCCGCCGCCGCCCGCCTGAGAGACCGTCTCCACCGCTCGCCTGAGAGAGTCCCGCCGGCGCAGCCACACCATACTTGCCTACTTTTGAAAAAACATTTCAGGGAGATTGTGAAAGTAACACCTATCAGCGCGGACACGTACTGCTACATTTGAGAGGCGTGCCATGAAATGACTTACATCCAAATGTAAATGAGCCACAAAGTTAGTAAGATCTATATGTTGAAGAAAAGACAGTGATATTTTGCAGGATTTGTTTGTGTATTGTGTTTCACAAGAGGTTCTATATACTGTAAGTGGCCATAGGGATCATTGTGCCCTATAACCAATGCAGGGAAATGGCACTAATGATCCCATTTGAATGTATGTATCCCTGATTTATTTTCCCCCCAAGAATGTAATAGCTGCATAATGGGGGTAAGGTGCAATCAGGGAGATTGCTGGGCTTTTCAGGGAGTGAGGGAGATTGCTGCTATTTGAGGGAGTCTCCTGCAGAATAAGGGAGGGTAGGCAACTATGAGCCACACACACAGAGACCCCGAGCTGACAGCTTGGGTAGTGCTGCAACGTCCGGGAGAGCTGGCCGTGACCTATGGTGAGTCATAGGTCACACACCGTGCGTCTCATTTTCGCCTTCCCGCTGCTCCGTGCTTGTTCCAGTGCTCCTCACTCCCCAGTGACAGGGACATATTTCAGGTTAAATTTATAAATATATGTTGGGAGGTATGGTGTATGTGTGAGGAATTACTCTGCAGGGGCCATGTATGCATAATTACTATGGAGGGAGTGCAGGTGTGTGGAATTACAATGGGGGCCATATGTGTATAATTATATGTCGATATTTTATATATATATATATATATATATATATATATTTATTTATTTTTATTAAAAAAAACTGATGGTGTGCCTTGGCAATTTTAAAATAATGTTTAGTGTGCCACGAGTTTAAAAAGGTTGAAAATCACTGATCTAGATCATAAGCGTCCAGCTTACACAGACTCACCTTTCATCATCAGTGACCTGGAATACAGGTTGGACCAAAGGTCGGAGGTGAGACACCATTCAGTATCCTAAAGGGGCCATTCAAATTAGTAATATACAGGCTCCGTGCTATATGCAAATATTAATTGGAGAAAGAAATCCCAAAAGAAAAACTAGCTTCTAAAGATTAATTGACTGTATGTTTACGGAACACCAACCTTTCCCAGCTGTCCTTGGTTATGGCTATTGCACTATTTAAAGAGTAAGCCTGTTCACATGCCTCTGTCCCCTATGTCTAGGCACTCTCTCAGCTACAGCCACTGGGAACCAACCAATGCTAAAGCCACTTTTCCACCAAAAACCGATCTGGGTTTCCGGGCATGATTACAACCCTGGTCAGACCTGGGTAGGAACCCCGTTTACACTGCACCTTGGACCGAGGTTATTCCCATGTTGACCCCATTTTTATACCCTTGAGGCGGACTTCTGCATAGACAGCCAATAAGCATCTTTTAATAATAACCCAGGTCAGATAATCCGAGTCACACTGTTTACTTACCCAGGGACAACCTTTGTAGCAACCATGGTCGGATTCCCTGGTCGCTCAACCCAGGTTTTTTTTCAAGGACCTTTTTACACTGAGCCCGGACCTGAGTTAACCCAGCAATATCCCAGGTTATTGTGGCAGCGGAAAAGGGGTATAAAAGAGCAGTAAAATCCCTGTTCACCTATGTGTTTGCATCCAGTGACATTTCTGCATAATAAACAAATCATATGCATGCTTGTATTGATACATATATTATTGTTTAGTTTGGGTTGACACATTTAGCATTACGTATTATTGTGTTTATTGATAGCTTTCTATTTAAGAGTTTCAGTAATTCCCTCTAGGAATAACATTAGGTGCATCAATCAGCATTAAATATACTGGCAGTAATTTATTCGTAGCGCCCACTTGTTCTCTATATACCTTGGTCATTTTTATTCAATAAGAAATTGGGAGGATTTTTTGAATGATATCATTAATGTTTGTATGTGAGAAAAATCTTAGGAGGCAGGTATAAATATAGCAATCCAGTTGTTGATGATAAAGCACAATTTTTATGACTGAAACCAGACACTGGTGGGACTAGATCATTTATCCAGAAGTATCTGGCCAGGAACTCTGTCCCACAAGGATTAAGGATTTTTATATTCTCTTCCTTTAAATAATACAGCAAGTTTACAACAGGAACCTTTCTTTAAACAACTATTATTTTTCATTAATGAACATGTTCATCATAGTACAAAATATATAAAGTGAAACAGAAAATATAAAGTCTATTAATATGATATGCTGAATACATTGGATAAAGGAATAGAAGCATACTGGTAAATAAAAAGTAAAGTATTTTAAAAAAGTATTGAGTATGTAGATAAAACAATAAGGGAAACACATTAATCTTTAATCCCCGTCTCCAAATAGATTTAGAAAAAGTGCCTTCCGCAGAAAATACTCTCTGCCACCTTAAACGGTTCTGGTATGAATGGTCGGCCATGTTATGGTCGACAGTCATTAGGTCAACCACTATTGGTCGACATTGGAATGGTCAACATGGACAAATGGTCGACACATGAAAAGGTCGAAATGAGTATTGGGTGTCGTTTTCTGCGTAAAGTGACGGGAACCGCAATTAGTGCACCCAATCGTAGTCCGCATGGATCGTAAAGTATGGAAAAGTTCAACAAAAGAAAAAAAGTGAAAAACGCATGTCGACCTTTTCATGTGTCGACCTTTCATGTGTCGACCTTTCATGCGTCGAACATGAGTCCATGTTGACCATGTCAATGTCGAACAATAATGGTCGACCTAATGACTGTCGACCATAACATGGTCGACCATCCAAATGGATACCCACATAAACATAAAGAGTATGCTATAAGAAAATAAATCACAAGTTGATTATAAAGAAAATTATTGTATTAAATATATACATTAAATATATATATTATATATATATACAAGGCCAATTGAATTATGAATAAGCAGTTGAGGTGGGATGGGATGGAGCAATACAGATTGTATCTTACCGTTGATCATTTACAGACTATGTGGCCAAAACAAGTTCTGCTGGAGGTGATATGGGCGGGTGTAGTAGGGTATGCCGGCGGCCGGGCTCCCGGCGACCAGCATACCGGCGCCGGAATCCCAACCGCTGACATACCAACAGCTGGGCGAGCGCAAATGAGCCCCTTGCAGGCTCGCTGCGCTCGCCACGCTGCGGGCACGGTGGCGCACTACGCGTGCCACGCTATCTAGTCTCCCTCCAGGGGGGTCATGGACCCCCAAGAGGGAGAAAAGATGTCGGTATGCCGGTGCCGGTATGCTGGTCATCGGGAGCCCGGCCGCCGGCAAATAGAAGACCACCCGACATGGGCACGTTATTTGATTTTTGGTTTTGGCCTCTGCACCATACTTTCAGGGATGAGGTCTTCTCATTGATTTAGAAATTTAGGACAGTCATGGAATTTTTGTATAGGCAAAAGCAAGAGGAGGGGGGGGGGGGTGTTCCGGTTGCCCGGATACCTCCCTCCTCTTGGCCAGTGGCTGAAATTATGACCACAATAGCAATAGTATATAATACAATTACTAAAGCATCTGCTACAATATGCAGTTTAAGGGACAGAGTGGAGCTGCTGCACATACCCATTGGTGCAGCTTATTCTACAAAGCTTGCTGTATGTGTGTATTTGAGCACTCAGTCAATGTGCTGTACTAGAGAGTAGCTGCTAAGAAGAAGAGACAGGTGTCTTACCATGATGACGGAGAATGTGTGCTTAGAAAGTGCAGTCCTGTCTACTGTTTCTATAGAAAGTGCAGTCCTGTCTACTGTTTCTATAGAAAGATAGAAAGTGCAGTTATGTCTACTGTTTCTATTATGTTTATGTATTTTCTTTCTTTCTTTCTTTCTTTCTTTCTTTCTTTCTTTCTTTCTTTCTTTCTTTCTTTCTTTCTTTCTTGTTAAACCTATCCTGACCACTTATGTTTGATACAGCCAATACTATATACCATTTATAGTGTTAATTCTTAATAATGTAATCCATACACTCCTAGTGTATAAAAAGATCAGTGTGTACATACAGTATACACATTGGGGGTCATTCCAATTTGATCGCTAGCTGAAAATTTTCACAGCGCAGCGATCAGGTAAAAAAATGGCAAAACCGTGCATGCGTATGCCCCGTAATGCGCACGCGCGTCATACAGGTACATCGTTGCTGTGCAATGCTTCTAGCGACGATTCCATTTGCACTGTTGTTCTCAAGGAGATTGACAGGAAGAGGGCATTTATGGGTGTCAACTGACCGTTTTCTGGGAGTGGTAGGAAAAATGCAGGCGTGACCAGACGTTTGCAGGGCAGGTATCTGACGTCAATTCCGGGACCTCCGTCGCTAGGATCATCGCACAGGATAAGAAACTTCAGGGCTGGTCTTGTTTTGAACAAAATGTTTTTGTACCGCTCGGCTGCACATGCGATCGCACACTTGCAAAGCGAAAATACACTTCCCCCGTGGGTGGCAACTATGCATTTGCATGGCTGCAAAAAGTAGCTAGCGAGCGATCAACTCGGAATGAGGGCCATTGTCTAGGTATTAAGTTCTTGTATCGCTCCCCCAGACTTGCTACAATGTTCCGAAGAGTGTTAGATTGTGATTGCATTTGGAAACCCCCCTCTAGAAATCCTACGTTGGCCCCTGTTTAGTTTGCCACATGTCTTGCCAACTGACATACAGGCCTCTATGAAAAACCTAGTGCCCTATGTCAGGTGAATTAATGATTTTTTAATTTATTTTTTATTATTTGATATGGGGTTATTTCTGCTTATGTTACTCATCTTTACATTAACACCTTTATTCTTAATTTCACTGCGATTCATAGTTTAATTTTCTTGATATCACCCTATCAGAAACCGGTGATAACATAATGAGTCTTATCAAAAACAAGTTGACTGTAACAGTTAAGGCGCGTATTCATGGCCAGATCTAGGGAGAGATGTGTGCTGAATGAACCGCTCAGCACACATCTCTCCTCCCGCTCTGCACAGCGCGATGTGTGCTGAGCGTGCGGGGGGAGCGGGGGCGCTAATTTCACCCAGCAGGTGAAGTGAGCGACCTGCTAGATTGGCCTCCCCAACTAGCACCAGCGATAGCATTGCGCGGGGCTGTGCATCGCTATCGCTGTGAGGGGTACACACGGAGTGATCACTGCTTAAAATCTAAGCAATCTAGTCAGATTGCTTAGATTTTAAGCAGCGAATGCTCCGTGAGTACCCCCCTTTATCCCAACTGCTATAGCAATTACTACTATATAATCTCCAAAGTTCAGCTACTTAGAATTTGGAGGAACTGTTCCACACATACAGGTGTAACAGCCCTCATCTTTGCCGTAAATGAGCCACGGGTGCAAATGTATTGCAACTGCAATTATTCACGCCCGCCTGCAACCTGTTCATGGGAGTGTATGCACAATGCGATTCTATGGATTGCAAGTGCGTGCGCAGTGCCTGTACACATTTTCAGACCGGCTAGTCGTGGCAATTCATTTTTTATGCAAGCAGGAATTCCTTTAGAAATGTAGGTATTTATTTATTAACATTTATTTAAATAGTGGTGGCATAGGGGGTCATTCTGAGTTGTTCGCTCGTTGCTGATTTTCGCAACGAAGCAATTAAGGCAAATATGCGCATGCGCATGGTACGCAGTGCACATGCGCTCAGTGGCCCTCATTCCGAGTTGATCGGTCGCAAGGCGAATTTAGCAGAGTTACACACGCTAAGCCGCCGCCTACTGGGAGTGAATCTTAGCTTCTTAAAATTGCGACCGATGTATTCGCAATATTGCGATTACTAACTACTTAGCAGTTTCAGAGTAGCTCCAGACTTACTCTGCCTGTGCGATCAGTTCAGTGCTTGTCGTTCCTGGTTGACGTCACAAACACACCCAGCGTTCGCCCAGGCACTCCCACCGTTTCTCCGGCCACTCCTGCATTTTTCCCGGAAACGGTAGCGTTTTCAGCCACACGCCCCTGAAACGCCGTGTTTCCGCCCAGTAACACCCATTTCCTGTCAATCACATTACGATCGCCGGAGCGAAGAAAAAGCCGTGAGTAAAAATACTTTCTTCATAGTAAAGTTACTTGGCGCAGTCGCAGTGCGAACATTGCGCATGCGTACTAAGCGGATTTTCACTGCGATGCGATGAAAAATACCGAGCGAACAACTCGGAATGAGGGCCAGTATTTTAGCACAAAACTTAGTAGATTTACTCACGTCCGAACTAAGAATTTTCATTGTTGAAGTGATCGGAGTGTGATTGACAGGAAGTGGGTGTTTCTGGGCGGAAACTGACCGTTTTCTGGGAATGTGCGGAAAAACACAGGCGTGCTAGGATAAAACGCAGGAGTGTCTGGAGAAATGGGGGAGTGGCTGGCCGAACGCAGGGCATGTTTGTGACGTCAAAGCAGGAACGAAACAGGCTGAGCTGATCGCAGTGTAGGAGTAAGTCTCGAGCTACTCAGAAACTGCTAAGAATTTTCTATTCGCAATTCTGCTAATCTTTCGTTCGCAATTCTGCTAAGCTAAGATACACTCCCAGAGGGCGGCGGCTTAGCGTGTGCAATGCTGCTAAAATCTGCTAGCGAGCGAACAACTCGGAATGACCCCCATATTCTGTGGTGCTTTAAAATTTGGAACAAAACTGTAATAAAATATGACTGGGTAATTAACCCACTCTTCACTTTCAGAGTATTGCTGCAAAAACATCCTCCTGTGTAACTAGTTAGGCATAATGTATTGAATAAAACATTATTCCTAGACTACAATGGAAAATACACATCAGCATTTAACATACAGCTGCTGTGGTTTCATAGAATGTGATGTATCTTGGGTCAGTAACTACATTATTTCTTTTAATTTGACTAATTTGAAGACTAAATGCATATGTGTGAATTACATCAGAAAATGTCATGAACTCATTGTATTCTGTTGCATTTTCCATATTGCTTTTTTTTTTAAATCACAAACTTTTACTTTATTCTTATTCTCAGTATATGTCTACTGATATCAGATACAGGGGGAGATGTATCAAAGCTTGGAGAGAGATATAGGACCCTATTCATTACGGATTGCAAATTCTGCTAAAAAGCAGAATTTGCAATCCGTTCTTTCTCATGCTGGGGGACGCTCATAGCATGCAATTAGCGCGTGGTCGCAGAAACTAAGGAAGCCTCCTGCCGGCGCATCCTGGCTGTGGCGGCAGGAGTCAGCCAGCATTTTTTGGATCGGAGCGGCTGCGTGTGATGATGCACAGTTGCCCCTCTGACGCCGCCAACACCCCCCCCTGTTTTTCCTGCGCTTCCGCAATAGTTCACAAACACCCTCCACCGGCCCCTCAAACGCCTCTGCCTGTCAATCAGGCACAGGTGTTCGCAGTTAATGCTAGCCGACTGCATTAGCTGTGCGCACATTCGCAGGAATGGACCTGCGCATGCCCGCTGCAACTTTATATTCAGGTTTATGATGCAACCTGAATAAGGCTCATAGTACTAACCAAACTGAAAATGCCAGAAGTTGATTGGTTGATAATTTTTTTCTCTCCAGTTTATCTCTATCCAAGCTTTAATAAATCTCTCCCACAATATTTTAAGATGGCTGGTCAGATTAATGTATAGATCTGTTATTTCATACATTTAATTCAATTCATAACAATGAATGTTCTAGGACCACATTTTATTAGATGTATATAAAAGTTACAAAAGAAAGAACCATAAAACGAGTAAATTGACAGTAAAACAATTAATGTGTGTATGTATAGATATGGATGTATAACATGTAACAACGTCACTAATAGTATGCATTTACAGATTCCCAACAGCACGGAAACCAGAACAAATACCAATGGTGCAGAAACGAAACCACGGACAAAAGCCTCTAGTGGCCCAACGGTGACCTCTATCTGCCATGAGTTTAGACTGCTTGTTCCTTGCTCGTTTCTTGTGATTGCAAAACCACCATCAGTTATAGTCAGTGTGAAAACATCAGTACTGTATAAAGTGTGCTGTACAGTTATCTGTAAAACAGGATGCACTGGTACTTCAGCTGCCTTAGGGGAACTGGAGACAGACATGAACCAAAGGGGGAAAGTAAGGGGGAGAGAGTCACCAGACAATAAGATGAAGAGATCGACTAGCTGGCGCCCTGCTACAGTGTGCCAACCAATAACTGAGATTTGTAATAATGGCCAATATCAGTCACAGCTTTATTTTAAAATTAACTTAAGTACCCAGTGATGCCTGAGTTTAAATGTTCAAGTTATCAATGAGTTGGATGTACTGTAACTGTCAACAATTTAAAAATAATTAGCAGCTTGGCTAGTTCAGTTTTATAATCACTTTTCCATTGCGAGTTGGGTTAAAAGTTCTCCTTCTGTTATAAATGATGCTATTCAAAGGCTTTTGGGTACACAATATATTTTGTCTTCCCACCTACATTTCAGTTATTTTAGTTAATTGATTTATAGTTAAAAAATGTGCCAACCAGGACCCCAACACCCTAAAACCTGACCAGGATTTACCTGAACCACCTTGCATTGGTTTCATCCCAATTGGTGAAGGGGTGTTCAAATGCATAATCAGACAGACAAACGAACGAACAAACAAACAAACAAACAAACAAACAAACAAACAGACCAATGAATTTTATATATAAGAAGAACACTATTACAATAGATCACAGGGCAAGGAAAAGAAAGCGGTGGGCAAGAATCTCACAACCTCCACAGATTATGTTTTACCAACTATGCAACTATGCCCTCCTTGGGACTGGAATTCCCCCGGTGCAGCCCGTATGGCCCAACCTTTTTGAGCTACAGCCAGGTGTACAGCCTATTATCCTGGTGAGTATGCCAGGCATTCTAGGATTCCCCACTAACCATGCTTTGCGCACTGCTGTCCCCCACCACTCAAGGTCCCAGTAGGGACTAGGGCACTATTATGGGGCTTAAAATGAACAACTGCTGCTGATAGGGGTCTCTCTAGAAGCATTGGGACAGGGGCCCCTTCAAAATGCGCTATGGGGCACATAAAGTTCTGGCTACTACCCTGTCTAGGAGTATATACAGTATACTAAAAGTCGATTTGGGTCGATTTTGATTGATTTTTGGTAAATGCAGAGAAGATTTTTAAATTGATTTTGTGTTTCAGGGTCTAAACCACACATTTACTAACGTGATTTTTGACATCTTTTAAAAAGAAATATATCAAAAATCATCTGTCAGTAATGGATTTAGCGGTATATTTACTAAACATTGATCTGGGTCAATTTTTGGGTGATGTTTGCACGATTTTTGCTCGATATTTGGTCAATTTTGTATTTCACGGTCTAACTCCCACATTCACAAACAGATGATTTAAAAAAAAAATTAAATGATGTCAAGAATCATCTGTCAGTAAATGTGTGATTTAGACCCTGAAACACAAAATCGATCAACAATCAACTCAACATCGACCTAAAATCGATCAACATCGACCCAAATTGACTTTTAGTAAATGTACCCTTAATGAAAATGCTGTTCTAATACTGAACAAAACATGCCAATGACTGCTTCTCTTGACCACGTGTCCATCAACAACAAGCCTGTTGAGACTGTGACTAACTGTTCTGTAGCTTTTTTTATTACAATCCAATTATTGGTCCTGATGTGAAAGGAGTACTTCAGTATAACAAGTGACATATATTGAGCAACACACATTTTTATTTGTTGTGTTTGATCTTTTTTCATGTCTAACATTTTGGACATTTTAATGTTGTAGTTACATAGCTATATGTGTATGCTATAATAAGTGTGCCCATTTGAAACTAATGACCAGTGCTCAATCTGCTTAGACAACATCCAACCATCACGTCTTTTGAGCAACAAATATTATCTCTCCCAACACATTCAGTGGGACAGTCCCGGTTTCCTTGGACTGTCCCTTTGTCCAGTGGTGGTGGTGGTGGTGGTGGTGGGGGGCATTTGGGGGAACACACATCTGCATAGCATGCGTACGCCGCACACAGGGCCGGTGCAAGGGTGTTCGGCGCCCTCCTGCAAACTATTAAATTGCGCCCTCCCTTAACTCATAAAGGGACAGCAAGCACCAGTGCCGTAACTAGACATTTTAGCGCTATGTGCAAGAAACGCCATTGGCACCCCCCTTATGTAAAATAGGGGCAGTGCGTGGCGTAGGCGCGTGCAAAAATATATAGGGGTGTGGCTTCATGGGGAAGGGGTGTGGCCACAAAATAATACCAATTTATATTACGGTGCACAGTAGTCTCCATTTTTCAAAATACGCCACACAGTAGCGCTACTACACCAGGTAGAGCCCCTTATACACATTAATGTGGACAGATTCCCATTTTTACACATTACAGCAGACAGAGTCCCCTTTTTACACATTACGACAGACAGTGTCCCCTTTTTACACATTACGGCATACAGCGTCTCCTTTTTACACATTATGGCAGACAGCGTCCCCCTTTTTACACATTACGGCAGGATAGATAGATAGATAGATAGATAGATAGATAGACAGACAGACAGACAGAATAGTTGATACTTACCATCTCTACGCTGGCTCAGGCAGTCAGGCTCCTCGGTGCTGGCAGCTCCGGAGGCAGAGGAGAAGGAGGAGGAGGGAGGGGGACTCAGGAGTTGCAGCAGCGCAGTGTAATTGCTGGCGGCCCCGCATGCAGCTGTCCCTCTCCTTCCACATCCCAGCATTCACAGCAGTGCCGGCCAGCCAATGCGGAAGGAGAGGGACAGGGCAGTGGTGCCGCTACCAATTACATAGTGCTGCTGCGGCTCTGGAGTCTCCCTCTCTCCTCCTCCTCCCCTACCCCCTGAGCTGGGGAGAGTAACAGGGAGGATGAGTATAGGGATGCTGAGGGGGGAGTTAGAGGGAGAGTAAATGGTGGGACACTGAGGAAGGAGTTACAGGGAGGGTGAGGGCAAACTGAGGGGGGAGCTACATGGAGTGTGACGGAAAAGGCACTATGGGGGGAGTTACAGGGAGGGTGAGGGTAAGGGCGCTGAAGTGAGAGTTACAGAGAGGGTGAGGGGGGAGTTACAGGGAAGGTGAGGGCTGGGACACTAAGGGGGAGCTACATAGAGGGTGAGGGCAATGGCACTAAGGGGGGAGTTATAGGGAGGGTGATGGCATGGACACTGAGGGGGGAGTTAGAGGGATGGTGAAGGCATGGATGCCGGCTGAGGGAGGAGTTAGAGGGATGGTGAGGGCACCTGAGGGGGGAGCTACAGGGAGGGCGAGGGTAGGGGCACTGACGGGGGAGTTATAGGGAGGGTGAGGGCAGGGGCCTAAAAAATAGCTATATTACAATAAATAAATGCTCTAAACCCCCCCCCCACACACACACTTTCACTTACCAAATTTGTGCAGTATAAGCAGTGCCTCCTCACCCACCCACACATGGATCTCAGCTACTGCGCGCTGCAGCTTCCTTTGATCTAAGCAGGCCACTGGGAAGGCGGAGATCAGGACAGGACTTGAAGGCGGAGCTGTGCTGGTGTCATCTTCCTGGTTTCACTGATGCGGCGCATGCCCCGCTCTTCATGCTGCTGGTACCGCTGCTGCCTGTGATAAGTGTGACAGGCGCTGGCAGCAGCAGCATCCGGCAGCAACAGGCAGGCAGCGCAGTGCAGCACCGTTAGTAAAGAGACAGGGAGAAGGGAGCAGCTCTTAATTCTGCCGGCGCCGCTGCTGCCTGTCAGTGTGACAGGCAGCCTGCAGCAGCACACATCAGCAAGGTCACAGAGCGTGGAGAGCGCCTCTCCGACCCAGCACCTCCCTGCTTTGCAGACCTTGCTGAGCGGGTAGCACCAGGCCTGGCCGCACACAGCATCTATTCACAGTGTGGTAAGAGCCTGGTGGCGTGCCCAGCATCTTGGAGATTGCTGGGCACGCCCCCACAGTCATGGGAATGAGGGTGTCGTGAAGCTCCGCCCCTGTTCCCCAATGGCTTGCCCCTTTGTGGCCGCGCCTTTGGTGTGCCAAGGGTCCCAATCCACTGCCCACCAATGTTGGGAGGTATGAAATATTGTTTGGAAAATAAATGCTTACAAAGAGCCTGATTCAGAGTATGCAAATGTATGACCTGCAAGTACTTGGCAGGAAATAAGATATGTTGCCATAGATACTGGGGGGTAGAGGTCCTGTTTACCTGTAATCAGTCATCAGGTTATGTAATGATGCTGACATTACTAAGTAAACACATGCTATTTCACTCTTGAAGTTGTCACTCCAGTCTTTCTACACCCAATATACAGAGTAGACCCAATAAAGGGGGGATGTTACACTTGCAAGCCCCTACTATATTCCCGTTTGCCATAAAGGATAAAGTGCTTGCTGAATGAAACCATATGACTAGGTGTAATTACCATGATAGAGGAAGCAACACAGTGAGTCTCACCTGTGGTAGCTGCCGTGTGTTTCAAAAAGGACCAAACATAAAATATGACACGACATATACGTATTGGTTTGATTTGCAGCTTCTTGAATTAAGGTTATAATAAAAACTTGTTTTAGTGCATTCCTAATAAAAATATCAATATAGTTATAGGATTAACCTTTAAAACTATTTCTTTTTGACACTGATTTACTACACTGATATATCAGTTTACTTTTAACCATAAACAGGAATCACTACATATGTATTCACTTTCGTTGTTAGTTGCAGTGTTTGCAGCAAGTGAAAGGCCATCTTAAGTGTTCCTCTATTGTAACTGTTATGTCATAACCTCCACAGATGCAGTATATGAAACTACTCATTTTGCCTGGGAATCTCGCCCGAAAGCCGGTTATTTTTTATGGTAATAATTCCTAGGTTATACAAAAAAGTTCACAGAGTTACACAACGTTTTCATAGATTTCAAGAGTAAAGATAAACACAATCCATTTAGTTCAACTTACCACATTTTCTCATTGATTTGATCTTAAGTCTAACGAACTGTGTAACAGCTGCTAAGTTAAAGTAGCATCACAGGGTGGAAAAAATCCTTTCTGTCCAAAAAATATGACACTTAGATAAATTCCCTGGGTCACTACCCATCTTAATGCTGAATTACCTATTGAGTGAACTTATTGTTGAGTGGAAGCGCAGGTTGTAGTGGAAGTGCAGGTTGTAGTGGAAGTGCAGGTTGGAGTGGAAGCGCAGGTTGGAGTGGAAGTTCAGGTTGGAGTGGAAGCGCAGGTTGGAGTGGAAATGCAGGTTGAAGTGGAAGCGCAGGTTGCAGTGAAAGCGCAGGTTGCAGTGAAAGCACAGGTTGCAGTGAAAGCGCAGGTTGAAGTAGAATCACAAGGTAGAGTGACAGCGCATGTTGGGGTGGAAGCGCAGGTTGGAGTGAAAGCGCAGGTTGGAGTAGAAGCGCAGGTTGGAGTAGAAGCACAGGTTGGAGTGAAAGCACAGGTTGAAGTGGAAGAGCAGGTTGGAGTGGAAGCACAGGTTGGAGTGGAAGTGCAGGTTGAAGTGGAAGCGCAGGTTGGAGTGAAAGCTCAGGTTGAAGTGGAAGAGCAGGTTGGAGTGGAAGCGCAGGTTGGAGTGGAAGCGCAGGTTGAAGTGAAAGAGCAGGTTGGAGTGGAAGTGCAGGTTGGAGTGGAAGTGCAGGTTGAAGTGGAAGCGCAGGTTGGAGTGAAAGCTCAGGTTGAAGTGGAAGAGCAGGTTGGAGTGGAAGCGCAGGTTGGAGTGGAAGCGCAGGTTGAAGTGGAAGAGCAGGTTGGAGTGGAAGCGCAGGTTGGAGTGGAAGCGCAGGTTGAAGTGGAAGAGCAGGTTGGAGTGGAAGTGCAGGTTGGTAGATATGGTCCTTTATAGGCACTGCAATGTACTTAACACATAGAATGGAAATGTTCCATGTTTACAGTTCATGACATGACAATTATCTGAAGCACAACAAGTCTGCATGTGAGGCCTGGCCTTTAAGAAAGGAAAACTTTGAATTCAGATGAACCTATATTAGCTGGTCCAAAACTATTATTGGCTTTTGAGATGAATAAAAAATGTAATTGAATCAACATCACATTTATAGTACTTACACACCTGGAATGTCGGGACATTTAGGGAGATCCTTGAATTCCCAGGAGAACTTCCGACCCTCCCACATATTTCTCAAATCCTAACTAAATGGCAGCGCATGATGATGATCTTCTCAGCGAACCACACAGGAGTGGAATTATAAATGATGTGATTTGCCCATCTCCACACACCTACTGTACATCTCTGCTCCAACAACTCTTCAGGAAGGGACCAAAAAAGTGGGTAAGTACAGTATGATCCCGATAAATAGACATCACCATTTTTTTGTTGCTCATTCTCTTCCAGTCTTACTCTACCATAAAGAAATATGCTCAAGAAAAGTGATTATTTTGTTTACTAAACAGACTCCTAAGTATCTCTTATGGCACTAAAGAAATACAATAATCACACAGGATATTGCCACTGATGTAGATTAGGACACAGAATATCAGGGCTCTCTAACCAGCTAATATAAAAACCCTGAGGAAATCGGATTCAGTATGAGTTACCGATGGATGGGATGCCGGCAGTCAGTATACCGACAGCAGCATCCCATCCATCAGAATCCTGACAGCCCCCATCTATCCCCCTAACACTCATCTTTTCCTTACCCTAACCTTACCTAGTGGGGGCCTAACCCCAACCCTCCCCTTCCCAGGAAATCTAGTATAGTTCAATATTATTACTGTATCTGCCACCCTACATGATGATGGTAGATGATGGGAGAAGATGTTTGATTTCTCCCATTCTGTCTGAATAATGTCACACAAATGTAGTGGTTTTTATTAAGGTAACCAACATAGATCATTCAAGCCTTATGATTTTGGTGTAATAATGTGTGTTGGTGGTTCTCCCAAGAGTCAAAGGGGACAGTATTATAAACTACAGGAGAAAAAGAAGGATCCTGGTGTTGGGACACTCAGTATGTTATGAACAGTATTAAAATATAACTTTTATTGATATGTACTAAAATAAGTTACCCATCTTTTGAGAGCCAGTAATTACAATAACTCAATACATATATGTTAAAAATGTTAGTTTTACTTAGTAAGCAAAATAATCACTTTTCTTGAGCACTTTAGCTGGAGAAAGCGATATTTCTTAATGGCATTATGTATACTTTCCTTACCTTTCCTGCAATTGAGTGAGATGCTTCTTACTTCAGTGTTCCAGGATGCAATACTTCCTTTTCTCTGTCAGCAGAGTTCCCACACTGTGCATGTGCGAGAACCGCCGCATACGCTGTCACTGTGTGATCATTCGCAATGCATAGGCCATGATGAATTCACTGGGATGTCGCTTTTTCAGATGGGCTGTCCCGGCAGCAGTTAGCAGATAAATACTGTGAAATGTACTTGCCGATAAGCATCAAGATAAATGGACATAATAATTATGTACACTTTACTAAACAGACCCCCTAGTACTTTACAGAAAGATAAAGGGGGTAATTCAGACCTGATCACTTGGCAGCCTCCTACAGGGGGAGTTTATTTTAGCTGTGCAAGTGTGCGATCGTATGTGTAGCAGAGCTGCACAAACTGATGTAGTGCAGTCTCTGCGCAGCCCAGGACTTAGTCAGCCGTTGCGATCACTTCAGCCTGTCCGGGACTTGACGTCAGACACCCTCCCTTCTAACGCTTGGACACGCCTGAGTTTTTCCAGACACTCCTTGAAAACGGTAAGTTGCCACCCACAAACGCCTTCTTCCTGTCAATCTCATTGCAATCACCATTGCTTTCGGAATTTTCGCACCATCCCACCTCTGATCGTTGCTGTCGTCCGTCGTGCCTGCACATTGCGGTACATACGCATGCGCGGTACAGATCTGATCGCAGGCTGTGAGAATCGGCCCCAAAGAAAGGATACACAAAGTATAAAATTGAAAATAAAGAATCAAAAGCAGAGCCCTCATTAAAACAAATTTTATAGTCTAGATGTCTATTATAGTTATGATATAATAGGTCAACAGTCAAACGTTTGACATAGTCTACGTTGACACCAAATGGTCGACATGCACAAGGTTAACATGGTCAAATGGTCAACACATAAATGGTTGACATATGGGAAGGTTGACATGGGTTTTTTTATGCAAAATTTTCCTTTGCAGCACATGGAATCTCAATTAGTGTACCACCTCCCCTTGCATGGATTGCCATGCTGTAGGCAAGGTGCCTCGCACCACTACCACTGCGCGTGGCGCAGGTTACTATTCCCAAACTTAAGGGGGGTACACACGTAGCAATGTTTACTTAATTTCTAAGCAATCTGACTAGATCGCAACGTGTGTAGGGTGCCGGCGACAGTGATGTGCAGTCCCGCTCTTTGCTATCGCCGGCTCTAGATTTGGCATGCATGCCAAATCTAGTTAGATCGCACACCTCACCGCTGGGTGAAGTGAGCATTCCCCTCCGCCCCACCCCCTTCCTCGCTCAGCACACATCGCGCTGTGTGCTGAGCGAGACAGAGATGTGTGCTGAGCGTTCTGTGCTAGATCGCTCATCACACATCTCCAGGAGAAATCTCCCTGTGTGTACCCTCCTTTAGGCCATGTGGATGGTAAAGAATTAAAAAGTTGAAAAAAAACTTGTGTTGACCATATGCTGTGTCAACCATTGCCATGTTGACCTTATGACCATGCCGCCTTTTTGCTCTGTTGACCATATGTATGTCGACCAATGGTGTCGATGTATTGACCGTCGAACTTTTAACTATCATCCGGATACCATCTATTACTAATGTACATGCAGGTCAATGCTACCCTAACTATTCACTTACAAGCATACTAAAAATGTCTCAGCATATATAATTGTATATGTTTCCTCTCCATGGCAGCTTGTCAGCTGATGCAAGGAAAAGGCTGTGCACTCCAGCCCTGGAATCAAATTAAACACCTAAAGGGCCTACACACTGGGCAATGTTTTCGACCATTGATATTATCGACCAACGATATTATCGACGGCCGATTTTTACTATGCACTAGATGATATCAATGGTCAATTTGGATGATATGAGAGTACATACATCTATATCGTCCAAATTGACTGGTATGTATCAACGATGATCGTTCAACGACGAACGATTGCGGGCATGCGCATCGTTCATCGTTGATGCATCCACACTGAAAAATATGAACGATTTATCATTCATTTATGAACGATATCGTTCATATCTTTTAAGATATCGCTCAGTGTGTAGGCCCCTTTAGTTATAAGATCATAGCAAGCAGGCAGTGTGACTCTCCAGGACAGTGTATTGTGGCAAATCAAGCTGGTTTTTGCTCTTTGCTCACTGTCTGCCTACCAGAGCATACTTGCCTACCTGACCCTCTCCATGAGGGAGAAAATGCTCCGTTCCTGGACTTTCCTGGTAATGTATGATTGCCATCACTTGTGGTGAAACACCTTTCTTATCAATTAACTAGCTCACCACAGGTGATGGCAATCATATATTACCAGGAAAGTCCAGGAACAGAGCATTTTCTCCCTCATGGAGAGGGTCAGGTAGGCAAGTATGTACCAGAGACGTCAGTCAGACTCACTAATATACAGTAAGTTTATACTGTACTATGACTGAAAGCTTCAATAATAATAGTGTGGAAAGGTTATTGCAGAAAAGTGCAAAAACTAACTTGCTCTAGCTCACAGGTTCTCAAACTCGGTCCTCAGGACCCCACACAGTTCATGTTTTGCAGGTCATCTGTAGATTTTTAAAATGTGACAGTTGGCGATACACAATGCACCTGCTGGGTGACATGGAAAACATGAAACGTCTGGGGTCCTGAGGACCGAGTTTGAGAACTACTGCTCTAGATCAATTAATTCTAATTGCTTATTGACTGCTCCACTTTTGTAATTAAGGAATAACTTCAATTACTTGCAACTTTTAAATAAGCAACAGCAGTATCATTGTCAGCGCTATGGAAATATGATTGTGTTACTATATTGTCAAAAATCTTCATTTTATTTTTTTGCACTGTGACTTTTTTGCAATAATTGCAAAAGTGAAAAAAGTGCATATGAAAACCCATCACACCTTTTTTAAATGACACTTTTCTAATTTGTGAATTTCCAGCACTTTCTGCTGTAGTTGGGCTTTCTAAGGATTTCCTTGTTTCCCAAAGCTCTTTACAACTAAGGTGGGCATGGTTGCTTTGTCATTTAGAGGAAACTAAATCTTCAAAGCAGAAAACCCCAGAAACCATCTACTAATAGAAAAAAAAAAAAAAAACAAGAAGCATCGTACCACATATCTAACACCTTTAAAAAAAAAATGCTTGTGAAAAATGAGTAACTGTGACGTATCAACAATATTTTGTATAAATACCTCCTGTATTCTTTATGAAAGACATTGGCTTCTTGACAAGAGGCAAACTTTGTAAACTAACCTGGACCTTATACAAATACACTAATTTTGATTGTGAGGACAGAACACTTCCTTAAAAATGATAAAATACTTTAAGATGTTTCTACTTTATTGCACCATCCTTTGTTATATTAGACAAGTAAATGGATATAACATAGATCTCATGACAGCACGCAAAGATATTGAAAACCTGAGAAAATACTTGGTAAGTATGAACAATAACATCAATTTTTATCATGTCTTTAGCGAATTACACAGAAAATGTTACTTATTGCAAATGTACAAATGCAAACAACCTTTGTTTTTCATTTATATAAGCTACTAGATCATCAAATCTATGATGGGTTACTGTACAGTCATACAATTGCACTTAGTAAATAGCCACGGGAGATAGATAGATAGATAGATAGATAGATAGATAGATAGATAGATAGATAGATAGATAGATAGATAGATTTACCAGTAATTGATGGAGGTAGGTCAGCAAACCACAATAAAACCTTTGTTGTCTATATCCCATTTAGTTAACACAATAAACAGAATTAATCCTGGCAGTGAGTTATTTTGCTGTTTTAATGCTTATAGTGGGTAGTTGTGTAAGTATCTCTGTTGTGGGGGGAAACTTTCATGGAAATTGTTACTTGTCTGTGTGGTCAAACATGCACACGCTACTGCTTATTACAGGAGGAAGTGATCTTTTGTTTAGCAGCACAATAGCTACAGACTGCCAGTGTACTGTAAGTCATAATAATAATGTCACAGGACAGTAAGTTGTAAGTATATTTGACTGGCCCTAGTCAAGTCGTTTTCATCATAGTATTCAATAAACGCTCACTGAATACTATGCTAGTTGACATGTTTTAATCTTGGAAAAGTTACACTGTCTTTCTGTTTAACTGGTCCAATATATATAATGTAAGCTTAGTGTATTAGGTAAAATGTTGCTGAAAAACTATGCTTGCAATACTGTACAAGGGCCCTCATTCCGAGTTGTTCGCTGGCTAGCTGCTTTTAGCAGCATTGCACACGCTAGGCCGCCGCCCTCTGGGAGTGTATCTTAGCTTAGCAGAAGTGCAAACGAAAGATTAGCAGATTTGCGAATAGAAATTTCTTAGCTCCACTTACTCTGCCATTGCAATCAGTTCAGTCAGTTTCGTTCCTGGTTTGACGTCACAAACACACCCAGCGTTCGCCCAGACACTCCCCCGTTTCTTCAGACACTCCCGCGTTTTTCCCAGAAACGGCAGCGTTTTTCCACACACTCCCATAAAACGGACAGTTTCCGCCCAGAAACACCCACTTCCTGTCAATCACACTCCGATCACCAGAACGATGAAAAATCCTCGTTATGCCGTGAGTAAAATACCTAACTTTTGAGTAAAATAACTAAGCGCATACGCTCTGCGAACCTTGCGCATGCGCAGTAAGCGACTAATCGCAATATAGCGAAACTCGGCAACGAGCAAACAACTCGGAATGAGGGCCAATATGTGCTCAATACTGTACAATATGTATGTATGAGACAAAGTAATTGCTAGTAAGTATTGTATGTAGTAAGCTACCAGTGACATCACATTGTCAGACTACATATATGTTATATAAGAGCCTTTACATAGACATATTCAACTATTTTCCAGCAATTACAACTACTGTATAATGTTTGATTTTTGTTAAATTAATTATGGAACAGAAAGTATTGTTCAATATTTTCTGTAAAGGCAGTTGCAGTTATTGTTACTTTTATGACAACTTTAATTAAGTAGATCTAACAATTACTGTATGTGATTCCTCAAATAAAAGATTATTTCATGTACTTGACAATATTACGACAGTCAGACATCAGGCCAGGTAATGAACTGACACTTTTTAAACTGGCCAACTAAATATTCACTGGTAAACTAGCAAATAAAGCAAATTTAAAGTTACAGAAAGCTACCTTGATATAATCCCTGCTGTTACATTCCGTCTTTCTAATAATAACGGCCTTATTTCTAATTACAGAACACCAAAGACTCATCTGATACTGACGATACTGTATTATTTTCAAAGCTGCTAGACTCTTGGACTGAGGTACAGTATGTAAAAAGACAATAGCTAGGTTGTGATTCATGAGCCTGCAGATAGTCTAGTTAGTACATGGAAAGGCAACATGTTGGATGCACCACTGTTGCAGCAGCACAAGATATTGAATTACAGATCAGTATACATTTGAGTACAACCCTAGAAATGACTTCTCACACTGCCAATATATTTACCCTTTTATAACCACAGTGTTACAGTATTTTTTTTTTTGTGTGGTCTCTATCAGTCAGTAGTTGGTGCTTTGCTTTTTGTGTACTCAAGCGTATTTTATATTGTTCAAGACTTTCTGCAGAATATATATTGCCCATTTAGGAATAACATTTTTTATTTTACTTTAATTTAATAGAGAGTAAAAAAAAATAATATTATTTATACGCAACTAGTGGGGTCCCAGAAACATACCCCTACATTTATTAAATAATCGCCGATGATTACACGAACAGGTGTGGTCCATTTATTCACTAAGGAGACATTGCATCTTCAGAAAATACCATTACTCTTTGTGCTCATTTTAACACATAAAATAAAATGTAACATAAATCGCCCAACATTTTTTATTTTTTTATTTTGTTGATATTTTAAGAAAGTGAATTAAAAGCAAATGTAATTTTTTCCCCCCGGTGGTTCTTCCTTCGGCATTACTACCAAAACAGTAATTAGTAGGATTCTATATGTAGGTTTTAATAAGAAAATCTGTACATGAATATGGTCATGCGTTTCTTTTTTTTTGCTAGTTTTCATTTACTCACTTTAAACATTACAATGTGTAGGAATAATACCCAACAAGGCCTACCATTTTTGTAATCTAGAAAACCTAACACATTAAATAAGAGGACCGCTTCTTATTTTATACAGGATGGGGGTTCTGCACATTAGATCCGGTCTCCAACATGTATAGAAAATATTATTGTGTGCACTGTTTCAATGATTGTCTGGTGATCACTAGTCAGCAACTACTGTGGTTTGAAAGATGGGACTCTCCACTTACAAACAAGGCTGCCCCCACTTAAATTTGGGCCAGTAGATAGGAAACAAAGTGCATGTTTTCCATAGTCCTGGCTCATTATGGGGAAGATGTATCAAACCTCTAAATAGGACAGGAGGAGAGTAAGGGGGTTGTTCTTAGTAACCAATCAGCTTTGATATATCATTTTATAGAATGTTCTGGAGAGATCACAGCTGGAAGCTGATCGTGTGCTATGGGCAACATCTCCAATTGTCCTCTTTAGAAGGTTTGATACAGCAAACTGATTGTCTAGTGATAACAGGTGATCACCAGACAATAGCTACAAGGGGGCTGTATCATTTGAAAGAGAGCTATCTATGGATGTGGTAGAGTACATATAGTGCCCTACACATCTCTGGAAACTGTATGTTTTCCATAGTCCCAGCTCATATTATCTGGAAATCACAACTGATCACCAGAAAATACCTAATAATGGCTGTATCATTTGAAATTTGTGTGTGCCTCCTAATTATTGAATGGCATGTTTTGGTTTATCTACCTCCATCCCTGAACTCTATGAATTTTCTATAGAGTAGTGTTTATTTTAGGTGATTACACTGATAATAACATCTATGGCTGCATACAGTTTGAAAGAAAATATTTCCCTCTTTCAAAAAGGATGCCACCATCTCTCTAGCTGCCATGCTGGAGAAGACATGAGACTTTCAAGTTCCCTCCAGGCCTCTATTATTATTATTATTATTATTATTATTATTATTATGTAAGTGAATCTCCCACAATGCCCTTCCATGATGGCTATGATTCCCTATGAGTAATTAGAACTCGTCCTTTGCAGGTTTAAGGTATATGTGAGAAAAAGCACCAATCACTCTCCACAGGAAAGAGTTAATAGAGTGTACTTTCATCTACTTGGAGCTTTGTTTGAACATAGTATAAAGTCTGTATTTGTATGATATTGCATTGAAAAAGTAAAGATGGGCTCTCATTTTCCCTGATATCCTCTAGAAATTGTTAAGGTCCTGTACAATTCTTGTTTTCTTATATCCACCACTCATGACATGACTGGATTACAGTAGCTGGATAAGTGAGAACAGTCACACAGAAATATTTCCTTGTACTGTACATGGGGGGTCATTCCGAGTTGTTCGCTCATTATATTTTTCTCGCAACGGAGCGATTAGTCGCTAATGCGCATGCGCAATGTCCGCAGTGCGACTGCGCCAAGTAAATTTGCTATGCAGTTAGGTATTTTACTCACGGCATTACGAGGTTTTTTCTTCGTTCTGGTGATCGTAATGTGATTGACAGGAAGTGGGTGTTTCTGGGCGGAAACTGGCCACTTTATGGGTGTGTGCGAAAAAATGCTACCGTTTCTGGGAAAAACGCGGGAGTGGCTGGAGAAACGGAGGAGTGTCTGGCCGAACGCTGGGAGTATTTGTGACGTCAAACCAGTAACGAAACTGACTGAACTGATCGCAGTTGCCGAGTAAGTGTGGAGCTACTCAGAAACTGCTAAGAAGTGTCTATTCGCAATTTTGCTAATCTTTGTTCGCAATTTTGATAATCTAAGATTCACTCCCAGTAGGCGGCGGCTTAGCGTGTGCAAAGCTGCTAAAAGCAGCTTGCGAGCGAACAACTCGGAATGAGGGCCATGGTACCTATAGATGCGAGAAGCAGCTTTTGCAGTCTGAAAGACCATGTTACAGTACGTTGGTTGTCCCTTTTCTATTTCAGAACAATAAGTCTCTTAAGGCAATGTTAAATGTGACTGTCTCTGTAGGTGCACAGAATGTTGTGTTCTCCAATTTCCAGTAAGCACTTGATCAGTTACAGTTAGTATGAAATATATATATGTTAGCTAGTTGACTTAAAGTAAAAATATTGTTTTACAAATTATTTTTTAACCCTACAGGATGGAGAAAAGAAATTATTGTTAAGCCAGATTGTTCCTATGTACTTGAAGATGCTTGACTCTATGAAGAGCACTGAACTAAAAGACAGTATTACAAATCTGACACAGATGCTTAATTCGTCGTATGACGACTTCATGAAGCAAAGTGATCAAAAACTTAAAGGACTGAATGAAGTAAAAAAAATTCAGGTATGGCAAAACAATCTTCTTCCTTGTTGTGTTATTTTCTCTCTGCTTTTAATGAACATGGATAGAAAAAGTTTTTTTTTCATAAAAGTTTATTTAAGATTTTAATAAACTAGTAAACAAAAACAAACTGTTTTCTTTTAATATACTTTAATATATTAAAAGTTTAACAAATTTGTTGAAAGCTCCACTTCATCTAGTGTATTGGGACTCTGTGGGTACAGAATTACTGCTAAGATGGGATGAGCAAATTTTTCAATACATGTCAATTAAATATTGTCATCAATCTGCATTTGGCCATAACATTTTATATACATTTTGCCAGAGGAATTTGCTCTAAATTTACCTAGTTTTACCACACTTGTAAAGCAAAGTAGAATTACTTAGCAACTGTCACCCCAGTTTTATTCATAGTCCATAAACTCCAAAAAATAACACTTTCAAATTGTAGCGTGGAAGGAAATCTGTAAAGGTAAAAAAAATGGAACTTAAACATTGTATTGAGGAAAATTTGCTCCTCTGTAAAGCTACTGCACTAGATTTACAATATATTTATCTCAGTTCTGCTGATAAAGAATACAGTAGGAAGAAATGCATTGGTGGCTGATGTTGAACCTCTTACACTACCTTTCATGGGTTGCATGCATAGTTGACCCATCTCACATTCACATACACAACTAAACACTACAAAAGGGTGTAGTATGGTTTGCCGGCGGTCGGGGTCCCGGCGACCAGCATACCGGCGCCAGAATCCCGACCGCCGGCATACCGACTGCTGGGCGAGCGCAAATGAGCCCCTTGCGGGCTCGCTGCGCTCACCACTCTGTGCTCGCCACGCTGCGGGCACGGTTGCGCGCTACGCGCGCCACGCTATCTATTCTCCCTCCAGGGGGAGTCATGGACCCCCAAGAGGGAGAAAAGATGTTGGTATGCCGTACCCCCCGCCCCCACCTTGTGATGCTGACCTCTGCACACATTAAACCCAGGGCAATCAAAATTAACTTATTACATTTTACCACTATGATTTACCACTATGATTGGAGATAGAATAAATCTTTTTTCTGAGAAATATACCTAGAATACATATTAACAGTTTTTTTTATATAGCACCTACATAATATGCAGCGACTTACAGAGAAAATGTCAGTCACTTACATCAGCCCCTGCACTATTGGATTTTACAATCTATTCCCTATTACATGGACTCATGTACAGACTAGGGATCATTTTGTCAGAAGCCAATTAACCAACTGTCATTGGAATATGAGTGAAACCCAAAATAGCTTCATGAACCCAAAGAAACATATAGAAAGTCTACACAGATAGAACCTTAGATTGTTACCAGAGTGGTGAGGAAACAATGCTAACTACTGTGCCATAAAATTTAGCACATTTGTTATAATTCCTTTAATCTAATTTGTCTAGCATAAAATATGAAAAATTAAAAATATACTAAAGAAATGGGGCACTGATTTGTAATCTGAAGAATTGGCATTCTCTGAGCAGAATGCTGAGTTGGACAATCCTGTTGTATTAACAATATTCTATAAAACAGTAAAGTAATATAAGAGAATACTTAGCAAGATACATAGATTGTACTGTACAGCAGTTCAGTAGTATAAAATTATGCGAAGTGGCAATACCAATTATTTATATTAAGGGGCATATTCAATTAGCTGCAGGGCTTAACATGGGCTTGTAGATGTGCCCAGGACTATTCGGTTGCAGCCTGTGGTAAGCCTGCAGGCTACATTTATCATGGATTTCTGTTCGCGCCCACAGGCTCCATTTACTGAGGTAAATATGGCTTTTGCCCTTACTGCTTCTGCCACAAGCACATTCACCCATAATACCAGGCACTTAACCTGGAATCTATGGGTTAACGTGCATTAGCTGTGGGCTCACTGATGGAGAAAATGGGCTTAAAATTGAATATCTCCAGGCATTAAAGCTTGAGGCTATCTTCCCGCAGTAAGCCCTGCATTCATTTGAATTTGCCCCTGAGTGTGTTTTAATGGCAAATCTATAATTACATCTCCATCCTTACTACTATTGCTATGCAATATGCAATAATATATATAGTACTCTTGATTTATTTTGTTTTTTTCTTTCGATAGCTGTCAGATATCAAAAACCAGCGTGCAGCCATCAAAGAACTTCTACGCATTCTCCGAGATATTTCCATCATGAGTCAGAGAAAAGAAAAGCCAAAGTGCAAAAGAGAAAACACACGAAGGCGGAGAGGATGCTAGAGGGCCTCTTACAGTACTACCAGAGGCGTCACCGGGTGTGGTGGCACTCGGTGCGCACCCCTGATCTCCTGCCACGATTGCGGCAAAAAGGGGGCATGGTCTTACACTTAGGGGGCGTGGCTTCACGGGGATCCCGGAATCGTCACTCCGGGGGCGTGCCCAGCATCTCCGGAGATGCTGGGCTTCCCCCAGAGACGGTCTCCGTGCGCTGTCAGTTCCTCTTCTATGACAGGAGCCAGGTGCTGTAGGAGACTTTCTCACTGCAGCACCTGGCTCCTGACACTGCGGAGGAGCTGACATTTGGCGTCACCCCCCTCCAGGTGTCACACCCGGGTGCGGGCCGCACCCCCCACACCCGCCTTGTGACGCCGCTGAGTACTACCACAATTAATACTAGTTCATTTAAAATGAAAGATATACTGTATTTATGATATTTATCTTGTATTTTCTATTGTAATTTATATAAAAAGAAAACCTAATTTATATTTAAATTATTTGCTGCTAATAGAAAAAAATAAAAATATATTGTTTACAAATATCTTTTACTTGTTTTTGCTGAATTTTTTTCAATATTACAAATAAGAAGATGATTTGTTTGAAAGAAATCAGTTAATATACTCTGTACTTTACCATCGGAGTATTCATTTATAATTTGTCCCATCTCAGGTTCTCTCTGCATTTGTAGAAAGTACCATATACTTTTACTGTTAAGATAAACGTTTCTTATCGTGGCTTGTCCTGGTTATCGAATTAAAAATATAAAGGAACTGTAAGATGAAACTGAAATGACAAAGACTGGCAGGTGTGAGCTGCTATTACTACTGTGAACTTAATTGACTCTCAGTAATTCAGAATCCATAATATCACTTGAAGCTGCATTCCTGTAGGTTGAGAAATTGTGCATACAGTATTCATCACTTTAATTGACCGTGTCCTAGATCTGCTTCTTGTAGACATTTTTCAGATGACTTTGTCTTTCATTGGGGACTAATGCATCAGTTTAGAGTGTCAATCAAGCAGCACTACCACGGCTAATGATGTCAGCTTCACATTAAAAACAAAAATATACTGATACCTTTAAACAAAATGATCACTAATTTTAAGTATATTTTCACCATACATCTTCTAGTTTACAGCAATCCATTTTACTGATGACTTGGAACAATGCTGTTGCTGGCTTCAATATTTAAGTAGCAATAATAACTAGGGATGTTGAGGTGGAGAGAGTACCTGGGCCAGCACCCAGGACAGTTGGTATTGTGCTGAGTATATACTGCAGCTTTATTTTTTCCATACATAAGCCATCCCATCAGTGGAGTGGAGAGAGTGGTGGGGAAGTGTGGGTCAGGGGAATTTAGGTAGCCGCTGCTGCCCAGTCCATATCTTACAGGAGAGGCAGATTTATGGACTATATGAATCTTCTGTGAGCTACTGTGGCACAAGAACATGCTAGATGTGTAATTTGGCGACTGGGAGGGCAGGAATTCTCTCTTGGCAGCTCTGCAATAAGCGGCTCTAAAATATTAACTATTTCAAGAATGTACATTATGTGACAACAGCTGGCTGGCTGGTTGCGAACTTAATTTAGCTCATTCAGATGAAAGAATATTCTCTCTTCTTTTTCTGAAGAAAATATTGGGAAGCACATAAAGGTTTTAAGAAGCTGAGGTCTGATTGTAGCATAATTATAAAACTAACAGATAAGGGTGTGGGGGGGGGGAGGAATTGTCATACAAAAGACTGTAGATTATCTGTACAGTATTTTACTGAAGCAGACAAACAATTGGATAACTCCAATTTCTACTACCCCAACAGCCCTATTCCAAGGGAAACTCAAACACTTGTTACATCAGACCCTCATTGATGACCCTTATTGCAATGAAAATCCGGGTCATGGCTCAGTGAAAACGGCTACCTAAAAAAATCCAACCAGGGTAGCAAACTGGGTTGGACATGGGAAGGACCCAGGTGAGCTGCAATGTAAATAGGTAACCTGAGTCATCTGACCCAGGTCTTGTTTACAGCATGGAGAGATGAGGAGAAGTCCTGGGAGACGAGACTGCACCCATATGCAGTGTACAGGGTGCAGAGCAGGGAATAACCCAAGTCGAAGCCGCATTGGGAACAGGGTCTGTAGCATGTCTGGCCTGAACTGAACCAGGACTTTTGTGGAAAAGAGGTATTATCAAGTTGAAGCAGCAAGTAATAGGAGGTGTAGTAGCAGCATGGCTATCAGAATAAAGGAAAGAAACCTGATAATAATAACAATGAGAATCATGCTAGGTGTTTCATGATTGACATTATAATAGATTGGTCTCAACATATTGTATAATGATTCATTCCCTTGGCCAGACTGCAATTCTGGCTATGGCTCCCCAACCATTTGGGGACTATAGAGCTTACAATATTTTTGCCACAGCCCACTAACTTTTAAGAAATATATGATTTGCAAGATATTGTAGCTACACATATTGCTGTATTACGCATACATTTATTGGAAATGTATGAAATGTCTATTTTTTTTTTATTGTTTTTTGAAATCTATAGAGCAGTGTCTCTGAGATTACACAATTTGTTGTATTTGAACATCCCTTGTGTATATTATTTTATTCTTGGTTACTGTACTGTATATAGAACATTTATTTTACAGCTGTTCATATTTTGGTTTGTTAGTCACTATCTATAACCCACATATACCACATTTTATACTGCTCATTGTTTTACGTATGACTAATATAGGTTAAGTTTAAATACTTAAACTTTTTATAGGGTTGGGTATGATATGTGGTCATGGTCATAATGTAGACCTTGACCATGTCAACATCCATAATGTAGACAGTGATTAAATGTCGACATATTAGAATACTGACATTTCATCCTGGTATCCCAGTAGAGAAGTGCCTTCTCCTGACAGCTGCAGTGGCCTCTTCTGAGTCCTGGCAGTCATGTGACTGTCCCTTCCAGGTCACACCTCTGATCCTCAGGCATACCGGTATTTGACCGTTATACCTAACCATAACCATAGTGCCTAACTATAACCTCTTTCCTTCCACCTGCAGCCTAACCCTAATGTTGACATTCTGACAATGTCAACATTTCACCTGTTGACATTTTGAGAATGTTTATATGTTGCTTGTTAACATTTTAACAATTTTAACATTGTAACTGATGACCTTGTGGTTTCGACATTATGAATTTTCTACATTGTTATATTTTGACTACATCCCCTTTGCATAGTATATATCTTCTTCTTAATACCAAATTCTTCTTGTTAATACCAAATTCTAAATATGATGAGTGTCCCCACTAAGAGTTTATCTTTATTTGTTTTTACCCTCTTGCATTAACACTCCCATACTGTCGGGTGTTCATAAACTCAGGAAGACACTACCAACACAATCATTTGTTGCACACTTTTTGTGTCTAGTGTCTGTAAGTTTATTTTTTCTGTCCAATGTATCTCTTACTAGTCCTATGCAGACTAGAGATGAGCGCCTGAAATTTTTCGGGTTTTGTGTTTTGGTTTTGGGTTCGGTTCCGCGGCCGTGTTTTGGGTTCGAACGCGTTTTGGCAAAACCTCACCGAATTTTTTTTGTCGGATTCGGGTGTGTTTTGGATTCGGGTGTTTTTTTCAAAAAACACTAAAAAACAGCTTAAATCATAGAATTTGGGGGTCATTTTGATCCCAAAGTATTATTAACCTCAAAAACCATAATTTACACTCATTTTCAGTCTATTCTGAATACCTCACACCTCACAATATTATTTTTAGTCCTAAAATTTGCACCGAGGTCGCTGTGTGAGTAAGATAAGCGACCCTAGTGGCCGACACAAACACCGGGCCCATCTAGGAGTGGCACTGCAGTGTCACGCAGGATGTCCCTTCCAAAAAACCCTCCCCAAACAGCACATGACGCAAAGAAAAAAAGAGGCGCAATGAGGTAGCTGTGTGAGTAAGATTAGCGACCCTAGTGGCCGACACAAACACCGGGCCCATCTAGGAGTGGCACTGCAGTGTCACGCAGGATGGCCCTTCCAAAAAACCCTCCCCAAACAGCACATGACGCAAAGAAAAAAAGAGGCGCAATGAGGTAGCTGTGTGAGTAAGATTAGCGACCCTAGTGGCCGACACAAACACCGGGCCCATCTAGGAGTGGCACTGCAGTGTCACGCAGGATGTCCCTTCCAAAAAACCCTCCCCAAACAGCACATGACGCAAAGAAAAAAAGAGGCGCAATGAGGTAGCTGTGTGAGTAAGATTAGCGACCCTAGTGGCCGACACAAACACCGGGCCCATCTAGGAGTGGCACTGCAGTGTCACGCAGGATGTCCCTTCCAAAAAACCCTCCCCAAACAGCACATGACGCAAAGAAAAAAAGAGGCGCAATGAGGTAGCTGACTGTGTGAGTAAGATTAGCGACCCTAGTGGCCGACACAAACACCGGGCCCATCTAGGAGTGGCACTGCAGTGTCACGCAGGATGTCCCTTCCAAAAAACCCTCCCCAATCAGCACATGATGCAAAGAAAAAGAAAAGAAAAAAGAGGTGCAAGATGGAATTGTCCTTGGGCCCTCCCACCCACCCTTATGTTGTATAAACAAAACAGGACATGCACACTTTAACCAACCCATCATTTCAGTGACAGGGTCTGCCACACGACTGTGACTGATATGACGGGTTGGTTTGGACCCCCCCCAAAAAAGAAGCAATTAATCTCTCCTTGCACAAACTGGCTCTACAGAGGCAAGATGTCCACCTCATCTTCACCCTCCGATATATCACCGTGTACATCCCCCTCCTCACAGATTATCAATTCGTCCCCACTGGAATCCACCATCTCAGCTCCCTGTGTACTTTGTGGAGGCAATTGCTGCTGGTCAATGTCTCCGCGGAGGAATTGATTATAATTCATTTTAATGAACATCATCTTCTCCACATTTTCTGGATGTAACCTCGTACGCCGATTGCTGACAAGGTGAGCGGCGGCACTAAACACTCTTTCGGAGTACACACTTGTGGGAGGGCAACTTAGGTAGAATAAAGCCAGTTTGTGCAAGGGCCTCCAAATTGCCTCTTTTTCCTGCCAGTATAAGTACGGACTGTGTGACGTGCCTACTTGGATGCGGTCACTCATATAATCCTCCACCATTCTATCAATGTTGAGAGAATCATATGCAGTGACAGTAGACGACATGTCCGTAATCGTTGTCAGGTCCTTCAGTCCGGACCAGATGTCAGCATCAGCAGTCGCTCCAGACTGCCCTGCATCACCGCCAGCGGGTGGGCTCGGAATTCTGAGCCTTTTCCTCGCACCCCCAGTTGCGGGAGAATGTGAAGGAGGAGATGTTGACAGGTCGCGTTCCGCTTGACTTGACAATTTTGTCACCAGCAGGTCTTTCAACCCCAGCAGACTTGTGTCTGCCGGAAAGAGAGATCCAAGGTAGGCTTTAAATCTAGGATCGAGCACGGTGGCCAAAATGTAGTGCTCTGATTTCAACAGATTGACCACCCGTGAATCCTTGTTAAGCGAATTAAGGGCTGCATCCACAAGTCCCACATGCCTAGCGGAATCGCTCCCTTTTAGCTCCTTCTTCAATGCCTCCAGCTTCTTCTGCAAAAGCCTGATGAGGGGAATGACCTGACTCAGGCTGGCAGTGTCTGAACTGACTTCACGTGTGGCAAGTTCAAAGGGCATCAGAACCTTGCACAACGTTGAAATCATTCTCCACTGCACTTGAGACAGGTGCATTCCACCTCCTATATCGTGCTCAATTGTATAGGCTTGAATGGCCTTTTGCTGCTCCTCCAACCTCTGAAGCATATAGAGGGTTGAATTCCACCTCGTTACCACTTCTTGCTTCAGATGATGGCAGGGCAGGTTCAGTAGTTTTTGGTGGTGCTCCAGTCTTCTGTACGTGGTGCCTGTACGCCGAAAGTGTCCCGCAATTCTTCTGGCCACCGACAGCATCTCTTGCACGCCCCTGTCGTTTTTTAAAAAATTCTGCACCACCAAATTCAAGGTATGTGCAAAACATGGGACGTGCTGGAATTTGCCCATATTTAATGCACACACAATATTGCTGGCGTTGTCCGATGCCACAAATCCACTGGAGAGTCCAATTGGGGTAAGCCATTCCGCGATGATCTTCCTCAGTTGCCGTAAGAGGTTTTCAGCTGTGTGCGTATTCTGGAAAGCGGTGATACAAAGCGTAGCCTGCCTAGGAAAGAGTTGGCGTTTGCGAGATGCTGCTACTGGTGCCGCCGCTGCTGTTCTTGCGGCGGGAGTCCATACATCTACCCAGTGGGCTGTCACAGTCATATAGTCCTGACCCTGCCCTGCTCCACTTGTCCACATGTCCGTGGTTAAGTGGACATTGGGTACAACTGCATTTTTTAGGAGACTGGTGAGTCTTTTTCTGACGTCCGTGTACATTCTCGGTATCGCCTGCCTAGAGAAGTGGAACCTAGATGGTATTTGGTAACGGGGGCACACTGCCTCAATAAATTGTCTAGTTCCCTGTGAACTAACGGCGGATACCGGACGCACGTCTAACACCAACATAGTTGTCAAGGCCTCAGTTATCCGCTTTGCAGTAGGATGACTGCTGTGATATTTCATCTTCCTCGCAAAGGACTGTTGAACAGTCAATTGCTTACTGGAAGTAGTACAAGTGGGCTTACGACTTCCCCTCTGGGATGACCATCGACTCCCAGCGGCAACAACAGCAGCGCCAGCAGCAGTAGGCGTTACACGCAAGGATGCATCGGAGGAATCCCAGGCAGGAGAGGACTCGTCAGAATTGCCAGTGACATGGCCTGCAGGACTATTGGCATTCCTGGGGAAGGAGGAAATTGACACTGAGGGAGTTGGTGGGGTGGTTTGCGTGAGCTTGGTTACAAGAGGAAGGGATTTACTGGTCAGTGGACTGCTTCCGCTGTCACCCAAAGTTTTTGAACTTGTCACTGACTTATTATGAATGCGCTGCAGGTGACGTATAAGGGAGGATGTTCCGAGGTGGTTAACGTCCTTACCCCTACTTATTACAGCTTGACAAAGGGAACACACGGCTTGACACCTGTTGTCCGCATTTCTGGTGAAATACCTCCACACCGAAGAGCTGATTTTTTTGGTATTTTCACCTGGCATGTCAACGGCCATATTCCTCCCATGGACAACAGGTGTCTCCCCGGGTGCCTGACTTAAACAAACCACCTCACCATCAGAATCCTCCTGGTCAATTTCCTCCCCAGCGCCAGCAACACCCATATCCTCCTCATCCTGGTGTACTTCAACACTGACATCTTCAATCTGACTATCAGGAACTGGACTGCGGGTGCTCCTTCCAGCACTTGCAGGGGGCGTGCAAATGGTGGAAGGCGCATGCTCTTCACGTCCAGTGTTGGGAAGGTCAGGCATCGCAACCGACACAATTGGACTCTCCTTGTGGATTTGGGATTTCGAAGAATGCACAGTTCTTTGCTGTGCTGCTTTTGCCAGCTTGAGTCTTTTCATTTTTCTAGCGAGAGGCTGAGTGCTTCCATCCTCATGTGAAGCTGAACCACTAGCCATGAACATAGGCCAGGGCCTCAGCCGTTCCTTGCCACTCCGTGTGGTAAATGGCATATTGGCAAGTTTACGCTTCTCCTCCGACAATTTTATTTTAGGTTTTGGAGTCCTTTTTTTTCTGATATTTGGTGTTTTGGATTTGACATGCTCTGTACTATGACATTGGGCATCGGCCTTGGCAGACGACGTTGCTGGCATTTCATCGTCTCGGCCATGACTAGTGGCAGCAGCTTCAGCACGAGGTGGAAGTGGATCTTGATCTTTCCCTAATTTTGGAACCTCAACATTTTTGTTCTCCATATTTTAATAGGCACAACTAAAAGGCACCTCAGGTAAACAATGGAGATGGATACTAGTATACAATTATGGACTGCCTGCCGACTGCAGACACAGAGGTAGCCACAGCCGTGAACTACCGTACTGTACTGTGTCTGCAGCTAATATAGACTGGTTGATAAAGAGAAGATGTCTATGTAACTATGTATGTATAAAGAAGACTGAAAAAAATCCACGGTTAGGTGGTATACAATTATGGACGGACTGCCTGCCGAGTGCAGACACAGAGGTAGCCACAGCCGTGAACTACCGTACTGTACTGTGTCTGCAGCTAATATAGACTGGTTGATAAAGAGAAGATGTCTATGTAACTATGTATGTATAAAGAAGAATGAAAAAAAACCACGGTTAGGTGGTATACAATTATGGACGGACTGCCTGCCGAGTGCAGACACAGAGGTAGCCACAGCCGTGAACTACCGTACTGTACTGTGTCTGCAGCTAATATAGACTGGTTGATAAAGAGAAGATGTCTATGTAACTATGTATGTATAAAGAAGAATGAAAAAAATCCACGGTTAGGTGGTATTACAATTATGGACGGACTGCCTGCCGAGTGCAGAGACACAGAGGTAGCCACAGCCGTGAACTACCGTACTGTGTCTGCTGCGACTGGATGATAAATGATATAAAAAATATATATATATCACTACTGCAGCCGGACAGGTATATATTATATATTATATAATGACGGACCTGCTGGACACTGTCTGTCAGCAGAATGAGTTTTATTTTTATAGAATAAAAAAAAAAAACACACAAGTGAAGTCACACGACGAGTGTTTAACTTTTTCAGGCAATCACAATATAAGTATACTACTAACTATACTGGTGGTCAGTGTGGTCAGGTCACTGGTCAGTCACACTGGCAGTGGCACTCCTGCAGCAAAAGTGTGCACTGTTTAATTTTAATATAATATGTACTCCTGGCTCCTGCTATAACCTATAACTGGCACTGCAGTAGTGCTCCCCAGTCTCCCCCACAATTATAAGCTGTGTGAGCTGAGCAGTCAGACAGATATATAATATATATAGATGATGCAGCACACTGGCCTGAGCCTGAGCAGTGCACACAGATATGGTATGTGACTGACTGAGTCACTGTGTGTATCGCTTTTTTCAGGCAGAGAACGGATATATTAAATAAACTGCACTGTGTGTCTGGTGGTCACTCACTATATAATATATTATGTACTCCTGGCTCCTGCTATAACCTATAACTGGCACTGCAGTAGTGCTCCCCAGTCTCCCCCACAATTATAAGCTGTGTGAGCTGAGCAGTCAGACAGATATATATAATATTATATATAGATAATAGATGATGCAGCACACTGGCCTGAGCCTGAGCAGTGCACACAGATATGGTATGTGACTGACTGAGTCACTGTGTGTATCGCTTTTTTCAGGCAGAGAACGGATATATTAAATAAACTGCACTGTGTGTCTGGTGGTCACTCACTATATAATATATTATGTACTCCTGGCTCCTGCTATAACCTATAACTGGCACTGCAGTAGTGCTCCCCAGTCTCCCCCACAATTATAAGCTGTGTGAGCTGAGCAGTCAGACAGATATATATAATATTATATATAGATAATAGATGATGCAGCACACTGGCCTGAGCCTGAGCAGTGCACACAGATATGGTATGTGACTGAGTCACTGTGTGCTGTGTATCGCTTTTTTCAGGCAGAGAACGGATTATAAAGTAAACTGCACTGTCCTCACTAGTAAACTCTCTCCACTCAGTCTCTACACTTCTACAGTAACAGTACTCCTCCTAGTCAGCTCCAGTAAATCTCTCTCAGTCTCTTATAATCTAAATGGAGAGGACGCCAGCCACGTCCTCTCCCTATCAATCTCAATGCACGTGTGAAAATGGCGGCGACGCGCGGCTCCTTATATAGAATCCGAGTCTCGCGATAGAATCCGAGCCTCGCGAGAATCCGACAGCGTCATGATGACGTTCGGGCGCGCTCGGGTTAACCGAGCAAGGCGGGAAGATCCGAGTCGCTCGGACCCGTGAAAAAAAAACATGAAGTTCTGGCGGGTTCGGATTCAGAGAAACCGAACCCGCTCATCTCTAATGCAGACTCAAATACCCTTCTCTCTAAAAAGGCATCAGGACCCGCAATGGGAACCAGGTTTTCCCAGAGCTTTGCAAACCTTTATATGGGGTGCTTTGAAGGAGGAGCACATCTGGGGTGAGCAGTTCGAGGCATGATACTTTGATTATTTATTTCTTATTTGGGATGGGGATTTACAGTCCATTAATCTCTTTTTGGATACTTTAGCATAAAATATGTATAGCTTTAAGTTTACCAGCACATACAATTTGGTTTCTATTAATTTCCTTGATATTGAGCCCTCATTGAGGGATGATAAAATTATTACAGTAACTTTTATCAAGAAGGTCAATCAGAATAGATAACTGAATTATGCCAGTAATCATTTGAAACCATGGTGCAATAATCTTCCTAAGAGTAAGTTTCTCAATATTAAGCAAACTGTTTATAATAGGAGTACTGTATATGAAAGACAGGCATCTACCTTATATAAATAATTTTTTCAGCAATGTGTATATATTAGATCACGCATACAGATAAGCCCACTTTTTTCATCAAGAAAATCTAAACCAACAACAATTAGCAAAAAAGCTAAGGAGTAAAAATCTGTTATTATAAAGAAAATATCCCCTTTATAGAGATTAGAATATATTTAATACAGTAGTTCTCTGATTTGTAAATGAACGGTTATTTTTGACATATCTGAAAATGTAAACTAAAATGAGCACCTAGTCATTTTAAAAGAAAAACAAAATCTCCAGAAATATCTATCTATCACTAGGTTATCACAGGCATGGAAACAGTGGTTGTGTCATTTGTGAATATCCTATATAATAAAAGGCTAACACTGTTCCTCACCTCTCTGGGGGGATTTCAAGTGTTTTGCACACCAACAGTCACTAGATGGCACCTGACAGAGCATTTCAAGTGTTGCTCCATTCAGGCGCACACAGCCGCCGGCACTGACATTACTGTTATGTTGTTCTGGTAACTAGTACAAAATATATATCTAAAGAATCCAAATAATTTTTGAACTGTAGTTCTTCCTTCCATCAGATGTCTACATGTCCATTTTATGGAACATATGAAATACATCCTTAAGACACATGCGCAGTATTTTTAAATACACATATTTTTAAATGCCAAAATAACTTGTTAAAGAATATTTTGACTACGAAAAGAGGTGGTGACCATTTTAACCTTTTATGTGAGAAACTAATTAAACCTTTTGCCTTTAAAATCTCATACTGCAAAGTCTGAATGAAATGGTAGAATTAAACAATAGCTAAGTAATTACTATTTATGTATACTGTATAATATACAGGATTGATGTTATTAAATTGGCATTATCTATCGAGATATATATATATATATATATTGGTAGATGCTCAATTAGCTTAGTGATATCATTCAGGTGCTCGAAAGGGAGGGGTATTTCTAAGCAAGAAAAAAAGGCATTTGTTTCCCCCAGCACCCTGAATGATAACCGTAACCAGATATAAATTCCACATAATAATAGAATTCAGAGATCTTCGTTACACATATTTGCGCAAATGTGTGAATAAGGCCCAAAGCCACATCAAGGCGTCTCTGTATATTTGGGGTCCCTAGCGCTATATCTAGGTGCAGGGTGTGGCACCCCAAAACACCAGCATAAGCCAGAAAGCCCAGCGTAGCATACCAGTGAAAAAACTATAGTGTTAATAAATTAGTATTTAGGAAGCCGAAGCTATAGAGAAAGTGATACAAAAATGAAATGCAATTAAAATAGAGAAATAGTGTTAAAAAATTAATAAGTGAAAAGTGTTAGTAGAATGTAAAGGTATGCCACACTAAGGCCATCCAGCTCAGCCAGTCCAGAGGCACCACACCTCACACCTCCATTACCCCAATCTGGGTCTAAGATTAACCAGCAAGGAGCCACATGATAATGGCTCCTTACTACAATATGTCTAAGCTAAGAGCTACCTACCTTGGAGCATCCCCATAATGCTCCATGTGGCATGTCAGGGCCTGCACCTCCTCCTAATGCAGGAACCTCCCTGCCTCTCACAACAAACATATATATTGGTAGATGCTCAATTAGCTTAGTGATATCATTCAGGTGCTCGAAAGGGAGGGGTATTTCTAAGCAAGAAAAAAAGGCATTTGTTTCCCCCAGCACCCTGAATAATAACCGTAACCAGATATAAATTCCACATAATAATAGAATTCAGAGATCTACGTTACACATATTTGCGCAAATGTGTGAATAAGCCCCAAAGCCGCATCAAGGCTTCTCTGTATATTTGGGGTCCCTAGCGCTATATCTAGGTGCAGGGTGTGGCACCCCAAAACACCAGCATAAGCCAGAAAGCCCAGCGTAGCATACCAGTGAAAAAACTATAGTGTTAATAAATTAGTATTTAGGAAGCCGAAGCTATAGAGAAAGTGATACAAAAATGAAATGCAATTAAAATAGAGAAATAGTGTTAAAAAATTAATAAGTGAAAAGTGTTAGTAGAATGTAAAGGTATGCCACACTAAGGCCATCCAGCTCAGCCAGTCCAGAGGCACCACACCTCACACCTCCATTACCCCAATCTGGGTCTAAGATTAACCAGCAAGGAGCCACATGATAATGGCTCCTTACTACAATATGTCTAAGCTAAGAGCTACCTACCTTGAAGCAACCCCATAATGCTCCATGTGGCATGTCAGGGCCTGCACCTCCTCCTAATGCAGGAACCTCTCTTCCTTCCATCAGATGTCTACATGTCCATTTTATGGAACATATGAAATACATCCTTAAGACACATGCGCAGTATAAACATATTTTTAAATGCCAAAATAACTTGTTAAAGAATATTTTGACTACGAAAAGAGGTGGTAACCATTTTAACCTTTTATGTGAGAAACTAATTAAACCTTTTGCCTTTAAAATCTCATACTGGAAAGTCTGAATGAAATGGTAGAATTAAACAATAGCTAAGTAATTACTATATATGTATACTGTATAATATACAGGATTGATGTTATTAAATTGGCATTATCTATCGATATATATATATATATATATATATATATATATAAATGCGAAAGCCCTCACTCACTGACTGACTGACTGACTGACTCATCATAAGGAAACTACTTACTAAAACTTACAGTAGATGGAAAAAATGTGCACGGAGATAAAGTACCAGCCAACCAGCTCCTAGCTGCCATTTTTCAAACCCAGCCTGTGACATGGTAGTTAGAAGCTGATTGGCTGGTACTCTGTCCACTTTATCTCTGTTCAAGGCTTAGTAAATAGACCCATAATTCTCTTACTTCCCGATATGTTAGGAAGCTGAAATGTAACATAGGTATTCTTCAGGTGGGAACTGGGAAAACTACGTAATTAGAATTTTAATAAACTTCCCCTAAGGGGATGAAAAGGGGGTTAACATAATGACGTCATTACCGATGTGTGGCTTGCTTTGTGTGAACGATAACGCCCAAACGGACAATCAGATCAAAATCTAGATTGCACCTCCAGTGTGAAGAATTTAATAAACTACAAAAATTATCATGTAACTTTTTATTGTATCTGCTGCGGGTGCTCCTCGGGTAACGCCACGAACCATGGATTAATATTTACTTACATTAACGTCTCAAATTTACATATCTATAGATTTACCATAATATTAACACTCATGTATATGTACAACCATGAAAATCAGAAGCTCCCATGCGAAGAACGGGTAGAACAGCTAGTGTGGCTATAATATTATTAATGTGATTATTTAACACAAATGATACACATTTATTGCATGAATGTACAAAGTGTTTCTAGTTAATCTTTGGTTCCAGTAAAACGTGAATACCTATTGTTGCTAATTTTGTGTTTTTCATTTTTATGTTCCTACTGTATATGGGTTCTTAATAGAGATGAGCGGGTTCGGTTCGTCGAGATCCGAACCCCCCCTCCCCCCCGAACTTCACCTATTTTACACGGTTCTGAGGCAGCCTCGGATCTTCCCGCCTTGCTCGGTTAACCCGAACGCGGCCGAACGTCATCATCCCGCTGTCGGATTCTCGTGAGATTCGTATTCTATATAAAAAGCCGCACGTCGCCGCCATTTTCACTCGTGCATTGGAGATTGAGCGGAGAGGACGTGGCTACGTTCTCTGCCTGAAAAGCTCCATATCTGTGCTCAGTGTGCTGCAAATATCTGTGCTCAGTGTGCTGCAAATATCTGTGCTCAGTGTGCTACAAATATCTGTGCTCAGTGTGCTGCAAATATCTACGTTCTCAGCCTGAAAAGCTCCATATCTGTGCTCAGTGTGCTGCAAATATCTGTGCTCAGTGTGCTGTATTTTGGTGACCAACAGTATATAGTTGTACAGTACAGTAGGCCATTGCTGTATCTTGCAGCTTTGTGTCACTGCAAGTATCCATTCCATATCTGTGCTGCATTTTTGTGAGCAGTATATATAGTAGTACAGTGCAGCATTTTGGTGACCAACAGTATATAGTTGTACAGTACAGTAGGCCATTGCTGTATCTTGCAGCTCCGTGTAACTTCAAGTATCCATATCTGTGCTGTATTGTTGTGAGCAGTATATAGTAGTACAGTGCAGCATTGTGGTGACCAGTATACTACAGTACAATAGTCCAGTGCTGTTCTCGCTGCTCAGTGTCAGTTCTCCGTAGTATCATCAGTGCTCAGTAAAATCAGTGCCCAGTATAATCAGTGAATGATCAGTATAATCAGTTCTCAGTATAATCAGTGCGCTGTTAGACGTGCGCCCGTTTTCCGCCACTAGTGCATTGGGATTTAGACAATTGATGAAGTTATTGTGTCCCCGGTACAAAATCTCATCTAGATTCCACTTCACTAGGCAGGGCGAGATTTTACCAATTAATATCAGTGATTTATAATCAATTATTAATTACAGTGATCTTTCCAAATGATTCCAGTGAGTTTGTCATTTTCTTCCAGTGATTTGGACCAATAATACAATTGATTAGAACAAATAATTCCTGTGTTTTTGTCATTTTCTTCCAGTGATTTGGACCAATAATACCATTGATTAGAATGAATAATACCTGTGATTTTGTCATTTTCTTCCAGTGATTTGGACCAATAATACCGTTGATTAGAACGAATAATTCCTGTGATATTGAGGTGCTTGTGTCGCTTAGCTTAGCCATCCAACGACCACAGTGCACCTCTTTTTCTCTTTTCTTTGCATCATGTGCTGTTTGGGGACTATTTTTTTAAGTGCCATCCTGTCTGACACTTCCGTATATGTCCAGTGGTGCTGCCATTTGATATAATTCCCGACATTACTGCCATATAATTCCAGTGATTTTGTTATTTTCTTCTCCACAAGGATAGACATTGGGGTGTAGAGTAGGATCTTGATCCGAGGCACCAATAAGCTCAAAAGCTTTGACTGTTCCCAAGATGCATAGCGCCGCCTCCTCTATAACCCCGCCTCCCTGCACAGGAGCTCAGTTTAGTTAACCAAGCTAATGCAGTAGCAGGAAAAGAGACGACAACAGTTAGTAGCCACAAACACCACATTCTCACGACAAGAGAAGAGTAAGCAGCTAATGCCATACCAACCCCAAGAAGCTAAGTGCGTCAGGGTGGGCGCCTTGTGGAGCCCAGTGTACCTCGCAGAAAGAGTTTTAACAAAGGTAAGTTCTTACCATAAAACTCGTTTTCTGCTGCGGGGTACACTGGGCTCCACAAGGATAGACATTGGGGATGTCCTAAAGCAGTTCCTTATGGGAGGGGATGCACTGTAGCGGGCACAAGAACCCGGCGTCCAAAGGAAGCATCCTGGGAAGCAGCAGTATCGAAGGCATGGAGCCTTATGAACGTGTTCACTGAGGACCACGTAGCCGCCTTGCACAATTGTTCCAGGGTCGCACCACGGAGGGCCGCCCAAGAAGGTCCAAGTAGTATGGGCCGTAATGTGAGCAGGAGCTGACAGACCAGCCTTCACATAAGCATGTGCAATCACCATTCTAATCCATCTGGCCAAAGTCTGCTTGTGAGCAGGCCAGCCACGTTTGTGAAAACCAAACAGAACAAAGAGAGAATCAGATTTCCTAATAGAAGCAGTTCTCTTCACATAGATACGGAGAGCCCGTACCACATCCAAAGACCGCTCTTTGGGAGACAAGTCAGGAGAGACCAGGGCCGGAACCACAATCTCCTGGTTAAGGTGGAACGAAGATACCACCTTAGGTAAATATCCGACGAGTTTGAAGAACCATCCGGTCACAGTGAAAAATCAGATATGGGGAACTACAGGACAAGGCACCCAAATCCGACACTCTTCTAGCGGAGGCAATAGCCAGCAAAAACACCACCTTAAGGGAAAGCCACTTAAGGTCAGCTGAGCCCAGAGGTTCAAATGGGAACTCTTGCAATGCCTCCAACACCACCGACAAGTCCCAAGGAGCCACAGGCGGGACATAGGGAGGTTGGATACGCAACACACCCTGAGTAAAGGTATGAACATCAGGCAAGGTCACAATTTTTCTCTGAAACCACACTGACAAGGCAGAAATATGAACCTTGAGGGAGGCCAGACGCAGGCCTAAGTCTAGGCCCTGCTGAAGAAAAGCCAAAAGTTTGGCTGTACTAAACTTGGAAGCGTCATAATTGTTAGATGCGCACCAAACAAAGTAAGAATGCCAGACCCTATGGTAAATCCGAGCAGAAGCCGGTTTCCGGGCCCGCAACATAGTTTTAATAACCGCCTCAGAAAAACCTTTAGCCCTCAAGACGGAAGCTTCAAGAGCCACGCCGTCAAAGACAGTCGGGACAGGTCCTGATAGACACAGGGGCCCTGAAAGAGGAGATCTGGGCGTTGTGGAAGTAGAATCGGACGCTCTGACGATAGGCCTTGCAGGTCTGAGAACCAATGCCGTCTGGGCCACGCTGGAGCTATGAGAAGCAGGATTGCTCCTTCTTGCTGGAACGTCCCAATTACCCTAGGCAGGAGTGACACCGGAGGGAACACATACGGCAGCCGAATCCTCCATGGCACCGCCAGCGCATTCACGAATGCTGCTTGAGGATCCCTTGTCCTTGCTTCGAAGACCGGAACCTTGTGATTGTGTCGAGACGCCATCAGATCCACATCTGGAAGGTCCCACCTTTCCACTATGAGTTGAAACACTTCTGGGTGGAGGCCCCACTCTCCGGCGTGTACGTCCTGACGACTGAGAAAGTCTGCTTCCCAATTCAGGACTCCCGGAATTAATATTGCCGATATGGCCGGTAGATGGCGTTCCGCCCATTGAAGAATCCGTGAGACTTCCTTCATTGCCAAGCGGCTGTGAGTGCTGCCTTGATGATTTATGTAAGCCACTGTTGTGGCATTGTCCGACTGTACTTGAACAGGACGGTTCTGTATTAAATGCTGGGCCAGGTTCAAAGAGTTGAAGACCGCCCGCAATTCCAGAATGTTGATCGGGAGGAGAGACTCCTCCTTGGTCCACCGACCCTGAAGGGAGTGTTGCTCCAACACCACGCCCCAATTCCTTAGACTGGCATCCGTTGTCAACAGGACACAGTCGGATATCCAGAAGGGACGGCCCCTGCACAATCGTTGGTCCTGGAGCCACCAGTACAGCAACAGACGGACCTCCGGAGTCAATGAGATCATGTGAGACCTGATCCGGTGAGGCAGGCCGTCCCACTTGATCAGAATCAGCCTCTGGAGGGGGCGAGAATGGAATTGAGCATACTACACCATGTCGAATGCTGACACCATGAGGCCCAGCACCTGCAACGCCGAATGTATCGACACTTGTGGACGAGAGAGGAAGCAACGAATCCTGTCCTGAAGCTTCAGGACTTTCTCCTGAGACAAGAACAACCGCTGGTTGTGAGTGTCCAATAGCGCTCCCAGGTACACCATGCTCTGAGCAGGGACCAGGGAGGATTTATTCCAGTTGATGAGCCACCCGTGGGCTTGCAGAAACCGGACAGTCAGATCTAAGTGACGTAGGAGAATTTCTGGGGAATTTGCCAGGATCAACAAGTCGTCCAGATACGGTAGGATCCTGACCCCTTGACAGTGGAGTTCTGCCGTCATCACCGCCATAACTTTGGTGAAGACTCACGGAGCTGTGGTTAAACCAAAAGGTGACGCCCGAAACTGGTAACAGAGGTTGCCAACCGCAAACCTCAGGTATTGCTGATGCGGTGCTGCTATAGGAATATGCAGGTAAGCATCCTGTATATCCAGGGAGACCATATAATCCCCAGGTTCCCAGAACAATAGAGCGAAGGGTTTCCATACGGAATTTGGAGATTCTCACAAACTTGTTTAATGCCTTGAGGTTGAGAATGGGCCGGGAGGACCCATTCGGTTTCGGGACTAGAAACAGCGGAGAATAGAACCCCTGGCCCCTCTGAGCAAGAGGCACCTGTACTACCACTCCTGTGTCCAGGAGGGTCTGTACCACCGAATGTAGAGTCTTTGCCTTCACCTGATCCGAAGGGACATCTGTCAGGCAAAATCAACGAGGGGTCGGTTTTTGAAGGCTATGGCGTAACTTTGAGTGACGACTTCCCGTACCCAGGCATCTGAAGTGGTCTTCAACCATTCCTGGGTATACCCTAGAAGCCGGCCCCCCACACTGGGGTCTCCCAGGGGGAGGCCCGCCCCATCATGTGGCAGGCTTATCGGTCTTGGAAGCTGGCTGACGGGCAGCCCAGGCTCTTTTGGGCTTCGACTTACCATGTTTGGAAGTACGGGCCTGTTTGTGGTACGCCTGACCTTTTGCTTTACCTGAAGGACGAAAGGGACGAAAGGAAGTACTTTTAGCCTTCAGCACAGAAGGAGCGGTACTTGGCAGACAGGCAGTTTTGGCAGTAGCCAAATCAGCCACAATCTTATTTAAGTCCTCCCCAAATAGAATATCTCCCTTAAAAGGGAGAAACCTCCAGGGTTTTTATAGAATCCAGATCCACGGACCAGGATCTCAGCCACAATATCCGGCGGGCCAGGACTGATGTAGTAGAAGCCTTGGCTGCTAGAATACCAACATCAGAAGCCGCCTCTTTAATATAGTGAGAAGCTGTGACAATATATGACAAGCACTGTCTAGCATGGTCAGAAGAGATTTCAGCTTCTAACTCTATGGCCCACGCTTCAATAGCTTCTGCAGCCCATGTCGCTGCAATAGTGGGCCTTTGCGCAGCACCCGTGAGGGTGTAAATCGCTTTCAGACAACCCTCCACACGTTTATCCGTAGGCTCTTTCAGAGACGTGACGGTAGTGACAGGTAGAGCTGAGGAAACCACCATCCTTGCCACATGCGAGTCCACTGGAGGAGGCGTCTCCCAATTTTTTGACAGCTCTGGCGCGAGGGGATAGCGAGCCAGCATCTTCTTGTGAGGCACAAACTTCTTCCCTGGATTTTCCCAGGATTCCTGACGTATATCCACCAGGTGATCAGAATGAGGTAAAACTTGTTTAACCACCTTCTGACGCTTGAACCTATCTGGTTTCTTAGGAGGGACGGATGGCTCGGGATCATCCGTAATCTGTAGAATCAACTTAATAGCCTCCAAAAGATCAGGAACATCCACTTGTGAACTACCCTCCCCATCAGCAGTATCTGTGTCAGAATATGTGGGGTCAGTGTAAGCGCCATCTTCATCAGACGAGGTGTCAGTGACAGCAGTGGATTGTGAGGAGGTAAGAGCTCGCTTAGAGGACCCCTTGGTCTTAGGCAAGCGGGGGTCAGACTTTTTAGTAGTCAAAGACTGGTTCAGTTTCTTCAATTGAGCAGGCAAGTTATCTGCCCACGGCGGGTTAGCCGCGGGGACCACATACGGTTGAACTGGCACAGGAGGTCCCATAGGGGGCGTTAGTTTAGTAACTAGCGTATTCAGAAGTGTGGAGAAAGTAGCCCACGGTGGGTCATTATGGACCCCCGTTGTCACAGTCCCACTGGGGGGCAAAGAGCCCCCAGAACCAGAGCCCTCAGCTGCTATATTATCCTCATAGGGATCTGTGGCGTCAGCAACACCGGTAGTGTGTTCAGCCCCAGAACCGTTACCCTCAGAAGCAGACATGATATAACTTGCAATATCAGGTAACACAGTACAATTGTCAGCAGCACAATACCTCTTGCCCAAACCCCTGCGCAGTGTAGTCAGCACAAGCAGGGATACAGGAGAGATATGGTGACTAAAATCACAGAGTAAAATACAATTAGAGTATATCTTGTGAATATCCTATATTACAGTATTATAAACCTAACGCACCAAGCCCCCTCAGGTTATAGAATATAGGGATAGCAAGTTGAGTGAAAGACACAAAATTCACCCAGCAAGCTAATGCACACACATATAGTCACAGTTGTACAATGCAGAGGTTATTACAAACAATAATACTGCACTGGACTAGCTTTTATATAGCTATGTAGTCAATAGATATAACACCGCACAGTAAAAAAATGGATGTATATCACAGGGCACTTGTACCAGAGAACCCTGACTAAATGCACTTTTTCTTAACTATCACTGTCTAAATGACATGTAGAATACTTAAGTGTCTTGTAAAGTCACAGCGCTGACGATCAGGCGGCTTTACAAAGAAGGATTTGCCCAAGCAGTCACAGGAACAGTGTAGCTGAGAGAAATGGCGCCCAAACACTGACTGGGAGTGAGGGAGAGACAGATATGCAGCTCCAGAGCAGGAACATTTACTGTAAATGGCACCCTGGGGCTGGGGGAGGGACTACAGGTGTAAGCCTTATCCCCTCTGCTAGCTTAACCACCTGGTACTGTGGGCCAATATAAATAGGTTTATGAGAGAAAACCTGACCTGTACCCTTGCCCTGGTGGCCTAGTGGGGTCGCCTGTATGCCACAGTGTCCACCGCCAGTGCGCGCGGCCCGCCTCCCACCGGCGCACCGGATCGCGATACAGTGCGGGTCCCGTGAACGGGGCACACTTACCACCTCCCGAAGAGCGGCCACGCGATCCCGGAGAGCCCCAGCCGTGTGTGTCTAACTGGAAGAAAACCGGAGCCTCCTGCTGTAGTTACCTGGCAACCAGGGCACGGGAGTGTACAGTGCCGCTGGGGAGAGATGGAGCTGCAGCAGTGAATGTCTCCTGACATTTACACACTGCTGCTGCCCTTGTAGTCTTCGCTTTTTTCTTCACAAAAAGCTCTTCTTAGGGCTGCCTGGAGCAGCCCCTCTGTTATGTGCCTGCTATCTGCAGCACCAACTACAAAACTGAGCTCATGTGCAGGGAGGCAGGGTTATAGAGGAGACGGCGCTATGCATCTTGGGAACAGTCAAAGCTTTTGAGCCTGTTGGTGCCTCGGATCAAGATCCTACTCTACACCCCAATGTCTATCCTCAGAGCCGGCCCTAACCAATATGATGCCCTAGGCAAAATTTTGGCTGGTGCCCCCTAGCACCACCGCTAGTTCTGCCTCTGACCCTGCACCGCTATCCTAGCACCATCACCCTCCACACATAGCAGTCCTTTTTTTGTTTTCCTACCCCCTGTAATTTAAATAAGAACAGTGTGCACATTCGGCGCACAGCCCAAAAAGATATGTGTTTTTGCTGGCAAGGGGCATGGCCACACAATAGTACCCTCAATTCAAATTATGCCTCACAGTAGTGCAACTTTATTCACAATTTATAATGCAATAGTGTCCCTTATTTACATTACATCACACAGTAGTACCACTTTACCTTATATACATTACTTCTCACAGTAGTGGCCCTCATTCACATATCATACTGAATTGCTCCTTATTCAAATTACACCACACCATATTGCTCTTTATTCTCATTACACCACACCATGGGGGTCATTCCGAGTTGTTCGCTCGCAAGCGGATTTTAGCAGATTTGCTCATGCTAAGCCGCCGCCTACTGGGAGTGAATCTTAGCATCTTAAAATTGCGAACGATGTATTCGCAATATTGCGATTACACACCTTGTAGCAGTTTCTGAGTAGCTCCAGACTTACTCGGCATCTGCGATCATTTCACTGCTTGTCGTTCCTGGTTTGACGTCACAAACACACCCAGCGTTCGCCCAGACACTCCCCCGTTTCTCCGGCCACTCCTGCCTTTTTTCCGGAAACGGTAGCGTTTTTTCCCACACGCCCATAAAACGGCCTGTTTCCGCCCAGTAACACCCATTTCCTGTCAATCACATTACGATCGCCAGAACGATGAAAAAGCCGTGAGTAAAAATCCTAACTGCATAGCAAATTTACTTGGCGCAGTCGCAGTGCGGACATTGCGCATGCGCATTAAGCGGAAAATCGCTGCGATGCGAAGATTTTTACCGAGCGAACAACTCGGAATGACCCCCTATATTGCTCCTTATTCACATTACACCACACCATATTGCTCTTTATTCACATTAGACCACACAGTTGTGCTCTATAAATTACGCCACACAGTAGAGCACCTTATACACATAATGCCACACATTGGGAATGCATTTATACACATAATACCACACAGAAATGCCCCTTACACATATGACACACATTATTAATGTCCTTATAAACATAGTGCGCCTTACACATTATGCCAACCCTTATTAATGCCCTTATACACATAATTTCCCTTACACATATGCCGCACATTGTTAATGCCCTTATACACATAATGATACACATAATGTCCCTTACACATATGCCGCACATTATTAGTGCCCTTATACACATAATGACACACATAGTGCCCCTTACACATATGTTACACATTATTAATGCTCTTATACAAATAATGACACATATAGTTCCTGGCGTGAGTCAACTGGCAGCTCTGCTAATGTCGGGTGCCTATTTTTTATGAAAATGCATCTTATTTGCATTGCTATGTGACTAGGATGCACAAGCAGCCAGGGCCGTCTTTTCGTATGGGCTCAATGGGCTCTTGCCCAAGGGCCCCAGGAGTAAAAGGGTCACAGGCTGATATCTGAGGGTCCCCTCTTTCCAGGGGTACCAGATTTTTGAAAATCGGCCCTGGGGAACCGGAGATATCCGACTTCAAAGCAGTGGTCCCCATCCAAGCCTGTTAATTGTTCTTCCTAGCCAGATATCTTAGGTTCTGTCTGACTTAGAGTTTTTCTGAGAATATACTCCAAAAGCTGGGACTCTCCCCTTTCAGTGGACACTGGGAGCTTGTCTCTACTATGCCGAGAACCAGAGATATCAGCCTTCAAGCAGCTGGTCCATGCTGCAGCTCCACACGCCTAATATGCAGTTTTATATTTTTGTTGGTGACTTGCTCTGGCTCCTGAACTCTGATCCCCAAGTCCCCAGTACTGCCTGAAAGGTGGGACTCTCTAGTTTTTTTTATCCCTTTAAAGCTAAGAAATCTATTTCCAGGAACTGGAGATATCTGCAGTAAAGCAAGCTGCCCTGACCCCCGGAAAATGATTTATTTATTTATTAACAGTTTCTTATATAGCGCAGCATATTCCGTTGATGAAATGATGAATATTAAGCCCACTCCACTGTCCTCCCCTCCCCTCCCCTCCCCTGTGTATTAAGCACCCCCTACCACCCTGGAAGTCATGTACCAGGGACCCTTCTACAGTTTAGTCTCTCCTTCCCACCCCATTTGTGCAGTAAAGAAGTAATTAGCAGAAATTATTTCTCCAGGTCCTACATGCTGAGCGAAAGATAGAACACCCTACCCCCCGCGGGACATCAAAGCTGTTGCTGATAGAACCCCCCACCCCTATCGCTGATGGGTGGGCAGGGGCCCCGGTGCATTGCTGTGCCCAGGGGCCTACACTGCTGTTAAGACGGCTCTGCAAGCAGCTTCAGCTGATTAAAATGATATGCAGCATGCATATATATTGTGTGCGACTGTGGCTGTATCTGCATCCGAAATGCTGCACACAGAATATAGGCATGCCGCATATCATTTTAATCAGCAGAATCTGCTTGTGCCCCTAGACATACCAGATGCCCTAGGCAATTGCCTAGTTTGCCTATGCCTAAGGCCGGCTCTGTCTATCCTTGTGGAGCCCAGTGTACCCCGCAGCAGAAAAACGGGTATAGGGTGTGCAATGTGTGCCACCTGGACCCTAGGGGCCATGTGCTCCACACACACTGCACCCATTATAGATACGCCACTTGCGGTATGAAAGAAAGCATTTCTGATTTTATTGCCCTTTCTGAAGGAAAAGTATTATGCCAGTGTCTTATTTAAACAATGCTCTAGAACAAAAAATAGCATGCATTTTGTTTAAACGTTCTTTTGTAACACCCATTTAAAGTGGCGGGATTTTCTCTGTGCTTCAATTTATGAATGTCTATTGAAGAACACATGCTAATACTCAGACTCATGAGTACTCTCTTTCTAGTCAGACCAATTGGTAATCTAAGATAAAATCCATATTACATAATTTGAAAATGATATACGATAAACCAGTATTCAAACAAATGCTGTGCAACTATTATAGCACAACAGTAATACAGTAGCACAGCTACACACTAGGGTGGTCATTCCGAGATGTTCGCTCGCTAGCAGTTTTTAGCAGCCGTGTAAACGCATTGTCGCCGCCCACCGGGGAGTGTATTTTCGCTTTGCAGAAGTGCGAACACCTGTGCAGCAGAGCGCCTGCAAAAACATTTTGTGCAAAACAAGACCAGCCCTGGACTTACTCTTCGTGTGCGTTGATTCTAACGTTGGTGGGTTGGCTTTTGACGTCACACACCCGCCCAGCGTTCGCCCAGCCACGCCTGCGTTTTCCCTGGCACGCCTGCGTTTTTCTTAGCACTCCCTAAAAACGGTCAGTTGACACCCAGAAACACTCCTTTCCTGTCAATCTTCTTGCGGCCGCCAGTGCGAATGAAAACGAGATGACATCTTGGATGTCATCTCGCCACCTCAAACTCAACATTTCCAAAACCGAATTAATTATTTTCCCACCAGCTAAGAGTAGTTACCAACCTGATATCTCTATAACTGTTGACAATGCAACTATCCACACCACCCCACAAGCTCGTTGCCTAGGTGTCACCCTTGACTCTGAACTGTCCTTTGTTCCACACATTCAATCTGTCTCTAAATCATGTTACATGCACCTTAAAAACATATCCAAAATACGCCCTTATCTTACACAAGACACTGCAAAAACTCTAATCTATGCACCCATCATCTCCCGCATTGATTATTGTAATAGTCTCCTTACTGGTCTTCCCAAACATAGGCTATCACCACTTCAATCCATTTTAAATGCAGCTGCGAGGCTAATCTTCCTCGCCAGACGTTCTTCATCTGCTGATCCGCTCTGTCAGTCCCTCCATTGGTTACCGGTATTCTACCGTGTCAAATATAACATACTTTTACTTACATACAAGGCTATTAACCAAACTGCACCATCATACATCTCCTCACTCATCTCAAAATATCTCCCTACCAGACCTCTCCGCTCTGCACAAGATCTGCGTCTCTCATCCACATGTATTACCTGTTCCCACTCAAAATTACAGGACTTTACCCGGGCTTCACCCACTCTGTGGAATGCACTCCCACGCACAATAAGACTCTCCTCTAGTCTCCAAACCTTTAAACGTTCTCTGAAAACTCATCTCTTCAGACAAGCCTACCAAATTTCAGACCCACACACATAACCTTCACAGCTTCCCTATCAAGTTACATCCCCTCTGTACAGTCCACATAAACTCACATTTTGTCTTCCAACATTGCTGGGTGATCATATCATATACAACCCATTAAGAACCTAGCAACCTGAGGAACCATTATGTGACAGGTAGCATCTATCCTTGTGTATCAATGCCTATTTCCCTATAGATTGTAAGCTTGCGAGCAGGGCCTTCCTACCTCTATGTCTGTCTGTCTTTGCCCAGTTTTGTTCTATAACTGTTGTTCTAATTGTAAAGCGCAACGGAATATGCTGCGCTATATAAGAAACTGTTAATAAATAATAAATAAATAAATAGAATCTGTGTAAAACCACAAAGGCCTTTGTACCCGTACGTCATGCATGCGCATTGCTGTCCATACGCATGCGCAGAAATGCCAATTTTTAGCCTGATCGCTGCGCTGCGAACACAGGCAGCTAGCGATCAACTCGGAATGACCACCAAGATTGTAAGCTTGCGAGCAGAGCCTTCCTACCTCTATGTCTGTCTGTTTTTGGCCAGTTTTGTTCTATTACTGTTGTTCTAATTGTAAAGTGCAACGGAATATGCTGCGCTATATAAGAAACTGTTAATAAATAATAATAATAATAAATGTTTGGGTACAGTGTCATTGGGTCCTGGGAGTTTAAAAGGTATAAGGATTAACCTCTGTTACTATTGTGGTCTCTACTTGTGCTTTCTAGATTTTTGTATACTGCTATTATTTTGACATTGGCTTTCATTACAGATTAGATTGTATACTGCCTGGCCCGACTTTTGTAATTATTTGCTCAATTGATTACTCAACATTAGGGAGATTTACTAAGCCTTGGAGAGCGATAAAGTGGCGAGCGATAAAGTTCTAGCCACAGGGTTGGACTGACCCACAGGGGATACCCCGGTGGGCCCGACTGCCTGAGGGCTCACCCCTTCCTCTAGGGATCAGGTTCCACATTATGCACTTTAATTATACATTATACATATGGTACCAGGGGCGAGCCACCATAGGTGCAGCTGAGAGAGGCCCACCTTCCTGTCAAAGTTACATGTGTTATATACATTTTTCACCATTGTGTGGCACATAGACAGAGCTACCATCAGAAATTGTGTTGCTGGGACTGACAAAATGGGCAGGGCCCCCCAGGGGTAAAGGAGGGACACAGAGGTGGGTGGAGCTTTGAATAATGTGGGTGGAGCTACAGTGGGAGTAGGTTATCAAATGGTGCATAAACAAGGCCTCCCTGAGGCAGTAGCGGACAGGAAGAGGAAAAGGGTGAAGGCAGTGGGAGAGTGGGTCGGGGAGAGAGGCAGAGGGTAACAAGGAGTTGATGACAGGGAGAGGATGAGGGTCATAGGTGAGAGGCACTGGTAGAGGGTGACAGGGAGAGGATAACGGGGGAGAAGAAGAGGGTCAATTGGAAAGGAAGGGGGTGATAGGCAGAGGGTCACAGGGAGAGGCAGAGGATGACAGAAAGAGGAAGAGGATCACAGGGAGAGTTATAGGATGAGAGGAAGAGTGAGACAGAGAAAGGCAGAAGCTGACAGGGAGAGGATGAGGATGTTGGGATGAAAGTGACAGGGAGAGGAAGAGAAGAAGAGGGTGTCAGGAAGAGGAAGAGGGTCAAAAGAGACAGGGTGACTGGGAGTGGGTGATAAGGAAAAATAGAGAGGCAGATGGTGACAGGTATTATTATAATTACAATTACTTTACTTGTCCCTATGGTAGTGAGGTGCTGAGGAGACAGCACCTCTATTACATCCATTTCCATCCAGCTCTGTAACTTTAGTCACCTCTCTGCAACTAATAAACGTTTTTGTGCCAAACATAATTTATAACAATCAAGTGCTGAAATCTTTTTATGTACGCTATAATTCTATGTGAAACGTGAGTGAGAATACAAACTGGCTTTATAGACTTATTAGTGCACAATTATACTTTTACAAGTAGACAGACACCACTAGTGGTTTATCTTGAACATTTTAAACGTTTACACTTTATTTTTTTAAATAAAAATTAGGAGTAGCCAGAGATGATAAATTGTGACCACTGAACAGGGGCCTAACCCCTGTATGTACTGCATGCAAGATGATATGTGGGTTGAGTTCCTATTATTTTAGCATGAAAAACCAGTGCACTAATTTTGCCAAATAGCAACATCTTAGTTTAGTAGAACCTGGGACAGCACTTACCCATCTTAGGTGGGCAGGATGCAGCTTTACTTCTGGAAGAGCTGTGCTTCAGGAAGAGAGGACAGAGCTGTCCCTCCTCCCCCTCTGTCTTTCACAACAGCAGCGGCTTCAGGGCCCAGGTGGCAGCGGTGGGGCCAGGGCCAGGCTGCAGTGCTGTAGCTAGCGAAGCACCGGCAGGCAGTAGCCAGGTGCATATAGAGTCAGCAGCATTTCACATATGGCACTGACTGCAAGCCAATCATAGCTCGCGGACCGGCAGGGAATCAGGAGCAGGTGGCTCCTCATTGGCTGCCAGTCCGTGAGCTCTGATTGGCTCTTGGGCCGCGACCAATACCACATTTGAAATGACTCCAGCGCCACTAGCTGTCACTGTGTATCCATGGTTGCCACCAGGGCTACCTGCCTGCTTGGGCCCTGGGACAAAAGTACCACCTGTCCCCCCTTGATGGCAGCCCTGCACATAGAGGCCTTTACAAATGTTTGCCTTGTGGCTAACTATATATCTTGTTATGCCCCTGTACATGCTCATTGTAATGTGATATATAAATGAACAGAAAGGCATTATAATGTTACATAATATGAACTGGGGCACTGTAATGTGGCACAATATGAAGTGGAAGCACTATAGTATGACATAATATAAACTAGGTGCACTGTAATATGACATAATATATACTGGGGATACTTTCATAATGTAAATTGTGGTACGCTGTTGCATAATGTGTACTGGGAGTACTACAATGTGACATAACGTGAAATAGGGCACTATTGTGGTTCATAAAATAAACTACGGCACTATTAAGGGGCATAAAATGAACAACTGCTGTGAAGAGGTGTGTTTCTAGAAGTGTTGGGACAGGGGCCCCTTCAAATGTTGCTATAGGGCCCACAAAATTCTGGCTATGCCCCTGTATGGTACATTATACTGCACAGGACTATGATGTATTTTCTACAGTGCATTGCTGTTATTAATCTGGTACATTATCATGCGTGCATTAGCAGTATTTACTATATGTATTTATCAAGGGACCCAGACCATGCACTCGCTAATAGTTAGTCAAGCCTCTAGGCATGGGCCCCTACCGCTACATTTCCCCGGTGAGCCCTTCATACCCCAGTCTGACCCTGCCAGCCAATCAGCTCCTGTCATTTTTCAAACACAGCCTGTAACATGACAGTTAAGAGCTGATTGGCTGGTACTTTTTTTTCTCCCCACTTTATCACTCTCCAAAGCTTAGTACATCTACCCCGTCTTTACTTTGGCAATCATTTTCTTTAATACAGTACATTGTGGTTTCTGTTAGATTCATTGCTTTCATTACTTGTTTATACAGGCCAATATACATTATTATTTCTCTTTTATCATTCTAACTCTGGAAAGTTGTATTTAATGATTTGATGTTATACAATGTATAATGTTATGCAATGTACAATTACTTGCAGATCAATTTATTTTATACTGCAGTATAACTTGCCAGTGGTTCTATCTGAAATAGTTAATAGACTAAAACTATATTATATATTGTACTTGTTTATACTATTAGATAATCATTCTGAAGGTTATCTTAAACTGCTATATCACATTGTCACATTGTTGTAATTTTCCTAGTACTGTACATTTGGGTTGTTATTATTATGCACAAGATTATTAACCTGTTTACCATACCTCCCAGCTGTCCTGCTTTCTGCGGGACAGTCCCGTTTTCCTAGCACTGTCCCGCTGCCCCATCCACAGGCCGCAGTGTTCCAAGGTGGGGTGTGGGGTAGTTGGGGAGACCACACACAAGTAGCATGTGAACAGATGCCGTACGCCTCTATTCCCTGTGTAGGGGGAGCGTGGAGAGAAAGAGATGGGAGGGAAAGAGGGAGAGACAGGGAGGCAGGGAGAGAGACAGAGAGAGAGAACAAAAACAATTCAGTGATGGATGCAATAGCTAGGGACCCAAGAAATGACAGGTCCAAGATACTAGTTTGTAGGTAACATTCTATTTAATTTTTTGAAAGTATTGCAATTTTGAGAGGGCTGGGCATGCCCCCACAGTGAGAGGAACGGGGTGCAGTGAAGCTCCACCCCTTTCACTTACACCCCACCCCTTTTTTGGTCCCGCTCCACTGGCCACCAATGTTGGGAGGTATGTGTTTACTGTCTCAATAATACTAAGCTGTGATAAATTCTGATTATCTATACTGAGGTCCTTGCAGCGGAATCAGTATGACATCCTGGCTGTCGGGATTCCGGTGGTCAGCAGAATGACTCCGGAATCCCGACAGCCGGAATTCGGGCAGGGGGGAAAAGCGCTCAGTGTGTATGCACTGAGCGCTTTTCAGCCCAGCGATGTCAGCGATCATCGCTGTTCATACACTATGGGCAAAAAACGCCCTGTGTGTATGCACCTTTAGTTACACACTTTTTTTTTTTATAAACTGTTTTTTTAATTGTATTTTGCAGCAGAGAAACAACAGACAGTATGTAATGTACTAAGAATCAATGTAGGTCATACAGAGTCAAAAGAGACCTCATAATAAACAACATATACAAACTCAGACCAAGTAGTAAGGTATATAAAAAACTGTCAAAATGCAGGAAATAAGAGGAAGGGTACCACCAGTTCCCGAGAGAACAGTGAGACACTGGACATGTGGGGGGAAGAGAAGGCGAAGGGAGAGCGGGGGGTGGGGAGGGGGGGGAATACAAGCACATCTATAATAACATGATATAACAACAGTAGCAATGATGATGATACCAGCATATGGTCACAAATAATGTACTGGAAGCAATACAATAATATCACATTGAAATATAAGTATAGACAGTGACAGTGAGAGGAAAATGAAGGCATGAGTCACGGAAGAAAAAGAAAGAGGTAGAGGAGGAAAAAGGAGGAGCAAAGGGGAGAGAAGAGATGAGACATAGAATATTCTACAAGAGGAATTTTCAAAGGCCGAGGTTATCTGACATTGAGTAGCATGATCCAACGTAGACTTATATGGGCCTTATTTTTTTATAAAAACCCACAAGGCAAAAATACCCAGTAAGAACAGTGGATCTACGGTCAAAATATAAATATTGCAACATAACCTTTAAGACTTCGGCCAAAGAAGGGGCAGACCTGTCAACCCAGTGTTTCAAGATCGCCTTTTTTGAAATAGTGAAAAGCATAGTTAGCATGGGGAAAAGATGTTTAACACCCTTACATTGGCCCTCATTCCGAGTTGTTCGCTCGCTAGCTGCTTTTACCAGCTTTGCATACACTAAGCCACCGCCTACTGGGAGTGTATTCTAGCATAGCAGAATTGCGAACGAAAGATTAGCAGAATTGCGAATAGAAATTTAGACTTACTCTGCCACTGCGATCAGTTCAGTCAGTTTCGTTCCTGGTTTGACGTCACAAACACACCCAGCGTTCGCCCAGACACTCCCCCGTTTCTTCAGACAGTCCTGCGTTTTTCCCAGAAACAGCTGCGTTTTTTCGCACACACCCATAAAATGGCTAGTTTCCGCCCAGAAACACCCACTTCCTGTCAATCACACTCCGATCACCAGAACGAAGAGATTTCTTCATTAAGCCGTGAGTAAAATACCAAACTTTTTATCAAATTTACTTGGCGCAGGCGCACTGCGAACGTTTGGCGCATGCGCAGTTTGCGACTAATCGCACCGATGCGAAGAAAAATAACGAGCTAAAAACTCGGAATGAGGGCCATTATCCCATACAGAGAAATTGATACATAGGCATGCCAGGGGGACAGGCCTAAGAGATACAGAGAAATGCTTATTGCCAAACATAAATAGCTTATTCCAGAAACGCCTAATCTTAGTACAATTCCAGAAACAGTGGTAGAACGTGGCTCTCGCCCCTCTACGTTTGGGGCACCTATCAGTGACTGTAAGGTCGATAAACGCTTGAACACAAGGAGATAGATAAGCTTTGTGGATAGACTTGATATGTACTTCTTGCAAGTAAGTCGAGCTTAAAATAGTCATGGTAGAGCGATAATGCTGTAATAGGGAGTCAGGAAACTAAACCCGGGATATCAGATTGCCATGAAGCAATCAATTTATTTAGACAAGGTTTAGAGGGCAGATTCACTATAAGAATATAAATTTGTTTAATTTTATAAGGGTGTGATTCCCAGTATTTAAGGACCTTCGCTATAGGAGAGGTGGGAATACGGAGATAGGGCTCAAGTTTCAGGGAGGATATATAATGCCTAGTTTGGAGGAACATTGAAAAGTGTGAGAACGGAAGGGAGTACCTGTCTCTCAGCGTAGCAAACTGGGTAATATGGCCTCCCAGGTCGAAAACCTGGTTAGTGGAGCACAGCCCCCTCTCCCGCCACTTGAGGAACAGAGCATTATGAAGAGAATGAGTGAAAGACGGGTTCCCCCATAGAGATACATAGGGGGAAGCAATGTGATCACTCCTCAATTTTTTATGTAGTTTCACCCAGCTAAAGTAAGTATCCCGAAACAGGAGGTGTTCCAGGATAGAAGGAGGAATAGAGGACTTCTTGGTATATAGAAGAGCACAGGGGGAAAAGGGTCTAAAAACATTACATCCAAGGCCAGATCAGTATAAGTACTGTTGCCTAGAAGCCAGTCAGCAGCATAGTGAAGAAAGACCGTCAGGGAGTAGGTGAGAAAATCAGGAACACCAGCACCACCAACTGATTTGTCCATCACAAGTTTCGAGTAGGCAATTTTTGGTTTCTTCCCCTGCCACGAAAAGCATGTCATTGCCCTACGTAGATGGAGTTCACCCAAATCACGGAGACGGATTGGAAGTGACTGCATAATGTAGAATATTTTAGGAAAAATTAAAGACTTGAGAACAGCAAACCTGCCTAGCCAGAAAAGGGGAAGGGTAGCCCAGCCTTCCAACCTGGCAATCGTAGCAGAAATAACTGGGGAAAAATTCAGATAATAAATATTAGACACATCACGAGAGACGTTAACCCCTAAATATTTAAAATGTGATTGAGTAATCATAAAGGGAGAGGCAAGTGTGAGGGAGGAAAGTAGAGGAGAGGGGATGCGTACAGGCAATAGTTTAGATTTGGTGACATTGATCCTATAGCCCGCTGTCCTCCCAAAGTCTGAAATCAAACGTAAAATTTCCGGGACTGAAGAAAGTGGATTGGAGACAAATAACAACATGTCATCGGTGAACAACTTAAGCTCAATGTCACCAATATGAATACCCATATATTCTTTAGACAACCTAAGGGCAGGGCCGTTTCTTGGGGCAGGCGAGCAGTGCAACCGCACTGGGCGCCCGCCGCGGCACTAACTGTGGCTCCCTGCTTCCCCCTCCTATTTCTCCCCAAGTAACCCGCTCGGGGGGCGGAGTTCACGGAATGACGCGGTTGCGCCGTTACGTCACAATGCAACCCCATCACTCCGCGAAGCCCCCCCCCCCCCCGAGCGGAGTACAGAGGGGGATCCAAGTTAGGAAGAGGGAAAGGCCGGCGCGAGGAGCGACTAGTGAGGCGGGCCGAAGAGCGGTAATCACCCCTGTAAGTATTCTCTCTCTCAATGTGTAAAATGGGGACACCTGCCGTAATGTGTGAAATGGGGACTCTTGCCTGCCGTAGTGTGGGGATTTACTGTATCAAGGGCATTGCGGTGTGTGGCATAATATGGTGCAGGGGGCATTACTGTGTGGGGCTTAATATGGTACCATTTTTTTTTTTCCTGTGGTGGTCGTGATCTGTTGGAGCAGGGTCAAAAACTGGATTGTGAGGTAGTCTTTTTTCAGATGAGGCCATGCCCATTTAAATGAGGCCACACCCATTTAGATGAGGTCATGCCCTCTTGCTGGGTGCGCGCGCACGTTTTGTTTTTTTATCTAGGTGTGTGTGGGGGGACGACGACATTTTTTTATGTCATGGGGGGGGCGCATTTTTAATTCTCGCACTGGGAGCCAAATTGGCTAGAAACAGCCCTGCCTAAGGGCCATAGCTAAGGGTTCAAGGGCAATGGCAATGAGGAGTGGGGAAAGCGGGCAGCCCTGTCGTGTCCCTTTTTCTATGATGAAAGGATCAGAAAGAAAGCCATTACAAGAGATCTGGGTAGCAGGAAATGAGTACAGGATTTGTATAGCACGGATAAAGGTTTCTGGGAAGTGAAAGTGACGTAAAGTGGCATATAAGTGTGGCCATTCAACAAGCTCGAAGGCTTTTTCTGCATCTAGGGATAGGATGGCATTACCAGAAGGGGAAACAGAATGTTGGCAGGTGGAAAAGGCCTGCAATCACCTTCCTCACATTGACCACTGAGTGCCAGCTGGATATAAAGCCAGTTTGGTCAGGGTGAACAATGTGAGGAAGTAGAATTTTAAGGCGATCTGCTAGAATCTTAGCTAATAATTTATAATTGAGATTTAACAGGGATATCGGCCAGTAGGAGCCCGGGAGGGATAGATCCCTTCCAGGTTTAGGAAGCAATTTGAGAATAGCTGAATTAAAATGGGGAGGGGGTGCATCAGTTGATAACAAAGAGTTGAATACATCCATGAGAACACCGCTAATTTTAGGAAGCAGCAGTTTATAAAATTCGCTACTGTATCCATCAGGGCCTGGTGCTTTGTTGGGCTTCAACTGTTTAATTGCCAGCTATACCTCATCTAAGATGATCGGGGCTTGAAGTACTGAGGCCATCTGTGAGAGAAGGGAAGGGCAGAGAGTCCCAGAAAAGAGGACAGTTGGTGTACACTGAAGTATGATCAGAAGAAGGGAAAGAGGGAGGAGGAGACGTAGATGCCAGGGGAGGAGGTGTCAAAGAAGAGGCAAGGGGAGCGTTGCCGGGGACTGCTGTAGAGTAAAGATTTTTGCAAAAAAGTTGCATAATGTGGGCAATTTGTTCGTGGAAGTCAGTGTGCCTTGCTGTGTGTGATGGGGGTGAACAACTGCAGGAGAAATGGTGCCTTGCAGCAGGTTAGAAAGTAAGCATCCAGACTTGTTGCAAAATCTGTGAAACTTGTGGTGGATCGAGAAAAGATATCTGTCACCCATCTCAGTCAAGAAGAACCCATCGAAATGAGTCTTTGAAAGAAGGTAGGCTTGCTTCGTGGGGGGGGGGGGGGCAGTTTATATAGCTGAAAGGCCTTGGATAGAGAATCCTGGAGCAACTGGTATTGGGCAGAGTATTTATTGGAAGCTGCATCGAATGAGATAATTGCCCCTCTGAGTACAGCCTTCATCGACATCCAAAACAAGGATGGATCTGACTGCACATGCTCAGAGTTAGTCGTGCAAAAATCCGCCAATGCAGCATCCAAGAAGGATTTAAATGTAGAGGAACGACACAATCTGGAGGGGTACTTTCACAACTTAGATGAGCCCTGTTCATCAGGGAAATGAATAGTAGATGAAACCAAAGCATGGTCAGAGAGGGAGATAGGGACAATATTGCAATCAGTGACTTGAAGGAACCTGAGTGTGAGAGACAAAAAGGTAATCTATGCGGGAGAGAGCCATGCACCGCTGAGAGACCGGTAAAATCCCTATCAGTCAGGTGTAAAGCGCGCCATAAATCCACAACCTGTAGCATTTTTGAAAAAAGGGGGACACCCACCTTGGGGAGGGAGGGAGGAGCTCCACGCACCATCGATTTATCCAATAATTGGGAAGAAACCAAATTGAAATCTCCCCCAATAATAAGATTATCCCCCATAGAAGGGGGTCAAAAGAGTAATCAGCTGTTGAAAAAAGGACCTAGAGTAAGGGGGGTGTGTGTGTGTGTGTGCATATACATTAACTAGAGTAAACCACCTGCCTAGCATACCAACAGAATCCACAACAAATCTACCATGGTCGTCAGCATTCACGTGCAGAATTTCAAAAGGGAGGTAGCGTCTAATCAGGATGGCTACACCACGGGTTCTGGAATTGTAAGAAGAAGAAGAAGCTAATACTGACCACCCAAACATACCCAATTTTGCCGTCTCAGGGGTGGTTAGGTGTGTTTCCTGGAGAAATTCCACATCCATGCCGCTCTTCTGCAAATAGAGCAGAAGTTTCCTCCTTTTTGCCGGGGAATTAATTCAACCGACATTCCACATAGCGCAGTGTAGATCAGGCATCAATCAAGGAATCGGAATAAAAAATAAAAAGACTGCCAGTACATAAACCCAGTACATCATCTAACATACCTGTAAGGCAGAAGATAGTTCAGAAGGGGAAAGGTAAGGAAGGCAGGAGAATAGGAACACAACAAGAGGCAAGTGGGAAATGGGGGGGGGATAAAGGTAAGAAAAAGCAAGCAAACGCACGCTTTTCATGCTGGACTTCCTAAATGTAAAAGGAGGAATAACATAGCAACAACTACCCTCATCCGACGGGAAACAACAGATCCGTTCCCACCACCCCCAGATAAGGGAAACTGAGGCCTGGAGACCTCCACAGTGACAAAGAAAAAATAAACATAGAAAATATGTTTCATAAGAACCAACAGTATGCTGTAAACATATACATAAATATTAAATGGGTAATCCGCCAGCGGGTGTACACACACAATACACCATAATCAATCATAATGAGAAATGGAGAAAAGGCGTTAGTATAGTAGTAGGCCAGGAAAAGATGCTGTATGGGGCAAGAGATATCACCCTACAGAGTCGGATATTTCATCTCTGGCCTGGGAGAGTTCCTGGAGGTAGGCAATGGCATCAGGTGAGTTAGAGAAATCTTTGCAAGAGGTCCCATCATATATACGAAGCCTGGCGGGGTACAGTAATTAAAATTTGCGTCCCTCAGCCACGAGACGGGAGCAAACAGGTGAAAAGGACTTCCTAACCCTTACTTTTGTTAAAAGGTAGACGTTAACTTATGATTATACCATTATAAAAATCAGTGACATGGAAATGTCACAATATCTAATGGCAAATTCTGAAACTTCACTTTATGTAGATGGTAGTAGGTAACTTTGTTTATATCTGTAGAGCTAATATGTTATTTCTGTGCATTTCTTATCTTCACATTATTTTCTTAAATTTTAGAAAAAACAGTTGCAGCGTCATTTATGGTGGATAAAATCCCTTTGTTTTTTTAATAGCAATCTGGCTTTCTGAATGTCTCCCAACATTTGAAAACGCAAGACAAGGTGAAATATACAGAAAAACTCTTATTTTTTTCTTTCTTTTCTTAATGTTAGTCTATACCTAGAGTTGTAAGTAGCACTCCTTTACTCATAATTTTCAATACAGTCACCAACCCATATATAGCAAGGCATACCTCCCAACATTTTGATCCGGTTAGGAGGGACACCATGGCGTAGCGAAGCCGTGCCTGCCTGAAAAGGGGGTGTGACCTACAGAAAAGGGGGCATGGCTTCATGGGAGTGCCGCAATTGCGAGCCATGCCCCATTTTCCGGCACTGTGGGGGCATGGCCAATGCTCTGTGAGCTGCTTGCATGCCCCCAGTCCCTCTGACTCCTGTGAATAGACGCTGTGCGCATGCGGACAGCGTTTATTTACCGCTGCTCTGCTAGGCAGAACAGTGACTACAGCATACCTTCCAACTGTCCTGATTTTTGCGGGACAGTCCCAATTTTTGTGGGACAGTCCCTTTTTTGGGGACTGTCCCGCTGTCCCACACGCAGGCAGCAGTGTCCCGCGGTGGGGGGGGGGGAGTTGGGAGGCTCCTGTCATCGCTGGAGTGCTGGTCATGCCCCTTTTAGTGATAACAAACAACTGCCCACCCCCCAAAAAAACGGGACTGTCCCGCGAAAATCATGACAGTTGGGAGGTTGAGCAAAGCCACATTATGGGCCACATGGGCTTGAGGCTTGAAACATGGAAGGTCCTAAACTGAGAAGGTGGTGGTGGTGAAGGTGATGGGGGGGGGGGGTGACCAGTGCTGCATGGCTGTGGCCAGAGCCACATGGGCGTGTAGTGTACACACCTTACCCTATCAGTTCCACTGTCTCCCTAAACACATAGAATATAAACAGTGAAAACATTTTTTACGGCCAAACTAGAAAAACTATTTTAATACTTACGATTTATGGCCGACTGCGTGGAGAGCTAGGCAGTTGTTCATCATCATGCTGCCATGGTGATGGGCCTATTTTTATGTGGAGGCCTGAAGCTGTAGCTCCATCTGCCACATTGTTAATATGAATATGGCCCTGCTATAAGGAGAAATCTAAATAATAACAAATTTCTAATTTGATATTTCAGAGAACATATTTGATGCAGAAATCACAATCCTCTTGTATTGATTTTTGTTCCAAGAATTTTTGTTTTCTTACCTAACCTGGCTGCGATCTATTACAAAGCTTTTAAGCCTACATTTTATAAGGCATAAGTATTAACTGAATTTTAGATATGTGTGGGTAGTCCCAACTTTTGTTTCCATGTATAACTGATATGAATCTTATACTATCATATTACCATGCTTGCCTTCCCTTCCACACTGTCTGGGATACTCCCTAATCCCGATGAGTTCTCCCGGAACAGTAGACCAACCTCCATCACTAAAGTAAATCAACAGATTTTAATGACTATGGGGGAGATTTATAAAAATTTGGAGAGAGATAAAGTGGAACGAGAAAAAGTACCAACCAATCAGCTCCTAACTGTAATTTTTCAAACACATCCTGTAACATGGCATTTAGGAGCTGTATTTTATCTCTCAACAAACTTTGAATAATCTCTCTCTATATATCAGTGCCAGCACCACATTCATTGCAATAAACTGTAGGGGTCTCAGAGGTGGGATACCCCCGAAGTACTCTTCTTCAGGAGATGGAGTTTTGCTTTTGTACTATTTTGAAACTAAAAACCCTTAGCTGGAATAAGAAAATACAGTATATTAATAGTTTCAGTATGTACAGTGCAATAATACCCCTTTCAGACAGAAACAGAAATTACCGGGTGAAGCAGTTCCACCCAGTAATTTCATGAAACATGTGGGTCCTTTTTCTGTGTGAAAGGGTCGACCTGGAATCTACCAGGGTCGGAGACACAGGAATTTTGACACGGGTTGACCCTTTCACACTGACAAAATACCTGTGTTGATCTGCAAATTACTGTATCGAAATTCTTGAGCCGGTAATTTGCATGTATGTGTGAAGGGGGGGTAGGGGGGAGGGGGGGTCAGGCAGGTACCGGTAAAACAGGCCCGGGACTTTCAGACTTTTCTGTCTGAAAGTGGTATAAAGGGGGGTACACACGGAGAGATTCGTTCTTAAAATCTAAGCAATCTGACTTGGCCTTAAGGCTGCTAAATTGCTTGTATTTCTAATGGTCAATTTAAAAACAAACGCTAGCTAAATTGCAGTTTTTTAGTTAGCGTAAACAGATCATATTTGTACAATCGGATCACGTCAGTCATCTTTAACTAGAAAAACATCATTAAAACTTTTTTTTCTTTTTGGCTATAGAGTGGGGACAAAATTCAGAATTAACCAGAATTCTTTCATCTCTCAGGTTCATATCTAGCGTTCTCTGCTCTCTGACCTATTTTATCTCTGCAAAACGTTTTACATTATGAGAAACTCCGCAGCTACAGGAAATATTTCTTTTTATCCTATAATAATATGACAAAAATATAGCTGTATGATGAAGACTTAGAAGCAGGTCTGCTGTTATCTGACCTACATATCAGATTCTTTGTGGGTGTTTGTTCTATTTCTTCCTATTTAAATACATGTCAGCCTGTGTGTAGCAGGCAGACTGCTAATGATCATCCCTTTTGCAGATAACAGCTGGGTGCCTTCAGACGTCCTGTGACTCCTGTACAAGTTCATGATACGACTGAGAAGAAGAGCACATTTATCAATAAATACTTTGTCATCACAGATTTTTTTTTTCTTTGCCAAATCTACATTCCTTAGCTCTTCAGACCTTATGTAAATACTTCCGGTTCCTGTAAGCATTCCTCTGCCTGACAGCTCTCCACAAGCTGCTAAACATAAGTAACTAGGAGAAAGCTGCAGGACCGTGGTGGGAAGGGATGAGCGTGGGACAGAGCTGCTGATGGCTTGTACACCTGTCACAATGGAAAGCTGCTGTAGGCAGCTGGCTGCACAGTAGAAGGCACACACAGGCTGTTGGCACATGTCAGCTAATCTCAGCATGACTTGTACCTCCTGCTCCTAGAACATGATACTGGCTGCTGCTGCTGCTGCTATTTGCCTGTTCCTGGTACCACTGGCTTTCCCCCAACAGTTGCGCAAATCCAAGAATTGCGCAGTCGAGCTGGAAAAGGCAGAGTGTAGAAAGCTGTTAAACATCCGCCTCAGTTTTGAAGAAGTAAGTAAGCCAATATTGTCCAGCTTCATATATATGATATTTTATATATTGTTAGATACTTTAGCCACATATATATGTTATTAGATTGCTGAAATGGATAATTTCACTGTTGTTGTTTTTGCAGGACGGGATGAATCATAATTATCGAATTCTCATTTACAAAAATCATTTTCAAAAACTAAATGTAAGTTTGTTATTGTTGATCAAAGCGCTGTTTATTCAACAAAGTCACATTGGCGACTGTTTTATACCATGACATCTTTTTTTTTATTTTTGTAAGATTGCTGTAACTGTAGTCATTCTCTCTACTTAAGAGTGACTGTACTAATTATTTCATATTAACTTGTACAAATATCTGTAGTTGCCAATATTTTAACTTATTTGTCAAATATACTTTGTTTTTGGGGAGGTTAGTCGAGGGGCCAAATGAATTAGCTGGTGAGTTATGGCAAGACAAATTGTCACTTGCGGCACCTCACGGGTCATTGCATTTGGCCCTATGTGGGTTATGCAAAGTAGACCGTACATTGGGCCTTATTCAGAGCTGATTTTCCCACAGGTGAGTTGTGGATGACTGAGCATATGCTGCGATGGTCTAGTGGCTGGGCTTCAGGAGAGGATTTATTCGCAAAGTGGTTGACAGTCTGGCACAGCTTGTGGGTGCTGCGGCAATGGGGGTGTGGTGACTCAAGTGCAGGTGTTGTCTGGACATATTCAGTGCATGCTTCTGTCTGCAACTACGATCCCATATGCAGTAGAAACGGCGCCGGTGTCTTACCTCCTGCAGCCATGTTGCATGACCATAGGGATACCCAGTACTCCCATAATCGAGTGATCTGTGACAGATTTGTGCAGCTGCCGGTGGGCTTCTCAGTACATTTCCAAGCAGCTGCAGAATTAGCATATATTCACATATTAGCTGCCAGACGTTATCGTTAGAGATGAGCGGGTTCGGTTTTACTCGGTTTTACTCGGATTTACTCGGTTCTCAAAACGGCATCTTATTGGCTCACGGATGTCACGTGTTTTGGATAGCCAAAAGAAAAAATCCGGATAAAACCGAACTGGCGTTAATTCTGGCGGTAAATCCGAACCCGCTCATCTCTAGTTATCGTACATCTCTGAAACAGGCCCATTGTCATAACACAGTTAAATCCGTGCTAATTAATATTATGGCACAAACCTAATTGTGAAAAATGATGAGGAATAAATCAAGGATACAAATTTAGGGAAGCGTTACTGAGCATTTGAAAACAGCAACTGAGATTGTCACTGAAAATTATAGTATGGACAATTGATGGGCTTCATATACGTAGGGTGGTATCCAATTAGCTGTGATAACGTGATCCGCGATCATGGCCAATGTTATCGCACTTATCTCTTGAAAAATCGGATTATCGCAGCCTGCACACTCCCATTTATCGCACCTATCCTATTCCAAAATGGCGATAACGGGAATCGCACGATAATTCTAGTCAGCAAAAGCTGAAATAAGTATATTAGAAAGTGGGGAAATTTTCCTGTACCGCCAAAAAAAGACAAACTAACATAGGAAAACATTATAGAAGACTATTAGTGGTCATAGTAAAACTATTTGGTGTCATTAAATTGGGTCAAATGGCTGTTATATGCATTTTGTTTTTTAAAGGTGGAAAAAATGATAGAAATATATTTTTTTCCGCAAAATAAGTGCTTTCACTAAATTTGGGGTACATAAAAATGGGTATATGTTTGGGTAATTTTAAGAGACTTTAAAAAAAAAAAGTGGAAACAGACCGATTACGCTTACCTGCAAGCCTAAAACATTTGTCCCACTCATAAAGCACCCGAATATACCTGTCCCATACTTTGTACCCCAGTTGTTGTCACTTTGCATCTTTTGTCCCCAAAAATTACATGTCATTATTGGCTAATTAAAAATAATAAAAAACTTCTGTGTACTTTCTTGTAACCTGCTCAGAGATGGTGAAGAGAAATCCGTGATAAGCCCTATGAGAACTTATCACCGATAACTTATCACCGATAATAGTATATCGAATTATTGCATTAATTTATTGCGAAACTGCGATATTGCGGCAAATTGGCTATACCCCTTAGGCTAATTGTAGGAGCTTGCATTATATCTTAAGGTGTGTAGTGTATAGTGAGATAAATCTGTAAGATTTTGACTATATAGTCGAAATCTTAAGGAAAGTTAGTGCATATCTCAAGGTGTTAGGCAGCTTGCGATACCGATTCGATCCTGTTGCACACTCCCGTGGGGTCGGTATCACAAGGGTAGATAGACTGTGCAAGTAAGTCAATCTTGACTATCTAGTGTACTGTGTAGTACAAAGTATAGTCAAAATTGGCACTTAGTTAAAATCTTACATAGACAAAATCTCAAGAACAGATAGTCAAAATCTATACTATCTGTGCCAAGGGCGTAGTTACCAAAGGTGCAGGGAGTGCAGCTGCTATGGGGCCCATATCTGAGAGGGGCCCACTTTGGGTGATATGTAGGGGCCCTTACAAATGTTTGCCTTGGGGCCTACAATATACCTAGTTATGCCCCTGGACTTACTCATTACAATGTGGTATAAAATTAATTGGAGGGCATTATAATGTTACATAATCAGAACTGGGAATCTGTAATGTGGTACAATATGAAGTGGAGACACTGTAGTGTGGCATAATATGAACTGAGGGTGCTGTAATGTGACATAATGTGAACTGGGGACACTGCATGTCACAATGTGACTTGGGGTCACTGTGTTGGATAATGTGTACTGGCAGCCCTACAATGAACTAGGGAACTACTAAGGTCATAAAATAAATTAGGGCCCTGTGATGGCGCATAGCATTAACTAAGGCACAACTATGGTTCAAAAAATGAACTAGGGCACTATTATGGGGCTTAAAATGAACAACTGCTGCTGATAGGGATCTCTCTAGAAGCATTGGGACAGGGGTCCCTTCAAAATGGGCTATGGGGCCCACAAAGTTCTGGCTACGCCTCCCTGATCTGTGCTATCTGGGCTCTGGGGGAGTTCAAGGGAAATCACATAGTCAAAATCGGGCATAGCAAGCATCTCACAGTGTGTACACACCTTTAGATCACTTGTCTGCCAAACCAGATGCAATATAAGTGCACCATAATAAATAATTCTTGTCATCCTCATGCTATATATAATAATAGATGTAGTATATATACATATTTTATTGTAGTATTAATGTAATACTTTTACATTTCACAAATATTATAGCTCTTTATTTTCAGAATTGTTACAATATTTTAAGCTGGTTTAGATACGAGTATTTGAAGAGGGTGGTGGTTTAGCACCCTCCTCTTTAACATGTCGTTAATGCCGTTTTCAGACATACAGATGGGTCCACGGTTATCTTGACTAGTTTTCTGCACCTAGGCACAATATGATTTATTAGCATAGACCCTTCATCTATTGTTCTCAACTGCAATACAATACAGAGAACAATATAGCAGGGGGTTTAGTCATTACAGCAGGGGATTAAGTCCGACTGGCCAGTCTCAGTTAATCCTATTAAAGGTCAAGATAAATGTGGACCCATCTGTATGACCCGGAAATTTGCAGTGTCTAGCAAGCTGGCAAATTGCCAGGTCTCCACTCCATGACCCTGGTTAGGAGCAGGGTCGTGGACCTGGGAATCAGTCCCGGGTTGTTTCCTTACACATATGCAGAAATCCTGGGTTGATGTGCGTTCACATGTAAAAACTCGTGATATAGCATGAAAGAGGTATAACTGAACTGAAGAATGATTTTACACAGTGGTGTAACTGCAGAGGATGCAGGGGGTGTATCTCCTGCTTGTCCTCCCCTCTTCCTCTCTCCCCCTCCCACCCTGATACTCTCTCCCTTGCTCTCTCTCTCTCTCTCTCTGACACACTCTCACTCACTTTCTCTCTCTCTCTCTCTCTCTCTCTCTCTCTCTCTCTCTCTCTCTCTCTCCTAAGACTCTCTCCCTCTCTCTCCCTGACACTATCACTCTCTCCCTGACAGTCTCTCTCTCTTTCCCTGATACTACCCATTCTCTCTCTCTTTCTCCCACCCTGACACTGTCTCTCTCTCTGACACTGTCTCTCTCCCCCTCTCCATCCGTGACACTCCCTCTCCCTGACACTGTCTCTCTCTCCCTTTCTCTGACATACACTCTCTCCCTCTCTTTCTCTCTCTCCTTGACACTCTCACTCTCTTTTGATCCTCACTCTTTCTCCCATCCTCCCTCCCTGACACTCTCGCTCGCTCCCCTCTCTCCTCCTCTCTGTTCTCTCTTTCTTTCTCTCCCTCCCTCCTTCCCTCTCTTTTTCTCTGTCTTGCTCCCCTCCCTTTCTCTCTCTCTCCCCCAACACCCCCTGTGTGTGTCTCTCACTCCCCTTACTTTCTTTCTCCTGCTCCCATAAGGGGCATTGTAGTGACAATGGCGAAGCTATTGGGCCCCAAAGTTCTAGTTAAGCTCCAGAGTTTTAATAAAGGTCAACAGAGGGGGAAAAAAAGTCTGCATGGTGCAGTGGGTTGCATGGTGGGCTCATGGACAGATTAAGAGCCACATGGGCCTGGGGCTGAAGATATTCAAGGGCCTATTGTGAGAATTGGGGAGGTGTGACAAGTGCTGTGTGGGTGTGGCCAGACCCATATGGGCGTGTACACCCCTACAATATAAGATCCAAAGTCTCCCTAAGTATGTTAAAATATAAAAATTGTATCATGTTGTGAGAAGAATAGAAATATAATCTTAATTATTATGATTTATGGCCATCTGATGGCTAGTCATCATCATGCTGCCATGATGATGGGCCTATTTTTCTGTGAAGGCCTGGAGCTGTTGCTCCATCCGCTGCATTGTTAATCTGGCCCTGGGTGGGCTGATGTTAAAATGATAGGCAACACTAACCACACCTCTTGTGTGGCACTAGCCATAACCACTCTGGTGGAGACCTGAATTGGGGGTGAAAGAGGGGGCGGGCAAAAATATTTTGCTCTGGGGCCCAAAAAGTTCTAGTTATACCCTTGGTTTTACCTGCAGCTATATTCTTAAGGTTGTCACACACCGTGCAATTATCAGCCTGATCGGATGATTATCAGCTGATTAAGCTGATAATTGCACTGTGTGTGGGGCTGAGACTAAGCAGCAATTATCACTCAGCCATGCATGAGAAATCTTCCAGCATGCCTGACAGATGCGATAATTGCTGCTCTGATCTGACAGTGGATATACTCACCATCAGACAGAGAAACCAATTATAATCTGACAGTTTATGGCAATGATAGATAATTGGTCTGGCTGCCTGATGGTGAATTTTATCTCAGTCTTTGGCCAGCATTAGGAAGTTTGTAACATGCTGTGAGATCCATATCTCTAAGTTCAATAAACCAAATTGAATGATTTCAGGATGACGTCAATATCTTACAGTTGATCAATTGGAGTGAATGAAAACACAAGTCAATCGTTTGTGTGTCAGAGATTCACTGGTCACTAATAGGTGTGCCAGCCTTTATATAGGAAAACTCATACAAAGAATTATAGAATGATACAAATGAGCATACAGAAAAACAGCTATGTCTAGAGATGTGTGAGAGCTACATGGGAGTTTAGCTTCCTAGCTGCTGACATCCCCCCTAACCTATTCTTCATTGTTCCCTGTGTATCACGAAGGCCACTCACAGTTACATATTTCTCTTACGTCCTAGAGGATGCTGGGGACTCCGTAAGGACCATGGGGTATAGACGGTTCCGCAGGAGACATGGGCACTGTAAAGCTTTAGAATGGGTGTGCACTGGCTCCTCCCTCTATGCCCCTCCTCCAGACCTCAGTTAGTTCCTGTGCCCAGTGGAGACTGGATGGACTGCAGGGGAGCTCTCCTGAGTTTCTCTGAAAAAGCTTTTGTTAGGTTTATTATTTTCAGGGAGCACTGCTGGCAACAGGCTTCCTGCTTCGTGGGACTGAGGGGAGAGAAGCAGACCTACTTAAATGATAGGCTCTGCTTCTTAGGCTACTGGACACCATTAGCTCCAGAGGGAGACGGAATGCAGGTCTCACCCTCGCTGTTCGTCCCGAAGCCGCGCCGCCGTCCTCCTCACAGAGCCGAAATATAGAAGCCGGGTGAGTATAAGAAGAAAGAAGACTTCAAAGGCGGCAGAAGACTTCAGATCTTCATGAGGTAACGCGCAGTGGTAACGCTGCGCGCCATTGCTCCCAGCTCACACACGCAGGCGCCACAGTAAGGGTGCAGGGCGCAGGGGGGGGGGGGGCGCCCTGGGCAGCATAAATATACCTCAGATAAGACTGGCAGAGTACTTATATATACTGTAGAGGCTATATAATTCCAAATCCCCCGCCAGTATAAAGATTTAGAGCGGGACCGAAGCCCGCAGTCGGGGGGCGGAGCTTGATCCTCCAGCACTAACCAGCGCCATTTTCTCCTCAGCATGCTGCAGAGAAGCGGCCCAGGACTCTCACCCTGCTGTTAGCTAGTACAGAGGGCCAAAAGGAGGGGGGGCACATTATTTGGCGCAAAAATGTGGTGTTTTTACACATATATATAAAAAGCGCTGACAGGCTGGGATTTTTGTCTCAGTGTACAGTGGTGCTGGGTGTGTGCTGGCATACTCTCTCTCTCTGTCTCTCCTAAGGGCCTTATTGTGGGTCAGTCCCCATAATATTAGGTATCCCAGTGTGTGTGGGGGTGTCAGTACGTGTGTGTCGACATGTCTGAGGTGGAAGGCTCATCTAGGGAGGAGGCAGAGCAGATGATTGTGCTGTCTCCGTTGGCACTGCCGACACCTGATTGGATGAATATGTGGAATGTTTTAAATGCTAATGTGACTTTATTACACAAAAGATTGGACAAAGCTGAGTCCAAGGAAAAAGCAGGGAGTCAATCCATAGCTTTGACTGTGTCACAGAGCCCTTCGGGGTCTCAGAAACGTCCCCTTTCACAGGTAGTAGACACTGATACTGACACGGATTCCGACTCCAGTGTCGACGATGATGATTATAAGTGGCACCCAAGGGTGGCCAAGAGTATTCAATATATGATTGTTGCAATAAATGAACGCCCTGTTTGAAAAAGCTTGGGAGACTCCAGATAAGAAACTGCAGATTCCCAAGAGAATTATTATGGCATAACCTTTCCACTCCCAGGACAGGTTAATGTGGGAATCCTCACCCACGGTGGACAAGGCTTTAATGCGCTTGTAAAAAGAGGTGGCGCTACCATCCCCTGTTACGGCAGCCCTCAAGGATCCTGCTGATCGCAGACAGGAAACTATCTTAAAATCAATTTATATACATACGGGTGCCCTACTAAGGCCGGCAGTAGCGTCGGCATGGGGTGGTAGCGCAGTTGCAGCATGGGCAGATACCTTGTCATCTGACATTGACACCCTAGATAAAGATAACATTGTTTTGACCTTGGGTCACATTAATGACGCAGCATTATATATGAGAGAAGCTGCGAGAGATATTGGGCTGTTGGGTTCAAGAGCCAATGCCATGGCAATTTCTGCTAGACGGTCCCTGTGGACCCGCCAATGGACGGGTGATGCTGATTCAAAAAGACATATTGAGACTTTGCCTTACAAAGGTGAAGTTTTATTTGGGGAGAGCCTCGCGGATCTGGTTACCACAGCTACCGCGGGTAAATCTTCTTTTTTACCTTATGTTCCCCCACAGCAAAAGAAAACACCTCAATATCAGATGCAGTCCTTCCGGTCGCATAAGTTCAGAAAGGGTCGGGGCTCTTCCTTCCTCACCAGAGGTGGAGGTAGAGGGAAAAGAGCGCATGCTACGGCTAGTTCCCAGGGACAAAATTCCTCCCCGTCCTCTACAAAATCCACTGCAGGACGCTGGGGCTCCGCTGAGGGAGTCCGCGCCGGTGGGGGCACGTCTTCGACTCTTCAGCCAAGTCTGGGTTCAGTCGGACTTGGATCCTTGGGCAGTAGAAATTGTATCCCAGGGATGCAAACTAGAATTCGAAGATGTGCCTCCTCACCGATTTTTCAGATCAGTCTTACCAGTTTCCTCCCCAGAGAGGGAAACAGTGGCAGCTGCCATACAGAAACTGTATCATCAGTAAGTGATTATCAAGGTTCCCCCTCTACAACAGGGGAAGGGTTTTTATTCAAGCCTTTTTGTGGTCCCGAAACCGGATGGCTCGGTCAGGCCCATTATGAATCTAAATTCCCTGAACCTATATCTGAAAAGGTTCAAATTCAAGATGGAATCTCTCCGGGCAGTGATCTCCAGCCTGGAAGGGTTTTTTTTATGGTGTCATTAGACATAAAGGATGCATACCTACATGTCCCCATTTATCCTCCTCATCAGGCATACCTGAGATTCGCTGTACAGGATTGTTATTACCAATTTCAGACGTTGCCGTTTGGGTTTTCCACAGCCCCGACAAGGTAATGGTGGAAATGATGGTGCTCCTGCGCAAGCAAGGCGTCACAATTATCCCATACTTGGACAATCTCCTGATAAAGGCGAGTTCAAGGGAAAAATTGTTACAAAGCGTATCTCTCTCCCTGAGAATACTACAACAACACGGCTGGATCCTAAATCTACCAAAGTCGCAGTTGATTCCAACAACTCGACTGTCGTTTTTTTTGGACATGATTCTGGACACAGAATAACGAAAGGTCTTTCTCCCAGAGGAAAAAGCCCAAGTACTCCAGAACATGGTCAGAGACCTGTTAAAGCCAAAAAGAGTGTCAGTTTATCAATACACTCATGTATTAGGAAAGATGGTGACGGCCTAAGAGGCCATGCCACACATACTTTTCAGTGGGAACTTCTGAACAAGTGGTTAGGGTCCCACCTGCACATGCATCGGAAGATTGCCCTGTCCCCCCATGCCAGGGTCTCTCTCTCTCCTGTGGTGGCTCCAGAGTGCTCACCTTCTAGAGGGTCGCAGGTTCGGCTTTCAAGATTGGGTTCTTGTGACCACGGACGCGAGCCTCCGAGGAGGGAGAGCAGTCACACAGGGAAACAATTTTCAGGGAATATGGTCAAGCCAAGAGGCTTGCCTACACATCATTGTGCTGAAATTGAGGGCTATTTACAATGGCCTCAAACAAGCGGAGAATTTTCTTCGCAACCTACCTGTTCTGATCCAGTCAGACAACGTCACGGCCGTGGCGCATGTGAACCGCCAGGGCGGGACAAAAAGCAGAACAGAGATGGCAGAAGCCACCAGGATTCTTCGCTGGGCAGAAAATCATGTAAGCGCTCTGTCAGCGGTCTTCATTCCAGAGTGGACAACTGGGAAGCAGACTTCCTCAGCAGATACGATCTCCATCCAGGAGAGTGGGGACTTCATCAGGAAGTATTTACAGAGGTGACAAGTCGTTGGGGACTTTCTCAATTAGACATGATGGCATCACGCCTCAACAGGAAGATTCGGACGTATTGTTCCAGGTCGAGGGACCCTCAGGCAGTGGCGGTGGACGCCCTGGTGACACCGTGGGTGTTTCAGTCGGTCTATGTGTTCCCTCCACTTCCTCTCATCTCGAAATATTGAGAATCATAAGACGAACAAGAGTGCAGACGATACTCATTGTTCCAGATTGGCCTCGAAGGGCCTGGTATGCAGATCTTCAGGGACTGCTCTCAGAAGATCGGTGGCCCCTTCCTCTCAGGGAGGACCGGCTGCTACAGAGGCCATGCGTGTTCCAAGACTTACCGTGGTTACGTTTGACGGCATGGCAGTTGAATACTAAATCCTAGCTAAAAAGGGTATTCCAGAGGAGGTCATTACTACTCTTATTAAAGCTAGAAAAGATGTTACAGCGAAACACTATCACCGTATCTGGAGAAAATATGTGTCTTGGTGTGAAGCCAAGGATGCTCCTACTGAGGATTTCCAACTAGGACGTTTTCTCCATTTTCTACAGACAGGAGTGGATATGGGCCTAAAGTTAGGCTCAATTAAGGTGCATATTTCTGCCTTATCCATATTCTTTCAGAAGGAATTGGCTTCTCTCACAGAAGTCCAGACTTTGGTAAAAGGAGTGTTGCACATGCCCCCAGTGGCACCATGGGACCTTAACGTGGTGTTAAGTTTCCTTGAGTCACACTGATTTGAACCGCTTCAAACAGTTGAATTGAAGTTTCTCACTTTGAAAGTGGTCATGTTATTGGCCTTGGCATCTGCGAGGCGGGTGTCCGAGTTGGCGGCCTTGTCTTTCAAGAGCCCCTATCTAATTTTCCATGCGGATCGAGGAGAGTTGAGGACTCGTCCTCAATTTCTGTCTAAAGTGGTTTCGTCATTTCATATGAACCAACCTATTGCGGTGCCTGTGGCTACGGGATCTTTGGAGAATTCCAAGTCCCTTGATGTAGTCAGGGCCTTAAAGATTTATTTAGCCAGAACGGTTACGGTTAGGAAAATAGATGCATTGTTTGTCCTGTATGCAGCCAACAAGGTTGGCACTCATGCATCTAAGCAGACTATTGCTCGCTGGATCTGTAACTCGATTCAGCAGGCTCATTCTACGGCTGGATTGCCGGTACCAAATTCAGTAAAGGCCCATTCCACTAGGAAGGTGGGCTCTTCTTGGGCGTATGCCCGAGTCGTCTCGGCATTACAGCTTTGCCGAGCAGCTACTTGGTCGGGGTCGAACACTTTTGCTAAGTGCTACAAGTTGATACCCTGGCTGATGAGGACCTCGTGTTTGCTCAGTCGGTGCTGCAGAGTCATCCGCACTCTTCCGCTCGTTCTGGAGCTTTGGTATAAACCCCATGGTCCTTACGGAGTCCCCAGCATCCTCTAGGACGTAAGAGAAAATAAGATTTTAAACCTACCGGTAAATCTTTTTGTCCTAGTCCGTAGAGGATGCTGGGCGCCCGTCCCAGTGCGGAAACATTCTGCAAGACTTGTATATAGTTATTGCATACTTAAGGGTTAAGTTACAGTTGAGATCGGCCTCTGGCTGATACTGTTTTGTTCATACTGTTAACTGGTTATTGTATACCATGTTGTATGGTGTGGGCTGGTGTGTATCTCGCCCTTAGATAACAAAATCCTTTTCCTCGTACTGTCAGTCTCCTCTGGGCACAGTCTTAACCGAAGTCTGGAGGAGGGGCATAGAGGGAGGAGCCAGTGCACACCCATTCTAAAGCTTTACAGTGCCCATGTCTCCTGCGGAGCTGTCTATACCCCATGGTCCTTACGGAGTGCCCAGCATCCTCTACGGACTAGGATAAAAAGATTTATCGGTAGGTTTAAAATCTTATTTTTATCTTATATGATACTAATGGAACTATCTACTGTGAGAAATCATGTCTTGTGTTTTTAATAATTCTTTACTTAAAGCTGTCTTGCATAAAATAACGTGTTTGCCTTCCAAGATGGAGTCTGTATGGGCAACTTCAAATATCAGATTTATCAATGGAAACTACTGTAAGACAAAGGGTTAAACACTCAATGTAATTAAAATGCTGTATAATATACATACTTATACAGTATCTATGGCTATAAAAATGATGGAGTTTGCATATGAGTCAGAGCTCATTCAGATCTAGTGCCCCTCCTTTACCCATTTTCATTTGGCTGGATCTATATTCTGATTATGCTTAATCCGTTCTGCCATACCAATGATGTGTATGTTGTCAGTAGAGATTAGCGGGACCAGATCCTTTGAATCCGACAGGACCAAATTTTGGTTTATGGCGTACTGTACTAGTTGGAGCTCAAATATGCATGCTACATTAAAAACCCAGATTGAGGTAAAGCATAATTTTCCCATAATTCTCAGATCTCATGTGTTTTAGATTGTATAAAAAGGGCTCCATCCCATTTTCATGTACCATTTTAACAATAACAAGTATATGGAGAGGGTCTGCCTTCTGTAATGGTGTTGGCAACTCCACATCGTCAAGATTTGGAGAGGTTACACTTTTGACCAGCGGTGGGTCTGTGGGGAAAGGGTGTTGGGCAATCACCCCTCTTAATCCCTATAACACTTCTCCCCTGCCCAATAACGCTGGGCAATGGGTAGCAGCGCAGTGCCACATGATGCAGAGAGAGAGAGGAGACTGCTGCTGCTCAGCCCTCTGGTAACTGCCATTGAGGAACACTTTTCAGTTAGCTCTCACTGTCAGTTGTCTCGGCTCATACTTACCCCCTGCTTCTCTCCATTGCTTCCCGGCTACACACCTTTTAGTAGCACACCAGCGGTGCTTTGCTGGATTGCAGAACTAAAACTATATATACTGTACTCCTGCCATAGTACTTGTGTTCTTGCCTATATACACTAGGGGGTAAATTTACTAAGATGGGAGTTCTATTTAAGATGGGATGTTGCCCATAGCAACCAATCAGATTCCAGGTATAATGGGGGTAATTCCAAGTTGATCGCAGCAGGAAATTTTTTAGCAGTTGGGCAAAACCATGTGCACTGCAGGGGGGGGGGGGCAGATATAACATTTGCAGAGAGAGTTAGATTTGGGTGGGTTATTTTGTTTCTGTGCAGGGTAAATACTGTCTGCTTTATTTTTACACTGCAATTTAGATTGCAGATTTAACTCACCACACCCAAATCTAACTCTCTCTGCACATGTTATATTTGCCTCCCCTGCAGTGCACATGGTTTTGCCCAACTGCTAAAAAATGTCCTGCTGCGATCAACTTGGAATTACCCCCAATGTTCTAGAGGGTGCTAGATAAATGAGAAGTAGAATCTGATTGGTTGCTATGGGCAATATCCCATCTTAAATAGAACTCCCATCTTAGTAAATTTACCCCTAGGTGTACAAACATCCTAGGCCAGTGATTCCTAAATGATTTTGAATCATGGCACCCTGGAGCATCAGAATGTTTTTTTCATGGCACCCCTAGGCCAAAAGTTTCTTTTTGAGAAATTTTGAAAGAAATATTGTGTTTAGAGATGTGCACCGGATATTTTTCGGGTTTTGTGTTTTGGTTTTGGATTCGGTTCCGCGGCCGTGTTTTGGATTCGGACGCGTTTTGGCAAAAGCTCCCTGAAAATTTTTTGTCGGATTCGGGTGTGTTTTGAATTTGGGTGTTTTTTTTCAAAACCCCCTCAAAAACAGCTTAAATCATAGAATTTGGGGGTAATTTTGATCCTATAGTATTATTAACCTCAATAACAACAATTTCCACTCATTTCCAGTCTATTCTGAACACCTCACACCTCACAATACTATTTTTAGTCCTCAAATTTGCACCAAGGTCGCTGGATGACTAAGCAAAGCGACCCAAGAGGGCAGCACAAACACCTGGCCCAACTAGGAGTGGCACTGCAGCGTCAGACAGGATGGCACTTAAAAAAATTGGCCCCAAACAGCACATGATGCAAAGAAAAGAGAAAAAGAGGTGCACTGTGGTCGCTGGACGGCTAAGCTAAGCGACAGAAACACCTCAATATCACAGGAATTATTCATTCTTCTAATCAATGGTATTATTGGTCCAAATCACTGGAAGAAAATGACAAAATCACTGGAATTATTTGTTCTAATCAATGGTATTATTGGTCCAAATCACTGGAAGAAAATGACAAAATCACTGGAATTATTTGTTCTAATCAATGGTATTATTGGTCCAAATCACATGAAGAAAATGACAAGATCACTGTAATTATTCGTTCTAATCAATGGTATTATTGGTCCAAATCACTGGAAGAAAATGACAAAATAACTGGAATTATTCGTTCTAATCAATGGTATTATTGGTCCAAATCACTGGAAGAAAATGACAAAATCACTGGAATTATTCGTTCTAATCAATGGTATTATTGGTCCAAATCACTGGAAGAAGACTGAAGTTTTTGAGATTATGGAGACATAATGTTTTTGAATATAAATCCTAAAGCAGGTGGTGTATTAGAGCAAAAGAGTGCAAGAGACCAGCCATGCAGTTTCTGAAATATTATGACAAAATGTTACTGTATTTCATAAGCACTCATTCCTAACTCTGCTAAGTACTGTTTGGTATACTGTATCTGGCTTCCATGAGGTAGTTGTCCATTATTTCAGCTTCCATTGACCTTTTTGAAAGCGGTAGAAGTTATCGATTCTTTTTTTTATTTTTATTTCCCCCTATTTTTAATTTTCTCCTGCATAGCCCAGTAAAATGTTGCAATGTTAAGTATTGACTTGTGCCTTCTGGGGGTCCACTTCTTCACCAAACCCAGCCAAATCTCATCCTGATTCCTAACCCTCTGTTCCACGTTCTCTATGTACCCCATCTGTGTCACCCATGTCTGTCTACCTCTCCCCTTTAGATTGTAAGCTTTCACGAGCAGAGCCCTCTTCCCTCATGTGCTTATATACTGTTGGTCACCAAAATGCTGCACTGTAATACTATATATACTGCTCACAAAATGCAGCACAGATATGGAATGGATACTTGCAGTGAAACAGAGCTGCAAGATACAGCAATGGCCTACTGTACAACTATATACTGTTAGACACCAAAATGATGCACTGTAATACTATATATACTGCTCACAAAAATGCAGCACAGATATGGAATGTATACTTGCAGTGACACAGAGCTGCAAGATACAGCAATGGCCTACTGTACAACTATATACTGTTAGTCACCAAAATGCTGCACTGTCTGTAATACTATATATACTGCTCACAAAAATGCCGCACAGATATGGAATGGATACTTGCAGTGACACAGAGCTGCAAGATACAGCAATGGCCTACTGTACAACTATATACTGTTAGTCACCAAAATGCTGCACTGTAATACTATATATACTGCTCACAAAAATGCAGCACAGATATGGAATGGATACTTGCAGTGACACAGATCTGCAATATACAGCAATGGCCTACTGTACTGTACTACTATAATTATTATATACTGGTGGTCCCCAGTCCCCACAATGCAGCACACTGATCAGATATTTGCAGCACACTGAGCACAGATATGGAGCGTTTTCAGGCAGAGAACGTAGATATTTTCAGCACACTGAGCACAGATTATTTGCAGCACACTGAGCACAGATATTTGCAGCACACTGAGCACAGATTATGGAGCTTTTCAGGGAGAGAACGCTGCCACGTCCTCTCCGTTCAATCTCCAATGCACGAGTGAAAATGGCGGCGACGCGCGGCTCCTTATATAGAATACGAATCCCGCGAGAATCCGACAGCGGGATGATGAAGTTCGGGCACGTTCTGGTTAACCAAGCAAGGCGGAAAGATCCGAGGCTACCTCGGACCTGTGTAAAATTGGTGAAGTTCGGGGGGGTTCGGATCCCGAGGAACCGAACCCGCTCATCTCTAATTGTGTTTATATGTCATCCTTAGGTTCAATTAGGTGGTGATGGACAAAATTTGCTTCTGTGTGTCCACATATTTTATGATTGTCAGCCAACAGCACTGGTTTTGCCTATTGCATTGACGATAAATTATTTAAACTGGTTCTGGACCACCAATCCAAGGCACACCTGCAAGTGTCCTAAGGCTCCCCTGCAAGTGTCCTGAGGCACCCCAGGGTGCCAGTGCACACTGTCCTAGGCCATATATTGCATTGTAAACTGTTGTATATGATTAAACTCACTAAATGGTAACAAAAATGGATGTCTGTATTTTTGTATTTGCACCATTAACTTTACGGGTGTAAGACTACACAGGAAAATATATTAACAACTTGAACATTTTTATTGTAATCATGCAGAACTTGTTGAGGGTTTTTTTTCAAGTGAATTAAGAACCATCCAGTTTTGTTATTTATAGACATATGATGGAAACGTACCTGAATTGTTCTCTAGTACTTTACCGGAGTATGATGATGTTATCAAAGTTTTCAATTTAAAAAAAGTAAAAAAAAAGCTTTCCTTCTCATAGTCTACGAGAACACTGGGGAGAAGTAGCAAGCCTTGTAGAGATATAGTGGAGACTTTGTGTAAAGTAGCCACCCTAACCTCTCCACTCCATTATGTCCTCAATGCTACTGCTTGCGTTATTTTCCTCTACAAACAAACTGATTCCTCTACTGGAACTCTCTTCCTCATCCTATCAGACTCTCCACCTCTGTCCCAAGCTGAAGACAGTCTCTCAAAACCCACTTCTCCTTCCAGCGCTAATTCTAACCAATTGTTCTATTCTCCCTGCTCACACTCTTCCCTCTGTGTCACCCTTGTCTGTCTGCCCCCCCCCATTTAAGACTTTCAGCTCTCACAAGCAGGGCCCTCTTACCTCATGTGCTTCTTCCTTCCAATGTTGGCAAATACAAATTATTTTAATGTGATATGATTTTATTTTAAATTTGAGCATTGACCCAATAAACTTATTAAAGTTTAACTACCAACTAGAGATGAGCGGGTTCGGTTTCTCTGAATCCGAACCCGCCCGAACTTCATGGTTTTTTTCACGGGTCCGAGCAGACTCGGATCCTCCCGCCTTGCTCGGTTAACCCGAGCGCGCCCGAACGTCATCATGACGCTGTCGGATTCTCGCGAGACTCGGATTCTATATAAGGAGCCGCGCGTCGCCGCCATTTTCACACGTGCATTGAGATTGATAGGGAGAGGACGTGGCTGGCGTCCTCTCCATTTAGATTATAAGAGAGAGAGATTTACTGGAGCTTAGGACTAGGAGGAGTACTGTAGAAGTGTAGAGAGTGCAGAGAGTTTACTAGTGAGTGACCACCAGACAGTGCAGTTTATTTAATATATCCGTTCTCTGCCTGAAAAAAGCGATACACACAGTGACTCAGTCACATACCATATCTGTGTGCACTGCTCAGGCTCAGCCCAGTGTGCTGCATCATCTATATATATTATATATCTGTCTGACTGCTCAGCTCACACAGCTTATAATTGTGGGGGAGACTGGGGAGCACTGCAGTGCCAGTTATAGGTTATAGCAGGAGCCAGGAGTACATAATATTATATAGTGAGTGACCACCAGACAGTGCAGTTTATTTAATATATCCGTTCTCTGCCTGAAAAAAGCGATACACACAGTGACTCAGTCACATACCATATCTGTGTGCACTGCTCAGGCTCAGCCCAGTGTGCTGCATCATCTATATATATTATATATCTGTCTGACTGCTCAGCTCACACAGCTTATAATTGTGGGGGAGACTGGGGAGCACTGCAGTGCCAGTTATAGGTTATAGCAGGAGCCAGGAGTACATAATATTATATTAAAATTAAACAGTGCACACTTTTGCTGCAGGAGTGCCACTGCCAGTGTGACTGACCAGTGACCTGACCACACTGACCACCAGTATAGTTAGTAGTATACTTATATTGTGATTGCCTGAAAAAGTTAAACACTCGTCGTGTGACTTCACTTGTGTGTTGTTGTTTTTTTTATTCTATAAAAATAAAACTCATTCTGCTGACAGACAGTGTCCAGCAGGTCCGTCATTATATAATATATAATATATACCTGTCCGGCTGCAGTAGTGATATATATATATTTTTTATATCATTTATCATCCAGTCGCAGCAGACACAGTACGGTAGTTCACGGCTGTGGCTACCTCTGTGTCTGCACTCGGCAGGCAGTCCGTCCATAATTGTATACCACCTAACCGTGGTTTTTTTTTCTTCTTTATACATACATACTACTACGACATCTCTTTATCAACCAGTCTATATTAGCAGCAGACACAGTACAGTACGGTAGTTCACGGCTGTGGCTACCTCTGTGTCTGCACTCGGCAGGCAGTCCGTCCATAATTGTATACCACCTAACCGTGGTTTTTTTTTCTTTCTTCTTTATACATACATAGTTACATAGACATCTCTTTATCAACCAGTCTATATTAGCAGCAGACACAGTACAGTACGGTAGTTCACGGCTGTGGCTACCTCTGTGTCTGCACTCGGCAGGCAGTCCGTCCATAATTGTATACCACCTAACCGTGGTTTTTTTTTCTTTCTTCTTTATACATACATAGTTACATAGACATCTCTTTATCAACCAGTCTATATTAGCAGCAGACGCAGTACAGTACGGTAGTTCACGGCTGTGGCTTCCTCTGTGTCTGCACTCGGCAGGCAGTCCATAATTGTATACTAGTATCCATCTCCATTGTTTACCTGAGGTGCCTTTTAGTTGTGCCTATTAAAATATGGAGAACAAAAATGTTGAGGTTCCAAAATTAGGGAAAGATCAAGATCCACTTCCACCTCGTGCTGAAGCTGCTGCCACTAGTCATGGCCGAGACGATGAAATGCCAGCAACGTCGTCTGCCAAGGCCGATGCCCAATGTCATAGTACAGAGCATGTCAAATCCAAAACACCAAATATCAGAAAAAAAAGGACTCCAAAACCTAAAATAAAATTGTCGGAGGAGAAGCGTAAACTTGCCAATATGCCATTTACGACACGGAGTGGCAAGGAACGGCTGAGGCCCTGGCCTATGTTCATGGCTAGTGGTTCAGCTTCACATGAGGATGGAAGCACTCAGCCTCTCGCTAGAAAAATGAAAAGACTCAAGCTGGCAAAAGCAGCACAGCAAAGAACTGTGCATTCTTCGAAATCCCAAATCCACAAGGAGAGTCCAATTGTGTCGGTTGCGATGCCTGACCTTCCCAACACTGGACGTGAAGAGCATGCGCCTTCCACCATTTGCACGCCCCCTGCAAGTGCTGGAAGGAGCACCCGCAGTCCAGTTCCTGATAGTCAGATTGAAGATGTCAGTGTTGAAGTACACCAGGATGAGGAGGATATGGGTGTTGCTGGCGCTGGGGAGGAAATTGACCAGGAGGATTCTGATGGTGAGGTGGTTTGTTTAAGTCAGGCACCCGGGGAGACACCTGTTGTCCGTGGGAGGAATATGGCCGTTGACATGCCAGGTGAAAATACCAAAAAAATCAGCTCTTCGGTGTGGAGGTATTTCAACAGAAATGCGGACAACAGGTGTCAAGCCGTGTGTTCCCTTTGTCAAGCTGTAATAAGTAGGGGTAAGGACGTTAACCACCTCGGAACATCCTCCCTTATACGTCACCTGCAGCGCATTCATAATAAGTCAGTGACAAGTTCAAAAACTTTGGGTGACAGCGGAAGCAGTCCACTGACCAGTAAATCCCTTCCTCTTGTAACCAAGCTCACGCAAACCACCCCACCAACTCCCTCAGTGTCAATTTCCTCCTTCCCCAGGAATGCCAATAGTCCTGCAGGCCATGTCACTGGCAATTCTGACGATTCCTCTCCTGCCTGGGATTCCTCCGATGCATCCTTGCGTGTAACGCCTACTGCTGCTGGCGCTGCTGTTGTTGCTGCTGGGAGTCGATGGTCATCCCAGAGGGGAAGTCGTAAGCCCACTTGTACTACTTCCAGTAAGCAATTGACTGTTCAACAGTCCTTTGCGAGGAAGATGAAATATCACAGCAGTCATCCTGCTGCAAAGCGGATAACTGAGGCCTTGACAACTATGTTGGTGTTAGACGTGCGTCCGGTATCTGCCGTTAGTTCACAGGGAACTAGACAATTTATTGAGGCAGTGTGCCCCCGTTACCAAATACCATCTAGGTTCCACTTCTCTAGGCAGGCGATACCGAGAATGTACACGGACGTCAGAAAAAGACTCACCAGTGTCCTAAAAAATGCAGTTGTACCCAATGTCCACTTAACCACGGACATGTGGACAAGTGGAGCAGGGCAGGGTCAGGACTATATGACTGTGACAGCCCACTGGGTAGATGTATGGACTCCCGCCGCAAGAACAGCAGCGGCGGCACCAGTAGCAGCATCTCGCAAACGCCAACTCTTTCCTAGGCAGGCTACGCTTTGTATCACCGCTTTCCAGAATACGCACACAGCTGAAAACCTCTTACGGCAACTGAGGAAGATCATCGCGGAATGGCTTACCCCAATTGGACTCTCCTGTGGATTTGTGGCATCGGACAACGCCAGCAATATTGTGTGTGCATTAAATATGGGCAAATTCCAGCACGTCCCATGTTTTGCACATACCTTGAATTTGGTGGTGCAGAATTTTTTAAAAAACGACAGGGGCGTGCAAGAGATGCTGTCGGTGGCCAGAAGAATTGCGGGACACTTTCGGCGTACAGGCACCACGTACAGAAGACTGGAGCACCACCAAAAACTACTGAACCTGCCCTGCCATCATCTGAAGCAAGAAGTTGTAACGAGGTGGAATTCAACCCTCTATATGCTTCAGAGGTTGGAGGAGCAGCAAAAGGCCATTCAAGCCTATACAATTGAGCACGATATAGTAGGTGGAATGCACCTGTCTCAAGCGCAGTGGAGAATGATTTCAACGTTGTGCAAGGTTCTGATGCCCTTTGAACTTGCCACACGTGAAGTCAGTTCAGACACTGCCAGCCTGAGTCAGGTCATTCCCCTCATCAGGCTTTTGCAGAAGAAGCTGGAGACATTGAAGGAGGAGCTAACACGGAGCGATTCCGCTAGGCATGTGGGACTTGTGGATGGAGCCCTTAATTCGCTTAACAAGGATTCACGGGTGGTCAATCTGTTGAAATCAGAGCACTACATTTTGGCCACCGTGCTCGATCCTAGATTTAAAGCCTACCTTGGATCTCTCTTTCCGGCAGACACAAGTCTGCTGGGGTTGAAAGACCTGCTGGTGACAAAATTGTCAAGTCAAGCGGAACGCGACCTGTCAACATCTCCTCCTTCACATTCTCCCGCAACTGGGGGTGCGAGGAAAAGGCTCAGAATTCCGAGCCCACCCGCTGGCGGTGATGCAGGGCAGTCTGGAGCGACTGCTGATGCTGACATTTGGTCCGGACTGAAGGACCTGACAACGATTACGGACATGTCGTCTACTGTCACTGCATATGATTCTCTCAACATTGATAGAATGGTGGAGGATTATATGAGTGACCGCATCCAAGTAGGCACGTCACACAGTCCGTACTTATACTGGCAGGAAAAAGAGGCAATTTGGAGGCCCTTGCACAAACTGGCTTTATCCTACCTAAGTTGCCCTCCCACAAGTGTGTACTCCGAAAGAGTGTTTAGTGCCGCCGCTCACCTTGTCAGCAATCGGCGTACGAGGTTACATCCAGAAAATGTGGAGAAGATGATGTTCATTAAAATGAATTATAATCAATTCCTCCGCGGAGACATTGACCAGCAGCAATTGCCTCCACAAAGTACACAGGGAGCTGAGATGGTGGATTCCAGTGGGGACGAATTGATAATCTGTGAGGAGGGGGATGTACACGGTGATATATCGGAGGGTGATGATGAGGTGGACATCTTGCCTCTGTAGAGCCAGTTTGTGCAAGGAGAGATTAATTGCTTCTTTTTTGGGGGGGGTCCAAACCAACCCGTCATATCAGTCACAGTCGTGTGGCAGACCCTGTCACTGAAATGATGGGTTGGTTAAAGTGTGCATGTCCTGTTTTGTTTATACAACATAAGGGTGGGTGGGAGGGCCCAAGGACAATTCCATCTTGCACCTCTTTTTTCTTTTCTTTTTCTTTGCATCATGTGCTGATTGGGGAGGGTTTTTTGGAAGGGACATCCTGCGTGACACTGCAGTGCCACTCCTAAATGGGCCCGGTGTTTGTGTCGGCCACTAGGGTCGCTAATCTTACTCACACAGTCAGCTACCTCATTGCACCTCTTTTTTTCTTTGCGTCATGTGCTGTTTGGGGAGGGTTTTTTGGAAGGGACATCCTGCGTGACACTGCAGTGCCACTCCTAGATGGGCCCGGTGTTTGTGTCGGCCACTAGGGTCGCTAATCTTACTCACACAGCTACCTCATTGCGCCTCTTTTTTTCTTTGCGTCATGTGCTGTTTGGGGAGGGTTTTTTGGAAGGGACATCCTGCGTGACACTGCAGTGCCACTCCTAGATGGGCCCGGTGTTTGTGTCGGCCACTAGGGTCGCTAATCTTACTCACACAGCTACCTCATTGCGCCTCTTTTTTTCTTTGCGTCATGTGCTGTTTGGGGAGGGTTTTTTGGAAGGGCCATCCTGCGTGACACTGCAGTGCCACTCCTAGATGGGCCCGGTGTTTGTGTCGGCCACTAGGGTCGCTAATCTTACTCACACAGCTACCTCATTGCGCCTCTTTTTTTCTTTGCGTCATGTGCTGTTTGGGGAGGGTTTTTTGGAAGGGACATCCTGCGTGACACTGCAGTGCCACTCCTAGATGGGCCCGGTGTTTGTGTCGGCCACTAGGGTCGCTTATCTTACTCACACAGCGACCTCGGTGCAAATTTTAGGACTAAAAATAATATTGTGAGGTGTGAGGTATTCAGAATAGACTGAAAATGAGTGTAAATTATGGTTTTTGAGGTTAATAATACTTTGGGATCAAAATGACCCCCAAATTCTATGATTTAAGCTGTTTTTTAGTGTTTTTTGAAAAAAACACCCGAATCCAAAACACACCCGAATCCGACAAAAAAAATTCGGTGAGGTTTTGCCAAAACGCGTTCGAACCCAAAACACGGCCGCGGAACCGAACCCAAAACCAAAACACAAAACCCGAAAAATTTCAGGCGCTCATCTCTACTACCAACATCACCATCCTCCTAACAAACAAGCTAACAATACACACCCAAACTCTAGGTCTATACAACAACATGTAAACTAGTCGCTCAGCAGTACGGATGGTATAATGCTTAGCATGACTGCCTCATGACTGAGGTCATGACTGCTTCAGGACTAAGTATGACTGAGGTCTTGGGTTCGATTCCCATCACGGCCCTAACTGTGTGGAGTTTGCATATTCACCATCTGCTTGTGTGGGTTTCCTCTGGGTTAATGAAAGTTGTGCAGAAAAAAAAGTGTTTTGGAAAAAACTGGCATTTTAAAAAAATGATTTTTTAACTGTCTGTCACACCCTATAAGGGCTGTTATTTCTAATAACACACCTCTCAGTGCTTAATATTGCTGCCTATTGTAGATATTGCATGCCTAGGACCCAGGCGGGGATTGTAGAAAAAAGGGGATGTGGTCAAATTGCACAACCCAGAAAAGTGTCATGGCCATACTGGAAACCTCTTCAAAGGGGGAGTGGATGCTTAGCCTATAAAAGAGACAGGTTTTCCTGGCTTTAGAAAGACTACTTAGAGCTGGCGAGCAAGAAGGGAGCTCTTGTGCGCCCCGTTGTGGGGAGGAGGGCGGGGCCATGGCGGCTGCCACAGTGTTCATCTAACGCTCGATGAGAGAGACCACAGGAAATAAAGCCTGTGAGAGAAAGAGAGAAAAACCTGGATGTTTGCAGTGTGAGTCTCCATCATGCAGCACCTAGGAGAGGGTTACGAGCTGCAAGCATATATGTTTGCATACCTCCCAACTTTGTAGACTGAGGGGCAGATTTACTAAGCTCAGTGAAGTGATAAAGTGGAAGGTGATAAAGGGCCAGCCAGTCAGATCCTAACTGCTGTGTTACAGGCTGGTTTTGAAAAATGACAGTTAGGAGCTGACTGGCTGGTGCGTTATCACCTTCCACTTCATCACTTCACCGAGCTTAATAAATCTGCCCCTCAGTCACTGTGGTGGGTGTGCCCAGCTCTCTCTGAGATACTGGACTGCCCCCAGGTTTACCCCCCACCTCCCCTGGCACTGTGAATAGATGCCATGGCATGCAAAAATAAATGCACACGGCAGCTATTTTATTCCTTTCCTGCAATCCCCCCATCTCCCCCCCCCTCCCTTTCCCGCTGCGGGACACTACCGGCTGCAGGAGGGACAGCGGGACAGTCCCAGGAAAACGGTTGGTTGAGAGGTATGGTGTTTGTGACACGGGGAAGAGGAGTCTCCCAAAGCTTTACTGTTAAAGCCCCCAGTAGACTTTAGAGGGGGGGGTCACTTTTGGAGCAGTGTTGCTATATGAGCCATCTCTGTAGGAGAGGGGTGGGCTGCATCTGGGGTTGGCTGCAGCTGAGTGTGTCATAGATGCGAGAGTCTGTCAATTGCTGTCTCATGTGAAGGAGAAGGGGTGCAAAGAGGGACATATGTGTTTGTGACCATCTGTATATTGCTAGGCCTAGCAGAGCAGACTAGGTGTGAGGCATTTTCTAAATTGTCTGCAGAAAGGAAAAAAGAGGACGAGTATAGTAGCACACAAGGGAGGAATAATGCACGTGTCAGGTTGGGATGTAGTTAAAAAACAAAACACAATACCGAACAATGGCATAAGGCTGGCATCAAAATCCCAAAGGAGATTAAAGGTGTGTACACACGGTGAGATCCTTGCTATGCCCGATTTTCACTTGCGATTTCCCTTGAACTCCCCAGAGCCCAGCACCACCGATTTTGACTAACTTTTCTTGAGATATGAACTATGTGTGCTTACGATTTTGGCTTATGTGAGATGTCATTGACATGTGAGATGAACTAGATAATACACCGATCTACGAAGGATTGACTTGCCTGCACAGTCTATCTTTTCTTGCGATGCCGACCTGGCGGGACTGCGCATTGGGATCGAATCGGGATCGCAAGGGGACTTTCACCTTGCGATCTGCACTAACTTTTTTTGAGATTTTGACTATATAGTCAAAATCGAAAGAAAATATCTCACCGTGTGTACACACCTTAAGATCCCGGAGTCAAAATCCTGGAGGGGGGGATGGGTTGGTGGTGTGGTCGGGAGGTTAGGTTTAGTCATTAGAGGGGGGGTTAGGGTTAGGGTGCAGGGACTGGAAGGTTATGGTTAGGTACCAAGGAGGGGGGTTAAGGTTAGGCACTTAGAAGGGGCGTTTAGGGTTAGGCACCAAGTTGGGAGGATTAGGGTTAAGCACTCACAAGGGAGGGTTAGGGTAGGGAGCAGGGGAGGGTTAGGCTACTTTTTGGAGGGGCTGTCAGGATTCTGATGGCCCAGATGCCACTGTCAGTATTCTGACCGCCGGTATCCCATTCATCGGGATATCATACTGAATCTGTCAGGTGTGTCCTCCATTAATGCTGCAGAAATGAGAACAGGGAAAAATGTGATGGAGAACTAGAGGCACCAGCAAGCAAAGGGCCAGGTGGACCTGTATTTATAAGAGGCAAAGCATGTATTGTTACTGTTGTGTGACTGTGCTGCTTTTTATTAGAAATGGTCTGGTGCCAAATTATTCAAGAACTGTTGCGGCATATGTCTGTACCTGTTTCTGTATGTGACTGTTATAAAGCCTGCATGGGCAGGGATCCCTTCTCCGATATTGCTCACACCCTCTAGCCTGAGGCAATGGGAGGTGTATCACTCCAAATACACTTTGTACCACACCACACACTGAAGGTGGTGGTGGGGGGTGTTACACTGTGATTATCTGTAAATAATAATATTGTTTTAACAACTAATACTTTATAAACAAACATCGGTAATAATAACAATTGTACATAATAAAATATTTCTACAATTCTACATCATTTTGCTTGAGCAAACAGAAATCAAACTAAATTATGGAAATAAATGTTAATGAAACAATCAGGAAAAACTGAATAGATGACCAATCTAAACACAATCTGCTTTTTTAAATCTTTTGTACAGATGTAACTTGGGAAAGAGTACTGAACCTGCAGCTGTTCTGCATCTACCTTAATGCGGATATTGAAGCAAGTGTTTATAAGGAATATCTATAAGAGGCCTTAAGTAGTCAATAGTGACAAAGGTATCCTAACAATATCTGTTGCTCCTTTTTATTTGTAGACATGCTAAAAAAAAAACAACCTATAGATTGGGATTGGAAGCAAAAATCACAGTAGTATAATTATATTTCGTAACGTGCACAAATACTTTCTCTGTAAATGAGTTTATTTCCTACTATACACACTACTCACTGCAAATGGAATGTTATCCCATTCAGACTGGGTAACGGGTTGATCCAATTGCTCAGCAGGCAAACCCAGGAAATTGGTATGCAACTATATAACCTGGGTCCCTCTAAGCTTCTGGGCCCCATAGCAAGGGCATACTCTGCACCCAATATAGCTATGCCCATGTACACAGCACTGTGCAAGGGTTAAAATAAAAAAAACAAAAAGTATGCAGTAAGTACACAGCAAAAGAACTCTGAGCAACAATGAACAGTCAATATAAAAAATACATTATTGCAATGAAAACACAAACAAGGATGACAAGAACAGGGGAAAGGGTAAGGTAAACCCTCTCTCTAGAGACAGTACACAGTGGAGAGTTGCAGGGGAAGGGATAAGAGCTCCCTGTGCCCATCGTATAGGTGAACCTTGTAAAAGCTTAAAGGGAGAGAAGGAGAAAAAAACAAGGAACACTGGTGGTATTTATAGTGCAGGGGAAGGAACAAAAGGGAAAAGCCATGCCCTAGAGCTAATATTCTAAAGTGTGGGATGAACAGTCGGAGGGAAGGAGACTAAAAGGGTAGGAAGAGGAAACGAGAGGATTACTGTAAGAGGAGCTTTGGTAGGCGTTAGTACATATATGTCTTCAGTAAATATTTAAAGCTAGGAGTAGTAAAAGAAAGTTGGGTTTGGTGAGGAGAGCTTTCTAGAAGAGCAAGAAATTTTGGAGGTGGGCATGGGAGGAAGTAGCCAGAGTAGAGGTGCGGTGGTAACTGGAGGTGCCATACTGCAAAAGAAGAAAATGAGCTGAGCAGCAGCATTATTAATAGGAAAGGGGAGAAGCAGCATGGAGGGAGGCAAGAAAAGAGCAGGATATCTTGGTCAAGAAGGGAGATGAGTGCATGGATAGCGGTTTTAGTAGCATCTGAGGAGAAGAAATATTGAATCCTAGAGATGCTACAACGTGGAAGTGGCGGAACTCAAAGTTGGTTTGAATATGGGGAGCTGAAAGAGAGAGCGGAATTGAGGAAGATACCTTGCATCTGACTGAACGCACTGTGGGCCTGATTCAGAGAAGTATGCTGCAAGTGCGATTTTCTATGCAGAGCAACTGCAGAGATCAGCAAGTGAAGTTGCCACTCAGAAATCAAAAGCTAAACCCACCGGAGCCACCACAACTCATTTGCAATTGCGTACACATATGCAGCCTATACACAAGAACAAGGAACATTGGGCTTAAGGGTAGACCTATGGCTATGCAGACTGAACAAGGCAATAGTCACACAGACGCCATGTTTTAGTATGTTAGGACTCACTGCTGGCATCAGATACACACCCTGACACACCTGCATTTTAACAGCCACTCCCCGTTAACAGCATGGTAACACCCCCAAATGGTCACTTCCTGTCAATCACTTTGCAATAGATTCCTCATTGCGATTTCACAGCGGGATTTTGATGCATGTGAAATGTAAATGCAGCACATGCGCAGTCTGCCAATAATTGTTCCGTTCCGTGGAACATTGGCTTTGCATACTTCTCTGAATCAGGTCCTGTATGCATATAAATTTGTTATTTCTTTTTTTGGTGCAACACTACATAAGCCTCCTAGGGGTCTATTTACTAAGTCTTGGATGGAGATAAAGTCGCTAGAGATAAAGTACCCGCCAATCGGCTCCTAACTGCTATGCCACAGGTTGTGTTTGAAAAATGACAGTTAGGATCGGATTGGCTGGTACTTTATCTCCATCCAAGGCTTAGTAAATTGACCCTTTAATCACTAAAGCAGAGGTTCCCAAACATGGTCCTCAAGGCATAGCAATGGTCCAGGTGTTAGGTATATCCATGGCTGAACACAGATTCTTTAATCAAATTGACTGCGGTGCTAAGTAAGTCACCTGGAGCCAAGCATGGATAAACTTAAAACCTGGACAGTTGGGGTGCCTTGAGGACTGTGTTTGAGAACCTCTGCACTAAAGAAAAGCTTACAAATGTGGGGGATTTTACCATACAACAGGCCTTCCTAACCGCGGTCCTCAAAGCACCCTAACATTCCAGGTTTTAGTGATATCCATGCTTGAGCACAGGGGACTTAATTAGTACCTTAGTTATTTTGATTTAATCATCTGTGCTGAAACCTGTTATTAGTGTGCCTTGAGGGCCGAGGTTGAGAATGCCTGCTATACAAGAAATGTTTATAATTGTATGAAGACATTTTAAAAATGTACCTAATCTATTCCCTTGGTCATATGCTTTTTACTTATTATTGTCATTTAGTCCCACTGTATTCACATGATACATCGTAAGCCTTTGAAAATACAATAGTATACTTTCTCTTTTTATCCTTTTACATCTTGCTACAGTTGACGACAATTCAATGAAAACCTTAAGCTGGATCCACATTAAACAATTTTTTTTAACATGTGGTTGATTCCAATGGACCAGGTCTATAAAATCGTTCACATCATCCAGTGTGTATGTACCATACTTGCCTACCTGACCCTCTCCATGAGGGAGAAAATGCTCTGTTCCTGGACTTTCCTGGTAATGTATGATTGCCATCACCTGTGGTGAGCTAGGTAATTGATAAGAAAGGTGTTTCACCACAGGTGATGGCAATCATACATTACCAGGAAAGTCCAGGAACAGAGTATTTTCTCCCTCATGGAGAGGGTCAGGTAGGCAAGTATGGTCTGTACTACTGCACGCTCCTGTGAGTCGTTTGTTGCATCTTCAGGTTGGTCGTGTATGCAGCTCAATCTGATGATATTGTCAATGACGGCATACTCCTGGATGTGTCACTGACGATATCTCTTGCAAGATTGCACAGTGGGGGTCATTCCGAGTTGTTCGCTCGTTGCAGATTTTCACTATACTGCGATTAGTCGCTTACTGCGCATGCGCAAGGTTCGCAGTGCGCATGCGCTTAGTTATTTCACACAAAAGTTATGTATTTTACTCACGGCATAACAAAGCTTTTTCATCGCTGTGCTGATCGTAGTGTGATTGACAGGAGGTGGGTGTTTCTGGGAGGAAACTGGCCGTTTTATGGGAGTGTGCGGAAAAACGCAGGCGTTCGAGTTGCAAAACGCAGGAGTGGCTGGAGAAACGGGGGAGTGGTTGGGCAAACGCTGGGTGTGTTTGTGACGTCAAACCAGGAACGAAAAGGACTGAGTTGGTCGCAATGGCAGAGTAAGTCTGGAGCTACTCAGAAACTGCTAAGAAATTTCTATTCGCAATTCTGCTAATCTTTCGTTTGCACTTCTGCTAAGCTAAGATACACTCCCAAAGGGCGGCGGCTTAGCGTGTGCAATGCTGCTAAAAGCAGCTGGCGAGCGAACAACTCGGAATCACCCCCAGTGTGTACGCACTATGGGGGTGATTCAGATCTGATCGCTGCTGTGCGTTTTTGCACAGTGGGCGATCAGCAATAGACTACGCATGCGTATGCACCACAATGCGCACGCCCATCGGCCAACAACAACAGGCATCGCCAGTCAGCGACGGGATGGTGTGAAAATTCCGATCGCACGGGCGTTCGCAAGGTGATTGACAGGAAGAGGCCGTTTGTGGGTGGCAACTGACCATTTACTGGGAGTGTCAGGAAAAACGCAGGCGTGTCAAAGCGTTTGAAGGGAGGGTGTGTGACGTCAGCTCTGGTCCCAATCAGCCTGATTTTACCGCACTGTAGGAGTAAGTCCTGGGCTGCGCAGAGACTGCACACAGTGGATTTTTGCAGCTCAGCGTACACATGTGATCACACACTTGCACACGGAATTTACACTCCCCCTTGTGCGGCGACTATCTGAATGCAAGACAGCAAAGTTAGCAGCCCAACGATCAGGTCTGAATTACCCCTTATATCGTTTGTCCAAGAGTTCAAGAGAAATCGTTGATGACATTGCGTCGTTTGCACATTGTCTAATGTGTACCCAGCTTTAGTGCTGTAAATAGATCTTTATTTTGTTGTGGGAGTTAAGGGTCTATTTACTAAACTTTGGATTGAGATAAAGTATGCGAAGATAAAGTGGATAGAGATAAAGTACCAGCCAACCAGCTTCTAACTGACATTTTTCAAACCCAGCCTGTTACATGGCAGTTAGGAGTTGATTGGCTGGTATCCAAGGCTTAGTAAATAGACCCCTCCTTTATTTAGATTTAGCACTTGTCCAGACAAAGGATGAAATGTAATGTTCGTTTGCTTTTGACTTTACAGAAAACAGAGAAAATATGTGTTTTAAAAGAGATTATGGAGTTTTATACGATGGTTAATGAAAAAGTATGGACCACCAAAGTCTCAGAGAATAATATATCATCTCTTCACCAAGATCTACGTTATTTTGGGGCTTACTGCCTTAACTGTGTAAGTTTTTCTGTATGCTTATATGGAAAACTTGCTGTTTTACATTCCCATGTGTTGTGCTTTCTATTCTGCTCTCATGTTAACATTATTAACGTTGCTTTGCATGCAGCTTTTTATTTGTTCCATTAGAAACTTGTACAGTTAAGCCATTTGACATTAGAACTGGTATTCTGGGAATGAAAGTAAAGGTCAACTTTTAATTTTTAAAGGGATGATGAGGTACTGTGTATTCTCTTACTTAAAACACCAATAAACACCAATAATCACATAATAAGAAATAGCCAAGATTAGGACAGACTGTAATGCTTTATCTGTACCTGTTCCTGCAGCTAAGCTAAGTATCAACGCTGCTATTTGCGGAAAATTAAGGAACTGTTTTTGAAAATGCTATAGGCACTTCAATGTTGGAGAATCACGCAAAGTCTAGGCTTCTCTCAGTCCCTCCATATCTGACAGTAAAACAACACCCACATTTAATACATAGGCCTCCTTCCCCCCAATTAAACTTGTCATTTAATCAGTAGTAACCATATTTAATAGGTCTTTTTCCCCCTTAACCCATCCAGATATTAATTCAATAGTATCCATGGCTAATATTTATTTCTTCTTCAGGGTCCATAGGGCTCCACAGGAAATACCTTGTGGTGTAGGTGGTTGGATAGGACTGGGCACTAAACAGTTAACCTTTTTACAGCTCCCATGATGCTGCAGTCCTTCCCCCCCTTCCTTCATACCCTGCCCACAGCCCAGGCTATTCAGTTTAGTTTTGGTGCCGGCAGGAGCCGATTGCACCATTACTAGTGGGGCTGCTATTAAGCATCCCCAAGCTTTTAATTTTATGATTTAATTTATTTACTTCATTAAGCCAGCAGCGCAAGGCAGTACTAAGGATGCCAGTGCTGCTGCTCCATCACTCCTCGGCACCGCAACACCAGTTAGTGGTGTGGTGATTCCGGCGGGGCACCTTGAAACACTGGTAGCACGGCTCTCTGGGGGACCCCGGACTGCAGCCAGAGCATGGAGGAGTGGGAATCCGCGTCTTTATACAATCCTACCTCCGGTCTTTGGAGACAGACCGGAGGTGCTGATGTGCGCCCCGGTTCGACCGAGATCCCACTAGACCACCAGGGCATACTTTTACTGGCGCAGGGAGTTAGCTGAGACCAAGGGACCTGGTGGTTGATGTCAGCCTAGGGAGGTCAGCTCTCTCCCAGCAGCCCCTCCAACCAGCTCAGAGCAGGATTCCACGGCTGCTTCCCACCTCTGAGCTGCTCCTCCCCTTCAGAAACTCACAGCAGCCATTTTACCAAGCAGCTACAGGTCTCCGGGAACACTGGGTCCAGTCTCCCTGTATGCCTCTCTGAGGATATACAGCACTATATCCTACCAGTCACTGTGGTCTGTGTAGTATATTTTAGTGACCATTGCATTTATTAATATATTTATATATTGTACTCTGCATTGTATGTGACTTGTGCTAGCTCTGCTGTTTGATTTTTCCCCTGTCAGCTTATACCTTTCCCTTTGTTTCCTATAACCCTAAGATACCGATGTATAGGAGTTAACTGCAGAGCCGGATTAAAGGCTAAGGGGGGCGGGGGACTTCAGACAATGGGGCCCCTAATAAAGAGGCAGGCAGATGAAATATATATTTTTATATATATATATATATATATATACATATACATATACACACACATACACAGTGGTCGAAGTGGGAATTTTGAAGTGAGGGTATGGAAAATGTTATGGGGTATAGTGTCCTCTCCAGGGTGTACTGTTGCGCACATCAAAGGCGTGTGCACTGAAAAAGTGTCGTGTCCTTAAGAGGCACTGGATGAGAGGAAGGACACATGGCGGAGGAAGGACTGAGGGGGAAGGGGTGGGAGGAGGGTGGGAGGAGAACATAATAGGGAGAGTGGCAGAGGAAGGGGGGTTGCTGGGTGAGAGAGGGACATATTGGGGATTGGGACACTGGGTGGGAGAGGATGCAGGGTGGGAGAGGAACATATTGGGGATAGGTACACTGGGGGGAGAGTGTTGCAGAGTGGGAGAGGGGCACCAGGTGAGAGGGGGGATGCAGGGTGAGAATAGGACATATTGGGGAGAGGGAAAGAGGAAGAGAATGGGAGAGGGTGGGAGCGGGGCACCAGGTGAGAGGGGGTTGTGCAGGGTGAGAGAGGACACAGGGTGAGAGGGGGGTATGCAGGGTGGGAGAGGACGCAGGGTGAGAGAGGGGTGGGAGAGGACACAGCGTGAGAGGGGGGTGTGCAGGGTGGGAGAGGACGCAGGGTGATAGAGGGGTGTGCAGGGTAGGAGAGGACGCAGGGGGAGAGAGGGGGTGTGCAGGGTGAGAGAGGACGCAGGGGGATAGGGGGTGTGCAGGGTGGGAGAGGACGCAGGGGGAGAGAGGGGGTGTGCAGGGTGAGAGAGAACGCAGGGGGAGAGAGGGGGTGTGCAGGGTGAGAGAGGACACAGGGTGAGAGGGGGGTGTGCAGGGTGGGAGAGGACGCAGGGTGATAGAGGGGGGTGTGCAGGGTGGGAGAGGACGCAGGGGGAGAGAGTGGGTGTGCAGGGTGAGAGAGAACGCAGGGGGAGAGAGGGGGTGTGCAGGGTGAGAGAGGACACAGGGTGAGAGGGGGGTGTGCAGGGTGGGAGAGGACGCAGGGTGATAGAGGGGTGAGAGAGGATACAGCGTGAGAGGGGGGTGTGCAGGGTGGGAGAGGATGCAGGGTGATAGAGGGGTGTGCAGAGTGGGAGAGGATGCAGGGTGAGAGGGGGGTGTGCTAGGTGGGAGAGGACGCAGGGTGAGAGGGGGGTGTGCAGGGTGGGAGAGGACGCAGGGTGATAGAGGGGTGAGAGAGGATACAGCGTGAGAGGGGGGGTGCAGGGTGGGAGAGGATGCAGGGTGATAGAGGGGTGTGCAGAGTGGGAGAGGATGCAGGGTGAGAGGGGGGTGTGCTAGGTGGGAGAGGACGCAGGGTGAGAGGGGGGTGTGCAGGGTGGGAGAGGACGCAGGGTGAGAGGGGGTTGTGCAGGGTGGGAGAGGATGCAGGGTCATAGCGGGGTGTGCAGGGTGATAGTGGGGTGTGCAGGGTGAGATAGAACGCAGGGTGAGAGGGGGGTGTGCAGGGTGGGAGATGACGGAGGGTGAGAGGGGGGTGTGCAGGGTGGGAGAGGATGCAGGTTGATAGCGGCGTGTGCAGGGTGAGATAGAACGCAGGGTGAGAGGGGGGTGTGCAGGGTGAGAGGGGGGTGTGCAGGGTGGGAGAAGACGCAGGGTGAGGGGGGTGTGCAGGTTGGGAGAAGACACAGGGTGAGAGGGGGGTGTGCAGGTTGGGAGAAGACGCAGGGTGAGGGGGGGGGGGTGCAGGTTAGGAGAAGACGCAGGGTGATTGGGTGTGCAGGTTAGGAGAAGACGCAGGGTGAGGGGGGTGTGCAGGTTGGGAGAAGATGCAGGGTGATAGGGGGTGTGCAGGGTGGGAGAGGAACATATATGATGTTTTTGATTTAATATTAAAGCCTACCAGTAAGTTCACTGTGTGGCTCCAGCGGCGGCAGGAACCGGGTGCACCGTGCACCCCATCTGAGAACCCTGCGGCGGCAGGAAAAAGAACAAGGAGCACCGTGAGAGTCCGGCAGCAGCAGGGACGAGTGCGGGGCGCATCGCACGTGGGCGCCCGGCGGGGCTACAGCAGGGACGGGAGCAGCATCTATAAGTGCAGCAGGCTGGCCACTTCCTCCGCCTCCTGCTGCACTCAGCTGTCCTGACTTCTATGCGGCACCGGCGGCTACGAGTATGCCTGCCAGTGCCGAGGGGATCCTGGAGCGCTGCAGATCGGATCGGTAAAGATCCGACCTGTGGCGGATGGCAGGGGGCCCTTTTAGAAAGGGGGGCCCGGGGTACTTACCCCCAGGAACCCCCCCTTAATCCGGCTCTGGTTAACTACTTCACATCTACCTGTATTTGTGAAGGCTTTCACATTGCTATATTTGTTGCACACTTCTTATTGCCATATAGTGTGTTATACTGTTACTGCAGCTATGTCTAGCAAAGGCAAGGGTAACAAGGAGGCTGCTACTCCTCTTATGCTGGTCTCATGCAGGTCCTGTTCAGCGGTCTTGTCCCCTCAGGATATTGTACAGAATGGTTTGTGTGCATCTTGTTACAGTATATCCCACCTAACCAGCCAGCCCATCCAGCTCCTGTTCAGGTTCCCCCCTGGGCTTAATTTTCACAGGTGTTGACACAGATAGCTAAAACTTCTACTTTGCCTATCCCTACGGCATCTTCCCTAAAGGAGACTACAGATAAGAAGATTGAAGCCTGTCTCCAATCTATCTATTGTCTTACAGGGCTATTACTAGACCGGCTATGGCCGCTGCCTGGGTGGCTAAGGCCATTGAGACCTGGGCAGAGGCTTTGGAGGAAAGCCTTCCCTCTGATGTTACCCGGGAAAAACTTTCACACATCAGTCATATCAGAAATGCAGCCTCCTGCTTAGGTGAAGCAGCTTTGGATACTGGTCTCCTGGCTTCCAAGGAGTCTGCTATCTCAGTGGTAGCTCGTCGCATCATCTGGCTATGCTCATGGAAAGCTGCACGGACTCCAAGAAGACCCTGGAATCACTGCCTTACTCTGGTGAAATCCTGTTTGGCGTGGAATTTCACAAAATTGTGGTTGTTCTGGCAGCCTCTAAAACAGCTATCCTTCCCTCAGCATCTACCCTGAGGCCTCTGACATCGTCCTTTCGACTCCAAGGCAAAGCTAAAGGACTGTCCTTCCTTCGCCAAGTTGGCTTCCACAAAGGCCTCCAAGCCCAGGGCCAAACAAGCCTGGACTACCAGACTACCAAGTCTGAAGATAAACCCTCAGCCTTATGAGACGGGCCTCCTCCTGGGGGATCCCAGGGTGGGTGGTCGACGTCTCCAGTTCGCACAGTACTGGCGTCAGACCACAACAGACGCCTGTGAGCAAGAAGTGGTCTCTCACAGGGGGTGGTATTCATGTGACCGCCGGTCAGCTGACCGACAGTCACATGACCTCCTCCACCAGCCCGACGGCTCACTATCCCGATGGTCGGCATGCCGACCAACAGGGACTATTTCCACTCGTGGGTGTCCACGACACCCATAGAGTGGGAATAGAACCCGTGGCGACCGCAGGTCACCACCGAGCCCGCAGCGTGGCGAGCACAGCGAGCCCGCAAGGGGCTTGCTGCACTCGCCCCTCCCCGCCGGGATCCCGGCGTCAGGTAAGCTGACCGGCGGTCTCCTGACCGCCGGTCAGCAGTACTACACCCCTCACAGGTTCTCTCTCTCTTTCTGGAGACACCCCCCCCCCCCTCCAGCAGTTCTATTGCACAGGGCCTTCATCATCCTCCAGAGGGCCAATCGGTCCCTACTGTAATCGTGGTTAGTAATCCCTGTCCCTTTGTCACAGCGAGGGATGGGTTTTTTACTGTACCCTTTTCTTGGTTCTGAAATCCAATGGATCTCATCGGCCTATTCCCAATCTTTTGCGCTCCAGGGGGCTCAGGAGGACATGGGGCTGCGTGTGTCCTTCTGTGAGGGGCGCGCTGAGCCACCAATGATACCCAACACTGGCATCAGAGACTGACAGGGGTTTTAACCCTTTGTTAATCGCAAAAATTACCTCAGGCCAGTCTAAATAAGAGCAGGAAGCCAAGCGCCATTAAGTGGGCGGGGCTTCACTGAGAGCGGATCCAGCAGCTCACCAGCACCATTTTCCCTCTGCAGCATGGTCTGAGAGGCTTCACCGGGACAGCGCAGCTCCTCCAAGCCGACTCCAAGTCTCCTCAGCGGTACCAAGGGGTCTTAGAAGGGGCAGGAGCAGTGTTGAATATTAAGCCCTATTAAGGGACCCAGCTGATTATATCTTGGCTACAGGGGCGCTGTGTGTGACTGGCTCCGATCTCTGTGTCTCCGTAGGGGCTCTGTGTGAGTTAACTGTGTTTTCCTTTTCTGTGTTTTTCTGTGTGTGGGTGTGTGAGTATCCATTCACATTACCATGTCCAGGGACTGTGTTTTCTGCACCGCTGAGTGCCTTTCTTACCCTGGAGACTCACTACCCTGTACCCAGGATAGTACTCACTCTCAAGCTAGTGGGGCAGAATCCCCATGGTTAGCTTCTATTAAAGGGATGATTTTGAATATTTCGACCAAATTGTCCAATAATGAGAAAGAGACACAAATTTTAAGGCAATCTATGGATGACCTGATAAATAGAGATTCAGTTCCCATACCAGTGTCTACTATCCCTGCCATTTGCCCGCAAAAGCGTTCTCTGGCCCAGCTCATGCAGGATGACACTGATGTCGATACATCAGACCCAGAGGAGGGTGAGGTGGATGCTACCCGGGGGGATGCTGTCTTATCACAGTGCATATAGGCCCTGATAGAGGCTATCAGGGATGTCCTACACATTCCTGATAAGACGGCGGAGGTGGAGGAGGAATCCTTTTTTAATGTAAAAATGAAATCCTCGGCTACTTTTCCTGCATCAAAGGAATAAATGCCCTGTTTGAAGAAACTTGGGCTAACCCTGACAAGAAGTTTCAGATTCCTAAGAGATTGATTACATCCTTTCCCTTTCCCCTGGACGATAGAAAGAAATAGGAAAACCCGCCAATTGTCGATGCTTCTGTATATAGGCTGTCGTGTAAGATTGTCTTACCGGTGCCTGGGGCAGCTTGCTTAAAGGACACAGCTGACAGCAAAATTGAGAACACTCTCAAATCACTATACATGTCAGCGGAAGTGGCCCAGAGGCCCACTATTGCTTGTGCATGGATCACTAGAGCCAGCGCAAAATGGTCAGGTAACCTAATTGACAGTTTAGACACCTTATATTTGGGGGACATTGTTTTACTCCTGCAGAATATCCAAGATTCTGCTAATTTTATGGTGGAGGCCTTGAAGGAAATTGGTTTGCTCAATGCACGCACCACAACCATGGCAGTGTCAGCACGCAGGGGATTGTGGCTGCGACAGTGGACTGCGGATGTGGACTCCAGGAAAGGCGTGGAAAATCTGCCATTCACAGGGGAGGTCCTGTTCGGGGATGAACTGGATAAACAAATCTCCAAGGCTACAGCGGGTAAGTCTACATACCTTCCTTCCGCTGCACCCCTAGCTAGGAAAACCTACGCTGCTCTAACTCTCCAGTCCTTTCGGACTGCGAAATTGATAGGCAAATCCAAAGGTTCCTCTTCTACCTTCAAAGGTAATAGAGGTAAACCCAGGAGACCAGCAGCGGTGGGTTCTCAGGATCAGGCCTCTGGGTCTGCTTCCTCAAAGCCTTCAGCATGACGGTGGACTGCACTGCCTGGAAGACAGGCAGGTGGGAGCACGGTTACGTTATTTCAGTCACGTCTGGGCAATGTCTTAGACCTTATCGACCAGGGTTACAGACTGTAATTTCAGGTACTCCCACCTCAGAGATTCTTCAAATCAGGCTTACCAGCTTCTCTGGAAGCAAGTGTGATTTTACAGGCAGCAATTCAAAAACTGGTTCAGACTCAGGTCATTGTCTCAGTTCCACTTCACCTACAAAACAATGGTTATTACTCCAACCTGTTTGTGGTACCGAAACCGGATGGTTCGGTAAGACCTATCCTAATCCTCAAATCAGTGAATCTATATTTACAGGTGTTCAAATTCAAGATGGAGTCCTGAGAGCGGTGATCTCAAGTCTGGAGGAAGCAAATTCCTGGTGTCTCTGGACATCAAGGATGCGTACCTGCACATTCCGATTTGGCCGCCTCATCAGGCTTATCTACGGTTTGCAATACAGGACTGTCACTTCCAGTTTCAGGCCCTGCCCTTTGTCCTCTCCACAGCACTGAGGGTATTCACCAAGGTAATGGCAGAGATGATGTTTCTCCTCCGCAAGCAGGGAGTGAACATAATACCATACCTGGATGACCTGCTGATAAAAGCGCCTTCCAGGGAGAGGTTGTTAGACAGCATTGTCCTCTTAACCTGACTTCTCCAAGATCACGGGTGGATTCTGAATATACCAAAATCCCACCTGGAACCAACACGGAGGCTTCCGTTCCTAGGAATGATACTGGAATTGGTAATCCAGTCAATGGTGCGGGATGTTCTAAAACCAACCCGGATATCGGTGCATCTGTGCATTCGCCTTCTGGGGAAGATGGTGGCCTCTTACGAGGCTTTGCAGTACGGAAGGTTTCATGCAAGGCCATTCCAGCTGGATCTGTTGGACAAATGGTCCGGATACCATCTTCACATGCACCAGAGGATTCGTCTGTCACCAAAAGCCAGGATTTCTCTTCTGTGGTGGCTTCAGATTTCTCACCTGACTGAGGGTCGACGGTTCAAGATTCAAAATTGGATCCTGCTAACCACGGATCAAGCCTCAGAGGTTGGGGAGCAGTCACCCAAGGGGAACAATTCCAAGGAAAATGGTCCAGTCAGGAAGCCATTCTTTCAATCAACATTCTGGAACTAAGGACCATCTACAATGCCCTTCTACTAGATTTGCATCTTCTGAGAGATCAAGCCATTCAGGTTCAGTCGGACAATGTGGCGGCAGTAATGTACATAAACCAACAGGGCAGAATGAAGAGCAGAGCTGCAATGTCAGAGGTAACAAAGACACGCGGTGGCGCTGTCGGCAATCTTCATTCCGGATGTAGACAACTGGGAAGAGGACTTCCTCAGCAGACACAATCTCCACCCAGGAGAGTGGGGCCTTCACACGCAGGTGTTCGAGTCCTTAACAAGTCAGTGTGGAATGCCACAGATAGACATGATGGCCTCTAGTCTCAACAAGAAGCTAAAGCGGTATTGTTCCAGGTCGAGGGACCCGCAAGCAGTGGCGGTGGACGCTCTGGTGACTCCGTGGATCTACCAGATGGTTTACGTGTTTCCACCTCTTGCACTGATCTCAAGAATTCTCAATAGAATAAAAAGGGAAAAGGTTCAAGTAATTCTCATTGCTCCGCATTGGCCGAAAAAGGCCTGGTACGCGGAACTACTGGAGTTGCTCCTGGAGGACTCTGCCTCTGCGAGAGGATCTTCTGCATCAGGGGCCGTTCATTTATCAAGACTTACCGTGGCTACGTTTGACGGCATGGAGGTTGAGTGTCAGATTTTAGCCCGGAAAGGCACTCCGAATAAGGTTATTCCAACCCTGATCCAGGCTAGGAAAGGGCTAAGCATTACCACCGTTTTTGGAAAAAATATGTCTTGTGGTGTGAAAATAGGAAATTTCCTGCAGTGGAATTTCAACTGGGACATTTTCTCCTTTTTCTACAGTCAGGTGTGGACGTGGACCTACGTTTGGGCTCCTTGAAAGTCCAGATTTCGGCCTTGTCCATTTTCTTCCAGAAACAATTGGCTTCCCTCCCTGAGTTTCTGACGTTTTTGAAAAGTGTTCTGCACATCCAACCGCCCTTTGTGCCTCCCACGGCACCTTGGAATCTTAACGTGGTGTTGCGGTTTCAGCAATCAGACTGGTTTGAACCTTTACAGGTAGTGGATGTTACGTTTCTTACGTGGAAGACTGTTACACCATTAGCCTTGGCTTCCGCAAGGCGTGTGTCCGAACTGGGGGCGTTGTCTCACAAAAGCCCCTATTTGATTTTTCATGAGGATAGAGCTGAACTCAGAACTCGTCAGCAATTCCTTCTAAAGGTGGTGTTGGCATTTCATATCAACCAACCTATTGTGGTTCCGGTGCTTACAGACACCTCTACTACCTTAAAGTTGTTGGATGTTGTGAGGGCTTTGAAGATTTATGTGAAGCGGACAGCCCGTCACAGAAATTTTGACTCGCTGTTTGTTCTCTATGATCCCAAGAAAATTGGGTGCCCTGCTTCAAAGCAGTCTATTGCTCGCTGGATCAGGTGTACTATCCAGCAGGCTTATTCTACGGCAGGCTTGCCGGTTCCTAAAGTACAGGCCCACTCTACTAGGTCGGTGGGTTCTTCCTGGGTGGCTGCCCGGGGTGTCTCGGCTTTACAGCTCTGCCGAGCAGCTACTTGGTCGGGTTCGAACACGTTTGCTAAGTTCTACAAGTTCGATACTTTGGCCTCTGAGGACCTTCAGTTTGGTCAATCAGTTCTGCAGGAACCTCAGCACTCTCCCACCCGGTTTGGGAGCTTTGGTACATCCCCATGGTACTAATGTGGACCCCAGTATCCTCTAGGACGTAAGAGAAAATAGGATTTTAATTACCTACCGGTAAATCCTTTTCTCGTAGTTCGTAGAGGATACTGGGCGCCTGCCCAGTGCTTCGTGTTTCCTGCGCTGTTACTTATTTAAGCAATTTTGTTGGTTCAGCTGTTGCTGTTCCTGTTCAGTTTGGTTAGCATGGCTTTCCTCTTGTTTGTGTGTGCTGGTTCGAATCTCACCACTATTCTGTTACATCCTTCCTCAGGATATGTCCGTCCCCTCGGGCACAGCTTCTAGACTGAGTCTGGTAGGAGGGGCATAGAGGGAGGAGCCAGTGCACACTATTGATTTCTTAAAGTGCGCAAGGCTCCCAGTGGACCCATCTATACCCCATGGTACTAATGTGGACCCCAGTATCCTCTATGGACTATGAGAAAAGGATTTGCTGGTAGGTAATTAAAATCCAATTAATACCATTAAAATGTCAAAAATAGGTCTATTTCCACCAATACGTTCTACCATTATATTTGCTCCACAGTTGCATTACATTAATAGCCATTACAATGTATTCCTAATCACCACCAATCCCACATTACATTAATAGCCCCACATTATTGAAAAGACAGCCCATATTAAATGTAGTCTCCACAATGCATGAATAGCCTCCCTTAGCTCTATCATTACTTTAATTGCCTCTTCCATCCACCATGTTGCATAAATACCCCCATCTCTAATTACATTTATATCCCACAACACATTTTAATATGTTCAGGGGTTGGCATTTATCAATAATCACATTTGCAGTGTGACCTGGGCGCGATATTGGTGCCGAAAATCTCACTGCAGTATGTGATAATACAGCCCGAATGTCAGGGCCGTTATTTCGTATGGGCTCAATGGGCACTTGCCCAAGGGCCCCAGATGTCTAAGGGCTCTAGACTGATAGCTGGGGGTCTCCTCTTTTCAGGGATACCAGATATTTGAAAATCGGCCCTGGGGAACCTGAGATATCCGTCTTCTAAGCCGTGGTCCCCATCCAAGCCTGTTAATTGCTCTTCCCAACCAGATATCTCTGGTTCTATCTGATTTAGAGTTTTTCTGGGGGTATACTACAAAAGCTGGGACTCTCCTCTTTCACTGGACACTAGCAGTGTCTCTCTACTATGCCCAGAACCAGAGATATGAGCCTTCCAGCATCTGGTCCCTGCTCCAGCTCCACACACCTAATATGCAGTTTTATATTTTCGTCGGTGGATTGCTCTGGTTCCTGAACTCTGATCCCTAGGTCACCAGTATCTCCTGAAAGGTGGGATTCTCTAGTTTTTAATCCCATTAAAAGCTAAGAAATCTATTTCCAGGAACTGGAGATATCTGCAGTCAAGCAAGCTGTCCTCCTACCAGAAAATGATAAATATTAAGCCCACTCCACTATCCACCCCTCCCTTATGTATTAAACACCCCTACTACCGGGGGCCCTTCATTCAGCCCGATGCCCCTTCTACAGTTTAGTGTTCTCCCTCCCGCCCCATCTCCCATTGTCTGTGCAGAAAAGTATAAATTAGCAGAAATTACTGCTCCAGATCCTGCATGGTGAGTGGAAGATAGAACACCCCCCTACCGCCCGCGGGACATCAAAGCTGCCGCTGATAACACCCCCCACCCCTACCGCTGGAGGATGGGTAGGGTCCCCAGTACATTTGCTTTGCCCAGGAGCCTACACTGCTCTTAAGACGGCCCTGCCGAATGTATCACTATCCATCCCTGCAATGTGCTTGGAATGAAGAGACGACATCAGCAGTCTTTTCAATCCTCTATTCTGACTCCTGCGCATCAGTCTGCTGACCACGCATGTGCTGGGGCCATTGCTGACTCTCCCAGTATATTTTGTGAAGAGCAGCACCATTGTCTACAGCAGTGCAATGCCATATTGAGATGGCAGTAACTGTGGGTCCAAATCTGGAAGGATTGCATCCCCCATAGGAATTTATAGGCTGTGGCTGCTGTCGATAATGGAGGAACCTCAGCAGATATCTCTGATACTATCTCACCTTAAGAAGTGAATCCAGTGTAGTAACAATGCTTTTTTATTGTGCACGTGAGTCTAAAGGCGGTCACACACAGCCGATGCAGGAATGCTGGCGATGAGCGACTACATCGTTGAACGATATACTGTAGCGTTGAACGATATAGCACATACACACTGAACGGATATGCAGCTCAGCGGGAGCGCGCATCGTTCATCGGTCACCAATATTGGCCCCATACACACTGGACGATATAAGACTAAAAATAAACGATAACGCTCATTGATTACGGTCAGTATTCAATGAGCGACCAAATCCGACTGTCGGATTTGGCTGCTCCTGACAACTGTCACAGCCGCTCATACCCCGTGCTGTCCCATCTGTGCTGCTGCTGTTGTTTCCCATCACTGACCTACTTCACACCTCACCCGTCCACGCTCTGTCCACGATCGTCTCCTCACTCGTCCACGGTCCATCACCACTCCTCTCCTCACATAGTCTCGTCCCATCCTACCTGTCCCCGCTCGCCCTCTTGACCTGTCCCTGCTCCCCCGTTTCATCTTGTTATTTAGGACCTCATTTAAAGTTACACGTAAAACAAAAATGCACACAAAATTTTTTTCATGTGAATTTTGCTACAGTAGTTCAACTTAAAATCCAGTGTATCACTGGGACTCCTGGTATCCGGTCTATAGATCTACACTAAGGGGTACATTTACTAAGCAGTGATAAGAGTGGAGAAGTGAGCCAGTGGAGAAATTTCCCCATCAACCAATCAGCACTGAAGAAACATCTATAATTTGCATACTATAAAATGATACAGAGCTGCTGATTGGTTGATGTGGAAATTTCTCCACTGGCTCACTTCTCCACTCTTATCACTGCTTAGTAAATGTACCCCTAAAAGATCTACAGTCACTAGGTTGACCACTAAAGGTAGACATGCATTAGAGCGACAGGGTCAAAAGGTCGAAATGTAAAAGGTAGACAGTTCAAAAGGTCGACAGGGTCAAAAGGTCAACATGACAATAGTCAACAAACATGGTAAACACAAGTTGTTTTCATTTTCTTTCATTTGTGTATACTTTACGATTGGGAATAGTAACCTGTGCCAAGTGCAGCGGTAGCTGAGTATGGCGTGCTGAGCAAAGCGGTAGCGGAGTATGGGGAGCTAAGCGAGCCATGCGAGGGGACGTGGTACACTAATGGGGCTTGTTTGTGGCAGAAAAGCGACAAAATACCCCCCAAAAAAAGTTGAACTTTTGACCCTGTCGACCTGTGAACATCATGTGGTACTGATGCGTCCAAACCATATGTCTCACGCTGGAACACAAAACTGGATGTCCGCAGCTAGCTACTCCAAAAGAATGCAAACAACTTCTAATGCAGCTACCAGTTACTAAGGTGACCAATCCTGGGTCATTTTTTCAATTGGTTTGTATCCTGTGTGCTTCCCCCCCCCCCCCTTCCTTGCTTTGCTCCGCACACATAACTTACCATACCAAGTGGGCGGGAGGGTGGTTCACTTCCTCTAGGTGCGGCGGGTGACGGGCGGCTGACTGCGTACACTTCCTCTGGGTTCGGTGACGTCCGTGCGATGGGTGACGGGCGACTGGCTGCGCAGGGTGACCTCTGACTTTATGTCATGCTGCGCAGGGGGAGCCAGGAGGAACGAGCCAGGCATCGTCTGAGCCTCCTAAGGACGCTCAACGCTGCCCGACACTGAAAAAACAAGGAGCTTTCTGAGCCCTAAATTCCCGGGATTGAAAGCTCCAATCCCGGGACTGAATCCCAGCCAATTTTAGGTTTAAATCCCGGGATCCCGCCGATCCCGATCCCGGGATTAGCCACCCTACCAGTTACCAAGCAACAGCACTGGAAATTTTTGAGGGAATAGCTAAATTATAGGAAAATTCTGAGCATCCCTTTATCTCATGTCAGTGTGGCTCCAACGGGAGAACATAATACTGTACCTAGGCATACAATACTAGCAAACCCAGTGTAATATAAGCATATTATAAATACTGTACAAACATATATTTATATATATAGTGTACATCATGGTCCGCACAACACTGTAGTCATCTCATGCAGGGTGCCCGGTTTAGGGTAATTCAATATAAGTATAACCACACCATGAGGCTCCAACTGGGGCTATGTTGCAGAAGAAACCACCACTCCTTCAATATCCAAACGTTTTTATACCATTTCAATTAATATGACAAACTTTTTGGTGCAAAAAACAGCAGCTTGGAAACAAAGTTCCATCAATAGTACAAGTCTCACATGTCCTGAGTCATGCTGGGGATATGAATCTGACCCAGCAGGGTCTCCCTACAGCAGTTTCGGCTACCGCCGTCTTCAGGGGAGTAGTTCAAACCTTTATGCCAAACTCCTTCTATTTATACCCACTAAATGAACAAAGTGTGCTCACCTGTCCTAATCGTTTACCTGAGCTCCGCCAGGTGTTGTAGGGGGGTGCGTGTATGAAGCTACCAGGACGCCTGGACGCCCACCTGTGACGTCATCCAGCATCGCTACGCTCTCCACGAGCGTCTCCCGCCTGTTGCCATGGTAACGTCTGTCCCGCCTCCTCACGTCACGTGACCGTGACGTGTGTACCGCGTCACACACCCCCCGGGCACATAGCGATTCACCGATTGGCCTACTCGTCCGAGCGATCCGCCCGCCTGACATGACGTACCACTGGTGGCTTCCCTGTCTTCTGGCAACCCAGCCACGTCACCTCCACTCACCTAGAGCGGCAAGATCGGGGCCCAAAAAACATGTACAAAACTACTACACCTAAAACAAAATAACGTCTATGCATATACAATGTGCCACAATTCCCGTCAGGGACCTATTACATCACTTGTATAGATAGCTATCATTACCCACAGCGCCCCCCACTAGCTGGACTAATCACTAAACTTATAACTCTGGTTTAATCAAGACAAACATAACGTCGGGGCTAACCATATATTGGTCATATTGTAATGATGCTACCCTTGACTGACACATCTACTTTGCACTGAATGTATATGCATATGAGACCAAGAAAATACAAAAAATAAATAACAATAAACATGAACAGGAGTATCTGTGTGGAGAAGGCATCCACTATAAGACTACACAAAATTAAGAACAACAGGCCTGGTTCAAAACTATCTGTTTTCTATAGAAAACAGGAAAAGATTAGTTCCTCATTAAGCCCTAATGGGGCCATAGCATTAAGTAAATATATCCATCGACTTTCTTGCTTTAGTAGCTGCTTGTTACGATCGCCACCTCTCCTAAGCGGCGGCACATGATCCAAAGGCATGAATTTGAAGTCCCTTATTTTGTGACCACAGTTTGCAAAATGTCTGGCCACCGGTGGTGCAGTGCCGTAACTAGCCATTCCAGCGCTGTGTGCAAGAATCAGCATCAGCGCCCCCCATACACAAAACAAGGCAAGCGCGTAGTCGTACGCCAAAAATATAGTGGTGTGGCTTTATGGGGAAGGGGCGTGGCCACATAGCTCCTTATTATGGCAGGTAGAGTCCCCTTTTATACATTACGGCAGGTAGAGTCCCCTTTTTACACAGTACTGCGGCAGAGCTCCCTTTTACACATTAGGCGGCATAGTCCCCCTTTTTTACACAGTAGGCATACAGTGAGCAGTGCACTCACCCGTCTGCGTCCTCTTCCTGGGAGTGCGGGCAATCATGGTAGGGGATGTCCCTGTGCGGGTGACGGCGTTACAGACCCGGCCCAGTTGCTGCTGCCAGTCTGTTCAGCTTCGTCCAACTGGCTCCCGGCATCCCAGGTGCGGCTTCCTGCCGTTGACTTGTACTGCTGCTGGAGTCGAGGAGAGGAGGGAGCACACAGTAACACAGACAGAGCTGCCGGCTATAATGTATTAGCAGCGATGTGTCTGGCATAGAAGGAGCTGGGCGCAATGCTGGTATTATATATTATAGCAGGGAGCGAGGCATTTGATGGCGGCCAGTGGTGGTGGATGTGGATGATGCGCCCACGGCACCATCTGCCCATACCTAGTTACGGCCCTGGGGTGTCAGGGAGAAATGGATGAGAGGGGAGAGAGAAGTGAGAGAGAGAGTGTCAGGAGAGAGAGAGAGTGTCAGGAGAGAGAGAGAGGGAGGAAGAGAGGGAGGAGCAAGATATAGAGAGAGTATTATGAAGAGAAAGAGAGAAAGGAAAGGTCAGTCAGAGAGAGAAGGAAAGGAAGGATGCCAGCATTAGATAGTTACGCTACTCACTACAACACAGCCAGAAGTCTCTCATGGGGTGGGCTCTTCACGGCATTAAGCCCCGCCCCCTTAATACCCGCGAATCGCGCCACTCCCCTTCTTCATACTGAGTGTCTGCCTGCAGCTGCTGCTGGGATGGGGGGGTCCAGGATAGTAGTTGGACCCCCCTCCCCTTACCCCGGCTTGTGTGTATAGAAAGAGGAGGGACAGGTCAGCCTCCAGCTGCACAGCGCTGCACATTTGGTAGGTTGGCAACTTTACAGGCAGCACAGGGGGGCAGATGTATTAACCTGGAGAAGGGATAAGGAAGTGATAAACCAGTGATATGTGCAAGGTGATAAAGGCACCAGCCAATCAGATCCTATCTGTTAATTTACATATTATAGCTGATTGGCTGGTGCCTTTATCACCTTGCACATATCACTGGTTTATCACTTCCTTATGCCTTCTCCAGGTTAATACATCTGCCCCAAAGTGTCCTATTGTACCCAGGGGTAGATGGGAAAGGGGATAGAAAAGTCCTCTCCTCCGGCGGACCGGACAGCTACTTCACCTCCTCCCTGATTGTGACGGCTAGTACGTCGCCTGCCAGTGTACTAAATGAGTCAGGCTGACTCATTAGTACTTGGCTGTCTTGTATAATGCAGCGGGCACTTAATTGTAGCTTGTTCTGCCCCTGCTGTCTCTGTTGCAGCACGATCGGAGCTGAGCTGAGAGCTCCGATCACAGCTAGCAGCCAGGGCAGAGCCGCCGTGCACCCGTCAGCCACACCACAAACCCACCATCTGCCCGCATCATCAGTGAAAGAGGGATGGAGCCGGGACTCCGGCGCTCCTCTCCTCGGACAGCACTGTAGCTACAGTAAATGGCGGCGCTGGCTGGTGGGTGGTAGTGTAGCGTGGCCCGGCGGGTGACTGCGGAGATTTTTCCGCCCCACAGCGCATTGCGCTGTGTGCAAAGCCCCTCTCGCCCATAGCTAGTTACGGCTCTGCGGTGGTGTACTAGGTTCCACTATCTGTAATGCTTTTTTAATTGATGAACGGTGCATGGATATTTGTTCTTTTAGCATCCGGATCGTTTTGCCCACGTATACTTTTTTACAGGGACATACAATGATATAAGTCACGTAACGTGTGTCGCAAGTCATTCTGTGTCTCAATGTATATTTATCTCCCAGCATGGGGTGCACAAATTCTTTACCAGTCAGCATAAACATACAATTGGCACAGCCACCACATTTGAAGGCTCCCCTCTGAAGGCTGAGCCAATTTGTGTTCACCATCACTCCAGGACTAATATCAGATTGTGAGATCCGAGGATTCTACATGGAGAAGAGGACCGAGCCTCGTGTGAACATAGGTAAGTATGTATGTATGTATGTATGTATGTATGTATGTAGGTGTGCATGTATGTAATAAACTTTTACTGTCACGGTGTGTGTGTCCTGTTTTTTGTTGGGTATTTTTTTAGTAGTAGTACTACAGGTACCAGCGGGCCCGGTTTTCCACTGCATGCTGGTACTTGTGGTTCTCCAAGTACCACCTTGTGGGGGAGGCTTGCTGGGACTTGTAGTACTGCTACTAAAAACAATATTCTGATTTTTTTACACTTGGCTATCAGCCCCCATCCGCCGCCCTTGAATGGGGGGGACAGCCTTGGGCTTCACCCCTGGCCCTTGGGTGGCTGGAGGGGGGGGGCCCCTCTTGATTTAATTGGTTCCCACTCCTCCAGGGTACCCCGGCCAGGGGTGACTAGTTGGGGATGTAATGCCAGGACCACAATAAAAGTGTCCCCCGGCTCTGGCATTATGTACCTGGCTATTGGAGCCCGGTGCTGGTTCAAAAAATACGGGGGACCCCTACGCTTTTTGTCCCCCGTATTTTTTGCACCAGGACCAGGCACAGAGTCCGGTGCTGGTTGATGAAATATGGGGGAACCCCTGTCATTTCCCCCCCCATATTTTGACAGCCAGGACTGGCTCAAAGAGCCCGAGGCTGGTTTTGCTTAGGAGGGTGGTGGACCCCACGCATTTTATTTGTTTATTTTTAACACTTTATTTTTTTTGCGAAAGGTGCACAATGAAGCCCTGCACGGATCTCACAGATCCGACCGAGATTCATTGTGTTAATGTCGGCAGTGTTTTACTATTCACTCCCGTAAAACACTGCCAAAAAATACGAATGACATCGACATCGGAAAACACGAAAATGCAGAATACGACAGCATAGTAAATTAGTCGTAATAAATTCAAAAAGTTGTAATTTCACACATTCGATGTCATTCGTGTTTGAACTTTAACCTCATTCTGAAAATTACGAATTTTAGTAAATATACCCCCATGAGGGTGGTATGAGGGCCTGACGTCCACAGGTGGGGGTTGTGCTTACAGCCCAACACCGTGCAGGATGTTTGGCATTTGCCAGAGAACACCTAGATTAGCAAATTCGCCACTGGCGCCCTGTGCTCTTCACAGATGAAAGCAGGTTCTCACTGAGCACATGTGACAGACGTGACAGAGTCTGGAGACGCCAAGGAGAATGTTCTGCTGCCTGCAACATCCTCTAGCATGAATGGTTTGGCAGTGGGTCAGTAATGGTGTGGGGTGGCATTTCTTTGGGGAGCCGCACAGCCCTCCATGTGCTCGCCAGAGGTAGACTGACTGCCATTAGGTACCGAGATGAGATCCTCAGACCCCTTGTGAGACCATATGCTAGTGCGGTTGGCCCTGGGTTCCTCCTAATGCAAGACAATGCTAGACCTCATGTGGCTGGAGTGTGTCAGCAGTACCTGCAAGACAAAGGCATTGATGCTATGGACTGGCCCGCCCGTTCCCCAGACCTGAATCCAATTGAGGACATCTGGGACATCATGTCTCGCTCCATCCACCAACGCCACGTTGCACCACAGACTGTCCAGGAGTTGGCGGATGCTTTAGTCCAGGTCTGGGAGGAGATCCCTCAGGAGACCATCCGCCACCTCATCAGGAGCATACCCAGGCGTTGTAGGGAGGTCATACAGGCACGTGGAGGCCACACACACTACTGAGCCTCATTTTGACTTGTTTTAAGGACATTACATCAAAGTTGGATCAGCCTGTAGTGTGTTTTTCCTCTTTAATTTTGAGTGTGACTCCAAATCCAGACCTCCATGGGTTAATAAATTTGATTTCCATTGATAATTTTTGTGTGATTTTGTTGTCAGCACATTCAACTATGTAAAGAACAATAAGATTTCTCTATCGTCCTAAGTGGATGCTGGGGTTCCTGAAAGGACCATGGGGAATAGCGGCTCCGCAGGAGACAGGGCACAAAAGTAAAGCTTTTACAGGTCAGGTGGTGTGTACTGGCTCCTCCCCCTATGACCCTCCTCCAGACTCCAGTTAGATTTTTGTGCCCGGCCGAGAAGGGTGCAATTCTAGGTGGCTCTCATAAAGAGCTGCTTAGAGAGTTTAGCTTAGGTTTTTTATTTTACAGTGATTCCTGCTGGCAACAGGATCACTGCAACGAGGGACAGAGGGGAGAAGAAGTGAACTCACCTGCGTGCAGGATGGATTGGCTTCTTGGCTACTGGACATGAAGCTCCAGAGGGACGATCACAGGTACAGCCTGGATGGTCACCGGAGCCACGCCGCCGGCCCCCTCACAGATGCTGAAGCAAGAAGAGGTCCAGAATCGGCGGCTGAAGACTCCTGCAGTCTTCTTAAGGTAGCGCACAGCACTGCAGCTGTGCGCCATTTTCCTCTCAGCACACTTCACACGGCAGTCACTGAGGGTGCAGGGCGCTGGGGGGGGGGCGCCCTGGGAGGCAAATGAAAACCTTTAAAAAGGCTAAAAATACCTCACATATAGCCCCAGAGGCTATATGGAGATATTTACCCCTGCCTAAATGTACTAAATAGCGGGAGACGAGCCCGCCGAAAAAGGGGCGGGGCCTATCTCCTCAGCACACGGCGCCATTTTCTGTCACAGCTCCGCTGGTCAGGAAGGCTCCCAGGTCTCTCCCCTGCACTGCACTACAGAAACAGGGTATAACAGAGAGGGGGGGCAAAATAAATGGCAATATATTAATATAAAAGCAGCTATAAGGGAGCACTTAATCATAAGGCTATCCCTGTCATATATAGCGCTTTTTGGTGTGTGCTGGCAGACTCTCCCTCTGTCTCCCCAAAGGGCTAGTGGGTCCTGTCTTCGTATAGAGCATTCCCTGTGTGTCTGCTGTGTGTCGGTACGTGTGTGTCGACATGTATGAGGACGTTATTGGTGTGGAGGCGGAGCAATTGCCAAATATGAGGATGTCACCTCCTAGGGGGTCGACACCAGAATGGATGCCTTTATTTGTGGAATTACGGGATAGCGTCAACTCGCTTAAGCAGTCGTTTGCCGACATGAGGCGGCCGGACACTCAATTAGTGCCTGTCCAGGCGCCTCAAACACCGTCAGGGGCTGTAAAACGCCCCTTGCCTCAGTCGGTCGACACAGACCCAGACACAGGCACTGATTCCGGTGGTGAAGGTGACGAATCAACCGTATTTTCCAGTAGGGCCACACGTTATATGATTTTGGCAATAAAGGAGATGTTACATTTAGCTGATACTACAGGTACCACTAAACAGGGTATTATGTGGGGTGTGAAAAAACTACCAGTAGTTTTTACCGAATCAGAAGAATTAAATGACGTGTGTGATGAAGCGTGGGGTGCCCCGATAAAAAACTGCTAATTTCAAAGAAGTTATTGGCTTTATACCCTTTCCCGCCAGAGGTTAGGGAGCGCTGGGATACACCTCCTAGGGTGGACAAAGCGCTAACACGCTTATCAAAACAAGTGGCGTTACCCTCTCCTGAGACGGCCGCACTTAAAGATCCATCAGATAGGAGGATGGAAAATATCCAAAAAGGTATATACACACATGCAGGTGTTATACTACGACCAGCTATTGCGACTGCCTGGATGTGCAGTGCTGGGGTAGTTTGGTCAGAGTCCCTGATCGAAAATATTGATACCCTGGACAGGGACAATATTTTACTGTCGTTAGAACAAATAAAGGATGCATTTCTTTATATGCGTGATGCACAGAGAGATATCTGCACACTGGCATCACGGGTAAGTGCTATGTCCATTTCGGCCAGAAGAGCTTTATGGACACGACAGTGGACAGGCGATGCGTAGAGGAGTTATTTGGGGTCGGTCTATCGGATTTGGTGGCCACGGCTACGGCCGGGAAATCCACCTTTCTACCTCAAGTCACTCCCCAACAGAAAAAGGCACCGACCTTTCAACCGCAGCCCTTTCGTTCCTTTAAAAATAAGAGAGCAAAGGGCTATTCATACCTGCCACGAGGCAGAGGACGAGGGAAGAGACAGCAACAGGCAGCTCCTTCCCAGGAACAGAAGCCCTCCCCGGCTTCTACAAAAGCCTCAGCATGACGCTGGGGCTTCGCAAGCGGACTCGGGGGCGGTAGGCGGTCGTCTCAAGAATTACAGCGCGCAGTGGGCTCACTCGCAGGTAAATCCCTGGATCCTGCAGATAATATCTCAGGGGTACAGGTTGAAATTAGAGACAGAGCCACCTCGCCGTTTCCTGAAGTCTGCTTTACCAACGTCCCCCTCAGAAAGGGAGACGGTTTTGGAAGCCATTCACAAGCTGTATTCTCAGCAGGTGATAGTCAAGGTACCTCTTCTACAACAAGGGAAGGGGTATTATTCCACTCTTTTTGTGGTACCGAAGCCGGATGGCTCGGTAAGGCCTATTCTAAATCTGAAGTCCTTGAACCTGTACATAAAGAAGTTCAAGTTCAAGATGGAGTCACTCAGAGCAGTGATAGCGAACCTGGAAGAAGGGGACTTTATGGTATCCTTGGACATCAAGGATGCGTATCTCCACGTTCCAATTACCCCTCACACCAGGGGTACCTCAGGTTCGTTGTACAAAACTGTCACTATCAGTTTCAGACGCTGCCGTTTGGTTTGTCCACGGCACCTCGGGTCTTTACAAAGGTAATGGCCGAGATAATATTTCTTCTTCGAAGAAAAGGCGTATTAATTATCCCATACTTGGACGATCTCCTAATAAGGGCAAGGTCCAGAGAACAGCTAGAGATGGGTTTAGCACTATCTCAAGAGGTGCTAAAGCAGCACGGATGGATTCTGAATATTCCAAAATCCCAATTAATGCCGACAACTCGTCTGCTGTTCCTGGGGATGATTCTGGACACAGTTCAGAAAAAGGTTTTTCTTCCCGAAGAAAAAGCCAAGGAGTTATCTGACCTGGTCAGGAACCTCCTAAAACCAGGAAAGGTGTCTGTACATCAATGCACAAGAGTCCTGGGAAAAAAAAAAAAAAAAATGGTAGCTTCTTACGAAGCAATCCCTTTCGGCAGATTCCATGCAAAGGGATCTGTTGGACAAATGGTCAGGGTCGCATCTTCAGATGCACCTGCGGATAACCCTGTCGCCGAGGACAAGGGTATCCCTTCTGTGGTGGTTGCAGGAGGCTCATCTATTGGAGGGCCGCAGATTCGGCATGCAGGATTGGATCCTGGTGACCACGGATGCCAGCCTGAGAGGCTGGGGAGCAGTCACACAGGGAAGAAATTTCCAGGGAGTGTGGTCGAGCCTGAAAAAGTCTCTTCACATAAGCATTCTGGAACTAAGAGCAATCTACAATGCTCTAAGGAAGACCGGTGTTGATCCAGTCGGACAACATCACGGCAGTCGCCCATGTAAACAGACAGGGCGGCACAAGAAGCAGGAGGGCAATGGCAGAAGCTGCCAGGATCCTTCGCTGGGCGGAGAATCACGTGATAGCACTGTCAGCAGTATTCATCCCGGGCGTGGACAACTGGGAAGCAGACTTCCTCAGCAGACACGACCTTCACCCGGGAGAGTGGGGACTTCATCCAGAAGTTTTCCACATGCTATTAAACCGTTGGGTAAAACCAATGGTGGACATGATGGCGTCTCGCCTCAACAAAACACTGGACAGGTATTGCGCCAGGTCAAGAGATCCGCAGGCAATAGCTGTGGACGCGCTGGTAACACCTTGGGTGTACCAGTCGGTATATGTGTTTCCTCCTCTGCCTCTCATACCAAAGGTATTGAGGATTATACGGCAAAGAGGAGTAAGACTAGTGGCTCCGGATTGGCCAAGAAGGACTTGGTACCCGGAACTTCAAGAGATGGTCACGGACGATCCGTGGCCTCTACTTCTGAGAAGGGACCTGCTTCAGCAGGGTCCTTGTCTTTTTCAAGACTTACCGCGGCTGCGTTTGACGGCATGGCGTTTGAATGCCAGATCCTAAAAGGAAAAGGCATTCCAGAAGAAGTCATTCCTACCTTGATAAAGGCAAGGAAGGAAGTCACCGCGAAGCATTATCGCCGTATTTGGCGAAAATATGTTGCGTGGTGCGAGCAGCGGAGTGCTCCGATGGAGGAATTTCAACTGGGTCGTTTTCCTACATTTCCTGCAATCAGGATTGTCTATGGGTCTCAAATTGGGATCTATTAAGGTTCAAATTTCGGCCCTATCAATATTCTTCCAAAAAGAATTGGCCTCAGTCCCTGAGGTCCAGATTTTTATCAAAGGAGTACTGCATATACAGCCTCCTGTGGTGCCTAAGGTGGCACCGTGGGATCTAAATGTAGTTTTAGATTTCCTCAAATCCAATTGGTTTGAACCACTAAAGAATGTGGATTTGAAATATCTCACATGGAAAGTGACTATGTTACTGGCCCTGGCTTTGGCCGGGAGAGTATCTGAACTGGCGGCTTTGTTTTATAAAAGCCCTTATTTAATTTTCCATTCGACATAGGGCAGAGCTGCGGACGCGTCCGCATTTTCTCCCTAAGGTGGTATCAGCGTTTCACCTGAACCAGCCTATTGTAGTGCCTGCGGCTACAGACGACTTGAAGGACTCCAAGTTGTTGGACGTTGTCAGAGCCTTAAAAATATACATTTAAAGGACGGCTGGAGTCAGAAAATCTGACTCGCTGTTTATACTGTATGCACCCAACAAGTTGGGTGCACCTGCTTCTAAGCAGTCGATTGCTCGTTGGATTTGTAACAAAATTCAACTTGTACATTCTGTGGCAGGCCTGCCACAGCCTAAATCTGTTAAGGCCCATTCCGCAAGGAAGGTGGGCTCATCTTGGGCGGCTGCCCGAGGGGTCTCGGCATTACAACTCTGCCGAGCAGCTACGTGGTCAGGGGAGAACACGTTTGTAAATTTTTACAAATTTGATACCCTGGCAAAGGAGGACCTGGAGTTCTCTCATTCGGTGCTGCAGAGTCATCCGCACTCTCCCGCCCGTTTGGGAGCTTTGGTATAATCCCCATGGTCCTTTCAGGAACCCCAGCATCCACTTAGGACGATAGAGAAAATAAGAATTTACTTACCGATAATTCTATTTCTCGGAGTCCGTAGTGGATGCTGGGCGCCCATCCCAAGTGCGGATTATCTGCAATACTTGTACATAGTTATTGTTAACTAATTCGGGTTATTGTTTAGGAAGCCATCTTTCAGAGGCTCCTCTGTTATCATACTGTTAACTGGGTTTAGATCACAAGTTGTACGGTGTGATTGGTGTGGCTGGTATGAGTCTTACCCGGGATTCAAAATCCTCCCTTATTGTGTACGCTCGTCCGGGCACAGTACCTAACTGGAGTCTGGAGGAGGGTCATAGGGGGAGGAGCCAGTACACACCACCTGACCTGTAAAAGCTTTACTTTTGTGCCCTGTCTCCTGCGGAGCCGCTATTCCCCATGGTCCTTTCAGGAACCCCAGCATCCACTACGGACTCCGAGAAATAGAATTATCGGTAAGTAAATTCTTATTTTTACTTACCGGTAAATCTATTCCTCGTAGTCCGTAGTGGATGCTGGGGACTCCGTAAGGACCATGGGGAATAGACGGGCTCCGCAGGAGACAGGGCACTTTAAGAAAGAATTTGGATTCTGGTGTGTTCTGGCTCCTCCCTCTATGTCCCTCCTCCAGACCTCAGTTAGAGAAACTGTGCCCGGAAGAGCTGACAGTACAAGGAAAGGATTTTGGAATCCAGGGCAAGACTCATACCAGTCACACCAATCATACCGTATCACTCGTGATAAATTTACCCAGTTAACAGTATGAACAACAACGGAGCATCAGATCAACCCTGATGCAACCAAACATAACCCTTATTTAAGCAATAACTATATACAAGTATTGCAGAAGAAGTCCGCACTTGGGACGGGCACCCAGCATCCACTACGGACTACGAGAAATAGATTTACCGGTAAGTAAAATCTTATTTTCTCTAACGTCCTAGTGGATGCTGGGGACTCCGTAAGGACCATGGGGATTATACCAAAGCTCCCAAACGGGCGGGAGAGTGCGGATGACTCTGCAGCACCGAATGAGCAAACACAAGGTCCTCCTCAGCCAGGGTATCAAACTTGTAAAACTTTGCAAAAGTGTTCGAACCTGACCAAGTAGCTGCTCGGCAAAGCTGTAATGCCGAGACCCCTCAGGCAGCCGCCCAAGAAGAGCCCACCTTCCTTGTGGAGTGGGCTTTTACCGATTTTGGAAGCGGCAATCCAGCCGCAGAATGAGCCTACTGAATCGTGTTACAGATCCAGCGAGCAATAGTTTGCTTTGAAGCGGGAGCACCCAGCTTGTTGGGTGCATACAGGATAAACAGCGACTCTAGCCGTTCTGGCTACATAAATCTTCAAAGCCCTGACCACATCTAGTAACTCGGAATCCTCCAAGTCACGAGTAGCCACAGGCACCACAATAGGTTGGTTCATATGAAAAGATGACACCACCTTTGGCAGAAATTGTGGACGGGTCCGCAATTCTGCCCTGTCCATATGGAAAACCAGATAGGGGCTTTTATGTGACAAAGCCGCTAATTCTGACACACGCCTAGCCGAAGCCAAGGCTAATAGCATGACCACCTTCCACGTGAGAAATTGTAACTCCACCGTTTTGAGTAGCTCAAACCAGTGTGACTTCAGGAAACTCAACACCACGTTAAGATCCCAAGGTGCCACTGGAGGCACAAAAGGGGGCTGAATATGCAGCACTCCCTTTACAAACGTCTGAACTTCAGGAAGAGAAGCCAGTTCTTTTTGAAAGAAAATGGATAGGGCTGAAATCTGGACCTTAATGGAACCCAATTTCAGGCCCAAAGTCACTCCCGACTGTAGGAAGTGAAGGAAACGGCTCAGCTGGAATTCCTCCGTAGGGGCATTCCTGGCCTCACACCAAGCAACATATTTTCGCCATATACGGTGATAATGTTTAGCCGTCACGTCCTTCCTAGCCTTTATCAGCGTAGGAATGACCTCATCCGGAATGGCTTTTTCTGCTAGGATCCGGCGCTCAACCGCCATGCCGTCAAACGCAGCCGCGGTGAGTCTTGGAACAGACAGGGCCCCTGTTGCACAAGTCCTGTCTTAGAGGCAGAGGCCACGGGTCCTCTGTGAGCATTTCTTGCAGAACTGGATACCAAGTCCTTCTTGGCCAATCCGGAACAAAGAGTATTGTTCTCACTCCTCTTTTCCTTAAGATTCTCAGCACCTTGGGTATGAGAGGAAGAGGAGGAAATACATAGACCGACGGGAACACCCACGGTGTCACCAGTGCGTCCACAGCTATCGCCTGAGGGTCTCTTGACCTGGCGCGATATCTCTGCAGCTTTTTGTTGAGGCGGGATGCCATCATGTCCACCTGTGGCAGTTCCCACCGACTTGCAATCTGCATGAAGACTTCTTGATGAAGTCCCCACTCTCCCGGGTGGAGGTCGTGCCTGCTGAGGAAGTCTGCTTCCCAGTTGTCCACTCTCGGAATGAACACTGCTGACAGTGCGCTTACGTGACTCTCCGCCCAGTGAAGAATTCTGGTGGCTCCTACCATCGCCACCCTGCTCCTTGTGCCGCCTTGGCGGTTTACATGAGCCACTGCGGTGATATTGTCTGACTGAAGCAGAACCGGTTGGTCGCGAAGCAGGGTCTCCGCTTGACGTAGGGCGTTGTATATGGCCCTTAGTTCCAGGATATTGATGTGAAGGCAAGTCTCCTGCCTTGACCACAGCCCTTGGAAGTTTTTTCCCTGTGTGACTGCCCCCCACCCTCGGAGGCTTGCATCCATGGTCACCGGGACCCAGTCCTGAATACCGTATCTGCGACCTTCGAGAAGGTGAGCACTCTGCAGCCACCACAGGAGAGACACCCTGGCCCTGGGGGATAGGGTGATTAACCGATGCATCTGAAGAGGTGATCCGGACCACTTGTCCAGTAAGTCCCATGGGAAGGTCCTCGCATGGAACCTGCTGAAGGGAATGGCCTCGTATGATGCCACCCTCCTTCCCAGGACTCGAGTGCAGTGATGCACTGACATCTGTTTTGGTTTTAATAGATTCCTGACCAGTGTCACGAGCTCCTGAGCTCTCTCTATCGGGAGATAAACCCTTTTCTGGTCTGTGTCTAGGATCATGCCCAGGAGAGGCAGATGAGCTGTAGGAACCAACTGCGACTTTGGAATATATAGAATCCAGCCGTGTTGCCGTTACACTTCCAGAGAAAGTGATACGCTGTTCAGCAACTGCTCTCTTGATCTCGCTTTTATGAGGAGATCGTCCAAGTACGTGATAATAGTGACACCTTGCTTCCGCAGGAGCACCATCATTTCCGCCATTACCTTGGTGAATATTCTCAAGGCCGTGGAGAGACCAAACGGCAACGTCTAAAATTGGTAATGACAATCCCGTACCGCAATTCTGAGGTACGCCTGATGAGGTGGATAAATGGGGACATGAAGGTGTGCATCCTTTATGTCCCGAGTCACCATAAAATCTCCCCCTTTCAGGCTTGCAATGACCGCTCTTAGCGATTCCATCTTGAACTTGAACCTTTTCAGGTATATGTTCAGGGATTTTAAATTCAATATGTGTCTGACCGAACCGTCTGGTTACGGGACTACAACATGGTCGAATAATAACCCCCTCCTTTTTGAAGGAGGGGAACCTTGACCACCACCTGTTGAAGATACAATTTGTGAATTGCAGTTAACACTGTTTCCCTCTCGTGGGGGGAAGCCGGCAGGGCCGTCGGTGCGGGGGCATCTTCTCAAAGTCCAGCTTGTATCCCTGAGACACAATATCTATTGCCCAGGGATCTAACAGGGAGTGAACCCACTTGTGGCTGAACTTACGAAGGCATGCCCCCACCGGGCCTAGCTCCGCCTGTGGAGCCCCAGTGACATGCGGTGGATTTTTGTAGAGGCCGGGGAGGACTTCTGTTCCTGGGAACTAGCTGTGTTGTGCAGCTTCTTTCCTCTGTCCCCGCCTCTGGCAAGAAAGGACGCACCTCGGACTTTCTTGTTTCTTTATTCGAAAGGCTGCATTTGATAATGTCGTGCTTTCCTATGCTGTGCAGGAATATAAGGCAAAATATCAGAATTACCAGCTATAGCTGTGGAGACCAGGTCCGAGAACCCTTCTCCACACAATCCTCAGCCTTCCATATGCCTCTTAAGTCGGCATCATCTGTCCATTGCATATTCTACAGGACACGTCAAGCAGAAATCGACATAGCTTTGACTCTAGGACCCAGTATACTCATGTCTCTTTGGGCATGTTTTATATATACATATCTCTTAAGACAGCATCTTTAATATATATATATCTCTATATATACATATATATATCTATATACATACTAGGGTCTCAATCTCTGCTGATAAGGTACCTATCCACGCTGCCACAGCGCTATAAACCCCTGCCGACACAATCGCCGGTCTGAGTAGTGTACCAGAATGTGCACGCTATCTGCAGGATCCCTGAGAATAGCTGTTACGTCAGGGCTACCTTTTGGGCAAACGTGACACCCTAGGGGAAGATTCCCATCATATCCTGGCCCTAGTGGGGAAAGGATACTGCCTGAGAATTCTTTGTGGGAAACTGCAGTCTCTTGTCTGGAGATTCCCGCACTTTTTCATCATGAGAGGAGGGAAATTTAGCTCAGCTTTCTTCCCCTTAAACATGTGTACCCTTGTGTCAGGGACAGATGAGTCATCAGTGATATGCAAATCATCTTTTATTACAATAATCATATATTGAATACTTTTCTGCCATTTTGGCTGTAACTTTGCATTATCGTAGTCGACACTGGAGTCAGACTCCGTGTCAATATCAGTGTCTATTATTTTGGATAGTGAGCATTGATAGACTCTGAAGGTCTCTGCGACATAGGGACAGACATGGGTAGATTTCCTGTCTGTTCTCTAATCTTTTGTGCAATAAATTCACCTTAGCACTTAATTACACATATCCAAACAGGTGTCGGCGTTGTCGACGGAGACACCCTCTCACACACATATTTGCTCCATCTCCTCCTTAGGGGAGCCTTTTACCTCAGACATGTCGACACACACGTACTGACACACCACACACTCAGGGAATGCTCATATGAAGACAATTCCCCCATAAGGCCCTTTGGAGAGAGAGAGAGAGAGAGAGAGAGAGAGTATGCCAGCACACACCCCAGCGCTATTAACCCAGGAATAACACAGTAACTTAATGTTAACCCAGTAGCTGCTGTTTATATTGATTTTTGCGCCTAATTATTAGGGATGTGCACTTGAAATTTTTCGGGTTTCGTGTTTTGGTTTTGGGTTCGGTTCCGCGGCCGTGTTTTGGGTTCGAACGCGTTTTGGCAAAACCTCACCGAATTTTTTTTGTCGGATTCGGGTGTGTTTTGGATTCGGGTGTTTTTTTTAAAAAAAACTAAAAAACAGCTTAAATCATTGAATTTGGGGGTCATTTTGATCCCATAGTATTATTAACCTCAATAACCATAATTTCCACTCATTTTCAGTCTATTCTGAACACCTCACACCTCACAATATTATTTTTAGTCCTAAAATTTGCACCGAGGTCGCTGGATGACTAAGCTCAGCGACCCAAGTAGCCGACACAAACACCTGGCCCATCTAGGAGTGGCACTGCAGTGTCACGCAGGATGGCCCTTCCAAAAAACACTCCCCAAACAGCACATGACGCAAAGAAAAAAAGAGGCGCAATGAGGTAGCTGTGTGAGTAAGCTAAGCGACCCTAGTGGCCGACACAAACACCTGGCCCATCTAGGAGTGGCACTGCAGTGTCAGGCAGGATGGCCCTTCAAAAAACTACTCCCCAAACAGCACATGACGCAAAGAAAAAAAGAGGCGCAATGAGGTAGCTGTGTGAGTAAGCTAAGCGACCCTAGTGGCCGACACAAACACCTGGCCCATCTAGGAGTGGCACTGCAGTGTCACGCAGGATGGCCCTTCCAAAAAACACTCCCCAAACAGCACATGACGCAAAGAAGAAAAAAAGAAAAAAGAGGTGCAAGATGGAATTGTCCTTGGGCCCTCCCACCCACCCTTATGTTGTATAAACAGGACATGCACACTTTAACCAACCCATCATTTCAGCGACAGGGTCTGCCACACGACTGTGACTGAAATGACTGGTTGGTTTGGGCCCCCACCAAAAAAGAAGCAATCAATCTCCCCTTGCACAAACTGGCTCTACGGAGGCAAGATGTCCACCTCATCATCATCGTCCGATTCATCACCCCGTTCACTGTGTACATCCCCCTCCTCACAGATTATTAATTCGTCCCCACTGGAATCCGCCATCTCAGATCCCCGTGTACTTTCTGGAGGCAATTGCTGCTGGTGAATGTCTCCAAGGAGTAATTGATTATAATTCATTTTAATGAACATCATCTTCTCCACATTTTCTGGAAGTAGCCTCGTACGATTGCTGACAAGGTGAGCGGCGGCACTAAACACTCTTTCGGAGTACACACTGGAGGGAGGGCAACTTAGGTAGAATAAAGCCAGTTTGTGCAAGGGCCTCCAAATTGCCTCTTTTCCCTGCCAGTATACGTACGGACTGTCTGACGTGCCTACTTGGATGCGGTCACTCATATAATCCTCCACCATTCTTTCAATGGTGACAGAATCATATGCAGTGACAGTAGACGACATGTCAGTAATCGTTGGCAGGTCCTTCAGTCCGGACCAGATGTCAGCATCAGACTGCCCTGCATCACCGCCAGTGGGTGGGCTCGGAATTCTGAGCCTTTTCCTCGCACCCCCAATTGCGGGAGAATGTGAAGGAGGAGATGTTGACAGGTCGCGTTCCGCTTGACTTGACAATTTTCTCACCAGCAGTTCAATGAACCCCAGCAGACTTGTGTCTGCCGGAAAGAGAGATCCAAGGTAGGTTTTAAATCTAGGATCGAGCACGGTGGCCAAAATGTAGTGCTCTGATTTCAACAGATTGACCACCCGTGAATCCTTGTTAAGCGAATTAAGGGCTCCATCCACAAGTCCCACATGCCTAGCGGAATCGCTCTGTGTTAGCTCCTCCTTCAATGTCTCCAGCTTCTTCTGCAAAAGCCTGATGAGGGGAATGACCTGACTCAGGCTGGCAGTGTCTGAACTGACTTCACGTGTGGCAAGTTCAAAAGGTTGCAGAACCTTGCACAACGTTGAAATCATTCTCCACTGCGCTTGAGACAGGTGCATTCCACCTCCTTTGCCTATATCATGGGCAGATGTATAGGCTTGAATGGCCTTTTGCTGCTCCTCCATCCTCTGAAGCATATAGAGGGTTGAATTCCACCTCGTTACCACCTCTTGCTTCAGATGATGGCAGGGCAGGTTCAGGTTTTTTTGGTGGTGCTCCAGTCTTCTGTACGCGGTGCCTGCACGCCGAAAGTGGCCCGCAATTCTTCTGGCCACCGACAGCATCTCTTGCACGCCCCTGTCATTTTTTAAATAATTCTGCACCACCAAATTCAAGGTATGTGCAAAACATGGGACGTGCTGGAATTTGCCCAGATTTAATGCACACACAATATTGCTGGCGTTGTCCGATGCCACAAATCCACAGGAGAGTCCATTTGGGGTAAGCCATTCTGCGATGATCTTCCTCAGTTGCCGTAAGAGGTTTTCAGCTGTGTGCGTATTCTGGAAAGCGGTGATACAAAGCGTAGCCTGCCTAGGAACGAGCTGGCGTTTGAGAGATCCTGCTACTGGTGCCGCCGCTGCTGTTCTTGCGGCGGGAGGCAATACATCTACCCAGTGGGCTGTCACAGTCATGTAGTCCTGAGTCTGCCCTGCTCCACTTGTCCACATGTCCGTGGTTAAGTGGACATTGGGTACAACTGCATTTTTTAGGACACTGGTGAGTCTTTTTCTGACGTCCGTGTACATTCTCGGTATCGCCTGCCTAGAGAAGTGGAACCTAGATGGTATTTGGTAACGGGGGCACACTACCTCAAGAAATTGTCTAGTTCCCTGTGAACTAACGGCGGATACCGGACGCACGTCTAACACCAACATAGTTGTCAAGGCCTCAGTTATCCGCTTTGCAGCAGGATGACTGCTGTGATATTTCATCTTCCTCGCAAAGGACTGTTGGACAGTCAATTGCTTACTGGAAGTAGTACAAGTGGTCTTCCGACTTGCCCTCTGGGATGACGATCGATTCCCAGCAGCAACAACAGCAGCGCCAGCAGCAGTAGGCATTACACTCAAGGATGCATCGGAGGAATCCCAGGCAGGAGAGGACTCATCAGACTTGCCAGTGACATGGCCTGCAGGACTATTGGCTTTCCTGGGTAAGGAGGAAATTGACACTGAGGGAGTTGGTGGGGTGGTTTGTGTGAGCTTGGTTACAAGAGGAAGGGATTTACTGGTCAGTGGACTGCTTCCGCTGTCGCCCAAAGTTTTTGAACTTGTCACTGACTTATGATGAATGCGCTGCAGGTGACGTATAAGGGAGGATGTTCCGAGGTGGTTAACGTCCTTACCCCTACTTATTACAGCTTGACAAAGGCAACACACGGCTTGACACCTGTTGTCCGCATTTCTGTTGAAATACTTCCACACCGAAGAGCTGATTTTTTTGGTATTTTCACCAGGCATGTCAATGGCCATGTTCCTCCCACGGACAACAGGTGTCTCCCCGGGTGCCTGACTTAAACAAACCACCTCACCATCAGAATCCTCCTGGTCAATTTCCTCCCCAGCGCCAGCAACACCCATATCCTCCTCATCCTGGTGTACTTCAACACTGACATCTTCAATCTGACTATCAGGAACTGGACTGCGGGTGCTCCTTCCAGCACTTGCAGGGGGCGTGCAAATGGTGTAAGGCGCATGCTCTTCACGTCCAGTGTTGGGAAGGTCAGGCATCGCAACCGACACAATTGGACTCCTTGTGGATTTGGGATTTTGAAGAACGCACAGTTCTTTGCTGTGCTTTTGCCAGCTTGAGTCTTTTCATTTTTCTAGCGAGAGGCTGAGTGCTTCCATCCTCATGTGAAGCTGAACCACTAGCCATGAACATAGGCCAGGGCCTCAGCCGTTCCTTGCCACTCCGTGTGGTAAATGGCATATTGGCAAGTTTACGCTTCTCCTCCGACAATTTTATTTTAGATTTTTGAGTCCTTTTTTTACTGATATTTGGTGTTTTGGATTTTACATGCTCTGTACTATGACATTGGGCATCGGCCTTGGCAGACGACGTTGATGGCATTTCATCGTCTCGGCCATGACTAGTGGCAGCAGCTTCAGCACGAGGTGGAAGTGGATCTTCATCTTTCCCTATTTTTGGAACCTCAACATTTTTGTTCTCCATATTTTAATAGGCACAACTAAAAGGCACCTCAGGTAAACAATGGAGATGGATGGATACTAGTATACTTATGGATGGACGAGCGACTGCCGACACAGAGGTAGCTACAGCCGTGGACTACCGTACTGCGTCTGCTGCTAATATAGACTGGATGATAATGATATAAAAAATATATATATATCACTACTGCAGCCGGACAGGTATATATTATATAATGACGGACCTGCTGGACACTGTCAGCACTGCAGACTCCTAAAGTAAGCTACTAGTAGTATCAAGAAGATTGAAAAAAAAAAAACCACCACAGGTAGGTGGTATACAATTATGGATGGACGAGCGACTGCCGACACAGAGGTAGCTACAGCCGTGGACTACCGTACTGCGTCTGCTGCTAATATAGACTGGATGATAATGATATAAAAAATATATATATATCACTACTGCAGCCGGACAGGTATATATTATATAATGACGGACCTGCTGGACACTGTCAGCAGAATGCGTTTATAGAATAAAAACACCACACGACGAGTGTTTAACTTTTTCAGGCAGACAATCACAATATACTGGTGGTCAGTGGTCACTGGTCAGTCACACTGGCAGTGGCACTCTGGCAGCAAAAGTGTGCACTGTTAAATATGTACTCCTGCTATAACTGCTCCCCAGTCTCCCCCACAATTAAGCTGTGTGAGCAGTGAGCACTCAGCACAGTCAGATATACAACATAGATGATGCAGCACACTGAGGCTGAGCACAGATATGGTACTGTGTCACTGTGTATCGTTTTTTTTCAGGCAGAGAACGGATTATATTAAATAATAAAACTGCACTGGTGGTCACTGGTCAGTCACTACTAGTAAACTCTGCACTCTCTGAGTACTCCTAAGCTCCAGTAAATCAAGTGTCTCACTCTCTTTCTATTTCTATTCTAAACGGAGAGGACGCCAGCCACGTCCTCTCCCTATCAATCTCAATGCACGTGTGAAAATGGCGGCGACGCGCGTCTCCTTATATAGAATCCGAGTCTCGCGATAGAATCCGAGCCTTGCGAGAATCCGACAGCGGGATGATGATGTTCGGGCGCGCTCGGGTTAACCGAGCAAGGCGGGAGGATCCAAGCCTGCTCGGACCCGTGTAAAAAAAGCTGAAGTTCGGGCGGGTTCGGATTCCGAGGAACCGAACCCGCTCATCACTACTAATTATGTGCCCCCCCTCTCTTTTTACCCTCTTCTACCGTGTAACTGCAGGGGAGAGACTGGGGAGCTTCCTCTCAGCGGTGCTGTGGAGAAAAAACATGGCGCTGGTGAGTGCTGAGGAAGAAGCCCCGCCCCCTCAGCGGTGGGCTTCTGTCCCGCGTTTGTGTGTAAAATAATGGCGGGGGCTCATGCATATATACAGTGCCCAACTGTATATATGCTACTTTTTGCCAAGAGGTTCCTAATTGCTGCCCAGGGGGCCCCCCCCCCTGCCTGCGCCCTGCACCCTACAGTGACCGGAGTATGTGGGTTAGTGTGGGAGCAATGGCGCACAGCTGCAGTGCTGTGCGCTACCTCATATGAAGACTGGAGTCTTCTGCCGCCGATTTCGACGTCTTCTTGCTTCTGACACCGGCTTCTGTCTTCTGGCTCTGCGAGGGGGACGGCGGCGCGGCTCCGGGATCGGACGACCAAGGGTACGATCCTGTGTACGATCCCTCTGGAGCTAATGGTGTCCAGTAGCCTAAGAAGCAGGACCTATCTTCAGTGAGTAGGGCTGCTTCTCTCCCCTCAGTCCCACGTAGCAGAGAGCCTGTTGCCAGCAGATCTCTCTGAAAATAAAAAACCTAACAAAATACTTTCTTTTTAGCAAGCTCAGGAGAGCTCACTAAGTAGCACCCAGCTCGTCCGGGCACAGATTCAAACTGAGGTCTGGAGGAGGGACATAGAGGGAGGAGCCAGAACACACCAGAATCCAAATTCTTTCTTAAAGTGCCCTGTCTCCTGCGGAGCCCGTCTATTCCCCATGGTCCTTACAGAGTCCCCAGCATCCACTAGGACGTTAGAGAAAAAGTATTTAATAAGAATATTTCATTCATTCAGATCTAGGATGTGTTGTTTAAGTGTTCCCTTTTTTTTTGAGCAGTGATATATATATATATATATATATATATACTTATCCATACCTCTATGTAACATTAAAGCTCCACCGGAGAAAGAATAGGTGGCACTCCTGACAGTTTATCACGTGATATATTATTCAATAAAAATCGATAAAAACAGTACATTGAATCTCGATTGATTAATATATCACTTGAAAAAAAGTGCCACCTATTCTTTCTCCGGTAGCAGGGCCGGATTAAGGGCCACATGGGCCTGGAGCTGAAAATATTCAAGGGCCTATTGTGAGAAATGGGGGAGGTGTGATTAGTGCTATATGGGTGTGGCCAGAGCCATGTGGGCGTGTACAACCCTACACTATCAGCTCCAAGGTCTCCCTAAATATGTAAAAATATAAAAATATTGCATAATTTTTTGAGTAAAATAGAAATGCAATCTTAGTTGTTATGATTTATGACTGACCATGTGACCAGCAGATGGCTAGTGATCATGCTGCCATGATGATGAGCCTATTTTTATGTGGAGTCCTGGAGCTGGAGCTCCATCCACCCCATTGTTAATCTGGCCCTGTCCGGTAGAGCAGTAACGTTACACAGGGGGGCATTCATGGAAAATGTTACTGTATTAGGAAGGCATCCTTCAGCTGTGCTTGTTGTCCTGCGTGCCGTGCTTCACACAGAATATATATAAATATATATATATATATATATCCATAGCATGATGTCCAGCACTCCAATAATCAAAGTAACTTTAAATTGCTGTGGTGCCCTCCAGGTAAGTTCGAAAGAAATTACTCAGTATACAGAGGTTCAACGGCGGCACTCATTCAGACTTGCAATGGCTTAGGAAATTGTCCATTTATTCGCCGACATGTTTCGGGGATAAACCCCGTCCTCAGGGCAAGACAAAGTGAACAAGCAACAATAACAACATTTATAGTACATAGAACAAAAGACATAAGTGCATAAACTATACTCACCTGCTCCAACGGCGCGACCGCCCGCCAGCGCCCACTGCCCGCATCCACGTCGCATAGCCCTGACGTCACGGTGCGCCGTGCAGCAGTGGAGTTACCATAGAGACGTGCTGAACGCGTTCTCGCCTCCACACCTGTAGAAACACATAATAACACATCAAGAATGTATAAAAACACGTGCTTATGAGACTAACAGTGCTAATGTAAATACTAAATAGCACATGAAAAGTATAAAAAGACATATAATACTAATGAGACTAGCTTGTGTTTCTGGGTGTCCTAAGTAATTTACCAGCCTAATGTGCGCTTGAAGAACTTAGGTGATCCATTCATATGTGACATTGTCACTTATGAGCCAAATGCCACATAAACTATTCCACTGCCAAACCACCTACCAAAAAATATGTCATAGGTCCACCATATCAAATGGTTATGACTAATTAATCCCAGGTTTTCATTTAAACCCCTAGGGGACAGAGTGCCCAATGTAAATATCCACCGAGACTCTTTTTGTAAAAGAAGTCTGTCCCTATTACCCCCACGTAAAGAAAGGGGAACATGGTCAATAAGTGTAGCCCTAATACTCGCAACATCATGATTAAATGCCAGAAAATGGCGCTCAAAAGGCTGGTCACTACTATTCTTTTCACGTGCTTTCATGATGGCACTTCTATGCAGCGCCATCCATTCACGAAATTGTCGTATGGTCTTGCCAACATAGGCAAGACCACGTGGACACGTGAGCAAGTATACAACATGTGTAGTAGTACAAGTGAGTCGATATTTAATGGGTAGCTTTCTACCTGTAAGAGGGTGGTTAAACGTGGTACCTGTGATGAGTGTTGCAAGTAGCACAACCAAAACACTTATAGCAACCTGCCTTAGGTCTGAGAAAATGTGTTTGGTTCTGCTTAGTCAAGTTTGTAACATCAAGTTTGACAATGTGGTCACCTATGTTACTACCTCGTGTATAACAGGGTAGCAAACTGGTGTCAGATAGACAAGATAATGCTGTGTCTGTTTATACAATAGGTCATAATTGTTTGACCTTCTTCAATGTACGTACTGTAGTAGTAGAATATTTGTTGACCCACCCATGGTAGTTTTTTAACACTCCCCTTGTAATCAGTCATAGGTCTCAAAATCCTAGGTAATTGCATCACTGCCACATTGGATCGCTCCAATTCTCTAACTGGGTAACCCCTCTCAGCAAATTTCGTAAGCATGTTTTCCAAAGCTACTATAGTCTCCTCTGTATCTGACGTAATGCGCCGTTCCCGCAAAAATTGTGAGTACGGTAAATCAAAAGTGTGTTTCTGTCGGTAGGTTTAACAAATAAGGATGTGATCAATTCTCTCTCTCTACATGTGATAGTAACATCCAGATAATTAATTTGACGTTCATCTATCACATAAGTAAATTGTACTGCATGCTGTGTTTGATTGTGTGCATCCCACATTTTAATAAGATCTTCCTTTGATCACTTACAAAACACAAGTAGGTCATCTATATAGCGTTTGTAGTACAACATCTGTGTGGATATGATGGGATCCAAATAAAACATCACTACAACTAGATAAACAATTTTTTGGAGACCTGGCAACTGCTGCTTCATAGGGTTAATTTTTAATTGGCCCATTTGTGACCATGGGGGTCATTCTGACCTGATCGCATGCTAGGATTTTTCGCTGCGCTGCGATCAGGTCACTACTGCGCATGCAGCGGATCGTTGCTGCGTGATGGATTTAACGAAGAATCCATTCGCTCAGCCGATCGCAAGAAGATTGACAGGAAGAGGGCGTTTGTGGGTGGCAACTGACCGTTTTCTGGAGTGTTTGGAAAAATGCAGGTGAGTGTCTGACGTTTGCAGGGTGGGTGTCTGACGTCAATTCCGGGCAAGAACAGGCTGAAGTGATCGCAGTGGCTGAGTGAGTTTTGAGCTACTCAGAAACTGCACAAAACGTTTTTGTACCGCTCGGCTGCACATGCGATCGCACACTTGCAAAGCAAACATACATTCCCCTATAGGCGGCACTATCTGTTCGCAGCGCTGCAAAACATAGCTAGCGAGTGATCAACTCGGAAGGACCCCCCATATCTCTCTCTCATGCACCCCTAAGCTCACACTATGTTAGTTTTCTTCTGTTTTATCCGCATTCTTAATCCACAAAAAGAGTACTGCTTGAGTCAAGTCTCTACCTACCAGATAAGTGTTTTTAAACCGATCCTTATCATCCGTTTCTCTATACCTTCATTTTCCCTGATTTTAAAAATCACACTCTTGGGCGCTTGTTTTCACCAATTCTTGCAACAAATTTTATATGCACGCCAAGCATATTTATATACATTACAAGCTGCCGCTCTGATAACTTATTGAGAAGTGCTTCTATATGAAATAGGGACTTTTACTTCACGTATTTTCTTTTATATTCACTACGTTTTATCATATTTTTAAACAATATTTCTACTGTATATTCTGTGCATAATTACCACATAAACTGCACCCGAGCGCCGTAGTCTCCAATTCTATATATATATATATATACGGTGCGGCGGTGACAGGAGTGTCGCTTCTGTGATATCACACATGCTGACATTACTGTGTTAGCAGTGCAGTGCAGGGAGGCCGGGGCTAGAGAAGTGAGCCTTTCAGTGCACCGCTATAAACTAACAGTTTCTGCTGCCAGTGCCGCGGGAAGAGGTGAAGGGGGGTTGTGGCCATGGGTGGGGCCTGAGACACCCTTTGGAAGGCTACTATAGCAGGAAAAAAATGTTCCTGTCTACAGCCGCAGAACAGCCGATGCTTGGGCCTATTTTGATGATGGGGGGCCTGGAGCTGCAGCTCCATCCGCCCCATTGTTAATCTGACCCTGGACAGTGGGTGTTTTTAATTTAATCCCGAACACCATGTTCAGCAAGTTTTACAAAAACGGTCATCTGATCTCACTATTATCTTGATAAAGTATTGACTCAACCTCTGACAGGTAGACATATCATCATAGTACACTATAACCTCTTAAGAGTGATAATTGATGCATTTAAAATCAGGAAAGGAATAGCAAGATGGCACGATATTTTCCTTAACAAACTTATAGATACGCTATTTAAAACACCAGCTTTTTAATTGGGGAAATATTATGCAAGCAGTATCCTAAGGCAAAAGGCTCTTAAACGTGAATCATAGACAGGATACATACTATTTACCGATGGCCGGGATCCCGGCTGTCATGATCCAGACAATGTGACCTGGGCCACCGATATGCTGGCAGCTGGGGCGAGTGCTAGAAATCCCCTTGCGGGCTCGCTGTGCTCACCGCACTGCAGGCACGGTGGCATGCTGCATTCGCCACAGGTTCTATTCTGCCTCTATGGGTTTCATGGACACCCATAGAGGGAGAAAAGGCTGTGGCACCAGGATTCCGTCGGCATTGTGACCACCGGGATCCCGACAGGCGGTCTCCTGATTGCATCCCTCATAGACTGCATGTAAACATGTATCATAGACTGTATGTATCTCCTCAAAGGAGATGGAATGGGATTGACATTCAGTTGAGTGTCTGAAATGTAAGGAACAAAATCCATCAATGTATGGGAATACGCTGTGATAAAGAATTTTTGGAAACAAGCACAGAAATCACAGTTCTTGGCAGCAGAATGGGAAATACTGAGAGTTTCAGAGCCGAATTTAAGGTTTACAAAAGGAAGTAGAAAGATACTGTACTTAAGATAGTGTCAGCAGTGGCTAAAACATCTATATTGCACCAGTGGATTGAGTCTACCCCTCCAACATTATTCCTATTTTTTATACAAACTACTTTTTGTATTTATTTTGTAATGGATATTAACTTTAGTCCATAGAGAAAAGTATGTAGAGAGGATGTTTGGAGCTTTGGAAGGATTTATTAATTTGTTGCCCAGGTCTTTGAAATTACAACTGCATAAACTTTAAAATTACAACTTCTTTTAGAAAACCCACCCATTGTTTTGACAGATTAGATTGGGCACACTCTAGGTGGAGACTTTTTTTTTTTTTAAAGTAAACCACACCTGAAATGAATGGATAGATCTTATTGAGAAAACAATAATTGCATATTTATTGTTATATTTATATGAAACTTTATCATAGAAAAAAGATTTTGAAGAAAAAATAATAAATAATTTCATGCCTGAAGAATGAAAAATAAGTGCACATCAAATAAATAAATTCCCCAGGTCTTTCAGTTTTTAGAGAGCAAAAAGGGTATCTACTGTTGTGGCCTGTAGTGTATCAAGCCAGTTAGCCAATGTGATGCAATTGCGGCGGTACGCTTCGGTTTGGCTTACCATTAGGAATCTGGACGCCGGTACCCCTTTACTTTATAGCCGCCATTAGCAGCCATTACTAGTATAAAACTCCACTGCCAAGCACCATGGTCTTGCTTGGTGGCACCTCCTCTTTTTACAGGGCTGCTGGGAGCGTAGTGATGTCATCATTCTCAAAGAGTACCCCGGGGCTGGGCGGCGCGGGCAAACTATCCTCCTAAGCACCTGCCTGCTCCGAGAAAATCTCACCAGTGATGGTGACAGAGGCTGCTTATTATAAAGCGGCTTGCCCAGGTTTGAATTCTGTGTTACGCTAATATATATTTAGAAATATATATATATATATATATATATAGAAGAAAAGGTCGCACTCACGTTTTAAATCCTCAATTCAGCAGCTGGGGTGTCATCCACAGATCCCCTCCAGAAGATCCAATTAAAGAAAAAAGCAAATGGAGCACTCACCAGTCTTTTCATAGATATGAATATCAAAACGAAATTTTATTTCTCCAGACAGCATAGACAGCACAGCATGACTGTTTGCTACAGTCCAATATCTTTGTAAAAAACCCAAACGTTTTCGGCCATATCCAGACCGTCATCAGGGGACACAGAGAGCATCAGAGAGCTGTCACATCATATTTAGAACATCAGCAGCCTAACTGACCAAGCCTCACCGGCTCCCTAAATACCCATCATTCAAAAAAATGCGCCAAAATTGCGTCATTATTACGTCATTATATGGGCGGAGTTAGCCCATTGTATACGTTATTGTATACAAGAACAACCGTGATATCAGTACATATAAGTGCTAGTACAAATCACCCTTTTCCCAACAATATCACCAGTCTTAAAACAAAGGAGTCTCACTTTTTTCTTTACTTTCACACCTAGAATGTACCTGGATGGACGGACATCACATCTCGTGGTGGTTGCATAGCAACCACCACCGGGCCATCCCTTATCTGTCAGCCGCCAATGAATGCCTGAGCGGAGATGACGTATCGGACCGGTTGCCAAGCAACCTTCCGAGCGTCACTCCACAATCTACAGATGACTATCCGGGCGGAAGTGATGTAAATGACCGCCTGGACGGAAATGACGTATCGGACTGGTTGCCAAGCAACCTTCCGAGCGTCACTCCACAGTCTACAGATGACGATGTAAATCACTGGTTGCCGGGCAACCTTCCGAACGTCTCACCGCACTGATTACATATGGTTGCCACGCAACCAGATGCAAGCGGGCGGAACTACAGCCTCCCGCTGGCAGCAAAAACCATATTGTATAGTAACATGATCATAACAATATGGGACAAAAACTCATACTTGGGGATCAGGAGGAGAAGTGCTAGCTTACAAACTAGAAATCAATCACCCAAATACTAGTTTACGGGTGACCAATTAGGTTGTTCAAATAAAATGAAGCTGTGGGCAGTAAGGAGCCAGTGAGGTACGGACAACAATCAATCATGACAAACAACAACAAACAACACGAATACATAGACATACATACATATCTGTATGCGTCTAAAACACATACACATATGGACATCTGTTAAAAATTTATAAATTTATAAAGTGTATTTAATTAATTAACACTTTACAGTGTACTGGTCTTAAAGGGCAAAAGCCCCTTTTCATTATCTGAGGAAAATCCCAAGATGATTATTCTCATTTAGTCCATTAGGGGCTAGGGTTCCCAATCTGAAGATCCATCTTGCCTCCAATTTTCTCAATATAAGGGCACGGTCTCCGCCCCTCTCGGGTTCCGGGACCCAATCAATCATGCGACATCTAAGTGCTGAACCCTGATGTCCCGCTTTTAGGAAGTGCTGTGCAACCGGTTTGTCGGATGAGCCAGATATAATTGCTTGGTGAATCGAGCTCCTGTGGTTTGCCATCCGTTCTCTAAAAGTGCAGGTCGTCATCCCAACGTATGCCAGGCCACATGGGCATAAGAGCATATAGACTACATGGCTTAACCTACAGTGAAGCTTATATCTGATGTTGATCAATTTGCCAGTGTGGGGGTGTGGAAAAGAGGTGCCCGGCAGCAGCGAGCGGCACGTCACACATCCAACACATCTGAAACAGCCTGGCTTCTTAGAGTTTAGCCATGTACCGCTTTCCTTGGCATTAAGACGTCGGGCAGGTTGCATAAGGATCTGCTTCAAGTTTCTACCACGTCTATAGGCCATCATTGGTGGATTCTCCAAGGTACCCTTAAACTTCGGGTCAGATCTGATTAGTGGCCAATGCTTTTTCATGGTTTTAGAGATAACCAGAGACATATCATCGTACTGTGTCACAAATATCATCCGATTCTGTCCCTGGTTGCGTTTCTGATGAACTTTCCGTCTTGCTTTAATAAGACAGCTCTCCACTATGCTCCTTGTGTATCCCCTTTCGAGGAAACGTTCTTTCATCTCTCTGATTTGAACTTCTGCGGTATCAGGGTTAGTATTGTTCCGTAGAACCCTCATAAATTGGGAAATGGGGAGACTTGATTTAAGAGAGGGCGGATGCTTACTGGTCGCATGCAGGAAGGTGTTTCTATCAGTTTCTTTCCTGTATAGTGTAGAGCCCAGTTTCGTTCCATTCCGGAACACAGTCACATCCAAAAAATTGATGGAGTCATATTCACATACCCCAGTAAAGCGGACCGTGGATTCTAAACTGTTGAGTTCATTCAACATAGAATGAAATTCCTCCCTGGTGCCATTCCACAGTAGAAATATGTCGTCTATATATCTCTTGTAGTAGGCAATCTTATTGCCAAATTTAGGATAGATATTACTAGACTCATAGTCATGCATGAAAATACCAGCGTACATCGGGGCCACATTAGACCCCATTGCGGTCCCCGAGCACTGAAGGTAATAATTACCCTGGTAAATAAAGTGGTTATGTATCAGAATTAACTCAAGTAACTCAAGGATAAATTCACATGGAAGATGCATATTACCATGTATGATCATCAATTTTCTAACAGCCTCAATCCCTTCGATGTGGGGAATGATAGTATATAAAGATGATACATCCATGGTTGCAAATAACATATTTTCATTGAGTTCTCCAAAGGCAAGAATATTGTCCAGGAAATCACTCGTGTCACGGAGATAACTCGGGATGTGAGGGATAAGTTCTTGTAAGAAGCTATCCACAAAAATGGCTAAGGGCTGCAACAGGGAACCCCTGGCAGAAATGATGGGTCTGCCAGGGGGGTCCACCAATGACTTGTGGACCTTAGGCAGTGTATAAATCAATGGACAGATCGGAAAATCTACCTTTAAGTACGAAGAGACCTGTTCAGTGAGCCAGCCATTCTGGGTGGCCATATCAATGACCTGATCTATTCGTCTTTTTATACCTGGCATAGGGTTCATACTACACTTGATATAAGTTGTTACATCCGCCAACTGGCGTTTAATTTCCCTGTCATAATCAACTGCATCCTGGATGACAATTGCCCCGCCCTTATCCGCAGGGCGGATCACAATGGTGTCATTGTCCCTCAGGGATTTAAGGGCCTGTCTCTGTGGGTAATTAAGATTGTTAAAATCCCTCCTATCTTTAGAATTCTTACAATCATGTTCTGTCATCCTCAGAACATTCCTCTATGTTGAATGAACTCAACAGTTTAGAATCCACGGTCCGCTTTACTGGGGTATGTGAATATGACTCCATCAATTTTTTGGATGTGACTGTGTTCCGGAATGGAACGAAACTGGGCTCTACACTATACAGGAAAGAAACTGATAGAAACACCTTCCTGCATGCGACCAGTAAGCATCCGCCCTCTCTTAAATCAAGTCTCCCCATTTCCCAATTTATGAGGGTTCTACGGAACAATACTATCCCTGATACCGCAGAAGTTCAAATCAGAGAGATGAAAGAACGTTTCCTCGAAAGGGGATACACAAGGAGCATAGTGGAGAGCTGTCTTATTAAAGCAAGACGGAAAGTTCATCAGAAACGCAACCAGGGACAGAATCGGATGATATTTGTGACACAGTACGATGATATGTCTCCGGTTATCTCTAAAACCATGAAAAAGCATTGGCCACTAATCAGATCTGACCCGAAGTTTAAGGGTACCTTGGAGAATCCACCAATGATGGCCTATAGACGTGGTAGAAACTTGAAGCAGATCCTTATGCAACCTGCCCGACGTCTTAATGCCAAGGAAAGCGGTACATGGCTAAACTCTAAGAAGCCAGGCTGTTTCAGATGTGTTGGATGTGTGACGTGCCGCTCGCTGCTGCCGGGCACCTCTTTTCCACACCCCCACACTGGCAAATTGATCAACATCAGATATAAGCTTCACTGTAGGTTAAGCCATGTAGTCTATATGCTCTTATGCCCATGTGGCCTGGCATACGTTGGGATGACGACCTGCACTTTTAGAGAACGGATGGCAAACCACAGGAGCTCGATTCACCAAGCAATTATATCTGGCTCATCCGACAAACCGGTTGCACAGCACTTCCTAAAAGCGGGACATCAGGGTTCAGCACTTAGATGTCGCATGATTGATTGGGTCCCGGAACCCGAGAGGGGCGGAGACCGTGCCCTTATATTGAGAAAATTGGAGGCAAGATGGATCTTCAGATTGGGAACCCTAGCCCCTAATGGACTAAATGAGAATAATCATCTTGGGATTTTCCTCAGATAATGAAAAGGGGCTTTTGCCCTTTAAGACCAGTGCACTGTAAAGTGTTAATTAATTAAATACACTTTATAAATTTATAAATTTTTAACAGATGTCCATATGTGTATGTGTTTTAGACGCATACAGATATGTATGTATGTCTATGTATTCGTGTTGTTTGTTGTTGTTTGTCATGATTGATTGTTGTCCGTACCTCACTGGCTCCTTACTGCCCACAGCTTCATTTTATTTGAACAACCTAATTGGTTACCCGTAAACTAGTATTTGGGTGATTGATTTCTAGTTTGTAAGCTAGCACTTCTCCTCCTGATCCCCAAGTATGAGTTTTTGTCCAATATTGTTATGATCATGTTACTATACAATATGGTTTTTGCTGCCAGCGGGAGGCTGTAGTTCCGCCCGCTTGCATCTGGTTGCGTGGCAACCATATGTAATCAGTGCGGTGAGACGTTCGGAAGGTTGCCCGGCAACCAGTGATTTACATCGTCATCTGTAGACTGTGGAGTGACGCTCGGAAGGTTGCTTGGCAACCAGTCCGATACATCATTTCCGTCCAGGCGGTCATTTACATCACTTCCGCCCGGATAGTCATCTGTAGATTGTGGAGTGACGCTCGGAAGGTTGCTTGGCAACCGGTCCGATACGTCATCTCCGCTCAGGCATTCATTGGCGGCTGACAGATAAGGGATGGCCCGGTGGTGGTTGCTATGCAACCACCACGAGATGTGATGTCCGTCCATCCAGGTACATTCTAGGTGTGAAAGTAAAGAAAAAAGTGAGACTCCTTTGTTTTAAGACTGGTGATATTGTTGGGAAAAGGGTGATTTGTACTAGCACTTATATGTACTGATATCACGGTTGTTCTTGTATACAATAACGAATACAATGGGCTAACTCCGCCCATATAATGACGTAATAATGACGCAATTTTGGCGCGTTTTTTTGAATGATGGGTATTTAGGGAGCCGGTGAGGCTTGGTCAGTTAGGCTGCTGATGTTCTAAATATGATGTGACAGCTCTCTGATGCTCTCTGTGTCCCCTGATGACGGTCTGGGTATGGCCGAAAACGTTTGGGTTTTTTTACAAAGATATTGGACTGTAGCAAACAGTCATGCTGTGCTGTCTATGCTGTCTGGAGAAATAAAATTTCGTTTTGATATTTATATCTATGAAAAGACTGGTGAGTGCTCCATTTGCTTTTTTCTTTTCTTATATATATATATATATATATATATATAGATGTGTATATGTGTGTGTGTATGTATATGTGTGTATATATATATGTATGTATGTATGTATATACACTGCTCAAAAAAATAAAGGGAACACTAAAATAACACATCCTAGATCTGAATGAATGCAATTTTCTTATTAAATACTTTGTTTTTTACATAGTTGAATGTGCTGACAACAAAATCACACAAAAATTATCAATGGAAATCAAATTTATTAACCCATGGAGGTCTGGATTTGGAGTCACACTCAAAATTAGTGGAAAAACACACTACAGGCTGATCCAACTTTGATGTAATGTCCCTAAAACAAGTCAAAATGTATGACCTCCCTACAATGCCTGGGCATGCTCCTGATGAGGTGGCGGATGGTCTCCTGAGGGATCTTCTCCCAGACCTGGACTAAAGCATCCGCCAACTCCTGGACAGTCTGGTGGATGGAGCGAAACATGATGTCCCAGATGTGCTCAATTGGATTCAGGTCTGGGGAACGGGCGGGCCAGTCCATAGCATCAATGCCTTCGTCTTGCAGGAACTGCTGACACACTCCAGCCACATGAGGTCTAGCATTGTCTTGCATTAGGAGGAACCCAGGGCCAACCGCACCAGCATATGGTCTCACAAAGGGTCTGAGGATCTCATCTCGGTACCTAATGGCAGTCAGGCTACCTCTGGTAAGCACATGGAGGGCTGTGCGGCTCCCCAAAGAAATGCCACCCCACACCATTACTGACCCACTGCCAAACCGGTCATGCTGGAGGATGTTGCAGGCAGCAGATCGTTCTCCTTGGCGTCTCCAGACTCTGTCACATCTGTCACATGTGCTCAGTGAGAACATGCTTTCATCTGTGAAGAACACAGGGCGCCAGTGGTGAATTTGCCAATCTTGGTGTTCTCTGGCAAATGCAAAACGTCCTGCACGGCGTTGGGCTGTAAGCACAACCCCCACCTGTGGATGTCGGGCCCTCATACCACCCTCATGGAGTCTGTTTCTGATCATTTGAGTAGACACATGCACATTTGTGGCTTGCTGGAGGTCATTTTGCAGGGCTCTGGCAGTGCTCCTCCTGTTCCTCCTTGCACAAAGGCGGAGGTAGCGGTCCTGCTGCTGGGTTGTTGCTCTCCTACGGCCTCCTCCACATCTCCTGATGTACTGGCTTGTCTCCTGGTAGCGCCTCCATGTTCTGGACACTACGCTGACAGACACAGCAAACCTTCTTGCCACAGCTCGCATTGAGCTGCACTACCTGAGCCACTTGTGTGGGTTGTAGACTCCGTCTCATGCTACCACTAGAGTGAAAGCACTGCCAGCTTTCAAAAGTGACCAAAACATCAGCCAGAAAGCATAGGAGCTGAGAAGTGGTCTGTGGTCACCACCTGCAGAACAACTCCTTTATTGGGGGTGTCTTGCTAATTGCCTATAATTTCCACCTGTTGTCTATTCCCTTTGCACAACAGCATGTGAAATTGATTGTCAATCAGTGTTGCTTCCTAAGTGGACAGTTTGATTTCACATAAGTGTGATTGACTTGGAGTTACATTGTGTTGTTTAAGTGTTCTCTTTATTTTTTGAGCAGTGTGTATGTATGTATGTATGTATGTATGTATGTGTATATATATATATATATATAATTGTGTGTGTGTGTGTGTGTGTGTGTGTGTGTGTGTGTGTGTGTGTGTGTGTGTGTGTGTGTATTTAACTGGTGGGGTAATTGAGAGTTGATCGTAGCAGGATAACTGTCTCTGCACATGTTATATCTGCCCCCCCCCTGCAGTGCACAGCCCATCTGCTAACAAATTTTGCTGCTATGATCAAGTCTGAATTAGGTCCAATATGTCATTAAATGCATACATATATATATATATATATATATACATACACATCAAGATTAATTTTTATTCTTGCAGCCCACACACTCTTAGGCCGTGAATATTTCACCTGGTTGGGATGTTAAGTTTGACATGCCTGGCCTAGTGGGTACCCGGCTTTAAACACTGGACATGCTGCTGCTACCAAGAGAAGGTACGACACCACTAAACTACCATGGACAGTTTGTTTACTGTTATTCATATCAGCATATCATCCATGTAGACTTAATGGGCGGTATTCAGTTCTTTCCATCCCCTTCCACCCCCGTTCTGTTTCTGCTGACGGGTATGGTATCATCATTTCAGCTCACTACCCCCGAAGCAGGGAGGTGCCCTATCCCTTTATGCAGCTAAACCTGATTACTATGGGCGCAATATGCACAATAACAGGGATCACTTTAGAAAGGAGATTGGGCGTGATATATCATTTGAATACCGCCCTATGAATATTGACATGGTCACTGTCAACCAATCATACCACACCTCACAAAGTGTACTGGCATAAAAAAAACAGTCATTTGATGGGGAATCTATACTACCATTCTTTGGACAATACAGTGCTTCATGTCTAAGGGAGGAACTTGTACCATATTGGCCTCCACTTGGCAGTTCTCTGGCAAACTGAGCAAATGGCTGAGATCAGAGAAACAACACTTCTGCTGTTTTCAGGGTGTCTATCTTTTGTTTTGTCTCTCACCTCTGTCCTTGTCCTGTGTGGTTTGAAGGTAGCTAGTGTGCTTTGCAGGGTTCTACAAAGCATACAAATATAGGCCACCCCATAGTGTTCTGAAGTTTTATTTGATGGTACTATAGTGCATTACCAAATTCTGAACATAGCAAATATCAGCATGATAGGCCTTTTATAACTCTTCATACTCCATATGAAATGAAAGGGGATGTAGTTATGATCCCAGCGCCCGGAATCCCAGCGATCAGCATACTGACTTCGGGATCCCGGCCACCAGAATGCCGACAGGGGGCCAAGAGCTATTCCCACTCGTGGGTGTCCATGACACCCATAGAGTGGGAATAGAACCTGTGGCAAGCGCAGCAAGCCACCGTGCCCGCAAGAGGCTTTGTTGCGCTCGCCCCCCTGTCGGCATTCTGTTGGTATGCTGACCGCCGGGGTCCCGGCTGCCGGTCAAGCAATCCCAACCCAATGAAAGATCATGTCTAACTGAAAGAAAGTCCTCGTTATAGCTTTTGTGTATTTATAATCATGAGGTGTTTGGGAGTCCTCTATAAAGATGCTTGTCTTATACACATACTGCTCTAGGCAGAATAAGAATATTAAATAATTAAACAGAAATAAAAGTCAAAATATTAAATATATTAATCAGTTTCACGCTTTATTTTTACAGACAAATTGCAAAAAGATATTAGTAAAAAAGAAGCAATTAAAGGGGGTAAGTGTAACTCAACACATTGGCTAAGCTATTGCATTTTCCTACTACTGTCAATAATTTAAGTAATTAATGAATATTGTTAAACTGTGCCTTGTATAAAAGACACTATATATAGGTGTGAACTGTATATACACCATTTTCAGGACATTTTAAGAAATGAGTTTGCTTATGTGCAAGATTAGCGTCCCCCACCCTTTATACTTACCTCCCAACAGTTTTGAGTGATGAATCTTTACAGAGTGTATGCAAGAATAGGGTGTGATCATGCTACAAGTCGTGTTTCCATGTTTTATTGATGATGTGCCACTTTCTCTTTCCTTAAAAAAAAAAAAATACTACACTCACTTCAGGCTGGTAACTAAGGCATTATAGAACCATCACTTGGTGGGACATATTTCCTAACTACTAATTACAAAAGTAATTTTATGCATAATGGCTGGGCAGTGGCCTCATATTGTGACATTTGGAAGACTTCTGCTTCTCTGACCTACCTTGTCTTGCACATTCACTAACTGTTGCTGCTAGTCCAGATCTGTAATATTAGGACCTTGTTTGGAAAAGTTTTTTATAATATTCATCTCTAGAATATCTGAATAACAAGGGAACACTCTAACCCTCGCCCCTCCCCCCGACATTATATAAATAACAATCACATTTACTAACAATACGTATTTTCCCTGAGCATGATTTAACTTTATAATTACACGCCCCCCAAACAGACCTACCACATAACAACAATGGCATAATTAGTGTTCACATTTATTAAATAGCACTCGTTTTCCCTAAAACTCCTGCCTCAGTTTCAATTAATAGCCTTGAACCACACCAGAATTAAATAAATAGTATGAAGCTTATCACCTAAAATCAACAGACACCACTATAACACTACTGTTAATTGAAAGTCTCTGCCATCAAATACAATGTCACCAACATAAACCTTTCCAATAAATGTATATATTCAGCCCACTAGCAAATTAAGGTACATACCATTGAGCTCTCCCTCAATACTACATTGAGTCCTCCACCCACCCAACAACTTTAAGAGCCCCCCACCTAACATACAGTAAAATTAAGAGCCCTCCAACTTAACATTACATTAAGAATCCTCTCTTGCATCTAACATTACATTAAAAGCCCTCTCCCCAAGCCAGCAGATCATAGAGCCTTCCCTTCCACCCAACAAAACTTTAAGAGCCCTTCTCCCTCCCTCTAAATATTATGTTAAGAGCCCCCAACCCAATATAACATTGAGGCCCCTCTGCCAACATTACATTAAGAGCCTTTCTCCCTCCCACCCAAACTGCCATTAAGAGTCCCTTTCCCTCCCACCAAACATAAAATTAAGAGGCCTCTCCCAACAAAACGTTGAAAAAAAAATAACATGAAGTGCTCTCCCTTGCTCACACCAAACATAACATTAAGATCCCTCCCTCCTGCCAACATTATATTAAGAGCCCTTCCTCTCACCAAAATGACATTAACAATCCCCAATATTACTCTATGAGCCTGCCCTCCATCCCCCTTCCCTACATACTTATTTTCTCCCATTTGGTGTTGTAAATTCAAATTCAAAGGTAGATTCTACTGTTTCCCTCTCTTGCTTGCTGCACATGTGAAACATGCCCCCAATGTGTGATATGATGTGAGTTGATGAATGAGGGCATACAATAGATGGAAGACAGGAGAGGAATATTGTATATGAGATAGAAAAGTGTCACATATAAAATGAATCAGCACAGTCTACCATTGCTTCCTTAGCGCATTGCGTTGCGACCGAGATGCAAGTTTCAGCAAAAAAACAAACTCCCAGTTGCATAGTACCTGGTGGCTCACTCGCACCACGTATCTTGCACCGCATGGCATGTTAAGACTAGATGTATGAGACACATATGTAAGGTTATGTCATGGTTTCAATGCATGACCTTTGCAGTTCCAGTGACCTTTATTGATCAACTGTAAAAATACCAAACCACCCTTCTCATAAGTACTAAAGTATAAACCAAGCACAACTAATCCCAATACAGTATAATAAAATATAATAAACCATGTGAACTCCTTTTAAGGACAATATTGATGCTCATATAAAGGTTCTGTGAATACTTTAAAAAAAATTGTATTAAGGAAAAAAACCTTAATAAAAAGAACGCAATACTGATAGCATTAAAAAAAACATTTATTACACACAATAAAAATATGTATATTTCATTAAGGTCAGTGCAACAAAGTAAATTATATCATCAGAGCAATCCTAATAATATAGTTCCAAGGTATATTTATTCAAACAAAAGAAGTCCAGAAATATATGAAGGGAAAAAACTCCTGAGCATAAGTAAACCAAAGAAATGTTGTCGGAAACTCCGATGTGACCAAGCACTCGTGAAACATACGTCATTGGCTACAGGCAGGCATTATTTTCGGGTTCACGTGATGAATACACGACCCGCCGCCTAAGCTGGAGCGGCTCCCTGCACGGCACTCGAGAATTGTCCAGCGGCACAACACTACGTGCACCACTATACAGCAGGTATTTAGGAGCGGCTCTCTCATCCTAGAAACGCTGCTTACCTTCTCTGCAATGTGATCACACAACAGAGGAGGGAGCGAGCAGAGTAAGGACAGCAGGGGGTATATTTACTAAAGTCCCGATTTTGACCGATTTGGTGTTTTTTCTTCAAAGTGTCATCTCGGGAATTTACTAAACACAAATCTCGGCAGTGATGAGGGCATTCGTATTTTTTTGGAAGGCAGAAAAAAAAAATACGAATGAATACACCATCGGTCAAATACACCTGTAATTTGATACAACTCGGTAATTTACTAAAAATTTGAACTCAGAAACACTGCCGGCAATAGCCAAACACTGCCGTGAAAAAATACAAATCGTAATAAAAAGCAGTTTTAAAAAAGACCTGCTTTTTTTACCGTGTTCTGATAGGCATGCACAGATCAGTGAGATCCGTGCATGTTTATCAGTGGGAAGGGGTGTGAAATAGGGGGAAAAATTGCGTGGGGTCCCCCCTCCTAAGCATAACCAGCCTCGCGCTCTTTGAGCAGGTCCTGGTTGTAAATATACGGGGGGAAAATTGACTGGGGTTCCCCCATATTTTAACAACCAGCACCGGGCTCTGCGCCTGGTCCTGGTGCAAAAAATATGGGGGACAAAAAGCGTAAGGGTCCCCCGTATTTTTTGAACCAGCACCGGGCTCCACTAGTCAGAGAGAGAATGCCACAGCCGGGGGACACTTTTATCTTGGTCCCTGCGGCCCAGGCATTAAATCACTAACTAGTCACCCCTGGCTGGGGTACCCTGGAGGAGTGGGAACCCCTTAAATCAAGGGGTCCCCCCCTCCAACCACCCAAGGGCCAGGGGTGAAGCCCGAGGCTGTCCCCCCCATCCAAGGGCGGCGGATGGGGGGCTGATAGTCACAGTGTAAAAAAAATATTGTTTTTTTGTAGCAGTACTACAAGTCCCAGCAAGCCTCCCCCGCAAGCTGGTACTTGGAGAACCACAAGTACCAGCATGCAGTGGAAAAATGGGCCCACTGGTACCTGTAGTTCTACTACAAACCCCCCCCCCCCAAAAAAAAAACAACAACCAGAACACACACACCGTGACAGTAAAACTTTATTACATACATGCACACCTACATACACACATACTTACCTATGTTCACACGAGGCTCGGTCCACTTCTCCACGTAGAATCCCGGGGGAACCTGTAAATAAAATTATACTCACACAATCCAGTGTAGCTCCATCCTCTTTGTAATCCACGTACTTGGCAAAAAAACAAACCGAAAAACCTGATCCACGCACTGAAAGGGGTCCCATGTTTACACATGGGACCCCTTTCCCCGACCGCCGGGACCCCCCGTGACTCCTGTCAAAGAGGGTCCCTTCAGCCAATCAGGGAGCGCCACGTCATGACACACTCCTGATTGGCTGTGCGCTCCTGAGCTGTCAGTCATGCAGCGCACGGCAGAGATACAATGTAGCGCATAGGCGCTCCATTGTATCCAATGGTGGGAACTTTGCGGTCAGCGGTTGACCGCGAGTAACCTCAACCGCTGACCACAAAGTTCCCACCATTGGATACAATGGAGCGCCTATGCGCTACATTGTATCTCTGCCGTGCGCTGCCTGACTGATAGCTTAGGAGCGCACAGCCAATCAGGAGAGTGCCATGACGTGGCGCTCCCTGATTGGCTGAAGGGACCCTCTTTGACAGGAGTCACGGGGGGTCCCGGCAGTCGGGGAAAGGGGTCCCATGTGTAAACATGGGACCCCTTTCAGTGCGCGGATCGGGTTTTTTCAGTTTGTTTTTTTGCCAAGTACGTGGATTACAAAGAGGACGGAGCTACACTGGATTGTGTGAGTATAATTTTATTTACAGGTACCCCAGGATTCTACGTGGAGAAGTGGACCGAGCCTCGTGTGAACATAGGTAAGTATGTGTGTATGTAGGTGTGCATGTATGTAATAAAGTTTTACTGTCACGGTGTGTGTGTTCTTTTTTTGGGGGGGTATTTTTTTGTAGTAGAACTACAGGTACCAGCGGGCCTGTTTTTCCACCGCATGCTGATACTTGTGGTTCTCCAAGTACCAGCTTGCGGGGGAGGCTTGCTGGGACTTGTAGTACTGCTACAAAAAGCAATATTTTTTTTTACACTATGGCTATCAGTCCCCCATCCGCCGCCCTTGGATGGGGGGGACAGCCTCGGGCTTCACCCCTGGCCCTTGGGTGGCTGGAGAGGGGGGACCCCTTGATTTAAGGGGTTCCCACTCCTCCAGGGTACCCCGGCCAGGGGTGACTAGTTAGTGATTTAATGCCAGGGCCGCAAGGACCAAGATAAAAGTGTCCCCCGGCTGTGGCATTATCTCTCTGACTAGTGGAGCCCGGTGCTGGTTCAAAAAATATGGGGGACCCCTACGCTTTTTGTCCACCATATTTTTTGCACCAGGACCAGGTGCAGAGCCCGGTGCTGGTTGTTAAAATATGGGGGAACCCCAGTCAATTTTTCCCCCGTATTTTTACAACCAGGACCGGCTCAAAGAGCCCGAGGCTGGTTATGCTTAGGAGGGGGGACCCCACGCAAATTTTTTCTTGATTTTTAATACTTTAAAAAAAATTTTAAAGGTGCACAATGAAGCCCTGCACGTATCTCACAGATCCGGCCGAGATTCATTCTGTTAAATTCTGCAGTGTTTTACTATTCACTACCATAAAACACTGGCCGAAAATACAAATGACATCGACATCGGAAAAAACGAAAATGCAGAATACGACAGCATAGTAAATGAGGCGTACAAAATTCAAAAAGTTGCAAATTCACACATTCGATGTCATTTTGTGTTTGAACTTTAACCTAATTCAGAAAAATACGAATTTTAGTAAATCTACCCCCAGAAATCACTCATACTTTACCTTTCTTCTGTCTCGGCGTGTGCAGCTTTCCCCACTCTCATTGTCTCCATTCACTGCCCACCGACACATGGGACAACAGTAGAAGGGGAATCCGATAGTGCCCGACGTCCATAGCACCGGTACACTGTCTGAGCAGACTCTATCCTGCAACCTACCACATATTGTAATTTGATGCCAGCTTTAAATTTGCTATACATCAGCTATCTCCTGCAATAGATGTTAGAAGTGCCAACTCAGGTATACTTCAATATATATGGACATCGTCATATATAGGACATTTGATATTATCGTCTAATGTGATGTTCAGCGAGTTTTTTCCTGCTACAGGTGTTAGAAGTGCCAATTCTGGATAGTCTAGTATATTGAGATATCGATATATATATATGCATAAATAAATTTAAACATTGATATACTGTACTGCTATATTGTTATTATTAGGGACAGAAGTGTGATATTTGTATCTTTATAATACAATTGCTGCAAAAAAAATAGAATACAGACACCATAACAATATATGTTTTTTTATAGCTACTGGATTGATACAGTGACGGGTATGTCTCATTACTTTGTCTAAAAACAATGCAGAGAGAGCAGGTGTCTTTGATATGCAATAACAAAATGAATTCTGGATAACTATGTAACAAAGTTATATATCTGTATCTCTATAACATCACCACTGCTGGAAATAGAGCCATGGCAGCTGAGACTATATGGGGTATATTTACTAACATTCGTAATTTTCGGAAAAAGGTCAAAGTTCAATCACGAATGACATCGAAAGTGTAAAACTGCAACTTTTTTAATTTATTACGCATAATTTACTAAGCTGCCGTATTCGGATTTTTCATTTGTTCCGATGTCGATGTCATTCGTGTTTTTTTCCCGTTTTTTACGGCAGTGATTAGCAAAACACTGCCGACTTTATCACAATGAATCTCGGCCGGATCTGTGTGATCCGTGCTGGGGTTCATTTTTTTTTTTTTTTTAAATAAACACTGTAAAACGGAGAAAAAAATGCGTGGGGTTCCCCCTCCTAAGCACAACCAGCCTCGGGCTCTTTGAGCCGACCCTGGTTGCAGAAATATGGGGGGAAAAATGACAGGGGTTCCCCCATATTTAAGCAACCAGCATCGGGCTCTGCGCCTGGTCCTGGTTCCAAAAATACGGGGGACAAAAAGAGTAGGGGTCCCACGTATTTCTAAAACCAGCACCGGGCTCCACTAGCTGGACAGATAATGCCACAGCCGGGGGTCACTTTTATATAGTGCCCTGCGGCCGTGGCATCAAAAATCCAACTAGTCACCCCTGGCCGGGGTACCCTGGGGGAGTGGGGACCCCTTCAATCAAGGGGTCCCCCCCCAGCCACCCAAGGGCCAGGGGTGAAGCCCGAGGCTGTCCCCCCCATCCAATTGGCTGCGGATGGGGGGCTGATAGCCTTTTGTGAAAATGAAAAGATATTGTTTTTAGTAGCAGTACTACAAGGCCCAGCAAGCCTCCCCCGCATGCTGGTACTTGGAGAACCACAAGTACCAGCATGCGACGGAAAAACGGGCCCGCTGGTACCTGTAGTACTACTACTAAAAAAATACCCAAAAAAAGACAAGACACACACACCTTGAAAGTAAAGATTTATTACATACATCCACACAAACATACATACATACTTACCTTATGTGCACACGAGGGTCGGTCCTCTTCTCCAGTAGAATCCATGGGGTACCTGTTGAATAAATTCTACTCACCAGATCCAGGGTCCCAGGCTCCTCGTAGCATCCATTTGTAATCCACGTACTTGAATAAAATAAAAAAACGGAGAGCCGAGCCACGCACTGAAAGGGGACCCATGTTTGCACATGGGCCCCCTTTCCCCGAATGCCAGAAACCCACTCTGACTGATGTCTAAGTGGGTTTCTTCAGCCAATCAGGGAGCGCTACGTTGTAGCACCCTCCTGATCGGCTGTGTGCTCCTGTACTGTCTGACAGGCGGCACACGGCAGTGTTACAATGTAGCGCCTATGCGCTCCATTGTAACCAATGGTGGGAACTTTCTGCCCTGCGGCTGACCGAAAGTGACCTCACCGCTGAGCAGAAAGTTCCCACCATTGGTTACAATGGAGCGCATAGGCGCTACATTGTAACACTGCCGTGTGCCGCCTGTCAGACAGTACAGGAGCACACAGCCGATCAGGAGGGTGCTACAACGTAGCGCTCCCTGATTGGCTGAAGAAACCCACTTAGACATCAGTCAGAGTGGGTTTCTGGCATTCGGGGAAAGGGGGCCCATGTGCAAACATGGGTCCCCTTTCAGTGCGTGGCTCGGCTCTCCGTTTTTTTATTTTATTCAAGTACGTGGATTACAAATGGATGCTACGAGGAGCCTGGGACCCTGGATCTGGTGAGTAGAATTTATTCAACAGGTACCCCATGGATTCTACTGGAGAAGAGGACCGACCCTCGTGTGAACATAAGGTAAGTATGTATGTATGTTTGTGTGGATGTATGTAATAAATCTTTACTTTCAAGGTGTGTGTGTCTTGTCTTTTTTGGGGTATTTTTTTAGTAGTAGTACTACAGGTACCAGCGGGCCCGTTTTTCCGTCACATTCTGGTACTTGTGGTTCTCCAAGTACCAGCATGCGGGGGAGGCTTGCTGGGCCTTGTAGTACTGCTACTAAAAACAATATCTTTTCATTTTCACAAAAGGCTATCAGCCCCCCATCCGCAGCCAATTGGATGGGGGGGACAGGCTCGGGCTTCACCCCTGGCCCTTGGGTGGCTGGGGGGGGACCCCTTGATTGAAGGGGTCCCCACTCCCCCAGGGTACCCCGGCCAGGGGTGACTAGTTGGATTTTTGATGCCACGGCCGCAGGGCACTATATAAAAGTGACCCCCGGCTGTGGCATTATCTGTCCAGCTAGTGGAGCCCGGTGCTGGTTTTAAAAATACGGGGGACCCCTACTCTTTTTGTCCCCCGTATTTTTGGAACCAGGACCAGGCGCAGAGCCCGATGCTGGTTGCTTAAATATGGGGGAACCCCTGTCAATTTTTTCCCCATATTTCTGCAACCAGGATCGGCTCAAAGAGCCCGAGGCTGGTTATGCTTAGGAGGGGGGACCCCACGCAATTTTTTTTAAGAAAATAACCACTTTCCCACCCCTTCCCACTGATATACATGCACGGATCTCATGGATCCCTGCATGCCTATACAATCACGGATTAAAAAAGCAGGTCTGTTTTTTTTTAGCACTTTTTTACGAGTTGTAATTTATCACGGCAGTGTTTTTTTTTTTTTTGCTTTGCACTTCTTAGTAAATTACCGAGATTCATACTTAAACAGCCGCGTTTTGACCGATGGTGTATTCATTCGTATTTTTTTTGTTGGACTTCCAAAAAATTACGAATGCCCTCATCACTGCCGTGATTATTGCTTAGTAAATTACCGAGATGACACTTTGATGAAAAAACGGCATCTCGGTCAAAATCGGGACCTTAGTAAATATACCCCTATGTGTCTAGACAATTTTACTGATATAATAGCATCTATGTTTCAGTGTTGCTGCTAGATTGACTAAGTGATCATTTTATTTTCACTGCTATTACTGGGGAATCATGTTAAATATAGCAGATGTCCTTAGTTTATATGCAACCACAAAATGATGTTGAAATAACAGAGGTATAAATTTACCCTCTACATGAGTTACGCACATCAGACATTCCTCTGTAAACAAAAGATGCATTTAAAGGTACAACATCACTATTTGTATTACCTTGACCATTCTTTTTTTTATAACTGCAACGTATTATATCTTTTTGAAAAAATCCCTTCTGGGATAGAGATTGACAGTAATTTATACATGATAATCACCCTAATCAACATAGGCTGGATGAGTGTTATGTAGGGAGCTGCACATGACAGGCTGATCAGAGACCATCATTCATTAATAAGGATCTCAATAATTGAATAACTTAAGCCTGCTCAAACACTTATATTTTACTTAATATTTTCACTTATGCTTATTTAAAATTGGACTGTGCCCCATTTATATACCCAGCCTCTACTTTATAGGACTTACTCGTCCTCCCTCTGGTTCAAAATAGACTTAGGGAAAACACAGTAACTAATATTCCTATATTGAAGGGAAGATTTGCCCTATGCTAGAAATTATTGTAATAGAAAGGAATAGGAACGTAATCTGAGGTAATTTATTTTTACTTTAATCCCAGGCTGACAAACACTCATCTTATGTCATGCCTATTATAAAAAAATTGTTTTAAATATATGATAATAAAAGCTAAGTTTTAATATCGTTCATATCACAGCATAAAAAGAGTGCGCCGCAAAGGAAGCCTTCTTAGGCTAGGGCCCACTAGTGGTCTTGCCGAACCCCCTAACCTGGATACTGTACTTTGCTTTCAGGCGCACCTCCAACCAAATCAAATAATCACTTTGGGGTATATTTACTAAGGTCCCGATTTTGACCGAGATGCCGTTTTTTCTTCAAAGTGTCATCTCGGGAATTTACTAAGCAGAAATCACGGCAGTGATGAGGCCATTCGTATTTTTTTGCAAGTCCAAGAATAAAAATACGAATGAATACACCATCGGTCAAAACGCGGCTGTTTAGATATGAATCTCGGTCATTTACTAAGAAGTGCAAAGCAAAAAAAAATAAAAACACTGCCGTGAAAAAATACAACTCGTAAAAAAGTGCTAAAAAAAACCAGACCTGCTTTTTTGAGCTGTGATTGGATAGGCATGCACGGATCCATGAGATCCGTGCATGTATATCAGTGGGAAGGGGTGGGAAAGTGTTAATTTTCTGAAAAAATATTGCGTGGGGTCCCCCCTCCTAAGCATAACCAGCCTCGGGCTCTTTGAGCCGATCCTGGTTGCAGAAATATGGGGAAAAAATGGACAGGGGTTCCCCCATATTTAAGCAACCAGCATCGGGCTCTGCGCCTGGTCCTGGTTCCAAAAATACGGGGGACAAAAAGCGTAGGGGTCCCCCATATTTTTAAAACCAGCACCGGGCTCCACTAGCTGGACAGATAATGCCACAGCCGGGGGTCACTTTTATACCGTGCCCTGCGGCCGTGGCATCAAATATCCAACTAGTCACCCCTGGCCGGGGTACCCTGGGGGAGTGGGGACCCCTTCAATCAAGGGGTCCCCCCCCCAGCCACCCAAGGGCTAGGGGTGAAGCCCAAGGCTGTCCCCCCCATCCAATGGGCTGCGGATGGGGGGCTGATAGCCTTTTTGTAAAAGTGATTGATATTGTTTTTAGTAGCAGTACTACAAGGCCCAGCAAGCCTCCCCCGCATGCTGGTACTTGGAGAACCACAAGTACCAGCATGCGGCGGAAAAACGGGCCCGCTGGTACCTGTAGTACTACTACTAAAAAAATACCCCAAAAAAGACAATACACACACACCTTGAAAGTAAAGTTTTATTACATCCATCCACACAAACATACATACATACTTACCTTATGTTCACACGAGGGTCGGTCCTCTTCTCCAGTAGAATCCATGGGGTACCTGTTGAATAAATTATACTCACCAGATCCAGGGTCCCAGGCTCCTCGGATAATCCTTTTGTAATCCACGTACTTGATTAAAAAAATAAAACGGATACCCGAGCCACGCACTGAAAGGGGACCCATGTTTTCACATGGGTCCCCTTTCCCCGAATGCCAGAAACCCACTCTGACTGATGTCTAAGTGGGTTTCTTCAGCCAATCAGGGAGCGCCACGTTGTAGCACCCTCCTGATCGGCTGTGTGCTCCTGTACTGTCTGACAGGCGGCACACAGCAGTGTTACAATGTAGCGCCTATGTGCTCCATTGTAACCAATGGTGGGAACTTTCTGCTCAGCGGTTGACCGAAAGTGACCTCACCGCTGACCACAAAGTTCCCACCATTGGTTACAATGGAGCGCATAGGCGCTACATTGTAACACTGCCGTGGCCCGCCTGTCAGACAGTACAGGAGCACACAGCCGATCAGGAGGGTGCTACAACGTGGCGCTCCCTGATTGGCTGAAGAAACCCACTTAGACATCAGTCAGAGTGGGTTTCTGGCATTCGGGGAAAGGGGACCCATGTGAAAACATGGGTCCCCTTTCAGTGCGTGGCTCGGGTATCCGTTTTATTTTTTTAATCAAGTACGTGGATTACAAAAGGATTATCCGAGGAGCCTGGTACCCTGGATCTGGTGAGTATAATTTATTCAACAGGTACCCCATGGATTCTACTGGAGAAGAGGACCGACCCTCGTGTGAACATAAGGTAAGTATGTATGTATGTTTGTGTGGATGGATGTAATAAAACTTTACTTTCAAGGTGTGTGTGTATTGTCTTTTTTTGGGTATTTTTTTAGTAGTAGTACTACAGGTACCAGCGGGCCCGTTTTTCCGCCGCATGCTGGTACTTGTGGTTCTCCAAGTACCAGCATGCGGGGGAGGCTTGCTGGGCCTTGTAGTACTGCTACTAAAAACAATATCAATCACTTTTACAAAAAGGCTATCAGCCCCCCATCCGCAGCCCATTGGATGGGGGGGACAGCCTTGGGCTTCACCCCTAGCCCTTGGGTGGCTGGGGGGGGACCCCTTGATTGAAGGGGTCCCCACTCCCCCAGGGTACCCCGGCCAGCGGTGACTAGTTGGATATTTGATGCCACGGCCGCAGGGCACGGTATAAAAGTGACCCCCGGCTGTGGCATTATCTGTCCAGCTAGTGGAGCCCGGTGCTGGTTTTAAAAATACGGGGGACCCCTACTCTTTTTGTCCCCCGTATTTTTGGAACCAGGACCAGGCGCAGAGCCCGATGCTGGTTGCTTAAATATGGGGGAACCCCTGTCCATTTTTTTCCCATATTTCTGCAACCAGGATCGGCTCAAAGAGCCCGAGGCTGGTTTGCCTTAGGAGGGGGGACCCCACGCAATTTTTTTTAACATTTAAACTTTTTTTTTTAAACAAAGTGCACAATGAAGCCCAGCACGGATCTCTCAGATCCGGCCGAGATTCATTGTATTAAAGTCGGCAGTGTTTTACAAGTCACTCACGTAAAACACTGCCTAAAAAAACGAATGACATCGACATCGGAAAACCCGAAAATGCAGAATACGGCAGCTTAGTAAATTCGTTGTAATAAATTCAAAAAGTTGCAGTTTTACACTTTCGATGTCATTCGTGATTATTCTCCCACCAAATCGGGAGAATTACGAATGTTAGTAAATATACCCCTTTGTATTCATATTAAAGAAAATTCTCTCTTTAAATCGGTTGGTTATAAATTAGATAACATTTTCCCTGTACACCTGGGCAGATGTCTCCCCTGCTACTAAATGTTGCCGGTGTGTTAGAACAAAGTCACAAATTCCTGTAATATAATAATAATTTAGTATGGTACACTTGGATGATCAGCTGGTGTTAGATGAAATTTCCAATGGGAACAATTGTGTGCATTGCACTGTGACAGGTAAGATGCGCTCACTGGATATGACCTCAAACCAGTAGTCCCAAATAATGCACACAGGCAGATTTTTCACATCACCTTACCGATAACTGAATGTGTTGCTGATTGGCAGTGTTCTCAGCCCTGCAGGCTCAAGGTACTGTACTCATGTGCAGCTGCTCATGCTGAGCAGAGGGGGTAAAATGATGATGCATCTGCAGTGTTCCCGATAGCAGCTCCACAGTGATCCAGGTAGCAATTCCACAGTTGAAATGGCAAGTCTTTAAATTAGGTAACTCTACATAAACCCCCTATCAGCAGATGTGAGGTTGGGTGTCTCCCACATGCTTAACCGCCAAAAAAACCCTTTAACCATACAAATCTAAACTTATCTAAAATAACGACACCGACAACAGAAATGCCATTAAAATCGGTCAAACTTTTATTATTTAAGAAATCTTTTATTGATTATGGTGGCAGAAAGAAAGAAAGAACGGCCAGTTGCTCAGTGACGTTGCGACTTACACTGATCTGATGTCCACGACATGCGCTTATCCAAGCCAAATGGCCGCTACTAACACACAAGTGGAGACTCCAACTCTCCCGTCAATACACCGATAAAGGGCTGGCCAGACAGCCAATGGCCCTGTCCCCCAGATGGGTAAGTCAGACTAGCTGAATGTATTGAAAGAGAGAATGCATCTCCAATAAAGCAGCGCAATAGCCACTGAACTGCCGTTCTTTCCCGCCACAGCTGGAGACCCGCTATGAGCTGGCACCACCACCATACCCTAAACTAACCTATCTAGAACCCTAAACGTGATCTCCAACAATAGTGCCTTCTTCAGTAAGGTGGACCCAATCAGACCTGAAAAGATGCCCGTCCCTGAAACGAATCAAAGGATATTGAACCACTAAGCCACCTAACTTTGTAACCCTCTTACAAACAAAAGCATTCACATTCCTTCTAGCCTTATCCACAACCATGCCAGGCAGCCTACATCACCACGACCTTCTAGGGATAATGACAGACCAAACTAAAATACACCCAGGCCACCACTCCAAAATCTGCTCCAAATCCTTCACCATAAAATGTCGAAGCTCCAAGGAAGATTCTACCCCTAAGTCGTTAGTACCTAAATGGGCCACAATCACCGCCGGGCGCCTGCAAGATCTAGCTGTCACTTCCAACACCATCAACAACTCCTTCCATCTCATATCTCTGCAGTCCAACCACCTGCCTAAACAAAAGGCAGATTTTGGAATGTTGGGCATTCCTTTGTTTATTGGGTGGCTTGATCATTAGCTGCCCATGATACCATGCTTGGTATCATGGGCAGCTAATGATCAAGCCACCCAATAAACAAAGAAATGCCCAACATTCCAAATTGGGCACAAGTCAAGGACAGCTCCTGCAATAAACAAGAACAAGAATTGGTTAGACAGCAGGACAAACTTCAGTACACCTAACTAATGATAGGAAGGGATGATGGAGGGGAGGGAGTGAGGGGGAGTCTTGATACACTGTCAACGGTGATCCGTCCAGGTGCATCAACCAGGCCCCACTCTTATGGGGCCTAGGAAGAATGTACTTTCGGGCCAAGACCACCGGGCATATTTGCACGTTTGGACAAGATGCTAAAGATACCCAGCAACTCCGCCCTAATTGATCCGTCTTGGATCTCCACACTTTACAAAGCATGGACTCCGCAATTAACATGTGCAAGTCGAGCAAGGGGGAAATGGCATTCTTAGATGCCGAAACTAACTCGCAATGCGAAAAGCTCAATGAAAAGCCATCGCAAAAGTGATCCTAAACAAAATGGACTTGTGGGTGGAAGAACAAATAGAAGATGTAATACTCATGAGGCTTACTAACATGGGCAATGAAATGGGACGCTGCCGACCTTCCGAAGCTGATGCAGAGCGCGCCCAACCTTTCAAAAAATGACAAACTAAGAAGCCCTTAGTAACATCATTCCCTCCACACAAACAAATAAAAAAGTAAATACCCGCCAGCTTTTGCACCACTTCCTCACGCAACTTACCCAACTTGTACAGGCCCCACAGGAAAGCTAATATAAGTTTGTGTACAGTCTTTCTTTCATTCTGCGTTCACAAAATAAAAGCTTCCCACTAATTCCACGCAGCTCAATACATCTGCAATGTTCCCGGGGGAACCGACTGATATGCCATCCCTTCTATCTCTGCGATATAACCTGCCAACAATGCGGGCACAAACATCACCAATCAGGCACCAGGCAACGAAATCTGTCCCACTGCCGCCGCAAAAGCACGTCTGCAATAGAATTGTAAATCCCCCGGTACATGCCGTGCTACGAAACAAATGTTAAGGGCTAAACACTGCAGCACTAAGTGAGCAAACAAGCGCAGCACTGGAAGCGATGAAGATGGCTGACTATATAAGGCTTGCACGACCCCCAAATTGTCACACCAAGAGATCACATGACGATTCCGCATGTGCTCCCCCCACAATTCTAAAGCCACCACAATGGGAAAAAGTTCTAGCAACAGAAGATTCCTGGTTAACTTCCGATCTGCCCACTCCTTTGGCGAAAGGTCAGCCGACCATGACCCATCGAGGTACGCACCATAACCAAATGCTCCCGCAGCGTCAGTAAACAGATGGATCTGCGAGTTAGTCAACGCCGGGGACATCCATACCGCAACCCAATTAAAGTCCCGCAAAACTAATCCCAAACCCACAAATCCCTACGCAGCTCAGAACTCAAGTGAATGAAATGGTAAGGGAGACGAGTGCCAGCCATCGCCCTCTCCAATATCCTGCAAAACACCCTACCTATGGGCATGCAAAATTAAAGACACAGCAGAGATTGACACTGCCGAAGAGTAACCTTTCCAAGCCAACAAGATAGCATTACGCAGCTTAGCCACCTTTTCCGACGGCAATCTACCGCAGCCTGCCACCATATCAATCTCAATGCCGAGATATGTCAAACAAGTGCAAGGGCCCTCACACTTGTTCACCGCCACGGGAACTCCAAATTCTGCAAATAAAGCACGCATTGAGAAGAGCAACTCTGCACACCTGTCAGGAGAAGCAGGGCCTACACACAGGAAATCATTGAGGTAATGAGCCACACCCAATTCCCCCGTACCCACGCAAACGCACCAATGCAGAAAGGAGCTGAAGGTCTCAAAAAATGCGCAGGAAACGGAATAACCCATGGGCAGGCATTTGTCAATGTAGAAGCCATCGTCCAGCCGTAAACCCATGAACCGAAATGAGTCCGGGTGCAAAGGCAAGGGGCGAAACGCAGACTCAACATCAATTTTATCCAGCAGAGCCCTAACCAAGTCTAAGGCTTCGTCAAGTGACTGATACCGAACCCTCGCAAGAGAATCAGAAATGGCATCATTAACTGACTGTCACTGACCTAGGTTGGGGGTGTTGTGAACTCGGGGGTTCTCCCGATGGTAGGGGAGAGGAACCACAGTTGGGTCGGAACAGGGATGGCTTGATATAGGTCTTCCTCATACAGGACTCTGACAGTAAAGCTTGGTGAAAATATTAAAGAACTTTATTGCAGGAAGGGAGCAACACAATGTCACATAGCAGAGAAGGAACGTATGGGGGAAATGTCCAGGCCTTTAGGAGAACTTGTAAGCAATGTTAAAGATTCCAGGAAAAGAAGTACTTGTGAGTGTTGGTACAAGATAATAGTGACTGAAGAACTTGTGAGTGATGTTTTTAAAGATACTGATGATTTGACGAACTGGTGAACGGTGGTTAAAGACTCTGATGATTTGAAACACTTGCGGTGGTTAAAGACACTGATGATTTGTATGACTTGAGAGCGGTGATTAAAGACACTGTAGAACTTGAGAACGGTGGTTAAAGGCACTGATGATTTGTATGACTTGAGAGCGGTGATTAAAGACACCGTAGAACTTGAGAACGGTGGTTAAAGACACTGATGATTTGTATGACTTGAGAGCGATGATTAAAGACACTGTAGAACTTGGGAGCGGTGGTTAAAGACACTGGTAACTTGCAAAACTTGGGAGCGGTGGTTAAAGACACTGATGACTTGTAGAATGTGAGAACGGTGTTTAAAGACACTAATGACTTGTAGAACTTGAGAGCGGTGTTTAAAGACACTGATGACTTGTAGAACTTGAGAGCGGTGTTTAGAGACACTGATGACTTGTACAACTTGAGAGCGGCGTTTAGCCCGCAGCCCAAGCTGACTCCAAGAAGCACTGGTGACTGGATTGCAGAGGAACACACCAGCCACTGTATACGCTGGAACTGTGCAGCAACTGACACCTGGAAGTGCCGGAGACACTGGGGTACGACTGCAGAGAGATTCGCCGGGAACAAGAGCACTGGCATCCACTTCAGGGGAAAAGACGATACTCAGGCGCCGAGGCTCTTCCCGACGTCTGCCTTTGAATCTCCCGCCTCCGCTGGATTGGCGGAACAGTCTGATGACGTCACCTGCTCCCCGCCCACGTGATGCCGGGTGTCATGGCGGTGCCCCTGCCCCGGGGAACCGCCGGGAGCCGCGCCAGCCAGACGCCGGAACCCGTGGACCATCGAAGGCGGAGGCCGCAACACAGACCAGCAGGCACGCAGGGGTAAGCGCGGTGAACGCCGCCTATGGCGTGTGACAGTACCCCCTCCTCCAGGAGTGGCCCCCGGACACTTTCCAGGTTTTGTTGGATGTCTGGAATGGAAAATCCGCACCAGTCGGGGAGCCATAACTTCAGTAGCCTTGACCCAGCTCCTCTCCTCGGGGCCAAAACCTTTCTACTCCACCAAATACTGTAAATTCTTGTGAAGATAACGAGAGTCAAGAATAGCTTTGATTTCAAAGTCCATTCCAGCTTCAGACTCTGTAGAGGTTGGCCTCGGGGACTTTAAATGGAACCGGTTTAAAATAAGGGGGCGAAGGAGAGAGACATGAAAGGAGTTTGGTATCCGGAGGTGGGAAGGCAATCCCAATTTGCAGACAACCGGGTTCAGGACTTGTAACACGGGGCTAGGACCAATAAACTTTGGGGTGAACTTCATAGTGGGCACCCTTAACCGGAGGTTGCGGGTAGAAAGCCATACCCTGTCACCAACCTTGTATTGGGGAGCTGCTCGTCGCTTCCTACCTGCAAAGAACTTATAGCGGCCGGAGACTCTCTTGAGATTAGCATGAACTCGACTCCAAATTTGGCTGAAGTGCCGAAGAGTAGAGGCTGCAGCAGGAACATCCTCCGGAGGACAAATGGGTAATTCAGGAACTTGAGGATGGAACCCATAATTAATGAAAAATGGGGACTCACCAGTCGAAGAGTGGTACAGATGATTATGGGCAAACTCGGCCCATGGCAACAGTTCCACCCAATCATCTTGCGAGGGAGAAAGGTAAACACAGAGAAAAGTCTCTAAATCTTGATTGACGCATTCAGTTTGCCCATTGTTTTGTGGATGGTAAGCGGATGAAAACTTGAGTTTTATTTGTAAGGCCGTACAGAGAGCTCTCCAGAATCTTGCAGTGAATTGTACCCCCCGGTCAGAGACGATTTCCTGAGGTAAGTCGTGCAGGCGGAAATGTTCTCGGATAAATAACAAAGCCAACTTGGGAGCTGATGGTAACCCGGTCAAAGGTACAAAATGTGCCATCTTAGAGAAACGGTCGATAATTACCCAGACAGTATTGTGACCCTTGGAGAGGGGCAATTCGGTGACAAAGTCCATAGAGATATGGGTCCAAGGCCTCTGAGGAATGGACAGTGGATGCAACAACCCCGCAGGAGGCAAACGAAGAATTTTGTGCTGAGGACATGAGTTGACATAATCTTGAATATCCTTCTTCATAGTGTCCCACCAGTAAGACCTTCGTAGAAACTCCCACATCTTTTGAACTCCAGGATGACCGGAAAACTTGGAAATATGAGTCCACTGCAACAACCTTGGTCGAAATTTAGCTGGCACAGACATTCTCCCAGGAGGAGGACCCAGAGCGGTGGGAGCCACTGACATAGAAACTGGACTGCGAATCAAAGCCTTCTCAATGGAATTCTCCTCATCCGAAGCTGTTAAGGAACGGGATAAAGCATCAGCCTTGGTGTTAAAAGTTCCAGCCCGGACTTAATAACAAACGAAAACCGAGTAAAGAAGAGCGCCCATCTAGCTTGACTGGGATTCAAGCACTGGGCCGTCTTGAGGTACAGCAAATTCTTATGATCAGTGAAAATTGGAATTAGGTGTTTAGCACCTTCCAAAAGATATCTCCATTCCTCCAAGGCAGATTTTATTGCCAAAAGCTCTTTGTCTCCAATGGTGTAATTCTGTTCCGCAGGAGAGAATTTGCGAGAATGGAAAACACATGGATGTAACTTCCCATCTGGAGCGTACTGCGAAAGCACGGCACCTACGCCTACCGTGGAAGCATAAACCTCCAAAAAGAATGGTTTTGAAAAATTTGGTTGTTGAAGTACTGGAGCGGACATAAAGGCTGCCTTTAACTGAGCGAACGCTGCTACAGCTTCGCAGGAACAAAGACTTGGGTCAGAACCCTTCTTGGTTAGGGCAGTAATAGGTGCCACGATGGTAGAGAATCCCTTTATGAATTTCCGGTAGTAATTTACAAAACCCAGAAATCGTTGTACCGCTTTCAAGGAAAGAGGCTGAGTCCAGTCCCGGATGGCAGTGAGTTTCTCTGGATCCATACGAAGCTCCAAGCCCGAAATGATGTAACCAAGAAAAGGAATAGAAGGAACCTCAAAAGTACATTTGGAAATCTTGCCATAAAGATGATTCTCTCGCAATCGAAGAAGTACCTCTTTGACCTGTATTCTGTGCTCTGTGAGATTTTTAGAAAATATCAGAATGTCATCCAAATATACCACTACACTAAGGTATAGCATATCCCGAAAGACTTCGTTAATGAATCCCTGGAAGACGGCAGGGGCGTTGCTGAGGCCAAACGGCATTACCAGATACTCGTAATGCCCATCCCTGGTATTGAAGGCTGTCTTCCATTCGTCCACCTGTCGGATACGTATCAAATTATAAGCTCCCCTTAAATCAAGCTTGGTGAAAACTCGGGCTCCGCGAACTCTATCAAAAAGCTCCGTAATGAGCGGCAAAGGATACTTATTCTTAATGGTAACATCATTTAGACCACGATAGTCAATACATGGTCTCAGCCCTCCGTCCTTCTTCTTCACAAAAAAAGAAACCCGCCCCCGCCGGGGAGGTAGAGGGGCGGATGAATCCTTTCTGCAGATTAGACTTGATATAGTCCGACATAGCTTGGGTCTCGGGCAATAATAAGGGATAAGTGCGACCCCGAGGTGGCATTTTCCCCGGAATGAGCTCAATGGGGCAGTCCCAGGGTCTATGCGGTGGTAGCTGATCCGGCTGCTTGCTCCGAGAACACGTCAGAAAACTCCCGATAGGCCTCCGAAATTAGCCCTTCATCTGACTTGGAAGATACACGGAGCGGATAGACAGGGGTGAGACAATTTGAATGACAAAAAGAACTCCAAGATGTTATTTGTGTCGAACTCCAGTCGACGTGAGGGTTGTGAAGTTTAAGCCAAGGAAGGCCAAGAACCAGATCGTGGGGCATCTCCCGAATCACTAGGAACTCCAGGTGTTCTTGATGCAGAGCTCCCACTTGCAGTTTGATTGGTACTGTACAACTTGAAATCAGACCGTTAGAAATTTGGGTACCATTGATAGCAGTCAACGTAATAGGTCGTTCGACCGACCGTAGCTGAAAACCCAGATCCTGGGCACAGGAAAGGGAAATAAAATTCCCTGCAGCCCCTGAGTCCAGCAGAGCCTTAACGGGTTTGGCTATTGACTCAGAGAACAGAGACACGGAGAGTAAACAGTCCACTGGCGGAGAAGGTTTAGAAGAAACCCCTTGCTCGATTCCTCCGGAACAAGCTAGGACTGCCCGTTTCCCGGGTGAGACTTGCAAAACTTGAGAAAGTGATCCGCGGCTCCACAGTAGAGGCAGAGTCTACCCTCACGACGACGCTGACGTTCTTCTGGGGACAGCCGAGATCGATTTAATCTGCATGGGTTCATCAGGACTTGGAATAACCGTTTGCTTAGACGGAAGAGATCGGACCCTTGATCGATCTGACCGACTACGTTCACCACCTCGTTCCTGCATGCGAAGATCCACCTTTACACAGAGCGAGATCAACTGTTCTAAAGAATCCGGCAAATCTCTAGTGACCAACTCGTCCTTTAGACGATCGGAGAGCCCGTTCCAAAAGGCAGCCCGAAGGGCATCATTATTCCAGCGCAGTTCTGAGGCTATGGTCTGAAAATTAATCACATACTGTCCCACTGAACGAGAGCCTTGTCGGACACGAAGCAAGTCTGCAGAGGCAGCGGTCGTCCTGCCGGGCTCATCAAAGTTCCTCCGGAATGACGTAATGAAATTGGTGTAACTAGAAAGCAATGGATCAGATCGCTCCCATAACGGAGACACCCAATCCAACGCTGAACCCTCGAGCAAAGAAATAATGTATGCCACCTTGGACCGATCAGTAGGGAAGTTATGTGAAAGCAATTCAAAATGTACCTCGCACTGATTGAGAAAACTACGGCAATTCTTTGGATTCCCATTATAGTAGTAGGAGTAGGGAGCTGAAGGCGTGACCTGGTTCCAGAGGAGGATGGAACATTACTAGAGACAACCACTGGAGTGGGTACTGGAGCTGGGGCTGGTACTACTGAAGCCAGAGACGTCTGAATTTGATCCAGCCGGCCAGATAATTCCTGGAGATAATGCATCACCTGGCCCTGTGCTGCTTCCTGACTTTGTACTCGAGAAATCAAGTCCTGGATGGTACTTGCCTCTGGGCTCCGATCCCCCGGGTCCATGAGGCCTGAGTATACTGTCACTGACCTAGGTTGGGGGTGTTGTGAACTCGGGGGTTCTCCCGATGGTAGGGGAGAGGAACCACAGTTGGGTCGGAACAGGGATGGCTTGATATAGTTCTTCCTCATACAGGACTCTGACAGTAAAGCTTGGTGAAAATATTAAAGAACTTTATTGCAGGAAGGGAGCAACACAATGTCACATAGCAGAGAAGGAACGTATGGGGGAAATGTCCAGGCCTATAGGAGAACTTGTAAGCAATGTTAAAGATTCCAGGAAAAGAAGTACTTGTGAGTGTTGGTACAAGATAATAGTGACTGAAGAACTTGTGAGTGATGTTTTTAAAGATACTGATGATTTGAAGAACTGGTGAACGGTGGTTAAAGACTCTGATGATTTGAAACACTTGTGAGCGGTGGTTAAAGACACTGATGATTTGTATGACTTGAGAGCGGTGATTAAAGACACTGTAGAACTTGAGAACGGTGGCTAAAGGCACTGATGATTTGTATGACTTGAGAGCGGTGATTAAAGACACTGTAGAACTTGAGAACGGTGGTTAAAGACACTGATGATTTGTATGACTTGAGCGATGATTAAAGACACTGTAGAACTTGGGAGCGGTGGTTAAAGACACTGGTAACTTGCAAAACTTGGGAGCGGTGTTTAAAGACACTGATGACTTGTAGAATTTGAGAACGGTGTTTAAAGACACTGATGGGGGGCGTGGCCTAGCTGGGCATGGTGTAGGACGTGAGTCTCCTAGCTCCCTAGCCTATATATCCTGTATAATCTCCTGTAGCCCGGTGTGGTGTGTATTCTGCCCCTGGACCTGTGTCTGATTTGCTCCTGCTCCCTCTGAACTGTGTTTGGTGTACCTCGGATGATCCCAGTCTGTGTAACAAGTGCTGGAATCGGAGCTGTGGACGGCCTGCATGTGCCCGGCGCCATCTTTGGAGCGGGGCTTTCTGCGCTTGTGATTCACCTCTCTGTCCGGGCTGCCCTCTGCTGTATCTGCCGCCGCTGGTGACTCTGCGGGACCCTCCTCACCTTCCCGGTGAGTGCGTGCTGAAGTAAGCTCTGGGTTCCACTGCCACTGTGCCGCTGCTGAATCTCGGAGCCGCTGGCCGCCATCTTGGGAGTGGAGCCATATGATCCTGTGTTCCTCCCTGTGAGCCGCGGCTTCTCTCCGCTGTCCTTTCTGATGCTGGCTGCCCCGTGAGGATCTCCTGTGTTCACCCGGAGGGCCTCTGTTGTGGCTGCTTTCTGGCTCTGCTCCTGTCCGCTTCAGGTCTGATCTCCTGCTATTCCTGGTGGGGGAAACGCATATCCTGCTTTACTTACCTGACACTTCCCCTGCAGTGATTAACACTCCTGAAAGCTGCGGATCTCCTGTTCCCGGTCTTTGTAGTTGTCTCTTTGTGGCTTAGCATTCCCCCTGACTTTTTACTGCGAGACTCATAGCGCAAATTCTTCAAGCTATTTTGCAGTCAGAGGCTAGGATGAAGGCACGATTGGCAAAGATACATGCTGCTCTACACCTTGGCTGCTTGGATTCGGCACCCTCTGCAGAGTGCCTGGATGCTATACCTGAGAGGGTGGAGGGGTTTGCACCTCCGCAAATCCTGGAATTGGGGTCGATATCCGTTATTGACAGCGCCCCTTGTGATTTCTCGACAACTTTTCCCTTGAGACTTATTTTGACATTATGCGCCACACCGACTTTATGTTGTGAATCTCCTGCTGTGATATGCCTGGACACTGTGCATGAGAGAGTGGAGGGCAATACTCCTAAGCAAATCCTGGAACCATGGTTGCTACCCGCCATTGCGAGTGCTCCTTGTGTCTCTTCAATACTCTCTCTCTTGGAACTTCCTTTGACATTATTTGCTGCATCAACCTTGCATTGTGTATTTCCTGCTATTTTTTATGCTGGGACTGGGGGAACATTTGTCTGTGGCTGTTGGAGAATTGCACTTCTTCTGACCTTATGTGCTGGGACTCATTCTCCCTTACGTGTCTATACCTGGGCTGTTTTGGTGATGCGGGTCCTGCGGGCCTCCAGACGGGCTGACCCACCTTGAATTGTTGCTCCTCCATTGTGCCTCTTATTGTTATTGTCTATAATGTCTTCAACGCTGTTTTTTGAATTAACCTTTATTATTTTTGTATCCTGTTTTGTTTGCTAAATGGCTCTGTCTCCCATATCTCGGAGTCTACACACTGGCTACTTGATCCTAGGCTGGGGTTCCCTTTCCTTTGTAGGGTTTTTTTTTTATATATACACCATGCCCTTAGGGTTTACGGGGTTTGGTTCCCCCCAAGTTTTAGTAGTTTAGTTAGGGAGGGGTGTTTGGGGATCCAGGTAGGCCATGAGTTGGGGGGTTGGTTCTACAGGGTGGGGGGATTTTAGGGGGGTGTGGGTTTGTCCAGTCTATGTTTTGGAGGTGTTGGGTTAGTGCACATTTGTCATACTCCGTTTTAATGGCAATACCTTGCTTATGGTCTGCTTTGGTTTTGGGTGGACATAGGGGGAAATTTACTAAGCTCCCGATTTTGACCGAGATGCCGTTTTTTCATCAAAGTGTCATCTCGGTAATTTACTAAGCACTAATCACGGCAGTGATGAGGGCATTCGTAATTTTTTGCAAGTTCAGGTAAAAAATTACGAATGAATACACCATCGGTCAAAACGCGGCTGTTTAAGTATGAATCTCGGTCATTTACTAAGAAGTGCAAAGCAAAAAACAAACAAACACTGCCGTGAAAAATTACAACTCGTAAAAAAGTGCTAAAAAAAAACAGACCTTTTTTTTTTATTCGTGATTGGATAGGCATGCACGGATCCATGAGATCCGTGCATGTATATCAGTGGGAAGGGGTGGGAAAGTGCTTATTTGTTCAAAAAAAATTGCGTGGGGTCCCCCCTCCTAAGTATAACCAGCCTCGGGCTCTTTGAGCCGATCCTGGTTACAAAAATATGGGGGGAAAAATGACAGGGGTTCCCCCATATTTAAGCAACCAGCATCGGGCTCTGCGCCTGGTCCTGGTCCCAAAAATACGGGGGACAAAAAGAGTAGGGGTCCCCCGTATTTTTAAAACCAGCACCGGGCTCCACTAGCTGGACAGATAATGCCACAGCCGGGGGTCACTTTTATATAGCGCCCTGCGGCCGTGGCATCAAAAATCCAACTAGTCACTCCTGGCCGGGGTACCCTGGGGGAGTGGGGACCCCTTCAATCAAGGGGTCCCCCCCCCCCAGCCACCCAAGGGCCAGGGGTGAAGCCCGAGGCTGTCCCCCCCCATCCAATGGGCTGCGGATGGGGAGGCTGATAGCCTTTGTTGTAAAAGAAAAGATATTGTTTTTAGTAGCAGTACTACAAGGCCCAGCAAGCCTCCCCCGCATGCTGGTACTTGGAGAACCACAAGTACCAGCATGCGACGGAAAAACGGGCCCGCTGGTACCTGTAGTACTACTACTAAAAAAATACCCAAAAAAAGACAAGACACACACACCGTGAAAGTATAATTTTATTACATACATACACACATACATACATACTTACCTTAAGTTCCCACGCAGGTCGGTCCTCTTCTCCAGTAGAATCCAAGGGGTACCTGTTGAAGAAATTATACTCACGAGATCCAGGGGTCCAGGCTCCTCGGGAAATCCAGGGGTAATCCACGTACTTGCATAAAATAAGAAAACGGAAAGCCGAGCCACGAACTGAAAGGGGCCCCATGTTTTCACATGGGACTCCTTTCCACGAATGCCAGAAACCCACTCTGACTGATGTCTAAGTGGGTTTCTTCAGCCAATCAGGGAGTGCCACGTTGTAGCACTCTCCTGATCGGCTGTGTGGTCCTGTCCTCACTGACAGGCAGCACACGGCAGTGTTACAATGTAGCGCCTATGCGCTACATTGTAACCAATGATGGGAACTTTCTGCCCTGCGGTTGACCTAAAGTGACGTCACCGCTGAGCAGAAAGTTCCCATCATTGGTTACAATGTAGCGCATAGGCGCTACATTGTAACACTGCCGTGTGCTGCCTGTCAGTGAGGACAGGACCACACAGCTGATCAGGAGAGTGCTACAACGTGGCACTCCCTGATTGGCTGAAGAAACCCACTTAGACATCAGTCAGAGTGGGTTTCTGGCATTCGTGGAAAGGAGTCCCATGTGAAAACATGGGGCCCCTTTCAGTTCGTGGCTCGGCTTTCCGTTTTCTTATTTTATGCAAGTACGTGGATTACCCCTGGATTTCCCGAGGAGCCTGGACCCCTGGATCTCGTGAGTATAATTTCTTCAACAGGTACCCCTTGGATTCTACTGGAGAAGAGGACCGACCTGCGTGGGAACTTAAGGTAAGTATGTATGTATGTGTGTATGTATGTAATAAAATTATACTTTCACGGTGTGTGTGTCTTGTCTTTTTTTGGGTATTTTTTTAGTAGTAGTACTACAGGTACCAGCGGGCCCGTTTTTCCGTTGCATGCTGGTACTTGTGGTTCTCCAAGTACCAGCATGCGGGGGAGGCTTGCTGGGCCTTGTAGTACTGCTACTAAAAACAATATCTTTTCTTTTACAACAAAGGCTATCAGCCTCCCCATCCGCAGCCCATTGGATGGGGGGGGACAGCCTCGGGCTTCACCCCTGGCCCTTGGGTGGCTGGGGGGGGGGGGACCCCTTGATTGAAGGGGTCCCCACTCCCCCAGGGTACCCCGGCCAGGGGTGACTAGTTGGATTTTTGATGCCACGGCCGCAGGGCACTATATAAAAGTGACCCCCGGCTGTGGCATTATCTGTCCAGCTAGTGGAGCCCGGTGCTGGTTTTAAAAATACGGGGTACCCCTACTCTTTTTGTCCCCCGTATTTTTGGGACCAGGACCAGGCGCAGAGCCCGATGCTGGTTGCTTAAATATGGGGGAACCCCTGTCATTTTTTTCCCCATATTTTTGCAACCAGGATCGGCTCAAAGAGCCCGAGGCTGGTTATGCTTAGGAGGGGGGACCCCACGCATTTTTTTTAATTATTTTACAGTGTTTAATAAAAAAAAAAAAAAAAACCCAGCACGGATCACACAGATCCGGCCGAGATTGATTGTAAAAAAAGTCGGCAGTGTTTTGCTAATCACTGCCGTAAAAATAGGTAAAAAACCACAAATGACATCGACATCGGAACAAAAGAAAAACCCGAATACGACAGCTTAGTAAATCCATCGTAATCAATTCAAAAAGTTGCAATTTTACACTGTCGATGTCATTCGTGATTGAACTTGGACATGAATTTGGAAAATACGAATCTTAGTAAATGTACCCCATAGTCGTAACGATCACCATTATACTTCTATTCCAGTGGAGTGGGGGCTTAGATGGCGCCTCTGGGTCCCTGCCTCGCTTCATCTATAAATACTTGGGGTTTTCTGTATGATTTATTTGCTTTTCATGCTGTGCTTTGTACTCCTGAATATTATGTCACCTAACATGTTGTCTTTGCTAAGTTGATATGCTTTGTGTACTTCTTATATATTAGTGTGCTGACCTTTACTTCCCAAAATATGCTGTTTTGGGGAATCTGCGTATTCCCTTAGTTCTGGGATTGTATTTTTGATTGATTGCTCTGTTACAAGAAAAAGGAAAAACAATAAAAGACTTGAATTTAAAAAAAAAAGACACTGATGACTTGTAGAACTTGAGAGCGGTGTTTAAAGACACTGATGACTTGTAGAACTTGAGAGCGGCGTTTAGCCCGCAGCCCACGCTGACTCCAAGAAGCACTGGTGACTGGATTGCAGAGGAACACACCAGCCGCTGTATACGCTGGAACTGTGCAGCAACTGACACCTGGAAGTGCCGGAGATACTGGGGTACGACTGCAGAGAGATTCGCCGGGAACAAGAGCACTGGCATCCACTTCAGGGGAAAAGACGATACTCAGGCGCCGAGGCTCTGCCCGGCGTCTGCCTTTGAATCTCCCACCTCCGCTGGATTGGCGGAACAGTCTGATGATGTCACCTGCTCCCCGCCCACGTGATGCCGGGTGTCATGGCGGCGCCCCTGCCCCGGGAAACCGCCGGGAGCCGCGCCAGCCAGACGCCGGAGCCCGTGGACCATCGAAGGCGGAGGCCGCAACACAGACCAGCAGGCACGCAGGGGTAAGCGCGGTGAACGCCGCCTATGGCGTGTGACACTGACCTTCCGGGCGGGTGTGACAAATGCTGAATCAATCAATATTTACCCGGTGTTTTCTTCTGCACCACTCCTACAGGTGATAAGACTATGGTGTTCATTCCGAATTGATCGCAGCCAGCAACTTTTTGCTGCTGGTGCGATCAACTAATCCCCGCCTATAGGGGAGTGTATTTTAGCTTAGCAGGGCTGCAAACGCTTGTGCAGCCCTGCTTCGCTAAAAAGTTTTGTGTAAAAGTAGACCAGCCCTGGACATACTTACCCTGTGCAATGATCTCAGCGATGATGGGGCTGGCTTTGACGTCAGACATCCGCCCTCCGTTCTTCTGGACACGCCTGCGTTTTACTTATCACTGCCAGAAAATGGCCGCCAACGGACAGGTGACGCCCCGGAACGCCTTCCTTCTGTCAATCTTCTTGTGACCGCCGCTGCGACCGATTTTGTATCCAGTGTCGTAGCCCGGCGACAGGACAACGACGCGTGTGCACAATGCGCACGCATGCGCATTCCAGATCCGTTCGCACTGCAGCAAAGAACGGATCTGTGTGAACGGGTCGGACTCACCCCCTAAGGGGATAATTCAGAGTTGATCGTAGCAGCAAATTTGTTAGCAGATGGGCAAAACCATGTGCACTGCAGGTGGGGCAGATATAACATGTGCAGAGAGAGTTAGATTTGGGTGGGTTATATTGTTTCTGTGCAGGGTAAACACTGGCTGCTTTATTTTTACACTGCAATTTAAATTTCACACACCCCACCCAAATCTAATTCTCTCTGCACATGTTATATCTGTCCCCCCCCTACAGTGCACATGGTTTTGCCCATCTGCTAACAAATTTGCTGCTACGATCAGGTCTGAATTAGGCCCTAAACCTGGCAATGGAGGAGCAGGAAAGGGGCCCACAATGCGTCTTAACTGCACCTCCTTTGCCACCTTCTCCCTAACAATGTTTGGAAGGTCTCTAGATGAGCGTAAATTTCTAGGTGAACCTGCAGGAACCAAACCCAAAATGGGAAGTCGAAAAAACCCTCGCTAAATTCCTTCAACAAAAACTCAGCTCGCAGTGGGTACCAACCTAACTACTTGCTCATGGCACCCACATTCACCGGCGTCGAGGCCTTATTTAGCCACTCCAGCCCCGGAGGACTGAGAGGCTGTGGCGGGTGCGGCTGGTCTAGTGCAGTCCTTGGCTGGGTGGGAGTCACCACAGCACAAACATTGATGCCGGAAGTGACATTTTCTTCCTGCTCCGCAGTTACCATTGTTTAAGGCGTAACAGCGCCCTTTTGACCCACTCGCTGTAGAAGGGCGACAGGAAGCCTGCAAATTCGCCCTTCCTTGCTCAGCGACCACTGCTTCTGTCGCAACAGATGCAGGCTGAGTCACCTCTAGCCAAACGTCCACGTCCTTTACGCCGAAGTCCATAACCCGCAACCCGTGCTGCTTGTGGCGGAACTCTTCATCATAACGCCGCCAAGTCGCCTCCCTGGCTAAGCAAAAAAGACTCTGAACTGAAGTGCAAATATTGCACTATATTCATGGCTTCCTCAGGACGTGACTCCAAATACCAAGCCGCAAACATGTAAAAACCACTCAACCAATTAACATAAGAGCGAAAAATATATCTTCGCTAATGCCCCCTTTTTTTAGATGCCATCAAGGATTTGCGATTATTTGACATCAATGCAACTATGTCCACATATTTGCCATTTTGGATACGATCCGGCATCCGCGGGCGTAATCCCCTCAAAACCGCTGTATATGGGCATCGCACGACCGCACTAGGGCTGCCCTTTTCCAGACTAATAGTTTTATATATATATATATATATATATATATATATATATTTTCTCCTGTATGAAAACACTGATGTTTGATTTTTGTTAAAAAGTTGTTTTTTTGGTTGATTTTGACATTCGTAAATATCTGAATTGCAAAATCCATTTTTAATAAATATTCTCCGTAGTGGTAACCAGCACTTGCGGTCTTGGAGGGAGTTTCAGTGGGGGACCCTCCATTGATCCTGTTATGATTATCTGCAGCAAACATGACCAATTGAAATAGGCACAATCACCATAGTCCATAGTGCTGCTGACCAGAAGTAGAGCCGTAACTAGACATTTTGATGCTCTGGCCCAGAAATGCGTTGGTGCCTATAAAACTGTCATCAAATTGAAATTACTAGAAATGATTGACAAAGTTGTGTGCCAGCATCAATGTAGCTGTCACAACTGAGGGCTGATGTTGGTAGCGGGAAGCCTCAGTTGTAGGGGCTGACGGGTACTGAAACTTAGGAGGTATGATGGGACTCCTAGACATGTGCGAGAGCTGCAGCACCAATGCCCGAAGGCGTGACACGACAACTGTAGATGACTTTAAGGGTTTTTATTAAATAATAAAATGTCATAAAAGATTAAACAGAACAATAACATGAAGAAAGTCTCTGGACTTTAGCTGGTTTGAGACCAGAACTTGGAAGAGTAGTTGCAGGTGTTTAGTGATGCTTGAGAACGTTGAAGAGATACAGGAATGATGCTAGAGATCGCAGGAATAGCACTTAGCTATAATGTGGGAGACTGAGAACCATGTGAACAGAGTTCCGCTGTGCAAATAGCAGGAAAGTCAGACTGCACCGCAGAGAGTTATCACAGGGGAAGCAGCTGCACTGCAGAGAGTTATCACAGGAGAGGCAGGCTGCACCGCAGAGAGTTCATCACAGGAAAAGCAGACTGCACTGTAGAAAGTTGTCACAGGAGAAGCAGACTGCACCGCAGAGAGTTCATCACAGGAAAAGCAGACTGCACTGTAGAGAGTTGTCACATGAGAAGCAGACTGCACCGCAGAGTATGGACACAGGGAGTCAGGCTGTACTGCAGAGTATAACACTGGAGAGTCTCTGGTGAAACTGCAGACTGGAAGACAATTGAAGCACTGACCATTTTCTGGGTGCTGGAACAGGATATTTATAGCCACTGATGAACAGGCATTGGCTGACAACTTAACACAGGCACCAGCAGCGCTGCGGATTGGTGAGAGACTTGACATGTGACCTTATCCAACATGGCTGCGCCCATGGACAGAGCTTGAAGGGGAAAAGAACCATGTGCCAAACACTAATGGCGGCGGAGGCCGCGGCAACAGAAGACTCCATGCTGCAGGTACAGCGGCCACAGGGATGACAACAGCGCCCGTGGTTCACAGAGGACACCACACTCAGTCTCCATGCGGCAGGACCACGGGTGCGGTGGCAACGGCTGCGACGGGCAGAGAGCGCCACACCAAGCCAGGTGAATACACTAAGAAGGCCACTGAGCCGGCACTGTAGATAACATAACAATGAAATGTAACCAAAACACAGTTATGACCCGAGCCTGGCACGCTGAGCCAATCTCAGGAGACACCTAACTGGCAGAAAATGGCGACCAGACACCCGGATCGTGACAGTAGCTCTGTATCCAGCTGTTGGGTCTGTTATTTCAAGCAGTGATATCTTAGGTCCCAATGGAGCAGCTAGAAAACTAGGCTCAAGAGAATTGGTAGATTTATTTTTTATATTGTAAATTAAAAATGAACTGTTACTCATTCAATCATTTATTCATTTGAGTTTGTCATATGTTAAAGAAACACTTTGAAAGTAATGGTCAATTTATTGTAATGTATAATCTGACATTTATGTGTTCTTATTAAAGAGGCAAGAGTTTTGAATAACGAATGTGTTTAGTGAAAATCATTAACAGATGACAACAAACTAATGGTGAATCTGTTTCTGCAGGTTAAAGTACATTGATTCTCTTTACACCATGGTATAAAATGTGGCCTCATTTTGTTGTTATTAGTATACTATTAGAAGGAATTCAATTACCTGCGGTAAATTACCGTAGGTGAAAAAGGGAGGTAGCTTCGCGCTTTAACACCTGTGGCAATACAATTGCACTCCCTTTTTCACCTGAGACCCTTGTTAACACCTGTTAAAGTTCTGGATTCGTTTGTGTTAACAGAGTCACGGCACCCGTTAACCCGCTGGATATCTGATTTTTTTTTTCCATCTCTGTTCAGGTGCAATTCGTAATAGAAACCTCCGATAAGTGCTGATGGTGGAGGATAATTGAATAGCCCCAGGGGATCGATTAGCCCTTTGTAAATTACCATGGTTAACTGAATTCCTCCCTATGAATGGAATTGCACTTATTGGTGCAGGGAAAATGTAGAAAAGACATGTTGGCTATAAAGCTTGATCAAGCATTGAGATTTTCTCTGAGTAGCACTCTAATCACTTGGAATTACACCACTTTGAATGTTATTTAAATGGAGTTTTAAGTTTCATTTTACATTAGTTGATGGAGTTGTTTGTAGCTAAAGGTGGGTACACACCTAAAGATATATCTGCACTTGGTACACACTGACCAACCACCACTGCCATCTGCAGATATATCTGTTGTTGAGGACATTGGCCAATTCATCTTTCCTCTGTACACACTGCTAGATCGTCATCATGAAATGTGTCAAATATACCTGCAACTTACAATGGGCTGGCCTTCTAAAGAGCACACAGGAAAAGGCAGAGGGGTGACGGGCAGAGGATGATGGTGACAGACAGAGGGTGATGAGCAAAGAGTGAGAGGCAGAAGCTGACGAAGAGAGGCAGGGGGTTATCTGTAGATGGTGATTAGCAGAGAGTGAGAGGCTGACTGGTAGAAGAGAGTGTGACGAGGAGTGGGTGATGGGCAGAGGATGATGGAGAGAGGCAGAAGGTAATGAGCAGAGAGTGAGAGGTAGAGGGCGATGAACGAGGAGTTAATTTATAGACAGGTGCTTTATACTGTAATATGCTGCATACAGCTGTCTGGAACTCCCTGGGACTAACACATGGGATCCAATTAAAATACCGTCTATCGGGATCCTGGCAATCAGGAGACAGACCCCTGAATCCCAACAGCCGGTGAAATGCGCCAGCCGGAATCCTGACCACTGCAGGTTATTCCTACTCGGTTGGTGGGTCCATGCCACCAACCGAGTAGGCATATAACCTTTGGCAAGCAAAGCGTGTGGAGTGCAGCGAGCCCGTGAAGGGACTCTTTGCCAGGATTCTGAAAGACGGGATGCAGCTGTCGGTATATTGACAGCCGGCATCCCATCTGCCGGTAAAACATATGTATTCCCTAACACACACCATGTGTCACTACACAGCAGAACAGCAATATGCTCCTCAAATACAGATGTAGCCACACTCATCCATCCTGCAACTTGGTGTATTCATGTCAATCCAAGCGTGGCAAGTGTACCTGTGACTAGGAAGCGTGCATGAATCTAAGTGCACCTGCCCATAGGAATAAATGGGCAGTGTACTAAGTGTACTCGGCCGCAGGATGGATGAGCATGGCTACATCTATAGGTGTTTTCTATTTTTGTGCATTCCAATCACCCAAAAGGCACACAATTCAAACCCAAAATGTATTGAAACAAAGGACCATACGCAAAAGACCCAACTCCCAATAATCACTGCATGTAGACAGATGTGATAGCAGAAGTGTTCCATATTCCTAACTCTTTCCTTCCTCAGTCCTATGCATAATAAGAGTATAGATGGGGGGAGAACCCAGATCCGATATGATGGCTGTACAAAGCCCTATAAGGCATGCAGGCATCAACGTCTGTGTGATCATGTCCCTGCAGACCTATATAGATAACACAGGCCCTGCTGGACTAAATTTATCATAGCGCATGGCCATGGACATTGGGGTGGAAGTCACCCACATAGAGGGACAACATGGGGTAGGAGTTTAATGTCGGGTACACATTAAACAATGTGTGTACCTGGTGACCTCACTAGCGATGGGACCCGGCGGGGTGCCGGCATTGGCAAGTGCATACACTTGCCAATGTCAGCAGCGGCAGGGGTCGGAGTGGGGCCATGCTGTGGTCGGTAGCATGGCATCGCTAGTGATATCCCCAGATTGAGCTGCATGTCAAGCCGACTGGGGATGTTTCTAGCGATCTAGTTGGTACACACTGGACGATAAAATAAATTTGTCGTAACGAATGGTCGTTATCTGCAAATTTGTTTACAATGTTGTCTAGTGTATACCCAGCTTTACCCAGTGAAAGGAGACAGCAGGCTGGTGAATGCATCTACGGATGAGATCTCCCGACATGTCAGTACAGGTTGTGCCGTTTGGCGGCCATCTAGGGATCAGGGAAATTAAGCATGTTAAAAATGCCTGATTCAGCAATCCGTGCAGGGATCGGGATTTTTAAACATGTTTAATATCCACAGTCCCCCAACTCAACCATCAGGGGATAGGAGGATTGTCCCAAAATGTCGGTAGTGTATGGTAGGCTTATATGTGACTTAAATCAGTCTGGGTATCAGGAACTGGTAATCTGTGCCCTGTGACAAGGGAGGTAGAATGGGGGCGGTAGTGTCCTGGGCTCTTTGACAAGGGGGGGGGGGGGATAAAGAATGGAGGTGATAGCCTCCTGGGCCCTGTAACAAAGGGGGGGGGGGGGGGGTAGAATGGGGACGGTAGCTCCCTGGGCTCTGTGACAAAGGGGGTATAATGGGATGATAGCCTTCTGGGCCCTGTGACAAGGGGGAGCAGAATGGAGGTATAGAATGGGAAAGTCGGGTAATAGTGGGTGCCAGCCAGACATTGCGCTAGACTAGATGAAGGGTAGATGAGAACAGACACAATGGGGAGAGACGCCCTGGCCAGACCTGAGCACAGTCCCCGGCCCCACTCACCAACCAGCCCCCGCACCTCCTCCTCGCTCATGTAGACATTTCCCCCCGGATTCACTGGGAACCGGGAGCAGAAGCACAAGCTGGGTTGGACACCACAACCCGGGGCCCAACTGTCTCCCCCTTCTCCCCCACCACCGGGGGTTCGAAGCCCCTGCAGCATATCTCTCACAAGCCGCACAGGGGAGAGACTACACAGACCATCCTTCCGCTGCCGAATTATTAGAGACTCCGCTCTCAGCACACAGTCACCCCACGTCCCGTATACGTCAGCGGCACACGGACTGGACACACAGTCTACCGCAGGCAGAACACAGTCACACACACACACCCCGCCACGCATGCGGCAGCGGCACACGGACTGGACACATGGTCTCCCGCAGCGCAGGCAGCACACGGCCCCCACACAGTCTGCATTGACAGACTTCAGACACATACCCCAGAGGACAGGTGAGTTACAGGGAGCCGGTCCGGGACAAGTAAAATAATTTAAATAATCAAGCCCACGGCCGACCTATCACCTGTCAGGGGGTCGGCCGTACACACAGCACGATGCCCCAATATATCTACAGATATATTGGTCATCGTGTGTGCAGCAGGGCCGACGTGATATGTCTGTGAACAACATTGTTCACAGACATATCGTTTGTACACACTGGCCGATCAGTTGACAATATATTGACCGATCAGTTGATCGGCCAATGGGGGTAATTCCAAGTTGATCGCAGCAGGAATTTTGTTAGCAGTTGGGCAAAACCATGTGCACTGCAGGGGAGGCAGATATAACATGTGCAGAGAGAGTTAGATTTGGGTGTGGTGTGTTCAAGCTGAAATCTAAATTGCAGTGTAAAAATAAAGCAGCCAGTATTTACCCTGCACAGAAATAAAATAACCCACCCAAATCTAACTCTTTCTGCACGTTATATCTGCCTCCCCTGCAGTGCACATGGTTTTGCCCAACTGCTAACAAAATTCCTGCTGCGATCAACTTGGATTTACCCCCAATATACCTACCAGTGTGTACCCAGCATAAGAGTTTTGTTTTTGTACAAAATAGCTTGCATGCATTGAGTTTTGCTGATTACCTGATGAAAAACAAAGAGTATATTTTCACAATAAGGGGATTTAATTAGTAGCAATATGGGTCCCAGGGCCGGCTCTACCATTAGGCAGCTTTAGGCGGCTGCCTAAGGGCACCGGCCACTAGAGGGCACCACTGAATTCATATAGCTAAAAATTGAAGGATGTCACTGTATGCAGGTCAGTAATGAACTTACAGATGAGAGGATGGCACACAGTAAGGAGCATACAAATACTGTATATGTATGCCTGTGCGTATATATGTATGACTATGTATACACATATGTTTAAAGGGATGTAGTTTTGCCTAGGGTGCAGAGAGACATTGCACCGGCCCTGATGGGTCCTGTAGCGGTTTTCATAGCAAATTTGCACAGCAAATTGGATTAGCAATTCAATTCCAAACTGCATTGTATTTTCACAATAGATGTAAGTATTTTCATGTGCAGCCCCCTGAGCAGCTGATATGATTGGGAAAAATCTTTATTTTAAGTTAAAAATGTTGGGACACAGGGCCTGGTACTGATTTGCAAAAAAGCAAGCAACTAGACAAAGCCATGTTGCACTGCAGGAGGGATAGATACAACATGAGCAGAGAGATTTAGATTTGGGTAGGGTGTGTTCAAACCAAAATCTAATAGGCCCTACACACTGGACGATACCACTGAAAGATATGAACGATCTCGTTCATTAATGAACGAGATATCGTTCATATCTTTCAGTGTGTAGGCACCACTGATGAATGATGTGCGGACCTGCGCTAGTTCATCGTTGGTGCCGGCTTGTTTAAACTAGTGATGAGCGGGTTCGGTTTTACTCGGTTCTACTCGGTTCTCAAAACGGCATCTTACTGGCTCACGGATGTCACGTGTTTTGGATAGCCAATAAGATGCCGTTTTGAGAACCGAGTAAAACCGAACCCGCTCACTAGTTTAAACATGCAAGCCAATATGGACAATCTCGTCCATATTAGCATGCAGTGCTGAAGCCGGGTGACGGGGGGAGTGAAGAAACTTCACTTTACTTACAAATCTGTGTCAGGCCCAGAGTGCAGAACCTCTGGTACACACTGCTACACACTTCCAACGAATGGGCATAAACCTGAAGGAGTTTACATAGTGTTATTTGGCCCATAAAGACATCTCAATTTTCATGTTAATTTTTTTTTAAAAAGCTCAATAATGTGTTAAATTATTTGGGATAGGTATGTAGAGGCAGAGGCGGATTGGCCATAGGACTTACAGGGAAGATTCCCGGTGGGCCGACGCACCCGTGGGGCCTATTTTGTTTGAGGACATGTGGTCCTATTTATAGACATAATGAATAAGATGCAAAATAATTTGCATATATGAAAATGACTGCCACTTAGCCAGTGATTGCAGATGATCTAGTGTATGCTCTGTCTGCCTGCTTGGCTGATATATAAGATTGAGTGAATACTGATTGGGATACGGTTGGTGTAATAAGCAAGAAAATATATATTTCTAAAGAATGATATAGTTTCCTAAATTCTGAAGGTGTATCATATAATGTGCTCATAACATTTAATTTTATTTCCTTTTAACTTCCCCCTTGATGCTGGACATGCCCACTATCTGGAAAGTCTTGGGGAGAGGGTGCTGCTGCCATGGCCCATGGCTAGACCTTACACCTCTGGCGCTGCCCAGGCTGGGCCACTAGTACACATTTTTCCAGGGCTGCTTTTCATTCCCAATCCGCCCCTGTGTAGAGGCATTGTATTTATGAGAGAGGGTATTTAGAATTTGCAGATGAGAGCTAATAATCTTGTTTTCTAGCTTTCTAAAACACTGACAAATCACTTTATAGACTTTACTGTACCCCAAAATACTGTAAAGGCTTCAATTTGCTGAAAAACATTTAATGCCTATCATTTGAACCATTAATAAAAAATGCAAAAATCAGACCTTTGACACCTTTTAAGAACATCCAGTGCTTTTCTTACAACCACAAATAGCTTTTTTATTAGCTATCACTAATACAGTACCTTTGACACTTTTTTTGAGGTCCAGGATGATTTCACCACTTTTTCACGCACTTCTGTATGGACACTTCGAAAAGTCACTTGACCTTGCAGCAAGTCCACATTTCTACTGGTATCTTGCATTTTGAGTGTACGTGCATTGCAGTGATGTATGGGTTTCCTTCTGCATACTTGCATCTAATGGAATTGACCACTAAAACTGTTACAAATATTTTTTAACCTGCACAATGTTTGTGATCTTTATAATAAACGATTCACTTTGATTTCAGTACAGAATGTTTATCTATCTATCTATCTATCTATCTATCTATCTATCTATCTATCTATCTATCTATCTTAATTTATTTATTTTACAGTGCAAGAATTACAATAAAAATACAAATTCAACCGGGACAGCAATGGTACAATGCCAGCTATGGCTTTTGAAAAAAGCAAAGAACAAGGTATGTTTATTAACAATAATTATATATTATATATATATATATATATATATATATATATATAATCTCCATCAGCCAAGGCATTTAAAACCGTGACAAGTGAAGTGAATAACATTAATTATTTTCCTATAATGGCACCTCTCAAGCGGTGGTATATATTAGGAAGCAAGTGAACAGTCAGTTCTTGAAGTTGATGTGTTGGAAGCATGAAAAATGGGCAAGTGTAAGGATCTCAGTGAATTTGACAAGGGACACATTGTGATAAGCTAGATGACTGGGTCAGAGCATCTCCAAAACGGTAGAACTTGTGGTTTGTTCCCAGTATGCACTGGTTAGTACCTACCAAAAATGTTTCAAGGAAAGACAACCAGTAAATCGGCAACAGGGTTATGGGTGCCCAAGTCTCATTGCTGTGTATGGGGAGCGAAGGCTAGCCCATCTGGTCTGATCCCACAGAAGAACTACTGTAGAGGACTGATAAAAAGGTATGCGAACACACAGTGCGTTGCGGCTTGCTGTGTAGACGCAGACCGGTCAGAGTGCCAATGCTGACTGCTTTCCACCACCAAAGTGCCTACAATGGACCAGAATTTGGAGCAATTAAAGATTGCCTAGTCTGATTAATCATATTTTCTTTTACTTTATTTGGAGAGTTGGGTACATGGCAATGTTTTCCTTGGAAACCCCTTTGCAACAGTATCCCCTTCAGCAGGGTAATGTGCCCTGATATACTGCAAACATTGTTCAGTAACATAACATAGAGTTCAAGGATGACTCCAAAAACCCCAAAATGTTAATCTGATTGAGCACCTGTGGGATGGGCTGGAAAAACCAAGTCCGAGCCATGGAGTCCCCATCATCCTACTTACATAACTTTAATGGATCTGCTTCTAATGTCTTGGTGCCAAATTCTACAGGACACCTTCAGTGGTCTTGTGGAGTATATGCCTCAATGGGTCAGAGCTGTGTTGACGGCATGATTACATAATACTAGGCAGGTGGTTTTAGTGTTATGACTGTGGTTACATTATAAGATATATGGCCTAATTCAGACCTGATCGAAGCAGCAAATTTGTTATCTAATGGGCAAAACCATGTGCACTGCGGGGCGGGGGGGGGGGGGGGGCAGATATAACATGTGCAGAGAGAGTTAGATTTGGCTGGGGTATGTTCAAGCTGAAATCTAAATTGCAGTGTAAAAATAAAGAAGGCAGTATTTACCCTGCACAGAAACAAAATAACCCACCCAAATCTGACTCTCTCTACAAATATTATATCTGCCCCACTTGCAGTGCACATGGTTTTGTCCATTAGCTAACAAATTTGCTGCTGCGATCAGGTCTGAATTAGGCCCTTAATGTGATTTACCCCCCAAAAAATTAAAGAAATATACTGTGCGTGCCGAGCAATAAATAAATGGGAGAAATATACGGTGCGTGCCCGCAGCATTCTTCCCCCCTGCTCGGCTGTTCTGGACTCCTTAGACAAGCCTAGGTCATGGTGATTGGTGCCCCCCTACCCCCCAGTTCCCCTTGCTCCTCTACACTTCTTGTAATTTTTCTTGTAAGTTTCCCACTGTATCAGTCCCTTCACTTACTCCCTATTGCCTCCTGAATCAAACTATTCCTTTGCCTATGAAGCCATGTTTCACTCTTTTCCATCTGTCACTGAGCTGATCGCAAAATATTCCAGTGATTGTCCTTGGTGCTACAAAAATTGCTTCCTGTTCTTTCTTACAAATGCTGTGTCACTTCTATGGATCTTCCTATCATGCCTAGATCTGGTGCTACAACAATTGCTTTCTGTTCTTTCTTACAAATGCTGTGTCACTTCTATGGATCTTCCTATCATGCCTAGATCTGGTGCTACAACAATTGCTTTCTGTTCTTTCTTACAAATGCTGTGTCACTTCTATGGATCTTCCTATCATGCCTAGATCTGGTGCTACAACAATTGCTTTCTGTTCTTTCTTACAAATGCTGTGCTACTTCTACGGACCTTCCTTCCTTAAACCAAAGTTTGCCTCATTCAAAGGTTTCCTTACCTTCCACATCTAGAACCAATTTCATGTCCATGAATCCTTCTCAACCTCATCTCTCCACTCCTGACACCATGGGCCGGATATAACCGTAACCTGGTTTTGCCTTGTAAATGTTTGCTGCTTTAAAAAAATGTACTCGTTCGGCTGGAATTTCGACACTCCGGCTGTCTCACACTCTATTACATCTGTCCCCACATGTCTGGTGGTTTTTTTATACCATTGTGGAGTGTAAATTGTTTCCCTTTTTGGGCCAGTTTATAAAGTCTGTTGCAATTTCCCATATGTATTTCTCTTGAAAATATGGTTGACTCTTTATAAATCAATTTTATTGTAATTTTTTTACATTTTCCTTTATTTCAGAAAAAGAAACGTCCGGCAGAGATACAGGAAAAAAGTATTTATGAACTTGATATTCTCAAGACTTTTCTACAGGAAAAAAGTTAACTATATTGACACAGAAGACGCTGATAAGCTGCAGTATAGATTGTTGTCTTCCATTACTCTGGCATATTTCCTACGTACAGTAAAAGAATAAATTTTTTTGGAAAAGTATGCAAATTAAGGCTGTGTTTTGGATGCAGTAACTATATTGAAATTTGAGAGAATCATAACAAGTGTTCCCCTGAGGACTTTTTCAGGGCAGGGTGCTGGTGTGCGAAAGTTTTATCTCCATCAGTGATGTTGAGAGGACCGGCACGCCCCCATTAGTGATGCCGAAGGGACTGCGCTCCCTCCCCAGCTGTCTGTGCCCCCTTTTCGTGCGCGTGCAATACCATCAGGAAGGCGTGTGATTGGCTCCAAATTTATTATTCAGCAGGACAATAACCCTAAACATACAGCCAATGTCATTAATCACTCTACAGCATAAAGAAAAACAAGGCGTCTTGGAAGTGATGATATGGCCCCCACAGAGCCCAGATCTACACATCATCGATCATCATCTGTCTGGTGATCATGAAGAGACAAAAGGATTTGAGCAAGCCTACATCCACAGAAGCTCTGTGGTTAGTTCTCCAAGATGTTTGGAGCAACCTCTCTGACGAGTTCCTTCAAAAACTGTGTGCAATCTTTGTGTATCTAGAAGAATAAATGCTGTTTTGAAGGCAAAGTGTGGTGTCACCAAATATTGAATGGATTTAGATTACTCGTCTGTTCATTTGACAAAAGTAAACTATTAACACTTCTAATGAAACTACTAACATTATATATATATATATATATATATATATATATATATACACACAGATATATAGTGGTCGGATTCAAATCTTGCAGCTGCCCTCCCGCCCCATCGCGCCCGCCGGCAGTATTAAAATGTTACTGCCGATGTGTGCAATATCAGCATTTCAGCTCGCCACCCCCTGGATGGGGAGCTAAAATGCTCGAAAAGTGACCCGTTTGGAGGCCCAAACGGGACTTTTCGTGATCGCGCCTACGACTTTAGTTGGGTTTAGCTGCTTTACGCGGCTAAACCCGTCTCTTATGGGCGCGATCAGCACGATAACAGGGGGCCTTAGAATATCGCTCCGCGATCTCCCGTCACTTTAGACGGGAGATCGGGGGCAATAAAAGATTTGAATCCCGCCCTATGTGTAGGAATTGGTTTCAGTTACATATCTCATAGGGATGTTGAATAAAATATAAATATTTTGTACCTTATCATCAAAGAGTGTTTTAACAGCAATGTAAAATGTATAGCAAATTTAACTATTTCACTTGAAAAACACAAAATGCAACATAATAAGCTTCTTTTCAGACAACAGTACTAGTATAATAAGACTATAAAATAATGTATTGCACAGCATAATAAAAATAACAAGCATTACCACAAAAAATATAGCCAAGGCTTTATGTATTTAAATAACACAGGACACATTTTTATGATAATGTTTATTAAAATCTCTTAATCCTTCTACAATTTACCAGTTTTTCAGTTAGAAATAATTTGCTATTAGTTTGAATGTTAACAAAATGTGAAGTAGGCAATTTTCTGCAAGTTTACATATATATCATATAGGCCCTACACATTTACCGATTACACTGAAAGATATGAACATTCTCGTTCATATCTTTTAGTGTGTATGCACCAACGATGAACGATGCGCGGCCACGCGCTCATTTATCGTTGGTGCTGGCTCGTTTATACATGCAAGCCAATATGGACAATATTGTCCATATTAGCATGCAGGGCTATGGGGCCAGGTGAAGGGGGAGTGAAGAAACTTCACTCTCTCCACCCCCCACCCCCAGTCGCCGGCCGTATCGTCCAACGGGCACCTTTGCGGCCAGTCGGCCAGTGTGTAGGGCCCTTAATAAACCTTTTAATACTGACAGTGTATACTCATGTACCCCCACTGAAGAGAGTATGGTAAAACTAGGTATGTTACACATATATACAGTATGTTTCCTCTCTTGACTATCAGTATATGTTTATCAAACACCCGAGCTCTGACAATATTAAGGCTAGAGAACCAAAAGTGGCCTTCACATAAGGGCATGGGCAATGAAGGTGGTGACTTTCACAGCAATGGGCCATGACCAAGCTCCAGCAGTGTCTGTGAACCAGTCAATGTTTGCATCTTATTTATGTGTAAATACTAGATATGTGTATAGACCTCATGTCTTTGTTATTGGATCTGTTTGGTTCTAAAACCATCTTCATGTTTTGTTTTGTGAAAAACCACCCTGATGTGTTTTGGATCTAGATTTCTGTTTAAAAAAAACTACAACTTGTAAAGTCATGTAGTTTTGATCTACTTTTATTCATAAATTAGTATTTATTTTAACCTTAATTTGCATTCAATTTTCTAAAGACCACATCCCCACTAAAAGAGACAGTGTTTGCTAATGAAAAACTGGAACCTTCTTGCTAATGAAACAGACCCATTCTCATGTCTGAATAGCACAAGGCAAAAGTAAAAATGTAAGGGAAAATTCTGAAGGTAGGAGACAAAAGGAGTAACCGGAGGATAGAAGGACTCCAATACCACAACCTAGGCTGGGGGTGTGAGAAAGCTGCCGGATGTCACGTCTAGCAAAGTTTGAGGATCCGGCAGCTGAGATTTGCCCGAGGAGGTAGCAGGCTGTGAATGAACAAGATGATGGGGCTGAATATAGTTCCTTCGCATGGGACACAGAGCAATGAAGAATGTAGGCGGGGTTTGAGAGTCAATGGAAAGTATTTATTATGTACAGGGTTGAGGTAGAGAACCGAGGCTGGAGCACGATGGTTAAGGAACGTAATTGCGGATACAGAACTGCGGATTGTGGCTTGAAAGACGAGGTTGTGATTAATGAACTGCAGAGCTGTGGATAGTGGTTAAAGACGTGGCTGGGGGCGAAGAACTGTGGACTGTGATTTGGAAGACGAGACTGTAGATGATGAACTGTGGAACTGTGGATGGTGGTTGAAGACGTGGCTTGAGACAAGGACTGAAGACTGTGGTTTGGAAATGAGGCAGAAGATAATAATCTGCAGGCTGTGGTCAGTGGTAAAAAGGCGTGGCTGGTGAAGGAAATCTGTGGAGTGTGTCTTGAAAGACAAGGCAGAAGACCCGGGGCCAACTGTGCCCAAAGAGTCTTACTGGACCGGGTTTTCCAGGAGCACTTCCACAGGCAGTAGCAGGCTAGAAACGGCAGGGCTGCAGCAGCAAAAGAGAACCGACCAAGGAGGATCAGGAGGAACCAGAATACAGCAGGAATCCTGGGAGCACAGGCTAAAGCACCTACAACAGGGTTGTAACTTGAAGCACTGGCATCCCTGTCCTAAACCAGCCCCCTTTTATAGGGAGAGCTTCCCCTGGATTGGCTGGAAGAAACAGGAAACAGGAACTATGCTTAAAACTTGGCCTCCAACATGGCGGCGCCCAGTAATGCAGACCTTTTTGCAAAGCCACATTGCTCACTACCCCTGGTCTCCTAGCAACGGCTCAGCAAGAGTGACCGGCAGTAGCGGCATCCCACCGCCACGAGTGGACCCCCTCACCGCCGCTACTGCTGCCCACGGATCCGGCACAGCAGCCCACCGCCGCCGCTGCCCGCACATCGCCAAGGAAGCCAGACCCGCGGCCCCAGCGTACCGGTAAGACTCCGGATGCTGACAGTACCCCCCCCCCCCTTTGCGGGTGGACTCCAGACACCTATGTGGTTTAGTTGGAAACTTGGCATGAAGTGTCCGAAGAAGTCTTGGAGCATGGACACCATCTGCATCTACCCTAGATCTCTCCTCTGGCCCATACCCCTTCCACTCAACAAGGTACTGGATGTGACCATAACGTCTGTGAGAATCGAGGATCTTGTGAATCTCAAATTCGTCTCCATGTGCTGATTGGATCTTGGGTGATTTAGGCACAGCGGCTCTGAACTGATTAAGTACCAATGGTTTTAAGAGAGAAATATGAAATGCATTAGGAATTCTTAACTGCGGAGGTAATTTCACTTTGTAAGCCACAGGATTCAACACTTTTTCAATTAGGTAAGGCCCAATAAATCTGGGAGCAAACTTTTTTGTAGGAACCTTTAATCTTAGGTTACGTGTGGAAACCCAAACCCGATCTCCTACCTTAAGGCTTGGTACAGCTTTTCATTTCAGATCTGCATAGGTCTTATATCTTTTTGATGTATTGAGCAAAGTCTTGTGAACTTGTTTCCAGGCTTCAATAAATTGTCGAAGTGTTGACTCTGCGGCAGGAACCTCGAGCGTAGACAGAAGTTAGAAGTCAGGAACTCTTGGATGGTAACCATAATTAATGAAGAATGGAGAAGATTTTGTGGCAGAGTGATAAAGATTGTTATGGGCAAATTCTGCAAATGGGAAGTCCAGCCAGTTGTTCTGTGAGGAGCACATGAATAAACGTAGAAAAGTCTCCAGATCCTGGTTTACTCTCTCTGTTTGACCATCCGTTTGGGGATGATATCATGAGAAGTTTAATTTCACGCCAAGAGCAGAACATAGGGATCTCAAAAACTTGGCCACAAATTGAGGACCTCTATCAGACATGATTTCCTGTGGTAGACCATGGAGTCGAAAGATCTCTGCTATAAACAATTTTGCCAACTGGGATGCAGATGGAAGATTAGCCAGGGGAACAAAGTATGCCATTTTAGAGAATCGGTCAACTATGACCCATACGGTGTTCCGCCCACCAGGCGTAGGTAAATCTGTAATAAAGTCCATAGAAATATGCATCCATGGTCTTAGTGGAACCGGCAAAGGATGGAGTAACCCAGCTGGTGGACCTTTGGGACTTTTATGCTGAGCACATTTTGGACAGGCAGCTACGAATTCCTGAACGTCAGTCCTGAGATGAGGCCACCAGTAGGAGCGCTGAATGAATTTAAGTGTCTTATGACCGCCCGCATGGCCCATGAAGGAGGAGGAGTGAGCCCATGTAAGAAGTTTTTTGCGAAGATTTGGTGCAACGATGATCTTCCCTGGAGGAGGAAGTGGAGAGGTATTAGTTGCAGAAAGAGGTGGATTCCAGGATAAATTGCTCTTTTGAACAGTCAGAGGGTTCTTCTGAACTTAGGGAGCGAGATAATGCATCTGCCTTTTTGTTGAGGGAACCTGGTCGGTAACTGAGCTTAAAATTAAAACGGGTAAAGAAGAGTGCCCATCTTGCTTGGCGTGGGTTCAGACATCGGGCTGACTGTAGATACAGGAGGTTCTTGTGATCCGTGGTCACCGAAATTGGATGCTGAGCTCCCTCCAACAAATACCTCCACTCCTCAAAGGCCAACTTAATTGCCAGTAATTCCTGTTCCCCAATAGCGTAATTCTGTTCAGCGGGGGAGAATCTTCGCGAGAAGAACGCACAAGGATGGACCTTCTTGTCCTCGAAAAGCTGGGATAATACTGCTCCCACTCCCACAGTAGAGGCATCAACCTCCACCAAGAACGGACGGCTGAGATCGGGTTGTCGAAGAACTGGAGCAGTTGTGAAGGCCTCCTTTAAAGATGAAAAAGCTTCCAAAGCCTCAGGAGACCACTTGGCAGGATCGGCTCCCTTCCTAGTTAATGCGGTTATAGGAGCTATGATAGAAGAATAATTTTGAATGAATCTTCGGTAGAAGTTAGCAAACCCCAGGAAACGTTGAATTCCTTTAAGGGTAGCTGGAAGCGCCCAATCCTGAATCGCCTGGACTTTAGCGGGGTCCATTTGTAACCTCTGCCCTGAAAGAATGTAACCGAGGAATGGAATCGTGGGTACTTCAAAGGTGCACCTCTCTAACTTACAGAATAACTGATTCCTTCGTAAACGAGTTAACACTTCTTTGACTTGTTCCCGATGGGTCATCGGATCCCTAGAAAAAATGAGGATGTCATCCAGATACACTACCAAGCAGTCGTAGAGGAGATCTTTAAAGATTTCGTTAACGAACTCTTGAAAGATGGCTGGGGCATTACATAGGCCAAAAGGCATAAACAGGTATTCGTAATGCCCGTCGCGGGTATTAAATGCCGTCTTCCATTCGTCCCCTGGGCGAATACGTATAAGATTGTAGGCCCCCAGTAAGTCCAACTTAGTAAATACAGTAGCTCCTTTAACACGGTCGAACAGTTCTGGAATCAGAGGTAACGGATATCTGTTCTTAACTGTTATGTCATTGAGACCTCTATAGTCAATACAGGGCCGCAACACCCCATCCTTCTTTTTGACGAAGAAAAACCCTGCTCCGGCCGGAGATGTAGAAGACCTGATGAACCCTTTCTCCAAGTTCTCCCGGATATACTCCGACATGGCCTGTGTCTCGGGAAGTGAGAGAGGGTAAATTCGACCTCGGGGAGGAGTCTTACCGGGTACCAGCTCAATGGGACAATCCCAAGTACGATGCGGAGGCAAGGTGTCCGCCCCATGCTTACTGAAAACATATTGAAAAGCTTGGTACTCCACAGGAAGGCTGGAAGGGCTGGAAGAACAGAGAGGTCTAACTGAAGGTAAACAGTTCTGAAAGCAGTCTTGTCCCCAAGAGAGAACATCCATAGTTTGCCAATCTATGTGGGGATTGTGTCTGATTAACCATGGAAACCCTAGGATTAGTTCATGAGAGGCTTTAGGAATTACAAGGAAAGAGATTTTTTCTGAATGGAGAACTCCGACCTTCATCTTGAGAGGAATAGTACAAAAGGATATAATCCCCTCAGGGATATAACTTCCATCCACTGCGGTAACAGAAATGGTACGATCCAAAGAAACCATCTGTATTCCAGATCGTTTGACCAGAGCTGACGTAATGAAGCTTTCGGCGTCTCCAGAGTCGAGTAGTGCAGGGATAAGAAGAGAAGAAGAAGGGAGCTCCAATTGGGTTAACAGGACAGACTCTTTCTTGGTATGTAATTCTGAGAATTCTCCTAGCTTGACCTCTCCAGCAATAACTAGGAGCGGGCGTTTCCCGGACGTAGAGTGCAAGTTTTAACAAAGTGATCAGATGCACCACAATACAGGCAGAGGTTCCCTTGTCGCCGTCTCTGACATTCTTCATTGGAGAGGCAGGAGCGATTAATCTGCATGGGTTCTTCCGCAGTTGGTGATGATGGTGTTGGTGGAAGAACAGGGCGTTCTGACCGCAACCTCTCCATACAGCGTTCTCTGTACCTTAGGTCTAACTTATTGCATAAAGAAATTAGTTTATTCAACTTATCAGGTACGTCCTGAGTTGTGAGGTCATCTTTGATCTTTTCGGAGAGACTGCTCCAGAAAGCTGCAATGAGAGCCTCCTCGTTCCAGTTCAGTTCTGAGGAAAGGGTGCAAAACTGGATCACGTACTGACTGACCATACGCGTGCCCTGACGCAGGCGCAGGATCTCCAATGAGGCGGCAGAAGTCCTGCCCGATTCGTCGAAGATTCTTCGAAAGGTGGCCACGAATTCTGGATAGTTAGATAAGATGGGATCCATCCTCTCCCACAATGGTGAAGCCCATTCCAACGCTTGCCCGGTAAGTAAAGAAATTATATAGGCTACTTTGGTTCGTGCTGATGGGAAGTTGGCCGACTGTGGTTCGAACTGTTTTGGATTCCCATCAAACTTACTGGGAGGTGGCAAATGCAACCGTGGAAGTGGTACTGGTACAGGAGGAAGCGGGACCGGAGGTAGTAATGCGGGAGCAGCTGTAGATACTTGAGGGGCCATCATGGCAACACAGAGAGAATCGAGACGTTCGGACATACTCTGCATGAACTGCACGAATTGAGATTGTGTGGCCTCCTGCTTACTTAAGTAAGACCAGATATCTGCAGTTGAATCCCCTCCTGAGGCCTGATCACCCGTCGAATCCATTCGGCCAGTGCCCACTGTCACGTCTAGCAAAGTTTGAGGATCCAGCAGCTGAGATTTGCCCGAGGAGGTAGCAGGCTGTGAATGAACAAGATGAGGGGGCTGGATATACTTCCTTCGCATGGGACACGGAGCAATGAAGAACGTAGGCGGGGTTTGAGAGTCAATGGAAAGTATTTATTATGTACAGGGTTGAGGTAGAGAACCGAGGCTGGAGCACGATGGTTAAGGAACGTAATTGCGGATAAAGAACTGCGGATTGTGGCTTGAAAGACGAGGTTGTGATTAATGAACTGCAAAGCTGTGGATAGTGGTTAAAGACGTCGCTGGAGGCAAAGAACTGTGGACTGTGATTTGAAAGACGAGACTGTAGATGATGAACTGTGGAACTGTGGATGGTGGTTGAAGACGTGGCTTGAGACAAGGACTGTGGACTGTGGTTTGGAAAATGAGGCTGAAGATAATCTGCAGGCTGTGGTCGGTGGTACAAAGGTGTGGCTGGTGAAGGAGATCTGTGGAGTGTGGCTTGAAAGACAAGGCAGAAGACCCGGAGCCGACTGTGCCCAAAGAGTCTTACTGGACCGGGTTTTCCAGGAGCACTTCCACAGGCAGTAGCAGGCTAGAAACGGCAGGGCTGCAGCAGCAACAGAGAACCGACCAAGCAGGATCAGGAGAACCAGAATACAGTAGGAATCCTGGGAGCACAGGCTGAAGCACCTACAACAGGGTTGTAACTTGAAGCACTGGCATCCCTGTCCTAAACCAGCCCCCTTTTATAGGGAGAGCTTCCCCTGGATTGGCTGGAAGAAACGGGAAACAGGAACTATGCTTAAAACTTGGTCTCCAACATGGTGGCGCCCAGTAATGCTGACCTTTTTGCAAAGCCACATTGCTCACTGCCCCTGGTCTCCTAGCAACGGCTCAGCAAGAGTGACCTGCACATCGCCAAGGAAGCCAGCCCCACGGCCCCAGTGTACCGGTAAGACTCCGGACGCTGACACCGGAGAAGTGGTGTCAGAGGGGGAAATCCATTTTTCAGTAATGGCTCGGAGGTGCAGGGATTTGGCAATGAAAAGGTAATTGTAGGAGAAGGTAGGCAGATGTAGTATGTTTGGAGAGGAAGATGAACCAGACAGCAGCATGGAGGATAGACTGGAGTGGAGAGAGGCAGTAGTCATGGAGGCCAGACAGAATGAGGTAACAGTAGTCCAACCAGTGAGTGGATGAAGGTCTTAATAGCATCCAGGGTGAGAGGGTCTGATCTTGGAAATGTTTTTAAGCTGGAAAGAGCAGGACTGTGTAAGGTACTGACTGTGTGGTTTGAAGGAGAGGGAGGAGTCAAGGATAACTCCAAGACAGCGCACTTGGGGGCTAGACAAGATGGTTATGCCATCAATAGATAATTTGTGAGATATGAGGTTATGCGGGAGGGTGGGAAGATGATCAGCTCAGTCTATGTTTAGTTTAAGAAAATGCTGGGACATCCTGGAAGAGCTGCCAAAGAGACACTTGGAGATAAGAGTGAGGAGAGGCAAGGGAAGGAAAGGTAGATCTGAGTATCATCAGCATAGCGATGATATTGGAGGTCAAAAGAGCTGATGAGCTCACCTAAAGAGGTTTAATAGAGGTAGAATAGGAGAAGTCCCAGAACAGAACCTTGGGGGACACCAACTGTTGAAGTGCGGGGGAGGTGGGGTCATGAGAGGAGACAGAGAAGGAATGGTCTAAGAGGTAGGAGGACAGCCAGGGAAGGGCAGTATAACATCGATCAAGTTAGTGAAGGATTTGCAGGAGGAGAGGGGGTGGTCCACAGTGTCAAAAGCTGCAGATAGCTCAAGGAGAATGAGCAGGGTAGTGGACCTTGGTTTTAACAGCAAGGAGGTCATTGCTGACTTTCATGAGGGCAATTTCAGTGGAGTGGAGGGGACAGAAGCCAGACTGGAATGGGTCAAGCAGGGAGTGTGAAGAAAGAGGCAGTTTTAGACTATGAGCTCAAGGAGATTGGAGGCAAAGGGAAGGAGAGAGATGGGTTGGGATCAAGGGTTGTTTTTTAAGAATGGGGGAGACAAGGGCATGCAGAGGGAGCAATGCTTGATGAGTAGATTTGCAGAAGTGCAGGTGAAAGTACAGTGTGGGTAAATGTTTACACACAACAATAATATCTTATTAAGTAGCATAAAAGTGGAGATTTCAGTAGGTAGTGCTTTTAGTAATTCAGACAGGACTTTCAAGAGAATAAAAGCAACATTACATTGATTCAAATATACATTCAAATGTTTCTGAAAAACAGGAAGCATGTAAAGTGGTAAGTTCTTGCAGTGTTGAAACACAGAGCTCAGTATAGAGTGGTAGGTTATGCAGACAGCAGGTGTTTGTTGTGCAGAGTTAGTGAACTCACATTTGCTGCTTCAAAGCAGTCCTGTAGTCTTGTTTGTTCTTCGCACGTTCTCCTTTTGTTTTCATTTGGTTTAACGCCAGTATAATGCCAATATTGATTTTAAAACCGAACACCATGGCATCCTAACGTATTCTAAATAAAGAAGGCTGAAGATGTTTGAATCCTAAACATTGAGATGCCACTATAGTGTACCAACACTTATTCACTATAACTTCCTGACATAATATAGATTTGAAACAACTTAACAGCTCTTGAGATTTTACCTATTCACTAAAATAACTGCTGTGCTATAGAATCACAGAGCACTTGCATCTGATTGGAATAGTGATTGTTCAGTTTACTTGTCGATGATAGGAAGAAGGCAACTAAGATAAACAGGAGATGTTTGTGACATATACATTTATACACAGACCGATCTAAACAGCACAAACACACCTAAGCATCATTATATAAGTGTCCAAATTTAATAAACATTGCAAAAATGCATAAAACCAGTCTAGAAGTCACAAAAAAACAAAGACACAGATTTCATTTATAGTTCTTGTTACAATCCAAAGCACAGTCTTAAAGTAGCAGGTTTAATACTATTTGTTAATAAGCATTGGAAACACGAGAGCCATACTTAGTTTTAACTAAAGATGAGCGGTTTCGGTTGTCAGAGAACCTAACCCTACCGGACTTCACCATCTGAGTCAGGCCGAAGGCCGTCGTGGTCTAGCAACCGCCACTGTCTGATTGACAGGCAGTGGCGGTTGCTGAGAGGGAGGGGGCTGGACAGCGGCGTTAAGCCACCATTTAGGCGGCGCGGTCCGGCCAACACAGACGTGGACGGACCGTTGGGGGGGGCGGGCCGCGGCAGCTGCGTGACGGCACACACAGCCGCTGCAACCTGGGCAGCGAAGAGGTTCTCCCGGCCAGCCGCAGGAGCTATGCTGGCCGGGAGTTACTCCTCAAATGCAAAAGCATCGGTGCTGAGAGATGCTTTTTCATTTCTGCGGGGGGCGGGGTGGCACTGACATGCGGGGTGGACTAGCCCTGCGCTGGCCGTCCCCCCGCATGTCTGAGTGCCTGATCATAGCTGTGCTAAATTTACACAGCTACAATCAACTCAAAATGACCCCTATTGTTATATAACTCCAGAAAAATAATGGAGAACAAAAATTTGGAGGATAAAATAAGGAAGGATCAATAACCACTTCCTCCTAGTGCTGAAGCTGCTGTCACTAGTCATGACATAGACAATGAAATCCCATCAACGTCGTCTGCCAAGGCCGATGCCCAATGTGATAGTAAAATCCAAAAAGCCAAAGTTCAGTAAAAAGACCCAAAAAAAAGAAATTTAAATGGTCTGAGGAGAAACATAAACTTGCCAATATGCCATTTACGAACAGAGTGGCAAGGAACGGCTAAGGCCCTGGCCTATGTTGATGACTAGTGGTGCATTTTCACATCCTCCCGCTAGAAAAATGATAAGAGTTAAGCTTGAAAAAGCACAGCAAAGAACTGTGCATTCTAAGATTGTATCCCAAAATCCACAAGGAGAGTCCAAGTGTGTCGGCGGTTGTGATGCCTGACCTTCCCAACACTGAATGGGAGGAGGTGGCTCCTTCCACCATTTGTACGCCCTCTGCAAGGGCTGTAAGTATCACCTTCAGTCAAGTTTCTGATATTCAAATTGAAGATGTCACTGTTGAAGTACACCAGGATGAGGATATGGGTGTTGCTGTCGCTGAGGACAAAGTTGACGATGAGGATTTTGATGGTGATGTGGTTTGTTTAAATCAGGCACCAGGCGAGACACCTGTTGTCCGTGGGATGAATAACACCATTGTGATGCCTGGGCAAAATACCAATATAGCCACCTCTTCAGTGTGGAATTATTTCTCCACAAATCCGGACAACAGGTGTCAAGTCGTGTGTTGCCTCTGTCAACCTCTAATAAGTAGGGGTAAGCACGTTAACCACCTAGGAACATCCTCCCTTATATGTCACCTACAGCGCATTCATCAGAAATCAATATCAAGTTGTGAAACTTTGGGTAAGAGCGTAAGCAGTCTACTGACACCTAAATCCCTTCTTCCTCTTGTATCCAAGCTCCTGCAAGCCACACCACCAACTACCTCAACGTCAACTTCCTCCTCAGTCAGGAACGTCAGTAGTCCTGCAGGTCATGTCACTGGCAAGACTGAGAAGTCCTCTCCTCAGCGGGATTCCTCTGGAGGATCCTTGAGTGGTACACCTGCTGTTGCTGCCGCTGCTGTTGTTGCTGCTGGGAGTTGATCGTCATCCCAGAGGGGAAGTCGGAAGACCTCTTGTACTATTTCCAGTAAGCAATTGACTGTCCAATAGTCCTTTGTGAGGAAGATGAAATATGACAGCAGTCATCCTTTTGCAAAGCGGATAACTGAGGCCTTGACAGCTATGTTGGTGTTAGACGTGCGTCCGGTATCCGCCATTAGTTCAGTGCGACTTAGAGAATTGTTTGAGGTACTGTGTCCACGGTATCAAATCCCATCTAGGTTCCACTTCACTAGGCAGGCGATACCGAGAATGTACAGAGACGTCAGAAAAAGTGTCCTACAAAATGCAGTTGTACCCACTGTCCACTTAACCATGAACATGTGGACAAGAGGAACAGGGCAGACTAAGGACTTTATGACTGTGACAGCCCACTGGGTAGATGTATGACCTCCCGCAGCAACACCAGTAGCAGCATCTCGCAAACGTCAACTCGTTCCTAGGCAGGCTACGCTATGTATCACTGCTTTCCATAAGAGGCACCCCACTGACAACCTCTTACGGAAACTGAGGGACATCATTGCACAATGGCTTACCCCAATTAGACTCTCCTGGGGATTTGTGATATCAGACAATGCCACCAATATTGTGCGTGCATTACATCTGGGCAAATTCCAGCATGTCCCATGTTTTGCACATACAATTAATTTGGTGGTGCAGAAATTTTTGAAAAATGACAAGGGCATGCAGTGAGATGCTGTCAGTGGCCCGAAAAACTTGCGGGCCACTTTCGGCATTCAGCCACCGTGTCCCGAAGACTGGAGCGCCATCAAACACACCTGAACCTGCCCTGCCATCTCCTGAACAAGAGGTGGTAACGAGGTGGAATTCAACAGTCTATATGCTTCAGAGGATGGAGGAGCAGCAAAAGATCAATTCAACCTATACATCCACCTACGATATAGGCAAAGGAGGGGGAATGCACCTGACTCAAGCGCAGTGGAGAATGATTTCCGTCTTGTGCAAGGTTCTCCAACCCTTCGAACTTGCCACACGTGAAGTCAGTTCAGACACTGCCAGCTTGAGTCAGGTCATTCCCCTCATCAGGCTTTTGCAGAAGCAGCTGCAGAAATTGAAGGAGGAGCTAAGACGGAGTTATTCCGCAAAGTATGTGGGACTTGTGGATGGAGCCCTTTCCTAGCTCACCCGCTTCTGGGTTTGGTTTTGGGTTGGTTTTGCCAAAACCACCCTTTCGTGTATTGTTTTTGGATCTGGATGATTTTGAAAAAAAACATGAAAATGGCTAAAATCACAGAATTTGGGGGTAATTTTGATCCTACGGTATTATTAACCTCAATAACATTCATCTCCACTCATTTCCAGTCTATTCTGAACACCTCACACCTCACAATATTGTTTTTAGGCCAAAAGGTTGCACCGAGGTGGCTGTATGACTAAGCTAAGCGACCCAAGTGTGCGGCACAAACACCTGGCCCATCTAGGAGTGGCACTGCAGTGGCAGACAGGATAGCACTTTTAAAAACTAGGCCCCAAACAGCTCATCATGCAAAGAAGAAAAAGAGGTGCAATGAGGTAACTGGATGACTTTGCTAAGCGACACAAGTGTGTGGCACAAACACCTGGCCCATCTAGGAGTGGCATGCAGTGGCTGAATGTCGAAAGTGTCCCGCAATTTTTCAGGCCACCGGCAGCATTTCCTGTACACCCCTGTCATTTTTCAAAAAATTCTGCATTACCAAATAAATTGTATGTGCAAAACATGGGACTTGCTGGAATTTGCCCAGATGTAATGCACGCACAATATTAGTGGATTTATACAGAAGTACCCATGGAATTATATGGCAGTACCCCTGAACTTATACAGCAGTACCCCTGAACTTATATGGCTGCACCACTGGACTGGATTTATATGGCAATACCTCTGGATTTATATAGCAGTTCCCCTGGACTTATACGGCAGTACCACTGGACTTATACGACAGTACCCCTGAACTTATATGGCTGCACTACTGGACTGGACTTATACGGCAGTACCACTGGACTTATATGGCAGTACCACTGGATATATATGGCATTACCCCTGGACTTATATGGCAGTGCCCCTGGACTTATTTGGCTGCACCACTGGACTGGACTTATATAGCAGTACCACTGGACTTATACGGCAGTACCACTGGATATATATGGCATTACCCCTGGACTTATATGGCAGTACCACTGGACTTATTTGGCTGCACCACTGGACTGGACTTATATAGCAGTACCACTGGACTTATACGGCAGTACCACTGGATATATATGGCATTACCCCTGGACTTATATGGCAGTACCACTGGACTTATTTGGCTGCACCACTGGACTGAACTTATATGGCAGTACCACTGGACTTATACGGCAGTACCACTGGACTTATACGGCAGTACCCCTGAACTTATACGGCTGCACCACTCGAGTGGACTTATACGGCAGTACCACTGGACTTATACGGTAGTACCACTAGACTTATATGGCAGTACCACTGGACTTATACGGCTGCACCACTGGACTGGATTTATACGGCAGTACCCCATGACTTATAAGGCAGTACCACTGGACTTATACAGCAGTACCCCTGGACTTATACGCCTGCACCACTGGACTGGTCATTTACGGCAGTATCCCTGGACTTATACGGCAGTACCCCTGAACTTATACAGCTGCACCACTGGACTGGACTTATACGACTGTACCACTGGACTTAAATGGCAGGTACACTGGACTTATGCGGCAGTACCACTGGACTTATACAGCAGTACCCCTGGACTTATTGGCTGCACCACTTGACTGGACTTACACAGCATTACCACTAGACTTATACGGCAGTACCCCTGAACTTAAACGGCTGCACCACTGGACTGGACTTATACAGCAGTACCACTGGACTTATACGGCAGTTCCACTGGACTTATGCGGCAGTACCACTGGACTTATATGGCAGTACCACTGGACTTATACGGCAGTACCCCTGGACTTATACGGCTGCACCACTGGACTTATAAGGCAGTACCCCTGAAATTATATGGCAGTACCCCTGGACTTATACGGCAGTACCCCTGAACTTATACGGCTGCACCACTGGACTGGACTTAGATGGAAGTACCACTGGACTTATACAGCAGTACCACTGGACTTATATGGCAATACCACTGAACTTATATGGCTGCACCACTGGACTGGACTTATACGGCAATACCACTGGACTTATACGGCATTACTAGAAAAATAAAAAGAAATTGAAAGGAAGTACAACAGGTGCGCTCACTAGCAGCTAGTTGTTCTGTACTATGTCACAGGTGGATACTCTCAGCCTCCACCACATCAAACTTACACATACACAAAAGTGACAATAACAGATAAACTGTAAGCGCTTTGAGGGTATAAATAAAACTGAATGGTTCACCTTTTTCCAATGCTTCTAGTGCTCTTGATTTTCTCATATGCATATAAAGGAAAAATGGAAAGGAACATCCATATAGTGAAGCACAATTTTAATAGTATTAAAACATAATTAAAAGTAGTGATGTGCACCAGAAATTTTTCGGGTTTTGTGTTTTGGTTTTGGATTCGGTTCCGTGGCCGTATTTTGGATTCGGACGCATTTTGGCGAAACCTCCCTGAAAATTTTTTGTCGGATTTGGGTGTGTTTTGGATTTGGGTGTTTTTTTACAAAATACCCTCAAAAACAGCTTAAATCATAGAATTTGGGGGTCATTTTGATCCCATAGTATTATTAACCTCAATAACCATAATTTCGACTCATTTCCAGTGTATTCTGAACACCTCACACCTCACAATATTATTTTTAGTCCTAAAATTTGTACCGAGGTCGCTGGATGACTAAGCTAAGCGACCCAAGTGGCCGACACAAACACCTGGCCCATCTAGGAGTGGCACTGCAGTGTCAGACAGGATGGGCGATTTAAAAAATAGTCCCCAAACAGCACATGATGCAAAGAAAAAAAGAGGTGCAATGAGGTAGCTGTGTGGCTAAGCTAAGCGACCCAAGTGGCCGACACAAACACCTGGCCCATCTAGGAGTGGCACTGCAGTGTCAGACAGGATGGCAGATTTAAAAAAATAGTCCCCAAACAGCACATGATGCAAAGAAAAAAAGAGGTGCACCAAGGTCGCTGGATGGCTAAGCTAAGCGACCCAAGTGGCCGACACAAACACCTGGCCCATCTAGGAGTGGCACTGCAGTGTCAGACAGGATGGCAGATTTAAAAAATAGTCCCCAGACAGCACATGATGCAAAGAAAAAAAGAGGTGCAATGAGGTAGCTGTGTGACTAAGCTAATCGACCCAAGTGGCCGACACAAACACCTGGCCCATCTAGGAGTGGCACTGCAGTGTCAGACAGTATGGCAGATTTAAAAAAAATAGTCCCCAAACAGCACATGATTTAAAGAAAAAAAGAGGTGCACCAAGGTCGCTGGATGGCTAAGCTAAGCGACCCAAGTGGCCGACACAAACACCTGGCCCATCTAGGAGTGGCACTGCAGTGTCAGACAGGATGGCAGATTTAAAAAAATAGTCCCCAAACAGCACATGATGCAAAGAAAAAAAGAGGTGCAATGAGGTAGCTGTGTGGCTAAGCTAAGCGACTCAAGTGGCCGACACAAACACCTGGCCCATCTAGGAGTGGCACTGCAGTGTCAGACAGGATGGCAGATTTAAAAATAGTCCCCAAACAGCACATGATGCAAAGAAAAAAAGAGGTGCAATGAGGTAGCTGTGTGGCTAAGCTAAGCGACCCAAGTGGCCGACACAAACACCTGGCCCATCTAGGAGTGGCACTGCAGTTTTCTAGCAAGAGGATGAGTGCTTCCATCCTCATGTGAATATGAACCACTAGCCATGAACATAGGCCAGGGCCTCAGCCGTTCCTTGCCACTCCGTATCGTAAATGGCATATTGGCAAGTTTACGCTTCTCATCAGACGCTTTTATTTTGATTTTTGGGTCATTTTACTGAACTTTTGTAGTATACTTGACGACACAGAGGTAGAGCAGTGGACTACTGTACCGTACTGCTATATATTATATACTGGTGGTCAGCAAAATTCTGCACTGTCCTCCTACTATATATACTGTGCACAACTAAAATGCACCACAGGTATGGATGGATAGTATACTTGACGACACAGAGGTAGGTCGAGCAGTGGACTACTGTACCGTACTGCTATATATTATATACTGGTGGTCAGCAAAATTCTGCACTGTCCTCCTTCTATATATACTGTGCACAACTAAAATGCACCACAGGTATGGATGGATAGTATACTTGACGACACAGAGGTAGATAGAGCAGTGGACTACTGTACCGTACTGCTATATATTATATACTGATGGTCAGCAAAATTCTGCACTGTCCTCCTACTATATATACTGTGCACAACTAAAATGCACCACAGGTATGGATGGATAGTATACTTGACGACACAGAGGTAGGTAGAGCAGTGGACTACTGTACCGTACTGCTATATAATACTGGTGGCACTGGTCACTGGTCAGCAAAATTCTGCACTGCCCTCCTACTATATACTACAGTGCAGCACAGATATGGAGCGTTTTTCAGGCAGAGAACGTAGATATTTTCAGCACACTGAGCACAGATATTTGCAAGGACACTGAGCACAGATATTTGCAGCACACTGAGCACAGATATTTGCAGCACACTGAACACAGAAACTGAGAGAACGCTGCACGTCCTCTCCCTATCATCTCCAATGCACAAGTGAAAATGGTGGCGACGCGCGGCTCCTTATATAGAATACGAATGTCGTGAGAATCCGACAGCGGGATGATGACTTTCGTGCGCGCTCGGGTTAACCGAGCAAGGCGGGAGGATCCGAGTCTGCCTCGGAACCATGTAAAATGGGTGAAGTTCAGGGGGGTTCGGATTCCGAGGAACCGAACCCGCTCATCACTAATTAAAAGTAATGTTTATATTAGACAGTGTAAACAATAGAGATGTGCACTTGAAATTTTTCGGGTTTTGTGTTTTGGTTTTCGGTTCGGTTCCGCGGCCGTGTTTTGGGTTCGACCGCGTTTTGGCAAAACCTCACAGAATTTTTTTTGTCGGATTCGGGTGTGTTTTGGATTCGGGTGTTTTTTTTTAAAAAACACTAAAAAACAGCTTAAATCATAGAATTTGGGGGTCATTTTGATCCCAAAGTATTATTAACCTCAAAAAACATAATTTCCACTCATTTTCAGTCTATTCTGAATACCTCACACCTCACAATATTATTTTTAGTCCTAAAATTTGCACCTAGGTCGCTGGATGACTAAGCTAAGCGACCCTAGTGGCCGACACAAACACCGTGCCCATCTAGGAGTGGCACTGCAGTGTCACGCAGGATGGCCCTTCCAAAAAACACTCCCCAAACAGCACATGACGCAAAGAAAAAAAGAGGCGCAATGAGGTAGCTGTGTGAGTAAGATAAGCGACCCTAGTGGCCGACACAAACACCGGGCCCATCTAGGAGTGGCACTGCAGTGTCACGCAGGATGGCCCTTCCCAAAAACCCTCCCCAAACAGCACATGACGCAAAGAAAAAAAGAGGCGCAATGAGGTAGCTGTGTGAGTAAGATAAGCGACCCTAGTGGCCGACACAAACACCGGGCCCATCTAGGAGTGGCACTGCAGTGTCACGCAGGATGGCCCTTCCAAAAAACCCTCCCCAAACAGCACATGACGCAAAGAAAAAAAGAGGCGCAATGAGGTAGCTGTGTGAGTAAGATAAGCGACCCTAGTGGCCGACACAAACACCGTGCCCATCTAGGAGTGGCTCTGCAGTGTCACGCAGGATGGCCCTTCCAAAAAACTCTCCCCAAACAGCACATGACGCAAAGAAAAAAAGAGGCGCAATGAGGTAGCTGTGTGAGTAAGATAAGCGACCCTAGTGGCCGACACAAACACCGGGCCCATCTAGGAGTGGCACTGCAGTGTCACGCAGGATGGCCCTTCCAAAAAACCCTCCCCAAACAGCACATGACGCAAAGAAAAAAAGAGGCGCAATGAGGTAGCTGTGTGAGTAAGATAAGCGACCCTAGTGGCCGACACAAACACCGGGCCCATCTAGGAGTGGCACTGCAGTGTCACGCAGGATGGCCCTTCCAAAAAACCCTCCCCAAACAGCACATGACGCAAAGAAAAAAAGAGGCGCAATGAGGTAGCTGTGTGAGTAAGATAAGCGACCCTAGTGGCCGACACAAACACCGTGCCCATCTAGGAGTGGCACTGCAGTGTCACGCAGGATGGCCCTTCCAAAAAACCCTCCCCAAACAGCACATGACGCAAAGAAAAAAAGAGGCGCAATGAGGTAGCTGTGTGAGTAAGATAAGCGACCCTAGTGGCCGACACAAACACCGTGCCCATCTAGGAGTGGCACTGCAGTGTCACGCAGGATGGCCCTTCCAAAAAACCCTCCCCAAACAGCACATGACGCAAAGAAAAAAAGAGGCGCAATGAGGTAGCTGTGTGAGTAAGATAAGCGACCCTAGTGGCCGACACAAACACCGGGCCCATCTAGGAGTGGCACTGCAGTGTCACGCAGGATGGCCCTTCCAAAAAACCCTCCCCAAACAGCACATGACGCAAAGAAAAAAAGAGGCGCAATGAGGTAGCTGTGTGAGTAAGATAAGCGACCCTAGTGGCCGACACAAACACCGGGCCCATCTAGGAGTGGCACTGCAGTGTCACGCAGGATGGCCCTTCCAAAAAACATTCCACAAACAGCACATGACGCAAAGAAAAATTAAAGAAAAAAGAGGTGCAAAATGGAATTGTCCTTGGGCCCTCCCACCCACCCTTATGTTGTATAAACAGGACATGCACACTTTAACCAACCCATCATTTCAGTGACAGGGTCTGCCACACGACTGTGACTGAAATGACGGGTTGGTTTGGACCCCCACCAAAAAAGAAGCAATTAATCTCTCCTTGCACAAACTGGCTCTACAGAGGCAAGATGTCCACCTCATCATCATCCTCCGATATATCACCGTGTACATCCCCCTCCTCACAGATTATCAATTCGTCCCCACTGGAATCCACCATCTCAGCTCCCTGTGTACTTTGTGGAGGCAATTGCTGCTGGTCAATGTCTCCACGGAGGAATTGATTATAATTCATTTTAATGAACATCATCTTCTCCACATTTTCTGGATGTAACCTCGTACGCCGATTGCTGACAAGGTGAGCGGCGGCACTAAACACTCTTTCGGAGTACACACTTGTGGGAGGGCAACTTAGGTAGAATAAAGCCAGTTTGTGCAAGGGCCTCCAAATTGCCTCTTTTTCCTGCCAGTATAAGTACGTACTGTGTGACGTGCCTACTTGGATGCGGTCACTCATATAATCCTCCACCATTCTTTCAATGATGAGAGAATCATATGCAGTGACAGTAGACGACATGTCCGTAATCGTTGTCAGGTCCTTCAGTCCGGACCAGATGTCAGCATCAGCAGTCGCTCCAGACTGCCCTGCATCACCGCCAGCGGGTGGGCTCGGAATTCTGAGCCTTTTCCTCGCAACCCCAGTTGCGGGAGAATGTGAAGGAGGAGATGTTGACAGGTCGCGTTCCGCTTGACTTGACAATTTTCTCACCAGCAGGTCTTTCAACCCCAGCAGACTTGTGTCTGCCGGAAAGAGAGATCCAAGGTAGGCTTTAAATCTAGGATCGAGCACGGTGGCCAAAATGTAGTGCTCTGATTTCAACAGATTGACCACCCGTGAATCCTTGTTAAGCGAATTAAGGGCTCCATCCACAAGTCCCACATGCCTAGCGGAATCGCTCCGTGTTAGCTCCTCCTTCAATGTCTCCAGCTTCTTCTGCAAAAGCCTGATGAGGGGAATGACCTGACTCAGGCTGGCAGTGTCTGAACTGACTTCACGTGTGGCAAGTTCAAAGGGCATCAGAACCTTGCACAACGTTGAAATCATTCTCCACTGCGCTTGAGACAGGTGCATTCCACCTCCTATATCGTGCTCAATTGTATAGGCTTGAATGGCCTTTTGCTGCTCCTCCAACCTCTGAAGCATATAGAGGGTTGAATTCCACCTCGTTACCACTTCTTGCTTCAGATGATGGCAGGGCAGGTTCAGTAGTTTTTGGTGGTGCTCCAGTCTTCTGTACGTGGTGCCTGTACGCCGAAAGTGTCCCGCAATTCTTCTGGCCACCGACAGCATCTCTTGCACGCCCCTGTCGTTTTTTAAAAAATTCTGCACCACCAAATTCAAGGTATGTGCAAAACATGGGACGTGCTGGAATTTGCCCATATTTAATGCACACACAATATTGCTGGCGTTGTCCGATGCCACAAATCCACAGGAGAGTCCAATTGGGGTAAGCCATTCCGCGATGATCTTCCTCAGTTGCCGTAAGAGGTTTTCAGCTGTGTGCGTATTCTGGAAAGCGGTGATACAAAGCGTAGCCTGCCTAGGAAAGAGTTGGCGTTTGCGAGATGCTGCTACTGGTGCCGCCGCTGCTGTTCTTGCGGCGGAAGTCCATACATCTACCCAGTGGGCTGTCACAGTCATATAGTCCTGACCCTGCCCTGCTCCACTTGTCCACATGTCCGTGGTTAAGTGGACATTGGGTACAGCTGCATTTTTTAGGACACTGGTGAGTCTTTTTCTGAGGTCTGTGTACATTTTCGGTATCGCCTGCCTAGAGAAGTGGAACCTAGATGGTATTTGGTAACGGGGGCACACTACCTCAAGAAATTGTGTAGTTCCCTGTGAACTAACGGCGGATACCTGACGCACGTCTAACACCAACATAGTTGTCAAGGCCTCAGTTATCCGCTTTGCAGCAGGATGACTGCTGTGATATTTCTTCTTCCTCGCAAAGGACTGTTGGACAGTCAATTGCTTACTGGAAGTAGTACAAGTGGTCTTCCGACTTCCCCTCTGGGATGACCATCGACTCCCAGCAGCAACAACAGCAGCGCCAGCAGCAGTAGGCGTTACACGCAAGGATGCATCGGAGGAATCCCAGGCAGGAGAGGAATCGTCAGAATTGCCAGTGACATGGCCTGCAGGACTATTGGCATTCCTGGGGAAGGAGGAAATTGACACTGAGGGAGTTGGTGGGGTGGTTTGCGTGAGCTTGGTTACAAGAGGAAGGGATTTACTGGTCAGTGGACTGCTTCCGCTGTCACCCAAAGTTTTTGAACTTGTCACTGACTTATTATGAATGCGCTGCAGGTGACGTATAAGGGAGGATGTTCCGAGGTGGTTAACGTCCTTACCCCTACTTATTACAGCTTGACAAAGGCAACACACGGCTTGACACCTGTTGTCCGCTTTTCTGTTGAAATACCTCCACACTGAAGAGCTGATTTTTTTGGTATTTTCACCAGGCATGTCAACGGCCATATTCCTCCCACGGACAACAGGTGTCTCCCCGGGTGCCTGACTTAAACAAACCACCTCACCATCAGAATCCTCCTGGTCAATTTCCTCCCCAGCACCAGCAACACCCATATCCTCCTCATCCTGGTGTACTTCAACACTGACATCTTCAATCTGACTATCAGGAACTGGACTGCGGGTGCTCCTTCCAGCACTTGCAGGGGGCGTGCAAATGGTGGAAGGCGCATGCTCTTCACGTCCAGTGTTGGGAAGGTCAGGCATCGCAACCGACACAATTGGACTCTCCTTGTGGATTTGGGATTTCGAAGAACGCACAGTTCTTTGCGGTGCTTTTGCCAGCTTGAGTCTTTTCATTTTTCTAGCGAGAGGCTGAGTGCTTCCATCCTCATGTGAAGCTGAACCACTAGCCATGAACATAGGCCAGGGCCTCAGCCGTTCCTTGCCACTCCGTGTGGTAAATGGCATATTGGCAAGTTTACGCTTCTCCTCCGACAATTTTATTTTAGGTTTTGGAGTCCTTTTTTTACTGATATTTGGTGTTTTGGATTTGACATGCTCTGTACTATGACATTGGGCATCGGCCTTGGCAGACGACGTTGCTGGCATTTCATCGTCTCGGCCATGACTAGTGGCAGCAGCTTCAGCACGAGGTGGAAGTGGATCTTGATCTTTCCCTAATTTTGGAACCTCAACATTTTTGTTCTCCATATTTTAATAGGCACAACTAAAAGGCACCTCAGGTAAACAATGGAGATGGATGGATACTAGTATACTTATGGATGGACTGCCGAGTGCCGACACAGAGGTAGCTACAGCCGTGGACTACCGTACTGTGTCTGCTGCTAATATAGACTGGATGATAATGAGATGAAATCAATATATATATATATGTATATATAATATCACTAGTACTGCAGCCGGACAGGTAGATAATATATTTATTAGGTAATGATGACTGATGACGGACCTGCTGGACACTGTCAGCTCAGCAGCACCGCAGACTGCTACAGTAAGCTACTATACTATAGTAGTATGTACAAAGAAGAAAGAAAAAAAAAAACCACGGGTAGGTGGTATACAATTATGGATGAACTGCCGACACAGAGGTAGCTACAGCCGTGGACTAACGTACTGTGTCTGCTGTTAATATAGACTGGATGATTGATAATGAGATGAAATCAATATATATATGTATGTATATATAATATCACTAGTACTGCAGCCGGACAGGTAGATAATATATTTATTAGGTAATGATGACTGATGACGGACCTGCTGGACACTGTCAGCTCAGCAGCACCGCAGACTGCTACAGTAAGCTACTATACTATAGTAGTATGTACAAAGAAGAAAGAAAAAAAAAAAACACGGGTAGGTGGTATACAATTATGGATGGACTGCCGAGTGCCGACACAGAGGTAGCTACAGCCGTGGACTACCGTACTGTGTCTGCTGCTAATATAGACTGGATGATAATGAGATGAAATCAATATATATATATGTATGTATATATAATATCACTAGTACTGCAGCCGGACAGGTAGATAATATATTTATTAGGTAATGATGACTGATGACGGACCTGCTGGACACTGTCAGCTCAGCAGCACCGCAGACTGCTACAGTAAGCTACTATACTATAGTAGTATGTACAAAGAAGAAAGAAAAAAAAACCACGGGTAGGTGGTATACAATTATGGATGGACTGCCGAGTGCCGACACAGAGGTAGCTACAGCCGTGGACTAACGTACTGTGTCTGCTGCTAATATAGACTGGATGATTGATAATGAGATGAAATCAATATATATATGTATGTATATATAATATCACTAGTACTGCAGCCGGACAGGTAGATAATATATTTATTAGGTAATGATGACTGATGACGGACCTGCTGGACACTGTCAGCTCAGCAGCACCGCAGACTGCTACAGTAAGCTACTATACTATAGTAGTATGTACAAAGAAGAAAGAAGAAAAAAAAAACACGGGTAGGTGGTATACAATTATGGATGGACTGCCGAGTGCCGACACAGAGGTAGCTACAGCCGTGGACTACCGTACTGTGTCTGCTGCTAATATAGACTGGATGATAATGAGATGAAATCAATATATATATATGTATGTATATATAATATCACTAGTACTGCAGCCGGACAGGTAGATAATATATTTATTAGGTAATGATGACTGATGACGGACCTGCTGGACACTGTCAGCTCAGCAGCACCGCAGACTGCTACAGTAAGCTACTATACTATAGTAGTATGTACAAAGAAGAAAGAAAAAAAAAAAACCACGGGTAGGTGGTATACAATTATGGATGGACTGCCGAGTGCCGACACAGAGGTAGCTACAGCCGTGGACTAACGTACTGTGTCTGCTGCTAATATAGACTGGATGATTGATAATGAGATGAAATCAATATATATATGTATGTATATATAATATCACTAGTACTGCAGCCGGACAGGTAGATAATATATTTATTAGGTAATGATGACTGATGACGGACCTGCTGGACACTGTCAGCTCAGCAGCACCGCAGACTGCTACAGTAAGCTACTATACTATAGTAGTATGTACAAAGAAGAAAGAAAAAAAAAAAACCACGGGTAGGTGGTATACAATTATGGATGGACTGCCGAGTGCCGACACAGAGGTAGCTACAGCCGTGGACTAACGTACTGTGTCTGCTGCTAATATAGAGTCTAGACTGGATGATAAATTATTGATAATGAGATGAAATCAATATAATATCACTAGTACTGCAGCCGGACAGGTACTATATATATTTATTATGTAATGACTGATGACGGACCTGCTGGACACTGTCAGGTCAGCACAGCACCGCAGACTGCTACAGTAAGCTACTATAGTAGTATGTATAAAGAAGAATGAAAAAAAAAAACCACGGGTAGGTGGTATACAATATTATATATATATATATATATATATATATTATATACAATTATATATATATATATATATATATATATTAAACTGGTGGTGATTGATTATTAAACTGGTGGTCACTTCAGGTCACGTTGCAACTTGCAACTAGTACTCCGAGGCCTAAGCAGACAATCACAAAATATATTATTGTACTGGTGGTCAGTGTGGTCACAACAATGGCAGTGTGGCACTGACTCTGGCAGCAAAAGTGTGCACTGTACGTTATATGTACTCCTGAGTCCTGCTCTCAGACTCTAACTGCTCCCCACTGTCAGTGTCTCCCCCACAAGTCAGATAATACACTTACAGTCACACTATCTAATCTATAAATATCACTTCAGCAAGTAGTATAGTAGTATACAGTATAGTAGTACTCCTCCTAATAATGCTCCCCAAAATACTGTGTCTCTCTCTTCTCTAAACGGAGAGGACGCCAGCCACGTCCTCTCCCTATGACTCTCAATGCACATGTGAAAATGGCGGCGACGCGCAGCTCCTTATATAGAATCCGAGTCTCGCGATAGAATCCGAGCCTCGCGAGAATCCGACAGCGTGATGATGACGTTCGGGCGCGCTCGGGTTAGCCGAGCAAGGCGGGAAGATCCGAGCCTGCTCGGACCCGTGTAAAAAAACCTGAAGTTCGGGCGGGTTCGGATTCAGAGGAACCGAACCCGCTCATCTCTAGTAAACAACAGATCTAAAGTGCAAGTGCATAGACATAAAGCAACAAGTGGGGATCCTTAAGGAGCTGCAGACTTTGTAATTACCGGCTGGAAGCAAGGGCTGTCAACAAACAGTCTCTTTATGCGCATAAGACACGCTACACTCTCCAGGACTGGAGTGAAAATGGCGGTGACGCACAGTTCCTTATATGGAATCCAAAACCCGCGAGAATCTGACAGCAGGATGATGATATTTTGCCTCGTTCTGGTTTCCGACTCTGGCGGGAAAACCCGAGCCGGGCTCGAATCCGAGCTCGGGACGTGATGTTCGAGGGGGTTCGGTTCTCAGGGACGCCGCCTATGGGGGATTGTATTTTAGCATAGCTGGGCTGCGATCGCTTGTGCAACCCTGCTATGCTAAAAAAAGTTTTGTGGAAAACAAGACTATCCCTACAGTTACTTACCCTGTGCAATGGATCTAGCGATGAAGGTCCCGGAATTGACATCAGACATCCGCCCTTCAAACGCCTGGACATGTCTCTGCTCGGTCCGTAAAACGGTGAGTTGACGCCCCGGAACGCTTTCCTCCTGTCAATCTTCTTGCGTTTGCGGCTGCAACCGCTTTCTTCATACGCGGCATAGCTGCCTAGGTTGAATAGTCTACCCCTAGAAGAGATTACACAAAATGGGGTGATTGTAGCGTCCCAATGCTCAGAGTATAATGTAGTTCCTTTTTGGCTACTTTTAAGCATAGTAGTTTTGAGTCCTATAAACTAACTGATCTAGTGCTGCTGCTTATATTTTTTTTATCACATTTTTGTGCAGCTACTGGTGCTGTGGTATAGTGGGAAAGAGGAGAGAAAGTGTAAATGGTCATTCACATGCCAGACAAAAATATATAGTCTATGCAAAATACTGTAGGAGTGCATATGTATATTATTTACTGGGTAGGCATAGCTTTCTTCAGAATGTCAAAGTAGTCCTCAACTCAAAAACATATTAAAAATCACTGATGGAGTAGGTCAAAGGACTAGAAACTATTGAACAGCAAACAGTACCAATTTGTGTCATCAATAACCATTATTTTCTACAGAGTGTTTAAAAAAAAAGGTAAATGAAACTTTTTGACATCCTCAAACATTGCTTGTAGTGCTGCATGGTCTGCCAGAACATCCTTTATTATGATTGGCCATGGACCCTGTTTGATGGAACATTTCCACCCAAGACAGGATAGTTTTGTTTGGTGGTGCTGGAAATTGTCCTAAAACCCAGTTGTTACGGATGCCAGGGGAGGCCCACCATCCTATTCTGTCCCGTAACTTTGGAAATAACGTTCCACACACCATGCACGTTCCTGGATGGCGTACTGTGACATACCAGCTGTCACTCAACATCTATTATAACACATAAGATACAAAAGATACACATACAAGTTTCAGTTACTTTTTTTAAACACCTTTTATGAGTCCTTTTCTACCACCTATTCACGTGCTTCTATGTTCAGTGGGTGACAGTGGAAGGAAGCGGCAGTGGGTGACAGCTGAAGAGACAGTGGGTGACAGAGAGGCAGATGGTGATGGGCAGAGGGAGATGATGAAAGCAGTTGACTGGGGATGTTAAGGGTGTTAGTGGATGACAGCAAAAGGCAGAGGATGGCGGGGAAGGCAGGGGGTGAGTAGGGATAGTGTGATGGGGAGAGGCAGTGTTTGACAGCGGGAGATGCAGTGGATGACAGCAGGACACACACTGGTTGACAGCAGGAGATGCAGTGGGTGACAGCAGGAGATGCAGTGGGTGACAGTGGAAGAGGCAGAGGTTGACAGCAGGAGATGCAGTGGATGACAGTGGGAGGCTGAGGGTGTCAGTGGGTGATAGCGACTGGAGAACAAAGCTCAATGACTCACAAACTGACCCCTCCTTCCCCGCTGCACAGCGGGATATAACCCATTAGGACACTTTTCTAGCACCCCCTCGCCCCCTCCTTGGGGAAGTTCACACACACCTGGTTACAGTATGTCCACACCTATCACTGGCATTTACCCGGAGTTGCTTCTTCCTCAGTGCTGGTGACAACTACCAGCAGTGTGAATCCCCTCTTAGATGTCGGGATGCCTCCCCTCCCTCCCCCAATCCGGCGCCCCATAAGAGCGATGTACTGTAATGCGGCCGCAGAGCTCTCTTTGCTTCTGCAGCTGAACATTAAGGCAAGAGAGGGAAAGGGAGAGACAGGGGCCCAGCACACACCAACTCTTGTGCAGCTGAGCTGTGATGGCTGATATACCCACAAGGCAGCCTTTGTGATCTGGGTAAGACTGAGAGACAAATCGCAGCCACGGGGACCCTTGGTCACCAGGGTCCCCGGGGCACTGCACCGCCAGTAGTTCAGCCACTGCTCAGAGCACAACTATGCTGATACACTAGGTCGATTTACTTCTGACAAAATGGACCATAGTGTATGTGTTTGGGCTAGATGCACCATCGCTTGGAGAGTGAAAAAATGGAAAGTGATAAAGTAACATCCAACCAGCTCCTAACTGTCATTTTTTAAACAGGGCTTGTGAGATGACAGTTAGGAGCTGATTGGCTGGTACTATTTCTCTCTTAATTTTATCACTCTCCAAACCATGATACATCTAGCCCTTTGTGTCTTACAGAATTTGTACTGTAAATTCCAATGGTACAGGGACTTATATTAAGTTCATATTTTATCTACAAAGTGTTAGAGTGGTATGACAGTAGTACACAAGTAAATGTTAATACATGCAGTAAGGTTTAGTGTGACCTGTAACATATATGTTATCTGAATCCTTTGGCAGTCTTGTCTCGTGGGATTAAATACTTTGCTTAACAAGATGCTTAGACAATTTGCATGCTAATTTAAGTTCTCTTAATACGGGTCTACTACGATAGACCGGTGCTGGGATCCCGACCGCCGGAATGCCGGCAGTGGGGCGAGTGCAAAACAGCCCCTTGCGGGCACGGTGGCGTGCTACGTGCACCCCACTGTTTATTCTCCTTCCAGGGGTGTCGTGTACACCCCAAGAGGGAGAATAGTTGTCGGTATCCCGGCGCCGCTATGCAGAGCGCCACCCCTTAATACAGTAGCTCCTTGGATACTGTTAGCGTTCTCTTTTCTATTGAATAATATACTGTATTGTTATATATGTTTGAGTTTAGAACATTTGGATAATATTTTTATTAGTTGAATACATTTTTCATTGACATAGCATATGTCTTTTTTATCGTTTTGAGTCTCTATGTAGGTGTAAAAGCGGATAAGACAATTACATTCTATGGGGGATATTCAGAGATGGACGCAGATCTTGCTTCCGCAACAAGATCTGCGTTCATCTACTTACATACTGGGGGCCGCCCAGCATGTGTATGGTGCCGCCCCATGATGCGTACGCAATTTAATTGTAAACGCATAGATTTATGGCTATACCTGGCTGAGCTGGCCGGTGGTCCGGCACCATTTTTTTTCTCAAAGCTGCTGCGTGTGACATTATGCAGCCGCCCCGAAAATGGTCAAACCCCCACAGGGACCGCTGCTGTCAATCACCTTGCAGTTGCATCCTTCCGGGGTGCGACTGCATGGTGAAGGGTCGCAAACATGCACTATGACCAATGCACATGCGGCTGCGTCCATTTCTGATTAATGCCCTATGGATAGTGGTTCATCTTGTTTTTTTTTTTTTGTTTTTTTTTTAAGAATAGCTGATAAGACAAAACAAAAAAAAACCAGCATTGTAAAAGAAAAAATAAATGAATCACATTTCCTTTATATATCGGTATCGAAAACTTATGGCAACTTAGTGATACAGTACAAAAAAGAGAGCATCCTAGTGACCAATATACAATATATAGAGTACCCTAGTGACACTGGCATATCTATAATGGATGCAGTGATGCACCCATTTTTGTAATACTCACCCCTCCGGAGCGACCATTTTCACGGAGTTCTGCACATGCACAGTAGAGAAATCACTGGGAAAATGGCCGTTGTGCCATTTTCATGGAGATCTGCACATGCGCAGTAGAGTCTGAGCCCTCTAGAGCTCAGATCCTACAGCACTCCAGGCAGAGAGGAGGGGGCCCGAACAGAAGAGGCGGGACACAGCACTCCTCCTCTCTTAAAGCACCCCTGCCTAGTGACTGATATAAAATATAAAGCACTTTCTTGTGACTACAATACAATACAGGGGGCACAGTTATGAGAATTATACAATAAAAGTGACTTCCACTTGCATAGCAATACAGAGAGAATACAACATAAAGGAAGTTTATCAGAGTCACTGAAATAAGGGTCCCTGCCCATAAGTTTCTCCATCTTTACCCTTTATTTTGGATTCTACAGATGTACTGTATGTAATGCGTAATAATAATAATTCTTCTTCTTTATGGACTGATTTATAGATTGAGATCCTTGGTTCTTGGCGTTACCCGAGGAGCACCCATAGCAGATACGGTAGAAAGTGACAGGACTGTTTTTGTAGTTTATATTAAATTGTACACACTGGAGTGTGTAGAATTTTGATCCAATTGTTCATTTGGGCGTTCATGCAACGCAAGCCACGCATTGGTAATGATGTCATTCTGTCAACGCCCTTTTTCATCCCCATAGAGGAGGTTTATCACAATTCTGAGTACCTAGTTTTCCAATTTCCCACCTGAATACCTATGTATTCAGTCACTCAGTGAGTGAGGGAGTGAGTGAGTGAGTGAGTGAGTGAGTGAGGGCTTTCGCTTTTATATATATATAGATACAAATACAATGTTCTTGCCCTCTAAGATGTTTATAAGATTCCTACATTAAGTATTGATGAATCCTATTTAGAAATTTGTAAGTCTGCTGACAGGCAGGTAACATGTCACACATAGCAATAAACTGAAAATCACAGAAGTGACTGCACGAAGCACACCTACTGTCTGCCATACACAGGGGGAGATTTATGAAAGCTTGGAGAGAGACAAAAATACCAACCAATCAGCTCCTGTCCGTTTTCGGACAGGAGCTGATCGGTTGGTATTTTATCTTTCTCCAAGGTACAAGTTCACACACACACACACACACACACACACACACACACACACACACACACACACACACACACACACACACACACACTCTCTCTCTCTCTCTCTCTCTCTCTCTCTCTCTTTCTCTCTCTCTCTCTCTCTCTCTCTCTCTCTCTCTCTTCCCCTGTCATCAACTGAGAGCTGGAGATTAATAAGATCTCTCCCTCTGCTGCTTTAGAGCGGTTCCTGCAGTCAGGTATCTGCTGCCCAGCTCCAGCATCCACCTTCTGTAGATCATTAACACTTTCATTGCTTCAAATATCGTAACCCTTAGCACATCAGTACTGACACTTATCTGTACTGCCCTCAGCCTCTCTGGTTTGGTCCTTCAACCCTTCCTTTTTCCACTCCCATTCACTTTTTTTAGATCTTCCATTGCGGCAGTCTCTATGGGGGAAGTGGACCTACCATGGCTATAAGATAGAGGTTCAATCCAGGGCCGTAGCAATGGCAGTACTGTCACTCAGGGTGTGATGCCCATAATGACATTCCCAACTTGCCAATATGGGATGTAGTGTAAGGGAACCTGGCTATTCCCATGACAGGTTCCAACCTCCCTCTCTGGCACTGCAGCAGGGAATGAAGAAAATATCATGATATCTTGACGTCTCATCCCTGAGAGAGCAGAACGCGAAGAGCAGCCACATGGGAACATCCGGCCATCCTGAGCTCTAGAGAAGACAAGATGAAGAAATAGTAAAATTCAAGACAAAACAGATAAATATTCACCATGAGCACCAGCAGCCATTTAAAAGAATCATGGCTGTATCAGGGCCACAAAACCAAGAAAACAAACGCCATTGTAAGACTGTACATTCTTTGTGTTGCTCTATGGCAAACATCTGCTTATTTTATCTCCAAGGCTGAATTAATTGTGCTGATGAAAATTACATTTTGAGAAAGACTTGTTTTTTTCTGAAAAATAATTATGGGAATGTGCGATTTTAAAATCTATCTAGTACTCATATTGAATGGTACCTCATTAAATAATCTATTCATTTATTAGCTATTTGCCTTACAGATGATGCGCACTTTTTGACTCCTATTTTTGGAGAGCTGCACCTAAGTAACAAATAGGGAAAGAGTCATCCTATTGCACACCCACCATTTAAAAAAAAATGGAATCCTACCTCAATTTTTCTGGGCCCTATCATAATATACTCCTCCACATACCCCTTATATGTCATCAGACTCTTTCACTTGACCATTACATGCAATCAGACCACTCCATATGCCCCTTATCTGACAACAAACCCACATGTCGCTTATGTGCCTTAGATCTATCCACATGCCATCAGACCCTTCCACATGCCCATTATATGCCATACACAAGCAGCTTCTCTTGAATAATATTCCCAGCCTTGTAATATTGTCCTAGCGTTGTTGACAGTATGAGCGGTCCCCCATCATAAAAGGGGATATGTGCTGTAGCAATAGAACCGGAGGGATTGGAAACATCATCCAGAAGGCCACAGACTGCTTGCTTGCTAATCTAATGTCCCAAAGCCAAACATATGCTGGCCCACCAAAAAAATAACTAAAAATTTGTATGGGTAAATGACCTCCTGGCTGGCCCATCAAGCCACAAGCCTACTAGGAAAAGTCCATAATGTATCAGAATTTTAGGCTATTGTAGTCAGATATACAAGTGTGGAGATGGAGCCTTTATGGGCTGTTACTGTGTGGACATACACCAGAGCCGTAACTAGGGGGGCTGAGGGGGCATGCGCCCTGGGTGCAGGATTTGAGGGGGCGCTGAGGAGTTACAGAGGAGCAGGTTTTTTGTTTTGTTTTACTGGCAGTGCTGTGCTGCTCCAGTGAGACAGCAGACGGCTCCCAGGGTCTCTGACCCACCTGTCTGCCCACATCTGGTTCCGACACTGTGCGGGTGATCTCCAGTACCTGGGATTACTCCTATGTCGGCTACTGTCTTTAAATCTCTTCTTTGCCATGCAGTGCTGCGGATAGCGTGCAGTGCACCGTACATGCTATAGAAGCGAGCTGTTGGTGTTGTGATTATCAGCAGGCTATGATTCCGGCTGCCTGCCCAGCACCAACTGATAACAAGCTGCAGGCTACACCACATTGAGAGGACATACTGCCCCAGGCTTATGCTTGTTAACAGGTGCAGTCACCGATGTTACAGGAATTAAAGGTTCACTTTGCTAGCTATCCACAGTGGAAACTAAGAGCCTGGATAACCTCCAAATCTCACCGAGTATCACTACAGCAGCTTTGTGGTGAGTTTAAAGACAGACTTTATTATCGGCACTGTGCTCCCAGTTAGCATTATCAACCTCCGCTTTGCCTCCCAGATGGGGGGATTTGGTGTAGCTTATTGGGGGATGTAGTGTAGTGATGTATGTAGTGTAGTAATATATTGCAGTATATAGGGGCATGTAGTGCAATGATGTGGTGCAGCATATAAGGGATGCAGTGTCTTCCCTCATGTGCTTATCCTTTCTTACTTTAATAATCTTCAACTGCACCAAATCCATCAGTCTTCTGCCACCTGATACTTATTCCAGTGTCATCTGCTGATGTAACTATGTTTATTTACCCTGTACTTGTCCTATACTGTCATCAACTGTAAGTTGCTGTTTTCCTGTTTGATTATTTGTTTATGTACTCTGTAATTGGGCGCTGCGGAACCCTTGTGGCGCCATATAAATAAAGGATAATAATAATAATAATAATAGTGATGTAGTGTAGCATATACTGTAGGTTATGTAGTGCAGTGTATAGGGGCATGGTAGCCGATAGTGTGGTGTCATGGGTTGACTCCTTTACATTTCTGGGGTCCACAATTTCCCATGACCTTAAATGGGGGGCCAAATATAGGCTCCATTGTCAAAAAGGTGCAACAGTGGCTTTTCTTCCTGAAGCAACTCAGGAAATTCAATATTTCACAGAAACTGCTGATTATCGTCTATACAGCCATTGTGGAGTCTGTTTTATGCTCTTCAATCACAGTCTGGTATGGAGCTGCCAATGAGTGTGACAGACGGAGGCTACAGAGGGCCGTGAGGACCGCAGAAAAGATCGTTGGAGCCGTTCTCCCCTTTGTTCAGGACCTCTATCTGTCATAGGCGTGCGCAGCTTATTTTATTAGGGGGTGCACCGCAGGAGAGGTGTGTCTAACACCGCCTTGTGGGCATGTCTATCACTGCCCAGAGACATGTTTATCACTATTTTACATTCTCTCAGTAAAATCACATGGCTTAATCTAATTTTTCCCTAGTTAGTTCTTAATAATAACGTAGATATAATACAGCGGCCGGTACTGACTGTCTGCTACGGCATAACCCTGAGTCCTAGCTGCACCCTATCGCTGCTTACACTTCCCCAACCTATCCCTGACCCAGTGACGGAACTAGAGAGTGGTGGGCCTAGGTGCATGTGCATTCCCTCCCCACCCCTTGCACCCCCAAGCACCTACACCCTAATTTTGAGTGAGACATTCTGAAAAGTATGGGAGATGTAGGGAGCTGAACATTTGAGTTTTAATGTAACACAAGTACAGTTTAAAATATACACATGCCATCAGAGCCACATCTGCCTCTTTCTATGCCATCACACTCTTCCTCCACAGGACACCAGCATTTGTCATACATGTCCCCATGCTTACAAGCTACTGACAGTAGTGCCCCTTACTCCCATTACGCCACACAGTACGATCCAAATACACATTATGCCACAGAGTATGATCCAAATTCACATTATACCACACAGTATGATCCAAATACACATTATGCCACAGAGAATGATCCAAATTCACATTATACCACACAGTATGATCCAAGTACACATTATGCCACAGAGTATGATCCAAATTCACATTATACCACACAGTATGATCCAAATACACATTATGCCACAGAGTATGATCCAAATTCACATTATGCCACAGAGTATGATCCAAATTCACATTATGCCACAGAGTATGAGACGAAATTCATATTATGACACATGGTATGAGCCAAAATTCACATTATGCCACACGATATGAGTCGAAATTCATATTATGCCACACGGTATAAGCCAAATTCACATTATGCCCAGAGCCAGCCCTAATCAATTTGATGCCCTAGGCAGATTTTGGCTGGTGCCCCTAGCACCGCCACTACAGATGTAGCCAGCCCCATCTTTGCCGCAGTGCGTAACCACGGGTATACGCATTGCGGCAAGCTGCACTGAACGCTGTGTTGCAAATAGTTGCAGCCAGCATTTGCTCCATAGAAGCCTATGGCATGTGCGTGAATATACACGCGTGCATCATAAACTAAGGCACACTAGTCACACCATCCATGCCGCAATGATGGATGAGCATGGCAACATCTGTAGTTCCGCCTCTGACCCAGCATAGCACCCATCATCCAGCACGACCATGAAGCCTTACCCCGCTGGAGTAGACAGTGGTAGAAGTAAATGACTGCAGGTCAGGTGGCACCTCGACCACCGAGAGAGAAAGGGGGAGATAGAGAAATTCCCCCCAGAAGAGGGGGGGGGGAGATAGGCAGAGAAAAGGAGGCAGAAAGAGAGGGGGTAAGATGCGGAGAAGGAGAGAGACAGAGGGGCCCATTTATCAAAAAATATTTGTGGCTATGTCCCCGAAAAACACGCGCTTTCAGAAATTAGCCACAAATATAAGGTTTCCCTGGTATGTATAAAGAAGGGATTGCAGCAGGTATCGGAGATACCTGCTGCGATCCCTCCATTTCCGCCCGCAGCCGCATCAACCATAGGTTTCTATGGGGGATGCAATGCTGCACAATGTATCCCGATATTGTTCCCCGCAGCTACTGCAATATTTGACTGCAATAGCCTATTGTATCCTATGGGCTACAGATCAGGGGAAAGTAGATCCGGCTGGGTTCCCCCAGAACCTTCCGCCAGAAATGCCTCAGTGCATCGCATATTGCAATAGGATCCTGGGTGGTAAGATCCCACCCAGATCACATTCAATATGTAATCCATGACAAATGGGCCCCATAGAGAGAGAGAGAGTAAGGGGGAGAGAGAGGAGAGAGACATACAGTATAGAGGGGGGGGGGTGGAGGGAGAGAGAGGGAAAGGTAGAGAGGGAGAAGGAGGAAAAGATAGGGCGAGAGGGGGACGAGAGAGGGGGAGGGAGAGAGAGAGAGAGAGGTTTCATGAGAATGGAAATATAGTAAACATACACTGATACTTACCACACTGTGTCAGTTTCCGCATTGGTAGGGAGGGTGCCTGCGGCTGCTTTGTGCTTCTTCTGTCATGCTGCGGTTCTAGTCACACCTGTTCCAGCCAGGAATAGTGTTCCTACTGCTCCTCATGGATCATGGGGGTCATTCCGACCCGTTCGCACGCTGCACTTTTTCGCAGCCGTGCTAACGGGTCAGAACTGCACGTGTCGCTGCCTGGCGACGGCCGTCGCCGGGCAACGATGAGAAAAACGAAGAAAGCGTTCACATCGGCGAACGCAAGAAGATTGACAGGAAGAGGCCGGCTGGAGGCGTCCACTGACCGTTTTCAGGGAGTGTCCGTCCGAACGCAGGCGTGCCCAACCGTTTCCAGGGAGGGATCCTGACGTCAGCTCCGTCCTGGATGATCGCAGCGGGTGAGTAAGTCCAGAGCTGTGAAGAGACGGCAAAAACTTTTGTTTGTGCAGCTCACTGCACAAAGCGTTTACAGCCCTGCACAGCGATTCCACCCCCACCCCCATAGGCGGCGACAACCTGATCGCAGCAGTGCAAAATGTAGCCTGTTGCATTCAGGTCGGAATTACCCCCCATGTACGCTATAGCAGAGATAAAACAGGGGGTGGGGTCAGAACCTCAGGGCCCCTCAGAACCTTGGGGCCGGGCACGGGTGTACTCTTTGCCCCATGTTGCCGCGTCTGCTGACACACACACCTACACACACACCTCTTACCGGGCTCCATGGGATGGCTGCTGACAGAGATCCACCTGCACCAGCAAGAGAAGGCAGGGCTGCAAGTGCACATACTGTAGATCGCCGGGCCCAGGGAAAGTTGGGGGTGTGGCCTAATCGCGGACCCCCGTGGCCACGCCCACTTTTAGAAAACTCCATCCAAATCAGCAGGAACTGCCCGGCCGGGAGAGGAGGAGCACGGAACCTCAGCGCAGAAACTCACAGCTGAGATAAGCTGAGCTGGCCCTATGCTGGCCAATGGCTCAGCATACTGTATATCCTCTTGCCCTGCCTGCTGCCGCCGCAGCAGAGGGGGAAAGTCACACAGCCACTCCACTGTGCTGCAGCTGGCGTGGCGTGTGCGGGTGCCGCACATTAGGGGGTGCCTGTGCGCACCAGGCACCCCCCGTGCGCACGCCTATGCTATCTGTCCAGAGTCAAGAAGCGTGCTGGGAAAATTGTGGCAGACAAGCTGCACCCTGGTCACATCCTGTTTGAAACACTTCCATCAGGCAGGCATTATAGGTCCATTCTCGCCAAGTTGACTAGAACCAAAAAAAGCTTCTTTCCGCTAGCTGTCCACTTACTAAATTATGCCTAACAAGTCTGGTTCAATGAACTATGTAATTGTAAACAGTGTTTTATACTAATGTATGTATGTGTGTATGTGTGTTATGTTATGCCTTTTCCTTTTATGTTGTTATTTGGCGACACATTGTAAACCGCAAACAATTCCTAGTATACGTGAGTATACATGGCCAATAAAGTCGATTCTGATTCTGATGTAGTGTAGTGATGTAGCTCAGCGTGTAGGGGATGTAGTATAGTAGTGCAGTGGAAAGGGGAATGTAGTGCAGTGATGAAGTGTTATGATATAGTGCAATGTATGGGGACACACAGAGGAGCATGTATTTGAACACGCTGCTGGAGGTGCATGTGACGCATAGGGCATTTGAGGCACACATATTGTCCAATAGTATCCACTTTTTTTCTAAATTTTTGATAATCTAATTACAGGGTATTTTATTCTGACAGGGTTTTGTCTTTTTTGTTATTTTGGGGGGAGAGGCTTTTTTTGGGGGGGGGCGGGCGCCAAATTACTGTCTTGGGTGACGAAAATCCTAGTTTCGGCCCTGCATACACAGCTTTTTTAATGGAAAAATGAAAGGTGTGTGTGTTCGGGGGGGTGGGGGAGGTTTGAGGACAATTCAGTACTACATTTCTAGAAAAGTCACAGTTTACTCATTCATTCTTTGCAGGCGGCATAAACTGGACCACTTGGATTAACAATTCCTCAGGTCTAAACATCCCAGCCAGCTCATGGTTCCATGAAGGCTATTCTGATTGATGCAATTGTCATAAAAAAAGTTTCTTACAGTTTTATTCTTCTAAACATTAGTATCTCTTAAATATCTTCATCTAAAACCAAAAATTAATTTTCATAGCTAGTTCAGTTTTGAAATGCTCTTCAAATTGAATATTAATTAGAGATGAGCGGGTTCGGGTTTTACTCGCTTTTTACTTGGATCTACTCGGTTCTCAAAACGGCCTCTTATTGGCTATCCAAAACAAGAGACATCCGTGAGCCAATAAGATTACGTTTTGAGAACAGAGTAAATCTGAGTAAAACCGATCATCTCTAATATTAATATTATATATGCTTATATGGCTAAGCACTTTGTGATGAGTGGACATACCATTAAAGATTTTCGCTGCATGCCAATAGATTGTGTCCCCCCACTGAGACGAGGGGGTGATCGTGGACGTATTTTACTCCAGCGTGAAGCCCATTGGATAGCCCGACTCAATTCTGTTGCACCGAATGGACTAAATGAGAGTCAAGGATTTGGTTGCTTTCTATAGGATACAATAATCTGTTAGGGACTCTATATAGCCTGATTAAGTTATTTTGTTCCTATTCTTGGTTTTTTGGTTTTTGTTTTATCACTTTTTTGTTCAGCATGTTTAGGTGTGTCTAATATACCTGCCAGTATATAGAGTATTGTAATCTAGTTGTTTTGGGGCATTAATTAATGATTTACTATAATATTGCCCATTACTAGTAGGTTGTAGTTTGTTTTGTGGAGACGATGCCGGATTGATACAGCTGCGCCAAGTTTCCAATTAGGTGAGCATACTTTACTCGTTTCTGGTGGGTATAAGAGACACACTTTTCATTACAGGTTGACTGTCCATGAGGAAGGTGCCTCTGAGCACCGAAACAGCTGTCAACATACCTGTTTGTTGCTGGAGGCTTGCACTACTTACCACGTTGAAATGGTGATATGATATTATGCAGTTTTTTGACACCCCATGTGCTTCTACTAATGTTTCTTGCCTCTGGTGCTTTTAAGATCTTATTTTTTGATAAAGATTTTATTATGCAGTAATTTGGAGGTGCTGGTTTCTTTTCTTCTGGGACTATTGTAACATATTATGTATCCAGCACTCCTAACATGGACAATACTGTGTGCGGCAGGCTATACCACTAATCTATATATATATATATATATATATATATATATATATATATATATCACAGGATAAGTCATACTGAACTATGGGGATTATTCAGAATCCTTAGCAGTTTATGCTAAATTAGCAAAAACTGCTAAGGATCCAATCTCAAATCGCATGCTGGGAGCCAACCAGCACAGGGCAAGGCCGCCCAGCATGTATGGCGCAACCCTGCAGTGTGGTCGCAATTACATTGCGATTGCGTCACAGGAACCAAAATAGAGGACGGGATGCTGTAGCAATGTGAATACCTGTGCACGTGAACTGTGAATGCTATGATGCACAGATGGCCAAAATCAACTGATCTGTGTTCACAGCAATGGCGTCCACATCTGAATAAGACCTATGGCTGCAGTAGCACTCCCTGTATAACAGAAACTTCCTGTGTATTACAAATCCTTCCTGTATGACAATAAGATTGCAATAATGCAATCCACATAAAGCATACATCTACACTGTATGCTGGATATATGAAAGCTAATCTATTTATGGATTGCACTGAGCTGTTACATCATTTCTGCTTTGAGGTTTTGTAATGTCGGTGTTCTATAATTTGGCTTCAAATCAATGAAAAACCACACGATATTAGAGACAATCTTGACCATTAGTTTGGTGTGTCTAAATCTTTTATTGGCTGACATCATTATAATAAAGTAAGTAAAAAGGAATTAACAGCATATTTTACCATCCGGATGAAATACTCAGACGGGGCTGATTTTGAAGATTGAATATCGCACAGTATGAACACCGCACAGTATGTCAATGTGCTGTTTGGTGTACCAAAGATCTTTTGGTTTCTTTTTGTGATATTCTTTTTCCTTGTAATGCTACTTTACAAAGCACTACATACAAAAGTGTGCTATGAGGTAAGCTTAATTCTACTTTTGTTCTTACAAAATACTGAGAGAATACATATATTTACTGGAAATTTTTGGCAAAGAGCAAATTACAGTAATTATATACTTTGTCACTAACAGCACAAGCCACAGTCTCTGGCTGTTTTAAAAAGGTGTTATATGTTAACAGGAAACAAAGCAATTGTTTTAGCTATATACTGAAGACCAACCACAATAAGTCACAAAATGGCCTGGCAAATACAAAAATACTCCAAAAGTAATGTGAGCACAAGTGAATGTTAACATTATTTTAACATTCACAACCAAAACAAAGACATATTATTATGTTAATGGCCTATACTTCTAAGTCTATCAATATAGTGCACTCATTATTTTGAAACACAGACTGTCTTGTCTTAAAAATGTGTCGTTGCTTAACCAAGATGATCCCAAAATACCTGGGCTCATATTTAAAACATATTGTGGACAAAAGAGAATAGTACTTATAATCTTAATGCAAGTCCTGGCTTCTAACTCAAATTAGATCAATTCCCATAATGTAGTGGTGGAACTAGAGTGAATGCAAAGACCCCATATTAAGATGGGCCTGGAAACTCTTGGTCATCGCATCACTCCTAGGCCCTGCAACCCACCCCAAGGATCCTGCTCTAACGTGCAACGGGTGTGTACTGGAAAACAATGCATGCACCGGACCATGCATGCTTAGAGCATTCCCCTCTCTACTAATGTTTACATAAAATAGCAAGCTACATATGAAAATGGATAAGCCTCCTTTTGGGACTCCTTTTGCTCTTTCGGTGTTTGTTTCTCTGAACCATCTTCTCTTCGCTTCCTCTATCAGTTGGTGTCCCACAAGGCCCAGTCCTCGGTCCTCCGCTTTCCTCAACTGATATGTCCCTTGCAAAACTAATCGGCTCTTTCAGATTACGGTATCATCTGTATGCGGGTGATACTCATATCTACCTTTTCTCTCCAGAGCTATCACCATCTGTTTTGGCCCATGTTACTGAATGTCTTCCTGCCATTTTATCTTGGACGTCAACTCGCCACCTCAAACTTAATCTTTGAAAAATAGATTTAATAATATTTCCACCGGCCAATAGTAGTTATCTACATGACATCTCCATTTCTGCTAATAACATTACAACTAACCCTACACAAGCTCGCTGCCTAGGTGCAATCTCTGACTCTGAACTGGCCTTTGTTCCCCACATTCAACCTTTTTCCAAATCATGTTACATCCATCCAAAAAAACAGAATAAGAATACGCCCATATTTCACACAAGACACTGCAAATACTGTAATTCATGCACTCATTATCTCCAGCATTGGTTATAGCAATAGTCTCCTTACTTGTCTTCCCCTAAAACAGACTTTCACTTCTACAAACTATTGTAAATGCAGCAGCTAGGGTGTTCATATACTGCTGCTCTGGTCTGTCACTCCTTACACTGGTTTGCTTATTTTTACAGAATACAATATATAATACTTCTATTACACACAAGACTATTAACCAAACTACACCAACATATATCTCTTTGCTTATTACAAAATATCTTCCAGCTAGACCCCTCTCCTCCCAGTAAGATCTACTTCTACTTCATTGACAATCATTTCTTGCTCGCACTCACATTTATAGGACTATTCCAGGGCTGCACCTGTGGAATGCCCTCCCACGCACAATAAGACTCTTCTCTAGTCTTCAGCTCTTCCTGGAAAACTCATGTTTACAGCATATCAAATCCCAGGACAACCCATGTAACCTCAATAAGCTATCCTACCTAATTACATCCCCTTGACAGTCCACACCAAACTGTGCATATGTTCTTTTTCTACACTCCCACATTCCACTGACCCCAGGCCAACATTCCTGTGTGACTGCATCATACAGTGCACCAAGAACCTCTGCACTCTGGCTGGACCGATATACAATATGTAGCATTTCTCGTGTATCAAATTTTCCTATAGATTGTGAGCTTGCGAGCTGTCTATTATTAAGCAGTCTTGTTTTATTACTGTTTTGTTCCCAATTGTAAAGTGAAACAGAATATGCTGATACTATATAAGAGAATGTTAATAAATAAAATAAAGAAATAATGATTTATATTTGCATTTTAAGTCCTGATAATTATAATTTCATATTGCTGCAGATTGGGACCCAGAAGAGTAACTGCGCATGTAGAAGTTGCCATTAACAGAGAGGGATCAGAGCTTGATTGCAATTCCTATAATATTGGGTATGTATTTGTGCTTGTAAATAGTGCAACCACAGATATCAGACATATCTGCTACGGTACCCTATTCATACATGATTGGGAAATTCATATGGAAATCCTCCAAAAACTACAAAAAGGAATTCATAAACGGGCCCTTTAGATCTTATTGTAGGCCATTTCCTTTTTTGCAATATGTGTATTTCCGTATTGCTCTTGCACACCAAAAGTGTGTATATATCTATATCACCTGATGATATGCACTGGGGCTGGCAGGGGACAAGCCTATTGTAAATTGAGTTCTTTAAGGAAAGTCAGGGCCGTACCTAGAGCTGTTAAACCGTTGCCTCTATACAGAGTGCAAGGCTCTGTGGCAACACCATTGCCAACCCCATGGCCCTTGGTTCTGGCAGTGCCATGGCCATTGGTTCTGGCAGGGCCATGTCAGTGCCGTAAGTAGCTTTCTTAGGCACCCTGCCATGTATACAGCTGCACGGAGTGTCTTTTAGACCCTCCATGCACTGCAGCTATTCCTGGAGCTGGCTATCCTTGACCCCTAAGCATGACATCAAGACATCATGAGCAAAGGGGGTGGAGCTAACACGTGTATGATTTTGTATCGACCGCTTCATCTTGTATTTTTTTTTTTTTACATTCAGCAGTTTTCCAAACACATTTAGAATGCAAATACATCCAATTCTAAATTAGGATGTATGTGATTGATATGTGGTGTACCTGCAGTTGATATGTAGTAGGAATGTTTACATAAGTTTGACTATATGCAAGCAGCATGGAGCTTTTCCAATACATTTCAAAAGTCTAATCATTCAATGGAGTTTCCAGCATATGGAAACCCAACTAATATGAGTAGTCATAGCTCTGCTACAAAATATATACAAACAGTTCATTTGGAAAGTAGTCACAGCGCTTCACCTTTTCCACATTTTGTTATGTTGCAGCCTTATTCCATAATAGAATAAATTCATTTTTTCCCTCAAAATTCTACACACATGTGAGAGTGCAACGTCAGGGCGTATAGGATCGGTACCACTTACCGGACGCCGCCTGCTCTCACTCGCAGGTGCTGGAACACTCGAGAGTCCTGGAAGCACTTCTGGACGACCCGGGCAAGAACACCTAAGAGGAAGAAGATCCGTTGAATATCGTCTCCTAAACCGTGGATAGCAACCCCTATGTAGCCGAGGAAAAAAGCGCCTTCGGGCTAGGTGGGGGTCATCACCGGCGTCCGCCTCAGAGCCCGAATTTCACCTATTGGCACTTTCGCACCAGGTGGAAATTCCGCCTTGCACAGCCGTGCAAGGCTCACCGTTGCCCTGAAGGAAGGGAGATAGAAAGGACACGACCAAACACTCAGACTATGGTTACTCACCGTCTCACACTCCGGTACTCCGATCTTCTCCCGTACAGGTCCCTGTAAGGAGGCAAGAGAAAAAGAACCGCCGTGCAGGGCCTAACTAGACCTAGTGTCTCACCTTATCCTAACTACAACTGCAGAGCCCTCAAACTAGCTCTGTGAGTGTGGTGCAACCAAACTAGGCACAAACTTCATAACAGTAACTTGCCCTGCACGGTAACCACACACATCGGAATACCACATACCACGGTGCTGTCCTTATAAATACCTACCGCCGGATGCAGGGGGTGGGCGCCGCACAGCCTACTCACCTCCTATGCTCTTCCCGGTAGGGGCCACTGTCCTTCCCTAAGGGTGGTTTGGACCTGGTATCCAGTACCACCTTAGTCACCTTGATGGAAGTACTTCTGGGCCTAGCGCCCCCTGACTGCGCCCAGGCCGGAGGCCTGACTTCACCCACGGGCCTAGTGCCCGCCTAACTTGCCACCCGTTGGGTGACCTGGGCCTTGTGCCCAGGGTCACCTTATACGTATCCCTGTCAGCCAAATTGCACTAGGGCCTAATGCCCCCTCATATTACCACAGGCCTAGTGCCTGAATGTGCCCCCGGGCCTAGTGCCCGCCTAACTGGTGCCCGTTGAATGAGGGTGATTCGGGCCTAATGCCCGAACCCCCGGAGGATAGTGGTCTGGGCCTGCGGGCCACGGGCCGAGTGGAACCCCGACTGCGCGTGGCCTCGGCCCAGACACACTGTCCAAATTGCCCCACGAGCCGGGAGGGCCCGACTGAATAGCCACAGGCCGGGAGGGCCTGAATGTGCCCACGGGCCTAGTGCCCGAACACCTGGTGGTCTAGGGAGGATCTATAAGTATGTAAAGTAGGCCCAGGGCCTCTTACCAGGACCGGTGGGAGAGGCTGTGGAGGGGAGCTTCGTTAGCTCTTTTGCTTCCCGCTCCAAACAGCACTCTCCGCTGGGCCGCCGCCGCCTCCGTCCGGTCTTCTGGGGATGTCTTCCGCCTCTTCTGGCACCGCCGTCGCCGCCGCCGTCCGCGCTGGCCTCCTGGCTTCTTCTTCCTCAGGAGCTCTTCTCCGCTCCGTGCCCGGCTCACTACTGAGCTCCGCCGCCGCCCAGCGCCTGATATAAGGCGCTGGGGGGAGGCGGAGCCATGACGGGGCGGTCTCCCATTGGTCCGCCGCGGCGACTCCTCATTGGACGCCGGGCCGCGAGCAGCGATTGGCTCGCGTCCGGCGCCCTTTTCAAATCCGCCGCCGCTGATTGGAGGAACTTGGATCCTCTCGGATCCTCGTTCCTCCGGACTCCGGCGCTCTGCCGCCCGCCGCCTGACATTTCCCCCCCCGTTTGTCCTTTGTAGTCCCGACAAAGGTAGACTGAGACCAAATATACTCCGGGTCCGCATACCGGGGACCAGGCACACCGCGGTTGGAGCGCTGAGATCGCCGAGGCAAAGGAGATAACCCAGACCGGGGGGCCCCAGCCTCCAGGAGACTATGGTCATGAGACGGAACCACTGGGGTCCACCAATCTTCCTCCAGGTCAGTCCCTCTGGGCAAAGATGCTAATACCGTCTCCTCCCCAGGCAACGAAGCCGTGTTCACACCGGGGGCACCTCCAACCTCCACTTCTTCTGGAAACCTACAAGGACGCAGCATATCCCGATGAAGGGTTCTTAACCGACCAGACCCATCTGTTGCTTCCACCTGATACACCGGGCCCTCCTCGGTGAGGCGCCTCCGAACAATATAAGGTCGCACCTCCCACTTCTCTGCTAACTTGCCGCCCGGCCGCGTCATGCGGACCAGCACCCGCTGTCCCACGTCGAAAGGCTCTGCTCCTCGAGTCCGATGGGGCGTATGAGTGTGGTCGGCTATTCTCTTCCGAGTCACTTCGTGAGCCACTTTTAACCGCTGCTGGTGTTCGGCGACGCAATCGGTGGACAGCAACCCTCCTTCCTCCCGAAACTCGGTCAAGTGCAAATCCTGTGCTTCTCGCCCAGGACGACCAAACATCAAAAAGAAGGGGGAGTATCCAGTGGTGCTGTGAACCCGGTTGTTACAAGCCCACACCAACTCGGCTACGTGCTCGGGCCACCTCCGTCTTTTGGCGTCTTCCAAGACCCGCAACATCTGGAGCAAAGTCCGATTGAACCGTTCGCAGGCACCATTTCCCTGAGGATGGTACGGCGTGGTACGGGACTTCTGCATCCCGTAAAGTCGACAAAGCCGTTCCATCAGTTTTCCCTGGAAGCACGCCCCTTGGTCGGAGTGAATCCTCTCAGGGCACCCAAACTGCCGGACAAAATGCTCAACAATGGCTTTGGTTGCAGACTCCGCGGTCTGATCCCGGGTGGGGACCACCACCGTGAACTTAGTGAAATGATCAGTCATGACCAGGGCGTACTGATGGCCACTAACGGACTCCCCAATCAGAACGTAATCGATCATTAACAACTCCAGGGGACGACTTGTCTGAATGGTATGTACCGGCGCATGTTGTTCGTTTGGTTTGACCACGCCGCACCTCCGACATTCCCTGCACACCTTCTCCACCAATGTCCATAGCGGAGGGGCGAAGAACTGGCGCTGTATCCACTGAAAGGTCTTGTCCACCCCTAAATGGGCTCCGCTATCATGCGCCTCCGTCACTAGTGCCTGGAGGGACGCTTCCGGCACCACCACCTGTTCCACCCTCCTGAGTTCGTGCCGGAGATATACTTGTCGACGCAGCGTTCCACCGCGGACAAGTAATCGATCCCAACTCCGCAGGACCTTCCGGCTGTAGGGAGTCAGTTGACTCCTCTCCCACCGGCTAGGCCAGTGTCCGTTCTGCTTCCATCGCCGAATGACATCCAGCCCTGGGTCACTCTGCTGTAGAGAAGCCCACTCTAGCTCAGTATTCCGGAGCAGGGCAGCGCATTCCAGGACTCTGGAGCCTTCCAGTGCACCGGGACACTCAATCCGGGTCTAGTCGGGGACCTCCGTATCCTCGTCCTCACTGTCCCTCGAATTCGAGGACATTGACACAGGGTGTCGTGACAGCGCATCTGCATTCCCGTTACTCTTCCCCGGGCGATAGCGTATTTTATAGTGGAATTTCGCCAATCGGGCTACCCAACGCTGCTCCAGGGCGCCCAGTTTCGCAGTCCCCAGATAGGCCAGGGGGTTGTTATCCGTGTATATTTCCACATGGGTAGCGGTCAGGTACTCGGCGAACTTCTCAGTCACGGCCCAGACTGCAGCCAACAACTCCAACTTGAAGGAACTGTAATTGTCCGGGTTCCGCTCCGTGTCCCTCAAACTCCGACTCCCATAGGCTATTACTCGTTCTCGGCCATCCTGTATTTGGGAGAGAACCGCTCCCAACCCCTGTAGGCTGCCATCGGTATAGAGCAGGAATGGCTTGTCAAAATCTGCATAGCCCAGAACCGGAGCCTCCGTGAGCATTTCCTTCAGGCGGCGAAATGCCTTCTCCTGTGCCTCACCCCAAGCCACCACCTGTGTTTTCTTAGTCGTGGGTAGCCCTCTCAGCAGGGCATGCAGAGGTTCCGCGATCTTTGCGAAGTCCTTAATAAACCGCCGATAGTACCCAACCAACCCCAGAAACGCGCGCAGTTCGGTGGTAGTAGTGGGTGTCCCCCAGTCCTGGACTGCCGAAATCTTGCCCGGCGTCGGGCGGACCCCTTCTCGGGACACCACATGTCCCAGGTACTCCAAGCTTGGTTGCAGAAGATGACACTTGCGGGGTTTGAGCTTGAGCCCATATTTCTCCAGGCGCTGCAACACCACATCCAGGCGTGCCAAATGTTCGTCCAGAGTGGGGGCGAATACTATGATATCGTCCAGGTATATCAATAGTGCTTCGAAGTTCAAATCTCCCAAACACCTCTCCATCATCCGTTGGAATGTAGCCGGGGCATTGGTGAGCCCGAAGGGCATGCGCAGGAATTCAAACAGCCCCATAGGAGTTGTGAAGGCGGTTTTCTCCTGATCCGACGGGCTAACCGCCACCTGCCAATACCCACTGGCCAAGTCCAGCGTGGAGAAATACCGGGCATTCCCCAGGGCCGCCAAAGATTCCTCGATCCTGGGCAACGGGTAAGCATCTCTCACGGTACTGCTATTTAACTGCCGATAGTCCACGCAGAACCGAATGGAACCATCCTTCTTCCGCACCAACACGATGGGCGCAGCCCATGGACTTTTGCTCTCCCGAATGACCTGATTATCCAGCATCTGCCGCAACATTTTCTTGACCTCTTGGTAGAGTTTGGGAGGAATGGGGCGATATCTCTCACGGATAGGAGGGCTCTCTCCAGTGCGTATTTCATGCGTCACATCTTCCGTATATCCGAAGTCTTCTTCATAGCGGGAGAACGCCTTCCGTCGTTCCCACAACATCCGCTCCAACTTCAGCACCATACTGGGACTACATTCATCCAAGCAAACATCCATCTGCTCCCTGATAGTCCGACCGCACCAATCTGCGCTGGGTTCTTCTTCCTTATCCAGGCTCACTGCCATAGACCAGGACCCTGGTTCGTCCGCATGCAGCAAGACCTGCCGCCCCCCGGACACTCCGTCCCTGGTTGGCAATTGTTGCTCCCGCCGGGATTTTCCTCCTTTCATCCAGAAGATTACACAGCCGCACCAACACCCGGCCGTCCCTCACTATGGCCAGGGTTCGGGCCAGGATGACTCCCGAATCCATTCCAAAGTATCCATTGGGTTCCACCATGACCTCTAACCCCTCCAGATGTTGGTGAGTCCGCACCTCAAGGGGGAGGACCATCTCCTGGCGGGGAGGTAACTCAATCTGTTGCCGACCACCGGTCCGAATCGCGCCCAGGGACTCCTCTCGACGTTCAGCTTCACAGATTCTCCCTACCTGCTGAAAGGCTTGTTGTACCGGCCGCTGAATACCCATCTCCTTCCAGTATTGCGGACCCTTCTCCCGAAACAAAAGCTGGTTGAGATCCTGGAGAACGTTCATGCCCACAATCACGGGCCCGTGACTCAAGCCTACGCTCCCCACAACCAGTATCCCCTTTCTTCCCAACGTCTGTCCGCAGATCGAAATCTCCATCCACACAACTCCGACCACTGGAATAGGAAGGTTGTTGGCCGCCGTGAGAGTGACCCAGCTTTCCAACACGGAATCCTTCAAATGGGAATAATGTTCCAGGAAACAAACCTCAGACATGGTAGTGACCTGCGAGCCAGTATCCAGCAGGCATTTCTGCTCCTTGCCCCCAAGACATCCAATCACCACGGGACACTCCCCTACTATGTCGGCGGAATCCACTATTGCGGTTTCTCTCCCGACCACCTCCCCCGCGGGTGGTCCCGCTACCGCGAGGGACTCTAGTTTAACGGAGGGTCTTGCCTGGGTTCGTTACATTCCCGGGCAATGTGTCCAAACCGATTGCAGCGGTAACAACGGGGACCCCTACCTTCCCTGGGGCGGACACCTCCTGCATTGGACCGTGATTCCTTGGGCCGCCGATGCGGTGCCCTATCCTCTGACCCCTCCGAACCTCTCTGCCTGTGCACCTCATCCCGCAACTGGGAGATTTCGGCCTTCATTTCCAGAGTGACCTTGGCGAATGCCGCCTTCAGATCCTGGACACAGACTTCCATGGGACTGGGTTCTTGGCTGGTCCCTGCGGCCACCGGTGCCGACCATTGTGGGGCCATGGCGTACGGACCGAAGTTAGCATTACGGTCTCTGGCGACTGCCTCCACTTGGACCTGACGAAAGGTCATTGTCTTATCACTGGCGATTTTATCCAACAGGATTTGTCGGATGGGAATACTCCGGAGGCCCAGTGCGAACTGATCCCTTAACATTAGGCTGGGGTTGACCAAGGACCCCAGACCTTCCGGATCACGCCGCGTAATTTCGCTCAGCATGTCCTGTAGCGCGTTAGCAAATTGGGGTATGGTTTCGTCCTCCCTCTGGAACCGATTGAACAGTTGCTGACGCAAAGTTCCTGCCGCCGCAGTGTTCCCATAGTTACCCTCGAGGATCGAGAGTACCTCATCTAACGTCTTACGTTCCTCTTCCGGAACAAGGATCACTGATCGCCAAGCATCGCCATCCAGCGTATTCAATGCCAAGTGTAGCTGCATTTCTGGAGGTACCCCATACAGCTGGATGATTCCCTCCAGTCTCTTCTTCCAGTCTGCCAACGGCATGTTCTGCCCATCATACCGAGGGGTATGCGTCAAGGCTGGTCCAAAATTGAACTTCCTCTCTACTCCCGGAGGGGCGTCGGTTCCCACTCCCGGAGGAGCGACGTTCTCTGCGTTCGACATCCTGCCGACTACGCCAAATGTGAGAGTGCAACGTCAGGGCGTATAGGATCGGTACCACTTACCGGACGCCGCCTGCTCTCACTCGCAGGTGCTGGAACACTCGAGAGTCCTGGAAGCACTTCTGGACGACCCGGGCAAGAACACCTAAGAGGAAGAAGATCCGTTGAATATCGTCTCCTAAACCGTGGATAGCAACCCCTATGTAGCCGAGGAAAAAAGCGCCTTCGGGCTAGGTGGGGGTCATCACCGGCGTCCGCCTCAGAGCCCGAATTTCACCTATCGGCACTTTCGCACCAGGTGGAAATTCCGCCTTGCACAGCCGTGCAAGGCTCACCGTTGCCCTGAAGGAAGGGAGATAGAAAGGACACGACCAAACACTCAGACTATGGTTACTCACCGTCTCACACTCCGGTACTCCGATCTTCTCCCGTACAGGTCCCTGTAAGGAGGCAAGAGAAAAAGAACCGCCGTGCAGGGCCTAACTAGACCTAGTGTCTCACCTTATCCTAACTACAACTGCAGAGCCCTCAAACTAGCTCTGTGAGTGTGGTGCAACCAAACTAGGCACAAACTTCATAACAGTAACTTGCCCTGCACGGTAACCACACACATCGGAATACCACATACCACGGTGCTGTCCTTATAAATACCTACCGCCGGATGCAGGGGGTGGGCGCCGCACAGCCTACTCACCTCCTATGCTCTTCCCGGTAGGGGCCACTGTCCTTCCCTAAGGGTGGTTTGGACCTGGTATCCAGTACCACCTTAGTCACCTTGATGGAAGTACTTCTGGGCCTAGCGCCCCCTGACTGCGCCCAGGCCGGAGGCCTGACTTCACCCACGGGCCTAGTGCCCGCCTAACTTGCCACCCGTTGGGTGACCTGGGCCTTGTGCCCAGGGTCACCTTATACGTATCCCTGTCGGCCAAATTGCACTAGGGCCTAATGCCCCCTCATATTCCCACAGGCCTAGTGCCTGAATGTGCCCCCGGGCCTAGTGCCCGCCTAACTGGTGCCCGTTGAATGAGGGTGATTCGGGCCTAATGCCCGAACCCCCGGAGGATAGTGGTCTGGGCCTGCGGGCCACGGGCCGAGTGGAACCCCGACTGCGCGTGGCCTCGGCCCAGACACACTGTCCAAATTGCCCCACGAGCCGGGAGGGCCCGACTGAATAGCCACAGGCCGGGAGGGCCTGAATGTGCCCACGGGCCTAGTGCCCGAACACCTGGTGGTCTAGGGAGGATCTATAAGTATGTAAAGTAGGCCCAGGGCCTCTTACCAGGACCGGTGGGAGAGGCTGTGGAGGGGAGCTTCGTTAGCTCTTTTGCTTCCCGCTCCAAACAGCACTCTCCGCCGATCGTCCGTCTCCGCTGGGCCGCCGCCGCCTCCGTCCGGTCTTCTGGGGATGTCTTCCGCCTCTTCTGGCACCGCCGTCGCCGCCGCCGTCCGCGCTGGCCTCCTGGCTTCTTCTTCCTCAGGAGCTCTTCTCCGCTCCGTGCCCGGCTCACTACTGAGCTCCGCCGCCGCCCAGCGCTTGATATAAGGCGCTGGGGGGAGGCGGAGCCATGACGGGGCGGACTCCCATTGGTCCGCCGCGGCGACTCCTCATTGGGCGCCGGGCCGCGAGCAGCGATTGGCTCGCGTCCGGCGCCCTTTTCAAATCCGCCGCCGCTGATTGGAGGAACTTGGATCCTCTCGGATCCTCGTTCCTCCGGACTCCGGCGCTCTGCCGCCCGCCGCCTGACACACAATGGGGATAATTCTGAGTTGATCACAGCAGGAACTTTGTTAGCAGTTGGGCAAAACCATGTGCACTGCAGGGGAGGCAGATATAACATGTGCAGAGAGAGTTAGATTTGGGTGTGGTGTGTTCAATCTGCAATCTAAATTGCAGTGTAAAAATAAAGCAGCCAGTATTTACCCTGCACAGAAACAAAATAACCCACCCAAATCTAACTCTCTCTGCACATGCTATATCTGCCTCCCCTGCAGTGCACATGGTTTTGCCCAACTGCTAACAAAGTTCCTGCTGCGATCAACTCAGAATTACACCCAATACCCCATAATGACAACGTTAAAAAAGTTTTGCAAATGTATTAAAAATAAAAAACTAAGAAATCACATGTACATAAGTATTCACAGCCTTTGCTCAATACTTTGTTGATGCACCTTTGGCAGCAATTACAGCCTCAAGTCTTTTTTAATATGATGCCACAAGCTTGGCACACCTATCTTTGGGCAGTTTCGCCCATTCCTCTTTGCAGCACCTCTCAAGCTCCATCAGGTTGGATGGGAAGCGCCGGTACACAGACATTTTCAGATCTCTCCAGAGACGTTCAAGCGGATTCAAGTCTGGGCTCTGGCTGGGCCACTCAAGGACATTCACAGAGTTGTTCTGAAACCACTTCTTTGATATCTACGCTGTGAGCTTAGGGTCATTGTCCTGCTGAAAGATGAACCGTCTCCCCAGTCTGAGGTCAAGAGTGCTCTGGAGCAGGTTTTCATCTAGGATGTTTCTGTACATTGCTGCATTAATCTTTCCCTCTATCCTGACTAGTCTCCCAGTTCCTGACGCTGAAAAACATCCCCACAGCATGATGCTGCCACCACCATGCTTCACTGTAGGGATGGTATTGGCCTGGTGATGAGCCGTGCCTGGTTTCCTCCAAACATGACGCCTGTCATTCATGCCAGATAGTTCAATCTTTGTCTCATCAGACCAGAGAATTTTGTTTCTCATGGTCTGAGAGTCCTCCAGGTACATTTTGGCAAACTCTGCCATGGGCTGCCATGTGCTTTTTACTAAGGAGTGGCTTCCATCTGGCCATGCTACCATACAGGCCTAATTGGTGGATTGCTGCAGAGATGGCTGTCCTTCTGGAAGGGCCTCCTCTCTCCACAGAGGAATGCCTAGCTCTGACAGAGTGACCATCGGGTTCTTTGTCACCTCCCTGACTAGGGCCCTTATTCCCCGATCGCTCAGTTTAGACGTCCGGCCAGCTCTAGGAAGAGTCCTGGTGGTTCCAAACTTCTTCCATTTACGGATGATGGATTCCACTGTGCTCATTGGGACCTTCAAAGCAGCAGATATTTTTCTGTAACCTTCCCCAGATTTGTGCCTCGAGACAGTTCTGTCTCGGAGGTCTACAGACAATTCCTTTGACTTCATGCTTGGTTTGTGCTCAGACATGCACTATCAAGTGTGGGACCTTATAAAGACAGGTGTGTGTCTTTCCAAATCATGTCCAATCAACTGAATTTACCACAGGTGGACTTCAATTAAGCTGTAGGAACATCTCAAGGATGATCAGTGGAAACAGGATGCATCGGAGCTCAATTTTGAGCTTCATGGCAAAGGCAGTGAATACTTATGTACATGTGATTTCTTAGTTTGTTTTTTTTAAATGTAAAAAATAAGCAAAAATCTAAAAAAAAAATGTTTCACGTTGTCATTATGAGGAATCGTGTGTAGAGTTTTGAGGGGGAAAAAAAAAGAATTTATTCCATTATGGAATAAGGCTGTAACATCACAACATGTGGAAAAAGGTAAGCGCTGTGAATACTTTCCGGATATATATATAAAATTAGTTGAATTTGACTCCCCCTAAAATCCATAACATGGTACCCAATTAATCAGTAGAACATCAAGAATGGGAAGCAGTGCCAGACTAGACAGCCTGTGTTCTCTCACTCTATAAAAGAAACATCTGCGATTTGGAGCCACCAGCCAATATTACCCTGTGCTACAAAAAACATACATTTTCCATATATGGACGGAACGGACTTTACTGGGTTCCCTATCACCACATAATGACACCCGCATAAGTGATAAAAAGAGGGGAGTCCCTTCTTTCAAGTTATGCAACCTCTATTAGGAATATCACCCTGCACTCGGGAAATATTATGTTTTCCATAGATAGGGGAGGACACTAAATGTGACCCATCTCCCCCATATTGGCCCAAATACACATGAACTGCCAGGGTAGTTTGTGTCTCAAGTTCACCAGACAATGACACAAACAGTACACAAAAAATATTTTTTTTCACAGACTGGGGTACCAAAATGTCCGTGATCTTGTGTCAAATAAAACCAGAGTCTCCTCTTTTAATAGGGTAGGTTTTTCTAGTGTTGAAAATTGTATGCCTTTTTGGGCTACTGTACCAGATTATTCCTGCACATTGTAAATGTATTTAGTTTAAGATGGCAAAAACTAGTCAAAGCTGAATAAAAAAAATATGAGCAATGTTGATGAATGTGACGAATGCAAAACTGGAAAAATTGTCTCAGCACGGATGAATTTTAATTATTAAAATGCAAGAAGTCTCAGTATATAGAGGTAATAAGGAACTCTAATTCATAAACAGCTGGTTCATTTCTTGGAGAAATCAACCTCAAATTAACATGAAAATACCACAAGCATATCACATAGGTCTGTAGTCTGTGGTTTCAATGCACTTGCAACAAAATAATATCATAGTCACTGTTACATCAACTAAAATGTTCTCCATCAGACTTCCAGCAAAGCTCTCCACACTCTTAACTCAGCCTCAGCAGCAGCCAGACTGGTTTCTCAAGGCGTAAGCATCCAGAGTTAGTATGCCGTAAAATGTGTTTAACAGCTTTGACTGCCTGGTCAGTTCCAAAGTGTCCAAAGTGTCAGTAATTGTATAAAGTGTGTTCTTCCTGTACAGTATATCTCCTCCTAAGCTACTGACACTTTGAAGCTGGTCACAGACTTCACTAAAGCATATTCTCCAGTGAAAATTGTACTCATATGTAGGCATTCCTCCTGGTTGTTTCTAATTAGGAGACTCATTAACAACTTACCTGGATAATATTTTTTGGAAAAAGCGCTCAGAAATTGTCTTTTTTTATTGATTGGATTAGGTTAAGAACATCTATTTAAAACTTATCCAAAACATTTTTTTTTTAAATTACACTTTAAAAATATTCATTTTTAGAACATTGGTAGCCAAAATAACAGTTTATTGAAGATTGGGCCATTGCGACATCATGGCCTTGTTATTACCTGGCAACTGCTTCTCTGTGCAGCTATTGGGTTTACAATGGGAGGCTAGATGCGTCATCGCTTGGAAAGTGATAAAATGGAGAGTGAAAAAGCACCAGCCAATCAGCTCTTAACTGCCATTTTTCAAACACAGCCTGTAACATTGCAGCTAGGACCTGATTGGCTGGTGCTTTTTCACTGTCCATTTTATCACTTTCCAAGCGATGACGCATCTAGCTTGGTCTGCTTAATTTACATTTCCCAAATTCCTCTCTGCAGCCAGCAGGAGGGGGATGCTGCCTGGCGGTCCAATAAACAGTGATTGGCAAGACAGAAGGCACATGGGTAGGCTACGAGTATATAGAAGATCCGGGAGGTCCCTCTAAGATTGACGGCTGCTGTAAGATTTTCTTCCAGCGGCTGCCCAGTGGGTGCTTCTGACTGGTCGCATCAGATGCAACCATGTCAGGGAAAAGTCAGCCTGGCATGGTCATTGCTGGCAATCTTCACAGGTCTTAGAGAAATATGATAAACAGAGAAAGCTCAATTATGGTAAATAGAGAGATATCCATTAGTTTCTTTCAAGAAATTATTCCATCATTTTCTCAATACTTATGTCTATTCTTAAATCTTCAGACTAACCTAAAGAAATCAGAATATTAGTTGCTTCCCACCTTATGAATTCCATATAGAGTGACACTATATTAAAACAATGGTTATGGATCAAAGGGTCGACAGATCGACATCAAATGGTCGACATGGTCAAAAGGCCGGCAGGGTTGACAAGTCGACACAAAAATGGGCTACACATAAAAAGGTCAACATGCATTTTTTGATGTTTTTTTTTGTGTCAAATTTTCCGTTGCATCACGTGGACCCCCAATTAGTGCACAGCTTTCCTTCGCGTGGTTCGCTTCACTCGGCAAAGGTTACCATTGTCAATTGTAGTCCACATGGATGGCAAAGTATGAAAAAGTCCTAAAAATATTTTTTTAAAATTACAAAAAAACTCATGCCGACCACATCCGGTGTAGACCATTGTCATGTCGACCATTTGAACCTGACAACCTTTTGACCATGTCAGCCAAATGCATGTCGACCAATTACTTTTTGACCTTTTAACTGTCGACCAGATGGGTGGTCTTCTGTATGCCGAATGTCGGGATCCCGGCACACAGTATACCGGCGCCGGAATCCCGACACCCGGCATACCGACAACTATTCTCCCTCATGAGGGTCCACGACCCCCCTGGAGGGAGAATAAAATAGTGTGGCGCATGTAGCGCGCCACCGTGCCCGCAGCGTGGCGAGTGCAGCGAGCCCGCAAGGGGCTCCTTTGCGCTCGCCACGCTGTCGGTATGCCGGCGGTCGGGCTCCCGGCGCCAGTATGCTGGTCGCCGGGAGCCCGAGCGCCGGCATACCGTACTACACCCATCCAGATACCTAAAACAATCCAATTATTACATAAATCTCCACATTTCTTAACACTCTCCTGACTCAAGGACGGATTTTTGAAAGACAACATTTTTTGTACATGTTTTGGGGTGATCCGAAAGTCACTGATGTATGAAAGTGTGAGCTGTTAGCAAACTCCTGGAATTGTGCTGTTTTAAAAAAACACCCATATTACAAGCTGATGTTCTGACTTTATAAATGTGAAAAGGGTATGAGATCTGAGCACTTTAAAAGGTAGGGGCTACCTTTAATAGCAGGGTCTATCCCAAGTGACCCCCAAATACTGAGTATAGTGTGCAGGTGGTGTTAAGAGATGGCGCTCCCTATAGTGTCACACAGAGGTGTGCAACAAGGAAAGGGTTGTATTCATGTGACCGCCGGTCAGCTGACCGACAGTCACATGACCTCCTCCACCAGCCCGATGGGTCACTGTCCCGATGGTCGGCATGGGACCAACAGGGACTATTTCCACGACACCCATAGAGTGGGAATAGAACCCGTGGTGACCGCAGGTCGCCACCGAGCCCGCAAGCTAAATGCTCATGTGCATTGTACGCAGCGCGCATGCGCTTAGTTATTTAACTAAAAACTTAGCCGTTTTGCTTTTGATCCTGCGGCGCTTTTCAGTCGCACTACTGATCGTTGAGTGATTGACAGGAAAGGGGCGTTTCTGGGTGGTAACTGAGCGTTTTCCGGGAGTGCGCTAAAAAACACAGGCGTGTCAGGGAAAAACGCGGGAGTGTCTGGAGAAACAGGGGAGTGGCTGGCCGAACGCAGGGCGTGTTTGTGACGTCAAACCAGGAACTAAACGGTTCGCAATCTAGGAGTAGGTCTGGAGCTACTCAGAAACTGCAAGAAAATATTTAGTAGCAATTCTGCTACTCTTTCATTTCGCTATTCTGCTAAGCTAAGATATACTCCCAGAGGGCGCGGCCTAGCGTTTGCAATGCTGCTAAAAGCAGCTAGCGAGCGAACAACTCGGAATGACCACCAATATCATTGCTCTAAAGTAGTTACCAAACAGCAAAGAAAAAAAAACGAAACCATGTGTAAATAAGCAACAGCAGACATTGATGCCCCCTACACAAGTGCACATGCCCCCAGCACATGCCTATTCTCAGTGCCCAGTCTGTACCTCCCTCCTGGGGGCCCTGGGTCACTGATAACTGGCACTCTGTGCTCATGTAAAGCCCTGATCAATCAGCCTTTTTGTCGAGCAGCTTCCCACAATCTACCCAATCACAAAATAACAGCATTCCGTACCTGCGTAGTATAGTGCGGAATACTTTGGGACACACAGTTAAGTATTGACCAGGTAACAATCCTGGTCGGATACAGTGCGGGTTACAGTACTAGTTGGATACAAAGCAGGTTACAGTGTGGGTCAGATACAGTGCAGGTGGATACAGGGCAGGTCGGATACAGTGTAGGTGGATTTCACTGTGGGTTGTATATAGTGCAGATCGCATACAGTGCGGGTCGGATACAGCGTGGGTTGGATACAGTGTGGATTGGATACAGTGCAGGTTACAGTGCGGGTTGGATACAGTGCAGGTTGGAGTGCAGGTTGGATATAGTGCGAGATACAGTGCAGGTTGGAGTGCGGGTTGGATATAGTGCGCGTTGGCTACAGTGCAAGGTCGAATACAGTGCGAGATACAGTGCAGGTCGGATAGAGTGTGGGATACAGTTTGGGTCGGATACAGTGCAGATCAGAGTGCAGGTTGGATACTATGAGGGTTGGATAAAGTGTAAGCTACAGTGCAGGTTGCATACAGTGCATGTCGCATACAGTGAGGGTTGGCTACAGTGCAAGGTCAGATACAGTGTGAGATACAGTGCAGGTCAGATACAGTACAGGTCGCATACACTGTGAGTTGTATATATTGTGGGTCAGATACAGCATGGGCCGGATAAAGTGCAGGTTACAGTGTGGGTCAAATACAGTGTGGGTTGGATACAGCTCAGGTCGGATGCAGTGTGGGTTGAATACAGCACAGGTCAAATACAGTGTGCGTTGGATACAGTGCGGGTCAAATATAATGCGTGTCGGATACAGTGTGGGTCAGATACAGCGCGGGTTTCAGTGCAGGTTAAATACTATGTGGGTCAGATACAGCACAGGTTACAGTGCAGGTCAGATACAGTGCAGGTTAGCTACACCAATAGTGCACTTACTGTGACAGAGGGTCCTCCGTGCGGGGTTGTCAGCTGTGTCTTCAGTGTGGTGGTGCCAGCAGTGTTGGCAGTGCAGGGGTGCCAACGGTGTCCTTAGATCGGTAGTGTCGGCAGTGCAGAGGTGTCAGCTGTGTCCTCAGTGTGGTAGTGTCAGCACTGCAGTTGTGCCGTCAGTGCAGGGGTGCCAGCGGTGTCCTCAGTGTGGTGGTGCCAGCATTGTTGGCGGTGCAGGGGGGCCAGTGGTTTCCTCAGTGCGGTGGTGCCGACAGTGTCGCCAGTGCAAGGGTGCCAGCGGTGTATTCAGTGCAGTGGTGCCGGTAGTGTCGGCAGTGCAGGGGTACCAGCGGTGTCCTCAGTGTGGTGGTGCCAGCAGTGTCAGCAGTGCAGGGGTGCCGGCAGTGTTGGTAATGTGGGAGTGCCGGAGGTGTCCTCGGTGCAGGAGTGCTAGCAGTGTCATCAGTGTAGGGGTGCCGGCAGTGTCGATAGTGTGTGGGTGTGGGCGGCAGTGTCGGCAGTGCGGGCGGCGCTGTTCGGCAATGTGGGCCACGGCGCACGTGGTGGGGGCATCCATCTTGCCCCATTATACTCAATGGGGACACGCTGATCGACTGAGAGCCGTGACAGACGGCTCTCTCAGCCAATCAGTGGTCAGCCCCTTGAATACAATGGGACTGACGCCCGTGGCAAAACCTCAGGATCCAACAGCGGGATCCTGGAGTTTTGCCTCGACTGGGGATCTGAAGCAGGCAGGAAGATCCGAGCAGTGGCTTGAAGCACCCAGGAACCCCTAGGTTCCCTCTGAGAACCAAACCTGCTCATCTCTACTCTTAGTATCTCTGCATGCGTGTATAAAGCATAAACCTTGCATCAACATAAACCTCTGCATTAGAAGCTGCAGAGTAACATGTATAAGGGGCTCTACTGTGGCATAACCTGTATAAGTGGCTCTATTGTGGTGTAACATGTATAAGGGGCTCTACTGTAGCATAACCTGTATAAGTGGCTCTACTGTGCTGTAACATAGTAACATATATAAGCAGCTCTACTGTGCTGTACAATATAGAAGCGGCTCTAGGGGTGAGGGAGAGATGGGAGAGAGAGAGAGAGGGGGCAGGTTATCCTGCTTTCCCAATGTGCGCTGAAGATACTACTGTCTTTTTAAGTTGATCCTCATCCTTAAGGAGAGGCTGTTTATAGTCTACATAGTGTTAGCTGGATAATGTAAAAATGAAATTTGAGCACTATATTTTATATATGTTTAAGATTCATGGCACCTTTAAAAAATAATGGTAGTTAGTAAAAATATTTTTATATCATTAAACAGTGTTTTTGGTGGAGGTGTTATCCGTTGTGGTAGCCCAACAGATGTTACAGTCAGCGGTGAAGTTAGACCCTATCTTTCCCTACCTTCTGGAGTTGTTGGAAGAACAGGTCTGCTCCTACGACTAGACCAAGCAAAGTCCCAGACAAGTGTTCATGGCAGGGTGCTCTCCCCGTCCAGCTTCAGTGCAGCTGCACTAATTACCGTGGCTCCAGCTTTATAATGCTGTGTTATATATAAACGATAGGTACATACACCTTGTATGGAGCAGGTATGCAGAGTTGATCAGGGAGAGATGCTGTATACTGCCCAGTATTATATGATGCAGGCAGATCATGGTGTGTCCGATGCTGGGGAGCAATAAAGAAACCTTTGAGCGGCCGGAGTGATCCAAGCATCCTCGGATGATGGAATTACCTGGCATGCTGGAGGAAGAGGCCGGGCATGGTCCACGCTACGGTCAGATGGAATGCTATTGGTGGTGGAGGCCGGACAGAAGCTGCGCTTTTCTCAGTTGGGTATCCTTGCCATAATGAGAGGAAGAGCAGGAAGGGCACAACACGTTGCTAATCCAGAGTGTAGGTTCAAAGTAAGACCAAAGCAGCCATGCAGAGTTCTCAGCGTCCCCTCGTTCCTGCGCCCGGGGCACTTGACCACTTAGCCCCCTTCCCCGACACACCCCAGTTCTAACCATGATAAGGGGCTCTACTGTGTGGTTTAATGTGCATAAGGGGCTCTACTGTGTGGCGTAAAGTGTATAAGGGGCACTACTAATATCGGACACTGCTGTGTGGTGTAATGTGAATAACAGACAATATTGTGCAGTATAATGTTAATAAACGAACAATACTGTGTGGTGTAATCTGAATTGGTACTATTCTGTGGCCACACCCATTCCCCATATAGACACATATTTTTGGTGCGCGCTTTCGGTGCACACTGTCCCTATGTTAAACATGAGAGGCTCCCACAGTAGACTTTCTCCCTGAGCGCCACAAGGTCTAAAACCAGCCCTGTCACCAATTTACATACCTTTGTTCCAGGCACCATGGCACCTAGCTACACCTCTGCTGTAAGCAGAGTTATTTTGTACAAGTTAAGGAAGTTCAATGAATAACAATACTTGTAATCCTTATACCCATACCTTGGGGGATCATGCTCACTGCTATGTCTAGTCTACATGACACAATTGCACTCTGGTTAATGTACTCTGCTAAACATCTGCAAATAAGACTTTGTACACGAGTTAAAAGGAATTACCTTTGTAATCAGCAATAATTCCTCTCTGGAGACTTATAGCTCTTGTCTGCCATGGACTAAACCTAGTGATGGATGTGAAATGCAGAAAGCCACTGCTGCTGACATACACCTTGCTGATGGATTGTACAATGACTGCACACACACTGACTGTGGTCTGAGGAGTGTGAGAGTGGGTCTGAGAAGGAGGTGAGGGGAGACGAAGCAGGCAGAGAAGGAGCTTAAATGGGAAAGGCAGATCAGCCCAGGGCTGATACCTGCAGCTAATTTAATAAGGTGGTTGCCTAGGGGAGGGATTGGCCCATGACAAAATGGCGGGCAGCAGCCCACTGTGAAAACTCCCAGTGAGGGCTATGGCCAATCCACCTATGCATATACTGTATATGACTCTTAAGCAAAGTTTTCTCTCACTAAACTCTGGCATTGTATCAGTAACATAGTAACAGCTATACTGTTCAGCAAGACCATATATTATAATACTGATAATTTTGAAGAATTACAATAATTAAGAAAATTGTCTTCACAATGAAGAAGTGAATGATGGGAGCTCATTTCTCAAAAATATCAACTGTGAAGAAGATTATGAAATAGTACCCTACTCTTGTAACAACTGAAAATGTATTCCGTTTCATAAGTATGGGTAACGGGTAAGTACAGACAGGGGGGCATCTGTAATTTTCTCTCTGTTCAGGAATGTGTGCAAATATGGCCATGCCAGTCACCCAGAAACAATGGTGTATATATAATATAACAGGTGCAGCTTGTGCAATGCATGTGCGCATGAGCAGTAGCGGATCTTGCCACGGGCAAGCAGGACTTTTGCCCGGGGCGCCGCCTTCCGGAGGGCGCCGCACCAGGGCAAGATCCGCTGCTGCTGTGTGCCCCCCGCTGCCCGCTGCCCCCCTGCTGCCGCTGGCCGCTGCCCCCCCCCGCAGCCGCTGGGAAGGGAAACTAGACGCGTACGCGTCTAGTTTCCCTTCGTGGAGAGGACCTTTGCTGTGCGGTGCGCGATGACGTCATCGCGCACCGCACATCATTTCAGTCTGTACAGGGGGCGTAAATGACCACGCCATCTGTACGAAGCCACGCCCCCTAATGCCTTCCGGGGCGCCAGAAGCCCCGGAACCGGCCCTGCGCATGAGTATAGTGGGTGATATGCCCATCTAGCACTAAAGCTAGGTACACACTGTCAGATTTTTCATTTTTAAAGTTAACAATTTTTTGCCACATCACACTGCATTTGCATATGTCCGCCCACAAGGAGGATAATATAGTTACAGGTAAACAAAGGAAATATGGGCAGATTATTGAGAATGCACACACAGTACACTGTTCGATATCAGGAGATTGTAGCTCAGATTTTTGGTTTGGGACGACAGATTGGAAAATCGATTATTTGTGTGTGTGGGCACGATTTTGCAGAAATGTCACCGAAACACCGAAATGATCGTTCGTACACACAATACAATAACTTTACTCGTTCTTCAGATTATTGGCAAATTGGCCCAGTAATTGTATAGTATGTACCTAGCTTTAGACAGTATAGTACAGCCGTTAAGCTGTAAAGGTGCATACACATGGTGCGATATGCACTTAACTTTCCTTACGATTTTGACTACATAGTCAAAATCGTAAGGAAACTTATACAGCTTGCGATGCCGATGTACGGTCCCGCAGGATCGGCATCGCATCCAAAAATAGACTGTGCAGGTCAATGGCCCTCATTCCGAGTTGATCGCTAGCTGCCGTTCGCAGCGTAGCGATCAGGCTAAAAATCGGCATTTCTGCGCATGCGTACGGGCTGCAGTGCGCACGCGCAAAGTACTTTCAAACAAAACTATGCATTTTTACATAAGGGCGAGCGACTGGTTTCAGTCGCTCTGTTGATCGGTGAGTGATTGACAGTAAAGGGGCGTTTCAGGGAGGTAACTGACCGTTTTCCGGGAGTGTGCTAAAAAACGCAGGCGTGTCAGGATAAAACGCAGGAGTGGCTGGGGAAACGGGGGAGTGGCTGGCCGAACGCAGGGCGTGTTTGTGACGTCAAAGCAGGAATTAAACTGACTGAAGTGATCGCAAGGAAGGAGTAGGTCTGCAGCCACTCTGAAACTGCATGAAAAAAATTCTGCACTGTTCTGCTAACCTTTCGGTTGCACTTCCAGTGGCAAACGCAGGATTTCTAGAGGGGGGTTTCCAAATGCAATCAATAATCTCCCACTCTGCGGAGCAAGTGCAGGAGTCTTGGGGAGAGGTAGAAGAACCTAGTAATGACCCTGAGCATTGGTACTTTTTATACATTGTATACTGTATGGAATACAGTATTAATATTTCTCTGACGTCCTAGTGGATGCTGGGTACTCCGTAAGGACCATGGGGAATAGACGGGCTCCGCAGGAGACTGGGCACTCTTTAAAGAAAGATTAGGTACTACATCTGGTGTGCACTGGCTCCTCCCTCTATGCCCCTCCTCCAGACCTCAGTTAGAATCTGTGCCCGGCCAGAGCTGGATGCACTTAGTGGGCCCTCCTGAGTTCACTATAAAGAAAGTATTTGTTAGGTTTTTTATTTTCAGTGAGATCTGCTGGCAACAGACTCACTGCTACGTGGGACTTAGGGGAGAGAAGCAAACCTACCTGCTTGCAGCTAGCTTGTGCTTCTAAGGCTACTGGACACCATTAGCTCCAGAGTGATCGAACACAGGGCCCGACCTCGATCGTCCGTTCCCGGAGCCGCGCCGCCGCCCCCCTTGCAGAGCCAGAAGACGGAAGAAACCGGAGAAAATCGGCGGCTGAAGACTCCGGTCTTCAATAAGGTAGCGCACAGCACTGCAGCTGTGCGCCATTGCTCCCACAGCACACCACACGCTCCGGTCACTGGTGGGTGCAGGGCGCTGGGGGGGGGGGGGGCGCCCTGGGCTGCAATTAGTATACCTTAATGGCAAACTACACATAATACAGTTCTAAACTGTATATGTGCCTAATCCCCCGCCATAATTTTCATTAAAAAAGCGGGAGAAGGGGCTATCTTCCTCATCACAGCCAGCGCCATTTTTTCTTCACAGCTCCGCTGGAAGGATGCTCCCCAGGCTCTCCCCTGCAGTATACACTATAGAAAGGGTAAAAAAGAGAGGGGGGGCACATAAATTTATGCGCAAATTGTGATATAAGCAGCTATAGGGGGAAAATTCACTTTGTGTATAGTGTATATCGCTCTGTTAAATAGCGCTCTGGTGTGTGCTGGCATACTCTCTCTCTGTCTCCCCAAAGGACTTTGTGGGGTCCTGTCCATTCCCTGTGTGTGTGTGCGGTGTGTCGGTACGGCTGTGTCGACATGTTTGATGAGGACGCTTACGTGGAGGCGGAGCAGGTGCCGATAAGTGTGATGTCGCCCCCTGCGGGGCCGACACCTGAGTGGATGGATATGTGGAAGGTATTAACCGACAGTGTCAACTCCTTGCATAAAAGGTTCGATGACGCAGCTTTGGGACAGCCGGCATCTCAGCCCGCGCCTGCCCAGGCATCCAGTGTCGACGAGGATGAGACAAATGTACAATCCACTAGGGCCATCCGATGTATGATTACGGCAATGAAAAATGTGTTGCACATTTCTGACATTAACCCGGTTACCACAAAAAAGGGTATTATGTTTGGGGAGAAAAAGCAGCCAGTGACTTTTCCCCCATCTGATGAGTTAAATGAATTGTGTGAAGAAGCGTGGGGTTCCCCAGATAAGAAACTAGTGATTTCTAAGCGGTTACTAATGGCGTACCCTTTCCCGCCAACGGATAGGTTACGCTGGGAGACATCCCCTAAGGTGGACAAAGCGCTCACACGCTTATCAAAAAAGGTGGCACTGCCTTCTCAGGATACGGCCGCCTTAAAGGAGCCTGCAGATAGAAAGCAGGAGGCTATCCTGAAGTCTGTGTATACACACTCAGGTACTATACTGAGACCTGCTATTGCTTCAGCATGGATGTGTAGTGCTGCAGCAGCATGGTCTGATTCCCTGTCTGATAACATTGATTCCCTTGACAGGGACACTATATTGCTAACCATAGAGCATATTAAAGACGTAGTCTTATATATGAGAGATGCACAGAGGGACATTTGCCGGCTGGCATCTAGAATTAATGCAATGTCCATTTCTGCCAGGAGAGTATTATGGACTCGGCAGTGGACAGGTGATGCTGATTCTAAAAGGCACATGGAAATTTTGCCTTATAAGGGTGAGGAATTGTTTGGGGACGGTCTCTCGGACCTCGTATCCACAGCAACAGCTGGGAAGTCGACTTTTTTACCTCAGGTTCCCTCACAGCCTAAAAAAGCACCGTATTATCAAGTACAGTCCTTTCGGCCTCAGAAAGGCAAGCGGGTTAGAGGCGCGTCCTTTCTGCCCAGAGGCAGGGGTAGAGGGAAAAAGCTGCACCATACAGCCAGTTCCCAGGAACAAAAATCCTCCCCTGCTTCCACTAAGTCCACCGCATGACGCTGGGGCTCCACATGTGGAGCCAGGTGCGGTGGGGACCCGTCTCCGGAACTTCAGCGACCGGTGGGTTCGCTCACAGGTGGATCTCTGGGTTCTACAAGTGGTATCTCAGGGATACAAGCTGGAGTTCGAGACGTCTCCCCCTCGCCGTTACCTCAAATCAGCCTTGCCAGCTACTCCCCAGGACAGGGAGGTAGTACTGGCGGCAATTCACAAGCTGTACCTCCAGCAGGTGATAATCAAAGTTCCCCTCCTTCAACAGGGACGGGGTTACTATTCTACAATGTTTGTGGTACCGAAACCAGACGGTTCGGTGAGACCCATTCTAAATTTGAAATCCTTGAACACTTATATAAGGAAGTTCAAGTTCAAAATGGAATCGCTCAGGGCGGTTATTGCAAGCCTGGAAGAGGGGGATTACATGGTATCACTGGACATCAAGGATGCTTACCTACATGTCCCCATTTACCCACCTCACCAGGTGTACCTCCGTTTTGTGGTACAGGACTGCCATTACCAATTCCAGACGTTGCCGTTTGGTCTGTCCATGGCACCGAGGGTATTTACCAAAGTAATGGCCGAAATGATGATACTCCTTCGAAAGAAGGGAGTTATAATTATCCCGTACTTGGACGATCTCCTTATAAAGGCGAGGTCCATGGAGCAGTTGTTGGTCGGAGTAGCACTATCTCAGGAAGTGCTACAACAGCACGGCTGGATTCTGAATATCCCAAAGTCGCAGCTGGTTCCTACGACGCGTCTGCTGTTCTTGGGTATGATTCTGAACACAGAACAGAAGAAGGTGTTTCTCCCGGAGTAGAAGGCCAAGGAGTTGTCATCTCTGGTCGGAGACCTCCTGAAACCAAAACAGGTGTCGGTGCATCACTGCACGCGAGTCCTGGGAAAGATGGTAGCTTCTTACGAAGCGATTCCCTTCGGCAGGTTCCATGCAAGGATCTTTCAGTGGGATCTGTTAGACAAGTGGTCCGGATCGCATCTTCAGATGCATCGGCTGATCACCCTGTCCCCGAGGGCCAGGGTGTCTCTGCTGTGGTGGCTGCAGAGTGCTCATCTTCTCGAGGGCCGCAGATTCGGCATACAGGACTGGGTCCTGGTGACCACGGATGCAAGCCTCCGAGGTTGGGGGGCAGTCACTCAGGGAAGAAACTTCCAAGGACAATGGTCGAGTCAGGAGGCTTCCCTACACATAAATATTCTGGAACTAAGGGCCATTTACAATGCCCTAAGTCAAGCAAAACCCCTGCTTCAAAACCAGCCGGTGCTGATTCAGTCAGACAACATCACGGCGGTCGTCCATGTAAACCGACAGGGCGGCACAAGAAGCAGGATGGCGATGGCAGAAGCCACAAGGATTCTCCGATGGGCGGAAAATCACGTGATAGCACTGTCAGCAGTGTTCATTCCGGGAGTGGACAACTGGGAAGCAGACTTCCTCAGCAGGCACGACCTCCACCCGGGAGAGTGGGGACTTCATCCAGAAGTCTTCCAGCTGATTGTAAATCGTTGGGAAAGGCCACAGGTGGACATGATGGCGTCCCGCCTCAACAAAAAGCTAAAAAGATATTGCGCCAGGTCAAGGGACCCTCAGGCGATAGCTGTGGACGCTCTAGTGACACCGTGGGTGTACCAGTCGGTTTATGTGTTCCCTCCTCTTCCTCTCATACCAAAGGTACTGAGGATAATAAGAAAGAGAGGAGTAAGAACTATACTCATCGTTCCGGATTGGCCAAGAAGGACTTGGTACCCGGAACTACAAGAAATGATCTCAGAGGACCCTTGGCCTCTGCCGCTCCGACAGGACCTGCTATAGCAGGGGCCCTGTCTGTTCCAAGACTTACCGCGGCTGCGTTTGACGGCATGGCGGTTGAACGCCGGATCCTGATGGAAAAGGGCATTCCGGTTGAAGTCATTCCTACGCTGATAAAAGCTAGGAAGGATGTGACAGCAAAACATTATCACCGCATATGGCGAAAATATGTTGCTTGGTGTGAGGCTCTGAAGGCCCCAACAGAAGAATTTCAGCTGGGTCGATTTCTGCATTTCCTACAGTCAGGAGTGACTATGGGCCTAAAATTGGGATCCATTAAAGTCCAGATTTCGGCCCTGTCTATTTTCTTTCAAAAAGAACTGGCTTCACTGCCTGAAGTTCAGACGTTTGTTAAGGGAGTGCTGCATATTCAGCCCCCTTTTGTGCCTCCAGTGGCACCTTGGGATCTCAACGTGGTGTTGGATTTCCTAAAATCACATTGGTTTGAGCCACTTCAGACCGTGGAGTTGAAATATCTCACGTGGAAAGTGGTCATGCGTTTGGCCTTGGCTTCGGCTAGGCGTGTGTCAGAATTGGCGGCTTTGTCATGTAAAAGCCCCTATCTGATCTTCCATATGGACAGGGCAGAATTGAGGACTCGTCCCCAATTTCTCCCTAAGGTGGTATCAGCGTTTCATTTGAACCAACCTATTGTGGTGCCTGCGGCTACTCGGGACTTGGAGACTTCCAAGTTGCTGGATGTAGTCCGGGCCCTGAAAATCTATGTTTCCAGGACGGCTAGAGTCAGAAAAACTGACTCGCTGTTTATCCTGCATGCACCCAACAAGCTGGGTGCTCCTGCTTCTAAGCAGACTATTGCTCGCTGGATCTGTAGCACGATTCAACTTGCACATTCTGCGGCTGGACTGCCGCATCCTAAATCAGTCAAAGCCCATTCCACGAGGAAGGTGGGCTCTTCTTGGGCGGCTGCCCGAGGGGTCTCAGCTTTCCAACTTTGCCGAGCTGCTACCTGGTCGGGATCAAACACGTTTGCAAAATTCTACAAGTTTGATACCCTGGCTGAGGAGGACCTTGAGTTTGCTCATTCGGTGCTGCAGAGTCATCCGCACTCTCCCGACCGTTTGGGAGCTTTGGTATAATCCCCATGGTCCTTACGGAGTACCCAGCATCCACTAGGACGTCAGAGAAAATAAGATTTTACTCACCGGTAAATCTATTTCTCGTAGTCCGTAGTGGATGCTGGGAGCCCGTCCCAAGTGCGGACTTCTGCAATACTTGTATATAGTTATTGCTTAACTATAGGGTTTTTTGTTCTGAGCCATCCGTTTAATGAGGCTCAGTTGTTGTTCATACTGTTAACTGGGTATAGTTATCACGAGTTGTACGGTGTGATTGGTGTGGCTGGTATGAGTCTTACCCTGGATTCCAAATCCTTTCCTAGTAATGTCAGCTCTTCCGGGCACAGTTTCCCTAACTGAGGTCAGGAGGAGGGGCATAGAGGGAGGAGCCAGTGCACACCAGATGTAGTACCTAATCTTTCTTTAAAGAGTGCCCAATCTCCTGCGGAGCCCGTCTATTCCCCATGGTCCTTACGGAGTACCCAGCATCCACTACGGACTACGAGAAATAGATTTACCGGTGAGTAAAATCTTATTTTAACACTGTAGATTGTCTATTGTATAGGCAGTATTAAACATATTTAAACAATATAAATGAGATAAGTGGTCAGGAAAATGCTAAACATACCATAATAAATAAATACACAAACACAACAGAACCAGTAGTAGACAGAAGTGCACATTCTTCGCACACATTCTCCTACCTCATGGAAAGACTTCTGTCTGTTCTTCTTGGCAGCTACCTTCATATTATATACCATTGCCATTGTTGTTATAATTTGAGCCATTTTCTAAGAGGGTAGGGGGGGTTCCAGGCAACCAGAAACCCCCCCTGCGTTTGCCTATGACTTCTGCTATGCTAATATACACTCCCAGAGGGTAGCAGCTTAGCGTTTGCACTGCTGCTAAAAGCAGCTAGCGAGCGATCAACTCGGAATGAGGGCCAATGTTGGGCTAAAGCCGCATCGCGTTGTGTGTACACAGCTTTAGAATATTTGTTTTCTTCCCATCTGCAACATCATATCTTTAGGAGTATGCTCAGAAAAGTAGCATTGACAAAACAACTTGAAACTAAGAAACAGTTTTTCATCTTTCCTTTACAACCTCCTTGTATAATACTCTTCTAGCTGCATTTGAAAGAGTGGCATTTGTGTCTTATATGGATCTGTTTAGTAACTTCATACTTTGTCAGCTTGCAATGACAAATCTGACCTTCTGGGAATTCAGAGTATTCTGTGGATTTATTGATACTATATGACAAATTTTATGCAATACTTATTTCATGGCATGCAATAAGCATGGCTTTTCCCATAATATTTATATTCTGTCTAATTAGTATAAAACCAAGGTTACATTGAATTAGTATCTTTCCAAAGGTACATTTCATATATATATATATATATATATATATATATATATATATATATATGTACAATTGTCTGATACGATGATCTAATTAAAAGTCTGCATTGAGAAGACTGGTGAGTGCTCCCACATTTTTGCTACTATATATATATATATATATACACATATACATAGTACATACATACATACATACATACATACATACATACATACATACATACATAATTGTAAGTTTAGACATGTCTTGAACAGTTTGAAGTTTATTGTGGTATTTCTCTGCATGGAAAAACATAGTGTCTGTGTCTTTTCAAATGTCACCAGTTTGGTATCTTTCCATTGTTACTAAAAGAGGCTTTTAAACACCTACTCGACGCAGCAGCATACATATTTCATTTTCAGTATTAGCTCCTACATACTCTACAGGCCTATTTAAGTTCCATCCTCATTTTTAAAATAGATTCAGCCCCCTACAGCAGAAAGGTTTATTAGCAGAAATTAACTTCCTTTGAAATCACAATTTGATGTAAAAAAGGAAATTATTGGTAGGTTACATTTAATCAGTTCTAGGGCCCTATCTTATACCCATATAAATAACTATCACTGTAGCCCCTTCACTGCTGAGTGTCTACTCAGCTATGTACTGAACAAATTTTTCTACATTTGCACTTATATTCTAGCATCAATATCACTATTTTTATGCAGTACCCACACATATTGGGTGAGATTCAAATAACATATCACACCCAATTTCCTTCTAAAATGATCTCCGTTATTGCGCATATTGCGCCCATAGTGATCAGGTTTAGCTGTGCAAAGGGTTGGGTGCCTCCCTACTCCGGAGGTAGCAAGCTGAAATAATGATACCACGCCCCTGAGGGCAGAAACAGAATGGGTGTGAAAAGGGGTGAAAAGAATTGAATCTCCCCCATTGTCTTTTTATTTTTTCCCCAGAAGACATTGCATTCAGAAAATTAAAATAATAAATGTAACCGAAATGCCTAAAAAGTATTTTTTTTATTAAAATTTCAAGAAAGGGAAATATGAAGGACACCAATAAGAATGGTAGTATTTATGTGCACAAGTAGAGTTTGTTATACCCTTTTGATCCATGCAGATAAATTCCAGGTTTTTGCACGTGAACACACATCAACCCCGGGTTACTGCATGTGTGAATGCAAACTTCCCGGGACTAAGTCCCGGGTTCCCGTCCCTGGTCTTTACCGGGGCCGGGGCTGGGGCTGAGATGCGGCAATTTGACGGCTTTAATCCTGGCAGCATGTTTGAAAGAGGCTTCAGACACATCTCAAGTGGAGTCCAAATCAAAAACTAGCATTTGCACCTACAGCACAGAAATGTGACTCATAGCATCTACTGGCTTTCAGGAAATAATAACAGTTTACCAGTCAAGTAGCAGAACCCATGCACTTTATCTGTGGACCATGCATGAACCGTCATCAGTCCCCTCTATTACTAAGGACAGTGGTGAGAATAAAGTACAGAAACTGGACTAGTAACATGAGACATTAAGGGGCATATTCATCAAGAAAAAATTGTGAAATGAGAATTTTTAGATTTCAATTCTCACCCTTTTATTTCACAATTTTTCCACTATTCATCATGTGTCTCTGAGAAAAATACAATTTCCGAAAAAGTGCTAATTTGAGAAGCAGATTTCGGAAAGGTGATATTTTCCCCCTTGCAGCTGAGACGTCCATTAGGACTTCCTCACACTGTGCATGCCACCGCCAGAGTACCGATCCACCTGCCGGCACTGTACTGGGCTGCCCAGCATGTATGAATGCAGCGCTGCCCAGCTGATGAAGGCAGCGCTGCAGCCACTGCTCCCCCTCCACCGGCACTACATGTGTGTACCAGCTGCCAAGTTATGTGTTGCGGCCACTCCCCCCTCCCCCAAGTGGCATATTGTTTACGGACCCCGGCTTCTGCTGTAGCGGTGGCCCCCCACACACTGCCCCTCACTGCTTCCTCTGGGGCTGCTGCTCCACTCTAATCCTGACCCCGTGCACCACAGTACGGCCCCAGGATTGCATAGCAGTAGCGGCCAAGACAGGCTGCAGAGACAGCAGTGGTTTCCCTGCTCTGACACCCCTTCCTACAGCTTCCACTGTAGTGGCGGCCCCCCGCACCAGTATGCTAAGGATAACTGCAGCTGAAATGCTTTGGGAAGCCGGACGGTGAGCGGGGATTTGGAATGCTATTGGTGGGCGAAAGGAAAAATTATTTCTCCTTGCACTGCATCACAGAACCTGTGGGCATATTCTTATGGGGGTTTGGTGCTGCAGCTCCACCTACCCTGTTATTAATTCAGCACTGGAGGCAGGGGCGGATTGGGAACAAAAAGCGGCCCTGGAAAAATTTGTACTAGTGGCCCCACTTGGGCAGCTCCAGAGGTGTAAGGTCTAGCCATGGGCCATGGCAGAAAGCCCCCCCCCCCCCCCCCACAAGACTTTCCAGATAGTGGACATGTCCAACATCAAGGGGGAAGTTAAAAATAAATAAAATTAAATATTATGAGCACATTATATGATACACCTTCAGAATTTAGGAAACTATATAATTCTTTAGAAAGATATATTTTCTTGCTTATTACATTAACCGTATCCCAATCACTATTCACTCAATCTTATATGTCAGCCAAGCAGGCAGACAGAGCATACACTAGATCATCTGCAATCACAGGCTAAGTGGCAAAGTAATTTTCATATATGCAAATTATTTTGCATCTTATTCATTATGTCTAAAAAGGACCATGTGTCCTCAAACAAAACAGGCCCCACAGGTGCGTCGGCCCACCGGGAATCTTCCCTGTAAACCCTATGGCCAATCCGCCTCTGACTGGAGGGGAAACCATGACTAATCACCCGTATCGGGACTCTGGCTAGCTGCAGAGGGAGAAGATTTTTATGGAAGTGTCACAGGTGTTGCACTGAAAGCGGTTGAGTACACAGATGCTTCATTGCTCACATTGGAGGTCACATTCACACGGAGAATCTGCAACCAGTATGGGACAAGTGCACGTTTCATTGGTGCAGATAAAATACTCAGACAAGGACCTGGACTGCATCAGAACCAGCCCCTAACATTTCAGCTATTTTCAATAAAAAAAAGGTTTGTACAGTAGCCATAGCAGCTCCCTCCGTCCTCACAGTGCCGCCCTTCTACTCCTGCCTCACAGTATGTATAAAATATACAGTATGCATTAGGGATGTGTGCTAGGCCGTTTTTGCTTTATTTGGATTTGGACCTGATTCATCGGCCGGCTTTGGATTTGGATTTACCAACCGCTGTGACTGGCTTTTGATTTGGAATGGGATCTGGATTTTTTTTTTTAAAGACTTGACAAAAAAAGCTTCAATCACTTAATTTGGGACTTTTCTTTGTTCCTAGAGTATTATTAACCTCAATAACATTAATTTCCAGTCATTTCCATTCAATTTTGACCACCTCACAGCTCACAATATTGGCCAAAGGTTGCTGCGAGCTGGCTGGTTAGTAAAATTGGGCCCCCACAAAACTATTTTTTGGAAGAACTACCTCCAAGCACTAATGATGAGGGTGTTAATTACATTGTAATCTTGTACAATTAATTTCATAAACTCGCTACAAATGACGCAACATGGAGGAGTTGCCTAGATGGCTGACATCCCTATCTCTACTAACTTTGGCCTCACAAATGAAGCAGGTGCCTTCACAAACATTGTGAAGAAGGGTAAAAATAGTTTTCACCATTACTGGCCAAAGGCTGGCTGGCTAAACTGCGGTATACAGTGTATACTGCGGTATACAGTGTAGGTTAGATACAGTGCGGGTCAGAGACAGTGTGGTTTGGATACAGTGCAGGATACATGACAGGTTGGATACAGTACAGGATGCAGAGTGGGTTGAATACAGTGCTGATTGGATACTGTGCAGGTCGGATAAAGTGTGGGATATATTACTGGTTTGATACAGTATGGGATACAGTGTGGGTCAGAAACAGTGCAGGTTGGATACCGTGCGGGCTACAGAGTGGGTTGGATACAGTGCTGGTTGGATACAGTGCGGGTCCTATACAGAGCGGGATGTATTACTGGTTGGATACAGTACGGGCTGGAAACAGTGCAGGCTGGGTACAGTGTGGGTTCGATACAGTGCTGGATACACTGCGGGTCGCATATAGTTTGGGTTGGATACTGTGTGCGTCAGGTACAGTGCTGGATACATTGCAGTGACAGTGGTGCCCTCAGTGCAGAGTTGCTGGTGGTGTCGGTACTGCTGGCTGTGTTGGCAGTGCAGGGGTGCCAGGGGCATCCTTACTGCAGGGGTGTCGGCAGTGTTGGCAGTGTCCTCAGTGTGGGGTTGCTGGCAGGGTCCATACTGCTGGGGTGCTGGTGGAGTTGGTACTGCTGGCTGTGTCGGCAGTGTGGGGGTGCCAGGGGTGTCCTCACTGCAGGGGTGCCGGCTGCGCTGGCAGTGTCCTCAGTGCGGAGTTGCTGGTGGTGTTAGTACTGCTGGGGAGCTGGCGGTGTCGGCAGTGCAGGAGTGCTGGTTGAGTCAGCAGTGTGGGGGTGCCGGTTGTGTCCTCAGTGCAGGAGTGCCGGCAGTGTCCTCAGTGCAGGGGTCTTGGCAGCACAGGAGTGCCAGCAGTGCGGGTTGCGGCGTCGGCAGTGCAGGCGGTGGTGTGGGCCGCCATCTTTCCCCCTTTAAAGTCTGTGGGGACATGATGATTGACTGAGAGCCGTGACAGACGGCTCTCTCAGCCAATCAACGGTCATCCCCATTGACTTTTGAAATTGGCGCCCGAGGTGATCACGCAAGATCCGATGCGCGCCGGCCCCCATGTCTTGGTTTAGGATCTGTATCTCCCTCGTGTTTTGATCTATATTTGGTTTTGCCAGAACCGTCCTTGTGTGTTTTGGTTTTGGATCTGTATTTGTGACAATAAATCATAACAGCTAAAATAACAGAATTTGGGGGTGTTTTTGTTCCTACGGTATTATTGTCCTCAATAACATTCATTTCTAATCATGTCCAGTCAATTTTGACCACCTCACAGCTCACAATATTGTTTTCCCCAAAATTGCCCAAGGGCTGCAGCAAGTTGGCTGGTTGCTAAAATTTGGCCCTCACAAAACAATTTTTTGGAAGGACTACCTCCAAGCACTAATGAGGAGATTGATGATGAGGGTGTTAATTCCATTCTAATCTGTACAATTCTACACAATTAATTTCATAAACTCGCTACAAATTACGTAACATGGAGGAATTGCCTAGATGGCTAACATCCCTACCTCTACTAATTTATAGGAATATTATATGAGTGTCAGGTGCATGTTATGGGTGTCAGGGGCATGTTATGGGAGTGTCAGGGGCATGTTAAGGGTGTCAGGGGCATGTTATGGGAGTGTCAGGGTCGTGTTGTGGGAGTGTCAGGGGTGTGCTATGGGAGTGTCAGGGGTGTGCTATGGGAGTGTCAGGGGCGTGTTATGTGAATGTCAGGGGAATATTATAGGAGTGTCAGGGGCATATTATGGGAGTGTCAGGGGCATGTTATGGGAGTGTCAGGGGCGTGTTATGGGAGTGTCAGGGGCATGTTATGGGAGTGTCAGGGGCATGTTATGGGAGTGTCAGGGATGTGTTTCTTCATGGGGCTGTGATCTCAGTCGCAGAACAGCAGCCACAGCGGTCATATAGAAAGAAAGTTACAAGGGAGAGTCTGCGTTAGGCAAGGGCTGCTGAAGGAGTCAGGGCCTAATTCAGACCTGATCGCTAGCAAGCGATTTTTGCACTGCTGTGATCAGATAGTCACCGCCTACAGGGGGAGTGTATTTTAGGTGTGCAAGTGTGCAAATGCATATGTACAGTAGCAGAGCTGTACAAACAGAATTTGTGCAGTCTCTACGCAGCCCAGGACTTACTCAGCCGCTGCGATCACATCAGCCTGACTGGGACCGTAATTGACGTCAATAACCCTCCCTGCTAGTGCAAATGCATGGACACGCCTGTGTTTTTCCAGACACTCCCTGAAAACGGTCAGTTGACACCCACAAATGCCTTCTTCCTGTCAATATCCTTGCGATCGCCCGTGCGAACGGATCCGTCACACATACCCTTCACTGAGCGGCGATCCGCTTTGTACCCGTGCAACATGCCTGCGCATTGCTGTGCATACGCATGCACAGTTTGTGCCTGATCGCCCGCTGTGCGAAAACGCACAGCAGCAATCAGGTCTGAATCAGCCCCTCAGTGTAGCTTAATACAACTAATCCCATACATCAGAAAGGGGCTGTTACAATATACAATGACCACAAACAATTGAATTGTTCCCAGTAAATGTACAAACACTCCATATTTCCTACTGTTTGTACATTTATTAAATCCATGAGTGCCGCCTGCAGCAGCCGTATTTCATATTTCAGCAGGGTGGGGTGCAGGGGCGGATTGGGATCGAACAACAGCCCAGGAAATTTATGTTATGGAAGCAGCCCTAATGGGGGCGGAGTCTGTTGAGGGGGAGGGGCCTGTCAAGAGGGCGGGGTCACTTCTCAGAGGTCCTGATTCTGATATAAACACAGTTGGGGCCTCCTTCGCTTTATTTTATGCTAATGTTTACCTGCGACTTTATGCATATGCTGCTACAATGCCCTTCTCTGATGGACATCTGCACGTCTGAATATACAGGGACGGATATGCCCACTTTCAGTGACACTGCTGTCATGCCTTTACTCTACTTCTGATTTTATTGATTTTTCATTCTACAAACCCCTTTTTTTAACTTTATATGTATATATATATATATATATATATATATGCTCAAGATCAGCATGTGGGTACCCCTGGGCTATCAGTTTCACTATCCATGTAGACATGTAATGGGAATACCAGATTCTGAGCTTGAGCATATATATATGTATGTATGTATGTATGTATGTATGTATGTGTGTGTGTATGTATGTATGTATGTATGTATATATATATATATATATATAATGTTTTTATAAACAGGAAAGGGGATACGGGACACTATATATATATATATATATATATATATATTTATATATAAAGATATATAAACATTTGCACACTTTAAAAAATGTATCCAGGTGCTCTCTATAATCTGTTCCTTGATGGTCCAGTATAGATATAGATAGAAAAGAGGCACTCAAACAGTCATGATAAATGAAAAAATCTCATAAATATTTATTTTCACCCAACCATGGGCATTCCAGAAGGAATCACATTAATGGTGGTGGCTCAGCAAAAAAATCATTGAATAAATAGCAGCTTATACAGCATCATCAAATGCTTTTTCATAAAAGAGTGTCTTACATATAGAAAGGATGTGATAAAGATCAAACCAGTACGTCCGTCGACCTCGGTCCCATGTGGACCGTTCAAGACCCGCACACCAAGTCACAGTCACCTTCCACCATCCAGAGCCATCCGCGAGCAGACATCCAACATACACAAAACCAATTTTATAGCCCACCAAATACCTCATTACTCACTGCAGCTGATCAGAGTTCATCACCCCACTGCCAACGGCGTGCGTCTCAGCCTACTGCGCATGTGCCAGACAAACACTTCATAGCGGATGTGAGCCGGGACGCGCGTGCGTTCCACAGCGCTGGGGATTTCCGGGTCAAACACATGACCATCCACGTCACGCCGATGCCGTACACGCTTCTGCGTTCCACGGTCCGGCTAGACTATGGATGTCATGTGACCCATTCCCCGATCCACATAGCCAGCAAGGCCTAATGACACATATGAATAGGGTCGTTGCCATAGTGCCCATGCGATAGATCCAGCAGACTGCCGTCTCCATGTATCATCACACGGAATCACAGAGGCTTTGCCCCCCACATTATTTTGCATTCAATCAATTACATCAATGAATGTACTATAGACACAATGCGCAGAGTTATCAACCAGACGACACCATAATATTCAGTCCGAAAAACCTGATCAAGCAGACTAAGTAATGGGAACTTAAATAAGATAAAATACCATGTACATAACATAATTGTATATGTCATTAAATGTCTGCCCACAGATATGGCTACTGGATTATGATTCCACCATGAAATGCAATGTGCAAAATATGACAATCAACAGTAAACAACCAAACAAAAATGTAAGTATAAATAACAAAAATTGAAAAAACACAAAAACAAAAAAATATATAAAAAAATTAATTAATCCTATTGTGGACAGTGGGCACGAAATAGAGGCAGATCATATATGTAACAAAAAATAATAAAAATAAAAATAAAAATAAAAATGAAAAAAATAATGAAAAAGTAGAAATGTCACTTCATAATATAGCCCTAAAGAAAGCATCGAAAGTTATTACTCTCATTTAATCCCCTTGGGGACTTAGTGTCCAACATATGTATCCAACGAGATTCAGTTTGAAGTAACTTTTTCCCTCGATCACCGCCTCTAGCCAATTTAGGAATGTGGTCTATAATCATGCACTTTAGTGCTGCTAGTTGATGTCCATTTTGAAAAAAATGCCGAGCCACCGGTTTATCACTTTTTTGGTTCAAAATTGCCTGCCGGATAGAAAGACGGTGGTTTGCCATCCTTTCCCTAAAGGTGGTAGTGGTTTTGCCCACATAATAAAGTCCACATGGATACAGTAAGATGTAAATGACAAAGTCCGATGTACATGTGACTTGATGTTTAATTGGAATTTTCTTCCCAGAGTGCGGATGAGCAAACACTTTTCCTGTTAACATGCTATTACATGTCGTACATCCAGAGCATTTGAAACAACCCGTCCTCCGGGTAGTGAGCCAAGTGGCCTTTGGTTTATTATTAAAATTCTTCATAGGCTGCATCAACAATTGTTTCAAATTTGGACCTCTTGAAAAAGATATTAATGGTTTCTTCGCAACTTTTTGAAATGCTTTATCGGTTGCAATAATGGGCCAATGCTTTTTCACCGAACTTGCAAATGTGGGAGCATTGATGTCGTATTGAGTGGTAACAACCATTCTATCCAACGGTTTTGGACCTGTGGGTTTTTGCCTACCCGAAAAGATAAAACGTGCCCTTTTAAGGGCCTTCTTAATCATTCCAGATCCATACCCTCTTTCCTCAAATCTGGTAGCCATCTCCATAAGTTGTACTTCACGTAGATCTGTTTGTGTGTTATTACGCATTACGCGCAAAAACTGGGAGATTGGCAAACCATTTTTGAGAGAATCAGGGTGATGGCTCGTGGAATACAAAAATGTATTCCTGTCCGTGCTTTTACGGTATAGGGTGGTACCTATCCGATTTCCATCCCTAAACACCTGAACATCAAGGAACTCTATCCGGTCAGATTGAACATTACATGTAAAACGAATAGGGCTAGAAAGCCCATTAAGTTTAGATACCATGTCTTTGAAACTATCACAGGAGCCCTTCCATATGATGAAAATATCATCAATATATCTATAATAGTGCAGAATGCTGGGACCGAAGATGGGATAGATGTTCATCTCTTCATACTGGGTCATAAATATATTAGCATACACAGGCGCTAAATTCGAACCCATCGCGGTCCCAGCATTCTGCACATAAAAGCAATCTGCATACTGAAAATGATTTTGTGTAAGAATGATCCGAATCATGTCACAAACGAAATCAACTGGAGGGCCACAGAATTCAAAAACAGACAATGCTCGTTCCACAGCCAGAACACCAAGATCATGGGGAATGACAGTGTACAACTAGAAAATCTACATACTTAGCTAATGGTTGTAGTACCGAATTTTCTGCAGATACTATTGGCCGGCCTGGAGGCCTATCGGCCGATTTATGTATCTTAGGGATACAATACAATATTGGGGTCACTGGATGTTCCACTGTTAAAACTCTCACCAGGTGTTCATCAAGGTATCCACTAGTTACTCCTCTTGCTAGCAATGCATCCACTTTAGACTTTATCTCATACATTGGATTAGACCTTCTCTTGGAGTAAGTGTCAGTGTCACTCAATTGTGTTAGAACATCATCATGATAATATTGGTAGTCCAACACCACCACAGCCCCACCCTTGTCTGCTGTGCGTATTACAATCTCACTGTTATTTTGTAAAGACTTAATGGCCATTCTCTGTTCAAAAGATAAGTTGTAATAATAGTTTGACTTTCTAGTGGATATATCCAAATCATTCTCAACCATCCTTAAAAAGGTTTTAATGCTTGAATTGGTTGATACCGGATCAAAGCCACTGGATTTTGTCAAACAAAATTTGTTAGTACTAACATCAGATTCCCCTGTGTCTCTGAAAAATTCCTTAAGTATCAATTTGCGGCCTAATTTGTATAGATCCACACGAGAGTCAAACTCATCACGCCTAAACGTGGGCACAAACGAAAGCCCTAAAGACAATACAGATTCCTCAGCTGGAGACAAAGTGTATTTCGACAGATTAAATACATTATTGGTATCCATTACTTCCTTCTTCCTCCCCTTCTTACTTTTGCCCCGCCTTGTGCGGCTCTTCCACCTCTGTTGCCACCAATCCCCGTGGGATCCAGTCGGGCTCCTAAAAAAGCCTGACCACTAGGGGGCAATTGTTCACTATTCTCCGTTTCAGAGGATGAATAGGAAGAATCAACAGAAAATGGTGTCCTATGTTTATTAGCCGGGAAACGTTGTCTAGATGTTCTCAAGGACTCTCCTGTGAGCCATCTATATACCGTATGGCTCCGGTAATCGTTATGAACAGTCTCCAACTTATTTTTCTTAAAAGTTATTAAGTCAGTCCTGTAACGGTCGATCTGTGCAGTAAGTTTTTCAAGCCACTTTTCAGATTTATCATCAACAAGTTTTGGTTGATGGTGGGTCCTAAAATTGTCAAGGTCAGTTCGTGTACGTTTTAACTCATTCCCAACCTCCTCAACTACCAGCAGTATTAAGTCTAGGGAGCACTTATTTAAAACACCACACCATTTACTGCAAAAACTAGGGTTGGTGCGTCTAATGGTGGGAATGTTATGGACTCTAAATCCACGTGGGATCTTTTTTTGTCGGTAGTTATCCGACAAAAATTGCCCGTGTAGGACTAAATCTACTTCCCGTTTACTTAATCTTAATAATTTATAATAAAGGTCTATTGCACTATCAGCCGGTACCTGATTGAATTCCTCCTGCTGAAAAAGTACTTTCTCTGCGTCATCATCAGTTAAACTGACTTGAGCATTTTCTGCTAAATTCAATAATTCTTCATCAAGTAACCTAGCCCCATGTGACATGATTCAAAGGGCATTCACTTTAATGTAACCTCAGACAAATTAATTAATTAAATATGACTAACCAATTCTGACCAGATAGAGCTCCCCTAGATGCAAATGCAATGAAAACAGAAACACATCCTAAAGAGCCCACAGCCTCAAAGATGATTAAAGTAACTAAATCAAAAATAACAACACAATACTTGAAAATATATCATAGACAATGCTGGTTGTCAATTATTGCACAATGCCCTAGGCAATTCAAAACATCAATTTCCATAATAAACATAAGGTGCTAAATGTAAGGAGCTGGGTAAAAACCAGCCCAATAAATAAAGATATATAAACATTTGCACACTTTAAAAAATGTATCCAGGTGCTCTCTATAATCTGTTCCTTGATGGTCCAGTATAGATATAGATAGAAAAGAGGCACTCAAACAGTCATGATAAATGAAAAAATCTCATAAATATTTATTTTCACCCAACCATGGGCATTCCAGGAGGAATCACATTAATGGTGGTGGCTCAGCAAAAAAATCATTGAATAAATAGCAGCTTATACAGCATCATCAAATGCTTTTTCATAAAAGAGTGTCTTACATATAGAAAGGATGTGATAAAGATCAAACCAGTACGTCCGTCGACCTCGGTCCCATGTGGACCGTTCAAGACCCGCACACCAAGTCACAGTCACCTTCCACCATCCAGAGCCATCCGCGAGCAGACATCCAACATACACAAAACCAATTTTATAGCCCACCAAATACCTCATTACTCACTGCAGCTGATCAGAGTTCATCACCCCACTGCCAACGGCGTGCGTCTCAGCCTACTGCGCATGTGCATGTCGGTAGTAATCCGACAAAAATTGCCCGTGTAGGACTAAATCTACTTCCCGTTTACTTAATCTTAATAATTTATAATAAAGGTCTACTGCACTATCAGCCGGTACCTGATTGAATTCCTCCTGCTGAAAAAGTACTTTCTCTGCGTCATCATCAGTTAAACTGACTTGAGCATTTTCTGCTAAATTCAATAATTCTTCATCAAGTAACCTAGCCCCATGTGACATGATTCAAAGGGCATTCACTTTAATGTAACCTCAGACAAATTAATTAATTAAATATGACTAACCAATTCTGACCAGATAGAGCTCCCCTAGATGCAAATGCACACAGCCTCAAAGATGATTAAAGTAACTAAATCAAAAATAACAACACAATGCTTGAAAATATATCATAGACAATGCTGGTTGTCAATTATTGCACAATGCCCTAGCCGAGGCAATTCAAAACATCAATTTCCATAATAAACATAAGGTGCTAAATGTAAGGAGCTGGGTAAAAACCAGCCCAATAAATAAAGATATATAAACATTTGCACACTTTAAAAAATGTATCCAGGTGCTCTCTATAATCTGTTCCTTGATGGTCCAGTATAGATATAGATAGAAAAGAGGCACTCAAACAGTCATGATAAATGAAAAAATCTCATAAATATTTATTTTCACCCAACCATGGGCATTCCAGGAGGAATCACATTAATGGTGGTGGCTCAGCAAAAAAATCATTTAATAAATAGCAGCTTATACAGCATCATCAAATGCTTTTTCATAAAAGAGTGTCTTACATATAGAAAGGATGTGATAAAGATCAAACCAGTACGTCCGTCGACCTCGTTCCCATGTGGACCGTTCAAGACCCGCACACCAAGTCACAATCACCTTCCACCATCCAGAGCCATCCGCGAGCAGACATCCAACATACACAAAACCAATTTTATAGCCCACCAAATACCTCATTACTCACTGCAGCTGATCGGAGTTCATCACCCCACTGCCAACGGCGTGCGTCTCAGCCTACTGCGCATGTGCCAGACAAACACTTCATAGCGGATGTGAGCCGGGACGCGCGTGCGTTCCACAGCGCTGGGGATTTCCGGGTCCCTATTCATATGTGTCATTAGGCCTTGCTGGCTATGTGGATCGGGGAATGGGTCACATGACATCCATAGTCTAGCCGGACCGTGGAACGCAGAAGCGTGTACGGCATCGGCGTGACGTGGATGGTCATGTGTTTGACCCGGAAATCCCCAGCGCTGTGGAACACACACGCGTCCCGGCTCACATCCGCTATGAAGTGTTTGTCTGGCACATGCGCAGTAGACTGAGACGCACGCCGTTGGCAGTGGGGTGATGAACTCCGATCAGCTGCAGTGAGTAATGAGGTATTTGGTGGGCTATAAAATTGGTTTTGTGTATGTTGGATGTCTGCTCGCGGATGGCTCTGGATGGTGGAAGGTGACTGTGACTTGGTGTGCGGGTCTTGAACGGTCCACATGGGACCGAGGTCGACGGACGTACTGGTTTGATCTTTATCACATCCTTTCTATATGTAAGACACTCTTTTATGAAAAAGCATTTGATGATGCTGTATTAGCTGCTATTTATTCAATGATTTTTTTGCTGAGCCACCACCATTAATGTGATTCCTCCTGGAATGCCCATGGTTGGGTGAAAATAAATATTTATGAGATTTTTTCATTTATCATGACTGTTTGAGTGCCTCTTTTCTATCTATATATTTATATATATATATATATATATATATATATATACATGAAGGGGTGTAACTAGCATTTGCAACTGTAATTAAGGAATGAAACATAATAGGCACTCACTTTTCATGAAATGGATATACTGTATTATAAAAGGCTGGATATATATTTATATATATATATATATATATATATATATATACAGTATATATATATATACAGTATATATATATATATGCAAGGGGGGGGAGTTAGCGACCAACGGTGTCTTTAAAAAGATAAACACTCACACTATGAGTAGATAAATATAAAATAAAATACAATTTATTCACTTAGAGAAAAAAATATTTTTCACATAAAAAGTTTCTTAATAACAGGTCTCTTTAAAAAATGGAATAAAAACAATGTACACATTAAATATATTACCAGTTAAAATATATAAATAAGAAGATTATTGCTTAACTGGTTGTGTGGTCACTGCCAGGTTTACCAACGCGTTTCGTCATTCAGACTTCATCAAGAGGAATATATTGTATTTTATATTTATCTACTCATAGTGTGAGTGTTTATCTTTTAAAGACACCGTTGGTCGCTAACTCCCCCCCCCCCCCTTTCATGTTTTAGTTCATACCACAGGGAACCGCCATCCCTGTTTGGGGGTCAGCAGACGCCCTTTTGAATCTTTAGGGAGTGTCTATTACAACTTTATTTGCATGGTACATTGTATACCTTGGCCTTAATCGTTGATAAACACAAGTGGCGCAATAATTTCTTTCTATTTTTTAATATATATATATATATATACATATTTGCATTTTTGCTCCAGTACACATGCAAACATTTTTGTTTTACGCAACAACTGCTTATAGGTGGTGCACTGGCCAGTGCACACAACCATGTGAGAGACAACATCATCATTTTGAATCTGGAGCCATCCGCTAGGCAATCGGAGATCATAGACCGGCAGCCAATCATAATGTGGTATAATGTGTAAGGGGCATTACTATTGTGTGGGATAATGTTATAAGGGACATTACTGTGTGTCATAATGTGTAATGGGAATTACTGTGTGGTAAAATATATAAGAGGCATTACTGTGAGGCATAATGTATAGGGGGCATTACTATGTGGCATAATGTATAGGGGGCATTACTTTATGGCATATTGTTTTATAAGGCGCAGTATTACTGTGTGGCATAATGTGTATAAGGAGTACTACTGTGTGGCAGGACGTGAATGGACTGTACTGTGTGGTTTAACGTAAATGGGCTCTACTGTGGTGTAACGTGAATAAGGGGCATTACTGTGTGATGTAACGTGAATAATGGGCACTACTGTGTGATGTAACATCAATAAGAGGCACTACTGTAACGTAACGTCAATAAGGGGGGTAGGATTAAGTTTTGCCTAGGGTGCCGAGAAACCTTGCACCGGCCCTGCCTGCCGGGGTACCTACCTGCTCTCCATCTGCCTTGCTTATCTGTCAGGGGCACCTACCTGCTCTCCAACTGCCTTGCTTATCTGTCAGGGGCACCAACTTGCTCTCCGTCTGTCCTACTCACCTGCCAGTGACACCTACCTTCTCTCTCTCACCCCTAATAAACTTCCAGGGGTACCTGCTTGCTCTTTATCTACACTACCCACCTGTCAGGGTTACCATTCTGCCCTCTGTATCTACCCCATTCACCTGCTTGTGGCCAGCGCTAAATTCAATATGCCGCCTCTGTCAATTCATGATGCACTGGCGGCTTTCCCTGCAACTGTCCCAGGTTTTTATTTTTTTATTTTTTTCATGTGGAACTGGCTTTTTTAATGGTTTTACTTGCCGTAATGTAACACTAACACTGTCTCATAGTGTGAGATAAACACTCACACTATGAGTAGATAAATATAAAATAAAATACAATTTATTCCCCTTGATGAAGTCTGAATGACGAAACGCGTTGGAAACCTGGCAGTGACCACACAACCAGTTAAGCAATAATCTTCTTATTTATATATTTTAACTGGTAATATATTTAATGTGTACATTGTTTTTATCCCATTTTTTAAAGAGACCTGTTATTAAGAAACTTTTTATGTGAAAAATATTTTTTTCTCTAAGTGAATAAATTGTATTTTATTTTATATTTATCTACTCATAGTGTGAGTGTTTATCTTTTTAAAGACACCGTTGGTCGCTAACTCCCCCCCCCCTTGCATATATATATATATATATATATATATACTGTATATGTATATATATATATATATCTACTGTATATGTATATATATATATCTACCTAGTGCAATGTGTTACCAGGGCTCTACCTTGGGCAATGTGTAAAAGAGGACTCTACCTGGCATTGTAACAGGGGGCTCTACCTGCTGTAATGTGTAACAGGGGCTCTATCTGCCGTAATGTGTAAAAGGGGGCTCTACCTGTCGTAATGTGTAAAAGGGGGCTTTTACCTGCCGTAATGTGTAAAAGAGGCTCTTCCTGGTGTAAGGTTTGTAAGTGGCGCTACTGTGTGACGTAATTTGAATAATGGAGAATACTCTGCAGCGTAATATGAATTCGTGTTATTTTGTGGTCACGCCCATTCCCCATAAAGCCACTCCCCTATATTTTTGACACTCGCCTAAGGCACGCCCTGGCCCTATTTGAAATATGCAGGGGGGGTGCTGATGCTGTTTTCTTGCACACAGTGCAATAATGTCTAGTTACGGCACTGATGCCTACTAACAGGACTAGCTGCAGATGTGTCTATGGGGGTTATTCAATTGTTTGAAAAGTCAGTTGGGTGTGTTTTTTCCTATCTAATAGACAGGAATAAACAGACACCCAACCGACTTCTCAAACAATTGAATTCCACCCAAAGGGCTAGATGCATCATCGCTTGGAAAGTGATACGGTGAAGAGTGAAAAAGTGCCAGCCAATCAGCTCCTAACTGCCATGTCACAGGCTGTGTTTGAAAAATGGCAGTTAGGAGATGATTGGCTGTTACTTTTTCACTCTCCATTTAATCACTTTCCAAGCGATGATGCATCTGGCCCCATTTCTGATTGTGCTGCAGTTACAGGAACATGTTCTTAATTTTACTCAGTCTATGGCTCCCAACTATTTTGCCTTTCCAGGCCTAAGGTAGGCTGACTATAATATCCCTTTAAACTGGGACACTCATAAAGCACGCAGGTTCTGGGGCTGATTAAAACCAGGTGACATACAGACTTGAAACCAGCCAGCCACAGAACCTGTGTAATTTATGAGTGTCCCAGTTTAAAGGGATATTATGGTCAGCCTAACTAAGAAGGTTCAAGTTAAAAGTACGCAGCCAACTATGGGCTTGATTCAGAGTTGGACGCAATTGTACAATTATCGGCTGGCTGCGCAAGTCTCATTACTCATGGGCCGCATAGTCTTGCAACGGTTGTTGCAGAGAGGATTTACAGTCAGGGACCACTTGGGGGGTGGTAACAGGCAGTGGCAGCAAAACGCAGGCGTATCGTGGCCATTTTTGTAGCCTGCTAATGCAGTATCATATACAGCTGCAATGGCTCCTGTGTCTTAATTCCTGCTGCTATGCTGACCAACCATGGACTATGCAGAAGAGAACAAACTAATCTGCAATCTACACTGTGTCTTTGTATGCTGCTACTGTGACTCACAAAGCGGCTTACGGACAGTAGGTTGACAACACTTAGGTTGACAGTCATTAGGTCGACCGCTATTGGTCAATATGCACTAGGTCAACATGGTCATTAGGTCGACATGAACAAGGTCAACAAGGAAAAAGGTTGACATGAGTTTTTCACATTTTTTTTACATTTTTTGAACTTTTTCATACTTTACAATCCACGTGGACTACAGGTAGTGCAGCGGTAGTGGAGCGAGGCACCTTGCCCGAAGCATGGCGAGCAAAGCGAGGGGACACGGTGCACTAATTGAAGAAAATGACACGTGCCTAGGGGCAGCACTTGATGGCACAGCAGGTTAATGAGGCCAGGTGTTTGTTTGGTTTTTTTCATTATGACTTATTTTTTTATTATGCAACAGACGGGGTTGAGTCAATAGGCAGCAAATTGTGGTCCAGGAGGTGGTAGTTGGTGAGGTTAGGGCTGCATTGGTGGTCTTGAGGCATCCGGACTGACCCTGGAATAAAGGGGGCAGTGAAGTGATAAGGGGGGCAACCTATAATGTGCCTAGGGGTGATCTGACCCCTAAATCCGCCCATGGCCCTCATTCCGAGTTGATTGCTCACTGCCGTTTTTCACAGCGCAGCGATCAAGTGAAAAAGCGGCAATTGTGCGCATGCGCTAAGTACTTTCACACAAAACTTTGTACTTTTACCCCAGCTCGAGCGACGTTTTTCAGTCGCTCGAGTGTTCTTAGTTTGATTGACAGGAAGTGGGTGTTTCTGGGCGGCAACTCGGCGTTTTCAGGGAGTGTGCTAAAAAATGCAGGCGTGCTAGGCAAAAACGCAGGAGTGGCTGGAGAAACGGGGGAGTGGTTTGCCGAACGCAGGGCGTGTTTGTGACGTCAAAACAGGAACTAAACAGACTGCAGTCATCGCAAGATAGGAGTAGGACTGGAGCTACTCAGAAACGGCATGACATTTTTCACGCGCAGTTCTGCTAATCTTTCGTTCGCACTTCTGCTAAGCTAAGATACACTCCCAGAGGGCGGCAGCCTAGCGTGTGCACTGCTGCTAAAAGCAGCTAGCGAGCGATCAACTCGGAATGAGGGCCCATATGCAGCATTGCATATTTGTGCACAGTTATTACGTACACATTCACAGCTTCAGCCGCATTAGCCTCCATCTCTGACCAAGCCCTATATATGGATGTATGGATATGCAGTAATGAAATGCATCTCTCATGGAAAAATAATGATGTTTGTGCAACAGTGGGCTTCCAGGGAATTAAGGCCAATATTCAGTCTCCCTAAGCTGTTTGTCTGCAACAAATGACTCTTGTAGGTAGCAATTCCCTTTAATAGTTTCACTCCTACCATTTACTTTCAAGTTATATGCATGTTCAACCCACAGAATGCTTCTTCAGCCTTTAATGTGTTTCCGTCTCCTCTCTCTGAAGATGTGCCCTTTTATACTGCTATACATCCAACAAACACTCTACCATATCAATTTATTTCAAATGTACTTCTCACCACACATTGACATTTGGCAATAAATTGTATTGTGCCCACAGCGACCCACTGCATACATGCTTGCTTTTTGTCCTGCTTTAATTATTTACTTTTTTGTTTCTTACTTCTCATATGATGACAATAAATCCCTAATTTTAATGTTTCTCTATGTAAATGAAATACAAAGCCATGTATACGTACAATTTGCATGCGTCTTATCCTTCCGTCAGGCAGGCATGCAAGACATGAAGAAATCAAGTTTGAAGTCCCATATTAAAGGAACTATACATGACAGTTAACACACTCTTACACCAAATAAGAATACGTAATACAAATTAAATGAAACATGTTGAACAAGAGATGTGATAATGTGCTCTTTGATGTTGAAATAAAGTTTACAGAGGTTATGACAGCATTGTGTACACACATGTAGATATACAAGATCTCTTGCACCAGGGATAGGGGTGGAGCAGTCACACAGTTGCGTACAACCTCAACATACAGGTAAAAAGCTGCATATTTCTCTATGCACCCAAAGCGGGTGTATTTATGGCCAACTTCTGTTCAAGTGTCTATGCAGTTTTCTCAATATTGCTTTTGTGCTCTCCATACTCCGTGATCTGGTAGACCTTCCCACAGATTGAAGCCGGCATGGATATTGTAGCATATATACAGTACTACATAGGTTGTTTCACAGGTGATTAATTGGTTGATAGGATACTTAACACCAGAAACCTGATTAATGACTTCTTTATTCTCTATCTCCAATAATCTAAAGTGTCAGACCTTGGACAGCAGAAATATCCTTACAGCTTTGGTCATAGACAAGAAATCATTTGTAACTTGGGAGAATCACCCCTAAAATACAAGGGGCCAGAATATATTTAACATTCCTATTTTGCTTGAAGACAATGGAGGGTTAACCCTAGGTTTGTCTCTCAAAAGACTCTTAATTCCTGCGTTTGGCCTTTAGTCATACTGTTGCATTCACTTAAATTTGTGTTGTGCCATACATGTCTTTAATTTATTCTCCTCATGAGGCCTGCATCTTTGTACACTGCTTGTAGTGCTGCCCACATGTCTTTAGCTGACATCTTCCCATATATAATAGAGTACTGTACTGTACACATGTTGCTCCACACTCAAACCAAGTGCCCATGACCCTCTTTAAATCATCTGAACTTGAATTTGCATTCAATCCCAGATGTTCTAGACTCTAGAGTGATCTGTAGCACACACCAGCGGATGACTCAACTATGAACAGCCCAGTTACTTAATCAGTGGTGCTGGTTTATTGATAGACACCAGGTTCAGTCATAATCAGTTACATATACAATGGTGACATGGACTTCAGCAGAGTGGGCTTTTATACAGCTCATCAGCCAGTGAGTACTGTATATGCTGCAAAAAGGTAGTGGAGACACTAGAAAATGCAGTGTATTGCAGTTATTGGAGAGCTCTCTGGAGCTAAGTAGGAGACACCATGTTACTCTTCACAGTAAAGACAAAATGGGCACTGCACATACTTAGTAGATATCTCAGTAGCCATCTTGAGATAAGGCATGAAGCCTCCTTGGAGAATAGAACGACTGGAGTCTGTGCAGTTGCAACGCCTCTTTCAACAATCAGATCTTACACGTTATGGGTTTTTATCTGGCTTGGGTCATTGATGTTGTCATTATATCATACATTAGATATTATTACTCAAATTTATATAAAACTAACGTTCAGATCTTTTTTTTATTTTAGGTCAAACTCTCTTTTTTTTAGGCTGATAAATCTTAATTATGGAATTATATTTCACTATTAGATACAGTTACTTTGGATGCTGGATCATGGTATCAATGTGTAGATCACTTATAGATTCAGAGGTCTAGGTACTAAGCCTTGGGGAGAGCTAAAGTGGACCGAGATAAAGTACCAATCAATCAACTCCTAACTGCCATGTCACGGGTTGTGTTTGAAAATTGACAGGAGCTTGTTGGCTGGCACTTTATCTCTGTGTACTTTATCTCTCTCCATGGTTCAGAGATGGGCGCAGATTGCTGCATATGCAGTCAGATCTGCATCAATCTCCTCATATGCTGGGGGCCATCCAGCACAGGGTAAGGCGGCCCAGCATGTGTAGCACCTCCTCACGATGCTGCAGACGCATCGAATTAAGGTTGACCCCTGGCTGCGCTGTCAGGTGGCCCACCAATATTTTTTTTTAATCGGAGCGGCTGCACGTGACGTCATGCAGCCTCCCCAAAAACTCTACCAGAACGCCCTCCGCTGATGCGTCCAAGTCTGACTAAAGCCCTAAGTGGTATATGCATAGTATCTAGAGATGTGCACTTGAAATTTTTCGGGTTTTGTGTTTTGGTTTTGGGTTCGGTTCCGCGGCCGTGTTTTGGGTTCGACCGCGTTTTGGCAAAACCTCACCGAATTTTTTTTGTCGGATTCGGGTGTGTTTTGGATTCGGGTGTTTTTTTCAAAAAACCCTAAAAAACAGCTTAAATCATAGAATTTGGGGGTCATTTTGATCCCAAAGTATTATTAACCTCAAAAACCATAATTTCCACTCATTTTCAGTCTATTCTGAACACCTCACACCTCACAATATTATTTTTAGTCCTAAAATTTGCACCGAGGTCGCTGGATGACTAAGCTAAGCGACCCAAGTGGCCGACACAAACACCTGGCCCATCTAGGAGCGGCACTGCAGTGTCACGCAGGATGGCCCTTCCAAAAAACACTCCCCAAACAGCAGCACATGACGCAAAGAAAAAAAGAGGCGCAATGAGGTAGCTGTGTGAGTAAGCTAAGCGACCCTAGTGGCCGACACAAACACCTGGCCCATCTAGGAGTGGCACTGCAGTGTCACGCAGGATGGCCCTCCAAAAAACACTCCCCAAACAGCACATGATGCAAAGAAAAAAAGAGGCGCAATGAGGTAGCTGTGTGAGTAAGCTAAGCGACCCTAGTGACCGACACAAACACCTGGCCCATCTAGGAGTGGCACTGCAGTGTCACGCAGGATGGCCCTTCCAAAAAACACTCCCCAAACAGCACATGACGCAAAGAAAAAAAGAGGCGCAATGAGGTAGCTGTGTGAGTAAGCTAAGCGACCCTAGTGGCCGACACAAACACCTGGCCCATCTAGGAGTGGCACTGCAGTGTCACGCAGGATGGCCCTTCCAAAAAACACTCCCCAAACAGCACATGACGCAAAGAAAAAAAGAGGCGCAATGAGGTAGCTGTGTGAGTAAGCTAAGCGACCCTAGTGGCCGACACAAACACCTGGCCCATCTAGGAGTGGCACTGCAGTGTCACGCAGGATGGCCCTTCCAAAAAACACTCCCCAAACAGCAGCACATGACGCAAAGAAAAAAAGAGGCGCAATGAGGTAGCTGTGTGAGTAAGCTAAGCGACCCTAGTGGCCGACACAAACACCTGGCCCATCAAGGAGTGGCACTGCAGTGTCACGCAGGATGGCCCTTCCAAAAAACACTCCCCAAACAGCACATGACGCAAAGAAAAAAAGAGGCGCAATGAGGTAGCTGTGTGAGTAAGCTAAGCGACCCTAGTGGCCGACACAAACACCTGGCCCATCTAGGAGTGGCACTGCAGTGTCACGCAGGATGGCCCTTCCAAAAAACACTCCCCAAACAGCACATGACGCAAAGAAAAAAAGAGGCGCAATGAGGTAGCTGTGTGAGTAAGCTAAGCGACCCTAGTGGCCGACACAAACACCTGGCCCATCTAGGAGTGGCACTGCAGTGTCACGCAGGATGGCCCTTCCAAAAAACACTCCCCAAACAGCACATGACGCAAAGAAAAAAAGAGGCGCAATGAGGTAGCTGTGTGAGTAAGCTAAGCGACCCTAGTGGCCGACACAAACACCTGGCCCATGTAGGAGTGGCACTGCAGTGTCACGCAGGATGGCCCTTCCAAAAAACACTCCCCAAACAGCAGCACATGACGCAAAGAAAAAAAGAGGCGCAATGAGGTAGCTGTGTGAGTAAGCTAAGCGACCCTAGTGGCCGACACAAACACCTGGCCCATCTAGGAGTGGCACTGCAGTGTCACGCAGGATGGCCCTTCCAAAAAACACTCCCCAAACAGCACATGACGCAAAGAAAAAAAGAGGCGCAATGAGGTAGCTGTGTGAGTAAGCTAAGCGACCCTAGTGGCCGACACAAACACCTGGCCCATCTAGGAGTGGCACTGCAGTGTCACGCAGGATGGCCCTTCCAAAAAACACTCCCCAAACAGCACATGACGCAAAGAAAAAAAAAACGCAATGAGGTAGCTGTGTGAGTAAGCTAAGCGACCCTAGTGGCCGACACAAACACCTGGCCCATCTAGGAGTGGCACTGCAGTGTCACGCAGGATGGCCCTTCCAAAAAACACTCCCCAAACAGCAGCACATGACGCAAAGAAAAAAAGAGGTGCAATGAGGTAGCTGTGTGAGTAAGCTAAGCGACCCTAGTGGCCGACACAAACACCTGGCCCATCTAGGAGTGGCACTGCAGTGTCACGCAGGATGGCCCTTCAAAAAAATACTCCCCAAACAGCACATGACGCAAAGAAAAATTAAAGAAAAAAGAGGTGCAAGATGGAATTGTCCTTGGGCCCTCCCACCCACCCTTATGTTGTATAAACAGGACATGCACACTTTAACCAACCCATCATTTCAGTGACAGGGTCTGCCACACGACTGTGACTGAAATGACGGGTTGGTTTGGACCCCCACCAAAAAAGAAGCAATTAATCTCTCCTTGCACAAACTGGCTCTACAGAGGCAAGATGTCCACCTCATCATCATCCTCCGATATATCACCGTGTACATCCCCCTCCTCACAGATTATCATTTCGTCCCCACTGGAATCCACCATCTCAGCTCCCTGTGTACTTTGTGGAGGCAATTGCTGCTGGTCAATGTCTCCACGGAGGAATTGATTATAATTCATTTTAATGAACATCATCTTCTCCACATTTTCTGGAAGTAACCTCGTACGCCGATTGCTGACAAGGTGAGCGGCGGCACTAAACACTCTTTCGGAGTACACACTTGTGGGAGGGCAACTTAGGTAGAATAAAGCCAGTTTGTGCAAGGGCCTCCAAATTGCCTCTTTTTCCTGCCAGTATAAGTACGGACTGTCTGACGTGCCTACTTGGATGCGGTCACTCATATAATCCTCCACCATTCTTTCAATGGGGAGAGAATCATATGCAGTGCCAGTAGACGACATGTCCGTAATCGTTGGCAGGTCCTTCAGTCCGGACCAGATGTCAGCATCAGCAGTCGCTCCAGACTGCCCTGCATCACCGCCAGCGGGTGGGCTCGGAATTCTGAGCCTTTTCCTCGCACCCCCAGTTGCGGGAGAATGTGAAGGAGGAGATGTTGACAGATCGCGTTCCGCTTGACTTGACAATTTTCTCACCAGCAGGTCTTTGAACCCCAGCAGACTTGTGTCTGCCGGAAAGAGAGATCCAAGGTAGGTTTTAAATCTAGGATCGAGCACGGTGGCCAAAATGTAGTGCTCTGATTTCAACAGATTGACCACCCGTGAATCCTTGTTAAGCGAATTAAGGGCTCCATCCACAAGTCCCACATGCCTAGCGGAATCGCTCTGTGTTAGCTCCTCCTTCAATGTCTCCAGCTTCTTCTGCAAAAGCCTGATGAGGGGAATGACCTGACTCAGGCTGGCAGTGTCTGAACTGACTTCACGTGTGGCAAGTTCAAAGGGCAGCAGAACCTTGCACAACGTTGAAATCATTCTCCACTGCGCTTGAGACAGGTGCATTCCACCTCCTATATCGTGCTCAATTGTATAGGCTTGAATGGCCTTTTGCTGCTCCTCCAACCTCTGAAGCATATATAGGGTTGAATTCCACCTCGTTACCACTTCTTGCTTCAGATGATGGCAGGGCAGGTTCAGGCGTTTTTGGTGGTGCTCCAGTCTTCTGTACGTGGTGCCTGTACGCCGAAAGTGTCCCGCAATTCTTCTGGCCACCGACAGCATCTCTTGCACGCCCCTCTCGTTTTTTAAATAATTCTGCACCACCAAATTCAAGGTATGTGCAAAACATGGGACGTGCTGGAATTTGCCCATATTTAATGCACACACAATATTGCTGGCGTTGTCCGATGCCACAAATCCACAGGAGAGTCCAATTGGGGTAAGCCATTCCGCGATGATCTTCCTCAGTTGCCGTAAGAGGTTTTCAGCTGTGTGCGTATTCTGGAAACCGGTGATACAAAGCGTAGCCTGCCTAGGAAAGAGTTGGCGTTTGCGAGATGCTGCTACTGGTGCCGCCGCTGCTGTTCTTGCGGCGGGAGTCCATACATCTACCCAGTGGGCTGTCACAGTCATATAGTCCTGACCCTGCCCTGCTCCACTTGTCCACACGTCCGTGGTTAAGTGGACATTGGGTACAGCTGCATTTTTTAGGACACTGGTGAGTCTTTTTCTGAGGTCTGTGTACATTTTCGGTATCGCCTGCCTAGAGAAATGGAACCTAGATGGTATTTGGTACCGGGGACACAGTACCTCCAACAAGTCTCCAGTTGGCTCTGCAGTGTCACAACTGAGGGCCTGAGCTGACGGGAGGCAGCCTCAGTTGTAGGGGCTGAGATGTACCGGAACCTGGGAGGTTGTATCTGACCCCTGGACATGTAAGTAACATGAAGAAGAACCGCCCGAAGGCGTGACCACGACAACTTGAATAAAAGTCAATGATGTTTATTTATGACAAACTCCATGCATCACAGTAGCAGTAAAAGAAACATAAAATCAGCAGAGAAATAATACAGTTCCTGGGTACTACAGGGTGGCAGGGGCCACAGAGCTCTGGTAGTATGAGACAGTTCTTATTATCTGCGAGTTGGAAAGTCCTTACCAGGCCTGACTGTAGCAATGAAGAAAGCCCAGGATCGTACCAGCTGGTGTTCCAGGGAAAGCTGGACTGCTGTAAATAAAATAGCTGCTGTGGGTTCTGGTTGGAACCAGACAGATGTTGGCACGGAGTGGATACTGGCTGGAACCAGTTAAATAATAAATGAAGCTTGAGAGCGATGCAATATGAATAAAATGTAGAACTTGAGAGCGGAGAAATAATAATACCGGTGGAGAGTGGTAAAGTGTAGAAAGGACACCGGCCCTTTAAGAGAAGCTGTACTCTGCTGGAAGCTGGGCTGGAAGCAGGTAATGTTGTAGCTGGAAACAGATGAATCCACAATGGATCGGAGAGTCAGGCTACACCGCAGGTGGAATGCTGGTGCGGGTCTCTATGGTGGAAGTCTTGAGACAGGAGCTGGAACCTGGAAGACAATCACAGGAGAGAGACAAACAGGAACTAGGTTTGACAACCAAAGCACTGACGCCTTCCTTGCTCAGGCACAGTGTATTTATACCTGCAGCAAGGAAGGGATTGGCTAGGCAATTATGCAGATTATCAATACTGAGAACAGATTGGTGGAAATGATCAGCTGACAGAATCCAAGATGGCTGCGCCCATGCAGACACTTGGAGGGAAGTTTGGTTTGTAATCCATGTGGTAATGAAAACAGTAATGGCGGCGCCGGCCACCGGAGACAGGAGGCGCCAAGCTGACAGGTGCACATCCAACCACGCGGACACAGCGGAGGCCGCGGCTGACGTAATCGCCACTCAGACACTCTGCATGCAGAAGCTCAGGGACGGCGGCGGAGGCCGCGGGAGACGCCATGCCAGGTGTAATATGGCGTTTACTGTGACAGCGTCTCAGAGTGACAGGAGAGGATACAGGAATGTAAACATCAGGATAACAGATGGGATCCGGTCCTGGAACGCTGAGCCAGCCTTAGGAGGCATCTGATGGGTAAGAAATGGCGTCCAGATACCCGGATCGTGACAGCACCCCCCCCCTTTAGTAGTGGCCCCAGGACACTTCTTTGGCTTTTGAGGAAACTTGGAATGGAATCTCCGGACCAAGGCAGGAGCATGGACATCAGAAGCATTGGTCCATGAACGTTCCTCAGGGCCATAACCCTTCCAGTCAATAAGATATTGTAGTTGACCGTAACGGTGACGTGAGTCCAGGATCTTGGCTACTTCATACTCAACGCCTCGTTGAGTTTGGACTTTCGGAGTTGGAGGAAGTGAGGAATGAAACCGATTCAAGATCAGCGGTTTCAACAGGGAAACATGGAATGTCCTGGGTATTTTTAAGAAGGGAGGCAACTGAAGTCTGTAAGCAACAGGATTGATGACTTGTTCAATCTTGAAAGGACCGATATAGCGAGGTGCAAACTTCATACTGGGAACTCTTAACCTCAAATTCTTCGTGGATAACCATACCCGATCACCCACCTTGAGAGCAGGAACTGCTCGACGCTTCTTATCCGCAAACTTCTTGTACCTGAACGACGCCTTGAGCAGAGCTGATCGTACGCTCTTCCAGATATTGGCAAACTGATGCAAGGTGATATCCACTGCGTGAACAGAAGTTGCTGGAAGCGGTTGGAACTCAGGGACTTTAGGGTGGAATCCAAAGTTAGTGAAGAATGGTGTTGAAGCAGATGAAGAATGATACTGGTTGTTATGACAGAACTCGGCCCAGGGAAGTAATTGAACCCAGTCATCTTGAGAGGAGGACACATAGATGCGGAGGAAGGCCTCCAAGTCCTGATTCACCCTCTCGGTTTGACCATTGGTCTGAGGATGGTAAGCCGTGGAAAACTTTAGCTTGACTTGGAGGACTTGACATAAACTTCGCCAGAATTTGGCTGTGAATTGAACTCCTCGATCTGAGATAATTTCTTCAGGAAGACTGTGGAGTCGGAAGATCTCTTGTATGAATACTTGAGCCAACTTGGAAGCTGACGGAAGACCGGTGAGAGGAATGAAGTGTGCCATCTTGGTGAACCGGTCAACTACCACCCAGATGGTATTGAACTTGTTGCACATGGGTAAATCTGTAATAAAATCCATCGACAAATGGGTCCAAGGTCGACGGGGAACAGATAGTGGAACCAGTTGCCCCGCAGGCGACTGGCGGGATACCTTATGTTGAGCACACTTTGGGCAAGATGCAATAAACTCCAAGACGTCCTTTTTCAGAGTTGGCCACCAATAGGACCTAGAGATAAACTCCAGGGTTTTTTGGATACCTGTATGTCCGGCAAAACGGGAAGCATGGGCCCAATGCATGAGCTTCTTCCTTAGCATCGGTTTCACAAAACTTTTCCCTGATGGGGGCGTAGAGTCCATCCCTACCGTGGAGAATGCCAACGGATTTATAATAGGATGCTTGTCTGAAGACTCTGACTCATTTTCTTGCTCCCATGAGCGGGAAAGGGCATCGGCCTTGCGATTCTGAGAGCCCGGAGAGAACTGGAGTTTAAAGTCGAACCTGGAAAAGAAAAGTGCCCATCTGGCCTGACGAGGGTTGAGACATTGTGCGCCTTTCAGATATAAAAGGTTCTTGTGGTCTGTAAGTATGGTGATTGAATGAGAAGCTCCCTCCAACAGATACCTCCACTCTTCTAGAGCGAGCTTGATGGCTAGCAACTCCTGGTCGCCAATGGCATAGTTGCGCTCAGCTGGGGAGAACTTCCGGGAGAAGAAACTGCAAGGGTGTAAATGGCCATCTTTAGCCCTCTGAGATAACACCGCTCCTACTCCAATGGAGGAGGCATCCACCTCTAAGATGAAAGGAGAGTCGATGTCAGGCTGTTTCAGAACAGGCGCAGAGATGAACCTTTGTTTTAAAAGATGAAATGCTTGCATGGCTTCTTCAGACCACTTGGACGGGTTAGCACCCTTCTTAGTGAAAGCAGTAATAGGCGCCACAATGGTGGAAAAGTCTCGTATAAACTTTCGGTAATAGTTGGCGAACCCTAAGAACCTCTGGACCCCTTTGAGGGTTAAGGGTACCGGCCAATTTTGGATTGCTTGTAGTTTCTCAGGATCCATCTCTAGTCCGGAACCGGACACAATGTACCCTAGAAACGGAATGGACTTGACTTCAAAGACGCATTTCTCTAATTTGCAATAGAGATGATTGACACAGAGACGGGACAGAACCTCTTTAACCCAAAAACGATGTTCCTCTAAATCGTTGGCAAAAATGAGGATATCGTCTAGATAGACCACGACATGACGGTATAGAATGTCTCTGAAGATCTCATTGACAAAATGCTGGAAGACAGCTGGAGCATTGCTCAATCCGAAGGGCATGACGAGGTACTCATAATGTCCGTCACGGGTGTTAAAGGCGGTCTTCCACTCGTCACCCTCACGGATCCGGATGAGATTGTATGCACCTCTCAAGTCCAGCTTTGTAAAGATGGTAGCTCCGCTAACTCTGTCAAAGAGCTCAGTAATCAGGGGTAAAGGATAACGGTTCTTGATGGTAATGTCGTTCAAACCTCTGTAGTCGATGCACGGCCGCAGACCACCATCTTTCTTTTTTACAAAAAAGAAGCCTGCGCCGGCTGGGGAAGAAGAAGGTCGAATGAACCCCTTTGCTAGGTTCTCTTTAATGTATTCCTCCATAGAATGCGTCTCAGGCAGAGACAACGGATAAGTTCGGCCTCGAGGTGGAACCTTCCCTGGAACGAGATCAATCGGGCAGTCCCATTCTCTATGAGGAGGAAGGATATCAGCAGAAGCTTTACTGAACACATCCGTGAAATCTTGATATGGAGGAGGTGGAACATCAGACGACCTGGGGGAGGAAGAACAGACAGGCAATACTTTAAACAAACATGTCTCAGCACAGGAGGAACCCCATGCCAGGATTTGCGTAGTCGTCCAATCAATTGTAGGATTGTGAAGACGGAGCCATGGAAGGCCCAGGACCACAGGATGTGTGGCTCTTGGAATCACTAAAAAAGAAATAAGTTCGGAATGAAGAACTCCCACTCTCAGACGAACTGGTAGAGTCCTTAAAGAAATAACTGCATCAAAAATTTTGCTGCCATCCACGGCAGTTAAAGAAATGGACGAAGGAAGTCTCTCGGTGGGTAGGGACCACCGTTTAACATAGGCTTCGGTAATAAAGTTCCCAGCTGCTCCGGAATCAAGGAGGGCAATGACGTTCCGATAACGTTGAGCAACTTGAAGCGAGACTGGGAGATTACAATCTTGAGGAGATGGAGAGGAGATCATTACTCCTAGCCGGCCCTCTCCTTGGCGAGCTAGGATTTGGAGTTTCCCGGACGTTTGGGACAGGCATTAATGGTGTGAGACGGAGCTGCACAATAAAGACAGAGAGACTCGGAGAGACGTCTTCGGCGCTCAGCAGGAGTTAAACGGGAACGGCCAATTTGTATGGGCTCATCTTTAGTTGGTGACAGTTGGCGAGGAGGAGGAGCAGAAGATTTTGGAGCAGATGATCTTCCACGCTCAGTTGCTCTCTCTCTGAAACGTAAATCAACTTTCGTGCAGAGTGAGATTAGCTCATCTAACTTAGAGGGTAAGTCTCTGGTAGCTAACTCATCTTTAATACGCTCAGATAAGCCATGCCAGAATGCAGCATACAGGGCCTCGTCGTTCCATGCCAGTTCGGATGCCAGGATCTGGAACTGTATCAGATATTGTCCTACAGTACGTGACCCCTGGCGTAAACGGAGAATCTCGGATGAAGCTGAGGTTACCCGGCCTGGCTCGTCGAAGATGCGCCTGAATGTTGACACGAATGCAGTGTAAGAAGATAGCAGGGTGTCGGACCTCTCCCATAACGGTGATGCCCAATCAAGGGCTGAGCCACTGAGAAGAGAAATAATGTAGGCAATTTTTGTACGGTCACTGGGAAAATTGCCAGGTTGTAGCTCAAACTGAATCTCACACTGGTTGAGAAATCCCCTGCAGAATCTTGGAGATCCGTCAAATTTTGCTGGCGTTGGAAGATGAAGACGTGGAGCAGAAATGGGTAAGGTGGGTGGGGTTATAGCTGGAGTCACTGTGGTTGACGCACCAGACGCGCCTGATCCACGGAGAGTTGTCTGAATACCATCCAGCCGAGTAGAGAGATCCTGGAGACAGCGGATGATGTGGCCCTGTGCAGCCTCCTGATGTTCTAGTCGGGCTGCCAGTTCTTGCATCGGCCTGGCCGCTTGATCCTGGTCTCCGGCTGGATTCATTAGGTCAGTGCTTACTGTCACAACTGAGGGCCTGAGCTGACGGGAGGCAGCCTCAGTTGTAGGGGCTGAGATGTACCGGAACCTGGGAGGTTGTATCAGACCCCTGGACATGTAAGTAACATGAAGAAGAACCGCCCGAAGGCGTGACCACGACAACTTGAATAAAAGTCAATGATGTTTATTTATGACAAACTCCATGCATCACAGTAGCAGTAAAAGAAACATAAAATCAGCAGAGAAATAATACAGTTCCCGGGTACTACAGGGTGGCAGGGGCCACAGAGCTCTGGTAGTATGAGACAGTTCTTATTATCTGCGAGTTGGAAAGTCCTTACCAGGCCTGACTGTAGCAATGAAGAAAGCCCAGGATCGTACCAGCTGGTGTTCCAGGGAAAGCTGGACTGCTGTAAATAAAATAGCTGCTGTGGGTTCTGGTTGGAACCAGACAGATGTTGGCACGGAGTGGATACTGGCTGGAACCAGTTAAATAATAAATGAAGCTTGAGAGCGATGCAATATGAATGAAATGTAGAACTTGAGAGCGGAGAAATAATAATACCGGTGGAGAGTGGTAAAGTGTAGAAAGGACACCGGCCCTTTAAGAGAAGCTGTACTCTGCTGGAAGCTGGGCTGGAAGCAGGTAATGTTGTAGCTGGAAACAGATGAATCCACAATGGATCGGAGAGTCAGGCTACACCGCAGGTGGAATGCTGGTGCGGGTCTCTATGGTGGAAGTCTTGAGACAGGAGCTGGAACCTGGAAGACAATCACAGGAGAGAGACAAACAGGAACTAGGTTTGACAACCAAAGCACTGACGCCTTCCTTGCTCAGGCACAGTGTATTTATACCTGCAGCAAGGAAGGGATTGGCTAGGCAATTATGCAGATTATCAATACTGAGAACAGATTGGTGGAAATGATCAGCTGACAGAATCCAAGATGGCTGCGCCCATGCAGACACTTGGAGGGAAGTTTGGTTTGTAATCCATGTGGTAATGAAAACAGTAATGGCGGCGCCGGCCACCGGAGACAGGAGGCGCCAAGCTGACAGGTGCACATCCAACCACGCGGACACAGCGGAGGCCGCGGCTGACGTAATCGCCACTCAGACACTCTGCATGCAGAAGCTCAGGGACGGCGGCGGAGGCCGCGGGAGACGCCATGCCAGGTGTAATATGGCGTTTACTGTGACAGCGTCTCAGAGTGACAGGAGAGGATACAGGAACGTAAACATCAGGATAACAGATGGGATCCGGTCCTGGAACGCTGAGCCAGCCTTAGGAGGCATCTGATGGGTAAGAAATGGCGTCCAGATACCCGGATCGTGACATGCAGTAATGATGGATACTGGAACCACGTTTATCACCACCCAGGATGCCAAGGCCTCAGTTATCCGCTTTGCAGCAGGATGACTGCTGTGATATTTCATCTTCCTCGCAAAGGACTGTTGGACAGTCAATTGCTTGGTGGAAGTAGTAAAAGTGGTCTTACGACTTCCCCTCTGGGATGACCATCGACTCCCAGCAGCAACAACAGCAGCGCCAGCAGCAGTAGGCGTTACATGCAAGGATGCATCGGAGGAATCCCAGGCAGGAGAGGACTCGTCAGAATTGCCAGTGACATGGCCTGCAGGACTATTGGCATTCCTGGGGAAGGAGGAAATTGACACTGAGGGAGTTGGTGGGGTGGTTTGCGTGAGCTTGGTTACAAGAGGAAGGGATTTACTGGTCAGTGGACTGCTTCCGCTGTCGCCCAAAGTTTTTGAACTTGTCACTGACTTATTATGAATGCGCTGCAGGTGACGTATAAGGGAGGATGTTCCGAGGTGGTTAACGTCCTTACCCCTACTTATTACAGCTTGACAAAGGCAACACACGGCTTGACAAATGTTGTCAGCATTTCTGTTGAAATACTTCCACACCGAAGAGCTGATTTTTTTGGTATTTTCACCAGGCATGTCAATGGCCCTATTCCTCCCACGGACAACAGGTGTCTCCCCGGGTGCCTGACTTAAACAAACCACCTCACCATCAGAATCCTCCTTGTCAATTTCCTCCCCAGCGCCAGCAACACCCATATCCTCCTCATCCTGGTGTACTTCAACACTGACATCTTCAATCTGACTATCAGGAACTGGACTGCGGGTGCTCCTTCCAGCACTTGCAGGGGGCGTGCAAATGGTGGAAGGCGCATGCTCTTCACGTCCAGTGTTGGGAAGGTCAGGCATCGCAACCGACACAATTGGACTCTCCTTGTGGATTTGGGATTTCGAAGAATGCACAGTTCTTTGCTGTGCTTTTGCCAGCTTGAGTCTTTTCTTTTTTCTAGCGAGAGGCTGAGTGCTTCCATCCTCATGTGAAGCTGAACCACTAGCCATGAACATAGGCCAGGGCCTCAGCCGTTCCTTGCCACTCCGTGTGGTAAATGGCATATTGGCAAGTTTACGCTTCTCCTCCGACAATTTTATTTTAGATTTTTGAGTCCTTTTTTTACTGATATTTGGTGTTTTGGATTTTACATGCTCTGTACTATGACATTGGGCATCGGCCTTGGCAGACGACGTTGCTGGCATTTCATCGTCTCGGCCATGACTAGTGGCAGCAGCTTCAGCACGAGGTGGAAGTCGATCTTGATCTTTCCCTATTTTTGGAACCTCAACATTTTTGTTCTCCATATTTTAATAGGCACAACTAAAAGGCACCTCAGGTAAACAATGGAGATGGATGGATACTAGTATACTTATGGATGGACGAGCGACTGCCGACACAGAGGTAGCTACAGCCGTGGACTACCGTACTGTGTCTGCTGCTAACATAGACTGGATGATAATGAGATAAAATTAATATATATATATATATATATCACACTAGTACTGCAGCCGGACAGATATATATATATTATGTAATGACGGACCTGCTGGACACTGTCTGTCAGCACTGCAGACTCCTAAAGTAAGCTACTAGTATCAAGAAGATAGAAAAAAAAACCACGGGTAGGTGGTATACAATTATGGATGGACCAGCGACTGCCGACACAGAGGTAGCTACAGCCGTGGACTACCGTACTGTGTCTGCTGCTAATATAGACTGGATGATAATGAGATAAAATTAAAATATATATATATATATCACACTAGTACTGCAGCCGGACAGGTATATATATATTATGTAATGACGGACCTGCTGGACACTGTCTGTCAGCACTGCAGACTCCTAAAGTAAGCTACTAGTATCAAGAAGATAGAAAAAAAAACCACGGGTAGGTGGTATACAATTATGGATGGACCAGCGACTGCCGACACAGAGGTAGCTACAGCCGTGGACTACCGTACTGTGTCTGCTGCTAATATAGACTGGATGATAATGAGATAAAATTAAAATATATATATATATATCACACTAGTACTGCAGCCGGACAGGTATATATATATTATGTAATGACGGACCTGCTGGACACTGTTTGTCAGCACTGCAGACTCCTAAAGTAAGCTACTAGTATCAAGAAGATAGAAAAAAAAACACGGGTAGGTGGTATACAATTATGGATGGACCAGCGACTGCCGACACAGAGGTAGCTACAGCCGTGGACTACCGTACTGTGTCTGCTGCTAATATAGACTGGATGATAATGAGATAAAAATAAAATATATATATATATCACACTAGTACTGCAGCCGGACAGGTATATATATATTATGTAATGACGGACCTGCTGGACACTGTCTGTCAGCACTGCAGACTCCTAAAGTAAGCTACTAGTATCAAGAAGATAGAAAAAAAAAACCACGGGTAGGTGGTATACAATTATGGATGGACCAGCGACTGCCGACACAGAGGTAGCTACAGCCGTGGACTACCGTACTGTGTCTGCTGCTAATATAGACTGGATGATAATGAGATAAAAATAAAATATATATATATATCACACTAGTACTGCAGCCGGACAGGTATATATATATTATGTAATGACGGACCTGCTGGACACTGTCTGTCAGCACTGCAGACTCCTAAAGTAAGCTACTAGTATCAAGAAGATAGAAAAAAAAACCACGGGTAGGTGGTATACAATTATGGATGGACCAGCGACTGCCGACACAGAGGTAGCTACAGCCGTGGACTACCGTACTGTGTCTGCTGCTAATATAGACTGGATGATAATGAGATAAAAATAAAATATATATATATATATATATATCACACTAGTACTGCAGCCGGACAGGTATATATATATTATGTAATGACGGACCTGCTGGACACTGTCTGTCAGCACTGCAGACTCCTAAAGTAAGCTACTAGTATCAAGAAGATAGAAAAAAAAACTACGGGTAGGTGGTATACAATTATGGATGGACCAGCGACTGCCGACACAGAGGTAGCTACAGCCGTGGACTACCGTACTGTGTCTGCTGCTAATATAGACTGGATGATAATGAGATAAAAATAATATATATATATATATATATATATATATCACACTAGTACTGCAGCCGGACAGGTATATATATATTATGTAATGACGGACCTGCTGGACACTGTCTGTCAGCACTGCAGACTCCTAAAGTAAGCTACTAGTATCAAGAAGATAGAAAAAAAAACCACGGGTAGGTGGTATACAATTATGGATGGACCAGCGACTGCCGACACAGAGGTAGCTACAGCCGTGGACTACCGTACAGTGTCTGCTGCTAATATAGACTGGATGATAATGAGATAAAATTAAAATATATATATATATATATATATCACACTAGTACTGCAGCCGGACAGGTATATATATATTATGTAATGACGGACCTGCTGGACACTGTCTGTCAGCACTGCAGACTCCTAAAGTAAGCTACTAGTATCAAGAAGATAGAAAAAAAACCACGGGTAGGTGGTATACAATTATGGATGGACCAGCGACTGCCGACACAGAGGTAGCTACAGCCGTGGACTACCGTACTGTGTCTGCTGCTAATATAGACTGGATGATAATGAGATAAAATTAAAATATATATATATATCACACTAGTACTGCAGCCGGACAGGTATATATATATTATGTAATGACGGACCTGCTGGACACTGTCTGTCAGCACTGCAGACTCCTAAAGTAAGCTACTAGTATCAAGAAGATAGAAAAAAAAACCACGGGTAGGTGGTATACAATTATGGATGGACCAGCGACTGCCGACACAGAGGTAGCTACAGCCGTGGACTACCGTACTGTGTCTGCTGCTAATATAGACTGGATGATAATGAGATAAAATGAAAATATATATATATCACACTAGTACTGCAGCCGGACAGGCATATATATTATGTAATGACGGACCTGCTGGACACTGTCTGCAGAATGCGTTTATAAAAACACCACACGACGAGTGTTTAACTTTTTCAGGCAGACAATCACAATATACTGGTGGTCAGCAGACAATCACAATATACTGGTGGTCAGTGATCAGTCACACTGGCAGTGGCACTCTGGCAGCAAAAGTGTGCACTGTACTTAAAATATGTACTCCTGCTATAACTGCTCCGCAGTCTCCCCCACAATTAAGCTGTGTGAGCAGTGAGCACTCAGCACAGTCAGATAATGATATACAGTATTACATATGATGCAGCACACTGGGCTGAGCACAGATATGGTATGTGACTGTGTCACACTGTGTATCGTTTTTTTTTTCAGGCAGAGAACGGATTAATTAAACTGGTGGTGGTCACTGGTCACTGGTCACACTATCAGCAAGTAGTACTCCGTCCTAAGCAGACAATCACAATATACTGGTGGTCAGTGTGGTCACTGGTCAGTCACACTGGCAGTGTGGCACTCTGGCAGCAAAAGTGTGCACTGTACTTAAAATATATTATTTATTTATGTACTCCTGCTCTAACTGCTCCCCAGTCTCCCCCACAATTAAGCTGTGTGAGCAGTGAGCACTCAGCACAGTCAGATATACAGTATTACATATGATGATGCAGCACACTGAGGCTGAGCACAGATATGGTATGTGACTGTGTCACACTGTGTATCGTTTTTTTTCAGGCAGAGAACGGATTAATTAAACTGGTGGTCAATGGTCACACTATCAGCAAGTAGTAGTACTCCAGTCCTAATATGCTCCCCAAAATTAGTAAATACCAAATAGTGTCTCTAACTCTCTACTCTCTTCTCTATAAACGGAGAGGACGCCAGCCACGTCCTCTCCCTATCAATCTCAATGCACGTGTGAAAATGGCGGCGACGCGCGGCTCCTTATATAGAATCCGAGTCTCGCAATAGAATCTGAGCCTCGCGAGAATCCGACAGCGGGATGATGACGTTCGGGCGCGCTCGGGTTAGCCGAGCAAGGCGGGAAGGTTCGAACCTGCCTCGGACCCGTGTAAAAGGACTGAAGTTCGGGGGGGTTCGGTTTCCGAGAAACCGAACCCGCTCATCACTATTAGTATCGTGTTGATGTTTGATAAGGAGAAAATGATTGTGCTATTAGATATTTCATCAGAAAAAGTATATGTATTGTGTACTGTTTGAGGAATAGTGCTGAGGTGTATAAACTTGTTTATATACAGGTCGGGTATCCGTTATCCGAACACCCGTTAACCGAAATATTCCGAGATCCGGAATATTTCAGTCCTGTAGTGACGTCATGACGCTGCCGGCGTCATGACGTCACTGGAGTCTGCGGCCAATCACAGACAGGTGGGGGAGTGGCTTTGCAGCCATTCCTTCACCGCCGCTGACTCCCAGTACCCGCCGCTGACACCTTGGACTCCCCCACTGATGCGCCAAATCCCCGGGACCCCTCACCGTCGTGCTGGACCCACAGCGGTCCCCCCTGCTGACTCGCTGGACCCCTGGTACCCATCCAGATAACAGGTAATCTGTTATCCGGAAAAATGCCATATCCGGAATGCTCCTGGTCCCGAGTATTCCGGATATGGGATACTCAACCTGTATATATATTTATCATTTTATGTTTTATATTTCAATGCTATTCATACTTACTGCCAGGGGCGTAAGTAGAACTTTGTGGGACCCGTAGCAAAATCTTGAAAGCTTCCCCCCTACCCCCTGCTATTATCACTACAATGCCCCTTACATGAGAGAGAGAGAGAGAGAGAGAGAGAGAGAGAGAGAGAGAAAGGGATGAGTGGGGGGAAAGAAAGAGGGCATCAGGGAGAGAGAGAGAGAGAGAGAGAGAGAGATAGAAAGAACGTGGAGGAGGAAGAGAGGGAGGGAAACGAGTGAGAAAGAGACAGTATCAGAGAGAGAGACAGGGACAGTATCAGAGAGTGAGAGATAGAGAGTGTCAGAGAGAAAGAAGAGAGGGGGACAGTATCAGGGAGAGAGAGAGTCAGTAAGGTATGGGGATAGAGAGAGAAGGACAGAATCAAGGAGAGGGAGGGAGAGAGACAGTGTCAGGGAGAGAAAGCAAGAAGAGAGCGAGAAGGAGATACATTACCTGTCCTGAATATAGCAGATGTCTCTGATGGGGACGGGCACTTAATGGAATTAGGCCCCGTCCCTAAATACCCGCAAATAGTGGCACTGTGACTGCTCTGCAGCCAGGACTCGGAGCCAGCCAGGTAAGGCCCCCGCACCTCCCTCTATATCCGCCGCATGGCAGCAGCCTGCAGGAAAGGGGGGTGCTATTGGTTGCCGTTCTCACTGTGGGCAGAGGTGAAGGGGGAGTGGCAGGCCTTGGAGGCAGCCCATGACTGGGTGCAGGGGGAGCAGCGGGCTCTGAAAGCAGCTTGTGCCCCATAGCAGCTGCACCCCCTGCACCCACAGTAATTATTCCACTGGTTACTGTATCACATAAAATTAATTAGTGCACAATAAAATATATTATTTATTATTTTTGAACATAATTACATTTATATTACAGGTGGAAATGCGAAATATCAAAAGATGATGTACACAAGTTTTGTTTCATGCACAAAATTAAAAGGAGCTGAATGATTGGCGAACCATTTAACATTCATAACAAGTGATAACAAGAATTCTTATATACTGTACAATAGATTATTCTAGTATATATATTTTTATATAGTATACTATAGTTGTGTCTCGTTTTACTAGGGCACATTAATATTACTTATTGGTAGAGAAAATGATCTTGTCATGGTAATAGTAATAGTCATTTTTTTCTTTATGAATAAATTCTCATGTACTGTATATATGTAATACAAGTATTCAATCCTCTTCTATTGGAAAAGTTATCCTAAATTAATGGTGTTTTTAAAGCTAATCTCAGTGAATTTGTATAATTCCTAAATGGATTAACTTGATTATTTTGTGTTTTTAGTTTTTAATCATATTTAACAGATTATCTCACCATCTGTTTCAGAAAAATGATCATGAAGGCAAGTATGTATTCAGGGCTGGTTCCATGCACTTTCATCAGGAGCGGTCGAATGAGGCGCTGGGTTTTTAAGAGCGTGCTGCAATTTTAAATGTGGATCTGGCTGTCAAGCAATCAGAGCTCACGGACCGGCAACGGCGGCTCCTGATTGGCTCATGAGCCAGCTCCATATTTGAGATGCCCGCCAGAGACTGGACTTACTGAGGGGCAGAAGAGGCACAGAAGCCAGCAGCAGAGCCCAGCACAGCAGCAGTGGCGGTGAGCACTGGGGGAAGTTTGTGTAAGCAGCACTATTGGGGCATTATGTGTACCTGGCACTATACTGGGGGCATTATGTGTACCTGGCACTATACTGGGGGCATTATGTGTACCTGGCACTATACTGGGGGCATTATGTGTAAGGGGCATTACTGGGGGCAGTATGTGCAGGGCAGTCTTTTTGCATGAGCTCATTGGGGAGTTGCCCAAGGGACCCAGGAGTATAATGGCCATAGGTTGATGGCCAAGGGTCACTTTTTTCCAGGGTTTTCCAAATTTTTGAAAATCGGCCCTGGGGAACTGGAAATATCTGACTTCAAAGCAGTGGTCCCCATCCAAGCCAGTTAATTGCTCTTCCCAGCCAGATATCTCAGGTTCTCTATGTCTTACAGTTTTTCTGAGGGTATAGTCCAAAAGCTGTGACTCTCCCCTTTTGGTGGACACTAGCAGCTTGTCTCTACTATTTCCAAACCCAGAGATATAGTCTCTGCTCCAGCTCCACAAGCCTAGTATGCAGGTTTATATTTGCATCGGTGGATTGCTCTGGCTCCTGAACTCTGATGCCCAAGTCTCCAGTACCTCTTGAAAGGTGGGACTTTAGTTTTTTTATCCTATTGAAAGCTAAGAAATCTATTTCCAAATACTGGAGATATCTGCAGTCAAGCAAGCTGCCCTCCTACCAGAAAATGAGGAATCTTAAGCCCACTCCACTATGCACCCCTCCATATTAAGCACCCACTACCACCCTGGAAGTCATGTACCGAGGCTCCTTCATTCATCCCAAAGCCCCCTTCTACAGTTTACTATTTTCCCTTCCGCCCCAACTCCCACCATCTGTGTAGTAAAGAAGTAATTAGCATAAATGACTGCTCCAGGTCCTAAATGTTGAGCAGAAGATTGAACAATCCCTACCGCCCACGGGACAGCAAAGCTGCTGCTGGTAGCACCCCCCCCACCCCTACCCCCCCACTCCTATCGCTGGAGGATGGGTGGGGGCCCCAGTGCATTACTTTGTCCAGGGGTCTAGACTGCTGTTAAGATAGCCCTGAGTATGTGTAAGCAGCTATTAATGTGGGCATTATGTGTTAGGTTGCTAATTGTGTGTGTATAGAGGGGGGAATAATAATAATAATAATAATAATAATAATAATCTGGCCCATCCTAGGCAAGATTTTGTCTGGTGCTGAGTTTGTCTGATGCTCCCTAGCAGATGTGTGTCTGAATGTGTAAGGACTAAGACGTGTTTGTGATGTGACCTAAAATCAGGCCCTGTGTCCTGACATTTTTGCCTTAAAAGGATTATTCCTATTTTTCACCTAATTTGGAGCTGCAAACTAAAATCTGTGTTCACGCCCATTGAGACCCATGCTAATTTAACGCATATTATTTGTAATTGAATCGCAAAATGTCATGGTTTCAGATGTTTTACTCAGATTGAACAATTTTCTGGCAGGTCATGGCTAATTAAATTGGCCCCTAACTGTGGTATTGAAAATAAAATAATTGTGTTTGAATAAATAGAACAGAATGCAGAACAAAGTCATGTTGGATTCCTCAGATTGTCTGATCCTGTGAAAGGATTGTTCTAACAGCCTCTACACCAAGGCTATTTAATTATTATTTATGAGTGGGCCATTCTGAAAAGTTAAGAAGATTTGGAATTATGGACATTACATTTACAACAAAAAAGCAAGTAAATTTCACATTATGCCACACAGTACACCTCGTTCGAATTGTGCCACACTGTGCCCTCAGTCCACATTATGCCACAGTGCCCTCAGCCCAACTTACGAAACAAAGCACCCTCAACAAACATTATGGCACACAGTGCCCTCTAAGTGGAGTAAGAAAGCAAAAGGCTTACATCTAAAGAATACATAGATGCAGACAGACATAGGAAGGCATGCCACTAAGAGGCATATTGGAGACAGGTACATAAATACACTTAGAAACAAAAATCAATGTGATCAGACCCTTCCAGATGCCCCTTATATTCCATCAGACTCCTCCACATATACTTTATATGCCATCAGACCCCCTACATGTGCTCCTTATATGTCATCAGACCCCTCAACATGCCCCTTAAATGCCATCAGACTCCATCAGGTGCCTCTTGAGCCATTAGAACCCTCCTGTTGCCTTTTATGCCATCAACCCCTTCACATGCTTTCAGACTCCTCCCCATACCCCATATTTGCAATCAGACTCCCCCAAATGCCCCTTATTTATCAACAGGCTCCACCATATGTCATTTAACTGCCATCAGACTCCTAATTTCCACCAAAACCCACTAGGTGCCCATTATATGCCATCCTCCTCCAGATGCCTCTAATATGCCATCAGACTCCCACACATGGCCCTTATATGCTATAAAATTCCTTCACATGCTTCTTATATACTATTAGACTCCTCCAGATGCCTCTTATGCCATTAAAACCATCCAGATGCATGTTATGCAATCAACCTCTCCACATGCTCTTTTAATGTCATTACATGCCTTAGTATGCCCCTTATAATCTCTCCATTTAAGTCTGCTGCTGGAGCGACACACACTGAGATTCCTCATCTAGATCTTCATTGGAGCACACTCTGCCCATACTGCGGTGTGTAGTGAAGGAGGTCATATGATGGGCCTAATCACAGCTGCCCCCCCCCCCCACCCCCACCCACGGGACACTGCGACCCGCGGGTGGGACAGCGGGACAGACCGTGAAAAACGGGACTGCCCCGCCAAAATCAGGACAGTTGGGAGGTATGGTAAACGGATGTAGACAGCTACAGGGTCAAATATGATATAAATATATGTGTAGGATCCTGATTTACTTTTTTATATTCTTGTAAACTTACTTGTATAACTTGCATCGATGGCAGCTGCTTGTAAATTCAGAATGTTAGCACTCTGGACTAAAGAGAGTTGTGAATTCTGTTAAAGTTAAATATCAAAATTAAATAAAATACAATAAACAACTTTCTGTACATTGAAAATAAGATTTTACTCACCGGTAAATCTATTTCTCGTAGTCCGTAGTGGATGCTGGGACTCCGTAAGGACCATGGGGATTAGCGGCTCCGCAGGAGACTGGGCACAACTAAAGAAAGCTTTAGGACTACCTGGTGTGCACTGGCTCCTCCCACTAAGACCCTCCTCCAGACCTCAGTTAGGATACTGTGCCCGGAAGAGCTGACACAATAAGGAAGGATTTTGAATCCCGGGTAAGACTTATACCAGCCACACCAATCACACCGTATAACTCGTGATACTATACCCAGTTAACAGTATGAAATATAACTGAGCCTCTCAACAGATGGCTCAACAATAACCCTTTAGTTAGGCAATAACTATAAACAAGTATTGCAGACAATCCGCACTTGGGATGGGCGCCCAGCATCCACTACGGACTACGAGAAATAGATTTACCGGTGAGTAAAATCTTATTTTCTCTGACGTCCTAAGTGGATGCTGGGACTCCGTAAGGACCATGGGGATTATACCAAAGCTCCCAAACGGGCGGGAGAGTGCGGATGACTCTGCAGCACCGAATGAGCAAACTCTAGGTCCTCCTCAGCCAGGGTATCAAACTTGTAGACTCTTACAAAAATGTTTTAACCCGACCAAGTAACAGCTCGGCAAAGTTGTAAAGCCGAGACCCCTCGGGCAGCCGCCCAAGAAGAGCCCACTTTTCTCGTGGAATGGGCTTTTACAGAATTAGGGTGCGGCAGTCCAGCCGCAGAATGTGCAAGTTGAATCGTGCTACAGATCCAGCGAGCAATCGTCTGCTTAGAAGCAGGAGCACCCAGCTTGTTGGGTGCATACAGGAGAAATAGCGAGTCAGTTTTCCTGACTCCAGCTGTCCTGGAAACATATACTTTTCAGGGCCCTGACTACATCCAGTAACTTGGAATCCTCCAAGTCCCAAGTAGCCGCAGGCACCACAATAGGTTGGTTCACATTAAAAAATTATACCACCTTAGGAAGGAATTGGGAACGAGTCCTCAATTCCGCCTTATCCATATAAAATACAGATAAGGGCTTTTGTATGACAAAGCCGCCAATTCTGATACACGCCTGGCCGACGCCAAGGCCCACAGAATGACCACTTTCCACGTGAGGTATTATAGCTCCACGGATTTAAGTGGCTCAACCCAATGCGACTTCAGGAAATCCAACACCACGTTGAGATCCCACGGTGCCACTGGAGGCACAAACGGGGGCTGACTATGCAGCACTCCCTTAACAAAAGTCTGAACTTCAGGCAGTGAAGCCAGCTCAATTTTGGAAGAAAATCGATAGAGCCGAAATCTGGACCTTAATGGAACCCAATTTTAGGCCCATAGTCACCTCTGACTGTAGGAAGTGCAGAACTCGACCTAGCTGAAATTTCTCCTTTGGGGCCTTCCTGGCCTCACAGTACGCAACATATTTCCGCCATATGCGGTGATAATGGTTTGCGTTCACTTCTTTCCTAGCTTCAAATAGCGTAGGGATAACTTCCTCCGGAATTCCCTTTTCCTTCAGGATCCGGCGTTCAACCGCCATGCCGTCAACGCAGCCGCGGTACGTCTTGGAACAGACAGGCCCCCTGCTGCAGCAGGTCCTGTCTGAGCGGCAGAGGCCATGGGTCCTCTGAGATAATTTCTTGGAGTTCTGGTTACCAAGCTCTTCTTGGCCAACCCGGAACAATGAGTATAGTTCTTACTTCTCTCCTTCTTATTATTCTCATTACCCTGGGTAAGAGAGGCAGAGAAGGGAACACATACACCGACTGGTACACCCACGGTGTTACCAGAGCATCCACAGCTATCGCCTGAGGGTCCTTGACCTGGCGCAATATCTTTGTTTCTTTTAGTTGAGGCGGGACGCCATCATGTCCACCTGTGGCCTTTCCCAACGGTGTACAATCATTTGGAAGACTTCTGGATGAAGTCCCCACTCTCCTGGGTGGAGGTTTCTTAGTTGTCCACTCCGGGAATGAACACTGCTGACAGTGCTAACACATGATTTTCCGCCCATCGGAGAATCCTTGTGGCTTCTGCCATCGCCATCCTGCTTCTTGTGCCGCCCTGTCGGTTTACATGAGCGACCGCCGTGATGTTGTCTGACTGGATCAGCACCGGCCGGTGTTGAAGCAGGGGTCTAGCCTGACTTAGGGCATTGTAAATGGCCCTCAGTTCCAGAATATTTATGTGTAGGGAAGTCTCCTGACTTTTCCATAGCCTTGGAAGTTCCTTCCCTGTGTGACTGCCCCCCAGCCTCGAAGGCTGGCATCCGTGGTCACCAGGACCCATTCCTGTATGCCGAATCTGCGGCCCCCTAGAAGATGAGCACTCTGCAGCCACCACAACAGCGACACCCTGACCCTTGGAGACAGGGTTATCCGCCGATGTATCTGAAGATGCGACCCGGACCACTTGTTCAACAGATCCCACAGGAAAATCCTTGCATGGGACCTGGCGAATGGAATTTCTTCGTAAGAAGTTACCATCTTTCCCAGGGCTCGCGTGCATTGATGCACCGACACCTGTATACGTATTAGGAGGTCTCTGTCTAGAGACAACAACTCCTTGGACTTCTCCTCCGGGAGAAACCCTTTTTATCCTGTTCTGTGTCCAGAACCATACCCAGGAACAGTAGACGCGTCGTAGGAACCAGCTGCGACTTTGGAATATTCAGAATCCAGCCGTGCTGTTGTAGCACTTCCCGAGATAGTGCTACTCCGATGAACAACTGCTCCCTGGACCTCGCCTTTATAAGGAGATCGTCCAAGTACGGGATAATTATTTCGGCCATTACCTTGGTAAATACCTCGGTGCCGGGGACAGACCAACGGCAACGTCTGGAATTGGTAATGACAATCCTGTACCACAATATTGAGGTACTCCTGGTGAAGAGGGTAAATAGGGACATGCAGGTAATCATCCTTGATGTCCAGTGATACCATGAAATTCTCCAGGCTTGCAATAATCGCCCTGAGCGATTCCATTTTGAACTTGAACCTTCGTATATAAGTGTTCAAGGCTTTCAATTTTAGAATGGGTCTCACCGAACCGTCTGGTTTCGGTACCACAACATTTTGGAATAGTAACCCCGGCCTTGTTAAAGGAGGGGTACCTTGCTTTCACCTGCTGGAAGTACAGCTTGTGAATTGCCGCCAGTACTACCTTTCTCCGAGGGCAGCCGGCAAGGCTGATGTGAGGTAACGGCGAGGGGGAGTCGCCTCGAACTCCAGCCTGTATCCCTGTGATACTATTTGTAGAACCTAGAGATCCACCTGTGGGCAAGCCCACTAGTCCCTGAAGTTCCCGAGACTCGCCCCTACCGCACCTGTCTCCACCTGTGGAGCCCCAGCGTCATGCGGTGGACTCAGAGGAAGCGGGGGAAGATTTTTGATCCTGGGAACTGGCTGCTGGTGCAGCTTTTTTCCTTCTTCCCTTGTCTCTGTGCAGAAAGGAAGCGCCTTTGACCCGCTTGCTTTTCTGAAGCCGAAAGGACTGTACCTGAAAATACGGTGCTTTCTTAGGCTGTGAGGGAACCTGAGGTAAAAAAAATTCTTCCCAGCTGTTGCTGTGGATACGAGATCCCAGAGACCATCCCCAAACAATGCCTCACCCTTATAAGGCAGAATCTCCATGTGCCTTTTACAGGCAGCATCACCTGTCCACTGCCGGGTTTCTAATACCCTCCTGGCAGAATGGACATTGCATTAATTATGGATGCCAGCCGGCAAATATCCCTCTGTGCATCCTTTATATATAAGACAACGTCTTAAATATGCTCAATGTTAGCAAAATATTATCCCTGTCTTAGCGTATTAATATTATCTGACAGGGTATCAGACCACGCTGCAGCAGCCCTATTTATGCTGAGGCAATTGCAGGTCTCAGTATATAACCTGAGTGTGTAAATACAGACTTCAGGATCGCCTCCTGCTTTTTATCAGCAGGTTCCTTCAAGGCGGCCGTATCCTAAGACGGCAGTGCCACCTTTTGACAAACGTGTGAGCGCCTTATCCACCCTAAGGGATATCTCCCAACGTGACCTATCCTCTGGCGGGAAAGGGTACGCCATCAGTAACTTTTTAGAAATTACCAGTTTCTTATCGGGGGAAACCACGCTTCTTTACACACTTCATTCATTCATCTGATGGGGGAACAAAACACTGGCTGCTTTTTCTCCCCAAAAATAAAACCCCTTTTATGTGGTACTTGGGTTCATGTCAGAAAATGTGTAACACATTTTTCATTGCCGAGATCATGTAATGGATGTTCCTAGTGGATTGTGTATATGTCTCAACCTCGTCGCCACTGGAGTCAGACTCCGTGTCGACATCTGTGTCTGCCATCTGAGGTAACGGGCGTTTTTTGAGCCCCTGATGGCCTTTGAGACGCCTGGGCAAGCGCGGGCTGAGAAGCCGGCTGTCCCACAGCTGTTACGTCATCCAGCCTTTTATGTAAGGAGTTGACACTGTCGGTTAATACCTTGCACCTATCCATCCACTCTGGTGTTGGCCCCACAGGGGGCGACATCCCATTTATCGGCCTCTGCTCCGCCTCTACGTAACCTTCCTCATCCAACATGTCGACACAGCCGTACCGACACACCGCACACACACAGGGAATGCTCTGACTGAGGACAGGACCCCACAAAGTCCTTTGGGGAGACAGAGAGAGAGTATGCCAGCACACACCAGAGCGCTATATAATGCAGGGATTAACACTATAACTGAGTGATTTTTCCCCAAATAGCTGCTTGTATACATATATTGCGCCTAAATTTAGTGCCCCCCCTCTCTTTTTAACCCCTTGAGCCTGAAAACTACAGGGGAGAGCCTGGGGAGCTGTCTTCCAGCTGCACTGTGCAGAGAAAATGGCGCCAGTGTGCTGAGGGAGAAGCCCCGCCCCTTTTTCAACTGACTTTCTCCCGCTTTTTCTGGAATACTGGCAGGGGTAATTTTACATCTATATAGCCTCTAGGACTATATATGATGTAGATTTGCCAGCCAAGGTGTCATATATTGCCCTCAGGGCGCCCCCCCCCCCCAGCGCCCTGCACCCATCAGTGACCGGAGTGTGAGGTGTACATGAGGAGCAATGACGCAAAGCTGCAGTGCTGTGCGCTACCTTGGTGAAGACCGAAGTCTTCTGCCGCCGATTTTCCGGACTCTTCATGCTTCTGGCTCTGAAAGGGGGACGGCGGCGCGGCTCCGGGAACGAACACCAAGGTCGGGTCCTGCGGTCGATCCCTCTGGAGCTAATGGTGTCCAGTAGCCTAAGAAGCCCAAACCACCACCTGTTAGGTAGGTTCGCTTCTTCTCCCCTTAGTCCCTCGCTGCAGTGAGTCTGTTGCCAGCAGATCTCACTGTAAAATAAAAAACCTAAATATACTTTCTTTCTAGGAGCTCAGGAGAGCCCCTAGTGTGCATCCAGCTCAGCCGGGCACAAGAATCTAACTGAGGTCTGGAGGAGGGTCTTAGTGGGAGGAGCCAGTGCACACCAGGTAGTCCTAAAGCTTTCTTTAGTTGTGCCCAGTCTCCTGCGGAGCCGCTAATCCCCATGGTCCTTACGGAGTCCCAGCATCCACTTAGGACGTCAGAGAAATAATATTTTAATATTTTCCACGCACCTAAATACTTTAAAATATCACAGATTATTGAGTGATATTGAGTGTTCAAAGCCTACCATTTGCATGTTTTTAACTGTAAATGGTTGTACCTGCCACTTTGCCACTGACTGGCAATTGCCTGAGGGCATAGGCACACATGGATACGACAATGACAACAAGCAAGAGGTTACCATGGCTCAGGAAGGCAGTTGGAAGCTTGACCCAATGCAATGTTTTTACCTATTGTGTTTACGTAAACTGTACTGTGTTTCTAAGGTTACTCCTATATTGTTTGCTGTGTAGAAATTGTATCACACTGACCCTTGGAAGCCAGTTCATTCAGAATTGAAGCCTTGTATTGGTGCCAGCCGCACATGTGCATTGTACTGGTGGTATTCTATTTCTTTGTCCTAATAAATCTCTTGGACCTCCAAGTAAGCTGATCAGACTTCACAATTGTTTTACTCATAAGTAAATCCAAACTAGTGAGGTGCTACTCAAAATAGCCTGTAAAAATCTACTTGTCTTATAAATTCAGTGTGTACTCACTAGATTTTAAGCAGCATAAATCCTTTATTAAGTAAACATTATGGCAAGCAGCAGTCAGATGTTTTGGTTTTCTAATGAACCATTATGTATCTATTGGCATCCCTAGATTATATGGCATTATTCAATGTGCTGGATTTATTTGTTCCTGCTGACAGAGTTCAAAATAACATTAAACTTTTAATTTATTATGTAGAGTAATTGAGGACTCAAAACAAAAATCTGGTGCAGATTTTCATAGGTTGATGTACCAATCATTATCATTTGAAGTCCATTTCCTTTGAAAATTCAAGGGATATGTTATTTTTATATTTAGTTGAACTAATTTTTATGTAGCATAGTAGTTACTATACACATTGCGTCAGGTAGCGCCCCTTATACACATTGCGCCAAGTAGCACCCCGAGAGAGAGTGTGTAGGTGTCATGACTGTTTGTTTTGTGAACCCAGAGTCTGTGTGAAGTCTGTGTAGATAACTGGAGGCATGTGAGGAGTTGGCTGGTCTGAGGAAAACAATGAGATGGAGAGGTAAAGAGCAATCCCTGACCAGGAGTCGAACCTCGGTTTCAGCAGAGAGCCATATCCTGACAACTAGAACACCATGGACTTTGGTGTTGATGACAGGATGGTGAATGTAGTAGGGAGGAGTGTGGTAGTGTATTAACTGGCTGAGTACTGGATGGATATTGTGGATAATAATATAAAAACTCCTTACATGGTAAGAAACCCGGAAGGTTAGAGTGGCAGAATCCGGCAGGGTGATGAGTGAGGGTTAATAGGATCAATGTTGAGCAAGGTTCGGCTTGAACCAATGATGAGAGGGGTACGGCTGGAGCAAATGATGAAACTTCTGGATAAGAACCAGACTTGAGTGCTGACTGGGCTGGAACCAGGAGAATCGCACTTAAACCCGATTGTAATGCAACCAGACTGGAACCAGACAAACTGGATTAGAATGCAACCAGACTGAAACCAGAGTGGAATGCAAAGGTACAAAGGATTTCAGGTATTAAGGCAAGAGCTGTAAACTCTGGGACACTCCGCTACTAGGCTCACACACTGAGCTGTGTGACTCATGGAACTGGTAGATTCTGAAAATCAGATCTTCTTACTTATACCCCTTGGTGCTTGATGATTGGTGGATAGATTCAGGTGACTCAATGAGTCTCTGTCTTGCACAGGAGTGGATGGATCATGGTCAGGTGATCAAAACCTGACACAACAGTACCCCAGGTTAGGCTCTGATGTGGACTGAGGCCTAGCAGGCTGAGAAAAACTGAATACTAAACACCAGGAAGCAGAACACTATGGAGAATCAGATGTTGAACAGAGGAATTCTCACACAGGTGACTTGATTAGGAGTTTACACTGTAGCTTGTGTGCTAAACTGTGAAGCAGGTGCAGTTTTCCAGAGTATACTGGGCTGCAGAGCAGGCGAAGGCTTGCAGGAAATACTGAGGTAAGTCACAGAACATGAGTGATTTAGTCAGGATTGTGACAGTATGTATATGTGTAGAGATGAGATGAGATGAGCGCCGGAAATTTTTCGGGTTTTGTGTTTTGGTTTTGGGTTCGGTTCCGCGGCCGTGTTTTGGGTTCGACCGCGTTTTGGCAAAACCTAACAGAACTTTTTTTGTCGGATTCGGGTGTGTTTTGGATTCGGGTGTTTTTTTCCAAAAAACCTAAAAAACAGCTTAAATCATAGAATTTGGGGGTCATTTTGATCCCAAAGTATTATTAACCTCAAAAACCATAATTTCCACTCATTTTCAGTCTATTCTAAATACCTCACACCTCACAATATTATTTTTAGTCCTAAAATTTGCACCGAGGTCGCTGGATGACTAAGCTAAGCGACCCTAGTGGCCGACACAAACACCTGGCCCATCTAGGAGTGGCACTGCAGTGTCACGCAGGATGTCCCTTCCAAAAAACCCTCCCCAAACAGCACATGACGCAAAGAAAAAAAGAGGCGCAATGAGGTAGCTGTGTGAGTAAGATAAGCGACCCTAGTGGCCGACACAAACACCGGGCCCATCTAGGAGTGGCACTGCAGTGTCACGCAGGATGTCCCTTCCAAAAAACCCTCCCCAAACAGCACATGACGCAAAGAAAAAAAGAGGCGCAATGAGGTAGCTGTGTGAGTAAGATAAGCGACCCTAGTGGCCGACACAAACACCGGGCCCATCTAGGAGTGTCACTGCAGTGTCACGCAGGATGTCCCTTCCAAAAAACCCTCCCCAAACAGCACATGACGCAAAGAAAAAAAGAGGCGCAATGAGGTAGCTGTGTGAGTAAGATAAGCGACCCTAGTGGCCGACACAAACACCGGGCCCATCTAGGAGTGGCACTGCAGTGTCACGCAGGATGTCCCTTCCAAAAAACCCTCCCCAAACAGCACATGACGCAAAGAAAAAAAGAGGCGCAATGAGGTAGCTGTGTGAGTAAGATAAGCGACCCTAGTGGCCGACACAAACACCGGGCCCATCTAGGAGTGTCACTGCAGTGTCACGCAGGATGTCCCTTCCAAAAAACCCTCCCCAAACAGCACATGACGCAAAGAAAAAAAGAGGCGCAATGAGGTAGCTGTGTGAGTAAGATAAGCGACCCTAGTGGCCGACACAAACACCGGGCCCATCTAGGAGTGTCACTGCAGTGTCACGCAGGATGTCCCTTCCAAAAAACCCTCCCCAAACAGCACATGACGCAAAGAAAAAAAGAGGCGCAATGAGGTAGCTGTGTGAGTAAGATAAGCGACCCTAGTGGCCGACACAAACACCGGGCCCATCTAGGAGTGTCACTGCAGTGTCACGCAGGATGTCCCTTCCAAAAAACCCTCCCCAAACAGCACATGACGCAAAGAAAAAAAGAGGCGCAATGAGGTAGCTGTGTGAGTAAGATAAGCGACCCTAGTGGCCGACACAAACACCGGGCCCATCTAGGAGTGTCACTGCAGTGTCACGCAGGATGTCCCTTCCAAAAAACCCTCCCCAAACAGCACATGACGCAAAGAAAAAAAAGAGGCGCAATGAGGTAGCTGTGTGAGTAAGATAAGCGACCCTAGTGGCCGACACAAACACCGGGCCCATCTAGGAGTGGCACTGCAGTGTCACGCAGGATGTCCCTTCCAAAAAACCCTCCCCAAACAGCACATGATGCAAAGAAAAAAAGAGGCGCAATGAGGTAGCTGTGTGAGTAAGATAAGCGACCCTAGTGGCCAACACAAACACCGGGCCCATCTAGGAGTGTCACTGCAGTGTCACGCAGGATGTCCCTTCCAAAAAACCCTCCCCAAACAGCACATGACGCAAAGAAAAAAAGAGGCGCAATGAGGTAGCTGTGTGAGTAAGATAAGCGACCCTAGTGGCCGACACAAACACCGGGCCCATCTAGGAGTGTCACTGCAGTGTCACGCAGGATGTCCCTTCCAAAAAACCCTCCCCAAACAGCACATGACGCAAAGAAAAATTAAAGAAAAAAGAGGTGCAAGATGGAATTGTCCTTGGGCCCTCCCACCCACCCTTATGTTGTATAAACAGGACATGCACACTTTAACCAACCCATCATTTCAGTGACAGGGTCTGCCACACGACTGTGACTGATATGACGGGTTGGTTTGGACCCCCACCAAAAAAGAAGCAATTAATCTCTCCTTGCACAAACTGGCTCTACAGAGGCAAGATGTCCACCTCATCATCATCCTCCGATATATCACCGTGTACATCCCCCTCCTCACAGATTATCAATTCGTCCCCACTGGAATCCACCATCTCAGCTCCCTGTGTACTTTGTGGAGGCAATTGCTGCTGGTCAATGTCTCCGCGGAGGAATTGATTATAATTCATTTTAATGAACATCATCTTCTCCACATTTTCTGGATGTAACCTCGTACGCCGATTGCTGACAAGGTGAGCGGCGGCACTAAACACTCTTTCGGAGTACACACTTGTGGGAGGGCAACTTAGGTAGAATAAAGCCAGTTTGTGCAAGGGCCTCCAAATTGCCTCTTTTTCCTGCCAGTATAAGTACGGACTGTGTGACGTGCCTACTTGGATGCGGTCACTCATATAATCCTCCACCATTCTTTCAATGTTGAGAGAATCATATGCAGTGACAGTAGACGACATGTCCGTAATCGTTGTCAGGTCCTTCAGTCCGGACCAGATGTCAGCATCAGCAGTCGCTCCAGACTGCCCTGCATCACCGCCAGCGGGTGGGCTCGGAATTCTGAGCCTTTTCCTCGCACCCCCAGTTGCGGGAGAATGTGAAGGAGGAGATGTTGACAGGTCGCGTTCCGCTTGACTTGACAATTTTCTCACCAGCAGGTCTTTCAACCCCAGCAGACTTGTGTCTGCCGGAAAGAGAGATCCAAGGTAGGCTTTAAATCTAGGATCGAGCACGGTGGCCAAAATGTAGTGCTCTGATTTCAACAGATTGACCACCCGTGAATCCTTGTTAAGCGAATTAAGGGCTCCATCCACAAGTCCCACATGCCTAGCGGAATCGCTCCGTGTTAGCTCCTCCTTCAATGTCTCCAGCTTCTTCTGCAAAAGCCTGATGAGGGGAATGACCTGACTCAGGCTGGCAGTGTCTGAACTGACTTCACGTGTGGCAAGTTCAAAGTGCATCAGAACCTTGCACAACGTTGAAATCATTCTCCACTGCGCTTGAGACAGGTGCATTCCACCTCCTATATCGTGCTCAATTGTATAGGCTTGAATGGCCTTTTGCTGCTCCTCCAACCTCTGAAGCATATAGAGGGTTGAATTCCACCTCGTTACCACTTCTTGCTTCAGATGATGGCAGGGCAGGTTCAGTAGTTTTTGGTGGTGCTCCAGTCTTCTGTACGTGGTGCCTGTACGCCGAAAGTGTCCCGCAATTCTTCTGGCCACCGACAGCATCTCTTGCACGCCCCTGTCGTTTTTTTAAAAATTCTGCACCACCAAATTCAAGGTATGTGCAAAACATGGGACGTGCTGGAATTTGCCCATATTTAATGCACACACAATATTGCTGGCGTTGTCCGATGCCACAAATCCACAGGAGAGTCCAATTGGGGTAAGCCATTCCGCGATGATCTTCCTCAGTTGCCGTAAGAGGTTTTCAGCTGTGTGCGTATTCTGGAAACCGGTGATACAAAGCGTAGCCTGCCTAGGAAAGAGTTGGCGTTTGCGAGATGCTGCTACTGGTGCCGCCGCTGCTGTTCTTGCGGCGGGAGTCCATACATCTACCCAGTGGGCTGTCACAGTCATATAGTCCTGACCCTGCCCTGCTCCACTTGTCCACATGTCCGTGGTTAAGTGGACATTGGGTACAGCTGCATTTTTTAGGACACTGGTGACTCTTTTTCTGAGGTCTGTGTACATTTTCGGTATCGCCTGCCTAGAGAAATGGAACCTAGATGGTATTTGGTACCGGGGACACAGTACCTCCAACAAGTCTCTAGTTGGCTCTGCAGTAATGATGGATACCGGAACCACGTTTCTCACCACCCAGGATGCCAAGGCCTCAGTTATCCGCTTTGCAGTAGGATGACTGCTGTGATATTTCATCTTCCTCGCAAAGGACTGTTGAACAGTCAATTGCTTACTGGAAGTAGTACAAGTGGGCTTACGACTTCCCCTCTGGGATGACCATCGACTCCCAGCAGCAACAACAGCAGCGCCAGCAGCAGTAGGCGTTACACGCAAGGATGCATCGGAGGAATCCCAGGCAGGAGAGGACTCGTCAGAATTGCCAGTGACATGGCCTGCAGGACTATTGGCATTCCTGGGGAAGGAGGAAATTGACACTGAGGGAGTTGGTGGGGTGGTTTGCGTGAGCTTGGTTACAAGAGGAAGGGATTTACTGGTCAGTGGACTGCTTCCGCTGTCGCCCAAAGTTTTTGAACTTGTCACTGACTTATTATGAATGCGCTGCAGGTGACGTATAAGGGAGGATGTTCCGAGGTGGTTAACGTCCTTACCCCTACTTATTACAGCTTGACAAAGGCAACACACGGCTTGACACCTGTTGTCCGCTTTTCTGTTGAAATACCTCCACACTGAAGAGCTGATTTTTTTGGTATTTTCACCAGGCATGTCAACGGCCATATTCCTCCCACGGACAACAGGTGTCTCCCCGGGTGCCTGACTTAAACAAACCACCTCACCATCAGAATCCTCCTGGTCAATTTCCTCCCCAGCGCCAGCAACACCCATATCCTCCTCATCCTGGTGTACTTCAACACTGACATCTTCAATCTGACTATCAGGAATTGGACTGCGGGTGCTCCTTCCAGCACTTGCAGGGGGCGTGCAAATGGTGGAAGGCGCATGCTCTTCACGTCCAGTGTTGGGAAGGTCAGGCATCGCAACCGACACAATTGGACTCTCCTTGTGGATTTGGGATTTCGAAGAACGCACAGTTCTTTGCGGTGCTTTTGCCAGCTTGAGTCTTTTCAGTTTTCTAGCGAGAGGCTGAGTGCTTCCATCCTCATGTGAAGCTGAACCACTAGCCATGAACATAGGCCAGGGCCTCAGCCGTTCCTTGCCACTCCGTGTGGTAAATGGCATATTGGCAAGTTTACGCTTCTCCTCCGACAATTTAATTTTAGGTTTTGGAGTCCTTTTTTTACTGATATTTGGTGTTTTGGATTTGACATGCTCTGTACTATGACATTGGGCATCGGCCTTGGCAGACGACGTTGCTGGCATTTCATCGTCTCGGCCATGACTAGTGGCAGCAGCTTCAGCACGAGGTGGAAGTGGATCTTGATCTTTCCCTAATTTTGGAACCTCAACATTTTTGTTCTCCATATTTTAATAGGCACAACTAAAAGGCACCTCAGGTAAACAATGGAGATGGATAGATACTAGTATACAATTATGGATGGACTGCCGAGTGCCGACACAGAGGTAGCTACAGCCGTGGACTACCGTACTGTACTGTGTCTGCTGCTAATATAGACTGGTTGATAATGAGATGTAGTATGTATAAAGAAGAAAGAAAGAAAAACCACGGGTAGGTGGTATACAATTATGGATGGACTGCCGAGTGCCGACACAGAGGTAGCTACAGCCGTGGACTACCGTACTGTACTGTGTCTGCTGCTAATATAGACTGGTTGATAATGAGATGTAGTATGTATAAAGAAGAAAGAAAAAAAAAACCACGGGTAGGTGGTATACAATTATGGATGGACTGCCGAGTGCCGACACAGAGATAGCTACAGCCATGGACTACCGTACTGTACTGTGTCTGCTGCTAATATAGACTGGATGATAATGAGATGTAGTATGTATAAAGAAGAAAGAAAGAAAAAACCACGGGTAGGTGGTATACAATTATGGATGGACTGCCGAGTGCCGACACAGAGGTAGCTACAGCCGTGGACTACCGTACTGTACTGTGTCTGCTGCTAATATAGACTGGATGATAATGAGATGTAGTATGTATAAAGAAGAAAGAAAAAAAAAACCACGGGTAGGTGGTATACAATTATGGATGGACTGCCGAGTGCCGACACAGAGGTAGCTACAGCCGTGGACTACCGTACTGTACTGTGTCTGCTGCTAATATAGACTGGTTGATAATGAGATGTAGTATGTATAAAGAAGAAAGAAAAAAAAAAACATGGGTAGGTGGTATACAATTATGGATGGACTGCCGAGTGCCGACACAGAGGTAGCTACAGCCGTGGACTACCGTACTGTACTGTGTCTGCTGCTAATATAGACTGGATGATAATGAGATGTAGTATGTATAAAGAAGAAAGAAAAAAAAAACCACGGGTAGGTGGTATACAATTATGGATGGACTGCCGAGTGCCGACACAGAGGTAGCTACAGCCGTGGACTACCGTACTGTACTGTGTCTGCTGCTAATATAGACTGGATGATAATGAGATGTAGTATGTATAAAGAAGAAAGAAAAAAAAAACCACGGGTAGGTGGTATACAATTATGGATGGACTGCCGAGTGCCGACACAGAGGTAGCTACAGCCGTGGACTACCGTACTGTACTGTGTCTGCTGCTAATATAGACTGGTTGATAATGAGATGTAGTATGTATAAAGAAGAAAGAAAAAAAACCACGGGTAGGTGGTATACAATTATGGATGGACTGCCGAGTGCCGAAACAGAGGTAGCTACAGCCGTGGACTACCGTACTGTACTGTGTCTGCTGCTAATATAGACTGGATGATAATGAGATGTAGTATGTATAAAGAAGAAAGAAAAAAAAAACCACGGGTAGGTGGTATACAATTATGGATGGACTGCCGAGTGCCGACACAGAGGTAGCTACAGCCGTGGACTACCGTACTGTACTGTGTCTGCTGCTAATATAGACTGGTTGATAATGAGATGTAGTATGTATAAAGAAGAAAGAAAAAAAAACCATGGGTAGGTGGTATACAATTATGGATGGACTGCCGAGTGCCGAGTGCCGACACAGAGGTAGCTACAGCCGTGGACTACCGTACTGTACTGTGTCTGCTGCTAATATAGACTGGATGATAATGAGATGTAGTATGTATAAAGAAGAAAGAAAAAAAAAACCACGGGTAGGTGGTATACAATTATGGATGGACTGCCGAGTGCCGACACAGAGGTAGCTACAGCCGTGGACTACCGTACTGTACTGTGTCTGCTGCTAATATAGACTGGATGATAATGAGATGTAGTATGTATGTATAAAGAAGAAAGAAAGAAAAAACCACGGGTAGGTGGTATACAATTATGGATGGACTGCCGAGTGCCGACACAGAGGTAGCTACAGCCGTGAACTACCGTACTGTGTCTGCTGCTAATATAGACTGGTTGATAATGAGATGTAGTATGTATAAAGAAGAAAGAAAAAAAAAACCACGGGTAGGTGGTATACAATTATGGATGGACTGCCGAGTGCCGACACAGAGGTAGCTACAGCCGTGGACTACCGTACTGTACTGTGTCTGCTGCTAATATAGACTGGATGATAATGAGATGTAGTATGTATAAAGAAGAAAGAAAAAAAAAACCACGGGTAGGTGGTATACAATTATGGATGGACTGCCGAGTGCCGACACAGAGGTAGCTACAGCCGTGAACTACCGTACTGTGTCTGCTGCTAGTATAGACTGGATGATAAATAATGATATAAAAAATATATATATATCACTACTGCAGCCGGACAGGTATATATTATATAATGACGGACCTGCTGGACACTGTCTGTCAGCAGAATGAGTTTTTTAATTTTTATAGAATAAAAAAACACCACACAAGTCACACGACGAGTGTACTTTTTCAGGCAGACATTCAATCACAATATACTATACTGGTGGTCAGTGTGGTCAGGTCACTGGTCACAGTGGTCAGTGGTCAGTCACACTGGCAGTGGCACTCTGGCAGCAAAAGTGTGCACTGTTTAATATGTACTCCTGGCTCCTGCTATAACCTAAAACTGCTCCCCAGTCTCCCCCACAATTAAGCTGTGTGAGCACAGTCAGATATTATACATAGATGATGCAGCACACTGGGCTGAGCACAGATATGGTATGTGAGTGTGACTGAGTCACTGTGTATCGTTTTTTTCAGGCAGAGAACAAGAACAGAACGGATTATTATTAAATAATAATAAATTATAAAACTGCACTGGTGGTCAGGTCACTGGTCAGTGGTCATCAGTCACTAGTATAACTCCTCCTAAGCTCCAGTAAGTAAATGAAGTGTCTCACTCTCACTCTCCTATCTATTTTAATTTCTAAACGGAGAGGACGCCAGCCACGTCCTCTCCCTATCAATCTCAATGCACGTGTGAAAATGGCCGCGACGTGCGGCTCCTTATATAGAATCCGAGTCTCGCGATAGAATCCGAGCCTCGCGAGAATCCGACAGCGTGATGATGACGTTCGGGCGCGCTCGGGTTAACCGAGCAAGGCGGGAAGATCCGAGTCGCTCGGACCCGTGTAAAAAAACATGAAGTTCGGGCGGGTTCGGATTCAGAGAAACCGAACCCGCTCATCTCTAGTATACAGTTAACCGACTTAAAAAGATGAGAGAGGTCTGTAATTTCCATCATAGGTACACTTCAACTGTGAGATACAGAATCTGAAAAAACAAAACAAAAACAAAAAACAGGAAATCACATTGTATGATTTTTAAACAATTTACTTGTATATTCTTGTGGAAAATAAATATTTGGACACCTACCAAGCAACAAGATTTCTGGCTCTCACAGACCAGTTACTACTTCTTCTTTTAGAAGCTCTTCTATCCTCCACTCGTTACCTGTATTAATGGCACCTGTTTGAACTGGTTATCTGTATAAAAGACACCTGTCCACACCCTCAAACAGTCAGACTGCTACCTCTCCACCATGGCCAAGACCAGAGAGCTGTCTAAGGACACCAGGGACAAAATTGTAGAGCTGAAAAAGGCTGGGATGAGCTACTTGACAATAGGCAAGCAGCTTGGTGAGAAGAGATCAACTGTTGGCGAAATTATTATAAAATGGAAGAAATACAAGATCACTGACAATCTCCCTCGACCTGGGGCTCCATGCAAGATCTCAACTCGTGGGGTATCAATGATCTTGAGAACGGTGAGGAATCAGTCCAGAACTACACGGGGAGACCTGGTCAATGACCTCAAGAGAGCTGGGACCACAGTCACAAAGGTTACCATTAGTAACACACTACGTCGTCATGGATTGAAATCCTGCAGCGCCCGAAAGGTCCCCCTGCTTAAGTCAGAACATGTCCAGGCCCATCTAAAGTTTGCCAGTGACCATCTGAATGATCCAGAGGAGGATTGGGAGAACGTAATGTGGTCAGATGAAAGCAAAATTAACTTTTTGGTATAAACTCCACTCGCCTTGTTTGGAGAGAGAAGAATGATGAATGGCATCCCAAGAACGCCATACCCACTGTGAAGCATGGGGGTGGAAACATCATGCTTTGGGGCTGCTTTCTGCAAAGGGGACAGGACGACTGATCCGTATTAAGGAGAGGATGAATGGGGCCATGTATCGTGAGATTTTGGGCAAAAACCTCCTTCTCTCAGTAAGAGCATTGAAGATGGAACGTGGCTGGGTCTTCCAGCATGATTGACAATTACCCAAAACACCCTGCCCGGGCAACTAAGCAGTGGCTCCGTAAGAAGCATTTCAAGGTTGTGGAGTGGCCTAGCCAGGCTCCAGACCTCAACCCAATAGAAAATTTGTGGAGGAAGTTGAAAGTCCGTGTTGCCCGGCGACAGACCCAAAACATGACAGATCTAGAGAAGATCTGCATGGAAGAGTGGGCCAAAATACCTGCTACAGTGTGTGCAAACCTGGTCAAGAACTACAGGAAACATTTGACCTCTGTAATTGCCAACCGAGGTTATATTACAAAGTATTGAGTTAAACTTTTTGATTGTCCAAATATTTATTTTACGCAAGAATATACAAATAAATTGTTTAAAAATGATACAATTTCCTAAGTTTCTTTTTCAGATTCTGTCTCTCACAGTTGAAGTGTACCTATGATGGAAATTACAGACCTCTCTTTTTAAGTGGGTCAACTTGCACAATCGGTGACTGTCCAAATACTTTTTTGCCCCACTGTATGTTCCCATCACTCACCAGTAGTGTAGCGTCTTGATTCCCTTGGAGAGGCAGTATCCCAGCTCCCGGCTCCTGTCCCCCGCCTCTTTACCTCACTTCCGCCCAGCGGGGGGCGGGAGGTGCCCCACCTTCTAGGCCGCATATAAAACCGCCACTGATTGAGATACATCCAATTGAACATATGCCTGTAAGTACATTTTCTTGGGCCACATTATTTCCCTATATCCAGTCTGACTGATATGCCCCCATCTTGATATGCCCCTATTTTCTTTCATTTTAGGCCATTCTGTTTCATATATACTTCAGTAGTATTGTATCTACAGAGTTTCACATTCATCAAAAACATGTAATTTCATTTCTTTTTACATTTAACATGACTGGCCCATATTACCAGTGGACAGCATACATATACAAATGAACATATACCTATACAAAGCATATATACTGTATACAAAGGCCCCTGCTGGGCCCTTACCACAGCTAAATCACTTTAGGTTCACAAGCCCACTTGACCTGTTGGAAAAAACATTGGGGGTGATTCAATTGTTTTGCGCTCCTGTAGCTGTCACCTAAAGTGACCTGGAACTGTTCAATTGTTTGCATGACCAGCCCCATGCTGGTCGCAAGAGCCACAAATTAACATTCTAATGCCCAAATGCAACCGGATCAGCCACGTAAGGTATCTACTCCCATGCTGGGCCCACAGCAGTTAAGGAGTGCTTGCGCTCAGTCCCAAAGCAGGCAGAAGAGCAGAAATCCGCAATTAGTGCAGCCTTGGGACTGGGCGCCCCAAACAATTGAATTAGTTCTGAGTCACTTTAGACGGGAGCTACAAGTGCACAAAAACAAATGAATCGCGCCATGGTGCCTTCAGGTTTCAATTAAATATGCACATATTAGGCTAAAATGAAGCAGCCCACAGCACCTCACTCTGGAAATTGTATCTATATTATACTAAGGGGTATATTCAATTGAAGTCGAAAGCTGCCGTCTGTTGAAAAGACGGCAGTTTTCGACTTTTTAAGGTCGAATCGTGATTCGACCTATTCAATATATCCCAAAATTTTTCCACGTGCTTGTGTCGAACACGGGGCCAAAACCGACAGGTTTTGGCCCCCTTTTCGACATCTCAGTGCGACATAAAAAAATGTCGGAACTGAGATGAGAGATTAGAGCAGGAGAGGGAGAGAGCCGAGGCGGGGACAGGGTGAGCAGCGCTTGAGGACAGTCGCCGCTCACAACAGCGTCCACCTGGCTCCAGCAAGCAAGACCTCGCTTGCTGGAGCCGAGTGGACGCTGCCGTGAGCGGAGGCTGGGAGAGAGGGGGAGACGGGGAGCGGGACGGAGCGGCAGCTGTGACGGGGGACGGAGCGGCGGCTGTGACGGGGGACAGAGTGGCGGCTGTGACGAGGGACAGAGCGGCGGCTGTGAGACAGGAGGGACGGGGGAGAGCAGCGCTACAGCAGCGGCTGCTGCTGCTGTAGCGCTGCTCACCCTCGTCTGCCCGCGGCTCTCCCCCGTCTCCCCCCCCCCCACACATCTCAATTCAACTTTTGTAAAAGTCGAATTGAGATGTCCATTGAATAGGCCAGGTCGGATCCATTCCAACAAATGAATGTCGGAATGGATCCGACTTCAATTGAATATACCCCTTAAATACAAAATGTATGTACAGCTTAAAATACTTGAATATTTTACAGATTTCATTTTCGATGCAAGGCAAACCATTTGTGCAATTTACTTTATAGCCACAAGGCGTCACTGTTTGCCTTCACTAAAATACACAAAATGAAATGAAAGTATATATATATATATATTTATATATATTTATATATATATATATACACTGTAATATTTTACTATATATACTGTATACTGTACTATTTCTGTTATGTTTGGCATTGTAGAAGAGTCTGATTTCCGTTGTCAATTTCACAACACTGCGATATTTGTTGAATTTTTACTGTGATATATGTTGCATTTTTCAACGGCATGATCTGGAAATTCCAATGTTAACACTGAGGGACTAATTCTGACACATGTCCTAAAGTTGTGGTATCTAGCGATTTCAGCAAACTGCGCTTGCACTGCACCATGCATACACATACATACCCACATTGATGGAAACCATACGAACACTCTCCGTAGCATAAGGCAGTAACGGGTAGATGTATGAATGGTCGATATGATATGATGTTATTTGCGCAGATAGCGCTTTCCCCAATGTATGACTGTTGCGGTTTGTGTACAATCAATGACAGGGGCGCTATCTAAAAGATAGCATGCCGATATGCAGGGCAATGTATGAACGGTCAGTTGTTCCGACACTTGGCTGCAGCTATCGATTTCGACATCTGCAGGTGTTGTAGCCCTATCTCCACAGCAAGACAGCACTGTCACTGGCTGTGGCCGCGGTTGGTTTTGAGCTGCATAGGTGATATCAAGATGCTAGTAAGATCTCACGCATGACCAGTGGAGGCGGCCGGGGAGTGACACAGCACATCAGCACCAAGCTGATGCGCTGTATGCTCAGGCGGGGATTGCCGGAGGGCGGAGTTTTCCCTCTCTAGCTCTAGGAGACAAGATATTAATATATCTTGTTGATGCAGCTTCCTGCTTTGCCTCAGTAATGAAGTGAAATAGGAAGTGCTACAGCAGCACGATCTGTGCCTCTATAATATATAGCCCCCTAAATCTGGCTGCTGCGGCCACCCTGACTGCGCCCGCTTTGCATGTGACTCAGAATCAGACCCTGAATATTTTAACAAAAGTCCATTTTACAGTGTTGCAATGAATAGCAAATTCCTAACAAAGCTTTTCAGAGTGTGGGTTCTCAGAACATTGGCCCTCATTCCGAGTTGTTCGCTCGGTAAAAATCTTCGCATCGCAGCGATTTTCCGCTTAATGCGCATGCGCAATGTTCGCACTGCGACTGCGCCAAGTAAATTTGCTATGCAGTTAGGAATTTTACTCACGGCTTTTTCATCGTTCTGGCGATCGTAATGTGATTGACAGGAAATGGGTGTTACTGGGCGGAAACAGGCCGTTTTATGGGCGTGTGGGAAAAAACGCTACCGTTTCCGGAAAAAACGCAGGAGTGGCCAGAGAAACGGAGGAGTGTCTGGGCGAACGCTGGGTGTGTTTGTGACGTCAAACCAGGAACGACAAGCACTGAACTGATCGCAGATGCCGAGTAAGTCTGAAGCTACTCAGAAACTGCTACGAGGTGTGTAATCGCAATATTGCGAATACATCGTTCGCAATTTTAAGATGCTAAGATTCACTCCCAGTAGGCGGCGGCTTAGCATGAGCAAATCTGCTAAAATCCGCTTGCGAGCGAACAACTCGGAATGAGGGCCATTGTGCTAATCTTTGCTGTTTTTTTTTTAGATTGTTGAGAGGAACTATGGTGCTGTTAGCAACTTTGACTTTACAGTAGAGATGTGCGGCGGGCACTTTTTCATGTTTTGTGTTTTGGTTTTGGTTCTAATTTCCAGCTTGTGTTTTGGTTTTGGGCTGGTTTTGCCAAAACCACCCTTTCGTGTTTTGATTTTGGTTTTGGATCTGGATGATTTTTGAAAAAAACATAAAAACAGCTAAAACCACATAATTTGGGGGTTATTTTGATCCTAAAGAATTATGAACCTCAATAACATTCATTTCCACTCATTTCCAGTCTATTCTGAACACCTCACACCCCAATATTGTTTTTCGGCCAAAAGGTTGCACCGAGGTGGCTGTATGACTAAGCTAAGCGACACAAGTGTGCGGCACAAACACCTGGCCCATCTAGGAGTGGCACTGCAGTTTCAGACAGGATGGCACTTAAAAAAACTAGGCCCCAAACAGCACATCATGCAAAGAAGTAAAAGAGGTACAATGAGGTAGCTTTATGACTAAGCTTAGCGACACAAGCGTGCGGCACAAACACCTGGTCCATCTAGGAGTGGCACTGCAGTGGTAGACAGGATGGCACTTAAAAAAACTAGTCCCTAAACAGCACATGATGCAAAGAAAAAAAGAGGTGCAAGATGGAATTGTCCTTATATGGTATAAACAGGACATGCACACTTTAACAAACCAATCATTTCAGTGACAGGGTCTGCCACACGACTGTGGCTGAAATGACTGGTTTGTTTGGGCCCCCACCAAAAAAAAAGCAATCAATCTCTCCTTGCACAAACTGGCTCTACAGAGGCAAGATGTTAACCTCATCCTCATTGTCCGATTCCTCACCCCTTTCAGTGTGTACATCCTCCTCCCCCTCCTCCTCACAGAGTATTAATTCGTCCAAACTGGAATCTACCATCACAGGTCCCTGTGTACTTTCTGAAGGCAATTGCTGGTCAAGGTCTTCCCGGAGGAATTTATACTGTAATTCATTTTGATCAACATCATTTTCTCCACATTTGTTTAAGTAACCTCCTACACCAATCGCTGACAAGGTTACCGACTGCACTAAACACTCTTTTGAAAAACACACTGGAGGGGGAGGGGGCAACTTAGGTAAAATAAAGCCGGTTTGTGCAAGGGCATCCAAATTGCCTTTTTCCTGCCAGTATATGTCCGGACTGTCTAACATGCCTACTTGGATGCTGTCACTCATATAATCCTCCACCATTTTTTCAATGGTGACAGAATCATATGCAGTGACAGTAGACATGTCAGTAATCGTTGGCAGGTCCTTCAGTCCGGACCAGATGTCAGCACTCGCTCCTGACTGCCCTGCATCACCACCAGCAGGTGGGCTAGGAAATCTTATTCTTTTCCTCGCAGCCCCAGTTGTGGGAGAAAGTGAAGGAGGAGCTGTTGATGGGTCACATTCCGCTTGAGTCGACAATTTTCTCACCAGCAGGTCTTTGAACCTCTGCAGACTTGTGTCTGCCGGAAAGAGAGGTACAACGTAGGCTTTAAACCAAGGATCCAGCACGGTGGCCAAAATGTAGTGCTCTGATTTCAACAGACTGACCACCCTTGAATCCTGGCAAAGTGAATGAAGGGTTCCATCCACAAGTCCCACATACTTTGCAGAATCGCTCTTTCTTAGCTCCTCCTTTAATTTCTCCAGCTGCTTCTGCAAAAGCCTTTATGACCTGACTCAAGCTGTCAGTGTCTGAACTGACTTCACATGTGGCAAGTTCAAAGGGTTGGAGAACCTTGCACAAGATGGAAATCATTCTCCACTGCGCTTGAGTCAGGTGCATTCCCCCTCCTTTGCCTACAGTATATCGTAGGTGGATGTATAGGCTTGAATGGCCTTTTGCTGCTCCTCCATCCTCTGAAGCATATAGAGTGTTGAATTCCACCTCGTTACCACCTCTTGCTTCAGGTGATGGCAGGGCAGGTTCAGGTGTGTTTGATGGCGCTCCAGTCTTCGGCACATGGTGGCTGAATGCCGAAAGTGGCCCGCAATTTTTCGGGACACCGACAGCATCTCCTGCATGGGGTGGTCTTCAGTATGCCGACTGACGGGATCCCGGCGCACAGTATACCGGCGCCGGGATCCCGACAGCCGGCATACCGACACTTATTCTCCCTCGTGAGGGTCCACGATCCCCCTGGAGGGAGAATAAAATAGTGTGGCGCGCGTAGCGCGCCACCGTGCCCATAGCGTGACGAGCGCAAGGGGCTCATTTGCGCTCACCACACTGTCGGTAAGCCGGCGGTCGGGCTCCCGGCGCCGGTATGCTGGTCGCCGGGAGCCCGACCGCCGGCATATCGTAGTGAACCCCCTGCATGCCCCTGTCATTTTTGAACAAATTCTGCACCACCAAATTAATTGTATGTGCAAAATATGAGACATGCTGGAATTTGCCCAGATGTAATGCATGCACAATATTGGTGGCGTTGTCTGATATCACAAATCCCCAGGAGAGTCTAATTGGGGTATGCAATGATGTCCGTCAATTTCCATAAGAGGTTGTCAGCGGTGTGCCTCTTACGGAAAACGGTGATACATAGCGTAGCCTGCCTAAGAACGAGTTGGTGTTTGAGAGATGCTGCTACTGGTGCCGCCGCTGCTGTTGTTGCTGCGGGAGGCCATACATCTACTAGTGGGCTGTTACAGTCATATAGTCCTTAGTCTGCCCTGTTCCACTTGTCCACATGTCCGTGGTTAAGTGGACAGTGGGTACAACTGCATTTTGTAGGATACTGAGGACACTTTTTATGATGTCTCTGTACATTCTCGGTATCACCTGCCTACTGAAGAGGCAGTGCCGTAACTAGGTATGTGCGCTGTGTGCCTTGCACACAGCACAGTATGAGCTGGGGCGCATCCAGACACCAACAAAATGTACTGTATATACATCTCCGCCGCCTTTCGCCTCAAAGCCGGTGTTAAATCAGCAGCGCGGAAAGCTGCGAGTAGTAACACCCCCCGGGACACTGGAGGCAGAGGGAGAGGCAGCGGGCACAGGACAGCACTGCCTGCAGTAGAAAAGAGCAGGCAGCGATGAAGACGGAGAATGCCACGCCGCGCTGTGGGGTCAGCATTAGCCGGGACACTGGAGGCGGAGGGTAAGGCAGTGGCAGAGCCGGATTAAGGGGGGGTTTCTGGGGGTAAGTACCCCGGGCCCGACTTTCTAAAAGGGCCCCCTGTCAGCCGCCACAGGTCGGATCTTCACCGATCCGAGCTGCAGCGCTCCCGGATCCCCGCGGCACTGGCAGGCAAACTCGTAGCCGCCAGCGCCACATAGAAGACAGGACAGGGCAGCTGAGCGCAGCAGTAAGCGGAGGAAGTGGCCAGCCTGCTGCGCTTATAGATGTTGCTCCCGTTCCTGATGTATCCCCGCCGGGCGGCCACGTGCGATGCGCCAGCTGTCATCCCTGCTGCTGTTGGGCTCCCACTTGGGGTGCTCACTGTTCTTGTTCCTGCAGCCGCCACCGGGCTCCCACATCGTGGGGTGCACGGTGCACCCGGTTCCTGCCGCCGCTAGAGCAATGCAGTGCACCTACTGGTCTGGTAGGCTTTAATATTAATTCAAAATCATCATACGTATATGTTCCTCTCCCACCCTGCACAACCCCCTCTCACCCTACGTCCTCTCTCACCCTGTACACCCCCCCTCTCACCCTGCACAACCCCCTCTCTCCGGGCGTCCTCTCTCACCCTGTACACCCCCCTCTCACCCTGCACAACCCCCTCTCACCCTGCATCCTCTCTCACCCTGTACGCCCCTCTCACCCTGCATCCTCTCTCACCCTGTACACCCCTCTCTCACCCTGCACAACTCCTTCTCACCGTGTGTCCTCTCTCACCCTGTACACCCCCCTCTCACCGTGTCCTCTCTCACCCTATACACCCCCCTCTCACCCTGCACAACCCCCTCTCACCCTGCGTCCTCTCTCAACCTGTACACCCCCCTCTCACCCTGCACAACCCTCTCTCACCCTGTACACCCCACTCTCACCCTGCGTCCTCTCTCACCCTGTACACCCCCTCTTACCCTGCGTCCCCTCTCACCCTGCGTCCTCTCTCACCCTGCACACCCCCTCTCACCCTGCGTCCTCTCCCAACCTGCACAACCCCACTCTCACCCTGTGTCCTCTCTCAACCTGCAAACCCCCCTCTCACCCTGAGTCCTCTCTCACCCTGCAAACCCCCCTCTCACCCTGCATCCTCTCACAACCTGCACACCCCCTTCTCACCCTGCATCCTCTCCCACACGGCACACCCCCCTCTCACCTGGTGCCCCTCTCCCACCCTGCAACCCTCTCCCACGCAGTGTCCCAATCCCCAATATGTCCCTCTCCCACCCTGCATCCTCTGCCACCCAGCATCCCTCCCTTCTTCTGTCCCTCTCCCTATTATGTCCTCCTCCCACCCAATGCCCCCATGCCCCTCCGTCCTTCTTCCACCATATGTCCTCCCTCTCATCCAGTGCCTCTTAAGGACACGCCCCTTTTTCAGCGCGCGTGCCTTTGATATGCGCAACAGTACACCCCGGAGTGGAACTATACCCCTTTAAATTTCCATACCCTCACTTCGAAATTCCCACTTCGACCACTATATATATATATATATATATAATTCATCTGCCTGCCTCTTTATTAGGGGCCCCATTGTCTGAAGTGCCCCGGGCCCCCTATAGCCTTAATCTGGCTATAGGCAGCGGGCACAGGACAGCGCTGTCTGCAGTAGAGGAGAGCAGGCAGCGCTGACGATGGAGAGTACGCTGCTGCAATTCAGAGAGAATGGGGAGACAGGAAACAAGGAAGAGGCAGCAGGACAGCTCTGGAGACTGGTGAGTTAAGTGAGCGCAATGTATTGTGTAAAAAAGGGGACGCTGTCTGCCGTAATGTGTAAAAAGGGGGACGTTGTCTGCCGTAATGTGTAAAAACAAGGACATTGTCTGCCGTAATGTGTATAAAGGGGGACGTTGTCTGCCGTAATGTGTATAAAGGGGACTCTGTCTACCGTAATGTGTAAAAAGGGGTACGCTGTCTGCCGTAATGTGTAAAAAAGGGTACGCTGTCTGCCGTAATGTGTAAAAAGGGGGACGCTGTCTGCCATAATGTGAAAAAGGGGGACGCTGTCTGCCGTAATGTGTAAAAAGGGGGACTGTCTGCCGTAATGTGTAAAAGGGGCTCTACCTGGTGTAGTGGCGCTACTGTGCAGCGTAATTTGATAATGGAGACTACTGTGCACCGTAGTATGAATTGGTATTATTTTGTGGCCACGCCCCTTCCCCATGAAGCCACGCCCCTATATAGTTTTCACGCACTGCCCCTATCTTGCATGGGGGGGGGGGGTGCGCCAATGCCGTTTCTTGCACACAGCGCTAAAATGCCTAGTTACGGCACTGTGAAGAGGAACCTAGATGGGATTTGATACAGAGGACACAGTACCTCAAACAATTCTCTACGTCCCACTGAACTAATGGCCGATACTGGACACATGTCTAACACCAACATAGCTGTCAAGGCCTCAGTTATCCGCTTTGCAAAAGGATGACTGCTGTCATATTTCATCTTCCTCACAAAAGACTTTTGGACAGTCAATTGCTTAGTTGAAGTATCGCTCTGGGATGACGATCGACTCCCAGCAGCAACAACTGCAGCAGCGGCAGCAACAGCAGGCGTACCACTCAAGGATCCTCTGGAGGAATCCCGGTTAGGAGAGGACTCCTCAGTCTTGCCAGTGACATGGCCTGCAGGAAGAGGAAGTTGACATTGAGGGAGTTGGTGGTGTGGCTTGCAGGAGCTTGGGTACAAGAGGAAGAAGGGATTTAGGTGTCAGTGGACTGCTTACGCTCTTACCCAAAGTTTCACAACTTGACACTGACTTCTGATGAATGCACTGCAGGTGACGTTCAAGGGAGGATGTTCCTAGGTGGTTAACGTCCTTACCCCTACTTATTACAGATTGACAGTGGCAACACATGGCTTGACACCTGTTGTCCGGATTTGTGGAGAAATAATTCCACACCGAAGTGGTGGCTTTTTTGGTATTTTGCCCAGGCATCACAATGTGCTTCTTCATCCCACGGACAACAGGTGTCTCCCCCGGTGCCTCATTTAAACAAACCTTATCACCATCAGATCCTCATCGTCAACTTCCTCCTCAGCACCAGCAACACCCATATCCTCATCCTGGTGTACTTCAACAGTGACATCTTCAATTTGAATATCAGAAACTGGACTGTGCGTGCTCTTGTAGGGGGCATGCAAATGGTGGAAGGAGCCACCTCTTCCCGTCCAGTGTTGGGAAGGTCAGGAATCGCAACCGCCAACACACTTGGACTCTCCTTGGGGATTTGTGATATCATCTTAGAACGCACAGTATTTTTCTGTGCTTTTTCCAGCTTAACTCTTATTTTTCTAGCGGGTGGATGAGGGCTTCCATCGTCATGTGAAGCTGAACCACTAGTCATGAACACAGGTCAGGGCCTTAGCCATTCCTTGCCACTCCGTGTCGTAAATGGCATATTGGCAAGTTTACGTTTCTCCACAGACCATTTAAATTTTTTTTTTTTTAGTCTTTTTACTGAACTTTGGCTTTTTGGATTTTACATGACCTCTACTATCACATTGGGCATTGACCTTGGCAGATGATGTTGATGGCATTTCATCGTCTATGTCATGACTAGTGGCAGTAGCTTCAGCACTAGGAGGCAGTGGTTCTTGATCTTTCCCTAATTTATCCTCCAAATTTTTCTTCTCCATTATTTTTCTGGAGTTATATAAAAATATGCGGTACAGAGAGCGTACCTCTACACCACACAGGGCAAACCCTGTGAAAATTATTTGGATTAAATAATAACCCCTTTATTTGGAGTAAATAATATACAGCACAGGACAGCACCACTGAACTTATATGGCAGCACCACTGGACTGGACTTATACGGAATTATATGGACTTATACGGTAGGATCACTGGATTTATACGGCAGTACCACTAGGCATATACGGCAGTATCAATGGACATATACGGCAGGATCACTGGACTTATACGGCAGGATCACTGGAATTATACGTCAGGATCACTGGATTTATACGACAGGATCTCTGGACTCATACGTCAGGATCACTGGATTTATACGGCAGTACTGCTGGACATATACGGCAGTATCAATGGACATATACGGCAGGATCGCTGTAATTATATAACAGGATCACTGGAATTATAAAGCAGGATCACTGGATTTATATGGCAGTACTGCTGGATATATATGGCAATACCGCTGGACATATATGGCAGTACCGCTGGACATATACGGCTGTATCATTGGACATATACGGCAGTATCACTGGACATACAGTATGTGGCAGTATCACTGGACTGGATTTATACACCAGTACCACTGTAATTATATGGCAGGATCACTGGACATATACGCCAGTACCACTGGAATTATATGGCAGGATCACTGGATTTATACGGCAGTACTGCTGGACATATACGGCAGTATCAATGGACTTATGTAGCAGGATCACTAGACTTATACGGTAGGATCACTGTAATCATACAGCAGGATCACTGGAATTATACAGCAGGATCACTGGAATTATACGGAAGGATCACTGGATTTATACGGCAGAACCGCTGGACATATACGGCAGCACCGCTGGACATATATGGCAGTATCAATGGACATATACGGCAGTATCACTGGACTGGACTTATACACCAGTACCACTGTAATAATGTGGCAGGATCACTGAATTTACACGGCAGGATCACTGGAATTATACGGCAGGATCACTGGATTTATACGGCAGTACCGCTGGACATATACGGCAGTATTAATGGACATATAAGTCAGTATCAACGGACATATACGGCAGTATCACTGGACATATACGGCAGTATCACTGGACTGGATTTATACGCCAGTACCACTGGAATTATACGGCAGTATCACTGGATTTATATGACAGGATTACTGTAATAGTGTTCACGCTAGGATTTGGGCCGGGCAGGGCACCGGACTGTGGGGGGCACAAGCACACGTCGAAAAAAGGGCGTGGCCAAGCAAAATAGGGGGCGTGGTCATTTTACGTAATAAAAGTGGACGGTTCAGCCCCCAGACGATAAAACAGGGGGCGTGGGCGGCCGGCGGCGTCACTGTCAGGGGCGTGTCCAGCACCTACGGAGGTGCTAGGCTTCCCCCAAGCTCTCTCTCACAGCGTGAATGGATGCCACACGCATACACATGGCATCTTTACACGCTGGGAGGGCAGGAAGCGGGCGGATGTTCTAGCAGGGCGCCGCAGAAAGGGCAGGGCAGATTTTGCCCTTAAAAAATTGGGCAGGGCACGGCCCCTGCTAAAACAGCCTAGCGTGAGCACTATGTAATTATATGGCAGGATCACTGGAATTATACGGCAGGATCACTGGATTTATATGGCAGTACCGCTGGACATATACGGCAGTATCAATGAACATATACGGCAGTACCACTGACATATATGGTAGCACAGGGACACCACCACTGGACTGATGCAGGACAACACAGCACCACTGTAATGGTCTGGACTTATACAGCAGCACTGGACATATGGCAGCAGAGGACACCACCACTGTGACTGGACTGATGCAACACAATACACCACCACTGAACTGATGCACCACAACACAGCACCACTGGACTGGACTTATTCAGCAGCACTGGACATATGGCAGCAGAGGACACCACCACTGTGACTGGACTGATGCAGCATAAGACACGGACACCGAGGACACTAAGGAAGGAGACACGTCCTCTCTCTACACTCTTGAATGCCGGAGTGAAAATGGCGGGGACGCGCGGCTCCTTATATGGAATCCAAACCCCACGAGAATCCGACAGCGGGATGATGACGGTTTGCCTCGTTCTGATTTCCGAGTCATGTGGGAAAACCCGAGCCTGACTCGGATCCGGACTCAGATGGTGAAGTCAGAGAACCGAACCCGCTCATCTCTACTTTACAGTTTCAATATCACTTATTTAAAACTTCTCAATATGTTTTTTTTAGGTTTGTTACCATGGTCTGGTTTTCCAAGAACCGGACCCCCCTGAACTTCACTATCTGTGCCGGAATCCGAGTGCGGCTTTGGTTTTCCCACCTGACTTTGATCCCAAAACGTCATTCTCCCGCTGTCGGATTCTCACAGGTTATGGATTCTATAAAGCTCCCTGGTGATCACACCATCTTCACTCCGGCTGTGAAGCTTGTATAGTGCAGACGTGCTCATGCTGTGTCCGACCAGAGGTTCTTTGTTCGTCTATAAAGGGGCTGCTGTGTCCTCCAGGGGTGCTCTGTCCGTCTTGGGGTTATCTGTCCGTCTATCCAGCGGCACTGCCACAGTGTAAAAAAATAAAAGCTAGAAATATAATAGGAAAAAAAAAAAAATATATATATATATAGTTTGTGCTATACCCCGGTGTACTATACTATTATTTTTCTGGAACACTGCCAATTAGAACGCAGTTTAGTAATAATTACAGTATTGTACATGTATTGTGACACTGTAGGAATTACGCCAACTGTAGGTGGTCCGTCCCCAGGGGTGCTTTGTTGTACATAAAAGGGTGCTGGGTTGTCCATCAAGGGGCTGCTGTGTCTGTCCAAGGTTGCTCTGTAAATCTAGGGGTGCTCTGTCGGTCAATCAAGGGGCTGCTGTGTCCTCCATGGTGCTCTTTCCATATATGTATATGTAATTGTATTTATTTTTTCGTGCTACTATACCCTAGTTTACTATGTACTATTATTTTTCTGTGACACTGCCGGTCAGACTGCAGTGTAATATTCATACACATATTGTGACACTGTAGGTGGTACCCCAATTTCATACAAGTAGTAAGAAGCTGCAGGTCATACCACAGCTTAATATTCATACACGTACAGTATTGTGACGCTGTAGGCCAAACCACATTGTAAAATTCATACAAAAATTGTGACACTGCCGGCTGTACCCCATTTTCATACAAGCATTGTGACGCTGCAGGTTGTACGGCAGTTTAATATTCATACATGTGCTGTGATGATATAGGCCAGACCACAGTGTAATATTCATGGTTGACGATTATTTTAGTGATCGCATCCAAATAGACATGTCAGACAGTCAATCATATCACTGCTCACATGGCAAAAGGCAATTTGGAGGCCCTTGCACAAACTGCCTTTGCTTTACTTAAGTTGCCCACCCTCCAGTTTGTGGTTAAAATGAGTTTTCAGCACAGACGGGAACCTTGTCAGTGATCGGCATAGGAGGTTACAACCCCAGATGTGGAAAAGATGATGTTCATCAAAATAAATTACAAATTCCACAAGGAAGACCTATTACCTATTAATACTGTGATTTTAGCTGTTGGTATGATTTTAGTAAAATACAGATCCAAAAACCAACAAAGGCAGTTTTGCAAAACCAAATACAGATCGAAAACACAAAAGGAGATACTGTACAAATCCAAAACCAAAACTCATGACTGGGGCCAGCACCAGGCCATCCATCAGGGGGGTGCTGCGGGCACAGCTGCCCTGTGCCTGGCATCTCTAACTGAAAGGCGAAGGCCCAGGCCGCTCATGCCGCCCACCGCTCTGCTCCGCCCCCTTTTCATGCCCAAGATCTGACTCTGTCACAAGAGGGGGAGAGGACGCTGCAAGCTTCAATTGTAAACATCACTCCCAAAATGGCCGCTGCCTCAGAGAAGACAGTTATTAAAGATTTAAGATACTAGAGGAGGCTCCTCTAGTATCTTTAATAACTGTCTCCTCTGAGGCGGTGGTGGCTATTTTGGGAGGGACATTTTCAATTGAAGCTTGCAGCGTCCTCTCCCCCTCCTGTAACAGTGTCAGAACTCGGACATGAAAAGGGGGAGGAGCTACACAGAATAGAAGGGTGGAGTTACACGGAACCAGGCTGCTACCACAGAATGATCTGCAACAGCTCCTGCCAGCCTGTGATAGGTAAGTCGAGGGAGAGTAAGAGAGAGAAAGTGAGTGTGTTTATATATGGGTATATGTGTTTGTATGTGTGTGTGTGTGTGTGTGTGTGGTCATTATGTGTAAGCGGCGTTACTACTGGAGGCATGTATAAGCGGCACCACTACTGGGGGCAGTTTGTGCATAAGCGGCACCGCTTCTAGGAGCATTATGTGTATAAGCAACACTGCTACTGGGGGCAATAATATGGTGCAAGGGGCACAATATGGTGTTGCTACGTATGTGCACAGAATTTTTATTTTCAAATATATATTTATTTATTTTTTTACTAATGTATATTCATTTATTTATTTACTTGGGGGGAACCTGCCTATTTTGCCAGTCCCGGGCCCCACAATTTCTGATGGCAGCGCTAGCCGGCACACATCCCTAATAATTACTAAGGGGATGTGGACAGAACTGATAAACAATGTTGTTAAACAAGATTCAGGCCTCCTAACTGCAATGTTTCTAGGCTGTGTTTGAAAAATGACAGTTAAGGCCCATACACACTTGACGATAAAATGAACGACGTCGTTCATTTCAGCCCTCATCAACGACGTCACTCATTATATCGTCAAGTGTGTATGCATCCGACGACCACCGATGCGCGGCCCCGTGGGACGTTAACGACCCTCGCTTATCTGTGGAGCATGTATGCTCAATTTCCACTATGGTCGTTACTGACCAGAGACGTTGTTGAATGTGTATGGTGTGAAAGACCAACGACCAACGACCAAGCCACTGTTCACCAGCCCTGTTCCCAGCTCATTATTTTAATAAACTGTTCAGCTTGGATGCTTCAACGATGAATGGTCTATGGTCTTTGGTCTTTCGTCTTTCGTCGTTGGTAGTGTGTATGCTCATGTCGTTTGCTCAGCTGTTCAAGGGAAGTTCAAGGGAAGTCGTTAACGACGTGTGCATCGTCAAGTGTGTATGGGCCTTTAGGAGCTGATTGGTTGGTACGTTATTACCATGTAATTTATCACTCTGCAAGGCTTGATAAATCTAGGCAATAATTAGAGAGTTGTTTTGCAGAGAAGCAAAAGAAAGACTGTTTATTATGTCTCTCTGGGACACACTTTATTTAAATTGACTGATTAGTAAAGTTATGAAACCATAGAATGTATATGCAACAATAAAACGTAACTTTTAATGTACTCTACAGACGAAAAGGATAATATAAAAAAGTTGCTGTATAAATCAGCAAAATTGATTAAAACAAGTATTAAATAGCGTGTATAGGGTAACGATATAGTGATATGTCACTCACTTGATTTGAAGTGGGTGGCAGAAAGTTTGTCTGTACACCCACTGGATTTTAAGCGAGTATTAATGTTAGACGTTTGTCAGGAGCGAAAATATGAAATTCTTGTTATCTCTATCAACTTATGATTTGATATACACCTGTATATTCATAAGAGAGATTCAAGAAAAAAACGGCTTTTATAGATCTGGCGCTGGCCGGCACACATCCCTAATAATTACTAAGGGGATGTGGACAGAACTGATAAACAGTGTTGTTAAACAAGATTCAGGCCTCCTAACTGCAATGTTATAGGCTGTGTTTGAAAAATGACAGTTAGGAGCTGATTGGTTGGTACGTTATTACCATGTAATTTATCACTCTCCAAGGCTTGATAAATCTAGGCAATAGTAACAACAATATCAGTTTGGGACAGGAGTGAAACATGCGCCATTGTAGCTGGTGCGGTGCATTGGTCTAACCACAATAAAGGTGCTTGCAGCTGACAGCATTACCAGCAGGCCAGCCAAATACAATAGGTCAGACTGACTGATTGTAGTACCCCGGCAGCCACCACAGGATGTACAGTAACAAAGAGGGAGTAGGAGGCGGTCCCTTCATCTCACCCGCACTCACATTACACAGAACACCTTCCATGATTCTGCACTGCACATACTCAGATAGTGTATACAAGCGATATAAATATGAAGACCCGCACACATCTGACACATGCTGTACCAACAAGTTCCTTAAAACATAGTCCCCTTTAGTCCCATGTGGGTCTAGGCAATTGACAACCGTGAATGATAGTTACCACAAGTGTATTCAAGGCGTTTAAGCGGTTCAGCGTCCCGCAGAATACCTTGATGGGTGGTGTAGAGAAATTTCCACGGCACCATATAATTTGGACCTCTGCTGGAGGGAACTTCATTAACCGTGGAAATTTCTCTACACCACCCATCAAGGGACTAAAGGGGACTATGTTTTAAGGAACAGGTCATTTGAACTCTTCTTGATCCATACACGCTATCCAGTTGGGAGCAGCACTACAATAGCAATTTTTATGCAAGTTTTTATATGCATAATTTTTGTCTTATTCATTTTAACTATTTGTGATATCGAAATTTGCTCTGAATTTTATTTAATTAAATATGTGTATTGTAGCGACCTACTCATCTCATTTGTGACCTTAAGCGCTGCATGCTCTATTTCTCACAGTATGTAAGATATGTGAGAACATATCCTAGCTCCAGAGTATCTAGGTAATAGTAAATACCTTGTAAGATGTTGATCAATATGTTAATGAGGTGTGTAGGAAAAGTGGGGGTCATTCCGAGTTGTTCGCTCGCAAGCTGCTTTTAGCAGCTTTGCACACGCTAAGCCGCCGCCTACTGGGAGTGAATCTTAGCATATCAAAATTGCGAACGAAAGATTAGCAGAATTGCGAATAGACACTTCTTAGCAGTTTCTGAGTAGCTCCAGACTTACTCGGCATCTGCGATCAGTTCAGTGCTTGTCGTTCCTGGTTTGACGTCACAAACACACCCAGCGTTCGCCCAGACACTCCCCCATTTCTCCAGCCACTCCCGCGTTTTTTCCGGAAACGGTAGCGTTTTTCCGCACACTCCCATAAAACGGCCTGTTTCCGCCCAGAAACACCCACTTCCTGTCAATCACACTCCGATCACCAGAACGAAGAAAAAACCTCGTAATGCCGTGAGTAAAATTCCTAACTGCATAGCAAATTTACTTGGCGCAGTCGCACTGCGGACATTGCGCATGCGCATTAGCGACTAATCGCTCCGTTGCGAAAAAAAAATACCGAGCGAACAACTCGGAATGACCCCCAGTGTGAGGAAAGCTGTGAGTGGCAGGCATTATTCACAGTTTGTGGTGCACTTGATGACTTGACACATGGCAATATTGTACTGTTCATCAACAGCAATATCCGCACTCCTGTGCTCTCCTTGCATCCCTGGGTATACTGTATCTGTAGTCTCACTGTCCCTCTGGGCTGGAATATTCCACTCACATTTCCTATGGGTTGGTAACTTGCCATCTCTTTTCCTGTGGGCTGGACCTGGACTCCACAGCTTTTCTGGCATCACGAACAGTTAATCCTTGGCTATGTCAGACTCCCTTCTGGGACTGGCATGTTATACTGATAGACTTGCAGCAAGCTTTAGAAATCTTGTAACATTGCCTGATGATTTTCAGCCTTGGTGACCAGGCTTGCACTCTTATCTATAAATGTTATGCCTGTGGATAGTGTCTTTATGGTGTGATGCCCTTCTCAACCTCTACAGTCTCTATGGGCCTAATTCAGACGCAGGAGAGCAATGTTTTTGTATGCACATGCTTTTAAGTTGCGTTGCTTAAAAGAGGGGATTACTAAAAAGACACACGAAGATGTGCGTCTTTTGGAAGTGTCACAGGTGTGTCATATACATGTCGCTGGAAGGAGTTGTGTATAAAGCAACGGGCTCCCATTGGAGCCACTGTCCCTGCATGTGTATTTTATTACATCCCAGCAGTACATCATTTCTTAATCCAGCAATAAGAAATTATATTTATTGGGTCTTAAACCTACTAATTGATAATTGGACATTTCAGTGAGAGACTGACACTGCAGCTACATAGTAACATTTCCGTAGTAATAATAATAATAATAATAAACATACTCAGACACATAGCATATTTTTTTTCAAATTATGCCCTTCCCATGCCTCATTACATAAATAATATCCAGGGCCTGATTAAGGGTTCCAGCCGCCCTAGGCTGTTCTCCGAGAACTGTAACCACTCGAACTTCACGATCCGAGTCCAGCCTGGGGTTTCCTGCCTAACTCAGTCATCATTCCGCTGTTGGATTATCACATGGTTTTGGATTCTATAAAGGTCTCGTGATCAGCGCCATTTTCAGTCCGGCTGCGGAGAGTGCACTGAATGGAAGTGTCCATCTTAATGCTGGTTTGTGTGGCGAGGGGCGTGGGGCTGCTGTAGGACTGGTGTATCTGTCCAGAGGTGCTCTGTCTGCCGTTATGTGGTGTATCTGAGAAGGTGTGAACTCTCCATAATCCATATACATACAGGGGCTTTGCCCCAGTGTCAAAACCCAGTACACTGTGTGTACATGCAGGGGCTGGTGTGTCCTAGTGTGTCCTCAGTATCAGTCCAGGGGTGCTTTGGTTGTCGTCTGGTGGTGTAACTGACAAGGGGTGATCTGTCCATATACATCCAGCGGCTCTGCCCCAGTGTTAAAAAACCCAGTATATCCAGGGGCTGGTGTGTCCGACTCCTATCAGTATCAGTCCAAAGGTGCTCTGTCTGCTGTCTGGTAGTGTATCTGACAACATGGGGTGCTCTGTCCACCCAGAGGCGTAGCATGGAGACATGACACCCGGAGCAGGGTCATGTGACGGCGCCCCCACCCACCACCACACATACATACATACATAGATTCACACAAATTTAGGCACCTACATACATAAACACACACATATACACAGATATATATATACACACACACACACAAACACACAGATATACATAAACACACACATATACACAGATATATACACACACACAAATATACACACAGAAGAAAAGAATAAAATGTCTCCCAGCGCTAATGTTGTCAGGTATGGAGTCGATGGTCAATGGCAATATCTGCTCATAGAAATATAAATCACTCAAAAAACAATATAATTTATAAATAAAATAATATTTTATTAACCTAACACAGGATAAAAATTTCCAATATATATATATATAAATGTGTAATGGACCCTAATATCCAGGTCCTCTCTATTCTTAAAAATCTAAAGTGATCCTAATACCGGTATACACAAGGACAATCACATACAACAAAAAACATAAAAAACACAGTGATACGCTAAATAGCGATTTATTCACTTGAAAGATCTTTATATTCCTCAGGTACGTATAGGTGTCTGCCGGCAGACATGAGATAGCTCCGCAATCTACTAGTTTCGCCTGCGAGTCAGGCGAAACTAGTAGATTGCGGAGCTATCTCATGTCTGCCGGCAGACACCCGTTCTACTGACCTCCTGTGACTTTGAAGTAAGTGCACCTTATATTCTTGGACATTCAGAATAAAGAACTGACGATTCCAGCCTTAATACTTGATCCTTATCCAGGAAGGACTTTATACAGGTTGGCTGGTATTAACCAGAACTTTTATTGGACCAATTTCCTGCATGAGCAGTGACTGAGACATCACATGCATATTTTCACCTAAGGAATATAAGCATCTATCAAGTGAATAAATCGCTACCTAGCGTATCACTGATGTTTAACCCATTGGACTCACTCTTTATATGATCAATGACTGTGGTATAACAACCACCCCCATATACCTATACGTACCTGAGGAATATAAAGATCTTTCAAGTGAATAAATCCCAGTTCATGGGATTCTATTCCTGTCATGCTTAGCACTGATAGTTCCAGGTATAGGGTTGAGATCAAACCCGATGGAGACTCGAGCATGGAGTTTGATGGACGTGTGATGGAAGTGTCTAATCTGCGGGTACTTGAAAGGATATTACATTTTTCCTGGATCTCTGACCAGCTTACCGATCCTGGATATCATCTGCTTGTTCCAAGATATAGAGGCAGTTTTGATTTTTATTGACAAATTGGGATAATTATGAAATAACTGACAATAGTGCTTATTGATAGAAATGTTTTAAGCTTGAGCTTTGAGCAATGCAAGAATATAAAAACAATTTTTTTGTTTTGAAAGTATTTATTTTATATCCTGAGAGGAAGATGTACAATTCTATTTGTAAAATACTTGGAAGCTACTTTGTAGATAAGATATCACCATCAGGATGCTGTCAATGAGGTACATCCAGGCTGCTACTTTTTGGCATTCATCTTTAGATAAATGGGGCAGATGTATTAAGCCTGGAGAAGTGATAAAGCAGTGATAAGTGCAAGGTGATAATGCACCAGCTAATCAGCTCCAATATGTAAATTGACAGTTAGGAGCTGATTGGCTGGTACGTTATCACCTTGCACTTATCACTGCTTTATCACTTATCCAGGCTTAATACATCTGCCCCTATGTTTAATAATAATATGGGTCTATACCTGCTACACATGTTAGGTTGTGACAGGGTTTTGGTATAATCGCAATATTGCCCAATTGTGACGTTCCCCCTACAGGATGGTGTTGACCATCTCAATTCATTTTGGCAAGCTTCTTATAGTATTCATTTGTGAGACATTAAGTAGTCATCTATGGATATTTCACCACTCTGGTTTATACAGTTTAGTGGGATCTGCTAATTCTTGCATAAATGGAATTTTAAGGAGCAGAGCTGCCAAGTTAGCATGCATTTGTTTTTTCATAAAATGATGTAGAAATTGCAGTTTCTGCATAATTTAATGAATTGTTTCTATACACTAATAGCCTAATGTAGAATATTTCCCAGAAATCTCCAGTAGAAGGCTCATTAGCGCTGCAGATCAGTCCCCAGATGTTGTAAACCGCTTTAAGCTTATGGAGGTGTACTCGCAGGAGAGAGTTCTTCTGATCCCTCTCCTGCAGCCTCCTTCTAGCAGTGTCAGATTCCCCTGGAAGAGACTTTTACAAATGTGAAAGACTTGTCCAAAATGTTGAAGAAGTAGCTTGCAGGGACAGCGGGTATCGCTACTGTTGTCTCATCGGGTTAAATTTAGTACATAGCTGGGAAGACTTTCATTCAAAATGAAGATATCCATCATGATATACAGTAGATTGTTCATATTTATACAGGACATTTGCCCCTAAGAATGTACATAAACAAATAGACAGCTAAACGATCTGATTAGAGAAAGGGTTTTATATTTACTTGGAGAGTTTTTTTGTGTTAGACAGGAGTAAACAAATAGCATGTCCATACAAGAATAGGTATGGTGGGTGGCATAAAGACTGGGTGTAATCTCTGGTTGTGGAAAGGGTCAAGGGTCATCAAGATTGCTGTAGGGGTTTCCCCCACACTAGAGATTTATCTTTATTGTTCACCTATATTATAAGGGTAAGTGCTAATTATCAGGGCACAATCTTTGTTATGGCAAAATACTGTAGGGTACAGTGCTACTATTGTAAAGTAAATTACATTTGATTCAAAAAGAGAAAAGACAAGATGCTTCTTCAAGTGCACACAGGCCCTCTTTATTAAAAAAAAAATCATCTTTGGGGGCGTGACTTGAACGCTGAACGGAGTGGCCACACATAGCTGGAGCTCAGGCTAAAGCTGCTTTTTAAACATCTCCTCGGCACTCCCCTGCTTCACCTTTGGCTGGCTACACTGCCAGAACATTGGCAGCACCTCCAGGTGAATATCCACAAGTATTGGGAATGGGTCCTGTGTTACCCAGAGTGCTCTGTAAACAGCAGCCCTCCCCACCGCGATCTCCCACCTAAGCCTGCCAATGGCTGTTGCCTCTCTATGCTGCTCTGCTACTAGTGGAAGAAATACGGCGGGTAGTGCTGGCCGCTGCCCGCTACCCACTCAACAAGGCTACCCGGATGTCCAGGGGTTGAGGAGAACACAGACTGGGCCTGCTTCCAGAGGGGCTGTAGCTGCTGCACTAACAGTGACCATCTTTTCTTTCTTCTACCTGAACATTTCACCTATGCAGACAATCTGCAGCTGTTCCTCGGAATAAAAGCAACAGGTGTGATTACACTTGTTGAGCCTGCATTACACCTTAATTTATCCTTTTAAATCTGAAGGGTTAAAATAATAAGCTGCACATTAAGTGATTTAAAGCAGCCCTGTATATATTACTTATATACACCAGAGAATGTTATGATAGAGTTATTTGGGAAGTGACTCAGGGATACACTCTCCCTTATTCAGAATCTCCTTGATTTTCATTGGATTTCATAATCTTCTATATTGCATGTTATTTTTCTCTTTTACTTGATTTTTTTGAGCCCGCTGATACATAGGATCTCATATATTGACCTCTACTGCCAGCCTGCCGTCAAATGGATAAATTTATAACCTCAGAGACTCCAGTCAGTGTGTCTCATACTAAAGCTGGAAAAATGGTGACACGGCGTCCTCACTATAAGTGTTGCTCTTGATCCGTTAAGTAATATAATAAAGTAATATATATATATATATATATATATATATATAATGGACCTGTCTACTTAAATGTCCACCTCAATGGCCACTGCTGTCCCTTCTTTCCTTCTTCTTTATGAGGATGTGGTACATGCCATAAAAGAGACCATGACCCCTATCTTCCAGCAGCAGTTCATGAAATTTATGAAAGAGGTTAAAGAATTGAAATTCCAATTAGAATCTACAGAAATCCAACAGGTTGCTAACATTCTGATACCTGGAATACATGAACAGTCTATAACAGAATTACAAGAACAATTGCAATCAGTTATCCAACAGAATCGCCAATTAATCAATAAAGTCGACGACATAGAAAATCGGCTGCATTGGAATAATTTACGTATTGTCGGCCTTCCTGAAAGTCTCCGTAGCGGGAAATTGGAACACTTCCTACAATCTACTTTGCCGAACCTATTAGGCATTTCTGATGCTATATCTTAATTTACAGTTGAGCGAGCACATCGCTTGGGCCCTCCCAGAGGTTCTTCTCGATCGAGAAAGGTTATATTTAGATGCTTGAACTCTGCCCATAAAATGGCCCTTTGGTTGGCAGCCTGGAAAATAGGTTGTATGGAGTGGAATTCCTACCATCTTCTACTTTTTCAAGATTATTATGCAGAAGTTTACTGGGCCCGGAAAGATATGTCTCAAGTTTGTGCTAAATTGATTCAATCTCAGACGAAGTTTGCTCTTCTATTCCCAGCTAATTTAAGGATCTTTAAAAGCAAAGATTTTAAATACTTCTCAGCTCAAGATGCACTGGCATAACTACTGTAGATGAAGAAACCTCATTGTCTACTGATACCTGATACATTCCATTATTATACTAATGTGACATATAAGTTTTTGCTAAATAGTCTGCTCTAATTGATGTTTTTGCTCAGTTTATAGATTGTACAGTGCATCCGGAAAGTATTCACAGCACTTCACTTTTTCCACATTTTGTTATGTTACAATCTTATTCCAAACTGGAATAAATCCATTTTTTCCTTCAAAACTCTACACACAATGGGGGTAATTCCAAGTTGATCGCAGCAGGAAATTTTTTAGCAGTTGGGAAAAACCATGTGCACTGCAGAAGGGGCATATATAACATGTGCAGAGAGAGTTAGATTTGGGTGGGGTGTGTTCAATCTGCAATCTAATTTGCAGTGTAAAAATAAAGCAGCCAGTATTTACCCTGCACAGAAACAATATACCCCACCCAAATCTAACTCTCTCTGCACATGTTATATATGCCCCCCCTGCAGTGCACATGGTTTTGCCCAACTGCTAAAAAATTTCCTGCTGCGATCAACTTGGAATTACCCCCAATACCCCATAATGACAACGTGAAAAAAAATATTTTTTTTAGATTTTTGCAGATTTATTAAAAATTAAAAACTAAGAAATCACATGTACATAAGTATTCACAGCCTTTGCTCAATACTTTGTTGATGCACCTTTAGCAGCAATAACAGCCTCAAGTCTTTTTGAATATGACGCCACAAGCTTGGAACACCTATCTTTGGGCAGTTTCGCCCATTCCTCTTTGCAGCACCTCTCAAGCTCATCAGGTTGGATGGTAAGGGTCGGTGCAGAGCCATTTTCAGATCTCTCCAGAGATGTTCAATTGGATTCAAGTCTGGGCTCTGGCTGCGCCACTCAAGGACATTCACAGAGTTGTCCTGAAGCCACTCCTGTGATATCTTGGCTGTGTGCTTAGGGTCGTTGTCCTGCTCAAAGATGAACCGTCGCCGCAGTTTGAGGTCAAGAGCGCTCTGGAGCAGGCTTTCATCCAGGATGTCTGTACATTGCAGCATTCATCTTTCCCTCTATCCTGACTAGTCTCCCAGTTCCTGCCACGGAAAAACATCCCCACAGCATGATGCTGCCACCACCATGATTCACTGTAGGGATGGTATTGGCCTGGTGATGAGCCGTGCCTGGTTTCCTCCAAACATGACACCTGGCATTCACGCCAAAGAGTTCAATCTTTGTCTCATCAGACCAGAGAATTTTGTTTCTCGTAGTCCTTCAGGTGCATTTTGGCAAACTCCAGGTGGGCTGCCATGTGCTTTTTACTAAGGAGTGGCTTCCATCTGGCCACTCTACCATACAGGCCAAATTTGTGGATTGCTGCAGACAGAGCCGGCCCAAACCAATATGATGCCCTAGGCAAGATTTTGGCTGGTGCCCCCTAGCACCACCGCTGGTTCCGCCTCTGACCTTGCACCTCTTTCCCAGCACCATCACCCCTCACCCATAGCAGTCCTAATTTTGGTGTTTGTACCCCCTATATAGTATATTTTAAATAGGAACAGTTCGCACATTTGGCACACAGCCCAAAAAGGGGTGGGGTTTTGCTGGCAAGGTGCATTGCCACACAATAGTAACCCCAATTCCAATTACGCCACACAGTACTGCAACTTTATTCACATTTGATCATGCGATAGTGTCCATAATTCATATTACATCCCACAGTAGTATTACTTTACCTTATAAACGTTACTCCTCACAGTAGTGCCCCTTATTCACATTACATCACACTGAATTGCTCCTTATTCACATTACACCACACCCTACCGCTCTTATTCACATTAGACGACACAGTAGTCCCCTTTCTATATGCAATGCCACATAGTAGAGCACCTTATACACATAATGCTACACATTAGTAATGCATTTATACACATAATTCCACACAGTAATGCCCCTTACACATATGAGACACATTATTAATGTCCTTATAAACATAATGTGCCTTACACATTATGACAACCTTTATTAATGCCCTTTTACACATAATGTCCCTTACACATATGCCACACATTATTTATGCCCTTATACACATAATGACACACCTAGTGCCCCCTACACATTTGTTGCACATTATTAGTGCCCCTATACACATAATGACGCACATACAGTAGTACCCTTTTACACATATGCCGCACATTATTAATGCCCTTATACACATAATGACACACATGGTGCCCCTTACACATATGTTGCAGATTATTAATGCAGTTTTACATGACACACATAATGCTCCTTACACATATTCCGAGCACAACCAACCCACTCACATGCACACAGCACTCACACTTCCACTAACACTGTGACCTCTGCCTCTGCTTGGATACAGATGTGTCCTCAAGTCTTGCCTCAATGCTAACATCTGGCACCTTTTTTTTGCTATGTGGCTAGGATGCACAAGCAGCTTCTGCTGATTAAAATGATATGCAGCATGCCTATATACTGTGTGAGACTGTGGCTGTATCTGCATATGAAATGCTACACACAGAATATAGGCATGCCGCATATCATTTTAAACAGCAGAAGCTGCTGATGCCCCTAGGCATATCAAATGCCCTAGGCAATTGCCTAGTTTGCCTATGCCTATGGCCGGCTCTGGCTGCAGAGATGGTTGTCCTTCTGGAAGGTTCTCCTCTCTCCACAGAGGAATGATGTAGCTCTGGCAGAGTGACCATTGGGTTCTTGGCCACCTCCCTGACTAGGGTCCTTTTCCCCGACTGCTCAGTTTAGACGGCTGGCCAGCTCTAGGAAGAGTGCTGGTGGTTCTGAACTTCTTCCATTTATGGATGATGGACACCATTATGCTCATTGGGACCTTCAAAACAGCAGATATTTTTCTGTACCCTTCCCCAGATTTGTGCCTTGAGACAATCCTGTCTCGGAGGTCTACAGACAATTCCTTTGACTTCATGCTTGGTTTGTGCTCAGACATGCACTGTCAAATGTGGGACCTTATAGAGACAGGTGTGTGCCTTTCCAAATCATGTCCAATCAACTAAACTTACCACAGGTGGACTCCAATTAAGCTGTAGGAACATATCAAGGATGATCAGTGGAAACAGGATGCACTTGAGCTCAATTTCGAGCTTTATGGTAAAGGCTGTGAATACATACGTACATGTGATTTCTTAGTTTTTTATTTTGTAATAAATTTGCAAAACTCTCAAAAAAAACTTTTTTCACGTTATCATTATGGGGTATTGTGTGTAGAATTTCGAGGGGAAACATTTCTTTTGTCCAGTTTGGAATAAGGCTGTAACATAACAAAATGTGGAAAAAGTGAAGCGCTGTGAATTCTTTCCAGATGCACTGTAACTCCCTCCATACATAAAATATATGCTAACTTTTCAGCAATCATTAAGAAACTTATTCAATCTACATTGCACTGGATGAATATACCTTTATCTCTGATGGGAAGAATAGCTGTAGTTAAAAATATCTTATTCCCTAAACTCACTTTTCCTCTACCGATGCTCCCCTTAGCTCTGTTAAAATTGGAGGATATTAGGTGTACAAAAGCCTTTTTGAAATTTATATGGAAAGGCAAGAAATCCAGAATATCCAAGCAGAGATTAATAGAGGAGGCCTAAGACTAACAGACATTCAGATGTTTTGCAAGGCTGCAGTGTTCCGATATATTTCCGACTGGTGTCTACGTTTGAACCACTTCCCTAACTTACTAACATAGTAACTAAGGTTGAAAAAAGACAAATGTCCATCGAGTTCAACCTATTTGTGGTCTCCATTGCAGTCTTATTATAGGACTAGTTATTTTTATGTTAGGACTAGTTATATTAACTATAATGCGTGCCTACACACCATAACCCTGAATATCTTTATCCAATAGGAATTTATCTAACCCATTCTTAAAGGTGTTGACTGAGTCCGCAGTTACTACTCTCTCAGACAAGGAATTCCAAACACATATTGTCCTTACTGTGAAAAAACCTTTTCGCCTCAATGTGTGTAAACTCCTCTCCTCTAACCTAAGCGAGTGACCACGTGTCCTCTGTGCTGATCTTATAGAAAACAGGTCCCTCCCAAGCTCTGTGTATTGACCCCTTATATATTTGTAGATGTTGATCATGTCCCCTCTTAGTCTCCTCTTTTCCAATGTAAACATGCCTAGCCTTGCAAGCCTTTCCTCGTATTCCAGCGTCTCCATGCCCTTGATTAGTTTGGTCGCCTGCCTCTGAACCTTTTCTAGCTCCAGGATATCCTTTTTGTAATATGGTGCCCAAAATTGCACACAGTATTCAAGATGTGGCCTCACTAGTGATTTACATAATGGGATATAATACTCTCGTCCCTTGCATCAATTCCCCGTTTTATGCATGCTAATATCTTATTAGCCTTCTTTTCTGCAGTCCTACTTTGGGTACTGCTACTTAATTTGTTATCTATGTGAACTCCTAAGTCTTTTTCCAGTACAGAATCCCCTAGTATTACCCCATTTAGTATGTAGGTGTAATTTCTGCTCTTGCCCCCACAGTGCATTACTTTACACTTGTCTGTGTTGAATCTCATTCTCCATTTTGCTGCCCATGCTTCCAGTTTAATTAAGTCGTTCTGAAGAGACTCAGCATCCCAAGTTGTTATTAGAGAAATAACTTTTTTCACCCTAGTCTCCTGTGGCCCTTTAACATTTACCCTGTGCAAAAATGCCTAAAGGTATAATAACTAATGTCTTATTTAGGGACACTTATATAGCATGGCTATCTATTAATAAAAGAGCACATTAGCACTTTACCAAACCTGTAAGGATAAAGGGATCTCAGCTATCCGAGACATCTTCGACCCAAGGGGCACTATTTACTTGAGGCACCCGAAGCATGATCCCCGATAAGAGCTGGCCTTGGTGGGAGTAGAGCGCCGCTTTGGGCTAATTGGATCATCCCAAGCGATACAGTTTACCACGGTCATTGAGTATTTGGATACCCCCCCTAAGTTTCAGAAAAAAATTAAATAAATGTTTTTAAAAAAAGTTTAGATGTTCTCACTCTTGTCCTTTTCTGATATATCATTTCAGTTAGTATCCAATTGTTTGTAATGGTATCACTAGAGGTAATAAGTTAAACATTTTTACTACTGCATACAATCTTATGTAAATGTGCTTTCTTTGTGATGTAGTTAATTATGATAGCAGAAATGCTTTTTTTGTGATGTAGTTAAGAGAAGTTTCAATACTGTTGCTAACAACAGAAATATATTTGTCACATAACTAACATATTCAATAGCATGCAGTAATTTATCAGGGGGCTAATTGATCTCTTGGAGCTATCCAATTAACTCTGAAGGCAGCCCGACACCAGCACTTATTGGGCTTTTTATTTTCAGGACCCGCTGAGGTAGTGGTAAGGGGTTTATCCCTTGAAATCAAACTATACTGAAGGGGTTATTATTCACTTTTTCGGTATACTCAAAGTTACAAGTAATGCCCCTTTTGTTATAGTCAATTCTGAAGCGTATTCAGGGACGGATGCTGGACCAATTCGGTTGCAGCCAGGGACAGACTGGGGCCACTTTTTGGACCTGGCATCCACGTGCACACGCATGCCTTTGGCGCGCACGCACATGAAGGGGGATACTGCGGATATTGCTGGCGGGGGCGTGCCACGAATTTAGGGGTTGTACTCGCAGCATGTATTTACATATTTCTTTACGGGCACTTCTGATGGCGGGGAGGGGACAAACCAGAGAGCCAAGAAGCTGCGCTATTCACGGCCTTCCCGACTCTCTGTGTGACCGGACTGGCCTACCAGACCATCGGCCCTGGCTGCATCTATCCGGTGTTTAGCTGCAGTGCGCATGTACCATGATACTGCTGCAGCTCTGGATGCAGTATGGGGGAAGCCACATCCTGACTGACAGGCTGCAGCCATTTGGAGGAGGAGATGTGGACCATTGTACAAAACAGTGGCATGTTGTCTCCATTCTGTGGGAGTGCCGAGGCCAGTGGCTGTATCTTCCAACGCAGATTTATTGGTTTCAGCAGCAAAGAAGTCTCTGCCATTCTCAGTAACCATAGGGTTACTCAGCTGGCCAGTGCTTGCCCACGGTTCGTGATGGTGATCCGATGCTGCGTCAGGCGGAAGCCAACAGTGGGTGACTCTTACAAAAGACACCTCTTGCGACTTTTGCATATTTTCATACAGACGCAACTGTGGGCAAATAGCGTACATCTCTGAATCATACCCTCTATATCTCAATAAATAGATGATAACAATGGTTCTTGGGGAAATCAGGAAATCAAAATGGCTATTCCCTACACCTTTATCAATATAATGTCAGACATGCGGTGAGGTCATTGGCTGGGGAGGCACTGGCTTCTTCTATATATGCCCTTTCACTGCCCACCCAGCAAAAGAATTAGCAGCATTTATACTAGTATATTTACCTTGATTCAGTGATTGGTTTGACTATGCGTACATACTGTATAAAAGGATTATAAAAATGTATTACATATATAAAAACATTTTCAAATTTGCCTCAAGAAATGGCTTATATAGAACAATTAGTTAGGTGGTGTCCATTCCTTTGTATACCCCTATAGCATTAAGTCCAAACTTCTATGGTATTATTGCCGCTACTGGATAGATTTTCCAATGAGTAAGTCCTGTATTCAGGTGTGGGTCCTCAGAGAATGCAGCGTGGATATTCAGGTAAGGTTCCGGAGTTGGTTCAGATTGATAAGGGGTCATGTTAAGGGGTATACTTTTTCCTTTTCTATTCCCCTCCTTTTCTCTGTCTGATTCTATTGCTTGTATTATATTACTATATTTCATATCTTTGAAGCAAATGTATAATTTTCCTTTTATAAGCAAACCCGCAGAGGTTGCATCTAGACATATATATCTTTAAATCATTAGGAATATTCTGTTCATATAAGAATGCACGCCAGTCATATGGAATGTAAATCATAAGAATGTATTTCAACAAACAATTGCTACTCATAGAATTCACTTTTATCATTAAACAGTATTGGTCAAATACAATGCAAGTCACCATATAATAGTTTCACAGATTTAAACTATATAAGGAACAAATAGGATGAAAGGAGTGTGAGAGATGTATGTACTGTACTGTATGTGTGTATTTATTACTGGGGAGATATTTACTCAAAGCACTCGGCTAAATCCTAGATTTATTGATATATATTGGACAATATATATCTTAAATAAATACCTTAGGGGATTGGTTTTAGTATATGTATGTGTGTGTTTGTGCGTGTGTGGGGGAGGGGCAGCATGTGGCTGCATTGTCCACAGACCGCATGGGACAGAAGCTAGACTCCATTTTGGGAAAACTCCCATGATTCCAAAGTCTGTAACATATGGTTCAAAAGGGAATGCCAGCAGCCATTTTAGATTTGCAAGTCCAAACACATGGCATTCTTTGCTACACCATAATCACATAGCAGAAGCCATAAGACTCCACTATATTCCAACTTATATTACAATTCCAAGCCATCTAATCACCTTTCACAATTCCAAGCAATCTAATTACCTTTCACAATTCCAAGCCATCTAATCACCTTTCACAATTCCAAGCCAACTAATCACCTTTCACAATTCCAAGCCAACTAATCACCTTTCACAATTCCAAGCCAACACAGTATCTCAATAACCAGAGCATATGGTATGCTGGCTATGTTATATAATGTAGCCTGTAATTATATGCCAATCCCAGTCTGTACTACATTATGCTAACTTTTCAGGCCTAAAACCAACTAATTCCAGCCTTCCAGGACCAGCACCACATATCTCATGCTGTCCATATGAGCCATCACAAGACCAGATCACCAGGTAACCACAAGTATCAGCATGCCATTGCTACAAGCACATGACTACAGTAACAAAAGGAAGTATGTGTTGACTTCTATACTTCAGCAAGATGCACCATACAAAACCACTACAATCTGTTATAAATCACCGTACCAGGAATGTATACCAGAGATGCTATGCTACAGATTGTCTACTGTTCCAATTTATTACAGATTTCATAGAGTATTATCACCAACACATAACAATCACATAATTGCACAAGTATCATTAACCTTAAGCCATTTGTATCTCCAGATTAACTATTCTATGCTAATCGTTTCACAACTACTTTATCACAAACACATATTTAACTATTCTATGCCATTTATCTATGAGATATTGTGTATGATACTTAGCCTTAGTAAGGAGATCGGTCCTGGTGATGAGCAAGCCATGCTTCTGAGAGCTAGATTGATTCTGAGTGAGTCTGTAGCAGTGTGTGTGCCAGTGTGGGACAGAGAGTGAGCTCTGTGATTTCAAGTGGGTACAGTATATTCATACCTGTGGGTGTGTCTTTCACAGCATGTGGGCTAGCTGTATCAGTGAGCTGAGCTGGCCATGTGAGCTTGGTTATTTAAATGCTAATTAGCCAAGGCTACAGTGTAGGGATGTTAATTAGTCTTCAGGTTACAGAAGCCAATATTATCAATTCATTCCTTCCTTGTATGATAATATTGTCCCTAAAATGTATATAATGGAGTTACTCTGTAACACAGATACACTTGCATGCGATGTCCTCTTAGCCTGATGGGTGAGCCAATATGGAGTCCTGACGCATTTCACTGTGTCCTAACTGCAGCTTTGTCAAAGCAGAATTCTTACCTGAATATCCACGCCACATTCTCTGAGGACACACACCTGAATAAAAGACTTACTCGTTGGAAAATCTATCCTCTAGCGGCGATTGGTAAATATGCCACTTTGTTAGATCATCTCCTATATAATAGCCCAGATCTGTCACTCTGTGACTTTGTGGATAACACTTGGCGTGGCTAGGAGCTCTCATTGGGTTAGCGGCAGGTCTATAACACCCAGTCCACAGCTGATTGGGCGAGAAATGCCCTCCTACACAGGTTACATCCAATGGGAGGCTCTGCCCTTTGGCTGCTGTGTGTTCCCAGAGCAGGATTAGCAATGGGGCTGATGGAGCTGCAACTCCAGGTCCACACCCCAAAATAGGCCCCCTGCATCTGCAGCAACACACCCTCCAACAATTTACACATAAAAATCGGTACAAATTCGAAAAGGTGGCATGGCTACGGGTAAAGGTACGTGGTCACACCCCTTTTTCTATACTTTCAATGGAAGTTTGGAGAGCCAGAAATCGGTACACACCATAAAAAAGGTACTGTACCTGCCAAAAAGATACAGCTGGAGGGTATGCCACTGCATCTGCAGCAAGTCTCTGCGCTGTAGATAGGGAAAAAATCCTTTTACTGCAGCATCCAATGTACTGCTGCCAGTCTGCCTGCCCCCTTCGGAATCAACAATCCCCACTCCCTAGCCACGGCGCAGGTGGCACAAAAACTGCTGCGGCCACCGGCATAGATGTGTATGATAGCCCTCCCTGCGCAGCATGCTCTCTGAGCCCTGGAGCCTCCTCTGCGCGTGGTGTCACAGAAGTGCCTCCCCGCCATAGCCACGCCCAGAGGCCCTGACTCCACAACACAGCACCTGGGCTGCCGGCCTGCAAGCCCCGAGATGGCTAATGTAATGGATAAAGTGGATGATATCGCGGAGGGTAATGTCTGGACGCTGAATCAATGTAAAAGGTGACAGTGCTGTGCAGTGCAGTGGGTGTACAGTGTCACTGATACTGCACAGCACTCTCGCCTTAAACATTGATTCAGCGAGTCAGTCAGTTCTGCCAGCCAGTCACTATTGTTAGAGCCGGTATCCCAACGCGCCGCATTACAGGTAAGTAGACTCACTAAATAAACTACAGCTCCCAACAGCCTTTAGCGCAGGAGCATTCCGGCGCTAAGAGCTGCTGGGAGCTGTAGTTTATTGGGTGCATCTTCTTCCCTGTAATGCGGCGCGTTGGGACACCGGCACTAACAATAGTGACTGGCTGCTTGGCTGCTGTGCGAGTCTCCGGGAGAGCCACTGCCAAAGGGAGGACAGCAGCTTAGCTGCTTCCAGGAGAAGCATTACCCACCATTCCCCCACTCGCAGAACCTCCGGGACCCATCCATGGCACCCCCACACCCACGGTGGCTCTATACCCCCTCCCCCACCCGCGGCACCAAAGCACTCACCCCTCCCCCACCCACGGCACCACCGCACCAGTCCCTCCCCCACCTGTGGCACCCCCAGATTCCCTCCCCCATCCGCGTCTCCCCCACACCCGCCACTCCTTGTCCGTGCAATATTTAACCACTCACACAATTATGATTGGATGTAATACTCCATATAATAAAAATATTGCACGCCACGAGGGTGAGCAAGGGTTAAGGGGGCGTAGCCCCTTACGACGTTGTGAAGAGCGCCTGTAGGGCGCGATGAATCACCTAGTATACAATATCTGAGGAATAATAGCACAGGAGTTTGGACTTAAAGCTATAGGGGTATACAAAGGAATGGACACAACCTAACTGACTAATTGTCCTAAATAAGTCATTTCTTGAAGCAAATTTGGGTGAAAATGTTTTTAGATTTGGTACATGCTGTGAATGTGTTTTTCTATATGTAATATTTATAATACTTTTATATCTAGGCATAGTCAAGCCAATCACCAAATAAAGGTAAAATATACTAGTATACGCGCTGCTAATTATTTTGCTATCTGTGTTAACACTGGGAGTGACTATCCCCATTTCCATAAGCAGCTGCTCGTTCTGCAAAACATATCATGCGCCCTCTATACCTTTTTCCAACCCTATTCAGCTTCCCCCCTTTCTCACCTGGGTAGTCTGGGCAGATGTGCCCTGTGCAGGACTCCCGGTCCTGGAGAGTGCAGGTGGCGGTGATGCTGCCGCTGCTGTTGGCTCGGAGGGCAAAGGAGGAGGAAGAGGGCCGGTCACCGCACACACTCCAGGTCTGGTCTTCCTGCCGCCTCCGGGGACACCGCTGCTGCTGTCAGGCTCCCACGACAACCACCAGGTGAGTCATGCTATCCTCTGGATTCCACCGCCACTTTCCCCGCCGTATGTGTGATTGGACAGCAGAACTAGCACTGGATCCGCCGTCCAATCACATCAACCTCGCTGACAGGGGAGTGCTTTGATGTGTGCTGAAAGCACCTCCCTGTCAATCAGGCACTTAAACTAGTGCCGCTTTCTCCCCTTTATTTAATGGGCTTTTACTGCCCAAAGCTTGGCCCTGCCCCCCTCCCCTCCCTGCTTTATCACTGTTCCCATTGTCAATGGGAGGCACTGCTATTGGTGTCTCCCAAACTAACTTTGATGTATTAAAATGATTAGAATAATATGAAGAAGTTACTTCTGACACAAAATATGTCTCATAAGTATCTTTTTTGTATTATTTCAATCATTAATGACAGGGGAGGCACTGCATCCCCTGACTGCACATCCCTGATAGGCTGATTATACTGTATGCAGTGAAATGGGTAGTTAGATTGACAAAATGGCCGTCCCATTTAATATATTTCCAGTACCTGTGAAAGGATTTTTTTTCCAGCATCTACAGGCTTACTGTGCGTAGGTGAACTATCCGTATTGATACCTTATTATTTTACATTAAATCGAACACTATAACATTGTTAAATACATTATCATTATTACTATAAAGTAACCTGCCGGAACCCATTCATCAACATTCATTTGTACCCTCTGGTTTCTAACGTGTGATTTACACACACGCATATAATTAGATGTGTAGGTACAGTAGTGAGGTTATGTACACATCTAGAAAATTCCAACACGTTTCACTTGTGCTTTTATACCTCTCAGTATTTGATGCCCTCAATCTTCTCATACACTTTTCCCCCTCCCCCCAATAACCTTATGCCTGAAATAAGCAGAGTATTCCCAAATTTAGGTATGGGTCACGCAGCCCTGCCCCTTGCTTAAATAGGCCCATGCTTTCCCTCATATCCCTGTGCATCGCTCCTCCCCTCCTCCCTTAATGCTGCAATGACCAAAGAAGGCCCATAGCTATGGTTTTGAAAGCCCTCACAACTTTGCGTTGCTCTGTTTCAGTCAAGGCAGGAAACCAAGGTGGCAGTCACCCAATCTAATTTAAACCCTCTCTGACCAATCATTTTGTTTTATGGCTTTTTTCTTATGTTTTGAATTGCGATGTTTCATGTTTCCTTACCCCATATTTTAAAAATAAATAATAATAAGAATGATCATTTTATATTATTTCATAGCAACAGTATGATCTGATCACTTATTAATTATTTTACCCTATTTTCAGGGACAGTGCACACAAAGGGTGGGCGTCAAAAATATAGGGCATGGCTTTATAGGAAAGGGGTGTGGCCAAGAATAGTACCAATTCACATTACATCGCACATTAGTGTCCGTTAGTCACATTACACCACACAGTAGTGTCCGTTATTCTCAGTACACTGCACAGTAGTACCCCTTACACACATCACGCCACATAGTAGTGCCCCTTATACACATTATGACACACAGTAGAGACCCTTATACACGTTACACCACAGTAGAGACGCTTTTACATGTTAAGCCATAGTAGAGCCCCTTATGCACATTATGCCATAGTAGAGCCCCTTATACATGTTACACCAAAGTAGAGTCACTATGGAAGTAGCTGTATCTAACTATTTACTTGTTCAGTTCAAATAAATTAAAAACCAACAGTTTTCCCTGATTGGTGAATAGCCAAATGTATTATAGTAACAATGGAGTCTGTGCCCCCTGTTTCATAGTAACAGTGGCATCTGTGCCACCTGTATTACAGCAAAAGGACAGTACAGTGTAACCCACCTGCACAATAATAATGCTGCACAAAAGTCTGCCACAGCTGTACTATAACAAGACATCAGTGCCTGCTCCCCTTGTAGTACAGCAACCTGACACCAGAGCCTGCTCAGCCTATAGAATAATATCGTTACCTGCTGCCAGACACAGCTGAGCTCTCTGTTATTGCTTCCTTGTGGGAATGATAGGAGGAAGGCAGAGTTCAGACCAAGGGAAAATGTCTGCTGCTGCTAACTTAACTATACGGCCCAGGAACATATTGGTGCCATACTGATATAAGAAAATGTTCGCCGACCTCCTGGGGCATGTATTATATCACTCTTTACAGTTTTGAAAACAGTTCATAGGTTGAGTATAACATTAGTATTATGAGAACTCATAGAAGAGTACAAAACTATAAGGCAATATGAGGATTGGCGCTTCATTTTTTATATTACTTATGTCTGCTATTGCACATATGTAAGAATTGCTTTACATTGGCTTCACTAGCTTTATTGGCTCAGCTCACTGCTGTGGACAAATACAAATTTGGACTGCTGCCACCTTTTAGTTCTTGTTAGGTTGCAATTTTATTCCTTCCACAAAAGATGTTGTCATAGATTCCAGCAAACTATTGCCTTTTAGGATGAACTTTGATAAGTGTTTTTTTCTGTTTGGTTACACTTAAAGTAAAAAAGCAGATGTCAAATGATATGGGTTTAAATCTATTAACATATGGACTGAATATTTGAAATTTATTTGGTACATACTATACACACACAATATGTTGTGGATTCAAGGAGTAATAATCAGCATTGGCCTAAATCACCCTGCAGGGTGATTTTGAGGCTGAAATAATGACATATGAGCAGCTCATTATCCATGTAGATAAGCCATTTTCACTAGACTGATCTCTGCTTGCACCTCCATAAGCTGTGAGTAGAAATCAAGCCACCGTGACATAACGCACATAGGGGGTCATTCCGAGTTGATTGCTCGCTAGCAGTTTTTAGCAGTCATGCAAACGCTAAGCCGCCGCCCTCTGGGAGTGTATTTTAGCTTAGCAGAAGTGCAAACGAAAGGATCGCAGAGCAGCTACAAAAAAAAATTGTGCAGTTTCAGAGTAGCTCCAGACCTACTCCTAGCTTGCGATCACTTCAGACTGTTTAGTTCAGGATTTGATGTCACAAACACGCCCTGCGTTCTCCCAACCACGCCTGCGTTTTCCTGGCATACCTGCGTTTTTTCGAACACTCCCTAAAAACGGTCAGTTGACACCCAGAAACGCCCACTTCATGTCAATCACTCTGCATCGGTCGTTGTGAAAGTACGTCACGCGTGCGCATTGCACCACATACGCATGCGCAGAAGTACCCATCGCTGCGCAGCGAACATTTTCAGCTAGCGATCAACTCGGAATTTAGAGTTGATCGCAGCAGCAAATTTGTTAGCAGTTGGGCAAAACCATGTGCACTGCAGGGGGAGGGCAGATATAACAATTGCAGAGTTAGATTTGGGCAGTGACGGGCGGTGAGGGCAGTGACTGGTGAGGCACTGGCGCCACCTCCACCCCCCCCCCCCCCCCCTTCAACCCCATACAAGACCCCACCAAAATAAAAAAAAAAGCATAGGGTTCCCTTTCTTTTACAAAGACCAGCACTAGGCTGAACTAGCCAGGGGGAGTAATGCCATAGCAGGGGAGACACTCAGTGTGGGGTCCCCCTGCCATAGCATTAAACACCCCCAAACCAGTCAGCCCAGGGTTGGAATTCCTCAGGAAGTGGGGACCCCAAAAATTTAAATGGGGTCCCCCCTCCTGAGCCACAACCAGTGCTTTGCCCCGCACCCCTGGTGGCGGTGGGTGCGGGGTTCATGGCATACTAATATTGTTCTTTACAGTCGGCCTACAGGTCCCAGCAAGCCTGCACAAGCATGCTGGCACTTGGAGAACCACAAGTGCCAGCATGCCCGGACATTAAGGGCCCACTGGCACCCTTAGTCCGCCTGTAAAGAAAATATTAAAATAAAAACAACACCTGATGTTTTAATAATTTATTGTACTGGACCTTCACCTGGGCGAGGCAGCCTTTAAGCTCTTTTGCATGGCCGCCCCCACTCCAGGACTTCCGGCGTCTTCACCTGGGGGACGGCGGCCTTTAAGCTCTTTTGCATGGCCGCCGCCTCCCCAGGGCTTCCGGCGTCTTTGTGAGCTCTTGACTGCTCCCTCCCCGCCGCCAGACTGACCGCCGCTAGCTTTTATAAGCCAATTGAGGGGGCTGGGCAATGACGCGGCGAGCCGTGATTGGCTCACGGTGGCCATCTTGAATTTCAAAAATGACGCTGAGGCGCCATTTTTGAAATTGGAAGCCACTCTCCGCTGCCGAACTCTGCAGAGTGAGTGGCTGGCAGGGGCTGGATCCTCTTGGATGCAGGTCTGCCGCCAGCCATCCTTTCCCCGCCGGGTCCTGCCGCCATGATGCCCGCGGCGTCGCGCCGCCGCATGTACCCGGATGGTCAGCAGATCCAGTGGATCCGCTGGCCCAATCACATCTGAGGGACTGACAGGGGCGTGCATTCATGTGGTATGAATGCACGCCCCTGTCACTGAGTCACCAATATAGGTGCCGCTTCACCATACATTTTCAATGGGCTTTTACAGCCCATTGCTTTGCCCTGCCCTTCGCTGCCCGGACTTTAATGTTAGCAGCGGGAGGCACCTCTCCCGCTGCCTCCCACCCAAATACCCCTTTTCCACTAGCTTTTAAAACACGGGTAAATGCGCGGGAGTGCGCATTTACCCGTGTTTTTCCCTAGTGGAAAAGGGTCCCCCTGCAAATTCCCGGATCAAGTGATCCGGGAATCCTAACCGGGCAGCTTGCCAGGTTGAACACGTGTTCAACCGGGTAAGCTGTGTAGTGTGAACGGGAGCCGTGTATGGGAGGGCGGCGCGGGGAGATCATGTGATCTCGCAGCACCGCCCCTGCCGCGTCACTAGCAGCATCACCAACCCGGCAATATGCCGGTTTGGTGAGCGCTGTTTGACAGGGGTCTGTAGCACGGGTCGCAGCCACAGTAGTAGTGCCCATTATACACATAATTCCCACAGTAGTGCCCCTTTTACACATCTCTGGCTCAGTCACCCCAGGAGCTACCCACTCTAAATTCCGAGTTGTTCGCTCGCTAGCTGCTTTTAGCAGCATTGCAAACGCTAGGCCGCCGCCCTCTGGGAGTGTATCTTAGCTTAGCAGAATTGCGAACGAAAGATTAGCAGAACTGCTACTAAAAATTTTCAAGCAGTTTCTGAGTAGCTCCAGACCTACTCCTACATTGCGATCACCTCAGTCCGTTTAGTTCCTGGTTTGGCGTCACAAATACGCCCTGCATTCGGCCAGCCACTCCCCCGTTTCTCCAGACACTCCTGCGTTTTTCCCTGACACGCCTGCGTTTTTTAGCACACTCCCGGAAAATGATCAGTTACCACCCAGAAACGCCCCTTTCCTGTCAATCACTCACCGCTCAGCAGTGCGACTGAAAATCGCCGCACGAACAACAGCAAACCTGCTAAGTTTTTAGTTAAATTACCATGCGCATTTAGCAACAAATCGCAGCATAGCGAAAATCGGCGGCGAGCGAACAATTCGGAATGACCACCCATGTCGCTTCAGCAGCTCCATGCCCTGTGTCCCTTGTCTTCAGAATGCACAGAGCCTGCTTCTCTCCATAGCTCTTCAGTTCAGCGGTGGAGACGTCATGACTTCACATATGCAGTGCCAGAAAAGGAAGCCACTGGGACCTGAGGGGATGAACGCCGTCCGACAGACAGAGTGTGTGTGAGTACCGGGAGGGGCGGGCCACAGGTGGAAGAAGACCATGGAGCCACCAGGTCCTGAAGAAGGGGCAGGTGGCTGCAGCTCATCACTGACACTAGCGCCGCCTGAATAATCTATTGACATTGGGGGTGGGGCAGCTTTTCTGTTGGAATTACTGTGCAGAGTCATGAAGGAGGTGGAACTAGTTCTACCTACAGTACCATTACAGGTAATGGAACTTAGGGGGTATTTTAGACCTGATTGTCAATGTGTGAAAAAATGCACATCTATGATCAAATTCTTAAACATGCCGTGGGGCACCTAGCACAGGGCAAGTCCGCCCCGCATGCCGGATCCAGTTCCCCCCCCGCGGACATGTGAAAGCATTGCACGGTGGTGATGCTTTTGCGTGTTACGAGTAGCCCTTTGCCTACGCAGGCGGCCACTTACCATGTTTCAGGTTGCAGCGGCTTCGTGTGACATCACATAGCCACTGCAGCCTCACGTAGCTGCCGCGGCCTGCCCTACAGACGGTCTTAACATGCCTGCGTTGTCCGGACATCGATCCCCCCAAAGCAGTGGATGCCCCTTTAACGCTGGCGCGACACCCCCTCCCGCTCCGTAAATGCCTCTGCCTGTCAATAAGGCAGAGGCAATTGCACAAGTGAGATACCATTGCATCTCACTGTGTGCGAACGCGCAGTGCAGCTGCTGCACGTGTGCACACTTCACCGGGCTTCAGCATGCAAATGCTGCCACAGCAGCGTCCTGGTCTGAATCAGCCCCTTAGTTCAACCCACTTTAACCCCTTAGTAAGAGGTTAAAGTGTACAGTAGAGATGAGCGGGTTCGGTTTCTCTGAATCCGAACCCGCCAGAACTTCATGTTTTTTTTTACGGGTCCGAGCGACTCGGATCTTCCCGCCTTGCTCGGTTAACCCGAGCGCGCCCGAACGTCATCATGACGCTGTCGGATTCTCGCGAGGCTCGGATTCTATCGCGAGACTCGGATTCTATATAAGGAGCCGCGCGTCGCCGCCATTTTCACACGTGCATTGAGATTGATAGGGAGAGGACGTGGCTGGCGTCCTCTCCGTTTAGACAGTGACACTTGATTTACTAATTTTGGGGAGCATTAGGAGTACTCAGTAGTGTACAGTGCAGAGTTTTGCTGATAGTGACCAGTGACTGACCACCACTTTTATTTATAATCCGTTCTCTGCCTGAAAAAAGCGATACACAGCACACAGTGACTCAGTCACATACCATATCTGTGTGCACTGCTCAGGCTCAGGCCAGTGTGCTGCATCATCTATTATCTATATATAATATTATATATATCTGTCTGACTGCTCAGCTCACACAGCTTATAATTGTGGGGGAGACTGGGGAGCACTACTGCAGTGCCAGTTATAGGTTATAGCAGGAGCCAGGAGTACATAATATATTATATAGTGAGTGACCACCAGACACACAGTGCAGTTTATTTAATATATCCGTTCTCTGCCTGAAAAAAGCGATACACACAGTGACTCAGTCAGTCACATACCATATCTGTGTGCACTGCTCAGGCTCAGGCCAGTGTGCTGCATCATCTATATATATTATATATCTGTCTGACTGCTCAGCTCACACAGCTTATAATTGTGGGGGAGACTGGGGAGCACTACTGCAGTGCCAGTTATAGGTTATAGCAGGAGCCAGGAGTACATAATATTATATTAAAATTAAACAGTGCACACTTTTGCTGCAGGAGTGCCACTGCCAGTGTGACTAGTGACCAGTGACCTGACCACCAGTATATAATATTAGTAGTATACTATCTCTTTATCAACCAGTCTATATTAGCAGCAGACACAGTACAGTGCGGTAGTTCACGGCTGTGGCTACCTCTGTGTCGGCACTCGGCAGCCCGTCCATAATTGTATATACCACCTAACCGTGGTTTTTTTTTCTTTCTTTATACATACATACTAGTTACGAGTATACTATCTCTTTATCAACCAGTCTATATATTAGCAGCAGACACAGTACAGTGCGGTAGTTCACGGCTGTGGCTACCTCTGTGTCGGCACTCGGCAGCCCGTCCATAATTGTATATACCAGTGACCTAACCGTGGTTTTTTTTTCTTTCTTTATACATACATACTAGTTACGAGTATACTATCTCTTTATCAACCAGTCTATATATTAGCAGCAGACACAGTACAGTGCGGTAGTTCACGGCTGTGGCTACCTCTGTGTCGGCACTCGGCAGCCCGTCCATAATTGTATATACCACCTAACCGTGGTTTTTTTTTCTTTCTTTATACATACATACTAGTTACGAGTATACTATCTCTTTATCAACCAGTCTATATATTAGCAGCAGACACAGTACAGTGCGGTAGTTCACGGCTGTGGCTACCTCTGTGTCGGCACTCGGCAGCCCGTCCATAATTGTATATACCAGTGACCTAACCGTGGTTTTTTTTTCTTTCTTTATACATACATACTAGTTACGAGTATACTATCTCTTTATCAACCAGTCTATATATTAGCAGCAGACACAGTACAGTGCGGTAGTTCACGGCTGTGGCTACCTCTGTGTCGGCACTCGGCAGCCCGTCCATAATTGTATATACCAGTGACCTAACCGTGGTTTTTTTTCTTTCTTTATACATACATACTAGTTACGAGTATACTATCTCTTTATCAACCAGTCTATATATTAGCAGCAGACACAGTACAGTGCGGTAGTTCACGGCTGTGGCTACCTCTGTGTCGGCACTCGGCAGCCCGTCCATAATTGTATATACCACCTAACCGTGGTTTTTTTTTCTTTCTTTATACATACATACTAGTTACGAGTATACTATCTCTTTATCAACCAGTCTATATATTAGCAGCAGACACAGTACAGTGCGGTAGTTCACGGCTGTGGCTACCTCTGTGTCGGCACTCGGCAGCCCGTCCATAATTGTATATACCACCTAACCGTGGTTTTTTTTTCTTTCTTTATACATACATACTAGTTACGAGTATACTATCTCTTTATCAACCAGTCTATATATTAGCAGCAGACACAGTACAGTGCGGTAGTTCACGGCTGTGGCTACCTCTGTGTCGGCACTCGGCAGCCCGTCCATAATTGTATATACCAGTGACCTAACCGTGGTTTTTTTTTCTTTCTTTATACATACATACTAGTTACGAGTATACTATCTCTTTATCAACCAGTCTATATATTAGCAGCAGACACAGTACAGTGCGGTAGTTCACGGCTGTGGCTACCTCTGTGTCTGCACTCGGCAGCCCGTCCATAATTGTATATACCACCTAACCGTGGTTTTTTTTTCTTTCTTTATACATACATACTAGTTACGAGTATACTATCTCTTTATCAACCAGTCTATATATTAGCAGCAGACACAGTACAGTGCGGTAGTTCACGGCTGTGGCTACCTCTGTGTCGGCACTCGGCAGCCCGTCCATAATTGTATACTAGTATCCAATCCATCCATCTCCATTGTTTACCTGAGGTGCCTTTTAGTTGTGCCTATTAAAATATGGAGAACAAAAATGTTGAGGTTCCAAAATTAGGGAAAGATCAAGATCCACTTCCACCTCGTGCTGAAGCTGCTGCCACTAGTCATGGCCGAGACGATGAAATGCCAGCAACGTCGTCTGCCAAGGCCGATGCCCAATGGCATAGTACAGAGCATGTCAAAACCAAAACACCAAATATCAGTAAAAAAAGGACTCCAAAACCTAAAATAAAATTGTCGGAGGAGAAGCGTAAACTTGCCAATATGCCATTTACCACACGGAGTGGCAAGGAACGGCTGAGGCCCTGGCCTATGTTCATGGCTAGTGGTTCAGCTTCACATGAGGATGGAAGCACTCAGCCTCTCGCTAGAAAACTGAAAAGACTCAAGCTGGCAAAAGCACCGCAAAGAACTGTGCGTTCTTTGAAATCCCAAATCCACAAGGAGAGTCCAATTGTGTCGGTTGCGATGCCTGACCTTCCCAACACTGGACGTGAAGAGCATGCGCCTTCCACCATTTGCACGCCCCCTGCAAGTGCTGGAAGGAGCACCCGCAGTCCAGTTCCTGATAGTCAGATTGAAGATGTCAGTGTTGAAGTACACCAGGATGAGGAGGATATGGGTGTTGCTGGCGCTGGGGAGGAAATTGACCAGGAGGATTCTGATGGTGAGGTGGTTTGTTTAAGTCAGGCACCCGGGGAGACACCTGTTGTCCGTGGGAGGAATATGGCCGTTGACATGCCAGGTGAAAATACCAAAAAAATCAGCTCTTCGGTGTGGAGGTATTTCACCAGAAATGCGGACAACAGGTGTCAAGCCGTGTGTTCCCTTTGTCAAGCTGTAATAAGTAGGGGTAAGGACGTTAACCACCTCGGAACATCCTCCCTTATACGTCACCTGCAGCGCATTCATAATAAGTCAGTGACAAGTTCAAAAACTTTGGGTGACAGCGGAAGCAGTCCACTGACCAGTAAATCCCTTCCTCTTGTAACCAAGCTCACGCAAACCACCCCACCAACTCCCTCGGTGTCAATTTCCTCCTTCCCCAGGAATGCCAATAGTCCTGCAGGCCATGTCACTGGCAAGTCTGACGAGTCCTCTCCTGCCTGGGATTCCTCCGATGCATCCTTGCGTGTAACGCCTACTGCTGCTGGCGCTGCTGTTGTTGCCGCTGGGAGTCGATGGTCATCCCAGAGGGGAAGTCGTAAGCCCACTTGTACTACTTCCAGTAAGCAATTGACTGTTCAACAGTCCTTTGCGAGGAAGATGAAATATCACAGCAGTCATCCTACTGCAAAGCGGATAACTGAGTCCTTGACAACTATGTTGGTGTTAGACGTGCGTCCGGTATCCGCCGTTAGTTCACAGGGAACTAGACAATTTATTGAGGCAGTGTGCCCCCGTTACCAAATACCATCTAGGTTCCACTTCTGTAGGCAGGCGATACCGAGAATGTACACGGACGTCAGAAAAAGACTCACCAGTGTCCTAAAAAATGCAGTTGTACCCAATGTCCACTTAACCACGGACATGTGGACAAGTGGAGCAGGGCAGGGTCAGGACTATATGACTGTGACAGCCCACTGGGTAGATGTATGGACTCCCGCCGCAAGAACAGCAGCGGCGGCACCAGTAGCAGCATCTCGCAAACGCCAACTCTTTCCTAGGCAGGCTACGCTTTGTATCACCGCTTTCCAGAATACGCACACAGCTGAAAACCTCTTACGGCAACTGAGGAAGATCATCGCGGAATGGCTTACCCCAATTGGACTCTCCTGTGGATTTGTGGCATCGGACAACGCCAGCAATATTGTGTGTGCATTAAATATGGGCAAATTCCAGCACGTCCCATGTTTTGCACATACCTTGAATTTGGTGGTGCAGAATTTTTTAAAAAACGACAGGGGCGTGCAAGAGATGCTGTCGGTGGCCAGAAAAATTGCGGGACACTTTCGGCGTACAGGCACCACGTACAGAAGACTGGAGCACCACCAAAAACTACTGAACCTGCCCTGCCATCATCTGAAGCAAGAAGTGGTAACGAGGTGGAATTCAACCCTCTATATGCTTCAGAGGTTGGAGGAGCAGCAAAAGGCCATTCAAGCCTATACAATTGAGCACGATATAGGAGATGGAATGCACCTGTCTCAAGCGCAGTGGAGAATGATTTCAACGTTGTGCAAGGTTCTGATGCCCTTTGAACTTGCCACACGTGAAGTCAGTTCAGACACTGCCAGCCTGAGTCAGGTCATTCCCCTCATCAGGCTTTTGCAGAAGAAGCTGGAGGCATTGAAGAAGGAGCTAAAAGGGAGCGATTCCGCTAGGCATGTGGGACTTGTGGATGCAGCCCTTAATTCGCTTAACAAGGATTCACGGGTGGTCAATCTGTTGAAATCAGAGCACTACATTTTGGCCACCGTGCTCGATCCTAGATTTAAAGCCTACCTTGGATCTCTCTTTCCGGCAGACACAGGTCTGCTGGGGTTGAAAGACCTGCTGGTGACAAAATTGTCAAGTCAAGCGGAACGCGACCTGTCAACATCTCCTCCTTCACATTCTCCCGCAACTGGGGGTGCGAGGAAAAGGCTCAGAATTCCGAGCCCACCCGCTGGCGGTGATGCAGGGCAGTCTGGAGCGACTGCTGATGCTGACATCTGGTCCGGACTGAAGGACCTGACAACGATTACGGACATGTCGTCTACTGTCACTGCATATGATTCTCTCAACATTGATAGAATGGTGGAGGATTATATGAGTGACCGCATCCAAGTAGGCACGTCACACAGTCCGTACTTATACTGGCAGGAAAAAGAGGCAATTTGGAGGCCCTTGCACAAACTGGCTTTATTCTACCTAAGTTGCCCTCCCACAAGTGTGTACTCCGAAAGAGTGTTTAGTGCCGCCGCTCACCTTGTCAGCAATCGGCGTACGAGGTTACATCCAGAAAATGTGGAGAAGATGATGTTCATTAAAATGAATTATAATCAATTCCTCCGCGGAGACATTGACCAGCAGCAATTGCCTCCACAAAGTACACAGGGAGCTGAGATGGTGGATTCCAGTGGGGACGAATTGATAATCTGTGAGGAGGGGGATGTACACGGTGATATATCGGAGGGTGAAGATGAGGTGGACATCTTGCCTCTGTAGAGCCAGTTTGTGCAAGGAGAGATTAATTGCTTCTTTTTTGGGGGGGGTCCAAACCAACCCGTCATATCAGTCACAGTCGTGTGGCAGACCCTGTCACTGAAATGATGGGTTGGTTAAAGTGTGCATGTCCTGTTTTGTTTATACAACATAAGGGTGGGTGGGAGGGCCCAAGGACAATTCCATCTTGCACCTCTTTTTTCTTTTCTTTTTCTTTGCATCATGTGCTGATTGGGGAGGGTTTTTTGGAAGGGACATCCTGCGTGACACTGCAGTGCCACTCCTAGATGGGCCCGGTGTTTGTGTCGGCCACTAGGGTCGCTAATCTTACTCACACAGTCAGCTACCTCATTGCGCCTCTTTTTTTCTTTGCGTCATGTGCTGTTTGGGGAGGGTTTTTTGGAAGGGACATCCTGCGTGACACTGCAGTGCCACTCCTAGATGGGCCCGGTGTTTGTGTCGGCCACTAGGGTCGCTAATCTTACTCACACAGTCAGCTACCTCATTGCGCCTCTTTTTTTCTTTGCGTCATGTGCTGTTTGGGGAGGGTTTTTTGGAAGGGACATCCTGCGTGACACTGCAGTGCCACTCCTAGATGTGCCCGGTGTTTGTGTCGGCCACTAGGGTCGCTAATCTTACTCACACAGCTACCTCATTGCGCCTCTTTTTTTCTTTGCGTCATGTGCTGTTTGGGGAGGGTTTTTTGGAAGGGCCATCCTGCGTGACACTGCAGTGCCACTCCTAGATGGGCCCGGTGTTTGTGTCGGCCACTAGGGTCGCTAATCTTACTCACACAGCTACCTCATTGCGCCTCTTTTTTTCTTTGCGTCATGTGCTGTTTGGGGAGGGTTTTTTGGAAGGGACATCCTGCGTGACACTGCAGTGCCACTCCTAGATGGGCCCGGTGTTTGTGTCGGCCACTAGGGTCGCTAATCTTACTCACACAGTCAGCTACCTCATTGCGCCTCTTTTTTTCTTTGCGTCATGTGCTGTTTGGGGAGGGTTTTTTGGAAGGGCCATCCTGCGTGACACTGCAGTGCCACTCCTAGATGGGCCCGGTGTTTGTGTCGGCCACTAGGGTCGCTAATCTTACTCACACAGCTACCTCATTGCGCCTCTTTTTTTCTTTGCGTCATGTGCTGTTTGGGGAGGGTTTTTTGGAAGGGCCATCCTGCGTGACACTGCAGTGCCACTCCTAGATGGGCCCGGTGTTTGTGTCGGCCACTAGGGTCGCTAATCTTACTCACACAGCTACCTCATTGCGCCTCTTTTTTTCTTTGCGTCATGTGCTGTTTGGGGAGGGTTTTTTGGAAGGGACATCCTGCGTGACACTGCAGTGCCACTCCTAGATGGGCCCGGTGTTTGTGTCGGCCACTAGGGTCGCTTATCTTACTCACACAGCGACCTCGGTGCAAATTTTAGGACTAAAAATAATATTGTGAGGTGTGAGGTATTCAGAATAGACTGAAAATGAGTGTAAATTATGGTTTTTGAGGTTAATAATACTTTGGGATCAAAATGACCCCCAAATTCTATGATTTAAGCTGTTTTTTAGTGTTTTTGGAAAAAAACACCCGAATCCAAAACACACCCGAATCCGACAAAAAAAATTCGGTGAGGTTTTGCCAAAACGCGTTCGAACCCAAAACACGGCCGCGGAACCGAACCCAAAACCAAAACACAAAACCCGAAAAATTTCAGGCGCTCATCTCTAGTGTACAGTACTAGTATGATTTTCTGATATTACACACTTAAAAAATGTTTTCAACAACAGTGAAAATTGCCTTTATTTAGGGCAATATAGTAAGCACTGTAAATTGCAGGTGTGGGCAATACTAAATATACTACAATAATCCACGAGATTAACTATAGATCAATCAGTACAATATAAATAGAAAGTGTCTGTGTAATTGGGCAGCTTTAACCTGCAGAAGACATATGTGCCTGAGTTTGTACAGACATCCATAAATATTGATTAGTCCTACTGACTACATTCGCAGAAAGTTGCTGCAGGGCAAGAACTGTATCATAAAGCGGAACTCTTGTGAGCAGTAATCAGAGGTTTTCACTTATCACCAGACTGCTATCAGTTATTGAGGATTTTTCTCAATATTGTCTCTTATTGTTAGATAAATAAAAGGAAATGTCCATACATATAAGTAATGATGTATATAAAACAACAGTATTTCTATTGTGACCATCTATTTGAGTTATGCTAGTATAGCCTAAATCTATATTTTGTTTGCACTATAAATAAATAACATTCAGTTATTAAGGCCAGGTACACATCACAACAATGTGTTTCCTGGCCGACAGCATGACCGACATAACGATATTACAGTCGGCCATACACACTGAACGATATATTGCGCATGATGGGGGGTACACATTAGACGATAATTTCAGGGACGTGCGGTGAGCTAAATGGCTCAGGAGGCACTGGCTCGCACCAGAGCCAGATTTACAGACAATGTATGAGCCAAAGGGTACATCTGGGCATTATACACAGGTGCAGGAGTATAAACTCCTAGAAATTTGCTGAGTTTTGATCAGAGATGTGCGGAAAATCACCTGCCATAGACTTTTTACTCCACAGTTTTGGCTATAAAAATGATTAGAATAATGCAAAGAAGATATTTCAAACATATTCTTTGTATTTTTCATATACTTTATACAGTCAAAACTCTGGCTCGAACAATAGTATGTCATGAAAGGCTCTGCCTCACCTGCCCCACCCCACCGCACGTCACTGGACGATATAGATAATATATTGTTCCAATCCACATCGGAACAATATATAGGGGGACATTTACTAAGCAGTGAGAAGAGCGGAGAAGTGGCCCCATCAACCAATCAGCAGCTCTGTATCATATTATAGTATGCAAATTATAGATGTTACTTCAGTGCTGATTGGTTGCCATGGGCAACTTCTCCACTGGCTCACATTAGTAAATGTCCCCCATAGTCCAATGCCTAACAGTTAAAGTCATCTGTAAATATATTGTAATAAGAGTATTGGGCCTGCTGTATGCGGAGTGTATGTTTTATGTGAAATAATGTAGACTTCTCTCACCAACCCCCACCCACCAAGAATAATTAAATCAGAAACTTTACTAAAATGTAACAGTTTAAATCTAATGTTTGTAAATAGCTGCAGACACCAATTGGATGGGATTGGTGCTCACTGCTCAATGTCCTCCCGCTTTTGTCAGGCTTCCAAAGAAAGTAAAGCTGCCTTGATATCCATGCAGACATAATCCCGGCCTGTCCAACAGAAGTAGTGACTCCTCTCAGCATTGTGCAAAAGAGATCACCAACTGGCCTGCACCTTTAGAATTTTAAAACCTACTGTTATCCTCATTACCAGAGTTGCCCACGGACAACCACCAGTCCTCAGCTCACCTGTATGCATAATGCATCTGTGGCTTCAGCATGTTTGCTAAAGAAGAATGTGACTCAGTGGGATAACTGCTGCTTGTGTATGGATGTAATAGCCAGGAGGTATATAATATTAAACAAACAAAAGCCAGGAAAATGCAATAGCTGCAGACGGTAAAGACCTACCCGACAACATGTAAATTGTACAGTAGATATACATTCAAATAGTACATATATAACACAATAAAAAAGCAATGTTACATTCAGTTTGTACAGAAGGGGAGTCCAGCAGGTTAAACCCCTACTTTCAAGATTCTGGGGAAGATAAAGGGTAAGATGCATCAAACTGTAAAATGGAACCAACCCTCAAAAAAATGCAGTTTCAGAGGTTTGGCCACTTACTGCATATACCAAGTCCTGGAATGTGATAGATTCCTGGGCTTGGATGTGGTGTGCAGTCACAGTATGTTATATCAAGAAAATAACATTATGGAAACTATTACCTATATTATCATTTGATTATACTTCTACACAGGTGCTGTCAAAGAGGCAGCAAGACACCCAGGGGGCAATCCTCTGACACTTGGGCACAGTGCTATATTGTATGGCCCAAATGGAGAAAATAATGGAATCATTCAGAGATATATTTGTGTGTGTGTTAAAATAATATTTTAAGTTACAAATCTGGTTTTTAGTTATAAATTGAAAATTGAATTTCAAGAACTGAAGTGATTTTTCACATTGTTTCTAAATGACAAAGGAACACACACTGTAAATATTATCATTTAGTGTGAGACAATGCACTTCAGTACGGATGGGTCTTGGACTCTAGGTCGACAACAAAAAGGTCGACACACCTTAGGTCGACGCCAATTGGTCGACACACCTTAGGTCGACGTGGACAAAAGGTCGACAGGAACAAGGTCGACATGAGTTTTTTATGTTTTTTGGTGTCGTTTTCTTCGTAGAGTGACCGGGAACCCCAATTAGTGCACCGTGTCCCCTCGCATGGCGAGCGAATGGTGCCTTCGCTCCGCTCCGCTTTGCTTGGCACAGATTACCGTTCCAATCGTAGTCCACGTGGATCGTTAAGTATGAAAAGGTTCCAAAAAAGAAAAAAATTGTGAAAAACTCATGTCGACCTTTTTCCATGTCGACCTTGTTCCTGTCGACCTTTTGTCCATGTCGACCTAAGGTGTGTCGACCAATTGGTGTCGACCTAAGGTATGTCGACCTTTTTATTGTCGACCTGGAGTCCGGATACCGGACGGATTGTGTACAAAATGTCCACAGTCCTAATGTCAACATTCATTAGCAAAAGAAACAGGCAGCACTCTCCGGTCTCGTTAAACGAACATCAATGTATTGAGCAAAAATAAAGCATAGTGAAACCACTGACGTTTCAAGACTGTGGCAGGTCTTTTTATCAACGTTATGCAGCATAAGCACCTTGATAAAAAAAAAGAGAAAAAAAACAGCCGCAGTCTTGAAACGTCAGTGGTTTCACTATGCTTTATATCTGCACAATGGGGGTAATTCAGACCTGATCGCTAGGATGCGTTTTCTCACAGGCTGCGATCAGGTCTGAACTGTGCTCGCGTATGCACCGCAATGCGCAGGCACAACAGCCCACAGCAATGGGGATCGATGCATAGCGACGGGATGGTGCAAATAAAATCGATCGCAGGGGCGATTGCAAGGTGACTGACAGGAAGAGGGTGTTTGTGGGTGGCAACTGGCCATTTTCAGGGAGTGTCTTGAAAAACGCAGTTGTGTCCAAGCGTTGAAAGGGAGGGTGTGTGACGTCAATTCCGGTCCTGGACAGGCTGAAGTGATCGCAGCGGCTGAGTAAGTCCAGGGCTGCGCAGAGACTGCGTGAAATCAGTTTGTGCAGCTCTGCTACACATGCGTTCGCACACTTGTACAGCTAAAATAGACTCCCCCTGTGGGCGGCGACTATCTGATTGCAGGACAGCAAAAATCGCTGCCCAGCAATCAGGTCTGAATTACCCTCTATATACTTTAATGATTGTTTAACAAGACCGAAGAGTGCCACCTATTTTTTTTGCATATGGGAGAAGGAAAGTTTGGAGAATACATTGGATTTAAACTGTCATATATATCAAATGGACTAAATATCATTTTATTGTCAATATTTGTTGATTTTGATGACCTTTGAATGCATCATCATTGACTGAGTGCCACATTTGTTTTATTAATATTTATTTATCTATCAACCATTTCTTATATTGTGCAGTAAATTCCATTGTGCTCTACAACTGGAAACAACAGTGAGAAAACAAAACTGGACAGACATGGAGGTAGTTTGTTTGTTATTGTCATTGTTTGAGGATTGGGTGGTCCTCTTCTTCACAAGTGGCTGATAAGTGACCTTTGCACCTTGGGACTCTTATATGTTTACTTTCTATTGTAACCATAGAGTCACTCAGGGAGTCGATGTACCTCATTATCGCGTTGATGCGCTATACTGTATGTGTATGCAGTTGCCGAGGACTTTGCGATGGCACTGGTGGGCATCTATATTCTGTTTAGGGGACAGCTTCAGTTGCAAAGATTAGCAATTCCATAGCCTGAAAAAATCGCATCTGCATGGTCATATGTTCTCAAACATGAATTAGGCCCAATAAATATGAAACAGTATGAAATTATTACACAGGCCTAATTCACTATGGATCGCTATTGAAGCTGAAATAGCAATTTTCTTAAACCTGCTACTGCTAAAAAGTGCATGTGAAGAGCCGCCCAGAAAGGATAAAAGACGGCCACCAATGTGTTCGCAAATCTGCTTATGCGTTAGCAGAATCGCAATGCATACGCAATAAACGTGCACAATCGACAGTTTCGAATGACTCTAGGCCTACTCAAAATAATGAGAATGCAGTCACACCGGGCGCCATGTGTTTCATCGCACCATTCATAGATGACATCAGATACATGCCCCACAAACGGCCATGACACACCTGCATTTCCCCAACCACAAAGGGTCATTTCCTCTCTATCAAATTGTGGTATCTTACTATCTTTACACTGGCTGCATACAGCGAACGATCAAATTTTGACCTTCATGCGCAGTGTGCCAGTAATTGCTTAGTGCGTGCGTTTTCACATTAACAAATGATAGTGAATCAGGCCCTCAGTGTATTGTGTAGGAATCCATCTGACCAATCACTGTAAAGAAATGTGAGGGCATTGCAATCAGAAGGTTCGTAAATGCCTAATTTAGAGATCAATGTAGTTATACATGGCATACTCTTTATTTAACGTTGCCTGTAATTTGCATCCAACTCTAAATGAGCCTGCTATGTATATAAGATGTAAACGTCCTTCAATTAAAAAATCCTTTGATTATTACACTGTGATCATTAATTTTTATTTTATATAAAAAGTCCGCTAAGAGATCCTGTGTACAGCTTTGACCTTTTCAACTCTACTTTCTCCAGGCAGATAAAACATAGGATGCTGGGGAAATAAAAAATAAATAATAAATGCTTCAGGAAAATATATACGAATAATAAATCTTTTCTGTGCTCAGGTCAAGTCCCTTAATGAGTGAACAAGAAGATATTCTAGAATGCGGACCCTATATTCCCGTAACTCAAACACAAGGCCACCAATTCCTATGCAGAGTGTCAGGAACAGCTGTAGGCCTTAGGTTACATTACCATTATTATCACACAGGACTGTTACAGTTTTGTCAGTCCACAATAGGAGTTGTTGCACTTGAGCATGCACTTTGAATCAACAGTCAGACAAGAGCATAATTGTGTGGCCATGCCAGTAGAGGACAGGTGGTTACTGATGTGTAAACAAAATGCTGACTGTGCCACTGCACGTAATGGGAGCTTGGGAAGTTCCAGACAAGCCCGAGGAATAAATATGATTTAATAAAATGTAAAAATAATTGATTAAGCTGAATGCTATTTTACTGATTTTCAATTAATACATGTATTACTTCAGACTCGACACACAGAAACAGGTATGGCGTATGGCATTGCCAGGCACTGTAGTAATATTTTGTAGAAGGATCTCACAAATACACTATGCAGAGAGGACCCCAGTCTACACTGCTGAGCATGTGTAGGGATCAGAGCATTTGCAATGAAGCCATTTAGTCATTTGTATCCACAAAGTTGTATTGTGGTCACCTGCATGCTCACTGGATCGTATGTTGATCACTTAAGATTCACTCTATGGGGGTCATTCCGAGTTGATCATAGCTGTGCTAAATTTAGCACAGCTACGATCCTGAACTAGTCCGCCCCGCATGTCAAGCCCCGCCCCCCGCCCCCGCCGTTTCACCCCCTCCCGACCATCGACTGCCTCTGCCTGTCAATCAGGCAGAGGCAATCGTAGTGTAGCTGCGGGCGGCCATGCGCCGGCACACTGCGGCGCTGGTGCATGCGCAGATCTGACCCGATCGCTACGAAAAACTGCAGCATAGTACGGAAGGATCCCTATATTTTATGCTGATCACTACATACAAAGCGCTCTGTATTGCATATTAATACACAAAAATCTGATCTCTATTGTGGGTTGGTAATTAGCATAGGCAATGCATTTGACATTTGACACAGTTGGCGGCTTTGTATTTGTAGCACTTTGTAGTTCATATTAACGTGCTTAATTCCAAGCAGTGCATACACCACATTGTGAAGTTTATAGCTTTTGTTTTGTGGGTTTGGTTAACTAACATAGAGGTGTCTGCCAGGGTTGAGTGATTTATTTGGGATTACCCTTTGCAGAATATTGCTGACAATCTGGTTTAGGTTACAGCTGCATGGCATGAGTGTGCATCACTATAAATCCTAATACTGTCCACGGACACATGAATAGTTAAGTGTCATATATTAAACACAAGAAAATATCCGTCCTTGACACATTCGGGAAGTTAAATCTATATGAGCCTTATCCCAATTTAGTTTGACTTTTAAAGTTACTTAAATAAGGCAAGCACCATTTAAGAGCAGATGTTGAAACTATGAATATCGCAGTATGTGCAAACCATGGCACTCAGACATAAATTTGTTCTTATTCAACTTTGAACGCCTGCAATTCAATTGAAATGAAGGAATTTTACTTTTCCAAAGACCCAAAAACAAACATTATGGACATTTTTACACAAGAACTTTATAGAGATTGTAGACTAACACAAACTTACGATTCAGTACTACACTACCTGATTTACTTGTGTATACATAATATATAATATATTTTTATATAACATATAAAATGCTGTATAATAATGTACTTAATATTCGAAGAAAGAACCCAACCAGGTTCTGCCTCCCTCCTCTTACTCACTCAGCTGATATCTCAAGACCAAATGGGCCTTTGCTGTATACGCAGAGTAATTGCCATTGGCAGCTCTCCTGTATGTTACACCTCTGCCAGGATCTAACAGGTTTCAGAGCTCAGATTTGGATCCTGGAGCAAATGTGCTACTACAAATATACTATATAAGCTGGTTGGTATGTTTATGGAGGTGCATTCCTGATTACCTGAGTTCATATACCCCATAACTTATTGTGCAAGAAAACAAGACTAATAGGCCCTACACACTGGCCGACAATCCTCAAAGACATGAAAGATCTCGTTCATTATTGAACGAGATAACGTTCATATCTTTGAGTGTGGAGTCACCAGCGATTAATGATGCGCGGCCCCGTGCTAGTTCATCGCTGGTGCCCCGTCGGCTGTGCATTCAGGCCAATATGGACGATCTTGTCCATATTTGCCTGCACTGCTATGGAGCCGGGTGACGGGGGGAGTGAAGAAACTTCACTCCCCCCGTCACTGCCCCCCGCCGCCGGGTTGCCTGTCGGCCGTATCCGCCGTCGGGCAGCTCGGCGGCGGATCGTTAAATGTGTAGGGCCCTTAAGAATTTTGTTGTGATGGACTCTACCCTCTTTTGGGCACAGTCACTCATTGTTGAACCTACTAGGAGTGAAGATTAAAATGCAACAGATAAACCAAACTGGGAAATGTGCAAAATTAAATTCTGAAAGGTAAGCAAAAGATATGCAAAGCTTTTCAAGACTTTTAGGTAACTACACGTGGGGACACTGGTGTTTGCAGGGGCTCGCTGGCAACTCTCAGCCTGGAGGGCAGACACAAGCAAGTGGCCCGGCTTTACTACCAGTGAAGGAAATGCAAAAATGGACGTGGGGATGTTGTTTGATTAATGTGATTAATGTGGGTGTGGTTTAAATAACTAATGAATAATATACTAACAATTACCACCAGTTTTCTTTTATTTATTTAAAATCGTAGTCCAAATCCCCCCCCCCCCCACGATTAAAAATCAGAATACAGAACTGACACCCTAACATCTCCCTCATTAAAACTAAGATCCAAGATCTAATCCTCTCCTGCTTCAGTAAACATTATGGGCCTCATTCAGCTTCAGTTGCAGTTTTGCTATTTTAGCAAAACTGCAACTGGCTGTGATCGCAGCCTGACCGTGAAGGCAGACGCAGGGCGGACATGTTTCCACTTGCAGCGGCCGCGTGTGACATAACGTGGCCTCCCCGAAAACGGCGCTGACCCGCCCCCTGCAATGCCAAGTCAATGCCCACCTGATGGCCGCTGCTGTCAATCATGTTACGCAAGCCCACGCATGCGCATTGCGCACTACAGCAAAGGTCGGGAGAAAGTGAAAACAACGCATCTCCGACCCGTGCTGGATTCCTCACACACCCTGTTAAAAATACCCGATAACGATAACCCAAAGTAGAATCTACAAATGGAAATACAAAAACAGAGTGACAAAACAGGGAGTGCTGCTAGGCCACATTCCTTTTTGGGTCCCAAAATCAGACTCCCATACAGTATGTTGGAAGGTACAACACACTATATTATATTTACATATCTGTAACAAATAAAAAGACTATAAAATATTCTGACTTGCCACAAACATTCAATGAAATAAAGACCCACACAGTGTTATATATAGAAACATGGTACATCTAGTCTGCCCTAAACACATGCACACGCACACACTTACACACCAGGGTTAATTTTTTGTTGGCAGCCAGTTAACCTACCAGTATATTTTTGGATTGTGGGATGAAACCGGAGTACCCGGAGGAAATCCATGCAAGTACGGGGAGAATATACAAACTCCGCACAGTTAGGGCCATGGTGGGAATCAAACCCATGACCTCAGTGCTGTGATAAGCTTTCATGATCTACTACAGTAGTACACTTGCGTGTGCCGCAGCTGCGCTGCCAGAAAAGGGGCCGTGGCGAAGGAAAGAGGGATGTGGCATAACAAAAAGGGGGCTTGGCATCACTGCACAGGGTGTGGGGACTTGCCAAAAATCACAAATTGACCCCCACAATAAAAAAAAAAAAATACACTTTGGCCCCCACAGAGAAAAGATAAAACACACACACACACACACACACACACACGCACGCACGCACACACACGCACACGCACACACACATTGTCCCACACAGGAAAAACACAAACATATTGTCCCCCAAAGGGGAAAAAAAAAGGCATCATCAAAAGATCCTATCATTAGCTAAAACTCACAATCTTTCTGGTAACAACAGTGCTTTTAACCAGTATGACTATTGGTGCATGCAAAGTCTTTATTGAGCATCAGTAGTGTATCAAAACCAAAATATACTGTATTTTTCCAGAGAAAAATCTCTATATCATCAAGTAGTGTGATTTATAGTGTGATAGGGGTATCCAATTAGCCAGAGGCTATCCTATTAGCAATGATGTCGGCGCTTATGCCTTGATGCTGGTGCTTATCAGGGAATCCCCTATAACTAAGTATTTTTTCCAAGATAAATGCATAGGTACGTGGCTATTATTGGATAACCCGATAATGACTATTAGACAAAAAACATGAAAAAAGCCTTTTTTTCGTGATAAAAATTGTTGCGGCTAATAGGATACCCCCATAGTGCGATATGCCCCGCTAACTATTTACTTTGAGTTTTGATACTTTACATTTAAGCACCGACACAGTGATATAGACATTTTATTCTGATTACAAAAAAATGCATCACTGTGGATCATATATACATGAATTTAATAAAAGCCAGATGATTTGAAACAGCTATATCAGTACTCAAATGTAAAGTGTCTGGCCTCAAAGTAGCTAAGGTAGAGGGGCATATCACTATATCACATTATCAAGCATACGTTCGGTGATCTAGAGATTATTTTCTAATAAAATGTATTTTTACTTTTCCCCTCTACCTCAGCACTGTCAAATTTTTATTTATTACATCTCAGCAGCAGAGATAGTTCAGTGAAAACTGCACCCAGGTTTTCTTTATTATTTATATATATATATTTTTATTAATGCAGCAGTCCCCCCTGTGCAGCATTACACCCACATGTGTAGCAGTCAGGGCCAGAGGAAGGGCCACATGGGCCTGAGGCTAAAAATGTTTTACGGGCCTATACTCAGAAGGGTAGAAAACTGTCACCATGGCTGTGTGTCTGTGGTCAGTGACGTATATATGTGTACGCCACTACACTTTCAGACCAACTTTCTCACAAAATACATAAAAATAGAAAATTGCTGAATTTTGTGAGAAATCTAGAAATAGAATTGTAATACCCATGATTTATGAGTGGCTAGCTAGGTGGCTTGTTATCATCATACTGTCATGATGATAGGCCTGTTTTTATAGGGAGGCCTGGAGCTGGAACTACATCCGCCCCATTGTTAATCTAGCCCTAGTAGCAGTCCCCCCTGTGCAGCATTTCCGCCCCATGTTCAGCAGTACCTCTGTGCAGCATTACCCCCCCATGTGCAGCAGTCCCACGGTGCACCATTACCCCCCTCATGTGCAGCCATCATCCCTGTGCTCCATCCGCCCCGTTATTAATCTGGCCCTAGTCGCAGTCCCCCCTGTGCAGCATTTCCCCCCATGTACAGCAGTCCGTCTGTGCAGCATTATGCACCCATGTGCAGCAGTCCACCTGTGTAGCATTACCCCCCATGTGCAGCATTCCCCCATGTGCAGCATTGCCCCCCATGTGCAGCATTCCCTTCACATGTGCAGCAGTCCCCCAATGCAGCATTACCCCTTCATGTGCAGCAGTGCCCCCTGTGCAGCATTACCCCCCTCATGTGCAGCATTACCATACCATGTGCGGCAGTCCCCCCTGTGCAGCATTACCCCCTCATGTGCAGCAGTCCCTCTGTGCAGTATTATCCCCCCATGTGCAGCATTACTCCCCTCATGTGCAGCAGCCTGTGAAGCATGACACCCCCATGTGTAGCATTCCTCCCATGGGCAGCAGTCCCCCATGTGCAGCATTCCCCCCGACTCATGTGCAGCAGTTCCCCCTGTGCGGCATTATCCCCCCTCATGTGCACCAGTCCCTCTGTGTAACATTACACCTCCCCCCCCATTAAGTGCAGCAGTCCTCCTGTGCAGTATTAGCAGTCCCTCTGTGTAGCAGTACCCCTCCATGGCTGCACCCACTCTGTGGAATGCCCTACCACGAACAATAAGACTCTCCACTAGTCTCCGAATCTTCAAGTGTTCCCTGAAAACTCACCTATTCAGACAAGCTTATCAAATTCCAGAACCGCTCACATTACCTTCATAAACTTTCCAATCCAATTATATCCCCACTGTACAGTCCATACATATCCACAGCATATTTATTTTCTTTCTTCACTCTCCCTTCCATCTGACCCTGGTTCATCACTGCTGTGATGCGACATCATGCAGCCCACCAAGAACCTTTGCAATCTGGTGGACAACTATGTAATAGATAGAACCTCTTCTTGTGTATCAATGCCTGTTTCCCCATAGATTGTAAGCTTGTGAGCAGGGCCTTCCTACCTCTGACTGTTATTACCCAGTTTTGTTATATCATTTCGTCCAGTTGTAAAGCGCAACAGAATTTGCTGCACCATATAAGAAACTGTTAATAAATAAATAATAAATGTGCAGCATTCCCCCTCTCATGTGCAGCATTCCCCACCATGTACAGCCTCTCACCCCCCCCCCCCATGTGCAGTAGACATGCCCAAGAGAACACACTTACCTAACAAGTATCACTAAGCAAGTGAGGGCTTGCCACTTGCTTTCCTACTTGGCTGACTGCTTCACTCTGGCCTTCCTGCTGGGATACACGCTGGCTGCTAGCTATATATTCAGATCTCTTCAAGACAAACACCGCCGATCCCGCACCCTTTTTTCACTCTTGCTTTCTGGTAATGGAAACCTGGCTCCCTATTGGTCGATGGCGGTCATCTCATTGTAGCATGCTATGGGGGCAGCCATTTTTTGTTAGCTACTGCTGCTCAGCAGTATGGGAGCAAGTACATATTCTGCCTACCTCTGCAGCCAGGTGGCCCATAAATACTACAACTGTACTGGCCCAGGGGGCATATAGCACCCTGCCCCCCTGCCCATGGGTTTGTGCTTGGGCTGTGAATGGACTGCGTAGGGTATGTGCCCTGGGGTGGCCGCTAGAGCTAAGATTTGAGGGGTGGCAGGTAGGGCTAAGGCACCGGAAGTGGCGGCTAGGGCTAAGACCCGGGGGTTGGGGCTAGTGCTACCCCCCTATTGCCTAACCCTAACTGTCAAGATGGTAACCACAGCCCATCCATATGTGCCCTTTGAAGAATAACTCCCTCAATTCCCCCAGTGGCAATTGATCTCCAGTAGGAGCCCACCCTCTACTAGGGAATTTTGCTTGGGGCCTCAATTAAATACCTTTTAGGCAACTTAAAAGGTAGTAGTGAGCTTGCCAAAATAGCACATTTCTGAAGCATGCATCACATAACCCCCCAAGTGTATGAGCAAGCATTGCCAGGGGACCTGCCAGACTGCTGGACTATAGGTAAGTCATTTCTTGGGACGAGTTTTACCTATGATTTTCCATCCAAAAACTGGACAGGTTTTATCCTTTAATGTTTAGATGCTTAGATTTGTGCACTATGGGGGTAATTCAGACCTGATCGCTGCTGTGCGTTTTCGCACAGCGGTCGATCAGGTCCAAACTGCGCATGCATATGCACCGCAATGCACAGGCGCGTCGCACAGGTACAAAGCCTCAGCGATGGGTTTGTGTGATGGATACGTTCGCACAGGCGATCGCAAGAAGATTGACAGGAAGAAGGCATTTGTGGGTGTCAAATGACCGTTTTTAGGGAGTGTCTGGAAAAACGCAGGCGTGTCCATGCATTTGCAGGGAGGGTTCCTGACGTCAATTCCGGTCCCAGGTTGATGTGATCGCAGCAGCTGAGTAAGTCCTGGGCTGCGCAGAGACTGCACAAAATCAGTTTGTACATCTCTGCTACACATGCGTTTGCCCACTTGCACAGCTAAAATACACTCTCCCAGTAGGCGGTGATTATCTGATCGCAGCAGTGCAAAAAACGCCTGCTAGCGATTAGGTCTGAATTACCCCCTAAGTCACCAATAAAATGCATTGGTGTACAGTATCTTGGAGAGCAGCATACAAGTAATATATTGTTTGCCCATCTGAGCACATGGTTAAGTAAAAATCTAAAATGTAGTTTCAAGATTCATGCCAGCTGGAATAGACAAGTGTAACCAGTGTCCTAATATAACCTTGAAAGAATTCACCACTATTTATGTCTGTGATTATAATATGGTATAAGTCACAGCCGTTCACAGGTCAGTCTGGGTTAAAGCAGTTTATTAGATGCACTAAAATTATAGTGAGAAATGATTGAAGTACTATTATAAGTGTTTGTAAAGTAGCCAATTACATTTGAGTTGAATTCACTGAACTCGCAAACATTTTAGTCAATATAAAAGTTTTGACAACTAATGCTGGTTTGCATGATTCAGACAGTCAAAACAATTGTTGTGATGTGAAAAACATGAATGAATGGAGGCAAAGAAAAGCACTGGCTCAAGAGTTGAAGCTTTGCGGGATACTCATTTCAGGTTTCAAAGGATTTTTCTATTGAACTAGTTTTATTTTTCCAATCTAACTGCTTTTCCAGAATACCATATTTTAATAAGCTGTGTATACAGAATGCATATAGCCCTGTGAACAAGTGAATGAACCAAGGGGGTGATTCAGAGGCGATCGTTGCAACGGCAGCCATCGCACTCTGAAGGCTTTTGTGGAGTGCGTCCACGCACCCAGTAAGCCCCAGTGAGATGCTAAAAGCATCTCACTGGTGCGATCGCCTCTGCCTGATTGACAGGCAGAGGCGGTGGCGGGCCGTTGGTGGGTGCGGTCCGGACAACGCAGGCATCTTAGGAACATTACAGGGGTGGGCCACTGCAGTTGCGTGACATCACACGCAGTCGCTGCAACCCAGAACGCTGCGGATAGCCGCCTGCCAGTGCAACTAGACTGCACAGGCAGGGAGCTACTTGGCGGATGTGAAAGCATCGCCGACGTGGGATGCTTTTGCACCTGTGTGGGGGTAGGGCATGACATGCGGGGCGGACTAGCCCTGTGCAGGGCGTCTCCCTGCATGTCAGGGAAACTGATTGTAGATGTGCTAAATTTAGCACATCTACGATCAGGTCTGAATCACCCACTATATTTATAATGGCAGCCAAACAAACTGTGTACTTACCTCCTGAATGCTTATATATGCTTATATATTCAACTTTCTGTGACATTTCAAAAACATATTGTATTTAAGACCACAACCCTCTGAAAATTGAGTAAAATAAATTGTAAGCAGCTAAAAAGCATCAGGAAAATATGGCTGACTGACTAAATACAAACTATTAGAGAACCCTTATCAAAAACTATATGAACAACATATCAAAATGAATCAAACACTTAAATTATTTTGGGCCAACATGGCAGTGCAATGGTTAGCTTGCTTTCTCACAGCACCAAGGTCCTGGATTAATTTCCCACTAAGACCAAGATCCTAACTGTGGGGAGTTAATATGTTCCCCTGTGCTTCTGTTGCTTTCCTCCAGATACTACAGTTTCCTCCCACAACCTAAAAACATACTGGTAGGTTAATTGGCTTCCAACAAAAACTAACCTCAGCGTATGAGTGTGTGTATATGTGGTAGCAGGGTCAGGGAATATAGATTGTAAACTCCTCTGGGGCAGGGATTTATTTAAATGACTGAAATATTCTCTGTAAAGGGCTGCAAAAACGAGTTTTATGGTAAGAACTTACCTTTGTTAAAACTCTTTCTGCGAGGTACACTGGGCTCCACAAGGAATGGACAATGGGGTGTAGAGTAGGATCTAGATCCGAGGCACCAACAGGCTCAAAGCTTTGACTGTTCCCAGAATGCATAGCACCGCCTCCTATATCACCCCGCCTCCCTGCATAGGATCTCAGTTTTTAGTTAACCAGTCCAATGCAGTAGCAGGAAAAGAGACGACAACGGTTAGTATCCACAACACCGCATTCTCACGACAGGAGACGCGTCAGCGGCTAATGCCATACCAACCCAAAGAAGCTAAGTGCGTCAGGGTGAGCGCCTTGTGGAGCCCAGTATACCTCGCAGAAAGAGTTTTAACAAAGGTAAGTTCTTACCATAAAACTCGTTTTCTGCTGCGGGGTACACTGGGCTCCACAAGGAATGGACAATGGGGATGTCCTAAAGCAGTTCCTTATGGGAGGGGATGCACTGTAGCGGGCACAAGAACCCGGCGTCCAAAGGAAGCATCCTGGGAAGCGGCAGTATCGAAGGCATAGAACCTTATGAACGTGTTCACAGAGGACCACGTAGCCGCCTTGCACAATTGTTCAAGGGTCGCACCACATTGGGCCGCCCAAGCAGGTCCAACAGACTGAGTAGAATGGGCCTTAATGTGATCAGGAGCAGAGAGACCAACCTTCACATAAGCATGTGCAATCACCATTCCAATCCACCTGGCCAGAGTTTGATTGTGAGCAGGCCAGCCCTGTTTGTGAAACCTAAACACAACAAAAAGAGAATCAGATTTCCTAATAGGAGCAGTTCTCTTCACTTAGATACGGCGAGCCCGTACCACAGCCAAAGACCGCTCTTTGGGAGACAGATTAGGAGAAACCAGTGCCGGAACTACAATCTCTTGGAACGAAGAAACCACCTTAGGTAGATAGCCGGGACGAGTCCTAGGAACCGCCCGGTCACGGTGAAATATCAGATATGGGGAACTACAGGACAAGGCACCCAAAAACGACACTCTTCTAGCTGAAGCAATAGCCAGCAGAAACACCACCTTAAGGGAACGCCACTAAAGGTCAGCTGAACCAAGAGGTTCAAACGGAGACTGTTGTAACGCCTCCAAAACCACGACAAGTCCCAAGGAGCCACAGGTGGGACATAGGGAGGTTTGATACGCAACACGCCCTGAGTAAAGGTATGCACATCAGGTAAGGTCGCAATTTTTCTCTGAAACCACACCGACAAGGCAGATATTTGAACCTTGAGGGAGGCCAGACGCAGGCCTAAGTCCAGGCCCTGCTGAAGAAAAGCCAACAACTTGGCTATACTAAACGACGATAGGCCTTGCAGGTCTGAGAACCAGTGCCGTCTGGGCCACGCTGGAGCTATGAGAAGCAGAATTCCTTTTTCTTGCTTGAACTTCCGAATTACCCTGGGCAGGAGTGACACCGGAGGGAACACATACGGCAGCCGAAACCTCCACGGTACCGCCAGCGCATCCATGAATGCTGCTTGAGGATCCCTTGTCCTTGCTCCGAAGACCGGAACCTTGTGATTGTGTCGAGACGCCATCAGATCTACGTCTGGAAGGCCCCACCTTTCCACTAGGAGTTTAAACACTTCTGGATGGAGGCCCCACTCGCCGGCATGCACGTCCTGACGACTGAGAAAGTCCGCTTCCCAATTCAGGACTCCCGGAATGAATATTGCTGATATAGCCGGTAGATGGCGTTCTGCCCACTGTAGAATCCGTGAGACTTCCTTCATTGCTAGGCGGCTTCGAGTGCCGCCTTGATGATTTATGTAAGCCACTGTGGTGGCGTTGTCCGACTGTACTTGAACAGGTTGGTTCTGAATTAAATGCTGGTCTAGGTTCAAGGCATTGAAGACCGCCCGCAACTCCAGAATATTGATCGAGAGGAGGGACTCCACCTTGGTCCACCACCCCTGAAGGGAGTGTTGCTCCAGCACCGCGCCCCAACCTCTTAGACTGGCATCTGTCGTCAACAGGACCCAGTCGGATATCCAGAACGGACGGCCCCTGCACAGTTGTTGGTCCCGGAGCCACCAGAGCAGCGACAGATGGGCCTCCGGAGTCAATGAGATCATTTGAGACCTGATCCGGTGAGGCAGGCCGTCCCATTTGGCTAGAATCAGCCTCTGGAGAGGGCGAGAGTGAAATTGAGCGTACTCCACCATGTCGAATGCTGACACCATGAGGCCCAGCACCTGCATCGCCAAATGTATCGACACTTGCGGACGAGATAGGAAGCAACGAATCCTGTCCTGAAGCTTCAGGACTTTCTCCTGAGACAGGAACAACCGCTGGTTGTGAGTGTCCAATAGTGCTCCCAGATGCACCATGCTCTGAGCAGGGATTAGGGATGACTTCTTCCAGTTGATGAGCCACCCGTGGGCTTACAGAAACCGGACCGTCACATCTAGATGACGCAGGAGAAGTTCTGGGGAATTTGCCAGGATTAACAAGTCGTCCAAATACGGCAGTATCCTGACCCCTTGACGGCGGAGTGCCACCGTCATCACCGCCATGACTTTTGTAAAAACTTGCGGAGCCATTGTTAAACCAAAAGGTAACGCCCAAAACTGGTAATGGCAGTTGCCAATCGCAAATCTCAGGTATTGCTGATGAGACACTGCTATAGGAATATACAGGTAAGCATCCTGTATATCCAGGGAGACCATGAAGTCCCCAGGTTCCAAGGCCAGAACTATAGAGCGAAGGGTTTCCATCCGGAATTTGGAAACCTTCACAAACCTGTTCAATGCCTTGAGGTTGAGAATGGGCCGGGAGGACCCATTCGGTTTCGGGACTAGAAACAGCGGAGAATAGTACCTCCGGCCCCTCTGCGCAAGAGGCACCTGTACTACGATTCCTGTATCCAGGAGGGTCTGTACCACCGAATGTAGAGTGTTTTTTCTTTGTCTTGTCCAACGGGACATCTGTCTGGCAAAATCGATGATGGGGTCGGTTTTTGAAGGCTATGGAGTAACCTCGAGTGACGACTTCCCGTATCCAGGCATCTGAAGTGGTCTTCAACCATTCCTGGGTATACCCTAGAAGCCGGCCCCCCACCCTGGGATCCCCCAGAGGGAGGCCCGCCCCGTCATGCGGCAGGCTTATCTGACTTGGAAGCTGGCTGACGGGCCGCCCAGGCTCTTTTGGGCTTAGGCTTACCAGGTTTGGAAGTGCGGGCCTGCTTGTTGTGCGCCGGACCTTTTGCTTTACCTGAAGGACGAAAGGGGCGAAAGGAAGTACCTTTAGACTTCGACACAGAAGGAGCAGTACTTGGCAGACAGGCAGTTTTGGCAGTAGCCAAGTCAGCAACAATCTTATTTAAATCCTCCCCAAACAGAATATCTCCCTTAAAAGGGAGTACCTCCATGGTTTTTCTAGAGTCCAAATCCACAGACCAGGATCTCAGCCACAATATCCGGCGAGCCAGGACTGACGTAGTAGAGGCCTTGGCTGCCAGGATACCGGCATCAGATGCCGCCTCTTTAATATAACGAGAAGCTGTGACAATATAAGACAAGCATTGTCTAGCATGGTCAGAGGAGATTTCAGCATCTAACTCCAAGGCCCATGCTTCAATGGCCTCTGCAGACCAAGTAGCTGCAATAGTGGGCCTTTGTGCAGCACCCGTGAGGGTGTAAATTGCTTTCAGACAACCCTCCACACGTTTATCCGTACGCTATTTTAGAGACGTGACGGTGGTGACCGGTAGAGCTGAGGAAACCACCATCCTAGCCACATGTGAGTCCACTGGAGGAGGCGTTTCCCAATTCTTAGACAGCTCCGGCGCGAGGGGATAGCGAGCCAGCATCTTCTTTTGAGGCACAAACTTCGTACCCGGGTTTTCCCAGGGTTCCTGACGTATATCAATTAGGTGGTCAGAGTAAGGTAAAACTTGTTTAATCACCTTCTGACGCTTGAACCTATCTGGTTTCTTAGGAGGAACGGATGGCTCGGGATCATCCGTAATCTGTAAAATTAACTTAATAGCCTCAAAAAGATCAGGAACATCCACATGTGAACCACCCTCCCCATCAGCCGTATCTGAGTCAGAACCTGTGGGGTCAGTGTAAGTGCCGTCTACATCCGACGAGGTGTCAGTGACAGCAGTGGATTGTGAGGAGACAAGCACTCGCTTAGAGGACCCTTTGGATGTAGGCGAGCGACGGTCAGACTTTTTAGTAGTCAGGGACTGGTTCAACTTCTTTATTTGAGCAGATAAATTGTCCGCCCACGGCGGGTTAGCTGCAGGGACCACAAACGGTTGCACCGGCATTGGGGGTCCCATAGGGGGTGTTAGTTTATGAACTAGCGTATGAAGAAGCGTGGAAAAAGCGGCCCACGGCGGGTCATTATATGCCCCCCGTTGCCACTGTCCCACTGGGGGGCAAGGAGCCCACAGAACCAGAGCCCAAAGCTGCTATATTCTCCTCATAGATATCTGCGGCTTCAGCAACACCGGCAGTGTGTTCAGCCCCAGAACTGTTACCCTCAGAAGCAGACATGATATAACTTGCAGTATCAGGTAACACAGTACAATTTGTCAGCAGCACAATACCTCTAGCCCAAACCCCTGCGCAGCGTAGTCAGCACCAGCAGAGATAAAGGAGAGATATGGTGACTAAATCACAGAGAAAAATACGTAATACAGTATATCTTTGTAAAAATCCTATATTAGATAAAACCTGACGCACCAAGCCCCCTCAGGTTATAGAATATAGGGATAGCAGGTTGAGTGAAAGACACGAAATGGACACCACTCAGCTATCAAATGCACACACAAATAGTCACAGTCTGTACAATGCAGAGATTATTACTAACAATAATACTGCACTGGACTAGCTTACACAGCTATATAACAATAGATATAACAGTACACAGTAAGAACTGGATGTATATAACAGGGGAATTGTACTAGGAAACCCTGACTAAGTGCACTCTTTCTTAACTAACACTGACTAAAAAAAGGCAGGTAGAATACTTAAGTATCTTGTAAAGTCACAGCACTGACAACGAGGCAGCTTTACATAGGAGGATTTGCCCAAGCATTCCCAGGAACAGTGAGCTGAGGGATAATGGCGCCGCAGACACTGCCAGAGAGTGATGGAGAGACAGCTCCAGGGTGGGAACATTTGCAGAAAATGGCGCCCTGGGGCTGGGGAGGGGCTTCAGGTCCAAGCTCTATCCCCCTGCTGGCAAAACTACCGGGTACTGCGGGCTCTAATAAAACGGTTTATAGAGAAAACCTGACCTGTCCCTGCCCTGGTGATCTAGTGGGATCGCCTGTACTGCCACAGTGTCCACCGCCAGCGCGCGCGGCCCGCCTCCCACTGACCGCGCCGGTTCGCGATAAAGACCGGATCCCGCAAGCGGGACCCACTTACCACCTCCCGAAGCGTGGCCACGCGATCCCGGAGAGCCCCCGTCGTCTGTGCCTGACAAGAAGAAAACCGGAGCCTCCTGCTGTAGTTACCCGGCAACAAGGGCTCGGGAGTGTACAGCGCCGCTGGGGAGAGCCGGAGCTGCAGCCGTGAATGTCCACTGACATGTAACACTGCTGCTGCCCTTAAAGTCTTCACTTTTTTCCTCAGAAAAAAAGCTCTTCTTAGGGCTGCCTGGAGCAGCCCCTCTGCTAAGTGCCTGCTATTGCAGCACCAACTACAAAACTGAGATCCTGTGCAGGGAGGCGGGGTGATATAGGAGGCGGCGCTATGCATTCTGGGAACAGTCAAAGCTTTGAGCCTGTTGGTGCCTCGGATCAAGATTCTACTCTACACTCCATTGTCCATTCCTTGTGGAGCCCAGTGTACCCCGCAGCAGAAATAACTTTTAATAACAATGGGTTCAGCACCACCCCTCAGCTTACCAAGTGCGGGATTCTCTCTTTCCTCTCGGCGCAGGGTGAGGAATAAGCTCATTTGAAAAAGCCCCCTTGCCTCTGGGTTTAGGCATACCTCCCAACTATCCCGCAGTCCCACTATCTCTCCACCCGTGGGCAGCAGTGTCCCGTGGGCGTGGGGGGTGCAGTTGGGGAAGGCTTTGATCACCCGCTGCTCTGCTCTGTAAAGCAGCCGGTGATCACTGAATACATGCTGTGCGCACGTGCACGGCATGTATTCAGTGCTAGGAGGGGAGCGAGGGCTGCCCAGCTGCTCAGTGGAGTGCTGGGCATGCCCCCAAAAGGCAAGAAAATGGTCCGTTTGGGGGAGGCCACGCCCACTCGAGTGAGGCCATGCCTTCTCTTTGGGTCGCTTTCCTTATTGCAGAAGGTGGGAGGTATGGTTTAGGCATCCTTATTAGCAGCCGGTCCTTAAGCTGTGATTGAATCAGGGCCGGTGCCAAATTTTAAAAGCTACAACAGCTGCTCTGTGAGTGCTGCGATCCAATGCCCCAGCATCAGCCACAGATGTATCCCTAGCAGGACACGTCTCTATACCTGCCTGGGTTCTGTACAGTGTGACGGATTTCTGGATTGTCCGGAGTAATCCTGCGTGGGTGATAAGTGATAACCCTCCTAGAGCTAGGCTGCCCTTGGTAAACAACTAGATTGCTTATGCCCATGGCTGAATAGTTTGTAAATAACCAGGATTGTCATAATTATAGTCTATTCATCTGGTTTCAAACATGCACATGAACTGGCTAAAAGTTGATGATGGCTTCCTTTAGTACAGAACTTGTTCTGTTGTCAGCATATCCACATTGCGTACATCCAAAAATCTGAGTCTCAGTCAGACACAATGTTGATATTCACGCAAGTGGTCAATGTTTTCATCCCACAGTCACAGCACCCATTGAGACGCAGGGTCACAGAAATGTATTGGCAATGTATTGGGTGTTTCTGAGCGGTTACTGGGAGGTGGCTAAGTTTTGATGTTGCGTCCGGTAGTTGTGTCTAAAGATGCACCAAATTGGATTGTTGCTTCAAAATATGTCCAAAGTGGGCGTCTTAGTCCTTGCACATTCAGACGTACACTTGTACACCCAAGTTTAAGTCTAAGCCTAGCACCAACCCCCAATGTAGGCCTAAAATGTGTATTGTTGACATTGTAACTGTGTGTCGACATGTGATGTCAACATTTTATTTGTGACAACATTTCGATATTTCCATTTCGATAGTCAGCGGTTGACCGAAAGTGACCTCACCGCTGACCACAAAGTTCCCACCATTGGTTACAATGGAGCGCATAGGCGCTACATTGTAACACTGCCGTGTGCCGCCTGTCAGACAGTACAGGAGCACACAGCCGATCAGGAGGGTGCTACAACGTGGCGCTCCCTGATTGGCTGAAGAAACCCACTTAGACAGAAGTCAGAGTGGCTTTCTGGCATTCGGGGGAAAGGGGTCCCATGTGAAAACATGGGTTCCCTTTCAGTGCGTGGCTCGGCTCTCCGTTTTTTTTTTTCCATCAAGTACGTGGATTACAAAAGGATTATCCGAGGAGCCTGGTACCCTGGATCTGGTGAGTAGAATTTATTCAACAGGTACCCCATGGATTCTACTGGAGAAGAGGACCGACCCTCGTGTGAACATAAGGTAAGTATGTATGTATGTTTGTGTGGATGCATGTAATAAAACTTTACTTTCAAGGTGTGTGTGTATTGTCTTTTTTTGGGTATTTTTTTAGTAGTAGTACTACAGGTACCAGCGGGCCCGTTTTTCCGCCGCATGCTGGTACTTGTGGTTCTCCAAGTACCAGCATGCGGGGGAGGCTTGCTGGGCCTTGTAGTACTGCTACTAAAAACAATATCTTTTCATTTTCACAAAAGGCTATCAGCCCCCCATCCGCAGCCAATTGGATGGGGGGGACAGTCTCGGGCTTCACCCCTGGCCCTTGGGTGGCTGGGGGGGGGTACCCCTTGATTGAAGGGGTCCCCACTCCCCCAGGGTACCCCGGCCAGGGGTGACTAGTTGGATTTTTGATGCCACGGCCGCAGGGCACTATATAAAAGTGACCCCGGGCTGTGGCATTATCTGTCCAGCTAGTGGAGCCCGGTGCTGGTTTTAAAAATACGGGGGACCCCTACTCTTTTTGTCCCCCGTATTTTTGGAACCAGGACCAGGCGTAGAGCCCGATGCTGGTTGCTTAAATATGGGGGAACCCCTGTCAATTTTTTCCCCATATTTCTGCAACCAGGATCGGCTCAAAGAGCCCGAGGCTGGTTATGCTTAGGAGGGGGGACCCCACGCAATTTTTTTTAAGAAAATAACCACTTTCCCACCCCTTCCCACTGATATACATGCACGGATCTCATGGATCCCTGCATGCCTATACAATCACGGATTATAAAAGCAGGTCTGTTTTTTTTTAGCACTTTTTTACGAGTTGTAATTTTTCACGGCAGTGTTTGTTTGTTTTTTGCTTTGCACTTCTTAGTAAATGACCGAGATTCATACTTAAACAGCCGCGTTTTGACCGATGGTGTATTCATTCGTAATTTTTTTCTTGGACTTCCAAAAAATTACGAATGCCCTCATCACTGCCGTGATTATTGCTTAGTAAATTACCGAGATGACACTTTGATGAAAAAACGGCTTCTCGGTAAAAATCGGGACCTTAGTAAATATACCCCTTTGATTCAGGGACATGTAGAGAATGGGAATGTCTAATTTGCAATATATTTACATAGGCATAAATCAGATTTAACCAATGTTTATCTATTTAGCTACTGCTTTGTAATATACACAAATGATGTTGCTGGCTGGCATAGAATGCAAATTATTTGATGTCCAAATAGATAGTCATATATTTATTTGCATGTAATCCTAAAGTATACTTAGAATACAAGCATAGAGATTTAACCGTCCGTAGTTGTTCATGTTTCTAATTTCCAGTGACACCTATACAGTACGTCCCATACAGTGTGTGGCCTCACCTCCCTGGATTTGTACCATGCCCTCCTTCCCCTCCCCCCACAGTACCTGGGCCTGTGTCTGCTCGTGGCGGTCGTGATTGGACATACTTGGAATTATTACAGCTGGACAAGTTTTTAACTTAACACACATTGCCAGCAGCGAGGTGACTCAGAATGTTGCAGCGATTTGCAGCAAATTTGTAGTCTAGTGGGGTATCCCGCAATGGATTTGTGATATGTTAGATGTAGTTGGTACCTTGCAGTAGAGAAGGCAGCTCCAGTGGACCTTCCTTCTTCTTGCAGAAAACGACTCCACCGGCCTTTCCTTCTCAGGCTACAACAGAGAGGCTAAGCCCATACACAGTAAAATGACGTAATGTGACAAACTTGATAAGCAGAACAATCTGGCCAAATTATTAAAGGGAGTAAGAGGATGTACAGTAGGTCCAGGTATAACATACCTACTTTTAAATTGTCCTCCCCGGGAGAAGACTGTGGAGGATAAGCAGGGGGCTGTGATGGGGCAGGGCTGGAACTCTTGCATCATTAGGCCCCACCCACATGTGACAAATTGACGTGAATCAGACTAATTTGAATAAGGGTGGGGTCTAAATGACATGATTAACATAGAATCACGCCCCTAGGCCCTGTCCCCTCCGCACGGACCTGGATTCCTGTTACTGTTCTGCCCACTTCACTAAGAAGTGGGCAGAATACAGGAGGGATGCCCACTCTTCCGGAGGTGCAGTGGACTACCCCAAAAATCAGGAGTGCCCGCATCCGGGAGTGTAGTCAAGTATGGGGTATAATGTATGCAAGAAATAACTCTCACCATACAGATGACATGGGACTTTACACAAGGAATAATGGGGGTCATTCCGAGTTGATCGCTCTTTAGCTAGTATTAGCAGCCGTGCAAACGCTATGCCGCCGCCCACTTGGGAGTGTATTTTAGCTTAGCAGAAGTACGAACGCATGTGCAGCCGAACTCTACAAAAATAGTTTGTGCAGTTTCTGAGTAGCTCTGAACCTACTCAGCACTTGCGATCACTTCAGCCTATTCGTGTCCGGATTTGACGTCATACAACCGCCCAGCGAACGCCCAGCCACGCCTGTGTTTTTTCAGACAAGCCTGCATCATTGCAAACACTCCCTGAAAACGGTCAGTTGACACCCAGAAACGCCCCCTTCCTGACAATGCTAAAATCTTTTGTCGTATAAACAACCCTTAATGAAGTCTAAGAACACTGTACGCGGTTTACTTAAGAAGTACCGTAAGGGTACGCTAGTTGCGTAACGATCGCTTAGCCGTAGGCGAGACGCTCAAGCGTCACGTTCGCTCACGGCCCAGAGATCACAGGACAGCACGTTATTGGCGATGACTAGAGTAATGATTCGCTATGGCGTAGCGGACGCTCGAGACCACGAGGAGATCACCAGCGGCGCAGACGCTCACAACGCTATACCTTTATGTCTAAACCTTTTATCAATGAAATACACAGAATACCTTAATGTGAATACAGGGTGTAAGTGCAACCTTGTGTAACCTGACTAACTACAAAGCTGCTTGAGCGTCACCGACGCTCAAGTGAACACTTAAAACTATAGGAAATACACAGATACTGGTTTAGGGTCCAAAGCCTATTAACTGTATTATATCTAATATACTTGTAAAAGAGAATAACAGTACAAATGATACACTACAATATAACAGATACTTCCTAACCAAAATACGATACTATCTAATACAATACAATACTAGTCTAGGGGAGATGTGAGAGAAAAGAGAAGGGAGAGAGAGAGAGAGAAATGGAGAGAGATGAGAGAAATTGGCTCACAGTAAGACAATGATTACGGAGAGAAAACTTACGCACAAAGGGTATGATCGCATGCGCCTCGATATCCAGCTCCCGATTATCAGCAAGAAAACCGTAGATGAGAGAGTGAAGTTGGATATGGTCGGCCTGCCTATTTATGCCCCACACACAATGCAATCTCATAGTCCCTACAATCCCATTGTCCATTGGACGAAGGAATTCGGCCCTGCATCATAACAAAAGGTCATAGGTTGATTCATACAGGTGGGCTGTGACGATTTCCAACAGCTCAGGTGGGTGGGAAACTGGGTTTCCCGCCGCATACCTGAGTATGAGTAAATAATAGAAATGGACATAAACTTCTTATGTCCATAACTATCTGCACGAGCGATTAATACGCTCCAAACCAACACCGGAATATTGTTAATTAAATACTCTTCCGATGGGTACCAAACACTGCTGTATGACTCCTGTTAGACCCTTCCTACAATACAAAGAGGGATTCCTCCGTTCAGGGACATTCTATATTAACCAAACTTTCAGAATCTATCAAAGGGACCATGATCTACAAACTACATTAATTGTGGAAATATGTAACGATTGGGTCGCACGCTACGACTACATACTCTTTACCGTAAATACGCATACCGATGCGAGCGGGTGCACGCATCAGCGGGTATGCGCTATCACGGGAAAGCGCACGCATGCGCAGCGCGGGCCAGCGTGAGGTGCAAATATGGCAGCGTGTATAGGGATATTTTTCTGACTTTGACAGTCCACCCTTTGGCAGTCAATAATAACTGCCACCTTCTAAAACATTTCAAAAGGAGAAAAATATAAGTCAGGGGTTAATTCATTTCCATGGTTGGGTAAGGAAGAAGAGAGGAGTAGGTGTGAAAAGGGTATGACCTAGTGAGATAGCAGAAGCATGTGTGTATGAGTCCATGTTTGGGGGGTCATGTATCATCGTGCCGTACGTGTTGTAAATCAAGCTTCGAGGTATTGCGAAGTATACATTTGAATTCCTTCTTATCCCGTGGTACAGGTCTGTGGATGGGCTGTCAAACTTTACCGAGCTCTTTTCGGCTTTTGAACAAAATGGGGAGCACATTTTAGTTGATGATACATGAATGGGGGAATATGTGATTGCTGATATCTGTGCCTGTATTCCCTATACTATGTGTGTTATTACCTGAGGGTTGTAGAGATGAAGATAAAGAACACTTATGGAAAATGCAATGATATTCTATGTCAGGGAAATGTACATCTGTTGTTGAAGTTTTGTTCGGTATCTGTTGAGAGTCGTCTTCTTTGCGCTGTATTGCTCCTTGGGCATGAGCAAATAGCTTTGTCAGTGCCATCAGATTTACAAAAATGTTGGGCTAGCGTGAGTTTAAGAATACTAGGGAAACTGGGGATCCATGGCAAAGTTCATCAAATGTCCATTTCTCAAGTGGTCAAAACTTCATCTTTGGTGCTTGTCTGTTGTCTGTATAGCGTCTCGTCAACTTCCTCGTCCAAGGGGGTCTTTGTATCTTGGAGAAAAGCAGAAAAACAGGTGAAAGAAACGGACCGTATAATCGCATTTTTCATCACATCCTGGTTTCTATCATTGGGTCATAAATCAAATCCAGGTTAATTACAGTTTCCTCACTCCTTAAGCTCATCACTCTTGTACTTTGTTTGCACCTCATTAAAGCCTGCCCGCATCTAAATATCAATCCAATAGATATAACAACACCTAAGATACATAGGAGAAACTTTCCAACATCCATTATGACTCCTTGAGCCCAGTCTCCTAAACCGGAGAACCAATTTCGCGGGTTCAACCATGACACCCAACCAGTCAGCTCATTACCTACAGCAGCAAGGGTGAGATTGTGTTTTTGACGAAATTCCCACTTTAATTGGAGTATATCGTCCATCTTTTGGTCTATGACCTCTACCGGATCCTCGGTGCTATTTGTGATATACGTGCAACACTTCACGCCGTACTGTGTTGCCAATGTAACACAATATCCGCCTGTCACTGCTGTGAGGTAATTAAGAACCATTCTATGCTGTACCAGTTCTGTTTTGTAGGCTTGAAGTTCTCTTCCAGTGTATCTAAACGTGTCATCATACATTTCAGTGATATTATCTAACAAATTGGCGAGTGCGGAAATGTATCTATAATTCATCACTCCTCGAGCGGTGCGAGTGAAATCTAACGCTACCAGAACCTGAATCCCGGTGGATTCATGGATAAGATCAGAGGCCGGATGCTCTAACTTTTCTGACAGTTGTCTTTTAACTCGGTGCTCGTAATGAGTGTGAGTATAAGGAGCTTGGGCACCACGGTGTATGTCCTTCATTTTGTCATGTGTTACAGTCATCACTTCAGGCAATACTTTTCCAATATAACACAATCCTTCAGAGTTTGGGGCAAGCCACTTGTACGCCTTTCTCCCGCATATGAAATATGCATCATCGGGGAGAACATATGGGACGGAGAAGGACATTACCATATTACACACCTTCCAGGTGAACTCTCCTGACCCTAATTCTTCCATCTGCTTAATGCACGTATCGGTTTGTACGATATGTGCACAGTATCCTGGTGATACTTCTCCAACTCTAGTAATCCTATTTCCTAAGGTATATCGATACCGGAAAGATTTTCCTCTACTGGCTATGTGGCGTACAAGCTCTGTATCTGTAGGCATTCTATCTGCTCTGTGTGAAAAGGTCATGGTAAGGTTGCTCCATGACACTTCCCAATTTCCCGGCTTACGGGGATTGGAGATATTAAAACATAAGAGGGACCTATCCACATGGTATTGGTGGAGCTTCAAACTAGGAGGGCTGGAGATGTTAAACCTCCGGTCCACCGGTCTCCCACCACTTAGCTCAAGTACCTCCCCTAACGTTAAAGGAAATGGTACTAGCCCTGATTTGCTATGACCCTGAGGTACTTGAGAGCATACCCAACAATCTGTTTGGTTTAATACGTTACCCACTAAGGAGTGATAGTCACTCAATGGATGCCGGTCCATATGGATATTAAAACTGGATTGGCATTTCTTTATGCACCCATCCTCAATCAAATTGTCACAGAGCCTACAGATACAGTTTTCTTCAGCTAACAATCCATCACAATTTCTTCTATCGGATCGTTTTCTGATACTCGCCTTTGCTTGTTGGTTTGGTTGATCTTGGAAAACTACGCCTCCATCATCATAATCGGAACCCATTCCAGAACCTCTCTCGACCTCTATGGTACTCTCGCCGGAACAGACTGCTCTGGTCAACATCATGGTTAACATCAAAATCCGGATCACAGTCTCTTGGGGCAAGTCCATCTTTGAGGAGGAAATAGAGAAGAATGAGAAGGGGGAAAAAGAAATTTTAAGGGAGAGGGGATGGGAAGTGGAGAAAAACAATAAAAGGGAGAAGGGAGTCAACAACTGCTTTCGGTCTTCAAGGCTCAGGTGCCGCCTCAGTCCTCCTGGAACAGACACTCCAGTGATACAACCTCTACCGTCTGTTCCTTATCACGGGACTTCTCTGGATCAGCAACCTTTTTGCAGTGGGATGAATGGACCCAAGTCTCTCTCTCAGCAACCTTCAATGCTGTGGTGCTAGTCAATAAGACCTGGTATGGTCCTTCCCATCTATCAATAAGACAACCTGAGCGTAGAAAATTTCGTATCATTACATAATCCCCAGGTTCAATGTCATGACAATTACTATCTGGTAAATCAGGAATCACCAACTTCAGATTATCATTTTGATTCCTCAACTGCTTACTCATGTTAATCAAGTATTTTACAGTCACTTCATTGTTACATTTCAAATCATCCTGAGGGTTAATCATGACATGCGGTTGTCGACCAAACAGAATTTCAAAAGGGGACAGGTTAAGAGGGGACCTGGGAGTGGTTCTGATGCTATACAAAACAATGGGTAAAGCTTCTGGCCACGTCAATCCTGTCTCTGCCGTTACTTTACTCAATTTATTTTTAATAGTGCTGTTCACTCTTTCGACCTTCGCACTCGCCTGTGGACGGTACGGAGTGTGCAGCTTGCTATCAATACCCATTAATTTACACATTCCTTGAAAGACATCACCGGTAAAATGGGTACCCCTATCACTTTCAATGATTCTAGGGATACCATATCTACATACAAATTCCTGCACAATTTTCTTAGCTGTAAACATAGCGGTATTTGTAGCTGCTGGAAATGCTTCGACCCAATTCGAGAAAACATCTATACAAACAAGTACATATTTCAAATTTCGACATGGGGGTAATTGAATGAAGTCAATTTGTATTACCTGGAAAGGGCCGCCGGCAGGTGGGATATGGGATGGTTCTGTAGGTATTGCTTTTCCAATATTCTTTCTCAGACAGGTAAGGCATGACATTGCTCTTTTACCCGCATGAGAGGAGAATCCTGGGGCGCACCAGTATGCTCTTACCAATTTGCACATCCCCTCCTTGCCTAGATGAGTCAACCCGTGAGCTGCTTCAGCCAGGCATGGAAGATATGCTCTGGGGGCCACTGGTTTACCATGTCCATCCGTCCAGAGCCCTGAGGACTCCTGGCCATATCCCTTTGCCTTCCAGACTGCTCTTTCCTGTGTGGAACACAAATTCTGCATTTCACACAACTTCTGTTTGTTGATGGTATTGAATACCATCAGTTGTGTGGTGTCTGTCTGTATGGGGGTAGCAGCTGCTAACTTAGCAGCTTCGTCTGCTCGGCTGTTACCAAGTGATACTGGGTCTTGGCTATATGTATGTGCTTTACATTTGATAACAGCCACTCTGTCGGGTTCCTGTATCGCTGTTAGAAGCCTTTTTATATAAGCTGCATGCGCTATCGGTGTACCAGCTGCCGTCATGAAATTTCTGAGGCGCCATAGGGCTCCGAAATCATGTACTACCCCGAAGGCGTATCTAGAATCGGTGTAGATATTGGCTGACTTACCCTTAGCCAATTCACATGCTCTGGTTAGGGCGACCAGTTCAGCAACCTGGGCTGAGTGAGGTGGACCTAGCGGTTCCGCTTCTATGGTGTCTTGGTCATCTACGACTGCGTATCCAGTACACAAGTCTCCCGAGTCTGACTGTCTATGACAACTACCGTCAGTGTAGAACGTGAGTTCTGCATCTTCCAGTGGATTGTCACTGATGTCAGGCCTTGCGGTAAAATTTTGGGTCAAATATTCCATACAATCATGTGTATCTTCCTTTGTATTAAATCCTCCTTCCCCATCACTCTCACCTTCCACCCTTTGTGTCTGACCAGGCACACCTGGGAGAAATGTTGCAGGATTTAATGCGCTGCATCTCCTTATGGTGATGTTTACTGGGGCCATTAATGCCAATTCCCATCTTGTAAACCTTGCTGATGAGACGTGTCTGGTTTGGGCAGAATTCAATAAGGCAGATACCGCATGTGGTGTATGGATTGTGAGGTTGTGGCCTAGCACGACATCTTCGCTTTTTGTCACTAGCAATGCTATCGCCGCAACGCTACGCAAGCATGTGGGGAGGGATCGCGCTACCGTATCTAGCTGAGCGCTGTAGTATGCAACTGGCCTGCTGGCATCACCGTGTTTTTGGGTTAGTACACCTGCTGCGCAACCAGCACTTTCTGTTCCGTATAGTTCAAAGGGTTTCCCATAGTCTGGCATACCTAGTGCTGGTGCTTGCGTTAGGCATTGCTTAAGTCTCTCAAATGCTGTTTCGGATTCGTCTGTATGCGAAATCCGATCAGGTTTGTTTGAAGAGACCATTTCCTGCAAAGGTAACGCCAATATGGAAAACCCTGGGATCCAATTACGGCAATACCCACACATTCCTAAAAACGTCCTGATCTGTTGCTGGGTTTGTGGCAGTGTCATGTCTCTAATGGCTTGGATTCTATCAGCGGTCAGGTGTCTCAGTCCTTGTGTTAGACAGTGTCCCAAATATTTTACCTTAGTTTGGCATAATTGCAACTTGTCTTTGGAAACCTTATGTCCTGTGTCTGAAAGATGAAACAGTAGCTGTTTCGTATCCTTCAGGGAAGCTTCCAGCGAATCTGAACACAGTAGTAAATCATCTACATACTGTATCAATACTGATCCACTCTCCGGTTGGAAAGACTGTAAACAATCATGCAAAGCCTGAGAAAATATACTTGGACTATCTATGAAACCTTGGGGTAACCGAGTCCACGTGTATTGGACTCCTCTGTATGTGAATGCAAACAAATATTGGCTGTCAGGGTGCAGAGGTACCGAAAAGAATGCGGAGCAGAGGTCAATAACAGTGAAAAATTTGGCAGTGGGAGGAATTTGCATTAGGATGACAGCTGGATTTGGCACTACGGGGAACTGACTCTCAACTATTTTGTTAATCCCCCTTAGATCCTGCACTAGCCTGTAACCCCTCCCCCCACTATTTTTAACAGGGAAGATGGGACTGTTTGCTGTGCTGGACGTTCTTACTAGAATGCCCTGTTGTAGCAAGCGCTCTATTACTGGGAAAACTCCTAACTCCACCTCTGGCTTCAGAGGATACTGTGGGATTTTTGGAGCTATCCTACCATCTTTTACTTGTACAACTACTGGAGCTACGTTTGCCATTAATCCAGTGTCCTGTCCATCTTTTGTCCAAAGTGACTCTGGTATCTGAGATGTCATCTCTTCTATTTGGGATGGATTCCTATTTGTCATAATGGTGTGTGACATTAATTTTGATGGGGAGTCTAACATGTCTCGTACTTCCTGAGCATGATTCTCAGGAATGTCCAAGAATACACCTTCAGGAGTACAATAAATGACGCAACCCATTTTACAGAGTAGGTCTCTACCCAGGAGATTTGTCGGTGCCGATGCAGCCAGCAAAAAGGAATGCTTGGTATGCAAGGGTCCTATTGTAATCTCGGCTGGTTTGCTAACAGGGTAGTGCTGGACTACTCCTGTTACTCCCATGGCTGGAACTGTCCTACCAGTGGTTCTCATGCCCACTGTCGAATTTATCACTGACTTGGCCGCCCCTGTGTCTACAAGAAAATTTAAAAGATTACAGGTATGGCCACACCCCTATTGGGTATGCTGACCTCCCTGAATCCCGTTGGCAGCAACTACTTGTGGGGGAGTTAGCTGGGAACTACCAGAGGCATGCCAATCTCTGTTCGGGGGGTATCTTTTTGTTTCCCCTGTATGTGGCTCAAAACTCCGCCTCTGTGGACCCTGCTCCCAATGTCGTGTGTCGTGTCGTTGTCTAGGGGGTTGAAAAGATCTTTGTACACTCTTTGTTCTACAGTCTCGTGCATAGTGTCCCTGTTTGTTACAAGAAAAACATGTTATTACACTTGACTTACCCACAGGATTCGGTGGTACATACGCAGGCTGCCTTGTGGTCAGCGCCTGTATACTTACTGACATCAACTTATCACTTTGCGACTCCCTGTGTCTAGTGATGTTTCTGTCGTGATCAATAGCAGCCTCTCTCAATGTGGACACCGACAGACCTCGCCAACATGGTTGCGTGGTCTGAACCCTAGTCTTTAATGTTTCCTTTAAACCATCCATCAGTACAGATACTGCTACGTCTTGATGGTTTGGGTTGGTCCTAATGTCTTCTATTCCAGTGTACTTTGCCATTTCTAATAGTGCCCGGTGGAAATATTCTGCTGCCGTTTCGGACTCTTTTTGTCTAATGGAGAATATCTTGTTCCATTTTACAACGGCTGGGAAATACTCCTTTAGCTGTAAATTTATCCTTTTTACGTTATCCTTGTTGTACACGTCTGTAAGCGGTACATCTTTATCTAGTCCACAATCAGCTAAGAATTGAACTGAGTCGACATTTGAAGGTAAACAAGATCTTAGCAGTATCTGCCAATCCTTGTTGTTGGGTTCTACAGTGTTACCTAGATCCCTGATGTATTTTTGGCTAGCAACTAAGTCTTTCCTGGGGTCAGGAAATTCGGACACTATTGTTCTTAATTCCATTCGGGAAAATGGAGTGTACATGGCAATGTTCCTTATGGGAGTGGCTCCTGATACATCTGTTTTCCCATTGGGAACTGCTATTACTCTAACAGGGTTAACTCTAACAACCTCATTCTGTGTAGATTCTACAACTTGTGGTGAAATTGTTTCAGTATAATGCATGGTGCCGTACTTACCCGTTGACACGACCTCACCTATCCCTCCGCTAGGGGCCTTCGCTAATCTCGTGGGTGTTGCTGTGCCTACTGTGGTCTCTGCTATGGTGGCTGCGAGAGAGAGAGCTGAAATTGTTGCTGAATCGTCTTCTTGATCACACTCCTGAGGAAAGTTCAAAACAGGGTACAACTTGCACGGGTTAATACTTGCATGAGTTACTTGGTTAACATCATTAACATTTACAGGGTTACTAAGTGTTTGTGTTTTACAACCCAGTGCGTTTCTCTCCGTAATCAACTTCTCTCCTGCTATGTATGGTGGTGGCGGGGCTGTGGCTATCAGTTTCCTGACTGCCCCAGATCCCGCCGCCAGAGCCAAACCTCTCTGTATCTCACCTTCCTGGTGCCATAACTGTAAATAATCATGATGCTGAATTCGTCTCTTTGTTGATTTTATGAGACATATCCTCCTCCTTAAATTTTGTAACACTTCTGGACTGAAGCTACCTATTCTTGGGAATTTCTCCCGGTCTTGTTCAGTCATTCTCTCCCATTCATCACATAAAACCTCTGTGTGACTTCCGTATTTTTCACACATGATGTACCTTGCCGACCCGACTGGTCGGTTCTCTGAATCAACCCGAACCGAGGTTGATCGCCCCCTACCTGAACAATTGGCCCCCATAATCTGCAGGTGTTGCTTACTACTCCTTTGATCTTTATATCACGGTCTTCAGCGAACCCTTACAGCAAACCAAATTATTCAAAATAGGCCGGCGGTGGCGGTTTACCGAGTACCCCACTCACTCGCCCACCTCGACCAATACGACCTGATCACACCGATATGGTGCTGGCGTACTCGATACAGGGCCCTACCAGAAACCTTCTGTTTACTGGAACATACGAGGGTTACCCGAAGGACACTTACTCTTTCCAGTAAAGGTGGGGTTGTTAGATAGTTCCTGAGTGACCAGCGAACTTCCCTTTAAAAATAAAAAATTACACAAATCACGTCAGAATGTACAAATAGCGTTTGTGACCACTTTACTCTAATGGTATTAGGTCAGATTACTAACTACTGCACACAATTACGTGCGGTACAATCGTTCAGTACATAAGCACTACCTGTTATGTACTGAGAGATCAATGGAATCGAAAATTGCGGCTGCGAATTCCTTCAGCCAGAGCTTCCAATGGCCTATATGGGTTTTAGCACCAACCCCCGGGGTTGTGCTTCTTGTACCTTTATAGCGGACCTTCTTGTACCTTGTGACCTCCTGGTCTTGTTACCTTGTGATCCGCTATACTCTAATGCTCAAATATTATTTAACCAGGGATGCCTCCCTAGCCACCGTATATGTCACTTACACGTATGTCCTTTACGAGTACCCGATTTCTTTTTTGGTTCAACCTCTAAGTTATATAAACTTATGTATACAAAAACACACTCACTCAACACATGTACACTTTCGTTTCTATATCTATTTCTGCGCAGAAATTTTCTTTAGCCCAGCTGTGTTACCAATTAGGAGCAGGATCTGTTAAACTAAATTTCAAATTTTCCAAAAATAGATTTGCGTTATTTACCGCGTCGCGTTATCTACCGCTGTGCGTTACTTATCGCCTTATCACAACTTGAGCTACGTGGGCGTAACCGGACGCTACGTTGCGTAATGTACGCTGCGTGCGTCTGCCTTTGGATTGCGTACGCTAGTCTTTGTTAGAGACACGTGTACGCAAAACAAAAGATCCACCGTAACACAATTTCTACTTTTATCAATGTAGATGATCCCTGATCATCTACCGCACACCACACTGACTGCCTTATCTCCCAGACAAGCCGTGTGTTGGTCTATACTTTAACTATTACCTCTACTATGAAATAACAGCAAATCTCTTTTAGCACTTTCTATCAACTATAAAAATTTGGCAAACAGGAATAGTGATATACGAAATTGAAAAAGAAATGCAGATGTATGCGTGCGTGTATACGCAAGACAGAAGAGAAATAAACAGTTTTAAAGGACACAAGCGTTTTGTTCTTACTTCCGGTTCCCGGATTCCTTCAGCACTCTTTATCTAAGCGAAGCAGACGCTTATCCCGTCAGCACTGTGAGACAACCTCCCACCCTTTGCTGGGGGATAATGTCTGCTGATCTACCTAGTGCAGATATGAGAAGGACAGGACGAGTCCCCAATTGACAATGCTAAAATCTTTTGTCGTATAAACAACCCTTAATGAAGTCTAAGAACACTGTACGCGGTTTACTTAAGAAGTACCGTAAGGGTACGCTAGTTGCGTAACGATCGCTTAGCCGTAGGCGAGACGCTCAAGCGTCACGTTCGCTCACGGCCCAGAGATCACAGGACAGCACGTTATTGGCGATGACTAGAGTAATGATTCGCTATGGCGTAGCGGACGCTCGAGACCACGAGGAGATCACCAGCGGCGCAGACGCTCACAACGCTATACCTTTATGTCTAAACCTTTTATCAATGAAATACACAGAATACCTTAATGTGAATACAGGGTGTAAGTGCAACCTTGTGTAACCTGACTAACTACAAAGCTGCTTGAGCGTCACCGACGCTCAAGTGAACACTTAAAACTATAGGAAATACACAGATACTGGTTTAGGGTCCAAAGCCTATTAACTGTATTATATCTAATATACTTGTAAAAGAGAATAACAGTACAAATGATACACTACAATATAACAGATACTTCCTAACCAAAATACGATACTATCTAATACAATACAATACTAGTCTAGGGGAGATGTGAGAGAAAAGAGAAGGGAGAGAGAGAGAGAGAAATGGAGAGAGATGAGAGAAATTGGCTCACAGTAAGACAATGATTACGGAGAGAAAACTTACGCACAAAGGGTATGATCGCATGCGCCTCGATATCCAGCTCCCGATTATCAGCAAGAAAACCGTTGATGAGAGAGTGAAGTTGGATATGGTCGGCCTGCCTATTTATGCCCCACACACAATGCAATCTCATAGTCCCTACAATCCCATTGTCCATTGGACGAAGGAATTCGGCCCTGCATCATAACAAAAGGTCATAGGTTGATTCATACAGGTGGGCTGTGACGATTTCCAACAGCTCAGGTGGGTGGGAAACTGGGTTTCCCGCCGCATACCTGAGTATGAGTAAATAATAGAAATGGACATAAACTTCTTATGTCCATAACTATCTGCACGAGCGATTAATACGCTCCAAACCAACACCGGAATATTGTTAATTAAATACTCTTCCGATGGGTACCAAACACTGCTGTATGACTCCTGTTAGACCCTTCCTACAATACAAAGAGGGATTCCTCCGTTCAGGGACATTCTATATTAACCAAACTTTCAGAATCTATCAAAGGGACCATGATCTACAAACTACATTAATTGTGGAAATATGTAACGATTGGGTCGCACGCTACGACTACATACTCTTTACCGTAAATACGCATACCGATGCGAGCGGGTGCACGCATCAGCGGGTATGCGCTATCACGGGAAAGCGCACGCATGCGCAGCGCGGGCCAGCGTGAGGTGCAAATATGGCAGCGTGTATAGGGATATTTTTCTGACTTTGACACTTCTTGCGGCCATCAGTGCGACTGAAAACTTCGCTAGAACCTGTGCACAACCACAACGGCCTTTGTACCCGTACGACGTGCGTGCGCATTGCGGTTCATATGCATGCGCAGAAATGCAGATTTTTAGCCTGATCGCTGCACTGCGAGCAACGACAGCTAGCGATCAACTCGGAATGACCCCCAGTAAGCAGAAAATAAGTAGAAATTAATTATCATTATGCAAATGACATACAAATAAACACAAATGAGCACATAATAAAAATAATAATAATAAACCTGGTCTGTTCTTTGTATGTATATATTTTGCTTTGTTTCTGGTGAAACTAGCAAGCCCTTGAATATTTGTACAGGTTCTATAATATTGAATAAATCAGCCACCTTAACGGCACAACCTTCAAAACACATGAACAATTACCTAAAAATCACATTTCAGCAAATGCTGTACAAAGAATCAACATATTTCTTCATATAATTTCAAATACTCCTATTATCCACATGTTATCAATATGTGTTCCAAGACTCCTGTCTACAAATTTGATAAGGAGATTTGTAGTTGTAAATCGCTATGAGCCATCTGCCACTTACAAATGTGTTTATCCATTCAGTGGGGTGTAGTATAGTATGCCAGCGGCTGGTTACTGCTATCATTCAGGGTGCTTGGGGAAACAAAATGTGTTTTTTTTCTTGCTCAGAAATACCCCTCCCTTTCAAGCACCTGAATGATATCACTAAGCTTATTGAGCATCCACCACTATATTTGCTTGTTGTGAGAGGCAGAGAGGAGCTTGCATTAAGAGGAGATGCAAGTCCTGACATGCCAGATGGAGCATTATGGGGTTGCTCCAAGGTGGGTAGCTCTTAGCTTAGATATATTGTAGCAGGGAGCCATTATCATGTGGCTCCTTGCTGGTTAAACATAGACCCAGATTGGGGTTGTGGAGGTGTGGGATGTGGTGCCCCTGAATTGACGGAGCTGGATGGCTTTAGTGTGGCATACCCTTACATTAACCCTTATCACATACTCATTTCTTTAGCACTATTTCTTATTTTAATTACATCTGATTTTTGCATCACTTTCTCTATAGCTTTGGCTTCTTGAACACTAATCTAGTAACATAGTTTTTTCACTGGTATGCTGCCCTGGGCTGTCTGGCTTATGCTGATTTTTTTGGGGTGCCACGCCCTGAACCTAGATATAGTGCTAGGGACCCCTAATATATATGCAGAGAGGCCTTGACACGGCTTGGGGGCTTACACATACATTTGCGCAGATATATGTAACCGAGATCTCTAAATTCTAAGATATTGTATGGGATTTAAATCTGGTTACTGCTATCATTCAGGGTGCTGGGGGAAACTAAATGTTTTGGTTTTTTTTGCTCAGAAATACCCCTCCCTTTCAAGCACATGAATGATATCACTAAGCTAACTGAGCATCCACCACTATATTTGCATTTTCAATTTACTGTCAGAATATAAATGAAATTTGAAAAATATTACAGACTCAACAAAAGATTAACTGACCTTATTATCCACTGGCTATAATACAATAAAATATGAATTTAAACATTAATTAGCAAAGATATTTTACCTCCTGCAACATAAAACAAACACAGAAATTTGACTCGGCCCAATTAAATCCTTGAGAAAGCCCATGAAACTCACCACATTTGCTCCAGTTTGTGGATTTACTTATGACTGACAAATTTTCTTAAACCACTGTAGCTCTAATGTTTAAGGCATGGGTCTTTAAACTCATACTTGCCTACCTGCAGGGCCGTTTCTTGGGGCAGGCGAGCAGTGCAACCGCACTGGGCGCCCGCCGCGGCACTAACTGTGGCTCCCTGCTTCCCCCTCCTATTTCTCCACAAGTAACCCGCTCGGGCGGCGGAGTTTCACGGAATGACGCGGTTGCGCCGTTACGTCACGACGCAACCCCATCACTCCGCGAACCCCCCCCCGAGCGGAGTACAGAGGGGGATCCAAGTTAGGAGGAGGGAAAGGCCGGCGCATGGAGCAACTGGTGAGGCGGGCCGAAGAGCGGTAATCGCCTCTGTAAGTATTCTCTCTCTCTCTCAATGTGTAAAATGGGGACACCTTGCGTAATGTGTGAAATGGGGACTCTTGCCTGCCGTAGTGTGGGGATTTAATGTATCAAGGGCATTGCGGTGTGTGGCATAATATGGTGCAGGGGGCATTACTGTGTGGGGCTTAATATGGTAGAATATTTTTTTTCCTGTGGTCGTGATCTGTTGGAGCAGGGTCAAAAACTGGATTGTGAGGTAGTCTTTTCAGATGAGGCCAATGCTCATTTAAATGAGGTCACGCCCATTTAAATGAGGCCACGCCCCCTTGCCGGGTGCGCGCGCACGTTTTGTTTTTTTATCTAGGTGTGTGGGGGGGGGGGGGGGGGCATTTTTTATGTCATGGGGGGGGCGCATTTTTAAATCTTGCACTGGGAGCCAAATTGGCTAGAAACAGCCCTGCCTACCTGACCCTCTCCATGAGGGAGAAAGTGCTCTGTTCCTGGACTTTCCTGGTAATGTATGATTGCCATCACCTGTGGTGAAACACCTTTCTTATCAATTAACTAGCTCACCACAGGTGATGGCAATCATACATTACCAGGAAAGTCCAGGAACAGAGCATTTTCTCCCTCATGGAGAGGGTCAGGTAGGCAAGTATGTTTAAACTGCGGCCCTCCAGCTGCTGTGGAGCTACACATCCCAGCATGCCCTGCCACAGTTTTGCTAGTAAGGCATGCTAAAACTGAGGCAGGGTATGCTGGGATGTGTAGTTTCACTGTAGCTGGAGGGCACAGCAGTTTGAAGACCCATGGTTTAAGGCCTTTCATTCGCAGGTCCAAGTTGCCTTCTGTGAGGAGCTAGATGCAGAAGGGCCCACTCTCCAGCCGATAGTTGGGTAGATATGAAATTATATGACAACAAAATATTTATTGGAAACCTGCTGAAAAGGACCATATACAGGTATGCTACCGTTGGCTACACTTACCAATGTCAAATCAAGACATTAATATGCAGGTATTGGGTCTGTGCATCACATTGCATAAAACTCAGCAGTCCAATAATCTTGTAAAATTAATTAGCTCCAGTAATCTATTTGTCATGCACTATTAAATTGTAGAAATGTACCCTCTACCTGGTGGATTTACCTTGATGTGCGATGAGATTTGAACCTTCAATAACAGATTTTTTTTTTAATCTAGCCAAGGCCAGAACATCCCTTATGACCACCTATGTAAAGACACTCAACAATTGATTGTTGGGTGTGGAAGCAACGTGCATTTAAGCCATAATAACAATCTGCAATAATAAGCGGAGCATCAGTGAGATGCACCAAGAGACTGACCACTGAGGTGTCAACCTATTTATATTACAGTTCATAAAACCAGCTGCTGCTTAGCTATTTGTTTGCCTCACAGAGGAACCACAGGGAGAGTTGGTGATTCCACAGTACAATGCTCCTTGAATTACACTGACAGGCTATTATATTATTTCTACCTCTTCGTCATTGTGCAAAGAGTGCAAGGGATCATTAATATGTGCCACATGTCAGGTGTGCATCTCATCTCAATTAATTAATACATTAAGAGGATTGTAATCATGTGTTATAATTAGCTAGCAATTGGCCAGGCCATGTGTGTCTGTGTGAATGAGTCATCCTCACCCAGCTGTGACTCCACAATCTACCGGCACTTTCAAAGATTTTCCCCACTTCTCTGTCTTTTGAAAAGTGACAATAATAAATAATAAATAACAAGTATTGACAGACAGGTCTCTAGTTGGGCATTTGTATCTCATAGGAGATTATTCCAGCTGAGCTGATATTGGGTGACTGGAAGAAGATCCAATTACTACGTTTTTGAAGAGTAATTACTTTAAACTTTAGAATGTACAACGGGAAGACATCCTAGTCTTGGGTCCAAAGCACAGCAGTGCTACAACCATTATATATAAGGCTGTATGCTAACACTTTTTTGTAATATCATACCACCATAAAGGAAAATCTGGAAGTCCAGACAGTCACTTTAGCATACCTCCCAACCACAGGCATATCTAGAGAGAAGGGGACCCGTGTGCAGTCTCTGTGTGTGGGCCCCCTCCTCTCCCGTCCCATAGCCTGCAGCGGCGGGCAGTGGCGCTATTAGCTCTCAGAGTGAGCGCTAGAGACTCTGGCACAGTGCCAGAGTCTACAGCGCATGCCAGGTCTCTGAAAATATAGCGCGGCGGCCCACACTGCACCCATTATAGATACGCCACTGCTCCCAACATAACCCTCTCCAGGAAGGACAGAATGATCTGCTCCTGGATTTTTCTCTTAATTAAATGATTGCCAGCTCCTATGGTGAAACACCTTTCTTATCAAATAACTAGTTCAACACAGGTGATGCACAAAAAAACCTCTTTATATCGGGCGCTAATAGTATTTTCTGTTAAAAAACATTTTGAATATAGTAAAACTCAGCTGCAAAAAGTTAATGACCTGGGGTTCACAGGTCAAATAAATTACACTGGACCACCCAAGTGCAATTAACCACAAAACTCCAATTTGAAAAAACTCTTGCGCTATAGTTATATAATTACAAGATATGGCTGACAAGAATGACAAACTCCTGATAAATTCAAAATATATTTACTATTGTATAAATTAACATATAATAAAACAAGACCGGTCTTTAAAACATCAAAAAATAATAACAAATATGTATACTTTCTAATACATGGAGGTGGACTTAAGCATACTCTGTGCACAGACGTGTAAAAAAACAAGCTCTATAGCTATATGGCTTAATGAGGTCAAAGAATGTTTTGAATCAAGTGTGGCTGCTGGTAAGACCCATATATTAATTGTTCCCAATGGATAGTCACTTTGTATCAAAGATCTTTATGATGTGAAGATCCAACATGTAACAATAGAATGGATATGAGCTTTTTGTAACCGGAAACTTTACGTGAGATGTGAGCAAGTGGTATCAGCACAAATGCATCCCGACGACCACCGCAGTGGCTTGGAGCTGCGGGAAATAAAGGCACCTGCAATGGCGCCCGCTGTGATTTAACCTGCTCAGTCGCGATGCTCCACGAGTATCCACCTCTACGTGCCGTTTGCAGGCACCGGTCAGCGGCTCCTCTTTGTATGAAAACAAATTCCAGGCAGAAGAATGCTGCAGCCAGTTCGTGATATGGGTCTAACTTCAGCTGGGGTCCAACAGAATCAACTTCTGACGCGTTTCGCTCCTCCTCCTTCCTCAAAGAGGAAGCCCCTGTGGGAGGAGCGAAACGCGTCAGAAGTTGATTCTGTTGGACCCCAGCTGAAGTTAGACCCATATCACGAACTGGCTGCAGCATTCTTCTGCCTGGAATTTGTTTTCATACAAAGAGGAGCCGCTGACCGGTGCCTGCAAACGGCACGTAGAGGTGGATACTCGTGGAGCATCGCGACTGAGCAGGTTAAATCACAGCGGGCGCCATTGCAGGTGCCTTTATTTCCCGCAGCTCCAAGCCACTGCGGTGGTCGTCGGGATGCATTTGTGCTGATACCACTTGCTCACATCTCACGTAAAGTTTCCGGTTACAAAAAGCTCATATCCATTCTATTGTTACATGTTGGATCTTCACATCATAAAGATCTTTGATACAAAGTGACTATCCATTGGGAACAATTAATATATGGGTCTTACCAGCAGCCACACTTGATTCAAAACATTCTTTGACCTCATTAAGCCATATAGCTATAGAGCTTGTTTTTTTACACGTCTGTGCACAGAGTATGCTTAAGTCCACCTCCATGTATTAGAAAGTATACATATTTGTTATTATTTTTTGATGTTTTAAAGACCGGTCTTGTTTTATTATATGTTAATTTATACAATAGTAAATATATTTTGAATTTATCAGGAGTTTGTCATTCTTGTCAGCCATATCTTGTAATTATATAACTATAGCGCTAGAGTTTTTTCAACACAGGTGATGGCAATCATTCTTTAAAAGGAAAGTCCAGGAGCAGAGAATTCTGTCTCTCCTGGAGAGGGTCATGTTGGGAGGTATGACTTTAGTAATCTAATTAGTATTACAACAATTAGAAAATTTTTACATGAAATAATATTTAACATTTTCACAAATATGAAATTGCAATAGATAAAATAAGATTTTACTTACCGGTAAATCTATTTCTCGTAGTCCGTAGTGGATGCTGGGGACTCCGTAAGGACCATGGGGAATAGACGGGCTCCGCAGGAGACAGGGCACTTTAAGAAAGAAATTGGATACTGGTGTGCACTGGCTCCTCCCTCTATGTCCCTCCACCAGACCTCAGTTAAGGAAACTGTGCCCGGAAGAGCTGACAGTACAAGGAAAGGATTTTGGAATCCAAGGTAAGACTCATACCAGTCACACCAATCACACCGTATAACTCGTGATAAACTTACCCAGTTAACAGTATGAACAACAACAGAGCATCAGATAAACCCTGATGCAACCACAACATAACCCTTATTTAAGCAATAACTATATACAAGTATTGCAGAACAAGTCCGCACTTGGGACGGGCACCCAGCATCCACTACGGACTACGAGAAATAGATTTATCGGTAAGTAAAATCTTATTTTCTCTGACGTCCTAGTGGATGCTGGGGACTCCGTAAGGACCATGGGGATTATACCAAAGCTCCCAAACGGGCGGGAGTGTGCGGATGACTCTGCAGCACCGAATGAGCAAACACAAGGTCCTCCTCAGCCAGGGTATCAAACTTGTAGAACTTTGCAAAAGTGTTTGAACCCGACCAAGTAGCTGCTCGGCAAAGCTGTAATGCCGAGACCCCTCAGGCAGCCGCCCAAGAAGAGCCCACCTTCCTTGTGGAATGGGCTTTTACTGATTTTGGTAGCGGCAATCCAGCAGCAGAATGAGCCTGCTGAATCGTGTTACAGATCCAGTGAGCAATAGTTTGCTTTGAAGCAGGAGCACCCAGCTTGTTGGATGCATACAGGATAAACAGAGACTCAGTTTTCCTGACTCTCGCCGTTCTGGCTACATAAACCTTCAAAGCCCTGACCACATCTAGTAACTCGGAATCCTCCAAGTCACGAGTAGCCACAGGCACCACAATAGGTTGGTTCATATGAAAAGATGACACCACTTTTGGCAGAAATTGCGGACGGGTCCGCAATTCCGCCCTGTCCATATGGAAAACCAGATAAGGGCTTTTATGTGACAAAGCCGCCAACTCTGACACCCGCCTAGCCGAAGCCAAGGCTAATAGCATGACCACCTTCCACGTGAGAAATTTTAACTCCACGGTTTTAAGTGGCCCAAACCAGTGTTATTTCAGGAAACTCAACACCACGTTAAGATCCCAAGGTGCCACTAGAGGCACAAACGGGGGCTGAATATGCAGCACTCCCTTTACAAACGTCTGAACTTCAGGAAGAGAAGCCAGTTCTTTTTGAAAGAAAATGGATAGTGTCACGATCCGGGTATCTGGACGCCATTTCTTACCTATCAGATGCCTCCTAAGGCTGGCTCAGCGCTCCAGGACCGGATCCCATCTGTCATCCTGATGTGCACATTCCCGCATCCTCGCCTGTCTCTCTGGACGCAGTCACAGTAACGCCTTATACATCTGGCATGGCGTCTCCCGCGGCCTCCGCCGCCGTCCCTGAGCTTCTGCATTCAGAGTGGCGATTACGTCAGCCGCGGCCTCCGCTGTGTCCGCGTGGTTGGATGTGCATCTGTCAGCCTGGCGTCTCCTGTCTCCGGTGGCCGGCGCCGCCATTACTGTTTTCCAGACCACATGGATTACAAACCAAACTTCCCTCCAAGTGTCTGCATGGGCGCAGCCATCTTGGATTCTGTCAGCTGATCATTTCCTCCAATCTGTTGTCAGTTTTGTTAATCTGCATAATTGCCTAGCCAATCCCTTCCTTGCTGCAGGTATAAATACACTGTGCCTGAGCAAGGAAGGAGTCAGTGCTTTGGTTGTCAAACCTAGTTCCAGTTTGTCTCTCTTCTGTGAATGTCTTCCAGGTTCCAGCTCCTGTCTCCAGACTTCTGCTATAGAGACCCGCACCAGCATTCCATCTGCGGTGTAGCCTGACTCTCCGATCCATACTGGACTCACCTGTTTCCAGCTACAACATCACCTGCTTCCAGCTCAGCTTCCAGCAGTGTACAGCTTCTCTTAAAGGGCCGGTGTCCTTTCTGCAGTTTACCACTCTCCACCGGTATTATTATTTCTCCGCTCTCAAATTCTACATTTCATCTACATTGCATCGCTCTCAAGCTTTATTTATTATTTAACTGGTTCCAGCCAGTATCCACTCCGTGCCAACACCTGTCTGGTTCTAACCAGTACCCACAGCAGCATTTTATCTACAGCAGTCCAGCTTTCCCTGGAACACCAGCTGGTACGACCCTGGGCTTTCCTCATTGCTACAGTTGAGCCTGGTAAGGACTTTCCAACTTGCAGATAATAAGAACTGTCTCATACCACCAGAGCTCTGTGGCCCCTGCCACCCTGTAGTACCCAGGAACTGTATTATTATTTCTCTGCTGATTTTTATGTTACTTTTACTGCTACTGTGATGCATGGAGTTTGTCATAAATAAATATCATTGACTTTTACTCAAGTTGTCGTGGTCACGCCTTCGGGCGGTTTCTCTTCATGTTACTTACATGTCCAGGGGTCTGATACAACCTCCCAGGTTCCGGTACATCTCAGCCCCTACAACTGAGGCTACCTTCCGTCAGCTCAGGCCCTCAGTTGTGACAGTAAGCACTGACCAAATGAATCCAGCCGGAGACCAGGATCAAGCGGCCAGGCCGATGCAAGAACTGGCAGCCCGACTTGAACATCAGGAGGCTGCACAGGGCCACATCATCCGCTGTCTCCAGGATCTCTCTACTCGGCTGGATGGGATTCAGACAACTCTCCGTGGATCAGGCGCATCTGGGGCGTCAACCACAGTGACTCCAACTATAACCCCACCCACCTTACCCGTTTCTGCTCCACGTCTTCATCTTCCAACGCCAGCAAAATTTGACGGATCTCCAAGATTCTGCAGGGGATTTCTCAACCAGTGTGAGATTCAGTTTGAGCTACAACCTGGCAATTTTCCCAGTGACCGTACAAAAATTGCCTACATCATCTCACTTCTCAGTGGCTCAGCCCTTGACTGGGCATCACCATTATGGGAGAGGTCCGACACCCTGCTATCTTCTTACACTGCATTCGTGTCAACATTCAGGCGCATCTTCGACGAGCCAGGCCGGGTAACTTCAGCTTCGTCTGAGATTCTCCGTTTACGCCAGGGATCACATACTGTAGGACAATATCTGATACAGTTCCAGATCCTGGCATCTGAACTGGCATGGAACGACGAGGCCCTGTATGCTGCATTCTGGCATGGTTTATCCGAGCGTATTAAAGATGAGTTAGCTACCAGAGACTTACCCTCCAAGCTAGATGAGCTAATCTCACTTTGTACAAAACTTGACTTACGTTTCAGAGAGAGAGCAACTGAGCGTGGAAGATCATCTGCTCCAAAATCTTCTGCTCCTCCTCCTCGCCAACTGTCACCAACTAAAGATGAACCCATGCAAATTGGCCGTTCCCGTTTAACTCCTGCTGAGCGCCGAAGACGTCTCTCCGAGTCTCTCTGTCTGTATTGTGCAGCTCCGTCTCACACTATTAATGCCTGTCCCAAACGTCCGGGAAAACTCCAAATCCTAGCTCGCCAAGGAGAGGGCCGGCTAGGAGTAATGATCTCCTCTCCATCTCCTCAAGATTGTAATCTCCCAGTCTCGCTTCAAGTTGCTCAACGTTATCAAAACGTCATTGCCCTCCTGGATTCCGGAGCAGCTGGGAACTTTATTACCGAAGCCTATGTTAAACGGTGGTCCCTACCCACCGAGAGACTTCCTTCCTCCTTTTCCTTAACTGCCGTGTATGGCAGTAAAATTTTTGATACAGTTATTGCCCTAAGGACTCTACCAGTTCGTCTGAGAGTGGGAGTTCTTCATTCCGAACTTATTTCACTTTTAGTGATTCCAAGAGCCACACATCCTGTGGTCCTGGGCCTTCCATGGCTCCGTCTTCACAATCCTACAATTGATTGGACGACTACGCAAATCCTGGCATGGGGTTCCTCCTGTGCTGAGACATGTTTGTTCAAAGTATTGCCTGTCTGTTCTTCCTCCCCCAGGTCGTCTGATGTTCCACCTCCTCCATATCAAGATTTCACGGATGTGTTCAGTAAAGCTTCTGCTGATATCCTTCCTCCTCATAGAGAATGGGACTGCCCGATTGATCTCGTTCCAGGGAAGGTTCCACCTCGAGGCCGAACTTATCCGTTGTCTCTGCCTGAGACGCATTCTATGGAGGAATACATTAAAGAGAACCTAGCAAAGGGGTTCATTCGACCTTCTTCTTCTCCAGCCGGCGCAGGCTTCTTTTTTGTAAAAAAGAAAGATGGTGGTCTGCGGCCGTGCATCGACTACAGAGGTTTGAACGACATTACCATCAAGAACCGCTATCCTTTACCCCTGATTACTGAGCTCTTTGACAGAGTTAGCGGAGCTACCATCTTTACAAAGCTGGACTTGAGAGGTGCATACAATCTCATCCGGATCCGTGAGGGTGACGAGTGGAAGACCGCATTTAACACCCGTGATGGACATTATGAGTACCTCGTCATGCCCTTCGGATTGAGCAATGCTCCAGCTGTCTTCCAGCATTTCGTCAATGAGATCTTCAGAGACATTCTATACCGTCATGTCGTGGTCTATCTAGATGATATCCTCATTTTTGCCAACAATTTAGAGGAACATCGTTTTTGGGTAAAGGAGGTTCTGTCCCGTCTCCGTGTCAATCATCTCTATTGCAAATTAGAGAAATGCGTCTTTGAAGTCAAGTCCATTCCGTTTCTAGGGTACATTGTGTCCGGTTCCGGACTAGAGATGGATCCTGAGAAACTACAAGCAATCCAGAATTGGCCGGTACCCTTAACCCTCAAAGGGGTCCAGAGGTTCTTGGGGTTCGCCAATTATTACCGAAAGTTTATACGAGACTTTTCCACCATTGTGGCGCCTATTACTGCTTTCACCAAGAAGGGTGCTAACCCGTCCAAGTGGTCTGAAGAAGCCATGCAAGCTTTTCATCTTTTAAAACAGAGGTTCATCTCTGCGCCTGTCCTGAAACAGCCTGACATCGACTCTCCTTTCATCCTAGAGGTGGATGCCTCCTCCGTTGGAGTAGGAGCGGTGTTATCTCAGAGGGCTAAAGATGGCCATTTACATCCTTGCAGTTTCTTCTCACGGAAGTTCTCCCCAGCTGAGCGCAACTATGCCATTGGCGACCAGGAGTTGCTAGCCATCAAGCTCGCTCTAGAGGAGTGGAGATATCTGTTGGAGGGAGCTTCTCATTCAATCACCATCCTTACAGACCACAAGAACCTTCTATATCTGAAAGGCGCACAATGTCTCAACCCTCGTCAGGCCAGATGGGCACTTTTTTTTTCCAGGTTCGACTTTAAACTCCAGTTCTGTCCGGGCTCTCAGAATCGCAAGGCCGATGCCCTTTCCCGCTCATGGGAGCAAGAAAATGAGTCAGAGTCTTCAGACAAGCATCCTATTATAAATCCGTTGGCATTTTCCACGGTAGGGATGGACTCTACACCCCCATCAGGGAAAAGTTTTGTGAAGCCGACACTAAGGAAGAAGCTCATGCATTGGGCCCATGCTTCCCGCTTTGCCGGACATACAGGTATCCAAAAAACCCTGGAGTTTATCTCTAGGTCCTATTGGTGGCCAACTCTGAAAAAAGACGTTTTGGAGTTTATTGCATCTTGCCCAAAGTGTGCTCAACATAAAGTATCCCGCCAGTCGCCTGCGGGGCAACTGGTTCCACTATCTGTTCCCCGTCGTCCATGGACCCATTTGTCGATGGATTTTATTACAGATTTGCCCATGTGCAACAAGTTTAATACCATCTGGGTGGTAGTTGACCGGTTCACCAAGATGGCACACTTCATTCCTCTCACCGGTCTTCCGTCAGCTTCCAAGTTGGCTCAAGTATTCATACAAGAGATCTTTCGACTCCACGGTCTTCCAGAAGAAATTATCTCAGATCGAGGAGTTCAATTCACAGCCAAATTCTGGCGAAGTTTATGTCAAGCCCTCCAAGTCAAGCTAAAGTTTTCCACGGCTTACCATCCTCAGACCAATGGTCAAACTGAGAGGGTGAATCAGGACTTGGAGTCCTTCCTCCGCATCTATGTGTCCTCCTCTCAAGATGACTGGGTTCAATTACTTCCCTGGGCCGAGTTCTGTCATAACAACCAGTATCATTCTTCATCTTCTTCAACACCATTCTTCACCAACTTTGGATTCCACCCTAAAGTCCCTGAGTTCCAACCGCTTCCAGCAACTTCTGTTCCCGCAGTGGATATCACCTTGCATCAGTTTGCCAATATCTGGAAGAGCGTACGATCAGCTCTGCTCAAGGCATCGTTCAGGTACAAGAAGTTTGCGGATAAGAAGCGTCGAGCAGTTCCTGCTCTCAAGGTGGGTGATCGGGTATGGTTATCCACGAAGAATTTGAGGTTAAGAGTTCCCAGTATGAAGTTTGCACCTCGCTACATCGGTCCTTTTAAAATTGATCAAGTCATCAATCCTGTTGCTTACAGACTCCAGTTGCCTCCCTTCTTAAAGATACCCAGGACATTCCATGTTTCCCTGTTGAAACCGCTAATCTTGAATCGGTTTCATTCCTCACTTCCTCCAACTCCGAAAGTCCAAACTCAACGAGGCGTTGAGTATGAAGTAGCCAAGATCCTGGACTCACGTCACCGTTACGGTCAACTTCAGTATCTTATTGACTGGAAGGGTTATGGCCCTGAGGAACGTTCATGGACCAATGCTTCTGATGTCCATGCTCCTGCCTTGGTCCGGAGATTCCATTCCAAGTTTCCTCAAAAGCCAAAGAAGTGTCCTGGGGCCACTCCTAAAGGGGGGGGTGCTGTCACGATCCGGGTATCTGGACGCCATTTCTTACCTATCAGATGCCTCCTAAGGCTGGCTCAGCGCTCCAGGACCGGATCCCATCTGTCATCCTGATGTGCACATTCCCGCATCCTCGCCTGTCTCTGGACGCAGTCACAGTAACGCCTTATACATCTGGCATGGCGTCTCCCGTGGCCTCCGCCGCCGTCCCTGAGCTTCTGCATTCAGAGTTGCGATTACGTCAGCCGCGGCCTCCGCTGTGTCCGCGTGGTTGGATGTGCATCTGTCAGCCTGGCGTCTCCTGTCTCCGGTGGCCGGTGCCGCCATTACTGTTTTCCAGACCACATGGATTACAAACCAAACTTCCCTCCAAGTGTCTGCATGGGTGCAGCCATCTTGGATTCTGTCAGCTGATCATTTCCTCCAATCTGTTGTCAGTTTTGTTAATCTGCATAATTGCCTAGCCAATCCCTTCCTTGCTGCAGGTATAAATACACTGTGCCTGAACAAGGAAGGCGTCAGTGCTTTGGTTGTCAAACCTAGTTCCAGTTTGTCTCTCTTCTGTGAATGTCTTCCAGGTTCCAGCTCCTGTCTCCAGACTTCTGCTATAGAGACCCGCACCAGCATTCCATCTGCGGTGTAGCCTGACTCTCCGATCCATACTGGACTCACCTGTTTCCAGCTACAACATCACCTGCTTCCAGCAGTGTACAGCTTCTCTTAAAGGGCCGGTGTCCTTTCTGCAGTTTACCACTCTCCACCGGTATTATTATTTCTCCGCTCTCAAATTCTACATTTCATCTACATTGCATCGCTCTCAAGCTTTATTTATTATTTAACTGGTTCCAGCCAGTATCCACTCCGTGCCAACACCTGTCTGGTTCTAACCAGTACCCACAGCAGCATTTTATCTACAGCAGTCCAGCTTTCCCTGGAACACCAGCTGGTACGACCCTGGGCTTTCCTCATTGCTACAGTTGAGCCTGGTAAGGACTTTCCAACTTGCAGATAATAAGAACTGTCTCATACCACCAGAGCTCTGTGGCCCCTGCCACCCTGTAGTACCCAGGAACTGTATTATTATTTCTCTGCTGATTTTTATGTTACTTTTACTGCTACTGTGATGCATGGAGTTTGTCATAAATAAATATCATTGACTTTTACTCAAGTTGTCGTGGTCACGCCTTCGGGCGGTTTCTCTTCATGTTACTTACATGTCCAGGGGTCTGATACAACCTCCCAGGTTCCGGTACATCTCAGCCCCTACAACTGAGGCTGCCTTCCGTCAGCTCAGGCCCTCAGTTGTGACAGATAGGGCCGAAATCTGGACCTTAATGGAACCCAATTTTAGGCCCAAAGTCACTCCCGACTGTAGGAAGTTAAGGAAACGGCCCAGCTGGAATTCCTCTGTAGGGGCATTCCTGGCCTCACACCAAGCAACATATTTTCTCCATATACGGTGATAATGTTTAGCCGTCACGTCCTTCCTAGCCTTTATCAGCGTAGGAATAACCTCATCCGGAATGCCTTTTACTGCTAGGATCCGGCGTTCAACCGCCATGCCATCAAACGCAGCCGCGGTAAGTCTTGGAACAGACAGGGCCTCTGTTGCAACAGATCCTGTCTTAGAGGCAGAGGCCATGGGTCCTCTGTGAGCATTTCTTGCAGCTCTGGATACCAAGTCCTTCTTGGCCAATCCGGAACAATGAGTATTGTTCTCACTCCTCTTTTTCTTATGATTCTCAGCACCTTGGGTATGAGAGGAAGAGGAGGAAACACATAAACCGACTGGAACACCCACGGTGTCACTAGTGCGTCTACAGCTATCGCCTGAGGGTCTCTTGACCTGGCGCAATACCTCTGTAGCTTTTTGTTGAGGAGGGATGCCATCATGTCCACCTGTGGCAGTTCCCACGACCTGCAATCTGCGCGAAGACTTCTTGATGAAGTCCCCACTCTCCCGGGTGGAGGTCGTGCCTGCTGAGGAAGTTTGCTTCCCAGTTGTCCACTCCCGGAATGAACACTGCTGACAGTGCTCGTACATGATTCTCCACCCATCGAAGAATTCTGGTGGCTTCCGCCATCGCCACCCTGCTCCTTGTGCCGCCTTGGCGGTTTACATGAGCCACTGCGGTGATGTTCTCTGATTGAATCAGCACTGATTGGTTGTGAAGCAGGGTCTCCGCTTGACTTAGGGCATTGTATATGGCCCTTAGTTCCAGGATATTGATGTGAAGGCAAGTCTCCTGACTGGACCACAGACCCTGGAAATTTCTTCCCTGTGTGACTGCCCCCCACCCTCGGAGGCTTGCATCCGTGGTCACCAGGACCCAGTCCTGAATGCCGAATCTGCGGCCCACGAGAAGGTGAGCACTCTGCAGCCACCACAGAAGAGATACCCTGGCCCTGGGGGATAGGGTGATCAGCCGATGCATCTGTAGATGCGATCCGGACCACTTGTCCAACAGATCCCATTGAAAGGTCCTCGCATGGAACCTGCCAAAGGGAATGGCCTCGTATGACGCCACCATCTTTCCCAGGACTCGCGTGCAGTGATGCACCGACACCTGTTTTGGTTTTAAGAGGTCTCTGACCAGAGTCATGAGTTCCTGAGCCTTCTCCGTCGGGAGAAAAACCTTCTTCTGGTCTGTGTCCAGAATCATGCCCAGGAAGGGCAGACGCGTCGAAGGAATCAGCTGCGACTTTGGAATATTCAGAATCCAGCCGTGCTGTTGTAACACTTCCCGAGAGCGTGCTACGCTGATCAGCAACTGCTCTCTGGACCTCGCCTTTATGAGGAGATCGTCCAAGTATGGGATAATTGTGACTCCCTGCTTTCGCAGGAGCACCATCATTTCCGCTATTACCTTGGTAAATATTCTCGGTGCCGTGGAGAGACCAAACGGCAACGTCTGGAATTCGTAATGACAATCCTGTACCACAAATCTGAGGTACTCCTGATGAGGTGGATAAATGGGGACATGAAGGTACGCATCCTTTATGTCCAGAGACACCATAAAATCCCCCTCTTCCAGGCTTGCGATGACCGCTCTGAGCGATTCCATCTTGAACTTGAACCTTTTCAGGTATATGTTCAGGGATTTTAAATTCAATATGGGTCTGACCGAACCGTCCGGTTTCGGTACCACAAACATTGTCGAATAGTAACCCCTTCCCTGTTGAAGGAGGGGAACCTTTACCACCACCTGCTGGAGATACAATTTGTGAATTGCAGCTAACACTATTTCCCTCTCTAAGGGGGAAGCTGGCAGGGCCGATTTGAGGTAACGGTGAGGGGGCATCTCTACGAATTCCAGCTAGTATACCTGAGACAGAATCTCTATAGCCCAGGGATCCACCTGTGAGTGTACCCACTTGTGGCTGAAATTTCGGAGACGCGCCCCCACCGGGCCTGGCTCCGCCTGTGGAGCCCCAGCGTCATGCGGTGGATTTAGTGGAAGCCGGGGAGGACTTCTGTTCCTGGGAACTAGCTGTATTGTGCAGCTTCTTCCCTCTACCCCTGCCTCTGGCAAGAAAGGACGCACCTCGGACTTTCTTGCCTTTTTGTGATCGAAAGGACTGCATTTGGTAATACGGTGCTTTCCTAGGTTGTGAGGGAACATATGGCAAAAAATTTGACTTTCCAGCCGTAGCTGTGGAGACCAGGTCCGAGAGACCGTCCCCAAACAATTCCTCACCCTTGTAAGGTAAAACCTCCATGTGCCTTTTCGAGTCGGCATCGCCTGTCCATTGCCGAGTCCACAGGACCCTTCTGGCAGAAATCGACATTGCATTTATTCTAGAGCCCAGTAGGCTAATGTCTCTTTGAGCATCTCTCATATATAGGACAGCGTCTTTTATATGCCCCAGGGTTAGTAATATAGTATCCTTGTCCAAGGTATCAAGTTCCTCAGATAAGGTATCTGTCCACGCTGCTGCAGCACTACACATCCAGGCCGACGCAATCGCCGGCCGTAGTAAGGTACCTGAATGTGTATAAATGGACTTCAGGATACCCTCCTGCTTTCTATCCGCAGCATCTTTTAGGGTGGCCGTATCCTGTGACGGCAGGGCTACCCTCTTGGATAAGCGTGTTAAAGCTTTGTCTACCCTCGGGGAGGATTCCCAGCGCAACCTGTCCGTTGGCGGGAAAGGATACGCCATCAGCGTCCGTTTGGAAATCTGCAGTTTTCTATCTGGAGATTCCCAAGCCTTTTCACATAACTCATTTAACTCATGTGAAGGGGGAAAGGTCACCTCTTGCCTTTTCTCCCCATACATATAAACCCTCTTGTCAGGGACTGGGGTTTCCTCTGTGATGTGCAACACATCTTTCATTGCTATAATCATGTAACGGATGGCTTTAGCCATTTTAGGCTGCAACTTTGCATCATCGCCATCGACACTGGAGTCAGAATCCGTGTCGATATCTGTGTCAACAATTTGGGATAGTGGGTGCTTCTGAGACCCTGACGGCCTCTGCGATGTAGGATCAGGTATGGGTTGAGACCCTGACTGTCCCAAGGCTTAAGCTTTATCCATCCTTTTATGCAAGGAAGTAACATTATCATTTAAAACCTTCCACATATCCATCCAATCGGGTGTCGGCGCCGTCGGCGGCGACCCCACATTCATTTGTACCCGCTCTGTTTCCACATAGCCTTCCTCGTCAAACATGCCGACACAAGCGTACCGACACACCACACACACAGGGGATGCTCTATTTGAAGACAGTTCCCCCACAAGGCCTTTTGGAGAGACAGAGAGAGAGTATGCCAGCACACACCCCAGCGCTATATGACCCAGGAATCACACAGTATCTTAGTGTTAACCCAGTAGCTGCTGTATATATTGTTTTTGCGCCAAATTTATGTGCCCCCCCCTCTCTTTTTACCCTCTTTCTACCGTGATTCTGCAGGGGAGAGCCTGGGGAGCTTCCTCTCAGCGGAGCTGTGGAGAGAAAATGGCGCTGGTGAGTGCTGAGGAAGGAGCCCCGCCCCCTCAGCGGCGGGCTTCTGTCCCGCGTTTTGTGTGAAAATAATGGCGGGGGCTCATGCATATATACAGTGCCCAACTGTATATATGCTGCTTTTTGCCAAGAGGTTCCCTATTGCTGCCCAGGGCGCCCCCCCCCCCCCCTGCGCCCTGCACCCTACAGTGACCGGAGTGTGTGGGTTTAGTGTGGGAGCAATGGCGCACAGCTGCAGTGCTGTGCGCTACCTCATATGAAGACTGGAGTCTTCTGCCGCCGATTTTGAAGTCTTCTTGCTTCTCACGCTGGCTTCTGTCTTCTGGCTCTGCGAGGGGGACGGCAGCGCGGCTCCGGGATCGGACAACCAAGGGTGCGTTCCTGTGTACGATCCCTCTGGAGCTAATGGTGTCCAGTAGCCTAAGAAGCAGGACCTGTCTTCAGTGAGTAGGGCTGCTTTTCTCCCCTCAGTCCCACGTAGCAGAGAGTCTGTTGCCAGCAGATCTCTCTGAAAATAAAAAACCTAACAAAATACTTTCTTATTAGCAAGCTCAGGAGAGCTCACTAAGTAGCACCCAGCTCGTCCGGGCACAGATTCAAACTGAGGTCTGGAGGAGGGACATAGAGGGAGGAGCCAGTGCACACCAGTATCCAATTTCTTTCTTAAAGTGCCCTGTCTCCTGCGGAGCCCGTCTATTCCCCATGGTCCTTAAGGAGTCCCCAGCATCCACTAGGACGTTAGAGAAACTAAACTTGTATTAGATAAATAAAACTAACTATTCTATAAGAAATATTTCTACTTAAAAGTTCACAAATAATCTGTAGATACTGTTGCTTGTTTTATTAAGGGAACATTCCTATTCATGTATGCATTTAAATGTATTTTTTTAGACGTGATCTCCAAGCAGATACGTCAGTTGCACTGCATTTAGGAAACCTCACTCACATAGCACCCACCTCATGTGTCCCACAGTACATCCAGTCACTGAGCTCTGCAATAATTAGAATTGATGTACAGTATATACTCTCACAGTTGCCAACATTTAAAAATAATTTCCAGAGGCAATTATTGAGCATGGGCTCTTAGTAACTCATGCCATTCCTGGTCCCACTGTTACTGTATAGGAACCCATGTAAATTGGAGGTGTCCATACAAGAACTTAGTTACCATCATAGTAATAGCCTTTGCTTGTACTGTTCTAATCAGGGCCGGTGCAAGGTTTCTCGGCACCCTAGGCAAAACTTCTGCCTTCTGCCCCTTCCCCCTACCCACCCTTCAGATGAAAGGCATGCTGCTCTCACCCCCTCCCCCTACTCTGTTAAATGTCTGCTGTTCTATCCCCCCCCAAAATCTGTGTTCATGCTGCTGCTCATCCCCCCAGTCTGTGTGCATGCCTGCTCCTTATCCCCCCCACCCCCTCACCACACCGCTGTTCTTGCTCTCTTTCCTTATCAGTGCAGAGAATGCACTGTGCAGTCACCTTACCTGCAGGCTGCAGTGCACAGTTGGAACTGAGTAGTCTGTGAAAGAGCCTGGAATGAAGAGCAGTGCTGCATGTCACCCCCAGCCAGGACTCCAGGAGCTGTCAAAGTTACTGCCTGTGCCGGGTGGAGGTGGAGCTGGAAGCTGCAATACGGGAGCTTAGCAGTCATGGCTACTGTAAAATACGCATTCTGGGGGATTGCAGTGGCTGTGAAAGGTAGGACTATGCTACCTTTTTAGGCAGCTGTAGCAGGCCGCCCCCTCAGGTCCCGGCGCCCCTAGGCAGCTGCCTAAAACTGCCTAGTGGAAGCTCCGGCCCTGGTTCTAATACAGAGTATTTGCTGTACCACTGAGCCCTCATGGTAAAACCTCCAGCCTGCAGCTATAAGCCAGCATTCTGTAGAGCAATGATTTGTTATCCATGAAAGGTAAACATCAAAGTAACATCATTACCATTCCAGAATAATTGACTCTGGGTCTATAATATCCCTTTCAGACTGCCAGCATAAACCCAGGTTATTGCACACTGCGGCGTAGTCTGAAAGGGGCCAGTTGAAATAATCCATGTCGAGTGACGCGGTTTTTCAACTCAGGTAGCGAGCAGGTTTGAACATGTGTTCAATCCGGCTTGTGGTGCGGTGTGAATGGGTAAGCCGGGTTGATGCGACCCGGGACCCTTTCACACTATAGGAAGAGGCGTGCTTGGAGATCATTTCATCTCCAAGCACCATCTCCAGATGCATTGGCAGTTACGTCACCAACCCGGCAATAAGCCGGGTTGGGCCACCTGTCTGCAAGGGGTCTCACCGAGTCGTACCTGGGAAGGACCCGTGTACAAATCTCGGGTGTGACTCCACAATAGCGGTGTGAAAGGGGTATACAGTAAGTAACTTTCTGTACAAGATTTTGATAAAAAATCCTATAATTCAGAAGACTATTTCTGGTCCACTTTAAATCATAGAAGGGTCCCCCATCATTCATGAACCAGCCTCTGCATGTCACTACATAAAAGGAAACTCAAAAAATAAGATTTTACTTACCAGTAAATCTATTTTTCGTAGTTCGTAGTGGATGCTGGGGACTCCGTAAGGACCATGGGAAATAGACGGGCTCCGCAGGAGACAGGGCACTTTAAGAAAGAATTAGGATACTGGTGTGCACTGGCTCCTCCCTCTATGTCCCTCCTCCAGACCTCAGTTAAGGAAACTGTGCCCGGAAGAGCTGACAGTACAAGGAAAGGATGTTGTAATCCAGGGCAAGACTCATACCAGCCACACCAATCACACCGTATAACTCGTGATAAACTTACCCAGTTAACAGCATGAACAACAACAGAGCATCAGATAACCCTGATGCAACCATAACATAACCCTTATTTCTCTAACGTCCTAAGTGGATGCTGGGGACTCCGTAAGGACCATGGGGAATAGCGGCTCCGCAGGAGACTGGGCACATCTAAAGAAAGCTTTAGGACTATGTGGTGTGCACTGGCTCCTCCCCCTATGACCCCCCTCCAAGCCTCAGTTAGATCTCTGTGCCCGAACGAGAAGGGTGCACACTAGGGGCTCTCCTGAGCTTCTTAGTGAAAGTTTTAGTTTAGGTTTTTTATTTTCAGTGAGACCTGCTGGCAACAGGCTCACTGCATCGAGGGACTAAGGGGAGAAGAAGCGAACTCACCTGCGTGCAGAGTGGATTGGGCTTCTTAGGCTACTGGACATTAGCTCCAGAGGGACGATCACAGGCCCAGCCTGGATGGGTCCCAGAGCCGCGCCGCCGGCCCCCTTACAGAGCCAGAAGGCAGAAGAGGTCCGGAAAATCGGCGGCAGAAGACGTCCTGTCTTCAACAAGGTAGCGCACAGCACTGCAGCTGTGCGCCATTGCTCTCAGCACACTTCACACTCCGGTCACTGAGGGTGCAGGGCGCTGGGGGGGAGCGCCCTGAGACGCAATAATAAACACCTTGGATGGCAAAAGAATGCATCACATATAGCTCCTGGGCTATATGGATGCATTTAACCCCTGCCAAAATACATAGAAAAACGGGAGATAAGGCCGCCGATAAGGGGGCGGAGCCTATCTCCTCAGCACACTGGCGCCATTTTCCCTCACAGCTCCGTTGGAGGGAAGCTCCCTGTCTCTCCCCTGCAGTCACTACACTACAGAAAGGGTTATAAAAGAGAGGGGGGGCACTAATTACGCGCAGTATTAAAGATACAGCAGCTATAAGGGGAAAAACACTTATATAAGGTTATCCCTGTATATATATAGCGCTCTGGTGTGTGCTGGCAAACTCTCCCTCTGTCTCCCCAAAGGGCTAGTGGGGTCCTGTCCTCTATCAGAGCATTCCCTGTGTGTGTGCTGTATGTCGGTACATTTGTGTCGACATGTATGAGGAGAAAAATGATGTGGAGACGGAGCAGATTGCCTGTAATAGTGATGTCACCCCCTAGGGGGTCGACACCTGAGTGGATGAACTGTTGGAAGGAATTACATGACAGTGTCAGCTCTGTATAAAGGACAGTGGTTGACATGAGACAGCCTGCTACTCAGCTTGTGCCTGTCCAGACGTCTCATAGGCCGTCAGGGGCTCTAAAGCGCCCGTTACCTCAGATGGCAGTTATAGACGCCGACACGGATACTGACTCCAGTGTCGACGGTGAAGAGACAAATGTGACTTCCAGTAGGGCCACACGTTACATGATTGAGGCAATGAAAAATGTTATTACACATTTCTGATAATACGAGTACCACCAAAAAGGGGTATTATGTTCGGTGAGGAAAAACTACCTGCAGTTTTCCTGAATCTGAGAAATTAAATGAGGTGTGTGATGATGCGTGGTTTTCCCCCGATAACAACTGATAATTTCTAAAATGTTATTGGCATTATATCCTTTCCCGCCAGAGGTTAGGGTGCGTTGGGAAACACCCCCTAGGGGGGATAAAGCGCTCACACGCTTGTAAGGGCTCTACCCTCTCCTGAGATGGCCGCCCTTAAGGATCCTGCTGATAGAAAGCAGGAGGGTATCCTAAAATGTATTTACACACATACTGGTGTTATACTGCGACCAGCAATCGCCTCAGCCTGGATGTGCAGTGCTGGGTTGGCGTGGTCGGATTCCCTGACTGAAAATATTGATACCCTAGATAGGGACAGTATATTATTGCCTATAGAGCATTTAAAAGATGCATTTCTATATATGCGTGATGCACAGCGGAATATTTGCCGACTGGCATCAAGTCTAAGTGCGTTGTCCATTTCTACCAGTAGAGGGTTATGGACACGTCAGTGGTCAGGTGATGCGTATTCCAAACGGCATTTGGAAGTATTGCCTTATTAAAGTGAGGAGTTATTTGGGGTCGGTCTTTCAGACCTGGTGGCCACGGCAACAGCTGGGAAATCCACGTTTGTACCCCAGGTCGCCTCTCAACATGAGAAGACGCCGTATTATCAGGCGCAGTCTTTTCGTGGACAAGCGGGCAAAAGATTCCTCATTTCTGCCCCGTGACAGAGGGAGAGGAAAAAGGCTGCAGAAACCAGCCAGTTCCCAGGAACAGAAACCCTCTCCCGCCTCTACCAAGCCCTCAGTATGACGCTGGGGCTTTACAAGCAGAATCAGGCACGGTGGGGGGCCCGTCTCAATGAATTTCAGCGCGCAGTGGGCTCACTCGCAAGTAGACCCCTGGATCCTTCAGGTGATATCTCAGGGGTACAAATTAGAATTCGAGACGTCTCCCCCTCGCCGTTTCCTAAAGTCGGCTTTACCAATTTCTCCTTCTGACAGGGAGACTGTTTTGGAAGCCATTCACAAGCTGTATTCCCAGCAGGTGATAACAAGGTACCCCTCCTGCAACAGGGAACGGGGTATTATTCCACACTGTTGTGGTACCGAAGCCGGACGGCTCGGTGAGACCGATTCTAAATCTAAAATCTTTGAACACTTACATACAGAGGTTCAAATTCAAGATTGAGTCACTCAGAGCAGTGATTGCGAACCTGGAAGAAGGGGACTACATGATGTCTCGGGACATCAAGGATGCTTACCTTCATGTCAAAATTTACCCTTCTCATCAAGGGTACCTCAGGTTTATGGTACAGAACTGTCACTATCAGTTCAGACGCTGACGTATGGATGGTCCACGGCACCCCGGGTCTTTACCAAGGTAATGGCCGAAATGATGATATTCCTTTGAAGGAAGGGAATTTTAGTTATCCTTTACTTGGACGATTCCCTGATAAGGGTAAGATCCAGGGAACAGTTGGAGGTCGGTGTAGCACTATTTCAGGTAGTGTTGCGGCAGCACGATTGGATTCTCAATATTCCAAGATCGCAGATGGTTCCGACGACTTGTCTTCTGTTCCTAGGGATGATCCTGGACACAGTCCAGAAAAAGGCTTTTCTCCCGGAGGAGAAAGCCAGGGAGTTATCCGAGCTAGTCAGGAACCTCCTAAAACCGAGCCAAGTCTCAGTGCATCAATGCACAAGGGTTCTGGGTAAAATGGTGGCTTCCTACGAAGCAATCCCATTCGGCAGATTCCACGCAAGAACTTTCAAGTGGGACCTGCTGGACAAATGGTCCGGGTCGCATCTTCAGATGCATCAGCGGATAACCCTGTCACCAAGGACAAGGGTGTCCCTCCTGTGGTGGTTGCAGAGTGCTCATCTTCTAGAGGGCCGCAGATTCGGCATTCAGGACTGGGTCCTGGTGACCACGGATGCCAGCCTGCGAGGCTGGGGAGCAGTCACACAGGGAAGGAATATCCAGGGCTTATGGTCAAGTCTGGAGACATCACTTCACATAAATATCCTGAAGCTAAGGGCCATTTACAATGCTCTAAGCTTAGCAAGACCTCTGCTTCAAGGGCAGCCGGTGTTGATCCAGTCGGACAACATCACGGCAGTCACCCACGTAAACAGAAAGGGTGGCACAAGAAGCAGGAGGGCAATGGCAGAAGCTGCAAGGATTCTTCGCTGGGCGGAAAATCATGTGATAGCACTGTCAGCAGTATTCATTCCGGGAGTGGACAACTGGGAAGCAGACTTCCTCAGCACGACCTCCACCCGGGAGAGTGGGGACTTCACCCAGAAGTCTTCCACATGATTATAAACCGTTGGGAAAAACTCGACAGGTATTGCGCCAGGTCAAGGGACCCTCAGGCAATAGCTGTAGACGTTCTGGTAACACCGTGGGTGTACCAGTCAGTGTATGTGTTCCCTCCTCTGCCTCTCATACCCAAGGTACTGAGATTGATAAGATGGAGAGGAGTAAGCACTATATTCGTGGCTCCGGATTGGCCAAGAAGGACTTGGTAACCGGAACTTCAAGAGATGCTCACGGAGGATCCGTGGCCTCTACCTCTAAGAAGGGACCTGCTCCAGCAAGGACCCTGTCTGTTCCAAGACTTACCGCGGCTGCGTTTGACGGCATGGTGGTTGAACGCCGGATCCTGAAAAGGCATTCCGGATGAAGTCATCCCTATCCTGATCAAAGCCAGGAAGGATGTAACCGCAAAACATTATCACCGCATTTGGCGAAAATATGTTGCGTGGTGCGAGGCCAGTAAGGCCCGACGGAGGAAATTCAACTGGGTCGTTTCCTACATTTCCTGCAAACAGGAGTGTCTATGAGCCTTCAAATTTCGGCCCTGTCAATTTTCTTCCAAAAAGAACTAGCTTCAGTTCCTGAAGTTCAGACGTTTGTGAAAGGGGTACTGCATATACAGCCTCCTTTTGTGCCTTCAGTGGCACTTTGGGATCTCAATGTAGTTTTTGGGTTCCAAAAGTCACATGGGTTTGAACCACTTAAATCTGTGGAGTTAAAATATCTCACATGGAATGTGGTCATGCTGTTGGCCCTGGCCTGGGCCAGGCGCGTGTCAGAATTGGCGGCTTTATCCTGTAAAAGCCCTTATCTGATTTTCCATTCGGACAGGGCGGAATTGAGGACTCGTCCTCAGTTTCTCCCTAAGGTGGTTTCAGCGTTTCACCTGAACCAACCTATTGTGGTGCCTGCAGCTACTAGGGACTTGGAGGACTCCAAGTTGCTAGACGTTGTCAGGGCCCTGAAAATATATGTTTCCAGGACGGCTGGAGTCAGGAAAACTGACTCGCTGTTTATCCTGTATGCACCCAACAAGCTGGGTGCTCCTGCTTCTAAGCAGACTATTGCTCGTTGGATTTGTAGTACAATTCAGCTTGCACTTTCGGTGGCAGGCCTGCCACAGCCAAAAATCTGTAAATGCCCACTCCACAAGGAAGGTGGGCTCATCTTGGGCGGCTGCCCGAGGGGTCTCGGCTTTACAACTTTGCCGAGCAGCTACTTGGTCAGGAGCAAATACGTTTGTAAAATTCTACAAAATTGATACCCTGGCTGAGGAGGACCTGGAGTTCTCTCATTTGGTGCTGCAGAGTCATCCGCACTCTCCCGCCCGTTTGGGAGCTTTGGTATAATCCCCATGGTCCTTACGGAGTCCCCAGCATCCACTTAGGACGTTAGAGAAAATAAGAATTTACTTACCGATAATTCTATTTCTCGTAGTCCGTAGTGGATGCTGGGCGCCCATCCCAAGTGCGGATTGTCTGCAATACTGGTACATAGTTATTGTTACCAAAAAATCGGGTTATTGCTGTAGTGAGCCATCTTTTCTAGAGGCTCCTCTGTTATCATGCTGTTAACTGGGTTCAGATCACAAGTTGTACGGTGTGATTGGTGTGGCTGGTATGAGTCTTACCCGGGATTCAAAATCCTTCCTTATTGTGTACGCTCGTCCGGGCACAGTATCCTAACTGAGGCTTGGAGGGGGGTCATAGGGGGAGGAGCCAGTGCACACCACATAGTCCTAAAGCTTTCTTTAGATGTGCCCAGTCTCCTGCGGAGCCGCTATTCCCCATGGTCCTTACGGAGTCCCCAGCATCCACTACGGACTACGAGAAATAGAATTATCGGTAAGTAAATTCTTATTTTAAGCAATAACTATATACAAGTATTGCAGAAGAAGTCCGCACTTGAGACGGTCGCCCAGCATCCACTACGGACTACGAGAAATAGATTTACCGGTAAGTAAAATCTTATTTTCTCTAACGTCCTAGTGGATACCAAAGCTCCCAAACGGGCGGGAGAGTACGGATGACTCTGCAGCGCCGAATGAGCAAACACAAGGTCCTCCTCAGCCAGGGTATCAAACTTGTAGAACTTTGCAAAAGTGTTTGAACCTGACCAAGTAGCCGCTCGGCAAAGCTGTAATACCGAGACCCCTCGGGCAGCCGCCCAAGAAGAGCCCACCTTCCTTGTGGAGTGGGCTTTTACTGATTTTGGAAGCGGCAATCCAGCCGCAGAATGAGCCTGCTGAATCGTGTTACAGATCCAGCGAGCAATAGTTTGCTTTGAAGCAGGAGCACCCAGCTTGTTGGATGCATACCGGATAAACAGCGACTCAGTTTTCCTGACTCTAGCCGTTCTGGCTACATAAATCTTCAAAGCCCTGACTACATCCAGTAACTCGGAATCCTCCAAGTCACGAGTAGCCACAGGCACCACAATAGGTTAGTTCATATGAAAAGATGACACCACTTTTGTCAGAAATTGCGGACGAGTCCGCAATTCTGCCCTGTCCATATGGAAGACCAGATAGGGGCTTTTATATGACAAAGCCGCCAATTCTGACACACGCCTAGCCGAAGCCAAGGCTAATAGCATGACCACCTTCCACGTGAGATATTTTAACTCCACGGTTTTAAGTGGCTCAAACCAGTGTGATTTCAGGAAACTCAACACCACGTTAAGATCCCAAGGTGCCACTGGAGGCACAAACGGGGGCTGAATATGCAGCACTCCCTTTACAAACGTCTGAACTTCAGGAAGAGAAGCCAGTTCTTTTTGAAAGAAAATGGATAGGGCCGAAATCTGGACCTTAATGGACTCCAATTTTAGGCCCAAAGTCACTCCCGACTGTAGGAAGTGAAGGAAACGGCCCAGCTGGAATTCCTCCGTAGGGGCATTCCTGGCCTCACACCAAGCAACATATTTTCTCCATATACGGTGATAATGTTTAGCCGTCACGTCCTTCCTAGCCTTTATCAGCGTAGGAATAACCTCATCCGGAATGCCTTTTTCTGCTAGGATCCGGCGTTCAACCGCCATGCCGTCAAACGCAGCCGCGGTAAGTCTTGGAACAGACAGGGCCCCTGTTGTAACAGATCCTGTCTTAGAGGTAGAGACCATGGGTCCTCTGTGAGCATTTCTTGTAGCTCTGGATACCAAGTCCTTCTTGGCCAATCCGGAACAATGAGTATTGTTCTCACTCCTCTTTTTCTTATGATTCTCAGCACCTTGGGTATGAGAGGAAGAGGAGGAAACACATAAACCGACTGGAACACCCACGGTGTCACTAGAGCGTCTACAGCTATCGCCTGAGGGTCTCTTGACCTGGCGCAATACTTCTGTAGCTTTTTGTTGAGGCAGGATGCCATCATGTCCACCTGTGGCAGTTCCCCTCGCCTTGCAATCTGCGTGAAGACTTCTTGATGAAGTCCCCACTCTCCCGGGTGGAGGTCGTGCCTGCTGAGGAAGTCTGCTTCCCAGTTGTCCACTCCCGGAATGAACACTGCTGACAGTGCTCGTACGTGATTCTCCGCCCATCGAAGAATTCTGGTGGCTTCCGCCATCGCCACCCTGCTCCTTGTGCCGACTTGGCGGTTTACATGAGCCACTGCGGTGATGTTGTCTGATTGAATCAGCACCGATTGGTTGCGAAGCAGGGTCTCCGCTTGACTTAGGGCGTTGTATATGGCCCTTAGTTCCAGGATATTGATGTGAAGGCAAGTCTCCTGACTGGACCACAGACCCTGGAAATTTCTTCCCTGTGTGACTGCCCCCCACCCTCCTCACCCCTGTAAGGTAAAACCTCCATGTGCCTTTTTGAGTCGGCATCGCCTGTCCATTGCCGAGTCCACAGGACCCTTCTGGCGGAAATCGACATTGCATTTATTCTGGAGCCCAGTAGGCTAATGTCTCTTTGGGCATCTCTCATATATAGGACAGCGTCTTTTATATGCCCCAGGGTCAGTACTATAGTATCCTTGTCCAAGGTATCAAGTTCCTCAGATAAGGTATCTGTCCATGCTGCTACAGCACTACACATCCAGGCCGACGCAATCGCCGGCCTTAGTAGTGTACCAGAATGTGTATAAATGGACTTCAGGATACCTTCCTGCTTTCTATCCGCAGCATCTTTTAGGGTGGCCGTATCCTGTGACGGCAGGGCTACCCTCTTGGATAAGCGTGTTAAAGCTTTGTCTACCCTAGGGGAGGATTCCCAACGTAACCTGTCCGTTGGCGGGAAAGGATACGCCATAAGCATCCGTTTGGAAATCTGCAGTTTTCTATATGGAGATTCCCAAGCTTTTTCACATAACTCATTTAACTCATGTGAAGGGGGAAAGGTCACCTCTTGCCTTTTCTCCCCATACATATAAACCCTCTTGTCAGGGACTGGGGTTTCCTCTGTGATGTGTAACACATCTTTCATTGCTATAATCACGTAGCGGATGGCTTTAGCCATTTTAGGCTGCAACTTTGCATCATCGCCATCGACACTGGAGTCGGAATCCGTGTCGATATCTGTGGCAACAACTTGGGATAGTGGGCGCTTCTGAGACCCCGACGGCCTCTGCGCTGTAGGATCAGGCATGGGTTGAGACCCTGACTGTCCCAAGGCTTCAGCTTTATCCAACCTTTTATGCAAGGAATTAACATTATCATTTAAAACCTTCCACATATCCATCCAATCGGGTGTCTGCGCCGTCGGCGGCGACCCCACATTAATTTGTACCCGCTCTGTTTCCACATAGCCTTCCTCGTCAAACATGCCGACACAAGCGTACCGACACACCACACACACAGGGGATGCTCTATTTGAAGACAGTTCCCCCACAAGGCCTTTTGGAGAGACAGAGAGATAGTATGCCAGCACACACCCCAGCGCTATATTACCCAGGAGTCACACAGTAACTTAGTGTTAACCCAGTAGCTGCTGTATAACTGTTTTTGCGCCAAATTTATGTGCCCTCCCTCTCTTTTTACCCTCTTTCTACCGTGATTCTGCAGGGGAGAGCTTGGGGAGCGTTCTCTCAGCGGAGCTGTGGAGAGAAAATGGCGCTGGTGAGTGCTGAGGAAGAAGCCCCGCCCCCTCAGTGGCGGGCTTCTGTCCCGCGTTTTGTGTGAAAATAATGGCAGAGGCTCATGCATATATACAGTGCCCAACTGTATATATGCTGCTTTTGCCAAGAAGAGGTACCTAATTGCTGCCCAGGGCGCCCCCCCCCCCCCTGCGCCCTGCACCCTACAGTGACCGGAGTGTGTGGGTTTAGTGTGGGAGCAATGGCGCACAGCTGCAGTGCTGTGCGCTACCTCATATGAAGACTGGAGTCTTCTGCCGACGATTTCGAAGTCTTCTTGCTTCTCACGCCGGCTTCTGTCTTCTGGCCCTGCGAGGGGGACGGCGGCGCGGCTCCGGGATCGGACGACCAAGGGTGCGTTCCTGTGTACGATCCCTCTGGAGCTAATGGTGTCCAGTAGCCTAAGAAGCAGGACCTATCTTCAGTGAGTAGGGCTGCTTTTCTCCCCTCAGTCCCACGTAGCAGAGAGTCTGTTGCCAGCAGATCTCTCTGAAAATAAAAAACCTAACAAAATACTTTCTTATTAGCAAGCTAAGGAGAGCTCACTAAGTAGCACCCAGCTCGTCCGGGCACAGATTCAAACTGAGGTCTGGAGGAGGGACATAGAGGGAGGAGCCAGTGCACACCAGTATCCAATTTCTTTCTTAAAGTGCCCTGTCTCCTGCGGAGCCCGTCTATTCCCCATGGTCCTTACGGAGTCCCCAGCATCCACTAGGACGTTAGAGAAATATAGATGCTGAGCACTTCTCTATACACTTGTACTTCTTATTACATGTCATTGCTGCCACCAATCATCAGGCGTTTCTGGTCCTCAACTTGGTCCTCCTTCACATTTTCCGGTTGTTACAGGGCTAGCTCATCAGAAGCCCAGCATATACTTGGAAGCCAGAACTTTACATATGTTGTATGCTCAAGTATCTGCTGCCTGAGGTTCTACCTACTTTTCTTTCTTAAAAGCCGCAAAAAGGTTTCTGTAGGTGAATCTGCAGAAGGATCATTAAAGTCTGGCCTCAATTATAGGAGTAGGGGTATATTCTGCAGTTACCCAAATAAATGACAGTAAAAAGCATATCTGTAGACAGTGCCATAACTAGACATTATAGTGCTCTCGCCATATATAAAATAGGGACAGTGCACACCAAAGGCGTGCACCAACAATATAGTGGTGTTGCTTTATGGGGAAGGGGAGTGGCCACAGAATAGTGTCTGTTATTCACATTACACCGCACAGGAGTGTCCATTATAAACGTTAAACAGCACAGTAGTGTCCCTTATACACATTACATCACAGAATAGAGCCCTTATATATGTTACGCAAGGTACAGCCCCATACACACATAATGCCCACTGTAGTTATGCCGCTTACACAAAAAATGACCACTGTAGTTGTGCCGCCTACACATAAAATGACCACTGTAGTTATGCCGCCTACACATAAAATGATCACTGTAGTTGCACCGCTTACATACATATTAATGCCCATAGTATATGTGGGCACTTACCCCTGCCCTTGGAACTGGCAGCAGAAACCTGCTGCTGCATATGAGAAAAGCATTTACTATAGCTCCTGTGCAGTATTATGCATGTGTTTGGTAATAAAGGTGGTATATATACAGGGCCGGTTCTAGCCCTTGTGGCGCCCCGGGACGAAAATAGGGGCATGGCTTCATAAAGGGGTATGGTCAATGTGCCCCCAGTAGTATTGCCCATGTTTGTGCCCCTAGTAGTATTGCCCCCGTTTGTGGCCCCAGTAGTATTGCCCCCGTTTGTGCCGCTTTCAAAAAAAAAAAAAAAAAAACTAATACTTACCATCCCCGCTCCTGATTCCCGACCGCTGCTGCCCTCAGTCTCTGGCCGCTGGTGCTGCTCCTCTGATCTATGGGAGAGACGTCATGACGCCTCTCCCATAGAACCGCATAGACACTACAGGTCAATCATGATCCCTAGTGTCTAAGTGCCGCTCCCACAATGCAGTGCGGTGCGCAATGACTTCATCGCGCACCGCACAGCAGTACCGGCACGGGAGGGGGGGGGGGGGGCAACCACCAGTAGCGGATCTTGCCACGGCGGTGGCACCCTCAGGATGGCGGCGCCGCCGCCCTCCAAAAGGCGGCACTTCGGGCAAAAGTACCGTGTGCCCGTAGCAAGATCCGCTACTGTATATATAACTACACTGTGTGATAATACACTTACGCCCAAAAAAGGTTTCACAATTACCTTCACAATACTCATGTATACTGGATACTCCAGGGATTATCACAGGTGCAGCAGACAACACAACACTACCACTTTCTCATAACTTGTCTAACTAAGCAATACAAAGCACCAGCAGATGCTACTGCATTGTGCGAGTGACTAACACCTGTCCGGGACATGCAGCACCTCAGACACACACCTAGTTACAGCCCTGGCACTCGTCCTGTGCAAACCTGGCTTTGGCATTGCATTATTCTGCTATACGAGCTGCCATCCTCTGCTCTAGCAAAACATAACCTATCTGGATTACAGGATTACTAATCATGTGCTATCTCTTATTAGAGGTGGTAACCGTGATAGGTTACTGCTACAGTGTGAATCTAAATGGATTTTTTTGTTAGACACAGGGGTAAATTTACTAAGGTGGGAGATTTTTAGAACTGGTGATGTTGCCCATAGCAACCAATCAGATTATATCTATTATCTGCTAGAAGCAGCTAGATAAATGGTACGTAGAATCTGATTGGTTGTCATGGGTAACATCACCAGTTCTAAAAATCTCCCACCTTAGTAAATTTACCCCACAGTCTCACCTAAAGGCTTGAATGTAAGTCTGGGTCTGCATTGTTACTTATAATATGTCTTTAAACTGATAAAACAGTAATCTGAAGTCATGACAAATCCGTTGATTTGTCAATAAACTGCTTAGCTTCTAATTAATACATTATTAAATAAAAAGTTCACAACCTTACAAATGAAATAGATTAACATGTTCTGTTGATCAACTGTTCCAAATTGTGTATAATACAAGACAGCTGAGTGCTACTAACATAAAATATGTACAGAATGTGACATTCCTCTGCTATTTCACTGCATGGCTAATACGCTTTCTAATTCCTGAGAAGGCAAAAGCAGTGAATCATTGTGTGAAATGTTTTTTTTTTTTTTTTTTTTCGTTCTGTGAAATGTATCAGCTATTAATACTGAGGGCTTATTACTGGGTTGGACGCATTTGGGACTTAATTTACACTCAAAAAATCTTCAAAGAAAAATTGCGTATTTACTAAGGTGACGTAGACCATACTTGCCTACCTGACCCTCTCCATGAGGGAGAAAATGCTCTGTTCCTGGACTTTCCTGGTAATGTATGATTGCCATCACCTGTGGTGAGCTAGTTAATTGATAAGAAAGGTGTTTCACCACAGGTGATGGCAATCATACATTACCAGGAAAGTCCAGGAACAGAGCATTTTCTCCCTCATGGAGAGGGTCAGGTAGGCAAGTATGACGTAGACACATCACAAGATCTACACCAGTAGTACATGTGAATGTTTTTTTTTTTGGGTGAGGCATACTTCACATACAGAACTATCACACCCATTTATTAACCATTTGTTCTACTTGCCAAATACACTATTAAGTTTCAATATAACAAATACATAGCAAATGTAACCCTCCTCATGTCAAAAAAATGAAAGCTAAAACATGCACAGCAAAGCACAATGGGGGTCATTCCGACCCGATCATTCGCTGCAGTTTATCGCAGCGTAGCGATCGGGTCGGATCTGCACATGCGCCGGCGGCCGAAGGCCGTTGTACTGTAGCGATCGCCACTTCCTGATTGACAGGCAGAGGCGGTCACTGGGTGGGAGGGGGCTGGACAACATCATACGCAGCCGCTGCAAACCGGGCAGCGAGGAGGTTCTCCCAGCCAGCCGCAGGAGCTGCGCTGGCTGGGAGTTACTCCTCAAATGCAAAAGCATCGCCGCTGTTGCTTTTGCATTTCTGCAGGGGGGGGGGGGGGGCGCACTGACATGCGGGGTGGACTAGGCCTGTGCTGAGCATGTCTGAGTGCCTGATCGTAGCTGTGCTAAATTTATCACGGCTCCGATCAACTCGGAATGACCCCCAATATACGGTATGTCCGTGAAGTGAAGGAAACATCTATTAGCTCCACAGAAGAATTCACAGTCAGACAACCAGAAGCAGTGAGGTACTGTAGTGCTGGGAATCACTATCTTCATCATTGTGTATTTTCACAAGCCGTTTGGCACCTGCATTTAGTATGGGTTCAACAGGCTTATCTGCTTTCTTGCACAGATCTGCAAGTATGGGAAGTTGGTCACTTCCCTGCCCTGTCCGACCAGAATACATGATATCCCTGTAGACGGGATGCCGGCTGTCAGTATACCGACAGCGGCATCCTGTCACTTCACTCACCACAGGTTCTATTCCCACTCGGTTGGTGGAGTGGACCCACCAACTGAGTGGGAATACCAAGCGTTTTTTGGGATTCCAGGCATTGGTATTTCACCAGCTGTCAGGATTCGGGCGTCGGTCTCCTGAACGCTGGGATCCCAACAGTCAGTATCCTGACTGCTTCCTATCCTACCATGCCAGTCAAAGTAATGATGCAGGCTGCGTGGGGCACATGGGCCTATGGATCCAGGGGGACCCAGGCAGTCCACAACACACACCTTGTACCCAAGCATACCTCACTGGCTCTAGCAAGCAGGGTTGCCATCATGGTAGTACAAACGGTACTAATCTATCAGGATCGGGATCAAAGGAAGGGGGGAGCGCAATGCATCAATGATCCACCTGTGAACTGTTACTTATTCACAGGCTAATATCTGTATATGAGTAATAAGCAGTTTTCCTCAGCCGCATAATGAGATTTATATAGGGGCATGGGGACTTTGAATGCGATACATCTCCACACTTGTGAGAACTCCAGAGGTCTTACTGCGCGTATGTGTGCCCTTCGGCTTGCACATTTACAAGCTTCCGGGGGGACGGGAGGACTGGGGCTTCTTTAGGAAACACCATTTATAGATGGCTACTGAACAGAAGTGCAAGGACAAACGGAGGCAAGACTGTGTACAATACCGCATAACTGAACTTAAAGGGCATGAGGTGAATGTTAGTCGGGGCATTAAAGCTTATGGTTAATTTGGGCACAAAGGAGGTATATTTATTAAAAGTTGATTTGGATTCTATTTAAAATCGCCCACAATAGAACCAACATCCCCACAAAACAGACGACAGTGTTTCTATTCCAAATACTCTCAGGGTGATGTGATTTATAAACATCTTAGTGATATTTGGTGGACCCCTTTCTTCGAAAGTAAAGCATTCATAACCTAGAACCAGAAATAACGACACGGAGACTTGAATTTTGGCAGAAAATTGCTAGCTATTTATTTGTCCCTATCCATTAGGAAACCTGTAATAAAGAAATTAATTTAATATGCCGCTCCAGCCGGCATATGGTGGCGGCCCAAAAGAACGGCTCAATTATCCTAGATTAACCTTAAATAACTAACCCTATAAATTTACTAAAACTTATCATAAACCGGTAATAGGTGACAACTCAACCCCCACAGTGACTACCCACCGCTCCTGGGTGCCCTGCCGCTGCCTTCCCGGACGGGTGGTCAAGCGGCCATAAGTCGATGGAGGTGAGTGCACCTAAACCACAACAAACTGTAAAACACTACAGTTTTCCCTACAATACAAAACTGCCGTTCTTTTCCGCCAATAAATAGCCAACGATAACCAGCCAACAACTTAACGCCAAAGCACCACGTGCCAGAATTTCCTACTACCAGGGCGGGAGGGTGGGAAAGCAAATCCACCAAGAGAACTAAGATGGCCTCACCTTCCCTATATATATCAAACCCTCCCCCTAAAGAAGGCTGTACTTTCCTAACAGCTAGGTCCACCCCTCCCCAGATGTTTAACTCTTTCCTCTCCTATACAGTCAATACTCTCTCCTAAACATCTTAGTGATATTTGGTGGACCCCTTTCTTCGAAAGTAAAGCATTCATAACCTAGAACCAGAAATAACGACACGGAGACTTGAATTTTGGCAGAAAATTGCTAGCTATTTATTTGTCCCTATCCATTAGGAAACCTGTAATAAAGAAATTAATTTAATATGCCGCTCCAGCCGGCATATGGTGGCGGCCCAAAAGAACGGCTCAATTAACCTAGATTAACCTTAAATAACTAACCCTATAAATTTACTAAAACTTATCATAAACCGGTAATAGGTGACAACTCAACCCCCACAGTGACTACCCACCGCTCCTGGGTGCCCTGCCGCTGCCTTCCCGGACGGGTGGTCAAGCGGCCATAAGTCGATGGAGGTGAGTGCACCTAAACCACAACAAACTGTAAAACACTACAGTTTTCCCTACAATACAAAACTGCCGTTCTTTTCCGCCAACAGCGAAAGACTCATCCCCACAGTCTTTCGCACCGCCACCATAAACCTACCCTAACTCCTGCAAAGCGAAACCTAGATCCTCCAGAAAAAACATCATCCCCTCATTGGATAGATGTACTCCGTCACGCCGGAAAAGGTGGCTGTCTCTGAACCGAATCCTCGGGTGGCGAACCACCCTCCCTCCGTGGGACAGCACCCACTTTGCCACCGCTCCGTTCACCTTTTTCCGGGCCTCGTCAATCTGGCGCCCATCCGCCACACCCCTCCAACACAATCTTGGCACCATCATTGAAAAAACCAACACACAATTGGTCCATGCCGCGGTCACACTTGCCAGATCATGTATCATGGCCCACCGCAGATCCAAGGATGTCCTCTTCCCCAGGTCGTTGCCACCTAGATGGACAACCAAGACCCTAGGGACTCCATGCTTGCTGGCCTGACTCACTAACCTACTCCTCAGCTCACCCCACATCATTCCTCGCCAGCCAAGCCATCTGACACCCTGTGCTCCAAGCAATGCCTGAGACCCTTCCGAGGCCACAAACCTGGCCGCCCAGTAAATGTAAGAGTGGCCAACCACCCAAATGGTCAAATTGTCGTCAAACCATCCTGAAGGGGAAAAGAGGGGTAGAATTGATTACTAAGAGGCTTATTAATTGTTTACACTGAAGGATCTGCCAAAAAGAAAAACTTTAGATCTCGCTATTGCAGCAGTCACGGCCTAGCCGACTGCACCATGTTTCGTTGCCATTTTAAAGCGCAATTAAAGACACAAAGGGGAAAGATCAAATAAAAACAAACGAAATAAAACAGGGGGGGGGGGGGGGGTATAAAATGGGAAACACATGTAATAACTCAGCTGGAGGTGAAAGCGTAAAGACCTGCTGAGGGACTCTGATTAGACCAGATTAGCCGAATTGTAGATTAGAATTCAGTCCGTCAAGTCAGGCAAAAAATCGCAAAATAACTCCAGACCCCCGCTGCCGACTCATGTCAGCAACGGCGAGTAGCTAATCCCTGAGTAGGATAAAAAGGGGGAAAAACACTAACAAACTCACAACACCATAAAATCACAGAACTGTAACAGCATAATACATTGCAAATAAACAAAGCACCAAGCGCAAACCGACCTCTCATGTGACAGGGCGAATATATCGTCTGTAACTTGACGACTTCCATCGCCCCACCGCCTGGATTTCAGTTCTGGAAAAACCCGCCGCAGCAGCTGACGTCGCTGCGCCTATCCGAAAGGAATGGGTACCGAAAGCAGCGGGTGAGAGACCCAAGCCCGCCAAACAACGACCCAGCATCCAACGGAACTGGTATTTCGTGACTGGCAGCCCATCATAATGCAATAGCCATGACCCCTCCTTAACGGGTCGCACCACCACATATTGCATTGCCAGACCCACTGGGCAAACGCTTTCTTCTAGCGCTGGAACCATAGTGACCCAGCGCCCTCTCCCCACTTGATCCGTCTTGGAGCACCGCAATCTGCACAGCAAGGACCTCTCACCCACTACCACGTCTCCGACCAGCATGCGCGAATCTGCTCTCTTGGAAGGCGCTACCAACTCCGAAACCCTAAAGGCCCCGTGGTAAGCCATTGAGAACGCCAAACTGAACAAAAGCGTCTCAAACCTGGACGACGCGACTCGCCCCACCGCCGCGATGACGGCCGGCAACAAGGCTGCATCGATGGGCCGCCTCCTATCTGATGGCGTCGGCGCAACTCGCGCCCACCCTTTCATTGCCTTCCGCAGAACCTCGCTTTTTGTTATATCAGGGACGCCTCGCAGCTTGCAGAAAAATGAGACGCCAGCCAAGTACCGTGATACCACCGCTCGTGACCTACCGGAAACGTAAAGCTGCCAAATAAAAGAAAGCATCAGCCGATGCTTGCTCTTACCTTGATGCTGACGACCCTGGATAAACTCCTCCCACTCGCTCCAAGCTTGTCCGTAAGCCTTGAGCGTGGCTGGCGCGACTGACCGCAACGCTAGACCCTCCAGTCCGGCCCGATCACCTGCCAAACATAACCGGGACAGTGAAAACCTTGCTCCTCGGCCTCGGGTGCCAAAACCCAAAATCTCTCCCACTGTCCACGCGACAACGCGTCTGCGATTCCGTTCTCCAAACCGGGCACGTGTTGTGCCCGGAACCATAGGTTCCTACGCAAGCACGTCAAAAGCAATTGCCCGAGCACCCGCAGAACCACTAGCGATTTCGCCCTCTGGTTATTAATCGCATGTACCACGCCCAGATTATCGCATCTAAACAATATGCTGCGGTTAGCCAACCGATCGCCCCAGACTTCTAACGCTACCATGATGGGAAAAAGCTCCAGCAGCACCAGATCTCTTGTAAGACCCTCGCTATGCCAGCTTGCCGGCCAAGATGCCGCACACCACGATCCCTCCAAAAAACAACCGAATCCCAAAGCACCTGCGGCATCGGTAAACAGCTGCAACCGTTCGCTGTCTACGGCTGGCGCTTGCCATATGCTCACCCCGTTGAAATCCTCCAGGAACGAAGCCCAGACAGCCAAATCCCTTTTTAATTCGGAGGACAATCGAACGAAATGATGAGGCCTGGCACACCCCGCCTTTGCCCTTTCGAGCTTCCGGCAGAAAACCCTGCCCATCGGTATAACCCGACAAGCAAAGTTCAGCATGCCCAGCAAGGACTGCGCCTGTCGCAGCGTGACTTTACGCGAGACGTTGAACCAGCCAATGTTTTCGCGGAGCTTCGAAACCTTGTCCCGGGGCAGGCGACACTCTCCCGCCACGGTGTCAATTTCAATCCCCAAAAATGATAAGCAGGAGTCCGGACCCTCCGTTTTGTCCCTGGCTACAGGAACGCCGAAGTGGTAGAAAAGAGCCCGGGTGCTAAACAGCAAGTCGCCGCACCTTGTGTCATTAGCCGGACCCGCACATAGGAAATCATCGAGGTAATGTGCAACCCCGTGACCGCCTGACGCAGACTCCACGCACCAATGAATAAAAGTGCTAAAGCGCTCGAAAATTGAGCATGAAACGGAACATCCCATCGGCAGACATTTGTCGATGAAATACTCCGCCCCAATCCGGAAACCCATAAAACGGAATGAGTCCGGATGCAATGGCAGTAATCTAAAGGCTGACTCAACATCAATCTTAGCCATGAGGGCCCCGCTCCCGTAGCTGCGGACCATCTCTAGCGCTTCGTCAAATGACTGATACACCACCGAGCAACAAGCCGGTGGTATTGCGTCGTTGACCGATGCCCCTGGCGGGTAAGAAAGATGCTGGATGAGCCGAAAAGCGCCTGGAGTCTTCTTCGGTACCACCCCGACCGGGGAGATGACCAAGTCATCCACCGGGGTTGACCTAAACGGCCCCTCCATCCTGCCCAACCTGACCTCCTTATCCACCTTCTCCCGCAGCACAGTCGGCAAAGCTCGGGCAGACTGGAGGTTCCTCTGCGCGCGCACGGACACCTCGCTTGCAACAGGCAAGCGAAAACCAAACTTAAAACTGTCTAACAAAAATTTTGCATCCCTTTTATTTGGATACAGATCGAACCACTTGCCCATCGTTTCCAGCTTAACTGGCGTTGGGGCTCTGCTGAGCGGTCCCACTCGCGGCCTGCTTCGGGTATGCTTGTTTTCCCCGATTTCCCTGTCGCCCCCCTTTGAAACAAGAGGAGGCTGGGTGGGCTCCTCCACACTGCTGGCAGGAGTGACGAAAACGACACTGTTTGCCAAAGGAACATGCTCCGCTGTTAAAAGCGAAGCATTTCCCTCGAGGGGCAGACCGCCCGCCCACGCGAACGGCCAATCCGCCTGCCCTGGCAAATCCCCCGTCCGCGCCCGTCCCCTGTGCTGATGACCCCGCGCGACGCCCACCTGCTCCCTGTTTCTGGGTTTCCTCCTCCTGCTGGGATGCCCGGGTCACTTTGAGCCAGACCTCCACGTCCTTGAACCCAAAATCCATGACCCGTAGCCCGTCCTGCTTCTCCCGAAACTCTTGGTCATACCGCCGCCATTCCGAGCCCGAGGATGTGCGCTGCATGTCGTGCACGAGATGAAGGTACCGGATAATATTCATGTGCTCTTCCGGCCTATCCTCCAAATAGCATGCCGCAAACACCAAGAAACCGGACAGCCAATTATCAAAAGACCGGAAAACTTCTGTCCCCATGCCCTTCTTAGCGGCCGCCGCTTTGTATTCCTTCTTCATGGCCTTAGTCAAGACGAATAAGTCCACGAAGTCACCCCTACGTATCTTCTTGCGGCAGCTGTCTCGCAGCCCCCGCATAACTGCGGTGTACTCGCAGCGTACTACCCCAGGCAGATCGCGCCGCTTCTTTGCCCTACGCTCCTCCTCACTAATTCGCTTGCGCCGCTTACGCCTCTTCTGCTGTTTTGCTGCCCGTTTGGCAAATTTTTCGGCCTCCTTCCTTGCCCTAGCAGTACTGTCTGCGTCGGACGCTTGCGACGCCAAAGAAGAGGAGGAGGAGGAAGACGAAGAGCTATGCGAACTCGAGCTCGTGGTGGAAATTGATATAGACTGTACCAACTCACCGGATGCCATTGACCTCTCCGACCCGGATTCTTCGTTTTCTTCAGCCCAATCATCGTCCTCCACGAAATCTGCCAAATCCCCTTCCTCTCGGCCCTCTGTGGAATACAAAACAGAAGAGGGCCCGGCCCTTGCTTGCGGCGCACGCCGGGCACCCCGTGTGGAATGCGCAGTGACCGCGTGCCCCTGCTGCTCCCGGTCCGACCTTAGCTCCAGCTCCGCCGCGGCGGCCCCCAGCTCTCGGCAGGCTCGTGCCACCCGCTGCGCCGCTGATGCCCTCCGTTTGCCAGACCCCCTGCCTCCTGCAGACTGGCCGAAATCCGCCATCGCCCTAGGGGAGGCCACTGCAGCTAACGGCCCCAGAGCCTCCACCACCGTGGCTAGCGCCGACGCTATGGCCCCAGGAGGATCACGTGTGGCGCGACCCCCGTCAACGCCGCCCGAAGGACGACCGGTCCTTGGTTGGGCCCGAGCCCGCCAACCGCCCGATGCGACCCGGGGACCCTGCCCCTCCTGTTCTGACATGAAAGCAAGTGCCCCCCGGCCGGACCAATCGCTCTCTACTTCTGATCCTTCGCCTTCCCTCTCCAACGAAGCAGAAGAATCCCCCTGTCCTGGGGAGGACCCGCTGTCGTGCGCAGCGGCCCGTGTCGCGGCCCTGCGGCCGCTGACCCATTCCCTGTCTCCCCTCCCCCCGCGGGACCCGCTGCGTCCCGCCTCTGTAGTGCTGGTGTGGGGAGTCACAGGGACCCGCTGCGCACCCGCGCGTGTTCCCCCGCGCGGCACCTGACCCACGGAGTGCGCACGCGCATGCTGCTCCCGGCCACCCCTTGCAGTTCCTGCCGTGTCCCCCTCTCCTATTGTCATCCCTATGCGCCCAGCGCTGCCTACCCGAGGCAGACGCTGCACCCCCCTTGTGTACCCTCTCCCCCTGCCGGATTCCGGCATCCGGGGAGTAGAAACGGGTGGCCTGTGTGCTGGTGGCGCCGCTGCGCGCACACGTGTGCGGCCGGCGGCGTCCGGAGCAAGCGTGGGCGCGCGCGCACCCCGTGCGCGCGTCCCACGTCCTCCCGCCATCGGGCTCCCGGCCTGTTCCTCCTCTTCGGCCGCCGCGCGAGGCTCCTGCACAGGCCCCGCGCGGCGACCGCCAGCTCCTCGTCCGGTCCTCTCCCCCCGCCCGGCACTAACAGTCGGCCGTGGCAAGGAAGGAGGGCTAGGACCTGCAACCACCGGGCGCCCCCCGCGGCGCTCACGCGCGCGCCCGCGGGCGCCCGACATGATCCCGGACTCGGCGGCTCCCGGAGGGGACGGCCGCCGCCCGTCAACCCTCGAGCGGCTTGAAGGGACCCCTGGTCCCCCACACCGCCCTCGCCCGGCCGGAGTGACCGACTCGGCTGCCGGCGGCGAGCCCGCCCGGGCCCTGCTTGTGGTGTTCGCGGCCGTGTTTGTGAAGGCCCCTAGGGACGGAGCCCCATCCCCCATGCTGCCCACTGCAGCCTCAGGGCCCGCTCGACCGTCTGACCCACGGTACCGAGCCGGGGCCCTTAGAACACGCTGGGGACGAGCAGCCATATCAGCAGTTAATAATAGGAGGAGAGGAGGAGTATAACCTTGAGGTAGGAGTTATTCTGTTTGCACTTGAAGGAGAAACAAAAATTGTCTGCAATGCAGCACTCACCTAAAAGCAAATCCACCAAGAGAACTAAGATGGCCTCACCTTCCCTATATATATCAAACCCTCCCCCTAAAGAAGGCTGTACTTTCCTAACAGCTAGGTCCACCCCTCCCCAGATGTTTAACTCTTTCCTCTCCTATACAGTCAATACTCTCTCCTAATTGAAGTTCTAAAGCTAGTGAATTCAATCAATTCAAATTCCACTCAAAAATTACTCAAAATCGATTTCATTAAACAAATGATGGTTAGTGGTCTCCGTATGTGTAGTACAGGTACTGCGATATCGCTCGCAGCCCCCCCCCCAAGCCACAGCATAATTGACACACTGCAGGATTTAGGAGCAGAGCGGGGTGGTGATTGGACCCATTATTCATATGGGGGGCATGCTCCCCCATTTTTTAGGCCCAAGTCCTGCATCATCAGAAGTAGACTTCCTGTACTTGGCTGACCGGATCCTATAGCCAGTCTGAGAAAGCTGCAGCTTACGTACTCTGACTGCAGTCTTCTACCAACGCTATGGTGAACGGAGGCTGCACTCGGATCTCGCAGATGCATGCATCTATCTCTTACAGACGCCTTCTGCTGCATTTGCATTCTATTTGTGCAGCCACTTCCATGCACTTACCTGTGTTTCCCTGCAGCTGTGCAGTTCCTTACAAATCAGAATCAGTCATAAAGAACAAAATGATACTCTTTAGTGAAAGAATGTATCACAACTTCTACATAAGCATTAATTTCCATGTAAGGCTTTCTGCTATTGTATGACTAGGAACAGAATATACTATCTAGCTTACCCCAACTTTCATCTCTGATTTGTTTAGCTGGAAAGAAACATAAATAGCATGCTTAAAATAGGATATTCAAAATAGACATGTGAATATGTATGTAAATGACAAGTAATCTGTACAAGTGAGATCTAATTTCCATATCATTGACTCTGTTCTATTTTTATGGACTATGTTTGTCCATTCTTATTTAATGTTTTGATGCAGGGCTATAACATAGATTCACTTAAAGTAGCATCCACCATTAAAATAAACTAAGTTACAATTTCTTTATACAAAATAAATTGTGTTACCACCTGCAATTACCCCTTAGAAGGTTAAGTTAAAATGTGCTAGTAAATGCAACAAAAGTAAATCTAGGCCTGAGGCCTGCAGCTTCAAAATCATAGGGGTCAATCCAATTAACTTGCCCCACAAGCAAGAGGCGTGCGTTGCCATTGCAACGGTGTGTTGCTAGCCTTTGTATTATACACTGTAAGTGGATGGGAAATTGTGGAGTTACTTCTACTTTGATTCTAAATATGTGCAAACATTGTTTACATTTGATTGCATGAGGCCCGTGTGGTGACTAAGAAATACTTTTCATATTTCTGCATTGGAAATAACTTGAGAAATGACAGAAAGAATTTAAAAAATAGACGCCCAACCTGAATATTTAGTGTTGGAGTACGTTGATGAATAAACAGGAAGCAGCGTGAGCTTTCACTGCCAGTGAGAAGAATGATGTTATTGGTTACTCATCACATTTTTTATTTTCCCAAAATGTAAAGGAAAATATGTTATGTTACACCTTGAGGAGCAACTCCGTCGTGCCAGGCGTTTTGCGCAGTATGGCATATAGTTGCTAGGTGTATGAGTACACATCTGCAGCATGCAGTAATATGTTAATGTATAGATAGTCATCTAGCAGTGGTGCAGAGGTGGTGATTATTGTTTACCCAGGCATGGGCTTGTAGGAGGCTTGCCTACTTTGAGCAAGGATTGAGAAAAAACTGGTACTGTAGACGCCACTCTCCCGGCTCAGCAGACGCTGCTGTACACTAGGCTGGGGAGAGAGCTGCTGCAGAAGAAGTCAGATCTCTCTCTTCCTACATGATGTGCATTGGGGACCTTTGTGCAGCGCGCGTGCCTGCATAAAGTTATTTTTTATATATTTAATAAGGAGGGGGCCTGCCCACACCTCCCGAAGTTGGCCATGCCCCCTCTTAGTACCGGGACCCGGTGAAACTGTCAGCACCCCTCTCATCCAGTTGTGTAACATTACTTTGTAAAGAGGCACAGATATTGCCCTTTAGAGGAAATAGATGCATTGGCCAAATCACAGGTTATAAATACACAGTGGCATGGCTAGCCTGAGGAAAATGGGGCGAGATTCAGTGTAGGAGAACTGCTTTCCCCAATGGAGATTCTCAGTACTGCCTGTCCGGAGAAATATTGCAATAAAACGGGTAATTTACAGTGCCGTAACTAGACATTTCAGCGCTGTGTGCAAAAAACAGCATTGGCGCCCCCCCAAAAAAAAACTCCCCCCCCCCAGGGTTGGCTTAGCCTTACAGAGCAGCAGAAGGGCATCAGAACACAAAAAAAAAACTATGTTTCTCACCACTCTGCGTTGCAGCTCTTCTGCCACCTCTGAACTTCTGAGCAGGCACAGGATGTAAAACACTGCACAGCGCTACTCCTGCCATACTGAGGGTCCTTGCCGATCCTGTCTGGCAGCTGGCTCGACTCCTCTGGTTCTGAATCCCACTGCAGTGCTCCTGTAGCCCTCTCTACAGGGGTCCTCTGTAAGGGGTTCTTCAGGCTGAGTCCTCACTGTAGGGGTTCTTCCGCGGGTCCTGATGGGTCTTGAAGCCGGTGGAGGTTGTCTTCTGCGGTGCCTGCACGCCCTTGGCCGTTTGCTTCCCCCAATCAGAGGCGGCCCTAAGCAGTTTGATGCCCTAGGCAAGATTTTGGCTGGAGTTCCCCAGCATTGACGCTAGTTCTGCATCTGACCCAGCGCCCTTCACTAAGCAGTACAGATCAAAGCAGCAGCCAGCAACACCCATTAACTCTATGAAAGGGGGAGAGAGGGATAGAAAGAGAGCAAGGTGAGAAAGAGAGAGGGGGTAGAAAGAGAGAGAGAGACAGACAGACAGACAGCAGAGTAGATAAAGCAAGGTGAGAGAGAGGAGAGAGGGAGAGAGAGAGGAGAGAGGGAGAGAGAGAGAGAGAGAAAGGAGGAGAGAGAAAGAGGAGGAGTGAGAGAGAAGAAGCAGGATGTAAGAGAGAGGAGATGGAGAGGGGGAAAGAGAGAATGAAAGAGAGGTGAGACAGTGGAAGGATGGAGAGAGAGAAAGAGAGAGAGAGGTGAGACAGGCGTGAGAGAAACAGTTAACAGAGGGAGAGGGGGCGGGGAAGAGAGAGCGGGGAAGAGAGAGAGAAAGCATGAGAGAGAGAGAGAGTGAGAGAGACTAAGCAAGAAAGGGAGAAAGAAAGAGGTAAAAGAGGGGGTGGGAGAGAGAGGGAGCTGGTGGAGAGTGGGCAGGGGAGATAGAAAGAGAGAGGGAAAGAGGTGAGACAAAGGCAGGGGTGTGAGAGAGAGGGATCAGGAGGAAGAGAGAACAGGAAAGAGGGGAGAGAAAGAAAGAAAGAAAGAAAGAAAGAAAGAAAGAAAGAAAGAAAGAAAGAAAGAAAGAAAGAAAGAAAGAAAGAAAGAAAGAAAGGGGTGAGAGGGTTGACAGAGAGGCAGGGGGGTGAAAGAGAGGGAGGGAGAAAAAAGAGAAAAAGATAGAGGTGAGACAGAGTGGGGTGAGAGTGAAAGTGAAAGGAGAGAGATAGGGGGAGAGAGAGAGAGAAAGAGGGGGAAGAGAGAGTGAGAGAAGTGAGAGACAGCAAGGAAGAGAAAGCACTATGAGAGGAGAGGAGCACAAGTGGGGGAAAGATAAAGAGAGGAGGAGAGAGAAAAAAAGAAACAGAGAGGGGAGAGTGAGACAGAGGGTTGATAGAGTGGGGGAGATGAGAGAGAGAGGGAAAGAGAGAATGAAAAAGAGAGTGCAAAAGAAAAAGGGAGAGATACGGGGGAGAAAGGGTTCGAGAGAGAAAGAAAGAGAGAGGTGAGTCAGAGAGTGAGGGTGAGAGAGTTGAGAGAGAGAGAGGCGGGGAGAGAGAGAATGAGAGAGGTGAGACAGAGAGGATGAGAGATAAGGTTAAGTGAGACAGAGAGGATGAGAGAGAGGGTTGAAAGAGGGAGAGGGGGCAAGGGGGGAAGAGATGGAGAAAGAAAGAGAAAGAGGGGAGACAGAGTGGGGGTGAGAGAGGGGGCTGGGGGAGAGAGAGACCAGGGGAGAGAAATGGGGAGAGAGGTGAAAAAGAGGAGTGTGAGCGACAGAAAGGTGGGGTAGAGTGAGAGGGGGGTATATGTGGAACTGTGTTGGGGTAGAGTGAGAGGGGGGGTACATGTGGAACTGTGTACCTCGCTCTGTCTTCCTACCCCCGATACTAGTGTCACTGTGTGCCCCCACCCTAAGTACAGGCGGCGCTGTGTACTTTGGGCAGCGGCAGGCCCCTCTTCTCATCAGTGCCGGTAGCAGCTGGTCCTCCTTTCAGCGCCGATAGCAGCAGGTCCCCTCTTCTGGTTTTCTTGGGATCATGATGTTGGGCAACAGCGGTAGAGAGAGGAAGAAAAGGTGAGATGAGGGGCTGGATTGGCTGGACTGCCTCCTCCTGCTAGTACTGCGCTGACAGTACTGCTGCATGCTACCTCTCTGCAACACACTGCAGATCCTTGTTTAAAAAAAAAAAGTGGCAAAAATGACATGGGGTGGAGACGTGCCTGTGTGCCAACCCCCCCCCCCCCCATTCCCCTCCCTGGTCCGACACTGCCTCCAGTCACCACACACATAGCCTGATCCCCCCATTCAATACATACACACACAACCTGTCGTCTCCAATCAATATACATACGCCAGGGGCGGATCTAGACATTTCTTATAGGGGAGGATAGTTTCAAAATTAATCCTGACTCCTCCTCTTCCTATTTATTTCTCCTCCCCCTTCCAGTCCTCCGCTTGGTATATAATATATTGGGGAACTGTCATTATTCTGTTCTATTCTTCGGTGAGGAACACCTGTCATAACAGCGGTGCCTTACCTGTGTGTAGCAATAACTCAGCAGCAGTGTCCTGGGGAGGCGTCCCGGTGTTGGGCTCTGCTGCAAGGCGGCGGGCAACCCTGAGCTAGGATCGCTAGCTGTACTGGTATCAGGCTGAGCAGACTGGTCTCCCCGGCTAGTCTCTGTAGTGGGTGATCAGACACACTGACACTGTCTGTGACTAGCAGTAACTGCCTATAATAACCCAGCAGCAGTGTCAGTGTGACCCTTCAGAGAGAGTTTGGGATGGGAAGGAGAGGTTCATATGTTCCACCATGCCCACTGTCCCCTTGTCCGGTCCCGCATGCAGGCTGCTGTCACACACAGGCCATATGTGTTAGTTTCCCGACACTTTGCTAGTGACAAGACCGGTGTGGGCTCCCATGAGGCGTGGTGGGTGGCCAGAGATGATGTGCCCGCTGTGGGTGTGGTGATCGCTACGGGCGCCCCCTCCCCCATGGTGTGTGCGGTGCCGGCTCGCGGCTGGGCTGTAAGCTGCTGTACAATCCACTCAGCTGCAGTCGCCACTGCTACAGGGAGACGGAACTGTGTCAGTGACTGCTTCTGTCGCACATCAGCAGGAGATGGGTGCACCAGGTGACACCGGCCTCTTATCATCATCAGCGGCTGGCAGATAGCAGGATGTATGGGGAACATACACCAGCACACGGCAGCAGCAGCAGGCACCAGGGCCCTGGAAGATTACATCCTGATTCGAGGACAGGACACAGGGACAAGGTAATATACAGGGACGCCGGACAGTGAGTGATACACTGCCTCGGCACCTTGCACTCAGATTCTCAACGGCGGTTGCGGGCGGAGACGGTCTCACATTGACGGTCTGAATTTGACACTTGTCAGACTCAGACTGTCAGTCAGTGCTGCTGCAGATAATCACTGTCACGGTCGCGACGCGGTTGCGGCGGGCGGAAGTAACGTACGGGGGTGGACCCTAGCTTCTCAAATCTGCAGGCAGGTGTAGGCGGGGCGATCGCCCTTTCCGCACCCCTTTAAATCTGCCACTGACATACACAGCATACCCCCGATTACCACACACACACAGCATGTTCCCAACAGTCACCAAACACACACACACACACACACACACACACACACACACACACACACACACACACACCCTGTTATCCCCCAGTCACCACACACACACAGCATGGTCCCTACAGTCACCACACACACACACACACACACACACACACACACACACACACACACACACACACACACAGAGAGAGCCAGAGCCGGCCCTAGGCATAGGCAAACTAGGCAATTACCTAGGGCATCTGGTAAGCCTAGGGGCACAAGCAGCTTCTGCTGATTAAAATGATATGCGGCATGCCTATATTCTGTGTGTAGCATTTTGTATGCAGATACAGCCACAGTCGTACACAGTATATAGGCATGCCGCATATCATTTTAATCAGCAGAAGCTGCTTGTGCATCATACCCACATAGCAATGCAAATAAGATGCATTTTCATAAAAATAGGCACCCGAGATTAGCAGAGCTGCCAGTTGACTCACACCAGGAACTATATGTGTAATTTTGTGTATAAGGGCATTAATAATGTGTAACATATGTGTAAGGGATACTACTGTATGTGAGTCATTATTTGTATAAGGGCACTAATAATGTGCGGCATATGTGTAAGTGAAATTATGTGTATAAGGGCATTAATAAGGGTTGGCATAATGTGTAAGGCGCATTATGTTTATAAGGACATTAATAATGTGTGTCATATGTGTAAGGGGCATTAATGTGTGGTATTATGTGTATAAATGCATTACCAATGTGTGGCATTATGTGTATAAATTGCTCTACTGTGTGGTGTAACGTATAGAAAGGGCACTACTGTGTGGTCTAATGTGAATAAAGAGCAATATGGTGTGGTGTAATATTAATAAGGAGCAATATGGTGTGGTGTAATGAGAATAAAGAGCAATATGGCGTGGTGTAATGTGAATAAAGAGCAATATGGCGTGGTGTAATGTGAATAAGGAGCAATTCAGTATGATGTTATGTGAATGAGGGGCACTACTGTGAGGAGTAACATATATAAGGAAAGTGGTACTACTGTGTGATGTAATGTGAATAAGGGACACTATCGCATGATAAATTGTGAATAAAGTTGCACTACTGTGAGGCATAATTTGAATTGGGGGTACTATTGTGTGGCCATGCCACTTGCCAGCAAAAACACATACCTTTTTGGGCAGTGCGCCAAATGTGCACAATGTTCTTATTTAAATTACAGGGGGTAGGAAAAAAAGAAAAGGACTTTTTTGGGTAGGGGGTGATGGTGCTGGGAAAGGGGTGCAGGGTCAGAGGCGGAACTAGCGGTGGTGCTAGGGGGCACCTGCCAAAATCTTGCCTAGGGCATCATATTGGTTAGGGCCGGCTCTGCACACAGCCTGTTACCCCCCCCCCCCAGTCACCACACACACAGAGCATGTACCTACAGTCACCACACACACACAGCATATTCCCTACAGTCACCACACACACACACACACACACACACACACACACGTTCCCTACAGTCCCCCACCCCCCAAACACACACACATGCATACATGTTACCTCCAGGTCCTGCAGAGGTAGCAGGCAGGGCTGAGCCACACACAGACAACCACAGAGGCCCAGGCAAAGTCGGAGGCGGGGCCTAACCACGGACCTCCGTGACCACGCCCCTTTCATAAAAACAAATATTGTTTTTTTACTCTGCAGCAGGGGCACCTGGGCTGGAGGTGGAGCTGTCTTGGGAGAGGAGGAGGAGGAGGCACTAGAGTCGGGATCTGCTGCCCTGCAAAAGCGGGCTCTGCCCCCAAGCTCCGCTGCTGTAGTGCTGCCTGTCTGGTTGCCTGTGAGTACGGACAGCCCGGGTGCAGACCGAGGAGGGGAGGGACCAGATATTTGCTGCTGCCTGGAGGCGGGGTTATTACACAATACAGTGAAGTCTGTGGCCGTGTGCTGCACAAGCCCGCCCAGTCCTGTTTAACCCTGTGCATCCTGCTTCTGTATCCCGGCCGTTACCGGGATGTGCGAGCGTGACTGCATGTGTGTATGACTCTGCATAACCGCACACAGAACAACCGCCGCGTGGGAGACTAGCAATAAGAGAGTCACGCACCACAGGGCCTGCACTGCCGAACAGCTCTACATTTGCCAGGGCGACCAATCGGGAGCACACAACGCAAGATGCGCTCCCACCACAAGTGCGCTGTGTGCCAGGCACACTCAGCACACACCTGGGGGTCATTCCGAGTTGTTCGCTCGTTAGTTTTTTTCGCTACAGAGCGATTAGTCGCAAACTGCGCATGCGCAATGTTCGCAGTGCCCCTGCGCCAATTAAATTAGCACAAAAGTTTGGTATTTTACTCACGGCGTAACAAAGATTTTTCTTCGTTCTGGTGATCGGAGTGTGATTGACAGGAAGTGGGTGTTTCTGGGCGGAAACTGGCCGTTTTATGGGAGTGTGCGGAAAAACAGCATTTCTGGGAAAAATGCGGGAGTGTCTGAAGAAACGGGGGAGTGTCTGGGCGAACACTGGGTGTGTTTGTGACGTCAAACCAGGAACGAAACTGACTGAACTGATCGCAGTGTAGGAGTAAGTCTGGAGCTACTCAGAAACTGCTAAGAATTTTCTATTCGCAATTCTGCTAATCTTTCGTTCGCAATTCTGTTAAGATACACTCCCAGAGGGCGGCGGCTTAGCGTGTGCAATGCTGCTAAAAGCAGCTAGCGAGCGAACAACTCGGAATGAGGGCCCTAGTTACTGCACTGGTAATTTAAGAATATATTAGCTGGCTTTTAAAGTGATGTGGAACCTCAGTAAAATCACACAATTTAACGCATAAGGCCCAAAAGCTTGGAATTAACGGGACATAGCTAGCCAAGGAGGGCTGACCACGAAGCTTGTTACCAAGATAGCGTGAGGAAAAATACATATGTATAACTATTCCATGCTCAGATTTACTACAAACGTTTTGTTATTGTTAAATAATAGTATAAAAAGTATATGTTAAGTGTATATTATATAATCCTTTTATAATTTAACAAAATCGAAGTCCTTAGCATGATTTGTTTGTTTGTGTTTTTTCAACTCCAAACTTTAAATGTTTATTCTGTAAATGTAATTTCCAATGCATGGCAATACTATAATGTGATTTCTTTAGTCTGCCTTATGTTTTTCTGTGATAAGAAACTAACCTTTTCCCTCTGCTTCTAACACAGGGGGTGATTCAGATCTGATCGCTGGCCTGCAAATTTTTTTGTCCTGTGTTCAGATAGTCGCCGCCCCCAGGGGGAGTGTAAATTCACTGTGTAAGTATGCCATCCCATGTGTATGCCGAGCTGCAAAGATCCACTGTGTGCAGTCTGTGCGCAGCCCAGGACTTACTCCTCCAGTGCGATGAGAATAAGCTGATCGGGTCCAGAGCTGATGCCAGACACCCTCCCTGAAAACGCTTGGGCACGCCTGCATTTTTCTGGACACTCCCTGTAAACACTCAGTTGCCTCGCACAAACGGCGGACAGGTCCATTGCGTGATGTCGTATGCGCGACACACAGCCTAGGGCTCTTCTGGGAATGGAGCCTAGTAGGGGGCCAGGGACTGTTTTCCTGGGGCTTATCCACAGGCCCCTTGTGAGCCGCAGGGCCTTAGGCAGGCGCCTAAGTTGCCTTGCAGGAACTCCGGCTCTGCCGCCTGTTTGTTTGTAGAATGGGCACAAGATTATGAGGCCGCAGGTTACCCCTGGCACCAGTCATGGGCTCTGCCTGTTTGTTTGTTGGACTGGGCACTAGATTGTGAGGCCGCAGGTTCTGCCTGGCACCAGTTTAGGGCAATGCCTGTTTTTGTTGTTAACCTGGTACTAGGGAGGTAATTCAGTCCTCATCGCTGGGCTGCAAACTTTGCTCTTCTGCGATCAGATAGTCGCTGCCTCCAGGAGGAGTGTATATTTGCTGTGTAAGTGTGCGATCCCATGTGTACGACATGTTTGTCAGCCATCCTAATAGTCCTTGTTTAAATTCAAGAATGAAGGAGAGGAGCCTCTCAGCAATCGTGCACTTTATATTGTAATATAAAATGTATATGCTGTCTTGTGGTGTGTAGTCTCAAACAGAAAAAGATTGGGACTTGAGTAAATAGACAAGAGTGCGCTACATCAACAAAAAGAATCACCTTATTTACTGAGGGGAAATACAGTACTAAGAGGGACATGTACTAAGCAATGATAAAAGTGGATAAATTAGACTGAGCAGTAAAATAAAAACTACAAATCCCATGATACATTGAGCCCCCCATAGATTGCCGAGCTGCCAGCATGTCTATGGGTGACAGAGAGGAGATTCAATGGGTTGTGGGGAGCTGGGATGTGAAGCCTGGTAATCTCAGGCAGAGATCGCCGGATCAGGCTGCTGCAGCTGAGTGGGCATTGGCAGCGGCTCTCTCCTCCCCTGTACTCTTTCTGGAGAAGGCAAGTGGAGAGAGAGACACAATACAGCTGATGGGGGTGTCCCATTCATGGCTATAATCTGCTCATGTGCCGCGGCAGATAGTGCCCCTGCCCCCCCTCTGCTCTGTCTGTGTACCGGTCAATGGAACCTGAGAGTGCAGCGGGTTAGTATCAGAGAGCAGGTTTCAAGGATAATGCCCAGAAAATAGGGACAATCATTAGGAGACAGCGGCAGAAAAGAGTTTGGAAGGAAAATGGTAGGGACAGAACTGTAAGTGGGAGGAGCAATAAGAAGAGAGGAAAACGTCAGTATTACTTTTTTTATATCCCTCCCCTCTAAAGTCTAGACGAATCTTATTGGCTATCCAAAACACGTGACATCAGCGAGCCAATAAGATTCGGTTTTGAGAACCGAGTAAAACCGAGTAAAACCGAATCCGCTCATCACTAAGATCCACCACTGTGCAAGAGACATTACTGTGTGGGGCATAATATGGTGTAAGGGACATTACTGTGTTGGACATAATAAGGTGGCAGGGGCATTACTGCGTTGGGCATAATATGGTGCCAGGTGCGTTACTGTGTGGGGCATAATATGGTTTAAGGGACATTACTATATGATACAAAATATGGTGTCAAGGGCATTACTGTGTGGAGCATAATATAGTGTCAGGGGAATTACTGTGTGAGGCATAATTCGGTGCATGGGTACTTAATGTTATAAGGGGCATTATGGTGTGTGGCATGATGTTTAAGGGGCATTTTGGTGTGTGGCATAATGTGTGAGAACAGGCATTACAGGGTGGTGCATAATGTGTAAGGAACATTGCTCAAAGGAGTAAAAAATACAAATAATGTAAGGGGCATGAAACAGGAATTTTCCTTTTTTTCCTGTTGCCCAATGTCTGGTGGTGCAGGGTGAAAAACCAGGGTGTTAGACAGTCTTTTCCTGTAGCGTCACACCCATTGCAGCAAGGCCTTGCCCCTTTTTGTTCTAATGATGTTGACATGATGAATATCAACAAAGTATACCACAGACCGTGTTTGAGTGGATTACCACCCACACTCCAAAAACATAATTGGATATGGAAAATATTAACCTCATTCAGAGGTGTAAGTTCATAATAGGAGCCCGGAGGAGATATAGTTGTTAGTGACTTCTGCTTGCATTTACTGCCAACACCCTGTCCCAGCAGCGCCCAGACACACAATCTCTCCAGGGGTGCAGAGATGATATTAATTACCTGTGCCCGGGCTTGTTAGAAGGGCCCGGCCCTGGTCATCTATCCCTGTGCACCTGCCAGTGTCCCCTTTACAGCTGTGAAGAGTAGGGGACATTAGGGCGGGGGGAATGTGCACTCAAGAGGAAGTCTCTCCCCATAAGTGACAGCTGCTGTGTGAGGGGCCTTTCCTCCTACAGGTTACCTTCACCCTCCACATTCACTTCCACAACTCCATCAGCACCTACGCAGGGAGATGGAGGGTCACAACACACGCGTTCTGGGCTCACTGCTTATTCCTGCTCTGTGATGCATAAAGCAGGACCTGGAGCAATGGAGGAGGTCAGTGTGTCTTCCATTGTCTCCTGCATTTATGCCTCTGACACCAATGTAACAGAAAACAGAACAGACATACAGTATCCTTTAGATGAGATCCATAAAGTTAAACTGCAAATTGATTTTTTCAGAACTCAGAATTGTGAATTTGTGATGCGTTTAGTTTGGCAGCTTTATCATTCCATGGGCGTAATTTCATTATCCTATTGCCGGTGGCATATTCCATTTAGTTTTACAGTGATACTAGTGAAAATTCAGCCAGTATGTTACCTACAGTAACTTACCTCTCCAGCAATATATGAGCCAAAGAGTGCATGTGTGCATTATACACAGGCGCAGCATTATATACTAATGGAAATTTGCTGAGGTTTGGTCAGAGATGTGCAGAAAAGATAGGCACCTGCCATAGACTTTTTACTACAGACATTTGACTATAAAAAATCATTACAATGATAAAAAGAAGATATTTATAATATATTCTTTGTATTTTTCATATACTTTATATAGTCAAATCTCTGGTTTAAAGGTTAGTATGACAGGAAAGGCTACGCCTTACCCCACCGCACGTCACTGCTCTCCGGCTATGTCCAGTGGTGACCCTCCTCTTGGTGCCATCCTCTGCTGAGTTTCTGACAGTCTAACACTGCCATTGATTGGCTAATGAGTAATATACATGTAAAATATTCATCTGCTCCACATGAGTATTGCACTCCAAGGTTGCTAGACTTTGCAGAGCTTTGCTGAAGCCAAAAAGGCTTTTACTGGGTCGTTATTGCTGGCAATGGGGACAGTACTGGTAGCACAATATGTAAATGGCATAAGCTATACTGAAGGAGCTCATAACAGCTTTAGCGAGTGCTAAAGTGGTAATAGCTCATTCTTGAATTTAGTCCCACATATTATACAATAACTGTGTTTTTTTTTTTTTTTTTAATAAGTACTGTAATTATCATCTAGAACTATCTAGTGTCCTGCTAGTCAATTGTAAAAGATTAGGAATTACCAGTTATTTTACTAGAGATGAGCAGGTTCGGTTCTCAGAGAATGGAACACCTCTGAACATCCCATTCCGGATCCGAGTCCAGCTTGGGACTTCCCGCCAGACTCGGAAACCAGAACCAGAGGAAAAAGTCATTTTCCCGCTGTCGGATTCTTGCGGGTTTTGGATTCCATATAAACAGCCGCGCGTCGCCGCCATTTTCACTCTGGACTTGGAGAGTGAGGGAGACAGACCTCTGTCTCTCTGTGGGTGGTGGCGTCGGGTGCGGTTAGTGTGTGCTCTGTAGGGGTGCTGCTGCAGTCACTGTGGTGTACCTGTGCTATGTTAGGGGTGCTGTTCTGGCTGTCACTGGTGTTTCAAGTGGTGTTACGGGTGCTGCAGCTATACATGGGTGTAGCTGTCCTTCTGTATGCTGTAAAATATAGGGGTGCTGCTGTTAAAATAAAATTACACTGGCCCTGTATGCTGTAAAAATTCAGGGGTGCAGTTGTTAAAAATTAAAAGCACACTGCTCCTGTATGCTGTAAAAATATAGGGGTGCTGCTGTTAAAATAACATTACACTGGCCCTGTATGCTGTAAAAATTCAGGGGTGCAGTAAAATCAATGTACACTGGCCCTGTCTTGTATGCTATAAAAATTCTGTGGTGCAGTGAAAATCAATGTATGATATTGAGATTGAGGATGTCACTGTATAAGTACACCAGGATGAGGAGGATATGGTTGTAGCTGGCGCTGAGGAGGAAGTTGATGAGGATTCTGATGGTGAAGTGATTTATTTGAATAAGGCACCAGTGGAGACAGTTGTTGCCCATGGGATGAAAAAGCCCATTGTCATGCCTGGGCAAAATACTAAAAAGCCACCTCTTCGGTGTGGAATTATTTCTCCACAAATCCGGACAACAGGTGTCAAGCCATCTGTTGCCTATATCAATCCATAATAAGTAGGGGTAAGGATGTTAACCACCTAGGAACATCCTCCCTTATACGTCACCTGCAGCGCATTCATCATAAGTCATTGTCAAGATCAGAAACTTTGGGTAATAGCGTAAGCAGGCCACTGACACCTAAATTATGTGGTTTGTTTGTTTGTTTGAATAGTATATCTCTGTGAGGATGAGGATGTAAACACTGAAGAGGGGGGCAAACTGAGACCCTGTTGCTGAAATGATTGGTTTGTTAAAGTGTGCATGTCCTGTTTATACAACATAAGGGTGGGTGGGAGGGCCCAAGACAATTCCATCTTGCACCTCTTTTTTTTCTTTGCATGATGTGCTCTTTGGGGCCTAGTTTTTAAAACTGCCATCCTGTCTGCCACTGCAGCGCCACTCCTAGATGGGCCAGGCGTCTGTGCTGCCCACTTGTGTCGCTTAGTATGGTCATCCAACAACCTTGTTGCACCTCTTTTTTTTCTTTGCATTATGTGCTCTTAGGGGCCTAGTTTTTAAAACTGCAATCCTGTCTGCCACTGCAGTGCCACTCCTAGATGGGCCAGGTGTTTGTGCTGCCCATTGTGTTGCTTAGCTTAGTCATCCAGCGACCTCGGTGCACCTATTTTTTTTTCTTTGCATGATGTGCTCTTTGGGGCCTAGTTTTTAAAACTGCCATCCTGTCTTCCACTGCAGTGCCACTCCTAGATGGGCCAGGTGTTTGTGGTGCCCATTTGTGTCGCTAAGTATAGTCATCCAACAACCTCGTTGCACCTCTATTTTTTCTTTGCATTAGGTGCTCTTTGGGGCCTAGTTTTTAAAACTGCCATCCTGTCTGCCACTGCAGTGCCACTCCAAGATGGGCCAGGTGTTTTTGCCGCCCACGTATGTCACTTAGCTTAGTTATCCAGCGACCTCGTTGCACCTCTTTTTTTTTTATTTGCATTATGTGCTCTTTGGGGCCTAGTTTTTAAAACTACCATCCTGTCTGCAACTGCAGTGCCACTCCTAGATGGGCCGGGTGTTTGTGCCATCCACTTGTGTTGCTTAACTTAGTCATCCAGGGAACTCGGTGCAACCTTTTGGCCTAAAAACAATATTGTGAGGTGTTCAGAATAGACTGGAAATGAGTGGAAATTAATGTTATTGAGGTTAATAATACAGTAGGATCAAAATTACCCCCAAATTCTGTGATTTTAGCTGTTTTTATGTTTTTTTTAAAAAATCATCCAGATCCAAAACCAAATCACTAAAGGGTGGTTTTGGCAAAACCAATACAGATCCAAAACACGGGCGGGGATCCAGATCCAAAACCAAAACACGAAAAGTGTCCGCCGCACATCTCTAATTTTTACCTTTTATGGTATACATAACACTGAGCTGTGTGGTGGAATACAGAAAGCTCAACTTAACAGCATGCAGCAGACAGACACACGTTTCCTCTAAAACAACATGAGCAAAACAGACGAATCCACAAGTTGCTATTAACAGGAATGTCAAAGTTTAAATGCTGTCTGGAAGTAATGTGAAAACTGCTTTGGAAAGGTTCTTCCCAGGGCTAGTTCTGTTTTTGGAGCACTCAGTATTTCTCCAGATCGGCTGTACAGCTGTCACTCTCTGCCCTGGAAGACAGCCAGTTTACACTGGGCAGTACACATTTCTAGGATAGCTTAAGTACTGCCAACAGCTGGCAACTCTTGTTCATAGTCAATAGACTGTCAGAATCCATCTATTTTTGGCTGTTCTCCTGACCTGAATAGGAGTTGTTCACTTTAGCATAGTCCAAATCTTATGTATTGAACCTGCACCATCTAACCACGAAAGGAAATAACATATAGATAATGTATAAAGTGCTTTGTCTGGGTAAAGAATAAGAGAACATATTTTCTAGGAATGTTAGAAAAAATAAGATTTTACTTACCGGTAAATCTATTTCTCGTAGTCCGTAGTGGATGCTGGGGACTCCGTAAGGACCATGGGGAATAGACGGGCTCCGCAGGAGACATGGGCACTTTAAGAAAGAATTTAGATTCTGGTGTGCTCTGGCTCCTCCCTCTATGTCCCTCCTCCAGACCTCAGTTAGAGAAACTGTGCCCGGAAGAGCTGACAGTACAAGGAAAGGATTTTGGAAATCCAGGGCAAGACTCATGCCAGCCACACCAATCACACCGTATAACTTGTGATAAACTTACCCAGTCAACAGTATGAACAACACAGAGCATCAGTTCAACCCTGATGCAACAATAACATAGCCCTTATTGCGGCAATAACTATATACAAGTATTGCAGAAAAAAGTCCGCACTTGGGACGGGCGCCCAGCATCCACTACGGACTACGAGAAATAGATTTACCGGTAAGTAAAATCTTATTTTCTCTAACGTCCTAGTGGATGCTGGGGACTCCGTAAGGACCATGGGGATTATACCAAAGCTCCCAAACGGGCGGGAGAGTGCGGATGACTCTGCAGCACCGATTGAGCAAACAATAGGTCCTCCTCAGCCAGTGTATCAAACTTGTAGAACTTTGCAAAAGTGTTTAAACCTGACCAAGTAGCAGCTCGGCATAGTTGTAATGCCGAGACCCCTCGGGCAGCCGCCCAAGAAGAGCCCACCTTCCTAGTGGAATGGGCTTTAACTGATTTTGGCAGCGGCAATCCAGCCGTAAAATGAGCCTGCTGAATCGTGTTACAGATCCAGCGAGCAATAGTTTGCTTTGAAGCAGGAGCACCCAGCTTGTTGGATGCATACAGGATAAACAGTGACTCCGTTTTCCTGACTCTAGCCCTGACCACATCCATTAACTCGGAATCCTCCAAGTCACAGTAGCCACAGGCACCACAATAGGTTGGTTCCTATGAAAAGATGACTCCACTTTTGACAGAACTTGTGGACGGGTCCGCAATTCTGCTCTATCCATATGGAAAACCAGATAGGGGCTTTTATGTGACAAAGCCGCTAATTCTGACACACGCCTAGCCGAAGCCAAGGCTAATATCACGACAACTTTCCACGTGAGATATTTAACTCCACCGCTTTAAGTGGTTCAAACCAGTGTGATTTCAGGAAACTTAACATCACGTTAAGATCCCAAGGTGCCACTGGAGGCACAAAAGGAGGCTGAATATGCAGCACTCCCCTTTACCAACGTCTGAACTTCTGGTAGAGAAGCCAACTCTTTTTGAAAGAAAATGGATAGGGCCGAAATCTGGACCTTAATGGAACCCAATTTTAGGCTCAAATTCACTCCTGACTGTAGGAAGTGAAGAAAACGGCCCAGCTGGAATTCCTCTGTAGGAGCATTCCTGGCCTCACACCAAGAAACATATTTTCGCCATATACAGTGATAATGTTTAGCTGTCACGTCCTTCCTAGCCTTCATCCGCGTAGGAATGACCTCGTCTTGAATGCCCTTTTCTGCTAGGATCCTGCGTTCAACCGTCATGCCGTCAAACGCAGCCGCTGTAAGTCTTGGAACAGACAGGGCCTGTCTTAGAGGAAGAGGCCACGGGTCCTCTGTGAGCATTTCTTGCAGATCTGGAAACCAGGTCCTTCGTGGCCAATCTGGAACAATGAGGACTGTTCTCACTCCTCTTTTTCTTTATATCCTCAGCACCTTGGGTATGAGAGGAAGAGGAGGAAATACATAGACCGACTGGAACACCCACGGTGTCACTAGTGCGTCCACAGCTATCGCCTGAGGGTCTCATGACCTGGCGCAATACCTCTGTAGCTTTTTGTTGAGGCGGGATGCCATCATGTCCACCTGTGGCAGTTCCCACCGACTTGCAATCTGCGTGAAGACTTCTTGATGAAGTCCCCACTCTCCCGGGTGGAGGTCGTGCCTGCTGAGGAAGTCTGCTTCCCAGTTGTCCACTCCCGGGATGAACACTGCTGACAGTGCGCTTACGTGATTCTCCGCCCAGCGAAGAATTCTGGTGGCTTCTGACTGAATCAGAACCGGTTGGTCGCGAAGCAGGGTCTCCGCTTGACGTAGGGCGTTGTATACGGCCCTTAGTTCCAGGATGTTGATGTGAAGGCAAGTCTCCTGACTTGCCCACAGACCTTGGAACTTTTTTCCCTGTGTGACTGCTCCCCACCCTCGGAGGCTTGCATCTGTGGTCACCAGGATCCAGTCCTGAATGCCGAATCTGCGGCCCTCGAGAAGGTGAGCACTCTGCAGCCACCACAGGAGAGCCACCCTGGCCCTGGGGGATAGGGTGATTAACCGATGCATCTGAAGATGTGATCCGGACCACTTGTCCAGTAAGTCCCATTGAAAGGTCCTCGCATGGAACCTGCCGAAGTGAATGGCCTCGTATGATGCCACCATCCTTCCCAGGACTCGAGTGCAGTGATGCACTGACACCTGTTTTGGTTTTAACAGGTTCCTGACCAGTGTCATGAGCTCTCTCTATCGGGAGATAAACCCTTTTCTGGTCTGTGTCTAGAAACATGTCTAGGAAAGGCAGATGAGCCGTAGGAACCAACTGTGACTTTGGAATATTTAGAATCCAGCCGTGTTGCCGTTACACTTCCAGAGAAAGTGATACGCTGTTCAGCAACTGCTCTCTTGATCTCGCTTTTATGAGGAGATCGTCCCAGTATGGGATAATTGTGACACCTTGCTTCCGCAGGAGCACCATCATTTCCGCCATTACCTTGGTGAAGATTCTCGGGGCCGTGGAGAGACCAAACGGCAACGTCTGAAATTGGTAATGACAATCCTGTACTGCAAATCTGAGGTACGCCTGATGAGGTGGATAAATGGGGACATGAAGGTATGCCTCCTTTATGTCCAGAGACACCATAAAATCTCCCCCTTTCAGGCTTGCGATGACCGCTCTTAGCGATTCCATCTTGAACTTGAACCCTTTCAGGTATATGTTCAGGGATTTTAAATTCAATATGGGTCTGACCGAACCGTCCGGTTTCGGGACTACAACATGGTCGAATAATAACCCCCCTCCTTGTTGAAGGAGGGGAACCTTGACCACCACCTGTTAAAGATACAATTTGTGAATTGCAGTTAACACTATTTCCCTCTCGTGGGGGGAAGCCGGCAGGGCCGTCGGTGAGGGGGCATCTCCTCAAAGTCCAGCTAGCATCCCTGAGACACCATATCTATTGCCCAGGGATCCAACAGGGAGTGGACTCACTTGTGGCTGAAATTACGAAGACGTGCCCCCACCGGGCCTAGCTCCGCCTGTGGAGCCCCAGCGACATGCGGTGGATTTTGTAGAGGCCGGGGAGGACTTCTGTTCCTGGGAACTAGCTGTGTTGTGCAGCTTCTTTCCTCTGCCCCTGCCTCTGGCAAGAAAGGACGCACCTCGGACTTTCTTGTTTCTTTATTCGAAAGGCTGCATTTGATAATGTCGTGCTTTCCTAGGCTGTGCAGGAATATAAGGCAAAAGATCAGAATTACCAGCCATAGCTGTGGAGACCAGGTCCGAGATCCCTTCTCCACAAAATCCTCAGCCTTCCATATGCCTCTTAAGTCGGCATCACCTGTCCATTGCATATCTACAGGACACGTCAAGCAGAAATCGACATAGCGTTGACTCTAGAACCCAGTAGACTAATGCCTCTTTGGGCATGTTTTATATATATATATATCTTAAGACAGCATCTTTAATATATATATATCTATATATATACATATATATATACGTACTAGGGTCTCAATCTCTGCTGATAAGGTACCTGTCCACGCTCTTACAGCGCTATAAACCCATGCCGACACAATCGCCGGTCTGAGTAGTGTACCAGAATGTGTACGCTATCCGCAGGATCCCTGAGGATAGCTGTTAAGTCAGGGCTACCTTTTGGGCAAACGTGACACCCTAGGGGAAGATTCCCATCGTATCCTGGCCCTAGTAGGGAAAGGATATTCCCTGAGAATTCTTTGTGGGAAACTGCAGTCTCTTGTCTGGAGATTCACGCTCTTTTCCATCATGAGAGAAGGGAAATTTACCTCAGCTTTCTTCCCCTTAAACATGTGTACCCTTGTGTCAGGGACAGATGAGTCATCAGTGATATGCAAATCATCTTTTATTACAATAATCATATATTGAATACTTTCCTGCCATTTTGGCTGTAACTTTGCATTATCGTAGTTGACACTGGAGTCAGACTCCGTGTCGATATCAGTATCTATTATTTTGGATAGTGAGCATTGAGAGACTCTGAAGGTCTCTGCGACATAGGGACAGACATGGGTAGATTCCCTGTCTGTTCTCTAATCTTTTGTGCAATAAATTCACCTTAGCACTTAATTACACATATCCAAACAGGTGTCGGCGTTGTCGACGGAGACACCCCTCACACACATATTTGCTCCATCTCCTCCTTAGGGGAGCCTTTTACCTCAGACATGTCGACACACACGTACCGACACACCACACACTCAGGGAATGCTCATCTGAAGACAATTCCCCCACAAGGCCCTTTGGAGAGACAGAGAGAGAGTATGCCAGCACACACCCCAGCGCTATTAACCCAGGAATAACACAGTAACTTAATGTTAACCCAGTAGCTGCTGTTTATAATGATTTTTGCGCCTAATTATGTGCCCCCCCTCTCTTTTTACCCTCTTCTACCGTGTATCTGCAGGGGAGAGGCTGGGGAGCTTCCTCTCAGCGGTGCTGGGGAGAAAAAAACATGGTGCTGGTGAGTGCTGAGGAAGAAGCCCCGCCCCCTCGACGGCGGGCTTCTGTCCCTCTTAAATATAAATTTTCTTGGTGGGGGCTCATACATATATACAGTGCCCAACTGTATATATGCGCCAACTTTTGCCAAAGAGGTTCCAATTGCTGCCCAGAGCGCCCCCTTCCCCTACGCCCTGCACCCTTACAGTGACCGGAGTATGTGAGGTGTGTGGGAGCAATGGCGCACAGCTGCAGTGCTGTGCGCTACCTCAGTGAAGACTGGAGTCTTCTGCCGCCGATTTCGAAGTCTTCTTGCTTCTTATGCTCACCCGGCTTCTGTCTTCCGGCTCTGCAAGGGGGATGGCGGCGCGGCTCTGGGATCGGACGACGAGGGTGAGATCCTGTGTACGATCCCTCTGGAGCTAATGGTGTCCAGTAGCCTAAGAAGCAGGACCTATCTTCAGAGAGCAGGGCTGCTTCTCTCCCCTCTGTCCCACGATGCAGGGAGTCTGTTGCCAGCAGAGCTCCCTGAAAATAAAAAACCTAACAAAATACTTTCTTACAGCAAGCTCAGGAGAGCTCACTGAACAGCACCCAGCTCGTCCGGGCACAGATTTAAACTGAGGTCTGGAGGAGGGACATAGAGGGAGGAGCCAGAGCACACCAGAATCTAAATTATTTCTTAAAGTGCCCATGTCTCCTGCGGAGCCCGTCTATTCCCCATGGTCCTTACGGAGTCCCCAGCATCCACTAGGACGCTAGAGAAATATAACTAATCATTTCTGGTGTAGTCATTCCCTATGCAGCCTACAAAAAATATAAACTGAAAAGCCATGTAATACACAATAACATAGTGACCTCGGATACAGACTATTACATTAGATATAAGCAAAATTGCAGAAAAATATAATACACACAAGTTTTGCAACAGAACAGGTTATTTTTCAGCGCCATGTGAAATTTATAGCCTATGAATATTGGTGGTACGCAGTAGCGGATCTTGCCACGGGCAAGCAGGACTTTTGCCCGGGGCGCCGCCTTACGGAGGGCGCCGCACCATGGCAAGATCCGCTACTGTGCCCCCCGCTGTGTCCCCCACTGGTCCCCCGCTGTGAAGGGAACTAGACGCTACCTTCCTGGAGAGGACCTTTGCTGTGCGGTGCGCGATGACGTCATCGCGCACCGCACAGCATTGTGGGACTGACACAGACGCTAGGGGTCATATTTGACCTCTAGTGTCTGTGTATGCTATGCTATGGGAGAGACGTCATGACGTCTCTCCCATAGATCCGAAGAAAGGAGTGGCGCAGGCGGAGGTCTGCAGCGGTCGGGAATCAGGAGCGGGGATTGTAAGTATAATTTTTTTTGTGTGTGCAAGCGGCGCTACTCTACAGGGGGCGTAACTGACCACGCCCCCTGTGTGAAGCCACGGCCCTATTTTCCACTCGGGGCGCCAAAAGAGCTAGAACCGGCCCTGGTGGTGTTGTGGCAGTAAATTTGGTGGTAAGGTTGGATAGAGCCGAGACCATTTAAGGAAGCAATTCTCTGGCAAATGTATAATGAGGTGAATACACTAGAGATGAGCGGGTTCGGTTCCTCGGAATCCGAACCCGCCCGAACTTCAGCTTTTTTCTCACGGGTCCGAGCGACTCGGATCCTCCCGCCTTGCTCGGTTAACCCGAGCGCTCCCGAACGTCATCATCCCGCTGTCGGATTCTCGTGAGGCTCGTATTCTATCGCGAGACTCGGATTCTATATAAGGAGCCGCGCGTCGCCGCCATTTTCACACGTGCATTGAGATTGATAGGGAGAGGACGTGGCTGGCGTCCTCTCCGTTTATAGAGAAGAGACTAGAGTAGAGAGAGACACAGTATTTAGTAATTTTGGGGAGCATTTTTAGGAGTACTACTACTTGCTGAAGTGTAGTGTGACTGTATATGTATATCTGACTTGTGGGGGAGACAGTGGGGAGCAGTTAGAGTCTGAGAGCAGGAGTACATATTTTAACGTACAGTGCACACTTTTGCTGCCAGAGTGCCAGCCACACTGCCATTGTGACCACACTGACCACCAGTATATTGTGATTGTCTGCTTAGGAGTACTACTTGCAAGTTGCTGATAGTGTGACCAGTGACCTGACCACCAGTTTAATTAATCACCACCAGTTTAAGATATATATATATAATTGTATATAATATATATATAATTGTATACCACCTACCCGTGTTTTTTTTTTTCTTTCTTCTTGATACATACTACTATAGTAGCTTACTGTAGCAGTCTGCGGTGCTGAGCTGACAGTGTCCAGCAGGTCCGTCATCAGTCATTACATAATAAATATATATACCTGTCCGGCTGCAGTACTAGTGATATTATATATATATATATTAATTTCATCTCATTATCATCCAGTCTATATTAGCAGCAGACACAGTACGGTAGTCCACGGCTGTAGCTACCTCTGTGTCGGCAGTCGCTCGTCCATCCATAATTGTATACCACCTACCTGTGGTTTTTTTTTTCTTTCTTCTTGATACATACTACTATAGTAGCTTACTGTAGCAGTCTGCGGTGCTGAGCTGACAGTGTCCAGCAGGTCCGTCATCAGTCATTACATAATAAATATATATACCTGTCCGGCTGCAGTACTAGTGATATTATATATATATATATATATATATATATATATATTAATTTCATCTCATTATCATCCAGTCTATATTAGCAGCAGACACAGTACAGTAGTCCACGGCTGTAGCTACCTCTGTGTCGGCAGTCGCTCGTCCATCCATAATTGTATACCACCTACCCGTGGTTTTTTTTTTTCTTTCTTCTTGATACATACTACTATAGTAGCTTACTGTAGCAGTCTGCGGTGCTGAGCTGACAGTGTCCAGCAGGTCCGTCATCAGTCATTACATAATAAATATATATACCTGTCCGGCTGCAGTACTAGTGATATTATATATATATATATATATTAATTTCATCTCATTATCATCCAGTCTATATTAGCAGCAGACACAGTACGGTAGTCCACGGCTGTAGCTACCTCTGTGTCGGCAGTCGCTCGTCCATCCATAATTGTATACCACCTACCCGTGGTTTTTTTTTTTTTCTTTCTTCTTGATACATACTACTATAGTAACTTACTGTAGCAGTCTGCGGTGCTGAGCTGACAGTGTCCAGCAGGTCCGTCATTACATAATAAATATATATACCTGTCCGGCTGCAGTACTAGTGATATTATATATATATATATATATATTAATTTCATCTCATTATCATCCAGTCTATATTAGCAGCAGACACAGTACGGTAGTCCACGGCTGTAGCTACCTCTGTGTCGGCAGTCGCTCGTCCATCCATAATTGTATACCACCTACCCGTGTTTTTTTTTTTTTCTTTCTTCTTGATACATACTACTATAGTAACTTACTGTAGCAGTCTGCGGTGCTGAGCTGACAGTGTCCAGCAGGTCCGTCATTACATAATAAATATATATACCTGTCCGGCTGCAGTACTAGTGATATTATATATATATATATATTAATTTCATCTCATTATCATCCAGTCTATATTAGCAGCAGACACAGTACGGTAGTCCACGGCTGTAGCTACCTCTGTGTCGGCAGTCGCTCGTCCATCCATAATTGTATACTAGTATCCATCCATCTCCATTGTTTACCTGAGGTGCCTTTTAGTTGTGCCTATTAAAATATGGAGAACAAAAATGTTGAGGTTCCAAAAATAGGGAAAGATCAAGATCCACTTCCACCTCGTGCTGAAGCTGCTGCCACTAGTCATGGCCGAGACGATGAAATGCCATCAACGTCGTCTGCCAAGGCCGATGCCCAATGTCTTAGTACAGAGCATGTAAAATCCAAAACACCAAATATCAGTAAAAAAAGGACTCCAAAATCTAAAATAAAATTGTCGGAGGAGAAGCGTAAACTTGCCAATATGCCATTTACCACACGGAGTGGCAAGGAACGGCTGAGGCCCTGGCCTATGTTCATGGCTAGTGGTTCAGCTTCACATGAGGATGGAAGCACTCAGCCTCTCGCTAGAAAAATGAAAAGACTCAAGCTGGCAAAAGCACCGCAAAGAACTGTGCGTTCTTCGAAATCCCAAATCCACAAGGAGAGTCCAATTGTGTCGGTTGCGATGCCTGACCTTCCCAACACTGGACGTGAAGAGCATGCGCCTTCCACCATTTGCACGCCCCCTGCAAGTGCTGGAAGGAGCACCCGCAGTCCAGTTCCTGATAGTCAGATTGAAGATGTCAGTTTTGAAGTACACCAGGATGAGGAGGATATGGGTGTTGCTGGCGCTGGGGAGGAAATTGACAAGGAGGATTCTGATGGTGAGGTGGTTTGTTTAAGTCAGGCACCCGGGGAGACACCTGTTGTCCGTGGGAGGAATATGGCCGTTGACATGCCTGGTGAAAATACCAAAAAAATCAGCTCTTCGGTGTGGAAGTATTTCAACAGAAATGCGGACAACATTTGTCAAGCCGTGTGTTGCCTTTGTCAAGCTGTAATAAGTAGGGGTAAGGACGTTAACCACCTCGGAACATCCTCCCTTATACGTCACCTGCAGCGCATTCATAATAAGTCAGTGACAAGTTCAAAAACTTTGGGCGACAGCGGAAGCAGTCCACTGACCAGTAAATCCCTTCCTCTTGTAACCAAGCTCACGCAAACCACCCCACCAACTCCCTCAGTGTCAATTTCCTCCTTCCCCAGGAATGCCAATAGTCCTGCAGGCCATGTCACTGGCAATTCTGATGAGTCCTCTCCTGCCTGGGATTCCTCCGATGCATCCTTGCGTGTAACGCCTACTGCTGCTGGCGCTGCTGTTGTTGCTGCTGGGAGTCGATGGTCATCCCAGAGGGGAAGTCGTAAGCCCACTTTTACTACTTCCACCAAGCAATTGACTGTCCAACAGTCCTTTGCGAGGAAGATGAAATATCACAGCAGTCATCCTGTTGCAAAGCGGATAACTGAGGCCTTGACAACTATGTTGGTGTTAGACGTGCGTCCGGTATCCGCCGTTAGTTCACAGGGAACTAGACAATTTCTTGAGGTAGTGTGCCCCCTGTCAAAGTCAGAAAAATATCACGATGCACACTACCATATTTGCACCTCATACAGGTCCGCGCTGCGCATGCGTGCGCTCTCCCGTGCGTGCGCATACCCGCTGTTATGTGCACCCGCAGGCGCACGGTATGCGCATTTACGGTAGAGTTTATGTGCGCCTAGCGTGCGACTCAATCGTTACATATTTTCACCATATAATGTATTTTGTAGATTATGGTCCCTTTGATAGAATCTGAAAGTTTAGTTAATGTAGCATGTTCATGGACAAAGAGATCCCTCTTTGTTTGCTACGAAGGGTCAGACAAGGGTTATACAGTGGTGTTTAGTATCCATCGGAAGAGTATTTAATTAGCAATATTCCGGTGTTGGTTTGAAGCGGATTAATCGCTCGTGCGAATAGTTATGGACATAAGAAGTTTATGGACTTTTACTATATTTGCACTTTATTATCCATGCGGCGGGAAACCTAGTTTCCCACCCACCTGAGCAGTTGGAAATAGTCACAGCCCACCTGTATGAATCAACCTATGACCTTTTGTTATAATGCGAAGAGGAATTCCTGTGTCCAATGAACAATAAGAATATAGGACCATTGTACTGTATTATGTGTAGGGTATAAAAGGACAAGCCGATCTGGGCCAGCTCTCTATTCTCTTCAACGGTTCTCATTGCTGATAATCGGGAGCTGGATATCCAGTGGCGCATGCGATTGTTTCCCTTTGTGCGTAAGTTTTCTCCGCAATCATATTGTCTTTATTGTTATTGTGAGCCATATCTCTCTCTCTCTCTCTCTCCTCCTCCTCTTTCTCTCTCATTTTCCCTTAAACGTAATTGTATTGTATTGTATTTCCTGTGTAGTTATCTGGTTAGTTAGTCTATGTTATATTGTAGTGTATGACTTGTATTGTATTATTCTTTTGCAAGTATAACATTCATATAAGGCGTTAGACCCTAAGCCCGGTATCTGTGTATTTCTTATATTTCTAAGTATTCTCAGAGCGTTGGAGACGCTCGAACAGCTTTTAAGTTAATAAGGTTACACTGTGTTACATTTACACTCTATCACTACACCAAGGTTTACTGCATAATACACTGTTTTATGGTATAGTTATAAAGGTTTAACATTGTGAGCATCTGCGCCGCTGGTGATCTCCTCGTGGTCCCGAGCGTCCGCTACGCTAATAGCGAATCATTACGTTAGTCGGCAGCCAATAGCGTGCCTGCCTGTGATCTCTTGGCCGTGAGCGAACGTGACGCTTGAGCGTCTCGACTACGGCTAAGCGATTGTTACGCAACGTGCGTACCCTTACGGTAATCCATACGTCAATAGCGTACAGTGTTCTTAGACCTCTTAAAGGGTTTTAAGTAAGATAAATATTTAGCTTTATCAATTGGCGGCTCGTCCGTCCTTCACATATCTGTACTAGGTAATTTCAGCAGACATTATCCATCAGCAAAGGGCGGGAGATCATATTCCTCGTAGTGCTGTCTGGATAAGCGTCTGCTTCGCTTAGTAAAGGGTGCTGAGGGAATCCGGAACCGGAGGTAAGAACAAAACGCTAGTGTCTTTTAAAAACTGTTTATTTCTGTTTTGCTTACACACGCATATAGCTGCATTTCTTTTTCGTGTATTTTCATATCACTCTCCTGTTTGCCATTTCACAATTGATAACGTGCTGAGAAAGATTTGTTGCTATTGGTAGTTAAAGAGTAAAAGTAATACATTAAGGGATAAATTGCAAAGCACGCACACAGCTCAGCCTAAGGATACAAGGAAAGACCTGTGTGGTGCTTGGTAGATGATTACAGTTAAAGATCATCTACATTGATAAACGTGCTAATTGTATTTTTGTGGCCAGCGTACACGTGTCTCTAACAAAAGGCTGAGACTCGTGAACGCAACACAAAGGCCGACGCACGCAGCGTATATTACGCAACGGAGCGTCTGGGTACGCCCACCGAAACTCAAATCGCACAATAGCATTGTTTTAGTGGGGGCGGTATAATATAGCCACGCGATAATAGCACAAATTGATTTCAGTTTCCAAAACTTAGTTTAAATACCTTACTTTACTGTAACGCCTCTGGGGAGAACTATCAGATTACGGGAAATGATTTTTCTGATCAGAAAACTATAGAATGATAGTGGGTTGAAAACGGTATGAGTGTATTGAATCTCGCTTGGTGAACTGAGTGATCTTGGTGGTCTTTGTGAAACGTGATGAGCACGGTCTAAGTGAAAACGTGCGACAGAGTGTGATAAAGTTTTCGTTGTATTACGCTCTGGCTGTTTTGGAGCACAGTAGGGAGACTCCAATGATCCTACCATTTATGGGCAACAAGTGTCTATAAGTGGTACGATTGGACCGCACGGTTGTAGGTGTGACCAATAACGCAACGTGATACGAGGTAAATTGCCCTCATACGTGTTGTGGGAAGCACATGCAAGCGTGATTTGTGTAAAGAAAAAGGAAGGGAATTTTCTCAGGAAAATCTCTAGAGGTAGGGCCTGCAACGGCTACACGTGTCTGCTAGAAGGCGGACCGGAGATACCCGGAGCAGAAGAAGCTGGTGGAAGAGCTTGGAAAACTCCCACCGTAGACTGTGTTTGGTGCATTTCCACAATGGCAGCCAAGTGCACAACACAGGGACGTTCAGCAGTCAGGGTTCAGACTGCAGTGGCTTGCAGACCCCGAGGGTCTGCTCGGTTAGTAATGTGGGGGAGATATGGTCCCCACACTGAGACCTTTTGTGACGAATGGACACGAATGACTGTGGGGGATAAAGCACCATTTCCCGGGATAGGTAGTTTTGACTCAGAGGTATTGCATAATTTAAGGCGGAAGATCTGTCTCATAAAATCCTGGAGACAACGGGTTAAACATGATGATTGTTTGCAGTTATGGCAACAGGAAAGTGAAAGGCAAAGAAATTTAACTTACATACCTGACTTTCATCTTGAGAGGAGAGGCATGGCAATGGAGAGGATTATGGTTGCGGAGAAAGGCACAATGTTGTACAATAAAAATGCACTTAGCAACTGTATTAAGGATGAGAGTAACAAACGTAATAAGGTTTATAAAAATGAAAGTGTTAAATGTACAACTATTAACCCATGCAAGTCGCACCCCATGTTAAACTTTCCTCAGGATCACCAACAAGAAAGTGAGCCCAGCACGATGTCGGCACCTTTTCCAGCAGCCATCACACAAGACATCCAGGTGGACGCGACCAAATCGGTAAAGACTGTAATCAAACCCCCTAACGGAGGGTCAGGTGAGGTCGTGTCCACAGGTACGTATGGTGTTATACATCACGCACAAACAAATGTACCTCATATCGTAGAATCAATTCAGAATGACGTTACTGGACTTAATCCTGTCAGGGTAATTGCAGTACCAAATGGGAAAACTGACACTACAGGAGCCACTCCTGTCAGGAACATCGCCATGTACTGCCCCTTTTCCCGAACAGAATTAAGAACAATTCTGTCTGAATTTCCTGATCCCAGGAAAGACTTAGTTGCTTGTCAAAAGTATATTAGAGAGCTAGGAAATACTGCAGAGCCAAATAACAAAGATTGGAGGACAGTTTTGAGGGCATGCTTACCCCCCGCTGTTGATTCATTGAAATTTATTGCTGATTGTAAGCTAGATGAGGAAGTACCACTAACAGACAAGTATAACCAAGATAATGTAAAAAGAATCAATCTACAGTTAGGAGTATATTTTCCTGCAGTAGTAAAGTGGAATAAAATCTTTACAATAAGACAAAAAGAAGGTGAATCCACACCAGAGTATTTTCACCGGGCTCTGCAGGATATGGCTAGGTACACTGGTATAGATGACATTGAAACTAATGTACACCACAGAGAAGTAGCTGTGTCCGTATTAATGGACGGCTTAAAAGACACACTAAGAGTCAGGGTACAAACATCTATACCTCACTGGAGAGGTATCTCGGTGGCTGCATTAAGAGAGTCCGCTATCGAGCATGACCGCAATATCCAAAGAACCAGGGAAGCGCAGGGAGAGCGGTTGATGGTAATGAGCATTCAAGCACTAGAGGAGGCATCAAGTCGACCTAAACCCCAGGCCCCTAGCACATGGAGGAAGCCAAGGATTTGTTATCTTTGTAGAAGAGAAGGGCTATATGCCGGCAACTGTAACAGCCCACATAAAGTCAGACCCCCTAGACAGAGAAATGAGCAAAATTATAACACACCAAATTATAATCAGGGATCATATAGGAAGAATTTTGGGCCACACCCATAATATATAGTCAGGAAAGGTGATCATTAGGACTGATGGTAAGCCTGAGGTTATAGTTAATAAATTGGGAGGTCATTCCCTGAAGACACAGGAATGACCGGGTGAAACGTTGTAAATGTATCTGTGAAATGTTTCTTTTTCTCTCCCCATCTCTGACGATTATTGGTAGGACTCAAACATTGCATATCTGCTTGGTCTTTGCAGAAGTCTACCAAACCCCAGCATGACCTATCCGCATCAATGTATCCTGGCCAGATACAGAGGGTGGGGTATGGAGGTGCTGGTGGGAGGGACTGCGCAAGGAAACCATTGGACATGTAGATATGACAGCCTGATGATCTGACAATGTTTTAAAGTGTTTGAAAAATGTTTTTTTTCTGTTGTTTATTGTTGATTTATGTGATGCATATATATACGAACGGTTCTCTCTCTCTCTCTCTTGTTGTTTTTCTCTCTCTCTTCTTTCTCATGTTCTCATGTTTTAAAGATGGTATGTCACACATTAGTTAGACAAATGGTAATGCAAGATTTTTGCTCCTTACAGAAAGAGCGCTGAGCTAGAAGAAATATTGTATCACCAGAATGTTTAGAAGACTGAGAGACAGCACCTTTGAGATGACAGCAGAACAAGAAGAACAACAAGACTAGAGAACTAATTATCGTAACAAGTTTCTCTCCCCCTCAAACTGTTTTCCTGTACCCCCATTACAAATTTCTCCTTTTCTCCTCCTGTAAGATGGACTTGCCCCAAGAGACTGTGATACGGATTTTCCTGTTGACCATGATGTTGACCAGAGCAGTCTGTTCCGGCGAGAGTACCAGTGAGGTCGAGAAAGGATCCAGAATGGGTTTCTGATGACTGAGACGGAGGTGTAAATTTCCAATAGCAACACAATCACCAAGCAAAGGCGAGTACCGGAAACGATCTAGCAGCCATGTTATTTGTAAACATTGTGAAGGATTGTTAGCTGAAAAGAGAACTGTATCTGTAGACTCTGTGACAATGTAGTTGAGGATGGGTGCATCAAGAAATGCCAATCCAGTTTTAATATCCACATGGACCGGCATCCATTGAGTGACTATCACTCCTTAGTGGGTAGTGTGTTAAATCAAACAGATTGTTGGGTATGCTCTCAAGTACCTCAAGGTCACAGCAAATCAGGGCTAGTACCATTTCCTTTAACGGTAGGGGAGGTACTTGAGCTAAAGGGTGGGAGACCGGTGGACAGGAGGTTTAATATCTCCAGTCCTCCTAGTTTGAAGCTCCACCAATATCATGTGGATAAGTCCCTAATATGTTTTAACATTTCCAATCCCCGAAAGCCGGGAAATTGGGAAGTGTCATGGAGTAACCAAACCATGACCTTTTCATATAGAGCAGATAGAATGCCTACAGATACAGAACTTATACGCCACATGTTATATCTGTCTCCCCTGCAGTGCACGTGAGGGGTAATTCCAAGTTGATCGCAGCAGGATTTTTGTTAGCAGTTGGGCAAAACCATGTGCACTGCAGGGGAGGCAGATATAACATGTACAGAGAGAGATAGATTTGGGTGTGGCGTGTTCAATCTGCAATCTAAATTGCAGTGTAAAAATAAAGCAGCCAGTATTTACCTTACACAGAAACAAAATAACGCACCCAAATCTAACTCTCTCTACAAATGTTATATCTGCCCCCCCTGCAGTGCACATGGTTTTGCCCAACAGCTAAAAAATTTCCTGCTGCGATCAACTCGGAATTACCCCCATGGTTTTGCCCAACTGCTAACAAAGTTCCTGCTGCGATCAACTCAGAATTACCCCCTAGGTTCCAGACTGAGCAATTGAATTATACATATGTTACATGGGCCCCACCACTGCTTTCCCCAGTGGGCCCCCCATGCCCCAGTACGACACTGCCACTGTTGAGCACCGACTGAATAAAACGCCCCTGGAAGCAGCGCTGCTTACAGTCCAGCCTTCCAGGTTCATGTGTACCCATCTGAACACTGTAGTAAAGTTAGGATTGTTTATATTAGGATAAAATACTACTGGTGGATAACATAATTTGTGAAATTGATTATATAATTATAAGATTAAAGATTATGATAAAACATTGAAGATACAACATCACAAAAAGTTGACATAAGTTATATGTGTTTGCAAATAATACTAGATGAAGTGCAGCAACCATGACAGCAGCAGACAATGTTGATTTAACACATTAGGCTTACACTGTACAATATAACGTGAAATGTGCATTTATAGCTTGAATGTATCATCAGTTGCTAACCTGGGAAGAAAATTTGCTTGTAAACACCTAATGACACTTTCATTATAAGAATACTGTTTATGTTATTTGACATAATTACTAAGCTAAACTAAAAACTGTCTAAAATGCAAAACAGGATAAAAATATTAAAAAAGTATATATTTAATTTTGCCAAACTAAACATCTTTTCTGAGCGTATACGGGGCAAGTGCAAAGTTTTGGGCTTTCAGTAATTTCAAAATTCCATATACGAACCATCTATCTATTCATACATATAAAAGTGTTTGTTCTCCAATACCCTAAACAAAACATTGGATCATAGGGGGTTATTCAGGTCGCCCCATCCTCGGCAGCAGTGTGCACGCGCAGTTTCCGTCATGTGCGTGCATGGCCACCGAAAGTGTTCGTGTCACAGTGGGTGTGAACGCCTCTGCCTGATTGACAGGCGTTTGCAGGGCGGGCGGCGATGGAGCTTTGCGGGGGTGGCGCGAAGAAAACGACTGGGATGGTGGCATTTTCGGGTTGGCTGCATGACGTCACACTCAGCCGCTCTGACAGGAAAAATGGCGGCTGACCACCTGGATACGCCGCCTAGCTGTGGCTGCAGGTGGTTGTCCACAATTTACTGCGACCACAATGTAAATTGCAGTCGCAGCTGGTGCCCGCCATTTAGCATACTGGGCAGCTTTGCCCTGCGATGGGCAGCTCACAGCATGCAAAAAAAGGTATTGCAAACTCTGCTTTTTAGCAGAATTTGCAATCCATACTGAATAACCCCCATGGTTTGCTCCTTTAGCTATGGCATAAAAACCTGATTATGTGAGTCAGTCTGTGTGAGATACAGTAGAAGGGTATGAACTAGAGATGAGCGCCTGAAATTTTTCGGGTTTTGTGTTTTGGTTTTGGGTTCGGTTCCGCGGCCGTGTTTTGGGTTCGAACGCGTTTTGGCAAAACCTCACCGAATTTTTTTTGTCGGATTCGGGTGTGTTTTGGATTCGGGTGTTTTTTTCAAAAAACACTAAAAAACAGCTTAAATCATAGAATTTGGGGGTCATTTTGATCCCAAAGTATTATTAACCTCAAAAACCATAATTTACACTCATTTTCAGTCTATTCTGAATACCTCACACCTCACAATATTATTTTTAGTCCTAAAATTTGCACCGAGGTCGCTGTGTGAGTAAGATAAGCGACCCTAGTGGCCGACACAAACACCGGGCCCATCTAGGAGTGGCACTGCAGTGTCACGCAGGATGTCCCTTCCAAAAAACCCTCCCCAAACAGCACATGACGCAAAGAAAAAAAGTGGCGCAATGAGGTAGCTGTGTGAGTAAGATTAGCGACCCTAGTGGCCGACACAAACACCGGGCCCATCTAGGAGTGGCACTGCAGTGTCACGCAGGATGGCCCTTCCAAAAAACCCTCCCCAAACAGCACATGACGCAAAGAAAAAAAGAGGCGCAATGAGGTAGCTGTGTGAGTAAGATTAGCGACCCTAGTGGCCGACACAAACACCGGGCCCATCTAGGAGTGGCACTGCAGTGTCACGCAGGATGTCCCTTCCAAAAAACCCTCCCCAAACAGCACATGACGCAAAGAAAAAAAGAGGCGCAATGAGGTAGCTGTGTGAGTAAGATTAGCGACCCTAGTGGCCGACACAAACACCGGGCCCATCTAGGAGTGGCACTGCAGTGTCACGCAGGATGTCCCTTCCAAAAAACCCTCCCCAAACAGCACATGACGCAAAGAAAAAAAGAGGCGCAATGAGGTAGCTGACTGTGTGAGTAAGATTAGCGACCCTAGTGGCCGACACAAACACCGGGCCCATTTAGGAGTGGCACTGCAGTGTCACGCAGGATGTCCCTTCCAAAAAACCCTCCCCAATCAGCACATGATGCAAAGAAAAAGAAAAGAAAAAAGAGGTGCAAGATGGAATTGTCCTTGGGCCCTCCCACCCACCCTTATGTTGTATAAACAAAACAGGACATGCACACTTTAACCAACCCATCATTTCAGTGACAGGGTCTGCCACACGACTGTGACTGATATGACGGGTTGGTTTGGACCCCCCCCAAAAAAGAAGCAATTAATCTCTCCTTGCACAAACTGGCTCTACAGAGGCAAGATGTCCACCTCATCATCACCCTCCGATATATCACCGTGTACATCCCCCTCCTCACAGATTATCAATTCGTCCCCACTGGAATCCACCATCTCAGCTCCCTGTGTACTTTGTGGAGGCAATTGCTGCTGGTCAATGTCTCCGCGGAGGAATTGATTATAATTCATTTTAATGAACATCATCTTCTCCACATTTTCTGGATGTAACCTCGTACGCCGATTGCTGACAAGGTGAGCGGCGGCACTAAACACTCTTTCGGAGTACACACTTGTGGGAGGGCAACTTAGGTAGAATAAAGCCAGTTTGTGCAAGGGCCTCCAAATTGCCTCTTTTTCCTGCCAGTATAAGTACGGACTGTGTGACGTGCCTACTTGGATGCGGTCACTCATATAATCCTCCACCATTCTATCAATGTTGAGAGAATCATATGCAGTGACAGTAGACGACATGTCCGTAATCGTTGTCAGGTCCTTCAGTCCGGACCAGATGTCAGCATCAGCAGTCGCTCCAGACTGCCCTGCATCACCGCCAGCGGGTGGGCTCGGAATTCTGAGCCTTTTCCTCGCACCCCCAGTTGCGGGAGAATGTGAAGGAGGAGATGTTGACAGGTCGCGTTCCGCTTGACTTGACAATTTTGTCACCAGCAGGTCTTTCAACCCCAGCAGACTTGTGTCTCCCGGAAAGAGAGATCCAAGGTAGGCTTTAAATCTAGGATCGAGCACGGTGGCCAAAATGTAGTGCTCTGATTTCAACAGATTGACCACCCGTGAATCCTTGTTAAGCGAATTAAGGGCTCCATCCACAAGTCCCACATGCCTAGCGGAATCGCTCCGTGTTAGCTCCTCCTTCAATGTCTCCAGCTTCTTCTGCAAAAGCCTGATGAGGGGAATGACCTGACTCAGGCTGGCAGTGTCTGAACTGACTTCACGTGTGGCAAGTTCAAAGGGCATCAGAACCTTGCACAACGTTGAAATCATTCTCCACTGCGCCTGAGACAGGTGCATTCCACCTACTATATCGTGCTCAATTGTATAGGCTTGAATGGCCTTTTGCTGCTCCTCCAACCTCTGAAGCATATAGAGGGTTGAATTCCACCTCGTTACCACTTCTTGCTTCAGATGATGGCAGGGCAGGTTCAGTAGTTTTTGGTGGTGCTCCAGTCTTTTGTACGTGGTGCCTGTACGCCGAAAGTGTCCCGCAATTCTTCTGGCCACCGACAGCATCTCTTGCACGCCCCTGTCGTTTTTTAAAAAATTCTGCACCACCAAATTCAAGGTATGTGCAAAACATGGGACGTGCTGGAATTTGCCCATATTTAATGCACACACAATATTGCTGGCGTTGTCCGATGCCACAAATCCACAGGAGAGTCCAATTGGGGTAAGCCATTCCGCGATGATCTTCCTCAGTTGCCGTAAGAGGTTTTCAGCTGTGTGCGTATTCTGGAAACCGGTGATACAAAGCGTAGCCTGCCTAGGAAAGAGTTGGCGTTTGCGAGATGCTGCTACTGGTGCCGCCGCTGCTGTTCTTGCGGCGGGAGTCCATACATCTACCCAGTGGGCTGTCACAGTCATATAGTCCTGACCCTGCCCAGCTCCACTTGTCCACATGTCCGTGGTTAAGTGGACATTGGGTACAACTGCATTTTTTTGGACACTGGTGAGTCTTTCTGACGTCCGTGTACATTCTCGGTATCGCCTGCCTAGAGAAGTGGAACCTAGATGGTATTTGGTAACGGGGGCACACTGCCTCAATAAATTGTCTAGTTCCCTGTGAACTAACGGCGGATACCGGACGCACGTCTAACACCAACATAGTTGTCAAGGCCTCAGTTATCCGCTTTGCAGCAGGATGACTGCTGTGATATTTCATCTTCCTCGCAAAGGACTGTTGAACAGTCAATTGCTTACTGGAAGTAGTACAAGTGGGCTTACGACTTCCCCTCTGGGATGACCATCGACTCCCAGCAGCAACAACAGCAGCGCCAGCAGCAGTAGGCGTTACACGCAAGGATGCATCGGAGGAATCCCAGGCAGGAGAGGAATCGTCAGAATTGCCAGTGACATGGCCTGCAGGACTATTGGCATTCCTGGGGAAGGAGGAAATTGACACTGAGGGAGTTGGTGGGGTGGTTTGCGTGAGCTTGGTTACAAGAGGAAGGGATTTACTGGTCAGTGGACTGCTTCCGCTGTCACCCAAAGTTTTTGAACTTGTCACTGACTTATTATGAATGCGCTGCAGGTGACGTATAAGGGAGGATGTTCCGAGGTGGTTAACGTCCTTACCCCTACTTATTACAGCTTGACAAAGGGAACACACGGCTTGACACCTGTTGTCCGCATTTCTGGTGAAATACCTCCACACCGAAGAGCTGATTTTTTTGGTATTTTCACCTGGCATGTCAACGGCCATATTCCTCCCACGGACAACAGGTGTCTCCCCGGGTGCCTGACTTAAACAAACCACCTCACCATCAGAATCCTCCTGGTCAATTTCCTCCCCAGCGCCAGCAACACCCATATCCTCCTCATCCTGGTGTACTTCAACACTGACATCTTCAATCTGACTATCAGGAACTGGACTGCGGGTGCTCCTTCCAGCACTTGCAGGGGGCGTGCAAATGGTGGAAGGCGCATGCTCTTCACGTCCAGTGTTGGGAAGGTCAGGCATCGCAACCGACACAATTGGACTCTCCTTGTGGATTTGGGATTTCGAAGAATGCACAGTTCTTTGCTGTGCTGCTTTTGCCAGCTTGAGTCTTTTCATTTTTCTTGCGAGAGGCTGAGTGCTTCCATCCTCATGTGAAGCTGAACCACTAGCCATGAACATAGGCCAGGGCCTCAGCCGTTCCTTGCCACTCCGTGTCGTAAATGGCATATTGGCAAGTTTACGCTTCTCCTCCGACAATTTTATTTTAGGTTTTGGAGTCCTTTTTTTTCTGATATTTGGTGTTTTGGATTTGACATGCTCTGTACTATGACATTGGGCATCGGCCTTGGCAGACGACGTTGCTGGCATTTCATCGTCTCGGCCATGACTAGTGGCAGCAGCTTCAGCACGAGGTGGAAGTGGATCTTGATCTTTCCCTAATTTTGGAACCTCAACATTTTTGTTCTCCATATTTTAATAGGCACAACTAAAAGGCACCTCAGGTAAACAATGGAGATGGATACTAGTATACAATTATGGACTGCCTGCCGAGTGCAGACACAGAGGTAGCCACAGCCGTGAACTACCGTACTGTACTGTGTCTGCTGCTAATATAGACTGGTTGATAAAGAGATGTCTATGTAACTATGTATGTTTAAAGAAGAAAGAAAAAAAAACCACGGTTAGGTGGTATACAATTATGGACGGACTGCCTGCCGAGTGCAGACACAGAGGTAGCCACAGCCGTGAACTACCGTACTGTACTGTGTCTGCTGCTAATATAGACTGGTTGATAAAGAGATGTCTATGTAACTATGTATGTATAAAGAAGAAAGAAAAAAAAACCACGGTTAGGTGGTATACAATTATGGACGGACTGCCTGCCGAGTGCAGACACAGAGGTAGCCACAGCCGTGAACTACCGTACTGTACTGTGTCTGCTGCTAATATAGACAGGTTGATAAAGAGATGTCGTAGTAGTATGTATGTATAAAGAAGAAAAAAAAACCACGGTTAGGTGGTATATACAATTATGGACGGGCTGCCGAGTGCCGACACAGAGGTAGCCACAGCCGTGAACTACCGCACTGTACTGTGTCTGCTGCTAATATATAGACTGGTTGATAAAGAGATAGTATACTCGTAACTAGTATGTATGTATAAAGAAAGAAAAAAAAACCACGGTTAGGTGGTATATACAATTATGGACGGGCTGCCGAGTGCCGACACAGAGGTAGCCACAGCCGTGAACTACCGCACTGTACTGTGTCTGCTGCTAATATAGACTGGTTGATAAAGAGATAGTATACTCGTAACTAGTATGTATGTATAAAGAAAGAAAAAAAAACCACGGTTAGGTGGTATATACAATTATGGACGGGCTGCCGAGTGCCGACACAGAGGTAGCCACAGCCGTGAACTACCGCACTGTACTGTGTCTGCTGCTAATATAGACTGGTTGATAAAGAGATAGTATACTCGTAACTAGTATGACTATAAAGAAAGAAAAAAAAACCACGGTTAGGTGGTGTATACAATTATGGACGGGCTGCCGAGTGCCGACACAGAGGTAGCCACAGCCGTGAACTACCGCACTGTACTGTGTCTGCTGCTAATATATAGACTGGTTGATAAAGAGATAGTATACTCGTAACTAGTATGTATGTATAAAGAAAGAAAAAAAAACCACGGTTAGGTGGTGTATACAATTATGGACGGGCTGCCGAGTGCCGACACAGAGGTAGCCACAGCCGTGAACTACCGCACTGTACTGTGTCTGCTGCTAATATATAGACTGGTTGATAAAGAGATAGTATACTCGTAACTAGTATGTATGTATAAAGAAAGAAAAAAAAACCACGGTTAGGTGGTATATACAATTATGGACGGGCTGCCGAGTGCCGACACAGAGGTAGCCACAGCCGTGAACTACCGCACTGTACTGTGTCTGCTGCTAATATATAGACTGGTTGATAAAGAGATAGTATACTCGTAACTAGTATGTATGTATAAAGAAAGAAAAAAAAACCACGGTTAGGTGGTATATACAATTATGGACGGGCTGCCGAGTGCCGACACAGAGGTAGCCACAGCCGTGAACTACCGCACTGTACTGTGTCTGCTGCTAATATATAGACTGGTTGATAAAGAGATAGTATACTCGTAACTAGTATGTATGTATAAAGAAAGAAAAAAAAACCACGGTTAGGTGGTATATACAATTATGGACGGGCTGCCGAGTGCCGACACAGAGGTAGCCACAGCCGTGAACTACCGCACTGTACTGTGTCTGCTGCTAATATATAGACTGGTTGATAAAGAGATAGTATACTCGTAACTAGTATGTATGTATAAAGAAAGAAAAAAAAACCACGGTTAGGTGGTATATACAATTATGGACGGGCTGCCGAGTGCCGACACAGAGGTAGCCACAGCCGTGAACTACCGCACTGTACTGTGTCTGCTGCTAATATAGACTGGTTGATAAAGAGATAGTATACTCGTAACTAGTATGTATGTATAAAGAAAGAAAAAAAAACCACGGTTAGGTGGTATATACAATTATGGACGGGCTGCCGAGTGCCGACACAGAGGTAGCCACAGCCGTGAACTACCGCACTGTACTGTGTCTGCTGCTAATATAGACTGGTTGATAAAGAGATAGTATACTCGTAACTAGTATGACTATAAAGAAAGAAAAAAAAACCACGGTTAGGTGGTATATACAATTATGGACGGGCTGCCGAGTGCCGACACAGAGGTAGCCACAGCCGTGAACTACCGCACTGTACTGTGTCTGCTGCTAATATAGACTGGTTGATAAAGAGATAGTATACTACTAATATTATATATACTGGTGGTCAGGTCACTGGTCACTAGTCACACTGGCAGTGGCACTCCTGCAGCAAAAGTGTGCACTGTTTAATTTTAATATAATATTATGTACTCCTGGCTCCTGCTATAACCTATAACTGGCACTGCAGTGCTCCCCAGTCTCCCCCACAATTATAAGCTGTGTGAGCTGAGCACAGTCAGATATATATATACATTGATGCAGCACACTGGGCTGAGCAGTGCACACAGATATGGTATGTGACTGAGTCACTGTGTGTATCGTTTTTTTCAGGCAGAGAACGGATATATTAAATAAAACAAACAACTGCACTGTCTGGTGGTCACTGTGGTCGTCAGTCACTAAACTCTGCACTCTCTTCTACAGTATCACAGCCTCAGGTCAATCTCTCTCTCTCTCTCTCTCAACCCTAATCTAAATGGAGAGGACGCCAGCCACGTCCTCTCCCTATCAATCTCAATGCACGTGTGAAAATGGCGGCGACGCGCGGCTCCTTATATAGAATCCGAGTCTCGCGATAGAATCCGAGCCTCGCGAGAATCCGACAGCGTCATGATGACGTTCGGGCGCGCTCGGGTTAACCGAGCAAGGCGGGAAGATCCGAGTCGCTCGGACCCGTGAAAAAAAACATGAAGTTCGGGCGGGTTCGGATTCAGAGAAACCGAACCCGCTCATCTCTAGTATGAACCTCTCCAGTAGCTTAATACCACAGTACACACCCTAACTTGCATGTGGATACTTTACTCCTGTAAATGCTATTCCATGTAAGCTGTATTTTATTGTCCTGAATTGCTATTGGCATTCCTGTGTAAGAAGCCATTGCACTGGCTCTGCCACTGTGCTGGGATAAAAGCATACTTACATCAGTCTCCAAGTCGTCATCTGAAACCTACCTGCTACATTTGGCCACATTGCATACATTAATATCCCAGCATGGGTTCTGGGCTGGAGAAGTCATTGCACAGTAGAGTTGATCACAAATAGTTTTACATACTGCAGTGTCTGTTGAATTTGTTAGTGGCCAGAAATATGGAATTCTTTCAGTTAATGAACATACTGTAGACCAGCGGTTCCCAAACTTTTTAAAATCATTATGATAAACTATTGTAAATGTCAACATAATGACTGCATCCCCACTTATGAACCATCACTTGTAAGATATACAAGGGAATTGCATATGACTCAACATCGCTCGTACTCTGTACACTTAGGTATGGATCATTCCCGGTGCTAAAACACATAAGGAAAGCTGTGCAGATGTACGCTGACCTCTGCATCGGCCCCTATTTCTGTATTTGTTCTTTTCTGTACTTAGCATATTTATTCCTATGTTAATTTGGAGAAAACCATTTGCTGATGATTTTCAAACGAAAATGCCACCAAATTTAGCCCATGCTAAATGGTCCCACACCAATTACACCAACAGGCATAGCTTACACAGACTGTAGCATTATCACAGCAAAGCTCTTCCATTATTTATTACAAGTTATTATGCTGTTCTGTGTCCAGATGACGCAGAGATACTGTAGCTGAAGGTCAAGATGTAACAGGCCGAGTTTGAACCTGTGATTCTTATTTCATGCTCATTATTTTCTTTCACAGTCTCTATCACATTTGCACATTAATTCTTGTAAAATCTATTCATAGCCGTTGCAGCTGTTCTGATAGAAGCAAAAGTTTCTCTTTGTCACCCATAGTTTAGGCAAGGTATGAGTGTTTAAATGTGCCATTTACATGCTGTATTGTTTCTGTGGGAAAATTAGAAGTGGAGAAAACACAGATCTTGCACCTACAGTGAGTATGTGTTACCACTAAAGCTATAGATGTATTACATACATATGATAAACAATGTGAAATATATGCTAAATAGCCACAGTATGTGAACACCCTAACGTCACACCCATATGTACAGACTGTAATCCATTCAGCCTAAACAACGTTAAAAAGGTAAGGTACTGATGTTAGGCAATAAGGCCTGGCTCTTGGTGATTTGAGGCAGTGTACAGATGCTTGGACATGGAAACCCAATCCTTAAAGCTGCCAGAGAACAGTTCTTTTGCTGACGCTGCATCCGAGGCAATGTCAAACTCGTTAGTGAGAGCTGCAACTTGCAACCTAAGGATTTTGGCACAGGACGTGCTTTGGATCTCAGCGGCCAATTTCTGTGAACCTGTATGGCCTTGCTCTTTCTAGCTGAGCTGTTGTTGCTTCTAGACATTTCCAGTCAGAATAACGACACTTACAGTTGACTCTAGCAGAGCAGAGATTTGGCAAACTGAGTTGCCATCTTAAGTCAGTGCCACGTGGAAAGTCACTAAGCTTCTCAGCTTTTCTGCTGCTAATGTTTGCCTATGGAGCTTGCACGCGGCTATGTGCTTGATTTTATGTACCTGTGTAGGATGTGTTAGAATATTATTGGTGGAATTTTTGGACTGCTCATAGCGGGACATTTCATAGATGATTTCTAATTGTTGTCTGTTTTCTTTGCAGATGTTTATGCTGTTAATGCTTGGAATTAATGTACCGGTTTTGGAAAAGCAGAGCTATACCATACTGTTTTGGTGTAAAATCACTTGTTTCTAAAGGAAATATGGGAAAATGTTTAACAGTCAGCATGGAATGCGGTCATATGACAGGCGATCGGGATCCCGGCATCGACATGATGAGCCCACAATGGGCTTTTTTGCGCTCGCAACCCCTCCCTCCCCCCCTTCCCCGCCAGCATTCTGCTGCCGGGATCCCAGGGGTATGCTGACTGTGGGGATCCCGGCAGCCGGCAATGCGATCCCAACCCGTCAGCATATGTCCATCCATACTATCAGTTCCAAGCCACTGATCAACTCAGACACTGCTGGAGGACTGGCTTATGGAGCTCTGCATGTTTCTGCTGCATATGTGAAACGGAATTCACTTTAAACAAGCTGCACAGAAGTCATGAAATGGTGCCTCCCTCACATTTAGAGCATACATTGTATAAACAGTTACAGCACAGATTCATGACGCTTGATAGGAAGTCCCTTGTATGTTGACCTTTGACCTCGATCACACCTATCCGCTATTAATGGCCTTTCCGTACATTAATAAAATGCATGAAAGGTGAATTTAATAATAGAACAAAAGTGAGATAATGGTGTAATTAAAACTATTGTGCTCTAACATACTAACACTGCATTTAATATTTTAGGGAACAGCATTTATGAGCGCTCATGTGTTAATGTGTACTGCCATTATAATATATTGTACTCGTAAATGCAGAATGCACAAAATACTTGGATAAAATCTGAAAAATGCAAGAGAAAAAATATGCCTATAGCGTGTAATGGTTTCGGACATTTACTGGCCATTTTCCCAGTGTAAATACGAGCCCTCAGGTTATTGTTCAACTTTAGCATCGCACTTGCAAGTGGCTCATAAGTGTAAAGTGTAAAGCAATACCATGTCATGCATCATGACCTTTTCCTGAACTGTCTTCCTCTCACCTTGCAACAGGCCTCACTGGTTCCAACTCCATCTGGTTTAGATTCCATTTCTACCCTCCATTCTCCACTTCAGTCATGGAATCCTTATCTGTGCTTTGCAAGGGGATTTATTAAGTAATAGAACAGCTTATTTAGCTTAAGGGTTCCCGTAAAAAAGAACAAATGAAGATATAATTATTGCATCTATTTCACCATCTATACAACATACTGTACTTCTGATAATATTTAAGCCTGCATTAAATGTTTATTTCTGCACAAAGCAGCATTTCACCTTGTGAGTGAGTTTCTTACATGTTAACTAAACTGTGAAAAAATTAATTTGACTGTAATTGAATTCTTAATGTAAAGCTGTAAGTGATTGACTAATACAAGTAAAACATTCAAGTCTTAAGGTGGGTACACACTGGTAGATATATCTGCCGATCAATTGATCGGCAGATATATCTATGGACGGATCGGGCAGTGTGTTGTGCATACACACTGGGGTAGATGTATTAACCTGGAGAAGGCATAAGGAAGTGATAAACCAGTGATAGGTGCAAGGTGATATACGCACCAGCCAATCTGCTCCAATATGTAAATTAACAGTTAGGATCTGATTGTCTGGTGCATTTATCACCTTGCACATATCACTGGTTTATAACTTCCTTATGCCTTCTCCAGGTTAATACATCTGCCCCACTGCCCGATCCGTCGGGACTGACGTCATGAACTGGGTGGGCACCAGTTCATCTGTCAATCACCGCCGGCTGCCGCAGCATGTGTACAGGCGGTCGGCCGTCTGCCCGTATACACACAGCGACGCGCCAATATATCGGTAGATATATTGGGCGTCGGCTGTGCTGTGGGGACGACGCAATACGTCTGTGAACGACGGAGCTCACAGACGTATCGCCCATACACATTGGCCGACGGACCCGCGATATATCGGCCGTTCAAGAGAACGACCGATATATCGATCAGTGTGTACCCACCTTTACAAAAACACCAAGATCCTCAAGTGATTTATTAAATATTTATATCTTTTAGAAATAATCAAGAGGATTTCGCCAGAAAAATAATACAATATAATATAATACAATAATGAAAGTACCTTAATCAAGAGTGCAATAATAAAACTTTATTAATATGTTATTGGATATTTATAACAGAGGCGGAACTAGCGGCGGTGCAGCCGGTGCATTGCAAACGATCTGTTAATGGAGTCACTAAGGTAGAAAAGTCAGGCAAAAACCTTTTGTAATAGCATGCCAAACCCAAGAAGGATCTCAACTCTTTTTTGGTAGTTGGAACTGGGGCATCAGCTAGGGCCTGTACCTTACTCACAAGAGGCTTCAGACACCCATTGAGACACCCATTGCCCAATACATAACCTACGTAGTTAGTTTTATTTTTACCCAGCACACATTTCCTTAAATTAGCAGTTAAACTTGCTTTGTGCAAAGACTGAAGAACAGCCCTAAGCGTGTTAACATGGGCACTCCAATGCTGACTATATATAACAATATCGTCCAAATAGGCTGCAGCATCATTTTGATGAGGATGAAGCACCCGGTCCATTAACCTCTGAAAAGAGGCTGGGGCACTATGCAGGCAGAAGGACATTGTTTTTAACTGGAAAAGGCCTAGCGAGTGGAGTCTTCTTCTTAGCTTTCTCCAACAACTCAGTCTGCCAATACTCCTTTTTGAGGTCAAGGGTAGAAATATATCTGGCTGAACCTAATCAAGGAGATAGTCGACCCTTGGCATTGGGTAGGCATCAAATTTTGAGACAGCATTAACTTTTTGTAAGTCTACGCAAAACCTTATAGAACCGTCTGGCTTAAGGACCAACACAATAGGGCTACACCAGTCTCTAAATGACTCCGCAAGTACCCCTAATTTCAACATCTCTTGTACTTCCTTAATTACTTGTGCTTGTTTCCCCTTTGGAAGTCTATAAGGTCTTTGTCTAACAACTACCCCTGGTGGGGTTATGATATCATGTAAGACTAAATTGATTCTCCCTGGTTTATCTGAAAAAAAAAAAACATCTGTGAACTCTTTAAGAAGGTTCCCCAAGGGAGGTTTCAAACTGTCTAAATCTAGAGGTTCAAGGGGAGAAGCAACCCCTTCCAACTGGGGAACCTGTGGACCAATGTCAGTATGGCCACTAGCAGGTTCTACAAAAAAATACTGATTAACATGATAGATCTGCCTACCTCAACGGGAGTCAGGTTGAGAGACCATGTAATTTACATCCCCAACCTTTCTAATCACTTCAAATGGTCCCTGCCACTTTGCTAGTAGCTTACTACCCTGAGTAAGCAGCAACAAAAGGTCTTTATCATATGGTGAAAAAAACTCTAGTTCGGGCATTGCAATTATAGAGAAGTTTTTGAGCCTCCTGGGCATTTGCCAAATTCTCCCGGGCCAATTGATCTATTAGGTCCATGCGATTACGCATCTGAACCACATATTGAAGGACACTGTCGCCCTCTATTAGCTGTTCTTCCCCTTATGCAAAAGATCAAGAACACCACATGGCTCCCTCCCATACAGAAGCTCAAAAGGGGCAAAGTCAGTTGAAGCCTGGGGAACTTCAATGATTGCAAACAAATAGGGAAGAAGCTCATCCCACATTTTTTCTGTCTCCATAAACTTCTTTAACATGGATTTTAATGTACAATTGAAGCTATCAGTTTGGGGATGATATACTGAGATTCTGACAGATTTAATTTTTAAAAACTTTAACACCCCCTGCATTCATTTGGACATAAAGTTTGTTCCCTGGTCCATAAGGATTTCTGTAGGTAACCCAACCCTGGAAAACAGGTCCAACAATTTAATCTCAACCTGTTTGGCTGTGGCAACCCTCGAGGGAAATGACTCTGGATAACGTGTAGCATAATCCACTACAACTAAAATGAATTTATAACCTTTAGATGGTGGTTCAATCAGATCCACTAAATCAAACCCTATTTTTGCAAAAGGGACCCCTACAATTGCAAAGAGGTATCAGTGGAGCAGGAGACGTCGGTTTACCGCTGTTTTTTGACACAAGCAGCACAAAACCGAGAGCTTTCAGCATAAACACCTGGCCAAAAGAACCGGGAGGATATTATCTCCACCATCTTATCACGTACCAAATGACCACCCCAGGGAACTGCATGAGCCAAAAACAATACCTGTTTTCTGAAAGGGCCTGGGACCACCAACTGTCGCATCACCTCCCCCGTTTGTTTGTGCTTGTCCAGACGATATAAAATCTCTCCAAGCAACACAAAAATGGGATATTTTTTTTAACTTTGTTACATGTGACAACATGACACCATCCACCAAAAGAACATTTTCAAAGGCCCTTTTTAAAGCAGGATCTTCCTGTTGAGCCTTTCTTAAACCAGGCTGAGGCGCAAGGGGAAGTGACAAGAGCTCTTCATTAATACTATTTAGCTGGATCTCATCACTTCTAGGCACAATAGTATTGATAGGTTCATCAGGATTAATAGGCACATTAGCATTTACAGGTTCATCATTAATAGGCACATTAGCACAAGCAGGCACATCAACATTTACAGGCACATTACGATCAGCATTGTTATGGGAAGGGATCTTTTCTCCCATCAAAACATGATGAGTAAGCCAGTCTCTGTGATCCCTTCTCCTTTGTTTCTTAGATTTAGGAGCCTGTACTTGGGACATAAACAAATCTGGGGAAAAAGGAAATGTCTCTCCAAGGGTTACTGCAGGCACCTGTTCCTCTGGCAAAACAAGGGCCCGGAAGTGAGGCCAGTCATGACCTACTAACACAGGGGCTGGTAACCACGGACAAACACACACACGTAATTTGGCAGTCTTCCCCCTAATCATCAAAGGGACCATGGTGGTAGGAAAGGCCCAAACATCTCCATGTACACCACAAATGCAGACTAGTTCATGGGGCAACAATAACTCTGGGGACAACATATCCCTTTGTATCAGGGTAGTAGCAGAGCCAAAGTCTACCAACCCCTCAACCAGTCTATTTCCGACTTGTACACGTACCTGTATCCTAGGTGGGAGAGGACAGGTCTCTACAGCTGTAAAGACACCGGAGAAAGAACAATCCATCTGGGGACATAGCCACTGTTTGTGCCCATCTTGGCCACATGAGGAACAAACCTGCGTTGGAGTTGTTGGGGAAGTCACCAGCTCTGGACCTCCAATGTCCGGTAAACTAGCGGCCAACGTCTTACCTGTAAAACGACCTCTCGGCCAAACACCCTCTTTATGCATAGTGAGGGGAGAAGCTGTGGGCCTCAATTTCCCAGAGGTCAGCGTCTGAGAGGGAGACTGGCGTCTATACAGATCCCGACGTGGGGACACCTTACCCCGAGACAACGGTTGCTGCAGGGACAGACGTGAAGACTCTGGCGTGGTTAAAGTAGAAAGGTTCTCCATACCTTCCTGCACCAGCAATGCATTTTCTACTAGCCGGACTGTAGAGTCTAAAGTGTCAACCCGATGCAGCTGGACCCAGCGAGTAATCTTGGCAGGAAGGAGAGCAGTAAATTGTTCCAAGGTGATCAACTCCACTAGCCGGGCAGAGTTATTTTGGTCAGGTTAGAGTCACTTAACCGCAAGGCTGGCTAGCTTCTGGGCCACAACACGCGGCCTCATCAGGGTCATAGGAAACAGACCTGAATTTTCGGGGGTATGCTTCTGGAAAAAGGCCAAATCGATCGGCCACAGCAGCCTTCACGTGGTCATAATCTTTTGCATCTTCCAGCGACAGGGCAGCATATGCAGCTTTGGCCTCCCCTGTTAGCAGAGGGGCAATCCGTAGGGCCTAGGATTCTTTGGGCCACACATGCATGGTAGCAAACCTTTCAATGGTTGTGAGAAATGCCTCCACATCATCTGAGGCCTGCATTTTGGGGAATACTGGAGCATTCCCTACTGCTTGTTTCTGTTTAAAGAAGTCCAACATCTGTTGCATGACGGATTCCATGGTCGCCTGTTCAGGATCCTTTGCACAGGACGCACTTATCCCTCTTCTGACACCACAATGTAGCAGGTAAGTTCCAGTCGACCAATGTGAGGCAGAAGTATTGTAAACAAGTAAGCTTTTATTTCCGGCTGACAGATAGCCACTGTAATAGCTTCTTACAAAGGATACCATCAACAGTTCAAAATAACAATTCAGCTTACTTGAAGACAGTCAGCGTATTCACAGCAGTTTCAGGGTGTAGATTTCCCCTCATTCCCCCCTACCAGTATACCAGTAACGGACTGGGCCTCCATTTCGGCCCACGCGCTTGTCACGGGGGGGGGGGGGTTGGGGTTGGGCGTGTGCACATCACTGGGGGGGGGGCACGTCATGTAATACAGGGGTGTGTTGCGAGTCTAGGGGGCGTGGACTCATGACACGCCCCCATTACCATGACGACACTTGCTGGGGTGTCCCCATTTCCATGAAGACCGGTGGGGGCGGCTAAACCAGAGAGCCAGAGGCTGCGTTGCGCGTGGCCATCCGGCTCACTGGGGGACCGGACCAGCCCACCTGCCCATCGGCCCTTCTAGCATATGCTAGAAGTGCCAGATGGCCAGTCCGGCCCTGCCCCCTACTAACTCATAGAAACATAGAATTTGACGGCAGATAAGAACCACTTGGCCCATCTAGTCTGCCCCTTTTTTTTATCCTTTAGGCAATCTCAACCCTTTTTGAACCTTAATTCTTTGTAAGGATATTCATATGCCTATCCCAAGCATGTTTAAATTGCTCTACAGTCTTAGCCTCTACCACCTCTGATGGGAGGCTAGTCCACTTATCCACTACCCTTTCTGTGAAGTAATTTTTCCTACTCATCTGGCCTGGTTTTTATACCCTAGCTCAGTGGTTTCCAAACTTTTTTGAATCACGGCGCCCTAGAATATCAGAATTTTTTTCATGGCACCCCTAGGCCAAAAATTTCTTATTGAGAAATTTAGAAATAAATATTTATTTAGGTAAATTGTATTTATATGTCATACTTAGGCTCAATTGTGTGGTGAGGGACAAGATTTGCATCTGTTTGTCCCCATATTGTATGACTGACAGCCACCAGCACTAGTTTTGCCTATTATATTGACCATAAATAATTTGAATTGGTCCTTGACCACCAACCCAGGGCACCCCTGCAAGTGTCCCGAGGCACCCCAGGGAGCCACGGCACACAGTTTGGGAACCAATGCCTTAGCTGGTCCTTATTAAGGAAAGGGTGTGGATCCTACCTGAGCTGCAGGTGATTAACCCCTTCCTCAGAATGTGGGGGAGAGCTACCCTGACACACTGTGACATAGGTATACAGGGGCATTCTAAAACACACTGTATAGTGTACTGGGGAGCACTGTGTGACAGTGTACTGGGGGGCACCCTGTAACACATAGTGTACGGGGGGCACTGTGTGACAAATGTGTATGAGGGGCAGTCTGTTACGTATAGGGCCCCATTTATCACTCTCTAAAGGGGATATATCCTCCTTTCAGTGTTCAGCAAACAGCGATAAACTAACTTTACTGCTGTGTGCCCTGATACTTCTCTCATCATTTCTAGATGGCAATAGTGGTATGATCCCCATTGCTGCCTTTCGGGCTTCAGCAAAGCCTTCCAGGCATTGTTGGGTAACCGCCAAATGAAGCTGTCATGCACATGCTCACACTGCCTGTCGCGCATGTGCATTACACAGATTGCAACCGCTTACAGCATAAGGCTGCCAGCAGCAGCGCAAAGGACATCACTGAGGAGGCAGACTGCTCACCGGAGAGATAAGTAATGCTGAATACCAGCTGAATATTTGTTTTTCCAAATATGCTGCTGGTATTAAGACAGTAATTAATACAAGAAATTATTGTTGATAAATGGGGCCAATAGTGTACTGGGGGGGAGTCTGTGAGATTTAGGCAATCAGACATATTGGGGGGAATTCAAATGTTTGAAAAGTCAGTTGGGTGTCTGTTTTTTCCTATCTAATAGACAGGAAAAAACACAGAGACCCACGACTTTTTAAACATTTGAATTCCCCCCATTGTGTACTCAGGGTCAGTCTGTGTTCTATGCAGGCACTGGTCAGCATATTGTGTACTAGGGACACATTCATTTAATAGTTATTAGATATTCACTTAGCATAGATCTGCTTTGGGTGAAGGAGGCATTAGAGTAGGTGTTAGTGATTTTATGTCAGGCTGGTCAGGAGTAGGGAGATCTCACATATCTTTAGTGTATTAGAGGACGTGTGTGGGGGGGGGGTATTAGAGGACGTGTGGGGGGGCAGGGGGGGCAAAGCATATTGTTGCACCTGGGCCCACCACTCGCTAGTTCCGGCACTGACTCATTGGCAAGTGTGAGGGAGGGGAGTGGATTTCCAGTTGTCTAGAGCTCCCCTTACTATCCAGCACCTCAAACATGGCCACAAAAGCAGTAGTATATAATATGATTTTCCTAGGTCTGTAACCACAACATGCAGCATAAGGGATCCCAGAAGTCTGCTGTGTGTGTGGATCTGAGCACTCTGTCATTGGATGGACTAGGGAGCAGCAGCCAGCAAATAGAGACAGCAGCCTTACCATAAAGTGGGAGAAAGTGTTCTTAAAAAGCACAGTTCTGCCTCCTACTGGTTACAATATGTATGTATATTTATTATAGGATGTTTAACCTTTTTCTGACCACTTAGGTTATTCGTAGGAGTTAAATTTGTTTGATACAGAATGTTCATATATTTAAACTCGCTCCCCTACAACCTATACTATAGACCAGTGGTTACCAAACTTTTTCAGTTCATGGTACCCTTAGTGTCTCTGACTTTTTACGCGCACCCCTAGCGTCAAATTCAACTAACATCAGTTAACGTAACACTAGCAACAACAAGCAAGGATCTCTTACCATAACAACCTCCTATGTGTGTAGGAATTTAGTATGATATCCCGGCTGGCGGGATGCCGGCTGTTAGAATACAGACGCCGGCATCCGTATACTGTAAATCCCTAAAGGGAGGAGGTAAAACTGTTCCCCCTCCCCGATATCCCTTAACCCTCCCTTTCCGCAGCCTAACCCTAACCTCCCCTCTTAGTGCCTGACCGAAACCTTCCCCCGGAAGTGTCTAAACTCAGCCCTCCCTTCCCCACAGCCTAACCATAACCCTCCCCCCCCTTTGCGCCTAAACTTAACCTCACCCAGTGGTGCCCAACCCTAACCCCCCCCACCCCGCAGCCTAACCCTAAACTCCCTCCCCCCCCCCCGCCGCCTACTGTGTGATGTAATGTGAATAAGGGACACTATTGTGTGATGTAATGTGAATAAGGGACACTGCTGTGTGATGTAATGTGAATAAGGTACACTACTGTGTGAGGTAATGTTAATAAGGTTGCACTACTGTGTGGTGTAACTTTTCCCAGCAAGAACACACCCTTTTTTCAGACATGAGTCCTCAGCGTGCGCTGTGCCTATTTAAAATATGAGAGGTGGGAGCGCCAATACTCTTGCTGGCACAAGGCACCAAAATGAGGATTGCTATGGGTGAGGGGTGATGGGAGTTGCTGGATGCTGTTGTGATCTGTGTTGCTGGGTGATGGATTCTGTACTGGGAGAGAGGTGCTGGGTCAGAGGAGGAACTAGCATCAGGACTAGGAGGCACCAGCCAAAATCTTGCCTGGGGCTTTGCCTTGTAAATGATTGCCACTTTAAAAAAAAAAACGGGTAGAAAGTCCTGCACCTCTGGCCACTCTGAGGCTATTACATATAGCCCTTGGAGAGAGATAAAGTGTATGGAGGAGAGAGCTAAAGTGTACAGAGATAACGTACCAACTAACCAGCTCCTGTAATTTTTCATACCCAGGCTGTGACATGGCAGTTAGGATCTGGTTGTCTGGTACTTTACCTCCATCCACTGTATCTCTCTCCAAGGCTTAGTACATAGACCCCTAGTTAGAGGACAGAGGAACAACAGGACAGGGAGGGAGAGATACTTTTGAGTGTCATCAGCATAAAGATGGTACTAGAGGCTGAAGCTTAATCGGGCTTCTGACAGTGAGAATGGCTATTTGGTAGGGAATTTAGAAATCTTAAATTAAGCTCTAATGGGGTTGTTAATAGAGATGAGCGCCTGAAATTTTTCGGGTTTTGTGTTTTGGTTTTGGGTTCGGTTCCGCGGCCGTGTTTTGGGTTCGAACGCGTTTTGGCAAAACCTCACCGAATTTTTTTTGTCGGATTCGGGTGTGTTTTGGATTCGGGTGTTTTTTTCCAAAAACACTAAAAAACAGCTTAAATCATAGAATTTGGGGGTCATTTTGATCCCAAAGTATTATTAACCTCAAAAACCATAATTTACACTCATTTTCAGTCTATTCTGAATACCTTACACCTCACAATATTATTTTTAGTCCTAAAATTTGCACCGAGGTCGCTGTGTGAGTAAGATAAGCGACCCTAGTGGCCGACACAAACACCGGGCCCATCTAGGAGTGGCACTGCAGTGTCACGCAGGATGTCCCTTCCAAAAAACCCTCCCCAAACAGCACATGATGCAAAGAAAAAAAGAGGCGCAATGAGGTAGCTGTGTGAGTAAGATTAGCGACCCTAGTGGCCGACACAAACACCGGGCCCATCTAGGAGTGGCACTGCAGTGTCACGCAGGATGGCCCTTCCAAAAAACCCTCCCCAAACAGCACATGACGCAAAGAAAAAAAGAGGCGCAATGAGGTAGCTGTGTGAGTAAGATTAGCGACCCTAGTGGCCGACACAAACACCGGGCCCATCTAGGAGTGTCACTGCAGTGTCACGCAGGATGGCCCTTCCAAAAAACCCTCCCCAAACAGCACATGACGCAAAGAAAAAAAGAGGCGCAATGAGGTAGCTGACTGTGTGAGTAAGATTAGCGACCCTAGTGGCCGACACAAACACCGGGCCCATCTAGGAGTGGCACTGCAGTGTCACGCAGGATGTCCCTTCCAAAAAACCCTCCCCAAACAGCACATGACGCAAAGAAAAAAAGAGGCGCAATGAGGTAGCTGTGTGAGTAAGATTAGCGACCCTAGTGGCCGACACAAACACCGGGCCCATCTAGGAGTGGCACTGCAGTGTCACGCAGGATGGCCCTTCCAAAAAACCCTCCCCAAACAGCACATGACGCAAAGAAAAAAAGAGGCGCAATGAGGTAGCTGTGTGAGTAAGATTAGCGACCCTAGTGGCCGACACAAACACCGGGCACATCTAGGAGTGGCACTGCAGTGTCACGCAGGATGTCCCTTCCAAAAAACCCTCCCCAAACAGCACATGACGCAAAGAAAAAAAGAGGCGCAATGAGGTAGCTGACTGTGTGAGTAAGATTAGCGACCCTAGTGGCCGACACAAACACCGGGCCCATCTAGGAGTGGCACTGCAGTGTCACGCAGGATGTCCCTTCCAAAAAACCCTCCCCAAACAGCACATGACGCAAAGAAAAAAAGAGGCGCAATGAGGTAGCTGACTGTGTGAGTAAGATTAGCGACCCTAGTGGCCGACACAAACACCGGGCCCATCTAGGAGTGGCACTGCAGTGTCACGCAGGATGTCCCTTCCAAAAAACCCTCCCCAAACAGCACATGACGCAAAGAAAAAAAGAGGCGCAATGAGGTAGCTGACTGTGTGAGTAAGATTAGCGACCCTAGTGGCCGACACAAACACCGGGCCCATCTAGGAGTGGCACTGCAGTGTCACGCAGGATGTCCCTTCCAAAAAACCCTCCCCAATCAGCACATGATGCAAAGAAAAAGAAAAGAAAAAAGAGGTGCAAGATGGAATTGTCCTTGGGCCCTCCCACCCACCCTTATGTTGTATAAACAAAACAGGACATGCACACTTTAACCAACCCATCATTTCAGTGACAGGGTCTGCCACACGACTGTGACTGATATGACGGGTTGGTTTGGACCCCCCCCAAAAAAGAAGCAATTAATCTCTCCTTGCACAAACTGGCTCTACAGAGGCAAGATGTCCACCTCATCTTCACCCTCCGATATATCACCGTGTACATCCCCCTCCTCACAGATTATCAATTCGTCCCCACTGGAATCCACCATCTCAGCTCCCTGTGTACTTTGTGGAGGCAATTGCTGCTGGTCAATGTCTCCGCGGAGGAATTGATTATAATTCATTTTAATGAACATCATCTTCTCCACATTTTCTGGATGTAACCTCGTACGCCGATTGCTGACAAGGTGAGCGGCGGCACTAAACACTCTTTCGGAGTACACACTTGTGGGAGGGCAACTTAGGTAGAATAAAGCCAGTTTGTGCAAGGGCCTCCAAATTGCCTCTTTTTCCTGCCAGTATAAGTACGGACTGTGTGACGTGCCTACTTGGATGCGGTCACTCATATAATCCTCCACCATTCTATCAATGTTGAGAGAATCATATGCAGTGACAGTAGACGACATGTCCGTAATCGTTGTCAGGTCCTTCAGTCCGGACCAGATGTCAGCATCAGCAGTCGCTCCAGACTGCCCTGCATCACCGCCAGCGGGTGGGCTCGGAATTCTGAGCCTTTTCCTCGCACCCCCAGTTGCGGGAGAATGTGAAGGAGGAGATGTTGACAGGTCGCGTTCCGCTTGACTTGACAATTTTGTCACCAGCAGGTCTTTCAACCCCAGCAGACCTGTGTCTGCCGGAAAGAGAGATCCAAGGTAGGCTTTAAATCTAGGATCGAGCACGGTGGCCAAAATGTAGTGCTCTGATTTCAACAGATTGACCACCCGTGAATCCTTGTTAAGCGAATTAAGGGCTGCATCCACAAGTCCCACATGCCTAGCGGAATCGCTCCCTTTTAGCTCCTTCTTCAATGCCTCCAGCTTCTTCTGCAAAAGCCTGATGAGGGGAATGACCTGACTCAGGCTGGCAGTGTCTGAACTGACTTCACGTGTGGCAAGTTCAAAGGGCATCAGAACCTTGCACAACGTTGAAATCATTCTCCACTGCACTTGAGACAGGTGCATTCCACCTACTATATCGTGCTCAATTGTATAGGCTTGAATGGCCTTTTGCTGCTCCTCCAACCTCTGAAGCATATAGAGGGTTGAATTCCACCTCGTTACCACTTCTTGCTTCAGATGATGGCAGGGCAGGTTCAGTAGTTTTTGGTGGTGCTCCAGTCTTCTGTACGTGGTGCCTGTACGCCGAAAGTGTCCCGCAATTTTTCTGGCCACCGACAGCATCTCTTGCACGCCCCTGTCGTTTTTTAAAAAATTCTGCACCACCAAATTCAAGGTATGTGCAAAACATGGGACGTGCTGGAATTTGCCCATTTTTAATGCACACACAATATTGCTGGCGTTGTCCGATGCCACAAATCCACAGGAGAGTCCAATTGGGGTAAGCCATTCCGCGATGATCTTCCTCAGTTGCCGTAAGAGGTTTTCAGCTGTGTGCGTATTCTGGAAAGCGGTGATACAAAGCGTAGCCTGCCTAGGAAAGAGTTGGCGTTTGCGAGATGCTGCTACTGGTGCCGCCGCTGCTGTTCTTGCGGCGGGAGTCCATACATCTACCCAGTGGGCTGTCACAGTCATATAGTCCTGACCCTGCCCTGCTCCACTTGTCCACATGTCCGTGGTTAAGTGGACATTGGGTACAACTGCATTTTTTAGGACACTGGTGAGTCTTTTTCTAACGTCCGTGTACATTCTCGGTATCGCCTGCCTAGAGAAGTGGAACCTAGATGGTATTTGGTAACGGGGGCACACTGCCTCAATAAATTGTCTAGTTCCCTGTGAACTAACGGCGGATACCGGACGCACGTCTAACACCAACATAGTTGTCAAGGACTCAGTTATCCGCTTTGCAGTAGGATGACTGCTGTGATATTTCATCTTCCTCGCAAAGGACTGTTGAACAGTCAATTGCTTACTGGAAGTAGTACAAGTGGGCTTACGACTTCCCCTCTGGGATGACCATCGACTCCCAGCGGCAACAACAGCAGCGCCAGCAGCAGTAGGCGTTACACGCAAGGATGCATCGGAGGAATCCCAGGCAGGAGAGGACTCGTCAGACTTGCCAGTGACATGGCCTGCAGGACTATTGGCATTCCTGGGGAAGGAGGAAATTGACACTGAGGGAGTTGGTGGGGTGGTTTGCGTGAGCTTGGTTACAAGAGGAAGGGATTTACTGGTCAGTGGACTGCTTCCGCTGTCACCCAAAGTTTTTGAACTTGTCACTGACTTATTATGAATGCGCTGCAGGTGACGTATAAGGGAGGATGTTCCGAGGTGGTTAACGTCCTTACCCCTACTTATTACAGCTTGACAAAGGGAACACACGGCTTGACACCTGTTGTCCGCATTTCTGGTGAAATACCTCCACACCGAAGAGCTGATTTTTTTGGTATTTTCACCTGGCATGTCAACGGCCATATTCCTCCCACGGACAACAGGTGTCTCCCCGGGTGCCTGACTTAAACAAACCACCTCACCATCAGAATCCTTCTGGTCAATTTCCTCCCCAGCGCCAGCAACACCCATATCCTCCTCATCCTGGTGTACTTCAACACTGACATCTTCAATCTGACTATCAGGAACTGGACTGCGGGTGCTCCTTCCAGCACTTGCAGGGGGCATGCAAATAGTGGAAGGCGCATGCTCTTCAGGTCCAGTGTTGGGAAGGTCAGGCATCGCAACCGACACAATTGGACTCTCCTTGTGGATTTGGGATTTCAAAGAACGCACAGTTCTTTGCGGTGCTTTTGCCAGCTTGAGTCTTTTCAGTTTTCTAGCGAGAGGCTGAGTGCTTCCATCCTCATGTGAAGCTGAACCACTAGCCATGAACATAGGCCAGGGCCTCAGCCGTTCCTTGCCACTCCGTGTGGTAAATGGCATATTGGCAAGTTTACGCTTCTCCTCCGACAATTTTATTTTAGGTTTTGGAGTCCTTTTTTTTCTGATATTTGGTGTTTTGGATTTGACATGCTCTGTACTATGACATTGGGCATCGGCCTTGGCAGACGACGTTGCTGGCATTTCATCGTCTCGGCCATGACTAGTGGCAGCAGCTTCAGCACGAGGTGGAAGTGGATCTTGATCTTTCCCTAATTTTGGAACCTCAACTTTTTTGTTCTCCATATTTTATAGGCAGAACTAAAAGGCACCTCAGGTAAACAATGGAGATGGATGGATTGGATACTAGTATACAATTATGGACGGACTGCCACGGTTAGGTGGTATAAAAAAACCACGGTTAGGTGGTATATATTGTAATACAATTATGGATGGACGGACTGCCTGCCGAGTGCCGACACAGAGGTAGCCACAGCCGTGAACTACCGCACTGTACACTGGTTGATAAAGAGATAGTAGTATACTCGTAACAACTAGTATGACTGACTATGACGGTATAAAGAATGAAAAAAAAACCACGGTTAGGTGGTATATATTGTAATACAATTATGGATGGACGGACTGCCTGCCGAGTTCCGACACAGAGGTAGCCACAGCCGTGAACTACCGCACTGTACACTGGTTGATAAAGAGATAGTAGTATACTCGTAACAACTAGTATGACTGACTATGACGGTATAAAGAATGAAAAAAAAACCACGGTTAGGTGGTATATATTGTAATACAATTATGGATGGACGGACTGCCTGCCGAGTTCCGACACAGAGGTAGCCACAGCCGTGAACTACCGCACTGTACACTGGTTGATAAAGAGATAGTAGTATACTCGTAACAACTAGTATGACTGACTATGACGGTATAAAGAATGAAAAAAAAACCACGGTTAGGTGGTATATATTATAATACAATTATGGATGGACGGACTGCCTGCCGACTGCCGACACAGAGGTAGCCACAGCCGTGAACTACCGCACTGTACACTGGTTGATAAAGAGATAGTAGTATACTCGTAACAACTAGTATGACACTATGACGGTATAAAGAATGAAAAAAAAACCACGGTTAGGTGGTATATATTATAATACAATTATGGATGGACGGACTGCCTGCCGAGTGCCGACACAGAGGTAGCCACAGCCGTGAACTACCGCACTGTACACTGGTTGATAAAGAGATAGTAGTATACTCGTAACAACTAGTATGACTGACTATGACGGTATAAAGAATGAAAAAAAAACCACGGTTAGGTGGTATATATTATAATACAATTATGGATGGACGGACTGCCTGCCGACTGCCGACACAGAGGTAGCCACAGCCGTGAACTACCGCACTGTACACTGGTTGATAAAGAGATAGTAGTATACTCGTAACAACTAGTATGACACTATGACGGTATAAAGAATGAAAAAAAAACCACGGTTAGGTGGTATATATTATAATACAATTATGGATGGACGGACTGCCTGCCGACTGCCGACACAGAGGTAGCCACAGCCGTGAACTACCGCACTGTACACTGGTTGATAAAGAGATAGTAGTATACTCGTAACAACTAGTATGACACTATGACGGTATAAAGAATGAAAAAAAAACCACGGTTAGGTGGTATATATTATAATAATACAATTATGGATGGACGGACTGCCTGCCGACTGCCGACACAGAGGTAGCCACAGCCGTGAACTACCGCACTGTACACTGGTTGATAAAGAGATAGTAGTATACTCGTAACAACTAGTATGACTATGACGACGGTATAAAGAAAGAAAAAAAATACCACGGTTAGGTGGTATATAATTATACAATTATGGATGGACGGACTGCCTGCCGAGTGCCGACTGCCGACACAGAGGTAGCCACAGCCGTGAACTACCGCACTGTACTGTGTCTGCTGCTAATATAGACTGGTTGATAAAGAGATAGTATACAACAATATACTACTATACTGGTGGTCAGGCACTGGTCACCACTAGTCACACTGGCAGTGGCACTCCTGCAGCAAAAGTGTGCACTGTTTAATTTTAAATTAATATAATATTATGTACTCCTGGCTCCTGCTATAACAACCTGCAGTGCTCCCCAGTCTCCCCCACAATTATTATAAGCTTTTATACATTGATGTGCAGCACACTGGGCTGAGCTGAGTGCACACAGACTGAGTCACACTGTGTGACTGCTGTGTATCGTTTTTTTCAGGCAGAGAACGGATATAGCAGAGAACGGATATATTAAATAAAAGTTAACTTAACAACAACTGCACTGGTCACTGTGGTAAACTCTGTCTGCACAATCTCTCTCTCTCTCTCTCTCTCTTCTAATCTATTCTAATGGAGAGGACGCCAGCCACGTCCTCTCCCTATCAATCTCAATGCACGTGTGAAAATGGCGGCGACGCGCGGCTCCTTATATAGAATCCGAGTCTCGCGAGAATCCGACAGCGTCATGATGACGTTCGGGCGCGCTCGGGTTAACCGAGCAAGGCGGGAAGATCCGAGTCGCTCGGACCCGTGAAAAAAAAAGTGAAGTTCGTGCGGGTTCGGATTCAAAGAAACCGAACCCGCTCATCTCTAATATAAAGCCCTCACTCACTCACTCACTCACTCACTCACTCACTCACTCACTCACTCATTCACTCACTGCCTTATCACTAATTCTCTTACTTCCCGATATGTTAGGAAGCTGAAATTTAACATAGGTATTCTTCATGTGGGAAATAGGAAAACTATGTAATTAGAATTTTAATAAACCTCCCCTAAGGGGATTAAAAGGGGGATGACATAGTGACATCATCATTACCAATGCGTGGCTTGAGTTGCGTGAACGATAACGCCGATACAGACAAACGGATCAGAATTTAGATTGCACCTCCAGTGTGTAAAATTTAATAAACTACAAAAATGTTCCTGTCACTTTTTACCATATCTGCTACAGGTGCTCCTCAGGTAATGTTAAGAACCATGGATTAATATTTACTTACATTAAGATGTCTCAAATTTACATCTCTATACGTAGATTTACCAAATTTTGAACACTCATTTATATTTACAACCGTGAAAATCAGAAACTCCCGTGCAAAGAATGGGTAGAATAGCTAGTATAGTATACAATATTATATATATATATATATATATATATATATATCAGGGCCGTAACTAGGTGTGTGCGAGAGGGGCCTCGCACACAGCGCAGAGCCCTGGGGAGCGCACAGTCACGGCCTTGTTTAACACTGTATGGAGCATCAGAGCTCCGTACAGCTCCACTGCCCAGCGCAGCCCGCCCCAGCACAGCAAGCCACCTCAGCTCCACTGTACGGACTCCGTACAGTGGAGCTGAGGCGGCTTGCGGCTGGGGCATGTTGGCGGGTCCTCCCCGCTCCCATACTCCGTACTACGGAGCATGGGAGCGGGGAGGATCCACCAACATGCCCCAGCCGCAAGCCTCAGCTCCACTGTACGGAGCTTCAGAGTGGGGAGGACCCGCCAACATGCCCCAGCTGCAGGCGCCGCTCAGCTCCATTGCCCAGCCGCAGCCCGCCCCAGCACAGCAGCACCAGCCAGTATCACAGAGGACAGCGGGGAGAGATGGTAAGTGACTGTCTCTCTCTCTCTATCGACGCAGTCTGCCGTAATGTGTAAAGAGGGGGACTGGCTGCCGTAATGTGTAAAAAAGGGACGCTGTCTGCCGTAATGTGTAAAAAGGGGGACACTGTCTGCCGTAATGTGTAAGAAGGGGACACTGTCTGCCGTAATGTGTAAGAAGGGGACACTGTCTGCCGTAATGTGTAAGAAGGGGGACGCTGTCTGCCGTAATGTGTAAGAAGGGGTACGCCGTCTGCCGTAATGTGTAAGAAGGGGGACGCCGTCTGCCGTAATGTGTAAAAAGGGGGACGCCGTCTGCCATAATGTGTAAGAAGGGGACACTGTCTGCCGTAATGTGTAAGAAGGGGGACGACATCTGCCGTAATGTGTAAGAAGGGGGACGCCATCTGCCGTAATGTGTAAGAAGGGGGACGCCGTCTGCCGTAATGTGTAAAAAGGGGACGCTGTCTGCCATAATGTGTAAAAAGGGGGATGCTGTCTGCAGTAATGTGAAAAAAGGGAACGCTGTCTTCCATAATGTGTAAAAAGGGGGACGCTTTCTGCAGTAATGTGTAAAAAGGGGACACTGTCTGCCGTAATGTGTAAAAAGAGGACGCTGTCTGCCGTAATGTGTAAAAAGGGAGACGCTGTCTTCCGTAATGTGTAAAAAGAGGGACACTGTCTGCCGTAATGTGTAAAAAGGGGACACTGTCTGCCATAATGTGTAAAAAGGGGACGCTGTCTTCCGTAATGTGTAAAAAGGGGACGCTGTCTGTCGTAATGTGTAAAAAGGGGGATGCTGTCTGCCGTAATGTGTAAAAAGAGGGACGCTCTCTGCCGTAATGTGTAAAAAGGGGACGCTGACTGCCGTAATGTGTAAAAGGGGCTCTACCTGGTGTAATGGCGCTACTGTGCGGTGTAATTTGAATAATGGAGACTACTGTGCACCGTAGTATGAATTGGTATTATTTTGTGGCCACACCCTTTCCCCATGAAGCCATGCACCTAATTTTTTGGTGCGCGCCTATGGCGCGCACTGCCCATATATCTTACATAAGGTGGGGGGGGGCGCCAATGCTGTTTCTTGCACACAGCGCTAAAATGCCTAGTTACGGCACTGATATATATATACAGTATATATATATATATATGTGGACAAAAAGATGAGGTGGTAGAGAGCGACCAAAGGTGCCAAATAATACTTAAAAGCAGAATGGTAATATAAAAAGAGTATACAAGTTTATTGCAATGAAACGCACTACACAAAAATGGTTGTAAAAACACACAAGCTCATATAAAAAGATATATATATATATGACCCATATGGAAACGGCAAAATCAAAAAAAGTACAAAGTTAAAAAAAAAAAAAAAATTAAAACAGAGCATAGTAACATAGAACTTAAAAACCTTTGAAGTATCACTTTAGCATACAGGATAAAAAAAGTATACTAAAAAAGTTTCTAAAAGCCATAAAAGAATATAAGGCGTTCATAAGGATATAAAAGAGGAATCGAATAGCTTAACTTATTGATGAGGTTAGACCAAAGAGTAGCACCCAACGCGTTTCGTCCTATCTGGACTTCATCAAGGGGTGATTTGAGACCAGAGACAGACCATACTTATATACCCAGACTAAAAGGAAGTGATGTACGCATCACTTCCTGTAATTAATTAACATAATAGTTCTGATATTGTCTGAAACCTGTATATTACATAGCATATGCTTTTAGATATTAGTCAGAGCTTAAGAGAAGAGAAAACGAGTGAGAAATGCTGAAGGAAATGTTTAAAATTCATAAGAGACGCTCAGAGCCGCGGACTTCCGGTCCGGGCTCTGTATGACGTCATATCCGCCCCACATCCGGTTTTCGGCGTGTCGTACTGCGCCTGCGTTGGTCTTGTGCGGCGGAGGTTAATATGTTTGTTGATATCCTCTGGGACGGTTGCTTGGTTACCCGGAGGACATATTAGTGGAAAAAAGACATCTCGTTCTTGCGGCAGCCATATTGTTGGAGCCTGAGTACACGGCGGACATTCTTAGAGAAGATGGGATATCAAATTCCTGCAGCGGACATACTGAATGAATAGTTCAGTAAAAATGGTTACTAAATACAAAGGTCACAGTTTATTATATTAAAACTATATAACAATTTATGATGAGAGATATAATATTTAAATGATGGAATTGTGCTCATAAAAGGACAAATATAACAGTTATAAGTGGGAGAAAAAAGAGAAACAGTAACATGCATATATATTATTGCATATAAAGGAGTAGGTATAAAACAAAGGGAGACCTCCTGGACCAAAGTCCGTGATTAGAGGTATATTCTCCGGAGGTGTATTAATACGAATAGAGTGGTATTCATAGTATAAAGATATCGTAAAGGTCATTTATAAGTTTTATACACAATTTATTCCACTATACATTTACAACACCCGGTCTTCCAAGTGGGTCTCCCATCCTTGTACTAGCCGAGCCCAGCCTTGCTTAGCTTCCAAGTTCGGACGGCATTGGGCGTCTCCAGACTGGTATGATTGTAATGGTGATGCGGAATCGTGAGGAGAGACCTTAGTGTATGCATCAAGCTGGTGCCAAAAGTTAATTGCTTTATAAAAGTGCGATTACATTAGAGCAAGGATCAGAAGAGGGTAGAAATTATAGTAAAGGCAGAGAGGCATCATAGCGGAATGTCCCTGGAATTCAGGTTTCCTGTGCCATCTTTTTTACAGCACCTGGTCTCCCCTGGAGGTCACCCATCCAGGTACTGGCCAGGCCCAGCACTGCTTCGCTTCCAAGATCGGCCGGAATTGGGCATGTCCAGTGTGGTATGGCTGTAATGAGGAGGCAGAGGGTCACTGTAGACCCAAGGCATAAGAGAGGGGGGAGAACTGGAGGGGGGATATAAGGGGATAAAGGAGAGTAGGATCGAGGATGTATGTATAGGAAGGATGGCTTACATTACAAGAAGGGTGCTATCTCGTATCCTTCATTGAAGCCATCCGGGTGGAGAGTATTCAATTCATAGATCCAAAACATTTCTCTCCTGGAGAGGAGGTTGGAAAGGTGTCCTCCTCTTTCTCCCAACGATACCAGTTCGATACCTTTATATGTCAATGTCTCCGGATCCGAATTGTGGCATTGATGAAAATGTCTAGATACTGCATGTGTGAGGACCTTGTTCTTTATATTCCTAATATGTTCTTGGATGCGAAGTTTCAGAATTCTTTTAGTTTTGCCAATATACTTCAGACCACATGGACATTCCAACAGATAGATAACCGATGGTGTATTACAATTTATGAACCGTTTTATTCGGTATTCCTTCTTGGTGTTGGTGTTGTTAAAAGATTTTCTGTTGTGATGAAGGTACTTGCAGATGTTGCATTTTCCACACAAAAACTGCCCACACATTTCGGCATGGGGTTTCTAGTTTCAGGATTTCTTAGCATGCTAGGTGCCACCAGGTCCTTCAGGCTTTGTGACTTTCGGAAGACAAGTTTGGGTTCTTTGGTAAGGTAATCCTTTAAAATGGGATCCATTAAAAGGATGTGCCAGTGCTTCCTGAGTGTTTGTTTAATAAATTTCTCATGCCTGCTGTATGTCGTGATGAACTTGACATTGTCTTCCCTATTTTCTTTAGGTTTGTATTTCAGAAGTTCGCCTCTTTCCAATTCTTTGGTTTTTGTCATAGCTCCTTCCAGGAGTTGTGCAGGGTACCCCTTTTCCTTGAATCTCTCCTTATAAACTTCCAGTTGCTGATCCCTTTCTTCATTTCTCTTACAGTTACGTGCTATTCTGTTGAACTGAGAGAGTGGGATGTTGTCTTTCCATTGTTGCCGGTGATTGCTCCTGTAGTGCACGTAGCTGTTCATGTCTACCTTCTTGATGAAGTTGCTCGTGATAATTTCACTACCTGAGTGTGTCAGGACCAGGTCCAGAAATTCAATTCTTTCGGTGTCTTCTACTGCTGTGAAACTTAGATTCATATTGTTAGCCGAGATGTGGGTTAAAAACTCTTTAAAAACCTGTTGATCTCCTTCCCATACAATCAAAATGTCGTCAATGTACCGTTTGTAGAAAATGATGTTGTCTTGGTACGGATTATTTGTAAAAATATACTTGTTCTCCCATTGACCCATAAAAAGATTCGTGAAGCTGGGTGAAAAAATAGTCCCCATGGCTGTGCCACATATCTGGAGATAAAATCCATCTAAAAACTTAAAATAATTATGTTTTAAAATAAAAAGCATAATTTCACACAGAAAAATCCTGTGGTCCTCTGTGATTAGATTGTCCTTACTGAGGAATTCATTGCAGGCTTCAATCCCTTTGTCATGTTCTATGCAAGTGTACAAAGATTGCACATCTATTGTGACCCATCTGTATGTATCCTTCCACTGGAAATTCTCCATCAGGTTCAGAACTGTTGTAGTATCCTTTAGGTAAGCCTGTAGTTCCATGACGTATTTTCTTAGAAAAGGTCTACATATTCTGACAGATGTGAAGTCAGCGAGTCAATACCTGCCACTATGGGTCTTCTCTTTTGGTATTATTGCTTTCAGTTGCCTGGAAGAAACCAGCATCATACACAGCATGTTTGGAACAAAGGAACGCACCAACAAAAGGAGTAACTTATGTCAAAAAAAATTTAACGAAAATGTCACCTCAGAGATTGAACCTAATACTAACAATCTCGATGACATGTTTTGGAGTATAGAAAGACTCCTGACAAAGGAAGTCAAAGCATGGTGGGACATCAGGGGCCTAGAACACTACGTTAGTGTAAACAGGATCCCCAGAGGACTCAGGCTATCGAAACAACCAACTTTTGGTACGGATAACCAGGATTTCATGAAGGAGTGGGACAATACATTACATAACTGCTCCATTAACCTCATGAAACTGCTAATAGCAGAAAAGAAACGCATTATCTCAGACCTAGAATCAGAGATTAAGGAGGCTGAGAATAAAATGGAGACACATAAGGATAAAGAGGATTTTAGAATCAATGAAAAAGTTCTAAATAAAAAACTAGAACGTATAGAGGAAGAAGTGATCAAGAATAAGGAAAAGAAGTTTACCAGAGACAGACAGGACTATGAGAACAACATGGTGAAGAACTGGAGTAGGTTCAACAGAGGAGAACGACAGGAGCCAGAAGTAACTAGGGACTACTGGCAATCCATCCCAAAAAAACTGAGAAGTTCTCAGACTAATACAAGGGGAAAACAATCGAACCCTATCAGAACCACTAATAGATTCTCGACATTACAGAGACTGGACTCTAACATAGAGGAACCTTTTTTATCACCAAGCACCTCTCATCAACTCAGAGGCACGGCAAGGATAACAGAAAAATGGAAAACCACCAACATATCCCCACGGAAAAGAAGGTTCGAAGAAGAAGAGGATGCCGTGGTGGTAGGAGGAAAAAACCTGTTCAAGAGACGAAATCTCGAATAGAACCGGCAACCTCAAAAGGTATATACAACCTCTCCAGCCACGTATTGACAGAACATGAAACTACCTTGCTAAGCAAAGGTCTTTCATTTGCACCAACCAAAGGAATGAACAAGTTTGATGTTTTCATTGACTTAAATAAATTTATACGGAAAATTACCCTCAAACGTCATTTCCTTAAGAAGGAGGATGCAATCATACAAAATTATGAACAATCAAAATCTGGCCTCAAGCCCACTTCTAAATTTTACCCCCTTGAATCAAAGGGACATTATGTGGGCCTTTTTTATGACTTAGTAAAGAAGGATCTCTGTGATACTACCACTACACCAATTAAGGAAAGAAACCTTACGAATAAAGAAACAGAAGCAATCAAAAGACTTCAGGAGAATAAGAATATTGTTATAAAAGCGGCTGACAAAGGGGGGGGATTGGTCATTATGGATAGAGAAGCCTATACCATAGAAGCTAACAGACTACTGGGTGATAGATCCTCATATATTTCATTACCAAATGACCCGAAAGAAACCTTTGTAGAAGAATTAAGGACAATGCTTTTAAAAGGTTTTAGACGTGAAATTATCACTAAAGAGGAATTCCAGTATCTTTTAAATTCCAACCCCACTACCCCCATTTTTTACTTTCTCCCAAAAATACATAAGTCTTTGGAAAATCCCCCGGGAAGACCCATAGTGGCAGGTATTGACTCGCTGACTTCACATCTGTCAGAATATGTAGACCTTTTTCTAAGAAAATACGTCATGGAACTACCGGCTTACCTAAAGGATACTACAACAGTTCTGAACCTGATGGAGAATTTCCAGTGGAAGGATACATACAGATGGGTCACAATAGATGTGCAATCTTTGTACACTTGCATAGAACATGACAAAGGGATTGAAGCCTGCAATGAATTCCTCAGTAAGGACAATCTAATCACAGAGGACCACAGGATTTTTCTGTGTGAAATTATGCTTTTTATTTTAAAACATAATTATTTTAAGTTTTTAGATGGATTTTATCTCCAGATATGTGGCACAGCCATGGGGACTATTTTTTCACCCAGCTTCACGAATCTTTTTATGGGTCAATGGGAGAACAAGTATATTTTTACAAATAATCCGTACCAAGACAACATCATTTTCTACAAACGGTACATTGACGACATTTTGATTGTATGGGAAGGAGATCAACAGGTTTTTAAAGAGTTTTTAACCCACATCTCGGCTAACAATATGAATCTAAGTTTCACAGCAGTAGAAGACACCAAAAGAATTGAATTTCTGGACCTGGTCCTGACACACTTAGGTAGTGAAATTATCACGAGCAACTTCATCAAGAAGGTAGACATGAACAGCTACATGCACTACAGGAGCAATCACCGGCAACAATGGAAAGACAACATCCCACTCTCTCAGTTCAACAGAATAGCACGTAACTGTAAAAGAAATGAAGAAAGGGATCAGCAACTGGAAGTTTATAAGGAGAGATTCAAGGAAAAGGGGTACCCTGTACAACTCCTGGAAGGAGCTATGACAAAAACCAAAGAATTGGAAAGAGGCGTACTTCTGAAATACAAACCTAAAGAAAATAGGGAAGACAATGTCAAGTTCATCACGACATACAGCAGGCATGAGAAATTTATTAAACAAACACTCAGGAAGCACTGGCACATCCTTTTAATGGATCCCATTTTAAAGGATTACCTTACCAAAGAACCCAAACTTGTCTTCCGAAAGTCACAAAGCCTGAAGGACCTGGTGGCACCTAGCATGCTAAGAAATCCTGAAACTAGAAACCCCATGCCGAAATGTGTGGGCAGTTTTAAGTGTGGAAAATGCAACATCTGCAAGTACCTTCATCACAACAGAAAATCTTTTAACAACACCAACACCAAGAAGGAATACCGAATAAAACAGTTCATAAATTGTAATACACCATCGGTTATCTATCTGTTGGAATGTCCATGTGGTCTGAAGTATATTGGCAAAACTAAAAGAATCCTGAAACTTCGCATCCAAGAACATATTAGGAATATAAAGAACAAGGTCCTCACACATGCAGTATCTAGACATTTTCATCAATGCCACAATTCGGATCCGGAGACATTGACATATAAAGGTATCGAACTGGTATCGTTGGGAGAAAGAGGAGGACACCTTTCCAACCTCCTCTCCAGGAGAGAAATGTTTTGGATCTATGAATTGAATACTCTCCACCCGGATGGCTTCAATGAAGGATGCGAGATAGCACCCTTCTTGTAATGTTAGCCATCCTTCCTATACATACATCCTCGATCCTACTCTCCTTTATCCCCTTATATCCCCCCTCCAGTTCTCCCCCCTCTCTTATGCCTTGGGTCTACAGTGACCCTCTGCCTCCTCATTACAGCCATACCACACTGGACATGCCCAATTCCGGCCGATCTTGGAAGCGAAGCAGTGCTGGGCCTGGCCAGTACCTGGATGGGTGACCTCCAGGGGAGACCAGGTGCTGTAAAAAAGATGGCACAGGAAACCTGAATTCCAGGGACATTCCGCTATGATGCCTCTCTGCCTTTACTATAATTTCTACCCTCTTCTGATCCTTGCTCTAATGTAATCGCACTTTTATAAAGCAATTAACTTTTGGCACCAGCTTGATGCATACACTAAGGTCTCTCCTCACGATTCCGCATCACCATTACAATCATACCAGTCTGGAGACGCCCAATGCCGTCCGAACTTGGAAGCTAAGCAAGGCTGGGCTCGGCTAGTACAAGGATGGGAGACCCACTTGGAAGACCGGGTGTTGTAAATGTATAGTGGAATAAATTGTGTATAAAACTTATAAATGACCTTTACGATATCTTTATACTATGAATACCACTCTATTCGTATTAATACACCTCCGGAGAATATACCTCTAATCACGGACTTTGGTCCAGGAGGTCTCCCTTTGTTTTATACCTACTCCTTTATATGCAATAATATATATGCATGTTACTGTTTCTCTTTTTTCTCCCACTTATAACTGTTATATTTGTCCTTTTATGAGCACAATTCCATCATTTAAATATTATATCTCTCATCATAAATTGTTTTATAGTTTTAATATAATAAACTGTGACCTTTGTATTTAGTAACCATTTTTACTGAACTAATCCCTCCCTGTATCCTTCCTCTGTTTCATATCCGATTGGGAGAGGATCAAGCTTATGGATTTTATCAACATACAGAAAATATCCTATTCATTCAGTATGTCCGCTGCAGGAATTTGATATCCCATCTTCTCTAAGAATGTCCGCCGTGTACTCAGGCTCCAACAATATGGCTGCCGCAAGAACGAGATGTCTTTTTTCCACTAATATGTCCTCCGGGTAACCAAGCAACCGTCCCAGAGGATATCAACAAACATATTAACCTCCGCCGCACAAGACCAACGCAGGCGCAGTACGACACGCCGAAAACCGGATGTGGGGCGTATATGACGTCATACAGAGCCCGGACCGGAAGTCCGCGGCTCTGAGCGTCTCTTATGAATTTTAAACATTTCCTTCAGCATTTCTCACTCGTTTTCTCTTCTCTTAAGCTCTGACTAATATCTAAAAGCATATGCTATGTAATATACAGGTTTCAGACAATATCAGAACTATTATGTTAATTAATTACAGGAAGTGATGCGTACATCACTTCCTTTTAGTCTGGGTATATAAGTATGGTCTGTCTCTGGTCTCAAATCACCCCTTGATGAAGTCTAGATAGGACGAAACGCGTTGGGTGCTACTCTTTGGTCTAACCTCATCAATAAGTTAAGCTATTCGATTCCTCTTTTATATCCTTATGAACGCCTAATATTCTTTTATGGCTTTTAGAAACTTTTTTAGTATACTTTTTTTATCCTGTATGCTAAAGTGATACTTCAAAGGTTTATAAGTTCTATGTTACTATGCTCTGTTTTAATTTTTTAATTATAATTTTTTTTTTAATTTTTTTTAACTTTGTACTTTTTTTGATTTTGCCGTTTCCATATGGGTCATATATATATATATATATATATATATATCTTTTTATATGAGCTTGTGTGTTTTTACAACCATTTTTGTGTAGTGCGTTTCATTGCAATAAATTTGTATACTCTTTTTATATTACCATTCTGCTTTTAAGTATTATTTGGCACCTTTGGTCGCTCTCTACCACCTCATCTTTTTGTCCACATAACCACTTTCATAGGTAAAGATACCAATACCTATATTTATTTGAGGTAACGAGCTGACACCCTGATTTATTAAAAGGGAGTGCCAACACAACTAGCAGTTTTTTACACATTTTTGCAAGGTTCCCATCCTAGTGTTATACATATTAGATACTGCATCCGTGGCGCTGATATCTTTCCAGTACATATATATATATATATATATATATAGTTTAGATGTTGATCTTGCCAAGAAAAGAATAGTATTACCATGGGTGAGAGAGGATTAAAAAAAAAGGCAAAGAAAGCATATGACCATTTTTTTCACTATAATATGACAAAGTGTACACTTTTGGTTATAGTCTATGGCTGATGAGCTGGGAGATTGGGTGTTTTTATTCAAGTTAATAAATGCAAATCTGCAGAGAAATAAGTATTTCTATAGAGATTAATTTTGGCTTGCAAATCAGTGACTTAGTGATTATTTACATCAATAAATGTAAAGTAATTCCTACTTACAGTGCACCTGGAAAGTATTCACAGCGCTTCACTTTTTCCACATTTTGTTATGTTACAGCCTTATTCCAAAATGGAATAAATTAATTTCCCCTCAAAATTCTAAACACAATACCCCATAAGGACAACATGACATCAAACATCAAATAAAAAACTAAGAAATCACATGTACATAAGTATTCACAGCCTTTGCCATGAAGCTTACAATTGAGCTCAGGTGCATCCTGTTTCCACTGATCATCCTTGAGATGTTCCTACAGCTTAATTGGAAATTCAGTTGATTGGACATGATTTGGAAAGGTACACACCTGTCTATACAAGGTCCCACACTTGACAGTGCATGTCTGAGCTCAAACCAAGCATGAAGTCAAAGGAATTGTCTGTAGACCTCCGAGACAGGATTGTCTCGAGGCACAAATCTGGGGAAGGGTACAGAAAAATATCTGCTGCTTTGAAGGTCCCAATGAGCACAGTGGCTTCCATCATCAGTAAAAGGAAGAAGTTCAAAAATACCAGAACTCTTCCTAGAGCTGGCCGGCCGTCTAAACTGAGCGATCGGGGGAGAAGGACCCTAGTTAGGGAGATGACCAACAACCTGATGGTCACTCTATCAGAGCTACAGCATTCCTCTGTGGAAAGAGGAGAACCTTCCCGAAGGACAACCATCTCTGTAGCAATCTACCAATCAGGCCTGTATGGTGGAGTGGCAAGATGGAAGCCACTTCTTAGTAAAAAGCACATGGCAGCCCGCCTGGAGTTTTCCAAAATGCACCTGAAGGACTCTCAGACCATGAGAAACAAGATTCTCTGGTGTGATGAGACAAAGATTGAACTCTTTGGCGTGAATGCCAGGCGTCATGTTTGGAGGAAACCAGGCATCGCTCATCACCAGGCCAATACTATCCTTACATTGAAGCATGGTGGTGGGATGTTTTTCAGCGGCAGGAACTGGGAGACTAGTCAGGATAGAGGGAAAGATGAATGCAGCAATGTACAGAGACATTTTAGATGAAAACCTGTTACAGAGCGCTCTTGACCTCAGACTGGGGCGACGGTTCATCTTTCAGCAGGACAATGACCCTAAGCACACAGCCAAGATATCAAAGGAGTGGCTTCAGGACAACTCTGTGAATGTCCTTGAGTGGCCCAGCCAGAGCCCAGACTTGAATCCGATTGAACATCTCTGGAGAGATCTGAAAATGGCTGTGCACCAACCCTTCCATCCAACCTGATGGAGCTTGAGAGATGCTGCAAAGAGGAATGGGCAAAACTGCCAAAGATAGGTGTGCCAAGCTTGTGGCATCATATTCAAAAAGACTTGAGGCTGTAATTGCTGCCAAAGGTGCATCAACAAAGTATTGAGCAAAGGCTGTGAATGCTTATGTACATGTGATTTCTTAGTTTTTTATTTTTAATACATTTGCAAAAATCTCCAAAAAAACTTTTTTCACGTTGTCATTATGGGGTGTAGAATTTTGAGGGGGAAAATGAATTTATTCCAGTTTGGAATAAGGCTGTAACAAAGTGTGGAAAAAGTGTAGCGCTGTTAATACTTTGCAGATGTTATGACTTGAGTACCTGGAACTCGGGAGTACGGGGTGGCAACTGTGGAGTTCCAGGTACTGACGTGTGAGCTGCAGCTGGGAAACACCCACTATACCCCTAACTCCGTTATTTCTCCCAGTAGTCGGTTGGCGCCTGCAGAGCTAGTCCTCTGCTTTAGCAGTCGCGTTTGAATGGGCGAATTAGGTCTGCCCAGACTCCGAGGCCCCCAGGTCTTACGAGGTAACAAGGCACCAACCGAGACAGAGAGAGAGTTAGGGGAAAAACTAGCTAAGACTAACAAGACTACAAATGAGAGAACGTACTGAGAAAAGAACAAACAACTCAAACAACTATGGCCCTCATTCCAAGTTGATCACTCGCTGAAGTTTTCGCAGCGCAGTGATCAGGTTACTACTGTGCATGCATATGCACCGCAATGCGCATGCGCGTCATACGGCTACAAACAGCATCGTTGCTGTGCAATGCTTCTAGCGACGAATCCATTTGCACAACCGATCGCAAGGAGATTGACAGGAAGAAGGCGTTCTCAACTGACCGTTTTCTGGGAGTGGTAGAGAAAACGCAGGCGTGTCCAGGCATTTGCAGGGCGGGTGTCTGACGTCAATTCCAGGACCAGACAGGCTGAAGTGATCGCAAGGGCTGAGTAAGTTCAGACCTACTCAGAAACTGCAAAAAACTTTTTCGGCCCGCTCGGCTGCATATGCGATCGCACACTTGCAAAGCAAAAATACACTCCCCCATGGGCAGTGACTATACGTTTGCACGGCTGCAAAAAGTAGCTAGCGAGCGATCAACTCGGAATGAGGGCCTATATGCGGCACTGCTGCCAGAACCCAAACACGAAAACTAAGGCAAGCAGCCAAGCCGTTGAACATGACACCGTCGCTACTTAAGAAGGACAACCAAAGTTTTGTGGCCTAGCCGCAAAATGCGACTCTGTCTCAGATAAGCAAAAAGAAAGTAAAAACGTGACCTCTGTCACAAGGTGCGGCAAGGCCGCTACTCACAAAGCCACGAGGAATGAATACAGGGACAGCCGGGATACTGGAGAGTTCTGAATTTAGGCTGAGTCCACTGGAAGCAAGTCTGGATAAGCTGGACACAATCCGAACTGATGCAGGGAACTGGAACACCAGGAGTTACAGGCAGGAACCAGGAACTACCAGAGACTGACTTGCAGGAAGCTATCACCGGCTGGGCTGCATGATCCTGGCTCCCATAAAAAAGCCCCGAGTACCAATCATGGAGAACCAGACAGCCCCAACCCCCCGGTCCCTGATTAGGGCGTCCCTGCTGCTTAGTAAAGGCCGGGACTGAGAGCGGCCGCCCGCCGTCTCTGGTTGCCCGGCAACCGGCCTGGCCAGGGCGGTCAGCGGCGGAAGTGATGCGCCGGCCCCGTTGCCTAGAAATGGCCAGGAGACAGCACACCCCACCACCACGGCAGCGGCTAACAGCGGATGCACTGTAGAAGAAAAGTATAGAGTTCCTGCCAGGGGCAAACAGAGAATCTCTGGAAGGGAGTTTTGAAGTTTATTGATTTTAGTACTTCATATCCAGAGGTGTAGCTAGGTGCCATGGTGTCTGAAGCAAGGGTATGTTTTGGCATCCCCCTCCCCTGTACTGAATTGGGGGCCTGGCGCACATGTGGGGGCATATTGCATATGAAAAGAAAAAATATTTAAAAATCCTAAATTGGTGACAGGGCCAGTTCTAGACATTGTAATGCTCAGGGCGAATGTTTCCTTTAGGTGCCCCAATGTTTAAAATGTGGACAGTGCACACCATAGGCGCACAACTAAAATATAGTGGCGTGGCTTCCTGGGGAAAGGGTATGGTCACAAAATAGTACCACATTACACTGCACAGTAGTGTTCATTATTTACATTACACCACGCATTAGTACCCCTTATACATGTTACGCTACCCCTTATACATGTTACACCATGGTAGAGCCCCTTATACACGTTATACCACAGTAGAGCTGCAATGGAAGTAGCTGTATTTAACTAATTACTTGTTTGAGTGAAATAAATTAAAAATGTGCCTCTAACTTTTCTGTGCCTGGAGCTTGTGGTCCGCCAGAGCCACCCTCCCTACACCCCTGCTCATATAATGTACAGTACAGTGAATGTAATACTTCAGACATAACATATACAGGGCCAGCTATCACAGTAAGCCATTAGCCATTGCCAGTAGCTGCAGCCTGCATAAGCTTATTTTTTGTTTTTCTGATGTGGGCAACATTCTACAATCGACGTCTAGTTCTGATCATATATGAACACATTGGTCTCGTTATACATTCGATAGTCTCTGTAATACAGTATTAATAGCTAACACTACAGATGGTCTATAGCATGGTTCCCAACCATGGACCTCAAGGCATACTAACAGGCCAGGTTTTAAGGAAGCAACACATGAGGACTGGTGATTTACTTAGTACCTTAGTTATTTTGATTAAACCACCTGTGTTGAAGCAAGGATACAAGGCCATTTCTGACAATCGCACAGGGCGCTACGTTCAATGTCTGCAGTAGTATTCCATGCAGTCTAGCCAACCACATGGAATACTGCTGAAAACGTCCCATCTAGGGTGGCCAATCCCGGGATCGGGATCAGCGGGATACCGGGATTTAGGCCAAAAGTCATCCAGGATTCAAACCCGGAATTGGAAGCTCTAATCCCGGGGATTGAGGGATTAGGCAGCCCTTTGTGTTTTAAAAACTGGGCAGCATTGAGCGTCCTCATTAGGCTCAGACGCTGCCCGGCTTCCTCCTCCCGGCTACCCCTGTGCAGCGTGATGTGAAGCAGAGGTTACGCTGCGCAGTCAGCTGCCGCTGTCGAACCCGAAGGAAGTGTCCCACCCACTCCCGTAGTATGGCGAGATATGAGTGCGGGGCGGGTGGGGAGGGGAGGGGTGGGGCAGGACAGGCAGACACACAGGAAAATAGCCAATCCCAGGTATCCTGGGAATCCCGGGATTGAAAAAATGGCTCGGGATTGGCCACCCTACTCCCATCTAAAATGGCTGCTGTTTTAGAGGATACAGATGCTAGAGATCCTATCGGACCTCTAGCATCTGTCAGGGAAAGTATATATGCTAGAGGACCAGTAGAATCTCTAGTAACCAACAGGGAAAAGAGAGAAGTGCCGGGACTGTTGAGCCACCGGGTGCTGCTGGGAAAGATGCTGCAGTGACCCAGATGACAGCAGGTGCCAAATGGGAGGCAGCTCACAGTATGAAACCCCTGACAACGAGCAAGTAGTTTAAAAGATAGCCATACTGTAAGACATATTAAGGTGTCCTGGGCAGTACTGTGTGCGGCATAATAAAGTATCAGGGGCATTACTGTGTATGGCTTAATATTATTTAAGGGCATCACTGTGTGGGGCATAATATGGTGCAAGGGGCATTACTGTGTATGTCTTAATATAGTGCAAGGGGCATTACGGTGTGGTGCATAACATGGTGCAAGGGGCATTACAGTGTGGTGCATATGGTGCAAGGGGCATTATGGTGTGGTGAATATTGTGTAAGGGGCACTATAGTATGGTGCATATTTTGTAAGGGGCATTACAGTGTGGCATATTGTGAAAGGGGCATTACGGTGTGGTGCATAATGTGTAAGGGGCATTGCCATAAGGAGAAAATGACAAATGCACCTTTGGTGCGTGCAAATGTTTACTTTTAACAATATGCATGTGTGGTGGAAGGGGGCGCATTTTTAATTGTTCGCACTGAGAGCCAAATAGTCTAGAAACAGCCTTGCATGGATATCACAAAAACCTGGACTGTTAGGGGTAAATTTACTAAGGTTTGTGTTTAAACCGAGGTTAAATACAATCAGCATCTCTGGGATACTTAAGTTTTCAAAATTAAACACTTATGTTTGAAAAATTGTGTTATTCGATGGTGTATGCAGTCATTTTTAGACTTGTGATCTGTGCAGTGCTTATCTGTACGTACAAGTAAAGAAACAGTTAAAAACCTGAAGACAAAAAAGTGTCCCCTCCCCCGTGCATAACCAGCACTGGGCTTTTTGAGCAAGCCCTGGTTCAAAAAATAACTAGTCAGCCCAGGCCGGGGATCTCCATGGGCGATAGGTGGGAAGTTGATAGATTCCAGTGAAAGTAAGATTTTAATTAATATTGTCTTTCACAGGGGGGCTACATGTTCCAACAAGCCTCCTCTGCATGATGGTACTTGGAGAACCACAAGTACTAGCATACAATGCATTAAGGGCCCACTGGTACTTATAGTCCCCCTGTAAAATAAATATTAAAATAAAAAGACAGTACACATACCCTGAGTTACAAAGTCATTTAATACTCACTCACCTGTACACACACACACACACACACACACACACACACACACACACACACACACAAAAATAAATCTAATTCCCGATCCATCTGGACTGAGAAGCACTAGATGTGTATACCCATATAGCTCTTCTCCCCGAAAGTGACGGAACCTATGTGGGTTCCTGCACTTGTATAGCCACCAACCAGTCAGCGCTCGCTTCCATAGTAACATGCCGCTAATTGCTGTGAGTGGCCTGTCTGTAAACCAGTCAGCGGCCTATCTGTTGATTGTATATGTTTGTTACATATAGAGAACACATTAATATTTAATATTTAATGAAGGCTATGACACTTTACCTGAAATGAGATTAAGATGATTTAATACACACATGGGCCCTCATTCCGATTTGTTCGCTCGCTAGCTGCTTTTAGCAGCAGTGCAAACGCTAAGCCGCCGCCCTCTGGGAGTGTATCTTAGCTTAGCAGAAGTGCGAACGAAAGGTTAGCAGAACTGCACAGGAGAAATTTCATGCGTTTCTGAGTAGCTCCAGACCTACTCCTACAGTGGGGATCGAAAGTTTGGGCACCCCAGGCAAAAATTAATTTTAATGGGCAAAAGAAGCCAAGGAAAGATGGAAAAATCTCCAAAAAGCATCAAATTACAGATTAGACATTCTTATAACATGTCAAAAAAAATAAGATTTTACTCACCGGTAAATCTATTTCTCGTAGTCCGTAGTGGATGCTGGGAACTCCGAAAGGACCATGGGGAATAGCGGCTCCGCAGGAGACTGGGCACAACTAAAAGAAAGCTTTTAGACTACCTGGTGTGCACTGGCTCCTCCCACTATGACCCTCCTCCAAGCCTCAGTTAGGATACTGTGCCCGGAAGAGCTGACACAATAAGGAAGGATTTTGAATCCCGGGTAAGACTCATACCAGCCACACCAATCACACCATATAACTCGTGATACCATATCCAGTTAACAGTATGAAACATAACTGAGCCTCTCAACAGATGGCTCATAACAATAACCCTTTAGTTAACAATAACTATGTACAATTATTGCAGACAATCCGCACTTGGGATGGGCACCCAGCATCCACTACGGACTACGAGAAATAGATTTACCGGTGAGTAAAATCTTATTTTCTCTAACGTCCTAGTGGATGCTGGGAACTCCGAAAGGACCATGGGGATTATACCAAAGCTCCCAAACGGGCGGAAGAGTGCGGATGACTCTGCAGCACCGAATGAGAGAACTCAAGGTCCTCTTCAGCCAGGGTATCAAATTTGTAGAATTTAGCAAACGAGTGTGCCCCTGACCAAGTTGCAGCTCGGCAAAGTTGTAAAGCCGAGACCCCTCGGGCAGCCGCCCAAGATGAGCCCACTTTCCTCGTGGAATGGGCTGTTACTGATTTAGGATGCGGCAATTTGTGCTACAAATTCAGCGAGCAATAGTCTGCTTAGAAGCAGGAGCACCTATTTTGATGAGTGCCTACAGGATAAAAAGCGAGTCAGTTTTCCTGACTCCAGCCGTCCTGGAAATATAAATTTTTAAGGCCCTGACTACGTCCAGTAACTTGGAATCTTCCAAGTCCCTAGTAGCCGCAGGCACTACAATAGGTTGGTTCAAGTGAAAAGCTGATACCACCTTAGGGAGAAACTGGGGACGAGTCCTCAATTCTGCCCTATCCATATGGAAAATCAGATAAGGGCTTTTACATGACAAAGCCGCCAATTCTGACACACGCCTGGCCGAAGCCAAGGCCAATAACATGACCACTTTCCATGTGAGATATTTCAAATCCACAGTTTTAAGTGGCTCAAACCAATGTGATTTTAAGAAACTCAACACCACGTTGAGATCCCAAGGTGCCACAGGAGGCACAAAAGGGGGGCTGAATATGTAGCACTCCCTTTACAAATGTCTGAACTCCAGGCAGTGAAGCCAGTTCTTTCTGGAAGAAAATCGACAGAGCCGAAATCTGGACCTTAATGGAACCCAAGTTTAGGCCCATAGTCACTCCTGACTGTAGGAAGTGCAGAAAACGACCCAGCTGAAATTCCTCTGTTGGGGCCTTCCTGGCCTCACACCACGCAACATATTTTCGCCAAATACGGTGATAATGGTTTGCGGTTACTTCTTTCCTGGCTTTTATCAGCATAGGAATGACTTCCTCCGGAATGCCCTTTTCCTTTAGGATCCGGAATTCAACCACCATGCCGTCAAACGCAGCCGCGGTAAGTCTTGGAACAGACAGGGCCCCTGCTGTAGCAGATCCTGTCTGAGCGGTAGAGGCCATGGGTCCTCTGATATCATTTCTTGAAGTTCTGGGTACCAAGCTCTTCTTGGCCCATCCGGAACCACGAGTATCGTTCTTACTCCTCGTTTTCTTATTATTCTCAGTACCTTTGGTATGAGAGGCAGAGGAGGGAATACATAAACCGACTGGTACACCCACGGTGTCACTAGAGCGTCCACAGCTATTGCCTGAGGGTCCCTTGACCTGGCGCAATATCTAGTTTTTTGTTTAGGCGGGACGCCATCATGTCCACCTGTGGCCTTTCCCAACGGTTTACCAACAGTTGGAAGACTTCTGGATGAAGTCCCCACTCTCCCGGGTGTAGGTCGCGTCTGCTGAGGAAGTCTGCTTCCCAGTTGTCCACTCCCGGAATGAACACTGCTGACAGTGCTAAGACGTGATTTTCCGCCCATCGGAGAATCCTTGTGGCTTCTGCCATCGCCATCGTGCTTCTTGTGCCGCCCTGTCGATTTACATGGGCGACTGCCGTGAAGTTGTCTGATTGGATCAGTACCGGCTGGTTTTGAAGCAGAGGCCTTGCCAGACTTAGGGCATTGTAAATGGCCCTCAGTTCCAGAATATTTATGTAGGGACGACTCCTGACTTGACCAAAGTCCTTGGAAATTTCTTCCCTGTGTGACTGTCCCCCAGCCTCGAAGGCTGGCATCCGTGGTTACCAGGACCCAGTCCTGTATGCCGAATCTGTGGCCCTCTTGCAGCCACCACAGTAGAGATACCCTGGTCCTTGGAGACAGGGTTATAAGCCATATGCATCTGAAGATGCGATCCCGACCACTTGTCCAAGAGGTCCCACTGAAAGGTTCTTGCATGGAACCTGCCGAATGGAATTTTGCTTCGTAAGAAGCTACCATTTTTCCCAGGACTCGTGTGCAGTGATGCACAGATACCTGTTTTGGTTTCAGGAGGTCTCTGACTAGAGATGACAGCTCCTTGGCTTTCTCCTGCGGGAGAAACACTTTTTTCTGTTCTGTGTCCAGAACCATCCCCAGGAACAGTAGGCGTGTGGTAGGAACCAGCTGTGACTTTGGAATGTATAGAATCCATCCGTGCTGTTGTAGCACTTCCCGAGATAGTGCTACTCCGACCAACAACTGCTCCTTGGACCTCGCCTTTATAAGGAGATCGTCCAAGTACGGGATAATTAAAACTCCCTTTTTTCGAAGGAGTATCATCATTTCTGCCATTACCTTGGTAAAGACCCTCGGTGCCGTGGACAGTCCAAACGGCAGTGTTTGGAATTGGTAATGGCAAACCTGTACCCCAAATCTGAGGTACTCCTGGTGAGGATGGTAAATGGGGACATGTAGGTAAGCATCCTTGATGTCCAGGGATACCATGTAATCCCCCTCCTCCAGGCTTGCAATAACCTCCCTGAGCGATTCCATCTTGAACTTGAATTTTTTTATGTATGTGTTCAAGGATTTCAAATTTAAAATGGGTCTCACCGAACCGTCCGGTTTCGGTACCACAAACAGTGTGGAATAGTAACCCCGTCCTTGTTGAAGTAGGGGCACCTTGACTATCACCTGCTGGGAATACAGCTTGTGAATTGCCTCTAGCACAGCCTCCCTGCCTGAGGGAGTTGTCGGCAAGGCAGATTTGAGGAAACGGCGGGGGGGAGACGCCTCGAATTCCAGCTTGTACCCCTGAGATACTACTTGAAGGATCCAGGGATCCACCTGTGAGCGAGCCCACTGATCGCTGAAATTTTTGAGGCGGCCCCCCACCGTACCTGGCAACGCCTGTGGAGCCCCCGCGTCATGCGGTGGACTCAGAGGAAGCGGGGGAAGAATTTTGATTCTGGGAACTGGCTGACTGGTGCAGCTTTTTCCCTCTTCCCCCGTCTCTGTGCAGAAAGGAAGCGCCTTTGACCCGCTTGCTTTTCTGAAGCCGAAAGGACTGTACCTGATAATACAGTGCTTTCTTAGGCTGTGAGGAAACCTGAGGTAAAAAAATTTTTTTCCAGCTGTTGCTGTGGATACGAGGTCCCAGAGACCATCCCCAAACAATTCCTCACCCTTATAAGGCTCTATGTGCCTTTTAAAGTCAGCATCACCTGTCCAGTGTCGGGTCTCTAATACCCTCCTGACAGAATGGACATTGCATTAATTCTGGATGCCAGCTGGCAAAATATCCCTCTGTGCATCCCTCATATACAAGACGACGTCTTATGTTCGCAAAATAGTATCCCTGTTTGACAGGGTTACAGACCACGCTGCAGCAGCACTATCTGCAGGTCTCAATCTAGTACCTGAGTGTGTAAATACAGACTTCAGGATAGCCTCCTGCTTTTTATCAGCAGGTACCTACAAAGTGGCCGTATCCTAAGACGGCAGTGCCACCTTTTTTGACAAACGTGTGAGCGCCTTATCCACCCTAGGGGAAATCTCCCAGCGTAACTTATCCTCTGGCGGGAAAGGGTACGCCATCAGTAACTTTTTAGAAATTACCAGTTTCTTATCGGGGGAACCCACGCTTTTTCACACTTCATTCACTCATTTGATGGGGGAACAAAACACTGCCTGCTTTTTCTCCCCAAACATAAAACCCTTTTTTAGTGGTACTTGGGTTAATGTCAGAAATGTGTAACACATTTTTTTTTGCCGGGATCATGTAACGGATGTTCCTAGTGGATTGTGTATATGTCTCAACCTCGTCGACACTGGAGTCAGACTCCGTGTCGACATCTGTGTCTGCCATCTGAGGGAGCGGGCGTTTTTGAGCCCCTGATGGCCTTTGAGACGCCTGGGCAGGCGCGGGCTGAGAAGCCGGCTGTCCCATAGCTTTTACGTCATCCAGCCTTTTATGTAAGGAGTTGACACTGTCGGTTTATACCTTCCACCTATCCATCCACTCTGGTGTCGGCCCTACAGGGGGCGACATCACATTTATCGGCATCTGCTCTGCCATCACATAAGCCTCCTCATCAAACGTGTCGACACAGGCGTACCGACACACCGCACACACACAGGGAATGCTCTGACTGAGGACAGGACCCCACACAGCCCTTTGGGGAGACAGAGAGAGAGTATGCCAGCACACACCAGAGCGCTATATAATTTAGGGATTAACACTATATTGAGTGAATTTTTCCCAATAGCTGCTTGTATATACAATATTGCGCCTAAATTTAGTGCCCCCCCCCCCTCTCTTTTTAACCCTTTGAGCCTGCAAACTACAGGGGAGAGCCTGGGGAGCTGTCTTCCAGCTGCACTGTGAAGAGAAAATGGCGCCAGTGTGCTGAAGGAGATAGCTCCGCCCCTTTTTTGCGGACTTTTCTCCCGCTTTTTTATGGATTCTGGCAGGGGTATTTATCACATATATAGCCTCTGGGGCTATATATTGTGATATATTTGCCAGCCAAGGTGTTTTTATTGCTGCTCAGGGCGCCCCCCCCCAGCGCCCTGCACCCTCAGTGACCGGAGTGTAAAGTGTGCATGAGGAGCAATGGCGCACAGCTGCAGTGCTGTGCGCTACCTTGGTGAAGACTGATGTCTTCTGCCGCCGATTTTCCGGACCTCTTCTTGCTTCTGGCTCTGTAAGGGGGACGGCGGCGCGGCTCTGGGAGCGAACACCAAGGCCAGTTCCATGCGGTCGATCCCTCTGGAGCTAATGGTGTCCAGTAGCCTAAGAAGCCCAAGCTAGCTGCAAGCAGGTAGGTTCGCTTCTTCTCCCCTTAGTCCCTCGATGCAGTGAGCCTGTTGCCAGCAGGTCTCACTGTAAAATAAAAAACCTAAAATAAACTTTCTTTCTAGGAGCTCAGGAGAGCCCCTAGTGTGCATCCAGCTCGGCCGGGCACAGAAATCTAACTGAGGCTTGGAGGAGGGTCATAGTGGGAGGAGCCAGTGCACACAGGTAGTCTAAAAGCTTTCTTTTAGTTGTGCCCAGTCTCCTGCGGAGCCGCTATTCCCCATGGTCCTTTCGGAGTTCCCAGCATCCACTAGGACGTTAGAGAAAGTTTGATTTTATTTCCATCATTTACACTTTCAAAAGAACAGAAAACAAAAAATGGCGTCTGCAAAAGTTTGGGCACCCTGCAGAGTTAATACCTTGTACTGCCCCCTTTGGACAGCTGAGACCTGGCAGTGTCATGGATTGTTCTCAATCATCGTCTGGAAAGACCAGGTGATGTCAATCTCAAAGGTTTTAAAAGCCCAGACTCATCTGACTTTGCTCCAACAATCAGCACCATGGGTTCCTCTAAGCAGTTGTGTAGAACACTGGAACTGAGAATAGTTGACGCTCACAATGCAGGAGAAGGCTATAAGAAGATAGCAAAGCATTATCAGATGCCCATATCCTCTGTTCGGAATGTAATTAAGAAATGGCAGTCATCAGGAACAGTGGAAGTTAAAGCAAGATCTGGAAGACCAGGAAAAATATCAGACAGAACAGCTCACAGGATTGTGAGAAAAGCAAGTCAAAATCCACGTTTGACTGCACGATCCCTCCAGGAAGATCTGGCAGACACTGGAGTTGTGGTACACTATTCCACTATAAAGAGATACTTGTACAAATATGGTCTTCATGGAAGAGTCATCAGAAGAAAACCTCTTCTACGTCCTCACCACAAAAATCAGCGTTTGAAGTTTGCAAATGAACATATAGACAAGCCTGATGCATTTTGGAATAAAGTTCTGTGGACCGATGAGGTTAAAATAGAACTTTTTGCTGGAATGAGCAAAGGTACGTTTGGAGAAGGAAGGGCACAGAATTTAATGAAAAGAACCTCTGTCCAACTGTTAAGCATGGGGGTGGATCAATCATGCTTTGGGGTTGTATTGCAGCCAGTGACACAGGGAACATTTCACGAGTAGAAGGAAAAATGGATTCAATAAGATTCCAGCAAATTTTGGACGCTAACTTGATGCCATCTGTGAAAAAGCTGAAGTTAAAGAGAGACTGGCTTCTACAAATGGATAATGATCCTAAACACACCTCAAAATCCACGGTGGATTACATCAAGAGGCGTAAACTGAAGGTTTTGCCATGGCCTTCACAATCTCCTGACCTCAACATAATTGAAAATCTATTGATAGACCTTAAAAGAGCAGTGCGTCACAGACAGCCCAGGAATCTCAAAGAACTGGAAGACTTTTGTAAGGAAGAATGGGCGAAGATACCTCAAACAAGAATTGAAAGACTCTTGGCTGGCTACAAAAAGCGTTTACAAGCTGTGATACTTGCCAAAGGGGGCAGTACAAGGTATTAACTCTGCAGGGTGCCCAAACTTTTGCAGACGCCATTTTTTGTTTTCTGTTCTTTTGAAAGTGTAAATGATGGAAATAAAATCAAACTTTTTTGACATGTTATAAGAATGTCTAATCTGTAATTTGATGCCTTTTGGAGATTTTTCCATCTTTCCTTGGCTTCTTTTTGCACATTAAAATTAATTTTTGCCTGGGGTGTCCAAACTTTCGATCCCCACTGTATCTTGCAATGACTGCAGTCTGTTTAGTTCCTGGTTTGACGTCACAAACACGCCCTGCGTTTGGCCAGCCACTCCCCCGTTTCTCCAGCCACTCCTGCGTTTTTGCCTGGCACGCCTGCGTTTTTTAGCACACTCCCTGAAAACGCAGAGTTGCCGCCCAGAAACACCCACTTCCTGTCAATCATATTACGAACACTCGAGCGACTGAAAAACGTCGCTCGAGCTTGGGTAAAACTACAAAGTTTTGTGTGAAAGTACTTAGCGCATGCGTGCTGCGTACCATGCGCATGCGCAGATTTGCCGCTTTTTCACTTGATCGCTGCGCTGCGAACGTCAGCAAGCGATCAACTCGGAATGAGGGCCCTGGTGACATTTGGGATGAGATGTCTTTCAATGTATTAGAACAGTTTGTATAAGAAATTAAGACAATGGAATACTACGTACCAATTTATGGTTTGAAAGCCAGATCTTCGCAGCTTGTGTTCTGTCAGACATGGAAGGGTGTACAAAGTTCTTTTACATAGCATGAAAAAGAAAATGTAGAAATAAAACTACTTGTATTTAATGGTTCAAAATTCAAATATCAAAAAATATAACACATGAAACAAATGCGTCTGTGCTCAAACTACTTCACCAAACAAAGCTCTGAGGATTAAAGTCCTATAATTACATAATTTGTCATTTACAAGACGCACGCTTGTTCTAACATTCCTTTTACACACGACCATTTATCATTTCACATGCATAGTGTATAGAATGAGAATCAATGTTTCCTGTTATATGAAATATTTATGTTAAGGACAGCAGGATTAGAATCTAGCAGCAGATTTGCGCTCTGATTTCTGTCCCGTTTTTGTGCTTTTTAAGTGTATTTTCAAGATTTTAGCTAATTTCTAAATGGTAAAAATATGTCTAATTGTGAAATGAGTGGAATTAGTAACAGGGATGAAAGAAACACAGGGGGTCATTCAGACCCGATCGCACGCTGCCTTTTTTTGCAGCCGTGCGATCGGGTCTGAACAGCGCATGCGTGTTGTCCGCGCCGGGCAGTATCGGATTGTACGAAGAAAGCATTCGCACCGGCGAACGCAAGAAGATTGACAGGAGGAGGCCGTCTGGGGGTGTCAACTCACTGTTTTCAGGAAATGTCCAGGAAAACGCAGGTGTGCCTGGCCATTTCCAGGGAGGGTTCCTGACGTCAGCTACGTCCAGGATCATCGCAGCGGCTGAGTTTTTCCTGAGCTGTGCAGATACTGCACAAACTTTAGTTTGTGCAGCTCTCTGTACAAGCTTTTGTACCTCTGCACAGCGATTACCCCCTCCCCTATAGGCGGCGACTACCTGATCGCTGCAGTGCAAAAAATATCAGGTCTGAATCATCCCCCATAGAGCTTGCTGGTTGTGTAGCAGAGGCTGCTGGAGTTCTGGAGCTTTGTTATCAAGTTATAGTGAATAAAATCCAAACCGAAAGGAGTTTTACTGTATTTCCACATCAAATGACGAATGCTCCCAGACTCAAGGCACATGGGTTTGCAGAGCAAGACATCAACATTTACAGAGGAGCCAAAGGTTTATATTGACTTATATAGAGAGTTTGGCAAATCGGTACAACAATTAGTGGCCCATTTGACAACAAGGATAGCCCCATTTAGCACTCACTAAAGAGGTTATGTCCTACTTTCAGTATTTAACAAACAGCGGTAAACTAAGATTAATGCTGTATGCCCCTGAACCGCTTACGCCATCCATAGCAATACCGCACCCATTATTCTTCCAGGCAGTGTCTGGTTAATGAGTAATGCACATGCACATACTAACCGTCACGCATGTACATTACAGAGCACCTTGTTGATGGCAGAGGTAGCCTGCCAGCAACAGAGTGGAGGATTACGCTGAGAATGGGGCATCGCTGGACCTCACCAGAGCAGTAAGTAATTAATACCAACAGCATATTTGTTAGTATCACTGTGATACTAAATTAAATATGCTGCCGGAAATCTCGTGAATAAATGGGGACCTAGATTTTTAGATATTGAAATTAGATAATAGAATGAAAAGTGTTTTGTTATTTTAGAAGATTCCTTGCTTTTAAGGATGGCCAGTCGATTGCTATCTGAAAAAAATGGATTTCTATTTTAATCCAGCTTTAAACTAGAGATGTGCGGCGGGCACTTTTCGTGTTTTGGTTTTGGTTCTAATTCCATTTTTGGGTTTGGGTTTTGGCTTGGTTTTGCCAAAACCACCCTTTCGTGTTTTGGTTTTGGTTTTGGATCTGGATGATTTTTTTGGGGGGGAAACATAAAAACAGCTAAAATCACAGAATTGGGGGGTAATTTTGCTCCTACAGTATTATTAACCTCAATAACAATCATTTCCACTCGTTTCCAGTCTTTTCTGAACACCTCACACCTCACAATATTGTTTTTAGGCCTAAATGTTGCACCAAGGTGGCTGTATGACTAAGCTAAGCGACACAAGTGTGCGGCACAAACACCTGGCACATCTAGGAGTGGCACTGCTGCCACTGCAGTTGCAGACAAGATGGCAGATTTAAAAAATAGTCCCCAAACAGCACATGGACATATAGAAACAAACAGCAGTGGACATATAGCAGCAGCGTATATCGTTACTGGAATTACTGATGACACAGGACACTACCACTGGTCTGATACAGCACAACACGTTGTTGTTATAATTATTATACTGCAGCAGTGGACATATAGCAGCAGCGTATATCGTCACTGGAATTACTGATGACACAGGACACTACCACTGGTCTGATGCAGCCCAACAGGTTGTTATAATTGTTATACTGCAGCAGTGGATATATATAGCAGCAGCGTATATCGTCACTGGAATTACTGATGACACAGGACACTACCACTGGTCTGCACAACACAGCACCACTTTATACAGCTACACTGGATATATAGCAGCAGAGAACACCAACACTGTGAATGGCTGGACTGATACAGCACAATACACTGACTAACCTGGACTGGTCTGCACAACACAGCACCACTTTACAGCTACACTGGATATATCTGCCTGGACTGATACAGCATAATACACTGACTACACTGGACTGGTCTGCACAACACAGCCCCACTTTGCAGCTACACTGGATATATGGCAGCAGAGAACACCAACACTGGGACTGCCTGGACTGATGCAGCACAATACACTGACTGATTACACTGGACTAGACTGAGCAGCACAACACTTGCCACCCCGCTTTCCTGCCCCAACACACAGACACTGAACACACTAAGGACACGTCCTCTCACCCTCCGAGACTGGAGTGAAAATGGCCGCAACGCGCGGCTCCTTATATGGAATCCAAATCCCACGAGAATCCGACAGCGGGATAGTGACGTTTTGCCGAGTTCGGGTTTCCAAGTCAAGAGGGAGAATCCGAGGCTGGCTCGAATCCGGACTCGGAAGGCAAAGTTCGGGGGTGGTTCGGTTCTCTGAGAACCGAACCCGCTCATCTCTACTTTAAACCTGGATTGAATCACATCCTATACTTTAATAAGACAGCAGTTTAACCCATTTGTGTCTTCTGGTTGCATTCTGACAGAAAAGTGAATTTCAAGGTGCAATTCATCATTTTAAACTGAGCAGTATTTTAGGAAAACAAACAGAAAAGTTTACATTACATTTTATGGGTCGTTTTAAAAGGTTTGGGTACGAAATCCTTGCAGTCTGCTGCTGTTGGCATTCTGACAGTCAAAATCCTGACAGGTCCCGATAGGTATTTTAGCCCAAACCCTAACTGTTCCCTCCCACAGCGTAACCCTGACTGTCATCCCCCCCCCCCAACCCTAACCTCCCACACCCCCGCAGCCTAACGCTCCCTCTAGTGCCTAATCTTAGCCCCATTACTTACCATCGATATCCGTCGAGATTCTGACCATTGGTATGACACTGTCTGTATTCTGACTATAGGAATTTTTACTGCATCCCCTTGTCTTACGTCTTCTCCTCTTTAGTGAGTCTGACACTATCTGCTTGCCCATATCCTGACCGCATCTCGTTTTAAAGTAGTAGGAATGAAGTAGAGTTTGAAGTTATGTTTTAGAATTCAGCACAGTGAACGACTTCAGGTTTTTCCACCTTCCTGCAAACATACCGTACACTCATTTCTATTCTGGTTCAGTGCGCAGATAACAGGTAAATATGATAGGCAGAACCCTAGATGCACTGATGCAGAACCAAGGTACCTGTAAATGAATTCCACTTATTGCAACATGGATATTAACACCGTAGAAATGACAGTAATACTGCAGATCAAAAACTGTAATTACAAAATCATTAAAGATTCAGCTGAGATTTGTTCTACAGTACTCAGCAAAATCTAATTTTCTTCAATATATCAACACAATCTTTTTGTGTTTGTGCCAGAATCTGGGAATTCACTTTTCATACAGGACACTCCTCTGAGCCACGAGAGTAAACTAACAATATATTGTCAGCACACAACAACGTTTTCTGAAAATAAATTTTTATTTTTATTTTTTCTACACGTCTCTGTAATCAAAGAGTCAAGCTGCTTTGTAAACGTATTTGATAGCATTATAGATATATCCGTATTTATATCCTTGTTCAATCTGACAATCGATAGACTAGGGAAAATATAGTGTTAATGTTACTCATGGTAAGTGGATGTTAAATTCACAAGTTTAATTGGCAATGTAATGGGTGGTAACAGCAGTAGTGCATGCATAATTCATATGACTGACAGAATCCTCCAGCTCAGCCACTTTGTTGTAGAGATCCCTTCCAGTGTTTAGATAATTAAAGGCTTTTTATAATAAGGTGGTCAGTCTTCAGTTGATGTGGGTGAGGTAATAAAAGAAGGTATCCACAGTTGTTTCTAGAACAAATGCTTTGTACACAATTGTTTATAGACTTCTGCAGACATACTGTAAGCTGTGACAACAGGAAGATTAAAAATTGATAGCTCATTTATAAAGTATACCAAACTGAATGTTCTCTAGGGGTGTTACTGCATTCACATGCCAATTAAATTCACACGTGGAGTTACACGTACCTGTTTGAAAACACTGTCCCTTGGTAAAAAAATGTAATTCTCAACTGCTTAATGTCACTGACCTAGATTGATGGTGTTGTGAACTCGGGGATTCTTCCGATGGTTGGGAAGAAGAACCACAACTGGGCCGGAACAGGGGGTTTGGAATGGACGACCATATTGGAGGGGGTTTGAACCGGAAACCTGTGGCTTATTTTTGTTAGTCGAGACCTCTAACCACTAGACTATGATGGCTATATATTATGCATAAGAGCCATTTGAGACAATTATAGTTGGGCATTATAGTTGTGAACGGTGACTGTGACGCTGATGATTTGTAGAACTTGAGAACGGTGACTGAGACGCTGATGATTTGAAGAACTTAAGTGCAGTGGTTTAAGACGCTGATGATTCGTAGAACTTGTGAACGGTGACTGTGACGCTGATGATTTGTAGAACTTGAGAACGGTGATTAGGGCCCACAGCCCATGCTGATTCCTAGGAGCACTGGTGACTGGACCGCAGAGAGACACACCAGCCACTGGGAACGCTGGAACCTGTGCAGCGAACTGGCACCTGGAAATGCCGGAGACACTGGAGTACAGCTTCAGAGATTCTCGCCGGGAACAAGAGCGCTGGCATCCACTTCAGGGGAAAGACGATACTCAGGCGCCAAGGCTCTGTCCGGCGTCTGACTTTGAATCTCCCGCCACCGCTGGATTGGCGGAACAGGCTGATGACGTCACCTGCCCCCACCCACGTGATGCCGGGTGTCATGGCGGCGCCCCTGCCCTGGAGAACCGCCGGGAGCCACGCCAGCCAGACGCCGGAGCCCGTGGCCCACCGAAGGCGGAGGCCGCAACACAGACCAGCAGGCACGCAGGGGTAAGCGCGGCGAACGCCGCCTCTGGCGTGTGACACTTAAATGGCACAAAATCACATAGACTGAGTACAGGAAAGTATAAAAGATAAATGCTAAAAGTATTTTTGTTCACTTATTTATACCATCTATAGATTATTAGTTATGTCATCAGTCTGTCGACATTCAGAACGTCTACATGGTCTGAATGACGTCATGTACAAAATGTCAACATTTAACACTGTCATTTAGTTGACATGGTCAGAATGTCACCATTGCCAGAATGACACCCAGTTTTAGAGCTAGCGTTAGATTGCAATATATGTCAGTGTCAATATTCTGAATGTTGGCATTCAGAACTTGTCGACATTATGATGCTGACATTCTGAAAGTCAACACCGCATATAGTAACAAGGCAACAACTGCATATAGGCCCTCATTCCGAGTTGTTCGCTCGCAAGCTGCTTTTAGCAGCTTTACACACGCTAAGCCGCCGCCTACTGGGAGTGAATCTTAGCTTCTTAAAATTGCGAACGAAAGATTCGCAATATAGCGAAAAGACATCTCTGTGCAGTTTCTGAGTAGCTCGAGACTTACTCGGCATCTGCGATCAGTTCAGTGCTTGTCGTTCCTGGTTTGACGTCATAAACACACCCAGCGTTCGCCCAGCCACTCCCCCGTTTCTCCAGCCACTCCCGCGTTTTTCCCAGAAACGGTAGCGTTTTTTCGCACACACCCATAAAACGGCCAGTTTCCGCCCAGAAACACCCACTTCCTGTCAATCACATTACGATCACCAGAACGAAGAAAAAAACGTGAGTAAAAAACCTAACTGCATAGCAAATTTACTTTGTGCAGTCGCACTGCAGACATTGCGCATGCGCACTAAGCGGAAAATCGCTGCGATGCGAAAAAAATTACCGAACGAACAACTCGGAATGACCCCCATAGTAACAAATTGCAGACCAGTTCCAAAAATACCAAAGGGAATATGGTGTAATAACAGCATTACAGATACATTACAAGAATACATTAAGGCATAAGATGCAGTACATATTATATATATATATATATATATATATATATACACATATATTATTAGTATATGGTGCACTCTGTACCTGTCTCCGTCTGTGTATTAGTCTATGGGTGCATCCCCCTAGTGTTAGACCTCTAGTGCCAGGAGTCAGTCGGAGGCGGAGTTATATGATGTAGGTTCCTGTTCCTCCATCTCAGGGAGAGTGTGACACAAAGTATGTGAGAGACAGAGTCCTGGTGTACAAGTGTGCAGAGCTGAGACTGGGAGCAGAGCTCAGTTACAGAGACTCACTGTGTTTCCAGTGCATGCATCATCTTCTCTACAGATCTAGGCCCAGCAAATCATCTATTAAGGGCCCTACACACAAATAGATTTTAATAAACGATATGAACGTTCTCGTTCATTAATAAATGAGAATGCTTTCATATCGTTTAGTGTGTAGGAACTAATGATGAACGATGCGCGGCCCCGCGCTCGTTCATCGTTGGTGCCCAGTCGCTTATGCATGCAGGCCAATATGGACGAGATTGTCCATATTAGCATGCACTGCTATGGAGCCGGATGATGGGGGGAGTGAAGAAACTTCACCCCATCCCCGCTGCTGGGTCGGCCGTATCCGCCTTTAGGTATGAAAATTGTACAAAACCTGCAAGAGGGAACTGTCACAATTGACCAACAAACATACACTGAGGCAATCATTTCCAAGTACGGAATGACAGATGCAAAACCAGTAAGTACTCCCATTGATAATACAAAGATGGTCAAGGCCATGTCACCAAGTAGTAAAAGGGAGATAGAGGAAATGCAAGAAATCCCTTTTCAGAATGCCATTGATAGTTTGATGTATGCAAGCATTGGGAGAACATCCAGACATAACACATGCAGTGAGTCGGGCAAGCCAGTTCGCAAATAATCCTGGGAGACAACATTGGATTGCAGTAAAGAGAATACTAAGGTACCTCAAAGGTACAAGTTCACTAAAGCTGAAATTTACAAGATCATCAGATACCAGCTTAAAAGTATTCTGTGACGCCAACTGGGGATAAGATGAGGATGATAGACGTTCTTATACTGGATACCTGTTTGCAATGGCAGGCGCAGCCATAAGCTGGGCAAGCAGGAAACAACCCACAGTTGCTCTTTCTACAACAGAGGCAGAGTACATGGCACGCACGGAAACTTCAAAAGAAGTGCTTTGGATAAGAGAGACTTTATGCGAATTAGGTCTTCCTTACCACAGTGAGATCATCAACATAACGTGTAATAACAAGGGAGCAATTGATCTTCCTTGTAGCACAAAGCACATCATTGACAGTCTAAGCACATTGCTATAAGACATCATTTCATTCGTGAGCTGGTGGAAAACCAGTCCGTCAGTGTGGAATATATTGCAAGTGAAGAAAATGTTGCCGACATGTTGACAAAAGGACTGTCATCACACTTGCTACTTGTCTTCTTGATGTGATGTGGACTAGAACATGGTTAATGTTGATTTATTCTTACTGTTTTTGCTTCACATTATGTTTTCGGTTACAGGAGTGACTTTATTGATTTGTTTGATAAAATGTCATGTTCTTTAAACTTGTGACCAGAGACAGTCTTGAGCAAGGGGGAGTGTTAGGATATGGTGCACTCTGTACCTGTCTCCTTCTGTGTATTAGTCTATGGGTGCATCCCCTAGTGTTAGACCTCTAGTGCCAGGAGTCACTCAGAGGCGGAGTTATATGATGTAGTTCCTGTTCCTCCATCTCAGAGAGAGAGTGAGGAGAGAGTGACATACAGAGACTGAGAGACAGAGTCCTGTGTGTACAAGTGTGCAGAGCTAAGACCGGGAGCGGATCTCAGCTACAGAGACTCACAGTGTTCCAGTGCATGCATCATCTTCTCTACAGTGGGAGTCAGAGTGCACGGCTGTGCAGTCCTCCATGCTTCACCACTACAGACATCTCCTGATAAGTACCACTACCTAATGCTGTTACCTTGTGTGATATATGGGCTCCTGATTACAGCTATCAGTGTTACATCTGAGTCACGTGTGTACACTAAATAAACCTGCATTACTGTTTAAGTCACTCAGTGTGTGGACTGACATCACTGCACCAGATAGCCCAGTACACTCTGCCAACAGGTTATGGGCCCAGTCCCGCTTGTACTTGAAGATTAACCCCCCAAATGCTGGTGAATAATCACAGTGACATAGTTTAAAGTGACATTTTATACAAGTGCAGAAAGGATGTAGAGCACAGGATACAGCATGAACTTTGCTAAGCTTAAAGGTTCAGAGAACTATGCTACATGGAAGTTTCCCATGGAGATGCAGCTTAAGCAGGAAAAGTTGCGGAAGGTTACTATAGACCTGGAAGCAGGTCCAAACCCAGATGATGTAGATAGAGCCATCGGGACGATAGGTTTAGCTGTGGAGCAGCATGTCTATTCAATAGTCAGTGGGAATATTTCAGCTAAGGACATGTGGACAGCCCTGCAAAATGCATATGAAGATAAAGGTCTAATGAGAAGGATAAGTTTAAGACGCATGTTATATGGAACGAAACTGAGTGCCTGCAAGGACATGAATGATTACATTGATAAGTTATTGTAAATAGCACAGCAGTTGGCATCTGTGGGGGCACAGGTGGACAAGGAAGAAGTCGCAATTGCTATGTTACAGAATCTGACGCCAGAATTTGATTTTTTGGTGGTTGCGTTAGAGTCAAACAACACTAAACTGACAACGGAGATTGTAAGAGACAAGTTGCTGCAGTTACAAGAACATATTCCTGTCGAGACCATAGCTGAGGGTTCTGTCTTGATCACAAAGGGCACAAAGTCCAGAAAGCACAAATTCAAGTGTTTTGTATGTCACAAGATAAGACATAAAGCGTCAGATTGCAAAATGAGTTATTCCAGTGGTGCGCAGAAGCAGCGTGACAAGCCAAACGAGTCAGCATTGAATGTAGCAGACAGTCAAAGGAAGAATGGCTGGTACTGTACATGGACTCGGGGGCCACTAGACATTTCAATTGCAATAAGCATTGGTTCAATTCTATAACACCGTGTATTCCCACTACAGTTACAGGGATTGGAAATAAGGCCCTTACTGCATTACAAGCTGGGACAATCACAGTACGTTTAAGAATTGGAGGTAAGACAGTTGTTACAGATATCCAAGATGTGTTGTACGTACCTGATTTAGAAAGTAATCTCATTGCTATCAGCGTCCTAGAAAATAAACGCTACAAAGTCTAATTTCAGAAGGGCAAATGTATGGTGCATAATAAAAGAGAAACTGTTATTGCATCAGCAACCCGGTGCAGCCAACTATATGTCCTGGACACTGAGGATGGCTACTGAGGAAAAACAGTTAATGGAGCTATGGTACAAACATTTGCGTCATCTGGGTTATGACAACGTCCATAAACTGCTAGATGGAATGGTAACAGGGATCACCGTGAGCAACGCTGAAAGACCCATGTGTGAGAGTTGCATAAAAGGCAAGCAAACTCGCAACCCATTTCCAAAGTCAGTTAGTAGAGCAGAGACACCATTAGCTCTAGTGCACACAGACGTGTGTGGTCCAATATAGGAAGAATCAATCAGTGGCTACAGGTATTTCATGACTCTCATTTATGACACCACAAGAATGATACATGTGTACTTTCTTAAGGAGAAGAGTGAAGTTGTCAAAACAATTGTGGAGTACAAAAACCTGGTGGAGAATCAGACAGGTCTGAAACTAAAGATCCTGAGATCAGACAATGGTGGAGAGTATGATAACAAAGTCTTAGCCACATTCCTTAAAAATATGGCATAAAGCATCAGCTAACAATTGCCTACACATCAGAACAGAATGGCGTGAGTGAGCGGGCAAAACGCACAATTGTTGAGAGAGCACGGACTATGTTAAGTGATGCTGGCCTGGAAAAGAAGTGTTAGGCAGAAGCAGTATCTACTGCAGTATACCTAAAGAATCGAGCACCTACAATGGCTGGCAAAGGTAAAATGACACTGGAGGCGTGGTCCAGGAAAAAGGCAAGTATCACACATACCAAAGGAGAAAGCTAGATCCAAAATCCATAGAATGTATAATGCTCGGATACTGTGACGAAAGCAAAGGATATAGAGTTTGGGATGTTACAGTAAACGTCTTCTTAAATCCAGAGACGTGGTATTCTATGATACAGCACCACTAACTGGAGCAGTGGAGCAATAACAAAGTGTATTATTGGATGTACAGGCAGCAGAAAGCGTGTCTGAATCTGAGAGTGTCAAAGCAGACAAGTCAGAGAACAGAAGTTCCACGAGGAATAACAAAGGTATTCCAGCCAAGAAATACAGTGAGGAGTATGCAAACAGAGCTTACTGTGAACTTGAAAAAACATACAGGAAGCAAAGTCAAGCAATGATTGAACAGAGGGGAAGTCAGCAATTGATACAGAACTGTCAGCACTAAATGATAACAGTACATGAACTATGGTTGATAGACCAAGCAACCGTAAAAGGATTAAGAAGTGGGTTTTGTTGAACGCAGATGGGACAGTAGCTCGTTACAAAGCCAACCTTGTTGCCAAGGGATATGCCCAGAAGTATGGAATCGATTACGGAAAGATCTACTCACCAGTCGCAAGGTATAGCACCTTAAAGTTAGTGATTGCTGTTGCTACACTATATGATCTACTGTTATATCAACTAGACTTTGATTCCACATTCCTTAATGGAGAATTGATTGAGGAAATTTATATGGAACCACCTGAACATTATGATATGGACATATTCCAAGCTGGGAAAGTTTGTCTTTTAATGAAGTCACTATACGGCCTCAAGCAAAGTGGTTGTTGCTGGTATGTAAAGTTTGATGCAGCATTACCACAAACAATCAAAGAAAAGTTGTTCATCATAGCTGTCTACGTGGATGAGTTACTTTTGGCAGGTCAAGAAGATCCAACACAGAAAGTGGGGTGGTTCACAAGCGCTACAAGTCACCAATCAATAACCATTAATTTCTCCCAATCTTAATGGTTATATTCAGACTTCTCAGGTCACAACGATTACCCGACTTCTTCTGCCACACGGTTATTCAAAGGTTCGCACCTTTTGACTAACCTCCTTAGGGCGGGGTATGTTCATCAAAAGGTTTCTTTAAATATTCTCCTCGTATGCATTTATTTCACAGGATCGAGATACATCACACCCCCGTCCCTCAAAAAGGGCACTCACCTTCCAAACACGCCCTATGTTCCTTGAAAGGTTTCTTTGCTGCTGGTGGGACCACAGGTTTCCACTGGTAGACACCAGTATTTATGCAGATATGTGGAAAATAAAAGCAGTGGATATCCAAAAAGTACACAAATTTATTGTATAATATATAGATTATCCATACAGCATTAAAAAAGATCAAATATAAAACAAAACAGAAAAAATTCTAAAAACAATAAAAAGTCCCCTAGGTCTGCTGGGAGTAACTTACAACTCCAAGTACCTCAAGGTCCCAAACACTACCGCTCTGTGCAAAAAGGTTTTAAATGCAGCCAAGTGTTGGTCCTCTTTGGCAGTAGGAGGTAAATGGAGGAGCCCTTGCAACCTGGGATATCCTAATACCACACCGACGCGTTTCGGATTCTAGATCCTTCCTCAAGGTGTTCTACAAAGCTCAGCAGTCAGATATTTATACCCCCTGCTTGCCACTCCCTGCTGTATTGGCCAATCCCCTTATTTTGGTACATACACTTACACCCTGGCCTCAAACTCTAAAATATTTTCCACATATCAAACATTCACCTTCAGTAGATGGGTTCATATACAATTATCATCCTCCCTAATAAAGAAAACAGTACTTAAAATGACTTTATATATTAATTGGTAAAAACAAAAACTAGAACTGGATAAGTAATTGGACATTATTCCATATATTGTCCATAATTCAAATCCGGATTTAATGTCCTTCTTTTCAACTGGACTTTTTCCGCCCCACTTCCGTTACCCATAGGTCCATGCGGAGTTCAACAAGCTTTATCTGTAACTTTCTGGTCCGTACATGGACTCTTTGCTGGACGCGCTGCGAGATTTTCCTTCCTGTTAGGTGAGACGCAGCGTGTCTGTGAGCCGCATATCACGTGACTTCCGTTTCTCCCGGAAGTGCGGGTCACTTCGTCCATGTACGTGGAACGCAAATACCGGAAGCAATATTTCTTAATGTGAGATTCAGTGTTTCTCTGTTTCATTATATCTCCATAACAGCACAACGAATTCACATAGAGAATGGAAACAAAGTTAGTTAGTATTAAGACAGATGAAATCAAGATATATTTTCTGACATCAATATATATGTGAGATGTTCTAATGCAAAAACCATTTCATTTCGAAATCAACATTTAGACCTTTTGGGTCCAAAGTTTGCATTTCATATATAGTACGCATTTCTATCTTAGCCAGTTTGATTTCACCATCATTTGTTCTCCAACTTGGAACTACACTTTTTATTCCACAAAAATTAACTAAATGTTTGATGTTACACTCATGGGTTTTCTTAAAGTGTAAAGACACATTGTGGGTGTCCATCCCTTTTTTTATATTGCGTACATGCTCCGCCAAACGGGTTTTCAGCATTCGGGTTGTACGGCCCACATACTGACCCCCACATGAGCATTCGAGCAGATAAACACAATTTTTTGTATTGCAGGTAATGAAGTCATTTATGGTATACATTGCCCCAGTTTGATTTGATTTATACTGGACAATCTTATTTTGCTTGCTTGCACACGTGCGGCACATAATACATGTACCGCATCTAAAGAAACCCTTAGAAATGTTTCTAGTGAGCATCTTCGGAGGGACACTCACACTCCTTACCACATTTTCCTTCACGTTCTTAGCCCTTCTATACACAAATTTTGGAATATCAGACACATAATTTTTCAATGTAACATCCTTACTGAGGATGGACCAATGTCGTCTAATAATCTGTTCCACCTGTCTGTATTGACTATTGTATCCTGTTATAAATGGAACATTGGTCTCAAAAGCATTTATACCTCTAGGTGTCTGTTCAAGCATATCTGCCCGATTACTTTCACCACTCTTAGTCATAGCCACTTCTATTACTTCTTTGTTATACCCTTTTGCTTCAAACTGATCACCTAATATGCGTGCTTGTTCCCAATAAACCTCCACATCTGAACAATTTCTCCTTATTCTATGGAACTGGCTCATTGGGATACTCTTTAGCCAGTTCCTATGATGGTTACTGGAGAAATCAATAAATGAGTTACAATCAGTACTTTTTGTATAATTACTCGTTTTAATCCTATCTTCCTCAATATACACCCTTAGATCCAAAAAGTTTACTTCAACTTCACTAATATTGAACGTGAGCTCTATCTTGGATACATTATCATTAAGATGTTTACAAAAGGTATCCAGTGAAGTACGATCTCCACTCCAGACAAAAATTATGTCATCTATATACCGGTTCCAGGCTACCAGACTGGCTCCCAGCTCATGGCCATTCCATACTTGTTGTTCTTCCCAAAAGGACATGAATAAATTTGCATAACTGGGAGCCAGTCTGGTACCCATTGCTGTACCGGTCTGTTGCATATAGAAGGAATCATCGTACCAAAAGAAATTATTATGGAGGATGAGTGATGTTCCCTCCAACACAAAATTCTTCTTTTCCTCTGACATTTTACTCTTCTCCATGAAGAATGATAAAGCCTCTAGTCCTAATTTATGATCTATAATAGTGTACAGAGACGTCACGTCTGCTGTCACCAATAAAAAACCAGGTTGCCAGTCAACCGTCATAAGTCTGTTAATGATGGATATAGTGTCCTTTAGGTAGGATTTGGTTCCCTTTACCAAAGGTTGGAGGATATGGTCAAGATAACAAGATAAGTTGGATAGGCAAGAATTTGTCCCCGCCACTATCGGGCGCCCTGGGGGGCATTTACTATTCTTATGTATCTTTGGCAAAGCATACAAAACAGGTATTGCAGGATATTCTATCATCATGTATAGGTGTTCCTCCTCTGTGATGATACCCTTCGTTAAGTATAATGCCAAAAACACTTCTAATTTCTTTATTATACTCATACTTGGATTCCCTCACAATTTTTGGTAAGTTTCCTTATCCATTAATTGACGTAATATTTCTCTATTATAGTCCTCCAAGTTTAAGATCACAATGCTTCCCCCCTTATCCGCGGGTTTTATGACTATTTCTTTATTTCCGCGTAAGGTTTGGATGGCTTTCCTCTCATCTTTGGATAAATTATTTTTCTATTAGGTTTGAACGTCACTTTTTCCAAATCTGCTTTAACTAGTTTCTCAAAAGACTCTATAAAGCTGCCCTTCTTATGTTTAGGGTAAAAGGTTGACTTTCTTTTAAATTTATGTCCTTCATTGGTCCCTATGCCGCTATCTTTTGGTTTTTCATCAAAAAACCTTTTTAATGTGAGTCGTCTTATAAATCTCTCAACATCTATAAAGACTTCAAACTTGTCACACCTATTTGCCGGGGCAAACTTAAGGCCCTTTTCCAGTACAGATCTCTCATGTACATTCATACTCTCTAAAAAAGGAGATGAGGGAGAAGGAGGAAAATCCACACATGGGGGGGATCTTTCTCTCCTCCAATTTCTATTCAGATGCTGTCTTTCTCCATAGGTAGCCCCCCTTCCCTTATTCAAATTGTGGGGTCTCTCTCTTCCATAATTTTCCTCAGATCTAAATTTGTTATTCTCCCCCTCCCATCTTACCTCTTTTTGGGTTCTATTACCTCTATCCCTCCACTCTTCTTTATTCTCTCTCCTGGGTATATAGGGGTGATAATGGGGGGCTACCTATAGAGAGGGGTCTCCACCGATCCCCAAGGTGGAGATAAAAACTAAACAAAAGATAAGAACTAAACATAAAAAACGGGAAAAAGAGGAGGGAAATGTATCACTTTAAATAAAAGAAGAAGGACTAAAAGTAGGACTAAAAACCTTGTTAATAATACTGAAGGCAATAACGAAAGTCAGGAGGAGGAAGACAGAGGTAATAAGGATTGTGAGATAGGTATGAAGACTACAAGTATACACAATCTGAGTAAATATGAATTGAATGTACATGAGAGATCTGTACTGGAAAAGGGCCTTAAGTTTGCCCCGGCAAATAGGTGTGACAAGTTTGAAGTCTTTATAGATGTTGAGAGATTTATAAGACGACTCACATTAAAAAGGCTTTTTGATGAAAAACCAAAAGATAGCGGCATAGGGACCAATGAAGGACATAAATTTAAAAGAAAGTCAACCTTTTACCCTAAACATAAGAAGGGCAGCTTTATAGAGTCTTTTGAGAAACTAGTTAAAGCAGATTTGGAAAAAGTGACGTTCAAACCTAATAGAAAAAATAATTTATCCAAAGATGAGAGGAAAGCCATCCAAACCTTACGCGGAAATAAAGAAATAGTCATAAAACCCGCGGATAAGGGGGGAAGCATTGTGATCTTAAACTTGGAGGACTATAATAGAGAAATATTACGTCAATTAATGGATAAGGAAACTTACCAAAAATTGCGAGGGAATCCAAGTATGAGTATAATAAAGAAATTAGAAGTGTTTTTGGCATTATACTTAACGAAGGGTATCATCACAGAGGAGGAACACCTATACATGATGATAGAATATCCTGCAATACCTGTTTTGTATGCTTTGCCAAAGATACATAAGAATAGTAAATGCCCCCCAGGGCGCCCGATAGTGGCGGGGACAAATTCTTGCCTATCCAACTTATCTTGTTATCTTGACCATATCCTCCAACCTTTGGTAAAGGGAACCAAATCCTACCTAAAGGACACTATATCCATCATTAACAGACTTATGACGGTTGACTGGCAACCTGGTTTTTTATTGGTGACAGCAGACGTGACGTCTCTGTACACTATTATAGATCATAAATTAGGACTAGAGGCTTTATCATTCTTCATGGAGAAGAGTAAAATGTCAGAGGAAAAGAAGAATTTTGTGTTGGAGGGAACATCACTCATCCTCCATAATAATTTCTTTTGGTACGATGATTCCTTCTATATGCAACAGACCGGTACAGCAATGGGTACCAGACTGGCTCCCAGTTATGCAAATTTATTCATGGCCTTTTGGGAAGAACAACAAGTATGGAATGGCCATGAGCTGGGAGCCAGTCTGGTAGCCTGGAACCGGTATATAGATGACATAATTTTTGTCTGGAGTGGAGATCGTACTTCACTGGATACCTTTTGTAAACATCTTAATGATAATGTATCCAAGATAGAGCTCACGTTCAATATTAGTGAAGTTGAAGTAAACTTTTTGGATCTAAGGGTGTATATTGAGGAAGATAGGATTAAAACGAGTAATTATACAAAAAGTACTGATTGTAACTCATTTATTGATTTCTCCAGTAACCATCATAGGAACTGGCTAAAGAGTATCCCAATGAGCCAGTTCCATAGAATAAGGAGAAATTGTTCAGATGTGGAGGTTTATTGGGAACAAGCACGCATATTAGGTGATCAGTTTGAAGCAAAAGGGTATAACAAAGAAGTAATAGAAGTGGCTATGACTAAGAGTGGTGAAAGTAATCGGGCAGATATGCTTGAACAGACACCTAGAGGTATAAATGCTTTTGAGACCAATGTTCCATTTATAACAGGATACAATAGTCAATACAGACAGGTGGAACAGATTATTAGACGACATTGGTCCATCCTCAGTAAGGATGTTACATTGAAAAATTATGTGTCTGATATTCCAAAATTTGTGTATAGAAGGGCTAAGAACGTGAAGGAAAATGTGGTAAGGAGTGTGAGTGTCCCTCCGAAGATGCTCACTAGAAACATTTCTAAGGGTTTCTTTAGATGCGGTACATGTATTATGTGCCGCACGTGTGCAAGCAAGCAAAATAAGATTGTCCAGTATAAATCAAATCAAACTGGGGCAATGTATACCATAAATGACTTCATTACCTGCAATACAAAAAATTGTGTTTATCTGCTCGAATGCTCATGTGGGGGTCAGTATGTGGGCCGTACAACCCGAATGCTGAAAACCCGTTTGGCGGAGCATGTACGCAATATAAAAAAAGGGATGGACACCCACAATGTGTCTTTACACTTTAAGAAAACCCATGAGTGTAACATCAAACATTTAGTTAATTTTTGTGGAATAAAAAGTGTAGTTCCAAGTTGGAGAACAAATGATGGTGAAATCAAACTGGCTAAGATAGAAATGCGTACTATATATGAAATGCAAACTTTGGACCCAAAAGGTCTAAATGTTGATTTCGAAATGAAATGGTTTTTGCATTAGAACATCTCACATATATATTGATGTCAGAAAATATATCTTGATTTCATCTGTCTTAATACTAACTAACTTTGTTTCCATTCTCTATGTGAATTCGTTGTGCTGTTATGGAGATATAATGAAACAGAGAAACACTGAATCTCACATTAAGAAATATTGCTTCCGGTATTTGCGTTCCACGTACATGGACGAAGTGACCCGCACTTCCGGGAGAAACGGAAGTCACGTGATATGCGGCTCACAGACACGCTGCGTCTCACCTAACAGGAAGGAAAATCTCGCAGCGCGTCCAGCAAAGAGTCCATGTACGGACCAGAAAGTTACAGATAAAGCTTGTTGAACTCCGCATGGACCTATGGGTAACGGAAGTGGGGCGGAAAAAGTCCAGTTGAAAAGAAGGACATTAAATCCGGATTTGAACTATGGACAATATATGGAATAATGTCCAATTACTGATCCAGTTCTAGTTTTTGTTTTTACCAATTAATATATAAAGTCATTTTAAGTACTGTTTTCTTTATTAGGGAGGATGATAATTGTATATGAACCCATCTACTGAAGGTGAATGTTTGATATGTGGAAAATATTTTAGAGTTTGAGGCCAGGGTGTAAGTGTATGTACCAAAATAAGGGGATTGGCCAATACAGCAGGGAGTGGCAAGCAGGGGGTATAAATATCTGACTGCTGAGCTTTGTAGAACACCTTGAGGAAGGATCTAGAATCCGAAACGCGTCGGTGTGGTATTAGGATATCCCAGGTTGCAAGGGCTCCTCCATTTACCTCCTACTGCCAAAGAGGACCAACACTTGGATGCATTTAAAACCTTTTTGCACAGAGCGGTAGTGTTTGGGACCTTGAGGTACTTGGAGTTGTAAGTTACTCCCAGCAGACCTAGGGGACTTTTTATTGTTTTTAGAATTTTTTCTGTTTTGTTTTATATTTGATCTTTTTTAACGCTGTATGGATAATCTATATATTATACAATAAATTTGTGTACTTTTTGGATATCCACTGCTTTTATTTTCCACATATCTGCATAAATACTGGTGTCTACCAGTGGAAACCTGTGGTCCCACCAGCAGCAAAGAAACCTTTCAAGGAACATAGGGCGTGTTTGGAAGGTGAGTGCCCTTTTTGAGGGACGGGGGTGTGATGTATCTCGATCCTGTGAAATAAATGCATACGAGGAGAATATTTAAAGAAACCTTTTGATGAACATACCCCGCCCTAAGGAGGTTAGTCAAAAGGTGCGAACCTTTGAATAACCGTGTGGCAGAAGAAGTCGGGTAATCGTTGTGACCTGAGAAGTCTGAATATAACCATTAAGATTGGGAGAAATTAATGGTTATTGATTGGTGACTTGTAGCGCTTGTGAACCACCCCACTTTCTGTGTTGTATATTGTTTCAAGGAGTAGTGCTCTTGGGGGTTGGTACTGAGCTGCAACAAGGGCGCAAGTTATTATTTTCTGTTTGTTGAGAGGTCAAGAAGATCACATCACGGATGTCAAGCAACAGCTTAAACAAAGATTCAAGTTGAAAGATCTAGGCCCTGCAAATCATCTATTAGGTATGAAAATTGTACAAAACCTGCAAGAGGTAACTGTCACAATTGACCAACAAACATACATTGAGGCAATAATTTCCAAGTACGGAAAGACAGATGCAAAACCAGTAAGTACTCCTTTGGTCCAGAAGGGCCCCCACTGCACACAAAGGGTGGGATTAAATTATTTTCACCCGTTTCCACACTCGTTCTGTTTCTGCCCTCAGGGACGTTGTATCATTATTTCAGCTCGCTACCCTCGGAGTAGCGAGGCAACCAACCCTTTACACAGTAAACCTGATTACTATGGGTGCAATATGCGCGATAGCGGAGATCATTTTAGAAAGGAAATTGGGCATGATATGTCATTTGAATCTCACCCAATGCATCCCCAATTATACTCCCCTCTCCACAATCCCGCGTCAGCCTGCACTACAGAGCAGCAGAAATCACAGGTAAAATGGTGCAGTGGACATTTTCCCAGTGATTTGCACATGCGCAATAGAGAAGACACCAGGAACGTGGCATGGATGCCATGTTCCTGGAGACCTGCATATGCGCAGTAGACTCTAGCACAAAGCTAGAGTCTACTGCACTGCCAGAAAGGAGGGGGCCCACACTGAGCCTGCACATGGGCCCTATCTCTCTTAAACTGCATCTGACTGTCTATCAAAAATGAAGGAAGGAACCCAGTTCTCCACATACTCTCCGGGAGACAGACTTGAACATTTTGTGTAACCTAGTGGGGACCAAATACCACCTGTAGTATATGTTATAAGCATTTACCCATGTAGCTATAGATACTTTTGAGGCACACTCTCTAATGGTGGATCAGAATTCCTCATCAGGGGGAGAACCGAAGTCGGCCTTCCACTGGAGTTCAAGGGTTGGTATAGGAAGTTGCTTAGAAGATAGGAGGATATAATAGAGGATAGATACTGTTTTATTCCTTTAGTCAGGGGTCTATGGTAGCAAAGGAATTCAAGGGATGACAGAGTATAAAGGGATGCAGAACAGGCTAGGGTGGTTACAAAGTGTCTCAGCTGAAGGTACACAAAAGGATTCACCTCCTGGAACTCAAATCTCCATTAGATATCAGGCAAGAATATACATGCACCTACGAACAAAACATCTAACGCCTCTTCAATTCCACGACAGGGAGCATGCGAAGATTGAGGAGCAGGAAAACTAGGGTTGTCCCAGAAAGGGATAAAGAGATATGGGAGCAAGAGAAGGTTGGACTGACGGGTGCAGTAATCCCAAATTTTACAAGTAAAGCTAAGCAATAGGTGTGAAATAAGTAATGGAGGTCTGTGTTTGGGGGAAATTATCAGAAAAACCAATGAAGCAGGGTGGTTCCTTACTAAAACAAGCCACCTAAGCGTAGAGATAGGAGTAAACCAGGCCACAACCTGCCTTACTATATACATGACCACAACTAGGGAGGGGGCTAGGGGGTCATAAGACCCGGGCGCTGGATCAGAGGGGGAGCCAGAACAGTCACTTTAACACCCCTAACACCCCCTCCCTCTGCGGCTACAGTTGCAAGGAGTCGGGCACATTGCAGTGAAGAAACTGAAAATAAACTACAGTTCCCAGCAGCCCTCACAAGGGCTGTAGTTTACTTTCAGTTTATTCATTGCAGTGCGTCCTTGCAACAGCAGCCGGGGGTGTTAGGGGGTGCCAGATTAAGAGGGATTACAGGGGGCAAGTTTCCTCAGCCCCACAAGTCGTTCATTAGCCTAGTCCAGTCACAGTGCAGCCAAAGGTGCAGTCCTAAAAGGGGGCAGGGCTACAAGGCACTGCACTGTCAGTGCCAGGCCAACCACCCAGCTCAGCCAGCATGGGAGAGAGAAGGGGAGGAGAGTGGAGACCTCATTATCCAGCATCAGCATGAGCATGCCTAAATGGTGAGTGTGACTCAGGGCAGGGGCACTGTATGTCCTTATGTGTGTGATTACTCTCTCCCTCACCCCTCTTTCTATACTCTCTCCCATCTCCCTCTCTTCCATCTCTCTCTCTCTCTCTCTCTCTCTCCCCCGTGAGGCGGCGTAATGAGGACTACCACTATGCAGTATAATTAGAATAAGTTTGCACTACTGTGTGGTGCATTTGGAATTTTCCCCCCGTTAATTTGTATTTCTCTAACGTCCTAAGTGGATGCTGGGGACTCCGTAAGGACCATGGGGATTAGCGGCTCCGCAGGAGACTGGGCACAACTATAAAGAAAGCTTTTAGACTACTGGTGTGCACTGGCTCCTCCCACTAAGACCCTCCTCCAGACTCCAGTTAGATTCTTGTGCCCGGCTGAGCTGGATGCACACTAGGGGCTCTCCTGAGCACCTAGAAAGAAAGTATATTTAGGTTTTTTATTTTACAGTGAGATCTGCTGGCAACAGACTCACTGCAGCGAGGGACTAAGGGGAGAAGAAGCGAACCTACCTAACAGGTGGTAGTTTGGGCTTCTTAGGCTACTGGACACCATTAGCTCCAGAGGGATCGACCGCAGGACCCGACCTTGGTGTTCGTTCCCGGAGCCGCGCCGCCGTCCCCCTTACAGAGCCAGAAGCAACGAAGAGGTCCGGAAAATCGGCGGCAGAAGACTTCGGTCTTCACCAAGGTAGCGCACAGCACTGCAGCTGTGCGCCATTGCTCCTCATGTACACCTCACACTCCGGTCGATGATGGGTGCAGGGCGCTGGGGGGGGGGCGCCCTGAGGGCAATATATGACACCTTGGCTGGCAAATATACATCATATATAGTCCTAGAGGCTATATAGATGTAAAATTACCCCTGCCAGTATTCCAGAAAAAGCGGGAGAAAGTCCGCCGAAAAGGGGGCGGGGCTTCTCCCTCAGCACACTGGCGCCATTTTTCCCTCACAGTTCCGCTGGAAGGAAGCTCCCTGGCTCTCCCCTGCAGTCTGAACACTACAGAAGGGTAAAAAAGAGAGGGGGGGGCACTAAATTTAGGCGCAGTATAGATAATATATATATATATATGATATATATAAAAAAGCAGCTATAAGGGAAAACACTCATTGATAGTGGGATCCCTGTGTTATATAGCGCTCTGGTGTGTGCTGGCATACTCTCTCTCTGTCTCCCCAAAGGGCTTTGTGGGGTCCTGTCCTCTGTCAGAGCATTCCCTGTGTGTTTGCGGTGTGTCGGTACGGCTGTGTCGACATGTTTGATGAGGAGGCTTATGTGGAGGCGGAGCAAATGCCTGTAAACGTGGTCACCCCCTGCGGGGTCGACACCTGAGTGGATGGTGCTGTGGAAGGACTTACGCGACAGTGTCGACTCCTTGCATAAAAGGTTTGACGACATACCTATTGTGGAACAGCCGGCTTCTCAGCCTGTGCCTGCCCAGGCGTCTCAAAAGCCATCAGGGGCTCTAAAACGCCCGCTACCTCAGATGGCTGACACAGATGTCGACACGGATACTGACTCCAGTGTCGACGACGATGAGACTAATGTAACTTCCAGTAGGGCCACACGTTACATGACTGATGCAATGAAAAATGTGTTGCACATTTCTGATGTTACCCCCGGTACCACAAAAAAGGGTATAATGTTTGGAGAGAAAAAACTACCAGTAGCTTTTCCTCCATCTGAAGAGTTAAATGAAGTGTGTGAAGAAGCGTGGGCTTCCCCTGATAAAAAGCTGGTAATTTCTAAGAGGTTACTAATGGCGTACCCTTTCCCGCCAGAGGATAGGTCACGCTGGGAAACATCCCCTAGGGTGGATAAAGCGCTCACACGCTTGTCAAAGAAGGTGGCACTACCGTCTCCGGATACGGCCGCCCTGAAGGAATCTGCTGATAGAAAGCAGGAGGCTATCCTGAAATCTATATATACACACACAGGTGTTATACTGAGACCGGCTATTGCTTCAGCCTGGATGTGCAGTGCTGCTGCTGCGTGGTCAGATTCCCTGTCAGAAAATATAGATACCCTAGACAGGGACACTATATTGCTAAACGTAGAGCATATAAAAGACGCACTTTTATACATGAGGGATGCACAGAGGGATATTTGCCGGCTGGCATCCAAAATTAGTGCAATGTCCATTTCTGCCAGGAGAGGGTTATGGACTCGGCAGTGGACAGGAGATGCAGATTCCAAACGACACATGGAAGTTCTGCCTTATAAGGGTGAGGAGTTGTTCGGGGATGGTCTCTCGGACCTCGTTTCCACAGCAACAGCTGGGAAGTCTACATTTTTACCCCATGTTCCCTCACAACCGAAGAAAGCACCGTATTATCAGGTACAGTCCTTTCGGCCCAATAGGGGCAAGCGGGTTAAAGGCGCGTCCTTTCTGCCCAGAGGCAGAGGTAGGGGAAAGAAGCTGCAGCATACAGCCAGTTCCCAGGAGCAAAAGTCCTCTCCCGCTTCCTCTAAGTCCACAGCATGACGCTGGGGCTTCACAGGCGGAGCCAGGTACGGTGGGGGGCCCGTCTCAAAAACTTCAGCAATCAGTGGGCTCGCTCACGGGTGGATCCCTGGATCCTTCAAGTAGTATCTCAGGGGTACAAGCTGGAATTCGAGACGTCTCCCACCCGCCGTTTCCTCAAATCTGCCTTGCCAACCACTCCCTCAGGCAGGGAGGCAGTGTTACAGGCAATTCACAAGCTGTATTCACAACAAGTGATAGTAAAGGTGCCCCTACTTCAACAAGGAAGGGGTTACTATTCCACAATGTTTGTGGTACCGAAACCGGACGGTTCGGTGAGACCCATTTTAAATTTGAAATCCTTGAACACATATATAAAAAAATTCAAGTTCAAGATGGAATCGCTCAGGGCGGTTATTGCAAGCCTGGACGAGGGGGATTACATGGTATCACTGGACATCAAGGAAGCTTACCTCCATGTCCCCATTTACCATCCTCACCAGGAGTACCTCAGATTTGTGGTACAAGATTGTCATTACCAATTCCAGACGTTGCCGTTCGGTCTATCCACGGCTCCGAGGGTCTTTACCAAGGTAATGGCCGAAATGATGATACTCCTTCGAAAGAAGGGAGTTTTAATTATCCCGTACTTGGACGATCTCCTGATAAAGGCGAGGTCCAGAGAGCAGTTGTTGGTAGGGGTAGCACTATCTCGGGAAGTGCTACAACAGCACGGCTGGATTCTAAACATTCCAAAGTCACAGCTGGTCCCTACGACACGTCTGCTGTTCCTAGGGATGGTTCTGGACACAGAACAGAGAAAAGTGTTTCTCCCGGAGGAGAAGGCCAAGGAGCTGTCATCTCTAGTCAGAGCAGTGGCGGAACAAGCAAGCGGTGGGCCCAGGTGCAACAAAATGCTTTGGGCCCCCCATCCAAGTACACCCCATGGGCAGTGCGCGCCGTAGGCGCGCGCGCAAAAATACATAGTGGCGTGGCTTCGTGGGGAAGGGGTGTGTCCACAAAATAATACCAATTCATAAAACGGTGCACAGTAGTCTCCATTCTTCAAATTACGCCGCACAGTAGCACCACTACACCAGGTAGAGACCCTTTTACTCCTTACAGCGAACAGATTCCCCTTTTTACACATAACGGCAGACAGCGTGCACTTTTTACACATAACGGCAGACAGCGTGCCCTCGTTACACATAGCGGCAGACAGCATACACTTTTTACACAATGGCAGACAGCGTGCCCTCGTTACACATAGCGGCAGACAGCGTGCCCTCGTTACACATAGCGGCAGACAGCGTGCACTTTTTACACATTACGGCAGGCAGCGTCCCCATTTTACACATTACGGCAGACAGCGTCCCCATTTTACACATTACGGCAGACACCATACACTTTTACACATAACGGCAGATAGCGTGCCCTTTTTACACATTACGGCAGGCAGATTCTACCTTTTTACACATAGCGGCAGGCAGATTCCCCATTTTTACATTGCGGCATGCAGATTCCCCATTTTTATACATAGCGGCAGGCAGTCCCCCCTTTTTACACATTGCGGCAGGCAGTCCCAACAAATAAAAAAAGAAATTACCTGCTTGTTGCCAGGGGTTTCATGCACTTGGTTCCATGCACAGTGCCAGGATGTCATGCTCGTTGCCAGGGGTTTCATGCACTGGGTGTCATGCTCGTTGCTAGTGGGTAGTGCTTGTTGCTAGGGCCGTGCTCCCAGTGCCACATATGCTCCCAGTGCCAGATATTCCCCCACAGTGCCAGGTATATGCACCCAGTGCCAGATATTCTCCCACAGTGCCAGATATTCCCCCCCAGTGCCAGGTATATGCCCCCAGTGCCAGGTACATGCCCCCCCAGTGCCAGTTATATGCCCCAGTGCCAGGTATATGCCCCCAGTGCCAGATATTCCCCCCCAGTGCCTGCTTCCCCCCCAGTGCCAGGTATATGCCCCCAGTGCCGGGTATATGCCCCCCCAGTGCCAGATATTCTCCCACAGTGCCAGATATTCCCCCCCAGTGCCAGGTATATGCCCCCAGTGCCAGATATTCCCCCCCAGTGCCAGGTATATGCCCCCAGTGCCGGGTATATGCCCCCCCAGTGCCAGATATTCTCCCACAGTGCCAGATATTCCCCCCCAGTGCCAGGTATATGCCCCCAGTGCCAGGTACATGCCCTCAGTGCCGGGTATATGCCCCCCCAGTGAAAGGTATATGTCCCCAGTGCCAGATCTGTCCCCCCAGTGCCAGGTATATGTCCCCAGTGCCAGATCTGTCCCCCCAGTGCCAGGTATATGTCCCCAGTGCCAGATCTGTCCCCCCAGTGCCAGGTATATGTCCCCAGTGCCAGATCTGTCCCCCCAGTGCCAGGTATATGTCCCCAGTGCCAGATCTGTCCCCCCAGTGCCAGGTATATGTCCCCAGTGCCAGATCTGTCCCCCCAGTGCCTGCTCCCCCGGTCCCCCCCTCCCCCCCCTATGTGTTGGAGGGACACGAGCGCATCGCGCGTCTCTACTGTGTCCCTCCTGGCTCTCCCCCGCTTGTCTAATGAAGCATGTGCCGTTCGTGAGCCAATCAGAGCTCACGAACGGCACATGCTTCCTTAGAGCGGCCGGGGGAGAGCCAGGAGGGACACAGAGAGACGCGCGATGCGCTCGTGTCCCTCCAACACATAGGGGGGGGGGGCGGGGGAGCGGGGGAGCAGCAAGGAGGGAGAGGAGAACGCAGATTGACATGCGGACTCTCGTCCGCATGTCAATCTGTTCTAAATGCCGGCCAGCGGCTGTGGGCCCCTGAGTGCGGCGGGGCCCCAGTGCAATGCACTGCCTGCCCCGCCAGTAGTTCCGCCCCTGAGTCAGAGGCCTCCTAAAGCCAAAACAGGTGTCGGTGCATCACTGCACGCGGATCCTGGGAAAAATGGTAGCTTCCTACGAAGCGATTCCATTCGGCAGGTTTCATGCAAGAACCTTTCAGTGGGACCTGTTGGTCAAGTGGTCCGGATCGCATCTTCAGATGCATCGTCTGATAACCCTGTCTCCGAGGACAAGGGTGTCTCTGCTGTGGTGGCTGCAGAGGGCTCATCTTCAAGAGGGCCACAGATTCGGCATACAGGACTGGGTCCTGGTGACCACGGATACCAGCCTTCGAGGCTGGGGAGCAGTCACACAGGGAAGAAACTTCCAAGGACTATGGTCAAGTCAGGAGACTTCCCTGCACATATATATTCTGGAACTGAGGGCCATTTACAATGCCATAAGTCAGGCAAAACCCCTGCTTCAAAACCAGCCGGTACTGATCCAGTCAGACAACATCACGGCGGTCGCCCATGTAAATCGACAGGGCGGCACGAGAAGCAGGACAGCAATGGCAGAAGCCACAAGGATTCTCCGATGGGCGGAAAATCACGTGTTAGCACTGTCAGCAGTGTTCATTCCGGGAGTGGACAACTGGGAAGCAGACTTCCTCAGCAGGCACGACCTCCACCCGGTAGAGTGGGGACTTCATCCAGAAGTCTTTCAAATGATTGTAAACCGGTGGAAAAAGCCACAGGTGGACATGATGGCGTCCCGCCTAAACAAAAAGCTAGAAAAATATTGCGCCAGGTCGAGAGACCCGCAGGCGATAGCTGTGGACGCTCTAGTAACACCGTGGGTGTACCGATCGGTTTATGTGTTCCCTCCTCTTCCTCTCATACCAAAGGTACTGAGGATAATAAGGAGAAGAGGAGTAAGAACTATACTCATTGTTCCGGATTGGCCAAGAAGAGCTTGGTACCCGGAACTTCAGGAAATTATGTCAGAGGACCCATGGCCTCTACCGCTCAGACAAGACCTGCTGCAGCAGGGGCCCTGTCTGTTCCAAGACTTACCGCGGCTGCGTTTGACGGCATGGCGGTTGAACACCGGATCCTGAAGGAAAAGGGCATTCCGGAGGAAGTCATTCCTACGCTGATTAAAGCTAGGAAAAAAGTAACCGCAAACCATTATCACCGCATATGGCGAAAATATGTTGCGTGGTGTGAGGCCAGGAAGGCCCTAACGGAGGAATTTCAGCTGGGCCGTTTCCTGCACTTCCTACAGTCAGGGGTGACTATGGGCCTTAAATTGGGTTCCATTAAGGTCCAGATTTCGGCTCTATCGATTTTCTTCCAGAGACAACTGGCTTCACTACCTGAAGTTCAGACTTTTGTTAAGGGAGTGCTGCATATTCAGCCCCCTTTTGTGCCTCCAGTGGCACCTTGGGATTTCAACGTGGTGTTGGATTTCCTAAAGTCACATTGGTTTGAGCCACTGAAAACCGTGGATTTGAAATATCTCACGTGGAAAGTGGTCATGTTGTTGGCCTTGGCTTCGGCCAGGCGTGTATCAGAATTGGCGGCTTTGTCATGTAAAAGCCCTTATCTGATTTTCCATATGGATAGGGCAGAATTGAGGACTCTTCCCCAGTTTCTCCCCAAAGTGGTATCAACTTTTCATCTGAACCAACCTATCGTGGTGCCTGCGGCTACAAATGACTTGGAGGCTTCCAAGTTGTTGGATGTAGTCAGGGCCCTAAAAATCTATGTTTCCAGGACAGCTGGAGTCAGAAAGACTGACTCGCTCTTTATCCTGTATGCGCCCAACAAGTTGAGTGCACCTGCTTCAAAGCAGACTATTGCTCGCTGGATCTGTAGTACGATTCAGCTTGCACATTCTGCGGCTGGACTGCCGCATCCTAAATCAGTAAAAGCCCATTCCACGAGGAAGGTGGGCTCTTCTTGGGTGGCTGCCCGAGGGGTCTCGGCTCTTCAACTTTGCCGAGCAGCTACTTGGTCGGGGTCAAACACGTTTGCTAAATTCTACAAGTTTGACACCCTGGCTGAGGAGGACCTTGAGTTTGCTCATTCGGTGCTGCAGAGTCATCCGCACTCTCCCGCCTGTTTGGGAGCTTTGGTATAATCCCCATGGTCCTTACGGAGTCCCCAGCATCCACTTAGGACGTCAGAGAAAATAAGAATTTACTCACCGGTAATTCTATTTCTCATAGTCCGTAGTGGATGCTGGGCGCCCATCCCAAGTGCGGATTGTCTGCAATACTTGTATATAGTTATTGCTTAACTAAAGGGTTATTGTTGAGCCATCTGTTGAGAGGCTCAGTTGTTATCATACTGTTAACTGGGTATTGTATCACGAGTTATACGGTGTGATTGGTGTGGCTGGTATGAGTCTTACCCGGGATTCAAAATCCTTCCTTATTGTGTCAGCTCTTCCGGGCACAGTATCCTAACTGAAGTCTGGAGGAGGGTCTTAGTGGGAGGAGCCAGTGCACACCAGTAGTCTAAAAGCTTTCTTTATAGTTGTGCCCAGTCTCCTGCGGAGCCGCTAATCCCCATGGTCCTTACAGAGTCCCCAGCATCCACTACGGACTATGAGAAATAGAATTACCGGTGAGTAAATTCTTATTTTTTATAATTTTTTATTTAATTTCTTAATTTATTTTCTTCATTTTTTTGTGTGCATGTGTGTGTGTGTGTGTGTGTGTGGGGGGGGGGGGGGGGGGGGGGGGCAAATGACTGGCTTGCCCCAGGTGCTGAAAATCCTAGTCTCGGACTGCTGTAAGTGAGAAGCATAGTAATACAGAGGAATGTCTGGGATACCTCTGCCCCCATTCATCGTAGCTCTCTGTAGATTTGATAAACTCCTTCTAGGCGCTTTTATCCTCCACATAAAGTGAACAAACCATTTATGTAACTGAGACAACACTAGATCTGGAACCTTAATTGAAAAGTTTTAAATAATATAAGAGGTGTGGGAGAAGATTCAACTTTATAGCCACTTGTGGCATTAACATGGGTTATGGCAATTACTGAAAGTCACGTGTCATGCGGCATGCCTGGATGCATTCTGTGTGCCCTGGGTAAACTGTGCTCATGGTGATGTGAATTATTATAGTGCTCCCAAAATGTATCTTTCAATGTATATTCTTTATGGAAATGTCATGTATATGTGCTTTTCACAGCAGGAGGCATGTTTAAATTTCCTCCTCACAAATCCCCATACAAAGGACAGGACAAGTTCTGAAGACAAGGGGGTAAATGCTGATAAGGGATTTCTTGCCTGCCATAAACTGCTAGCAGGCTGGGGGGATCCAATATCCTGACAAAAGCTATAAGTTCTGAGCCATGCCCAGGGAGCTCTGGAACTATATGGATCAGAAGCACACACTGCTGAGGGCAGGGCCGGTGCTAGAGTGTTTGGCGCCCCCCTGCAAATGATAAATTGGCACCCTCCCATCCTTAAAAAAGGAACAATGCCCACCGCAAAAAGGGGTGTGGTAACACAAAGGAGGGGCATGGCCACAATAGTACCCGCAATTCATATTACACCACATAGTATTCACGTTACGCCACACAGTACTATCCCTTATACACAATGTCCACAGTAGTGTCTCTTATCAGAGGTGTAGCTAGGTGTCATGGTGCCCGGAGCAAGGGTATGTTTCAGTGCCACCTCCTCTGTACTGAATTGGTGGCATGTTACATTTGAAAAGAAAAATATATTTAAAAATTGGTGACAGGGGCAGTTCTAGACCTTGAGGAGCTCAGGGCAAATATTTAATTCGCTGCCCGCCACACCAAATATATGGACAGTGCGCACCGTAGGTGCGCGCAAAAATATAGGGGCCACAGAATAGTACCAATTCACATCACACCGCACAGTTGTGTCCGTTAGTCACATTACACCGCACAGTAGTGACCATTATTCACATTACACCTCACAGTACCGTCCGTTATTCACATTACACCGCACAGTACCGTCCGTTATTCCCATTATACCACACAGTACCATCCCTTATTCACATTACACCACACAGTAGCGTCCGTTATTCACATTACACCGCACAGTACCGTCCGTTATTCACATTACACCTCACAGTACCATCCCTTATTCACATTACATCACACAGTAGCGTCCGTTATTCACATTACACCGCACAGTACCGTCCGTTATTCACATTACACCTCACAGTACCGTCCCTTATTCACATTACATCACACAGTAGCGACCGTTATTCACATTACACCGCACAGTACCGTCCGTTATTCACATTACACCTCACAGTACCATCCCTTATTCACATTACATCACACAGTAGCGTCCGTTATTCACATTACACCGCACAGTAGCCTCCGTTATTCACATTATACCGCACAGTAGCGTCCGTTATTCACATTATACCGCACAGTACCGTCCGTTATTCCCATTATACCGCACAGTAGCATCCATTATTCACATTACACTGCACAGTACCGTCCATTATTCACATTACACCGCACAATACCGTCCGTTATTCACATTACGCCGCTCAGTACCAGGGCCGGCTCCAGGCCTACTAGTACCCTGAGCGAGAACATTTAAAAGCTCCCCCCACCCCTATGCGCGCGCTCCAGGAAAAGTGGGTGTGACCTCTGGAAAAGTGGGCGTGGCCTCATAAGTTCATATTATGAGACCATAAATAAATATATTTTCACACCCCCTCTACGCACACAATTAGCAGCCTTACACATAACAGCCACAGTAGTGTTCCTTACACATAATGTCTCCAGTATAGTGCCAGATACACATAATGTGCAGTGCCAGATAGACATGATATGCCCCCCAGCAGTGCCAGCTACACATGACATGCCCCCCAGCAGTGCCAGCTACACACAATATGCCTCCCAGCAGTGCCAGCTACACATGATAGTGTTCACTTTTTAGGGCAGGGTGCTGACTTTTTAGGGAGGGCATATTTTTAAGTTAGGAGGGCAAAATGATGTACATACTGTAATGCTTGGTGCTCATCTACCTACATTGTAAAGCATGGACAGTGCGCACCTTCATGGGGAAGGTGCGTGGCCACATAATAGTGGCAATTCGCATTACACCACACAGTAGTGCAGTTAATACACACTGCACCAGGTAGAACCTCCTAGACACTTTGCGCCAGGCAGAGCGCGTTAGACACTTTGCGCCAGGCAGAGCACTGAGACACATTGCCTAGCCACAGATGCCTAGCGGGAACACTACATGATATGCTCCCCAGCCGTGCCAGCTACACATGACATGCCCCCCAGCAGTTCCAGATACATAAATGCCCCCACAGTGCCAGATATGTCTCCACAGTTCCAGATACAGAAATGCCCCCACAGTGCCAGATACAGAAATGCCCCCACAGTGTCATAAATGCCCCCACAGTGCGATAAATGCCCCCACAGTGCCAGATACATAAATGCCCCCACAGTGCCAGATATGTCCCCACAGTGCCAGATACATAAATGCCCCCACAGTTCCAGATATGTTCCCACAGTTCCAGATATATAAATGCCCCCACAGTGCCAGATATGTCCCCACAGTGCCAGATACAGAAATGCCCCCACAGTGCCATAAATGCCCCCACAGTGCCAGATACAGAAATGCCCCCACAGTGCCAGATATAGATATGCCCCCACAGTGCCAGAAATGCCCCCACAGTGCCAGATACAGAAATGCCCCCACAGTGCCATAAATACCCCACAGTGCCAGATACATAAATGCCCCCACAGTGCCAGATATGCCCCCACAGTGCCAGATACAGAAATGCCCCCATAGTGCCAGATACAAAAATGCCCCCACAGTGCCAGATATGCCCCCACAGTGCCAGAAATGCCCCCACAGTGCCAGATACATAAATGCCCCCACAGTGCCAGATAAATGCCCTCACAGTGCAGATATGCCCCCACAGTGCCAGATATGCCCCCACAGTGCCAGATAAATGCCCTCACAGTGCCAAATAAATGCCCCCACAGTGCAGATGTGACCCCACAGTGCCAGATACATGCCCCCACAGTGCCAGATAAATGCCCACACAGTGCCATCCATAAATGTGCCCCCCCCAAAAAAAATACCTGCGGCGCTGGGAGGGGGAGGAATACTGCTGTCCGGGTGCAGGTCCGGGTCTGGATGCGGGCGGGCGGGTGCAGGTCCAGGTCCGGGCGGGCGGCCGGGCGGCCTCCAAAGTGCTTGTGTGCGCTATGCACGCTGCGCGGCGTCTAACATTAGACACCGGCGTCGCTCAGTGCGCATAGCGCACACAAGAGTTCACGGCCAATGCTGCACAGGGCCGGCTCCAGGTTCGAATATGGCGGCGCCCATTAAGGGTGGCGTCCTGTGCGGCGTTCTATTCGAACATGCCTGGAGCCGGCCCTGCTCAGTACCGTCCCTTATTCACATTACACTGCACAGTACCGTCCCTTATTCACATTACACCGCACAGTACCGTCCCTAATTCACATTACACCGCACAGTAGCGTCCGTTATTCACATTACACCGTACAGTACCGTCTGTTATTCACATTACACTGCACAGTGCCATCCATTATTCACATTACACCGCACAGTAGCGTCCGTTAGTCACATTACACTGCACAGTAGTATCCACACAGGAGAGCACCTTATACGCATTATGCGACCAGGTAGAGCCCATTATACATATTATGCCAGGTACATCCCTCATTCCCTCCACAGCACTGCCCCAGTACCTGCAGGAGGTACCGACTCCGGCGCTGCTCTTCCTCTGCCTTCTCCTCCTCATGTCTCTCGGAGGCGCCGTTACCCCTGCAGCAGCGGCTCTGTAGGATGTCGGCAGTTATGCCGTGAGGTAGGGAACGGGTACTAATTACTCGGGCCACGGACTGATGGAGGGCCCGGTGGGGCCCTGGTCCACCGCACTCCCTACCCCCTCCCTCCTTACTGGGCAGCAGCATAAGCACTCATCTTGGCAGCACAACACATGCTGCAGTGTGCTGTGCTGCAGTGAGGCTGCTGCTACTGCTGAGCCAATGCCTATTTGGGTAGTGGGGGGAAGTGATCACACTCCCCCCTTAAATTGGCTCAGGGCTCCGCCCCCTCGCGGACCCCTACACCCTGCTCGGCGCTCCACAGTTATTTTAAAAAATTCACAAGGGGGCGTGGTCACGTCTCCCGTGATTAGGCCACGCCCCCAAAATGATACCCGGCTCAGTGTTGTGTGTGGGCTGAGGCCGCTTTCTGGGGAAGGATGGGGAGAAAAAGCCGCGCTACACGCTGCCAGCATCAGCGGGGTTGCAGAGCAGGACGGCGCCTCCCTTCAGCACGGTGCCTCCCTGCACCACATCCCCTTGCTGAGCGGGTAGCGCCGGCTCTGGCTGAGGGTTCACTTTACAAGGGAGTAGTTTAGTGCTGGGAGTGGTCCCATCTTTTGCTCATGTGGTCTCCCCATGCTACACATAGGGGGTCATTCCGAGTTGGTCACTCGTTATCGATTTTTGCAACGGAGCGATTAAGGCTAAAATGCGCATGCGCTAAGTATTTTAGCATAAAACTTAGTAGATTTACTCACGTTCGAACGAAGAATTTTCTTCGTTGAAGTGATCGGAGTGTGATTGACAGGAAGTGGGTGTTTCTGGGCGGAAACTGGCCGTTTTCTGGGAGTGTGCGGAAAAACGCAGGCGTGTCAGGGAAAAACGCGGGAGTGTCTGGAGAAACGGGGGAGTGGCTGGCCGAACGCTGGGCGTGTGTGTGACGTCAAACCAGGAACGAAATGGCCTGAGCTGATCGCAATCTGTGAGTAGGTCTCGAGCTACTCAGAAACTGCTAAGAATTTTCTATTCGCAATTCTGCTAATCTTTCGTTCGCTATTCTGCTAAGCGAAGATACACTCCCAGAGGGCGGCGGCTTAGCGTGTGCAATGCTGCTAAAATCTGCAAGCGAGCGAACAACTCGGAATCACCCCCTTTATTTCTACATTATTTTCTTTTTCATGCTATGTAAAAGAACTTTGTACACTCAGGGCCGTCTTTTCGTATGGGCTGAGGTCATGGGTTCAATTCCCACCATGGCATTAACTGTGTGGAGTTTGTATATTTTCCCCGTACTTGCGTGGGTTTCCTCCGGGTACTCCGGTTTCCTCCCACAATCCAAAAATATACTGGTAGGTTACTTGGCTCCCAACAAAAATTAACCCTAGCATGAATGTGTGTGCATGTACATGTGGTAGGGAATATAGATTGTAAGCTCCACTGGGGCAGGGACTGATATGAATGGACAATTATTCTCTGTAAAGCGCTGCGGAATATGTGTGCACTATATAAATAACTGGTAATAAATAAATAAATAATAAATAAATAATATGATGGTATTTTGCTTCTATTCTCTTCAGTGTTAATGTGTTATTCGAAACATTGGAATATTGTACCATATTTGTCACAGTCGGCAGGCAGCGGGAAGAAGCGGTGTGCAAGGCATGGTGAATGGGGGAAGCCAGCTGAGGTATGCAGATTCACCCTCAGTGAATGGACACACGCCCGACTCCAGCCGTAGATGGTTGGGCCCATGGCCTGCGTGCCAGGTGAGCGTGATATGCGCCTCAGGGGCTGGTTCCATAGGAGGGCGTTGCCACAGTGCCTACTCGGTAGGCAGGGCATGCCCCAGGAAAATGTAATGGGTTGGTAACACATTTCGTCTTGCCGCCCACTTCTTTGTCCATGCCCTGCAACCTTGTAAGGTGGTATATTAATAAAAACTGTGGCCAGTGATTTTACCCAAAGCTCTGCCTGCGTCTGAGTTATTTTAGGTCAGGTAGTCGGTGCGCAGGGATGCCGGCAGGCCGACCTCTCCCTCTTAAGCATATTAATAGTTACATAAGAGCTAAAGGCAGAAGGGGAGTATGAAGAGGTAAAGCCTCAGAGTTAATTTTTTAGTCCAACAAGTCTGTAGTACACAAGTATCATATACAAGCTTGACGGTATCAGGTCTGTAGATCTACACTAAAAAGGTCTACAGTCAATAGGTGACCACTAATGGTCGAAAAGCATTAGGTTGACGGGGTCAAAAGATCGACAGGGTCAAAAGGTCGACAATCAAAATGTTGACAGGGTCACAAGGTCAACAGGGTCAAAAGGTCGACACATATTTTTATGTTTTTTTTTACATTTTTACAACTTTTGCTGCATTTACTATCCATGTCATAAACTATTACCTTTAGCAACCTTGCCCGAAGCGTGGTGAGTGAAGCAAACCCGCGAGGGGATGCATTTAAAAAAAAATGGGGTCAAAAGATGTTTAAAAACACAAAAAACACCCAACTTTTTCCGTGTGTCGACCTTTTGACCCTGTCGACCTATTGACTGTCGACTTATTGGCCCTTCCGACCTTTTGATTGTCGACAATTTGACCCTGTCCACTTTTTTACTTTCAACCTTTTACTGTCGGCCTATTGACTGTCTATCTTTTTAATGTCTATTTTCTGTATCAGAACCTAAGTTTGATAAGGAGTTGTGGGGGGGAAGAGAGAGAAGAAAACATTTTTCGTCCTCGCTTAATGTTTATACATGGGCGTGCGCAGAACATTTTATTAGGGGGTGCACCGTCGGAGGTATGTTTAGCACCACCTACTGGGTGTCTCTAGCACCGCCTATTGGGCGTGTCTAGCACTGCCTATTGGCACTCAAAGCAATATAAACATATGCCCCCATAGTGCCAGATACATATATGCCCCCAGCTGTGCCCTTACTCAAAACCCCCAGCGGTGCCATATTCACATATGCCCCCAGTGGTACCAGATACACATATGTCCCCAGCAGGGCCATATCCACAAAGCCCCCAGCGGTGCCAGATACTCAAATGCCCCCAGCGGTACCAGATACACAAATGCCCCTCGTGGTGCCAGATACACAAATGCCCCCAGCGGTACCAGATACACATGCCTCCAGCGGTACCAGATACACATGCCCCCAGTGGTGCCAGATACATATGCCCCTAGCGGTGCCAGATACACATATGCCCCAGCGGTGCCAGATACACATTCCCCCAATGGTGCCAGATACACAAATGTCCCCAGCAGTGCCAGATACACATATGCCCCCAGCCTTGCCAGATACATATACCCCCAGTGGTGCCAGATACATATACCCCTAGTGGTGCCAGATACATATGCCCCCAGCAGTGCCAGATACATATGCCCCTAGCGGTGCCAGATACATATGCCCCTAGTGGTTCCAGATACATATGCCCCTAGTGGTGCCAGATACACATGCCCTCAGATGTGCCAGATACATATGCCCCTAGTGGTGCCAGATACATATGCCCCCAGTGGTGCCAGATACACATGCCCCTAGCAGTGCCAGATACATATGCCCTCAGCTGTGCCAAATACACAAATGCCCTCAGCGGTGCCAGATACACATATGCCCCGCAGTGCCAGATACATATACCCCCAGCGGTGCCAGATACATATACCCCCAGTGGTGCCATATACATATGCCCCCAGCGGTGCCAGATACATATGCCCCTAGCGGTGCCAGATACACAAATGCCCCCTGCGGTGCCAGATACACATATGCCCCCAGCGGTGCCAGATACATATACCCCCAGTGGTGCCAGATACATATGCCCCCAGCGGTGCCAGATATATATGCCCCTAGCGGTGCCAGATACACAAATGCCCCCAGTGGTGTCAGATACATATGCCCTCAGCTGTGCCAGATACATATGCCCCCAGTGGTGCCAGATACATATGCCCCTAGCAGTGCCAGATACATACAGTATGCCCCAGCAATGCCAGATACTGTACATAAATACATATATGCCCCCATTTGTGCTCCTGTTGCCAGTGCCACCGATTCCCATCTCTGACGCTGAGGGGAGGCGAGCGCAGTGCACGTCTCTCCTGCGCATCACTTCACAGAGTCCCTGGCCCTCATTCCGAGTTGATCGCTCGCTAGCTACTTTAGGCAGCCGTGCAAACGCATAGTCGCCGCCCACGGGAGAGTGTATTTTCGCTTTGCAAGAGTGCGAACGCCTGTGCAGCTGAGCGGTACAAAAACATTTTGTGCAAAACAAGACCAGCCCTGTAGTTACTTATTCTGTGCGATGATTGCTGCGACGAAGGTCCCTGAATTCACGTCAGATACCCGCCCAGCAAACGCCCGACCACGCCTGCGTTTTTCCAAACACTCCCAGAAAACGGTCAGTTGACATCCATAAACTCCCACTTCCTGTCAATCTCCTTGTAGTCGGCTGTGCGAATGAAATAGTTGCTAGAAGCAGTGCAAAACAACGATGCTCTTTGTACCCGTACGCCACGCGTGCGCATTGCGGCCCATACGCATGCGTAGTTTTGCCAGTTTTTTAAATGATCGCTACGCAGCGAACAACGGCAGCTAGCGATCAACTCGGAATGAGGGCCTGTCTCCGGCAGCCAATTTAAATATAGCGCCGGCTTGTGAGCTTATCAAAGCTCACGGGCCAGCAGCCAATCAAGAGCCGGTCCGCGAGCTCTGATTGGCTGACAGCCAGAGCCATTTTTAATGACTGCCAGAGACGGGAAAACAGTGAGGGGCAGGAGAGACGAGCGCAGCACTCTCCTCCCTTCAGCGTCGAGACGGAAATCGGCGGCAGCAGGCGTGTGTGCGGGGGGTACCGGACGTTGAGGGGTGCCTGTGCGCTCCAGGCACCCCCGTGCGCACACCTATGTATTTATATAGTACAAAAATAATTACCTTTATGATTGCTACCTATTCATATTGTCATGTGTAAAATTTTGATAATGACATGTAAAACACACAAACAAATAAAGATTTAATGTAAGCTGCTGTTAACGTTTTCTGTGCTCCTCTACCCGGTAATAATTGTTTCCGCCATGTAAAGGGATGCCTGTTGTGTAACAATAATAATATTTAATTTGACATCCTTGGTCGTTAACATTTCAAAATACTATAACACTATGTTATGGTTTCATGAATTTGCCACTAAGAACCATTTGTAAAAAACAAAAATGTGTAAAAATTCCAGCTGTCGCCATTGGAAAATGTTGCATTTAAGCATTTAATGAACGTTATTTTGCGATCATAGATATTGGAAACACTGAGCCTGCTGTATTACAAACTAGATCAAAGGTCACAAGTCAAAACCCTCCCCCAACATTACCATTGCAGTTGGAGAACCATGGCCCTCATTCCGAGTTGATCGCTCGCAAGGCGAATGTAGCAGAGTTACACACGCTAAGCCGCCGCCTACTGGGAGTGAATCTTAGCTTCTTAAAATTGCGACCGACGTACGCGCAATATTGCGATTACAAACGAGTTAGCAGTTTCTGAGTAGCTCCAGACTTACTCTGCCTGTGCGATCATTTCAGTGCTTGTCGTTCCTGGTTGACGTCACAAACACACCCAGCGTTCGCCCAGGCACTCCCACCGTTTCACCGGCCACTCCTGCGTTTTTTCCGGAAACGGTAGCGTTTTCAGCCACACGCCCCTGAAACGCCGTGTTTCCGCCCAGTAACACCCATTTCCTGTCAATCACATTACGATCGCCGGAGCGAAGAAAAAGCCGTGAGTAAAAATACTTTCTTCATAGTAAAGTTACTTGGCGCAGTCGCAGTGCGAACATTGCGCATGCGTACTAAGCGGATTTTCACTGCGATGCGATGAAAAATACCGAGCGAACAACTCGGAATGAGGGCCCATATATTTGTGGCAGCTGGTTTCCCTAAACTCAGCATATCAAGTAAATGTAGTATTATTGAAATAGTTCCACAGTGTTACTAACCATCACCTTTTATACACAGGGACAAACAGATTCATTGTATACCTTACTGTAATTCAAAGTGAATATTATTGTACTGTTGTTTAATTAATGTAAATGAGCAGTCATTTCCCTCGGGAAATTATCTACTTACTCGCAACACCCTCACCAATCTGGTGGTAATTGGTGAAGAGATCTAATACAACGTATTGATAAATTATCTTTGAAGGAACATGGTATATTCTAAGGCTTCAACACAATACTGGGTGTAATTTCAATGCAATATCAATACTAAATGTACAGCCTTTGAAGAATACAACATTTAAATGAGGCAACGGCTAGTACTTAGTTGTGCTTCCAAACAACTTGTAAATAAAATACATTTATTGTTTCGGAATTTTGGACCCTTAATATTTTTGACACTTTCTGTAACTGTACAATATGTCTCAGTCTTTTCTGCTAACACATGTGAAAACAGATGGCTTTCATCCCAAGCAATTACACACTAAACTGCTGCAACATAAAGATTTTATTCACTGGTTTTTGTTTTTTTTACCAAGTACTGTCACCATCTTCAGTTTGCATTTCACAAACAAGGGTTTAATTCCCACTTCAGAACTGCAGCTCATAAGGGATGTAGTATATAGTATACTAGTACTACACTATAGTTTTGGTAACACTGCAAACACACGAGAAGAAATTGTATTTATTCTCTGAACAATGACTCAAGCCCAGTTATGTACTCTAAGAATGAAATAAAAAGTATAGTAATGATCATGTGAATATTTCTAATATAGAAATCAACTATGAAGCAGGACTTTATACCGTACCATGGCTGCCGGTGCTAGGAAGTAGAGTACTGCCTGGAGAGTCTTTAGTACACTCCAGTTAGCTATACATGCTGTACGGTGCAGGCTGGAGTGTTCCGTGGATGCTCCGGGCAGCTCTGCAGTAGCGTCACTTGCTGCAGGTTGCCATTACAGTCACGCGGCAAATCACATGGTGATGCCCTGGAGCAAAGGCACCCTGAGCAAAAGGCAGCACTAGCACACTTCTAGGTACGGCCCTGATAGAAATAGATGTTTATATGTACTGAAGGATATATATATATATATATATATATATATATATATATAACCAGAAGAACAGGCGGCACTCCAGAGACTTTGTTACCAGTGCTTCTTTTTAATGAAGACGTCCTCATTAAAAAGAAGCACTGGTAACAAAGTCTCTGGAGTGCCGCCTGTTCTTCTGGTTATTATTGGATCCTGTATCCTAAGGAGGGCACCGCAGCAGATGCTATGATAGTAAGGGGAGTGCCTGCTATGTTGCTGTTATATATATATATATATATATATCAGAAGCACTAATCCAATCACCATTCCTAGATTGGGGTCCAACACGGTATGTGACCACAGGGGCTCTGCACTAACTATATTAATTAACAATAATAAATAGTGGAGTTTTAGTTCATGTACTGATCAATGCATTTAAGCCTGCATCCCCTAGCAAGGGACCCCACTATACTGCAGGTCCTACTCTATTGAGAGTAATAAAGTCGAACCTGCAGTATAGTGGGATCCCTTCTCGGGGGCTGCAGGCTTAAACACATTGATCAATACATGAACTAAAGATACACTATATATTATTGTTAATTAACATAGTGAGTGCAGATCCCCTGTGATAAATATATATATATATATATATATATTGCTATGGCGACCACCCCGGGACCCAATCGTTACGTCATAGCCACGGGACGCCAGAAGTGGACGGGCGACGCGTGTGATGAGGTGTCCATGAGACGCCGGAAGTTCCCCGGCACCCGACATAGCTGGCGGCGCGGGCGAAGCTCCTCCTCACATACGGTGGACACTGGCTTTATAAGGTAAGACGCTTTTGGTTTTCACTATACACACCTTGACAAAGGGGCTACGGGCCCCGAAACATTGGCTATGTGTTAATATTTTAATACACCATTTGATGATTTCACCATCTTAAGACCTGTAGTGACGCCGTTTTCTACTGATTGTTTGTATATATATATATATATATATATAAATAATTGTGATTACTCTATGCATCATGATTGACGTATTATACTACTTGACAATGTAGGGGCAAATTCTATTCTCTTTAGTAAAATATACCAGAGCAAAATTATTAAACAGAAGTTTCAGAAATGTAATGTGCAGATTTGCCTATTTGAACATGATTAAAATATTTCTTGTCTTCAGTTTGTACAGTATGTGCAATTACTGGAGAGTCATTTATTAACGTTACAGCTGCACACTTTTCATTGGCAGACATCAATGGGCTATGTTGGGCAAGTCACAGACTTTTCTATGTAAATTCAACCTTCCTAGTGTGCAATAGGTATGCCTGCTGCTGACAGCATACTGTACTCTCCAATAGCACAAGGTTAAAAAATAATCAGTTCTTTCATGGAAATAGGTCCCTATACCTGTTTCCCTACACAGTGACAGCGCATACTGTGCACTACAAGTGGTGTCATGCAACCAGCAGTCATATTTGCGCAAAATCAATAGAAAGCAGCAGCTCAGAAACAGGGTAGAAAGCAGGCAAAACACAATATTGACTACATTTCCGCAGCACAGCCCCCAACTCATGTTTCCTTTTCCATGTGTTGCTCACTAAATATAGATGCCATTCTTATAATTGACAGGAGTTCAAGCTGTGTGCACCAAACTCCTAATTTCCATCTAACACATTCCTTTTATGGCAGATGGAGACAGCCAATCCGATATGGAAGATTACAGTATGCTGAGTTACTAAGGTTTGTGATCCTCAGCCTATATTTATTCCTCTTTTGTGTGTTACACTAACCATTTTCTACATAACAACATCCATGGTGAGAAACAGATGAATAGCACTGCTGACTATGTGTTTGTGTTCTATACAAAATCATTATTAAATCGATAAAATACAGAATTTGTTGGTAATAGAGATTAAGGAGAATGTTATTTAGTCAGAAAACGAACAATACAATAGAATAAGGAATTTTCCTATTAGGTGAGTACATAAATGACATGATTTGGAAGCTCATTTTCAAGTTTAGATTTCACTGTCCTTTTTCTGCTCAGTGCACCAAATATGGAAAAATATTTGTAAAATCAGACAAATACAGAGCAAGTAAGAATACTATAGAGCAGTGGTCCCAAACTCTTAACAGCACCCCTAGGATAAAAGTTTTTTTATTAATAAATTTGGAAAAAATATTAAATCAAGTAAATTGTGCCTACCCGTCATCCTTAGATTCAGTTATGTGCTGGTGTACAGTTGTGCTTCCAATTGTTCACAAGTTTTATCACTGCCAGCCACCAGCACTGGTTTTGCCTATCACTTTGACCATTAATAATTTGATTTGGTCCTGGACCACCAACCGGAGGCACCCCTGCAAGAGACTCACGGCACCCCAGGGTGCCTAGGCACACAGTGTGGGAATCACTGCTATAGAGGACTAGATAAAATATTGGTTATTAGGGCTAATAAGCAAGATATTTTGAGTTCTATTACACATTAAACATTACTGTTATTCTGCAGTCTATAACACCATTAGTTATCACTTACTATGACAAATGAAAGAAAATGGAATGATATAGGAGATAAATACAACTCTATATTATCAAAGTACATACAGCTACTAAATATTGAATATCAAATAGCACCACAGGGTAAATTTACTAAATGCCGGGTTTGTGGCACTTTCCCAGTGGGATTGCATCTCACCAATTTACTAAACTCAAAAATGCAGTTTAAAATATGTTGTTGTTGTTGTTGTTGTTGTTGTTGTTGTCTAACAGTTATTTAGATAGCACATACATATTTCACAGCGCTTTTCCAAGAATATTTGCCCATTCACATCAAGCCCTGCCCTAAACTACTTTCCTTACTCACGTGAACATACAGTATGCTTACGCAATAGTTTTTTTTTTTATTAACCCAGTTAACCCATTAGTATATTTTGTGGATTGTAGGAAGATCGGACGATATATCGGCTGCATATCGCCAAGTGTGTACTCAGCCTAAAGCCAGGTACAGACTATACAATTATCTGGCGATAATCTGCCAGATCTAGCTGGTTGGAATGAAAATCTGGTAATGGATGAGAGCAAATAACAATCTATCATTTGTTCCCAAACACTGGAAAACGAACAAAACCTGTTTATACTGTACAAATTGGTTAAACACAAATTTAACCAACTTGGATGACAGACAGTTTTTGACAGTTTTGCAGTGTTTGGGAACAAATGATAGATTGTAATTTGCTCTCATCCATTACCAGATTTTCATTCCAGCCAGCTAGATCTGGCAGATTATCTGTCAGATAATTGTATAGTGTGTATCTAGCGTTAGGGGCCCATTTATTAACATTATTTTTACTAAAATAATGTGGAAAAGGGTGTTTTCACACCCTTTTCAATTATTTTAGTATCACCTGAATGTATTAAAGGGCATATGGAGCAGTTTTTATGAAAAACTGCTCCAAATCCTTTAATTCACTTTTTTTTTTTAGTAATCCACATCACATCCCCCATACTTGTAATGGGAAATGTGATGTGGCCGAATTTACAAAATTAAAAAAGTGAAACAACACCGCATTGTGCCCTGTGATAATTTCGCCAGCTCAGGCTGGCAAGATCACAGGGCAGCACTGCGATAGGGAGGCATTTGCTCAGCTTTCTCTGCCCCTGGCAGAGAAAGCTGAGCAGTGACCGGGCTCCAGTGATCAGCTATGTGTGTCCAATGGACACGCAAGCTGGTCAAAGTGTAAAAAAAAAAAAAAGCTTTTATTTAAAATACCCATACTTACCAGTCCAGGGAGCCGGTGTCTGCTGCTGCTCTGTGACCCCGGTGCAATAAAGTGACCCTGCAAAGCAGCAGCCCACTTTCCAGGACTGGGGGTCACCGAAGCACACGGGATCCGGCACCCGGCAGCCCAGCAGGAGCAGCGTGGACCGGCTCCCTGGACTGGTAAGTATATTTTCCTGTGAGGGGAGGGGGGTCTGCGGTGCTGGGGGCTGGTCACGATGCGGGGGGTCGACCTGGCGGCGGTGATAGCAGCTATGCCAGCGCATGCGCAGCAGGACATCAAGGTTTTTTTTTTTTCAAAAAATACCCCAATGATGCTGCAGAGTGTCATCGCTGGGACAGAGCTTGCTCACAAGCTCTGTCCCTGCATGCGGTAACTGATACATCTCTGCGATGTAATCAAATATCGCAGTGGGAGTTTGGGAGATTTTATCACATGCCATCCGCATCTGTGTAAAAATGGTTTAAATGCAGACAGGCTTTTCTTCACACCAAATTCAGCTGAGCTTCATCTGTGACTTTAATCCAATTCCTGTGAGGTTAAAGTCACAGCCCAGCATCTCTAGTACACTATGAGCTGCTCTTCAATATGTCTGCAATGCGACGAAGATGAAAAATGTAAAGAAAAATACAGCACATTACTCTTCTCGGAGCATCTTAGTTGTGCAGGATATCTTGCATCATAAGTTGTACAGACAACATCTGTAACACTGGAACCTCAAGTATGGGATCTCCGGTCATAATGTCTCTCACCTTTAGCCTGTCCAGCACAGGGATGAATTTCCTAGTGTATTCTTTCCTTGGAAGAAAACAGCCCTGTACTGAAAGCACTCATGCTCTCCCAACGGGTATCCTGGCGCAACAGGGCTATTCCCACTCGCGGGTGTCCACAACACCCATAGGGGCAGATGTATTAACCTGGAGAAGGCATAAGGAAGTAATAAACCAGTGATATGTGCAAGGTGATAAAGGCACCAGCCAATCAGCTCCAATAAATTAACAGTTAGGATCTGATTGGCTGCTGCCTTTATCACTTTGCACATATCACTGGTTTATTACTTCCTTATGCCTTCTCCAGGTTAATACATCTGCCCCATAGAGTGAGAATAGATCCTGTGGTTGAGCACAGCGAGCCACCGAACATGCAGGGGGACTGTTAGCGCTCGCCCCGCTGCCGGCATTCTGGCAGACGGGATGCCGCTGTCGGGATTTTGACATCCGGCATCCTGCCCACCCGCCAGTAATCCATACTGAACCCCTCCCGAAATTGTAGTATATATTTTGGCTGCAGACACAGAATTTCTTGCACCATAAGGCTTATACAGTGATCTCATGACCTTTTCATTTCCAACTCCCTGCATCTCCTGGCCATTGCAGAAACCTGGATTACTCCCCATGATACCATTTCTCCTGCTGCTCTCTCTGCTGGGGGCCTCACATTCTTATCCCCCCCCCTACTCCCCTTCAACCCGGGGGATGCCAAGGTGGTGGTGTTGGGGTCCTTTTACCCCCCAGCTACACGTACCAACTTATACCTTCAGAACCATCCCTTAGATTCTCTACATTTGAGGTCCATGTGACACGCCTCTACCAACCTACTAATCTTCGAGTTGCTGTCATCTACCGTCCACCTGGCACTTCCTCCATATTCCTTGACAACTTTGCTTCCTTGCTACCTTACTTCCTCTCTTCTGACATTCTCTCCATTATCTTAGGTGATTTCAACATCCCTATAGATAACTCCACAAAATCACCTGCCTCTAAACTCCTTAACCTCACCTCTTCACTTGGTGTCTCCTAGTGGACCACCTCACCCTCCCATGTGAACCTGAGGAATGGCCAGAGCTCGCTGGATCTGGTTTTCACTCACCGCTGCAATATTTCTGATTTCTCCAATTCCCCTTTTACCCTCTTTGACCACCACCTGCTCTCTTTCAACTTATCTATCTCTGCTTCCCCATCTCTTCCTCCTTAGGCCATCATTAAGCGTAACATTGAGGCTATTGACACCTCATCCCTATCCTCCCTGTTCGACTCACTTCTCTCTCCTATTCTCTCTCATGCCCTGAACAAGCCACATCCCTATACGGTGCATCTATTACTTGTGCTCTTGACTCTGTCGCTCCACCAACCACTATTCACCCTCGCAGATCAACACCTCAACCCTGGCACACCAAATGCACCAGATATCTTCAAAAATGCTCACGTACTGTCGAGCGACAGTGGAGGAAATCACGCTCTAAGGCAGACTTCCTCCATTTTAAATTCATTCTCTCATCCTTCAGTGCTGCCCTTTCCCTCGCTAAACAATCATACCTCAAAATTCTCATCTCTACCCAGTCTTCCAACCCCAGGCGCCTCTTTGCCACTGTGAACTCCCTCCTCTGCCCACTACCACCTCCTCTCCCATCCTCATTGTCTGCTCTTGACTTTGCCACTTATTTTACATCCAAGATTGACTCCATATGTTAGGACATCACATCCCACCAGACCAGCAACCAGCCACCACCCATCCCTTGCCACCCCTCCCCTTCCCTCTCACCAACTCTGACATCTTTCTCCCATGTATCTAGTGAGGAAGTCATGGCCCTCATCCGTTCCTCCACCCCATCACCTCCCCACTTGACCCTATCCCCCACCTTCTCAATCTCTCCCTCTCATCATGCACTGTCCCCTCGGCTTACAGTAATTAGGTCGACAAGACTTAGGTCGACAGTCATTAGGTCGACTACTAGTGGTCAACGTGCATTAGGACGACATGGTCACTAAGTCAACATGGTCATTAGGTCGACATGAGTTTTTCACTTTTTTTTCCATTTTTTGAACTTTTTCATACTTTACGATCCACACGGACTATGATTGGGAATCGTAACCTGTGCCGAGCGCAGAAGTAGCAGAGCGAGGCACCTTGCCTGAAGCATGGCGAGCGAAGTGAGCCATGCGAGGGGACACGGTGCACTAATTGGGCCACTATTCTCTGCTTATTCTTCTTGACCTCTCTGCTGCTTTTGACACTGTGGACCACCCTCTCCTTCTGCAAATCCTTCACTCTCTTGGTCTGCATTATACTGCCCTCTCTTGGTTGTCCTCCTACCTCTCTGATCGTTTCCTCTCTGTCTCCTCTCATGACGCTACCTTCCCCCCACTTCCACTAACTGTTGGTGTCCCCCAAGGTTCTGTTCTTGGTCGTCTCCTTTTCTCTCTCTATACGTCCTCTTTAGGTGAACTCATTAGTGCTTTTAACTTCCAATATCACCTCTGTGTTGATGACACTCAAATCTACCTTTCCTCCCCTGATCTCTCCCCGGCTCTCCTCACTCGTATACCCAACTGTCTCTCTGCTCTCTTCCTGGATGTCCCAGTGCTTTCTTAAACTCAACATGTCCAAGACTGAGCTGATCATCATCCCACCCTCCAGAACAACCTTGCCTCCCACAATCTCATTGTCCATTGATGGCACGAATATCTCCTCTAGCCCTCAAGTACGCTGTCTTGGCGTAATCCTTGGCTCCTCCCTCTCCTTCAAACCACACATTCAGCATCTCTCACAAACCTGTCATTTTAATCTTAAAAACCTTTCCAGGAGCAGACCCTTTCTCACCCAGGATGCCACCGAGATCATTATCCACTCAATGATTATTTCCAGACTGGATTACTGTAATCTCCTCCTAACTGGCCTTCCTGACAATTACCTCTCTAAACTCCAATCTATCCTTAATGCTGCAGCCCGACTCATCTTCCTCACCAAACACACTATATCCACCTCCCCTCTCCTACAAGCCCCTCACTGGCTTCCCTTCACTTTCAGAATCCAATTCAAACTTCTCACACTCACTGACAAAGCACTCACCCACTTAAATCTCTGACCTTATCTCCCTTTACTCTCCCGCCCATCCACTTCGCTCTGCTAGTGCACACCGACTCTCCTGTCTTATGATTACTTCCTCTTACTCCTATCTCCAAGATTTTTCATGTGCTGCTCCCTTACTCTGGAATTCTCTACCTCTCCCCCTCAGACTCTCCACTTCTCTACAGAACTTCAAACGGGCTTCACCAAACCCAGCCAAATCTCGTCCTAACCATCTGCCCTACGCTCAGTCTACCCCATCTGTGTCACCCCTGTTTGTCTGCCCCTCCCCTTTAGAATGTAAGCTCTCACAAGTAGGGCCCTCTTCCCTCATGTGTTTATCCTTTTCTTGCTTTAATAATCCTCAACTGCCCAAATCCTGCAGTTTTCGGCCACCTTGATACTTTTCTCAGTGTCATCTACTGATCTAGTTATGCTTAGTTACCCTGTACTTGTCCTATATTGTCTTCAACTGTAAGTCACTGTTTTCCTGTTTTCATTATGTGCATATGTACTCTGTAACTGGGCACTGCAGAACCCTTGTGGCGCCATATAAATAAAGGATAATAATAATAATAATAATAATAATAATAATCACTTATATCCTTTTAATGCTAGTAGTCATTTTACTGAGGATCAAGTTGTGACTTACACTATACAGAACCATTTTAACCAAAATACTGCCTATAATCCTGTACCAGCTCTATTCCTTACCTTTTTCAGCTTCTTAACAGATATAGGGCCTAATTCAGCATGGATCGCTAGTCAGAGAAATCGCAAATTGAGCGATTATCGGATGACTGCTCATGCGTAGCATTCGTATTGTACACATGTGAGGGGTGATAGTGACAGAAATTGCCTGCAGATCGTAATCGCAATTTAGCCGCTGTTTGACAGACAGGAAGCCGGCGTCTCTGGCTGGAAACCTGCCATTTTCTTGGTGTGTCAGAAAAAACACCGACGGGCCCAGGCGTGTTTGGGGAGGGTCTCTGACATCAGCGCAGATTACTTCCAGGCTATCTGAGATGCAGATTAGTGGCATTCTCAGACCTACTCACATTTGCTCAGACGGTAAAGATTCTTTGATGTTCTGGGAATTGCGTAAGCATCTGCAAGTGGATAGCAATCTGCGATGAATTAGCAATTTTGCATGGGGCATTATTTCTTCCTGTTGGTGCGACGCCTTTCTACTCACAGATAGCTGCAATTTCTCAGATTAATTATTCATGCTGAATTAGGCCCCTAGTTAGGTATGTAAATGGAAATGAGCTATACTCTACATCACCACTTTAGGAGTTAGTATTATCTGCACATGAACATTATAAAGATGGGTAGATGGTGAGTGGTACAGTTGCAGTCGTACAGTTCCTATCACTGTAACATCTCTGTATGCCAGGCATTCCCAATCTGAATCCTCAAGGCACACTAACAATCCAGATTAGTGATATCCATGCTTGAGCACAGGTAACTTAATTAGTACCTCATTTTGATTTAACCATTAGTGCTGAAACCTGGATATCACTAAAGTCTACACTGTTAGTGTGCCTTGAGGACTGAGGTTGGAAATGCCTGCAGTAGGCCTATTGCAGGACACATAACATCACCAAATCACTGTAATTTAAGAATACTTTCCTTATCTGATCAAAAACTGCAATTTGGTCTTCACGAAGGGCATAGCTACCATGGGTACAAGGAGTGCAGCTACTATGGGGCCCAGAGCTGGGAGTGGCCCACCTTCTCTGTCAAAGTAAAATGTGTTATATACTTTTTCACCACTGGGTGTACATACGGGACCTTGCAAACTGTTACTTTGGGGCCTGCAATATATCTAGTTATGTCCCTGAATCTGCTAATTTTAATGTGGTATAAAATAAACTGGAGGGTATTATAATGTTATATAATATGAACTGGGGCACTGCATGTGGCAAAATATGAAGTGGAAGCACTATAGTCTGGCATAATATGAACTGGGAGCACTGTAATTTGGTATAATATGAATTGGGACACCGTATGTCATAATGTGAATTGGGGATACTGTGTTGCATAATGTGTTCTGGCAGCCCTGTAATGTGAACTAGAGCACTAGTATGGTTAATAAAATAAACTAGGGCACTACTATGGTGCATAACATTAACTAAGCACTACTATGACTCAGAAAATGAACAAGGGCACTGTTATGGGGCATAACATTAACAACTGTTGTGAAGAGTTGTCTCTCCAGAAGCATTGGGACAAATGCTCCTTCAAAATGTTGCTATGGGGCCGACAAAGTTCTTCACATAAATATACAAAGAGCCATTAAATGTTGCTATCCCCCAACTATTTCTCCACATGGCGAACAAACAGTAATAGATTTAGTCTTGGAGTCCATTTGCATAAATATACAAATTATCCTTTTGGAAATATGCCTATGGATAGTTTCCTGGATCAATGTTCTTCTGAGCCTTGAAATTGCTTAAAGCATTTGTGATAATGAAAAATGTTTTCTGCTGGAGGAAAATGTAAGTTAAATTGCAATTTTGTCAGCTTACTGGAACATTTAATGATTAATACAAATAACCAGAAATGGAAAATCAGCAAGAGGTATTATTCAGTAATACAAATGAGAACTACTGCAACTGAGAGGTTACAACAGGTAATATTCTGAATTGTGTTTGTCTTGCTCACTCACATGACCTCTTACTATGTACAAAGCAGTACAAACTTAGACTTGAACTACCTGCGACAGCGCTGGAATTTGGAGCATGTCATTTAATACTTTTCTTTTTGGTGCAATAAAAACTTTCAAATCAAGAAATCTCTGAAGGGGATGTAGTCAACATGCCGGCGTTCACGATCCCGGCAGTCAGGAGGATGCCAGTGCCTGAATCCCTATCGTCGGGATACTGAACATAAGTATGTAGGGGAGGGTTAGGATTAGGCTGCAGGGAGGGAGGGTTAGGATTAGGGTTACTTTAGTGCAGAGCTCCTGTCAGGATTGAGAACAGTCAGGATGTTGGGGTTGGTATTTAGACCGCCGCCATCTTAACTGCTGGTCTCCCAAACCCAAAACCTATGAAGAGGTTAGGGGGGTCATTCCGAGTTGATCGCTCACTAGCAGTTTTTAGCAGCCGTGCAAACACTATGCCGCCGCCCACTGGGAGTGTATTTTAGCTTAGCAGAAGTGCGAACGAAAGGATCGGAGAGCGGCTACAAAATATTTTTGTGCAGTTTCAGAGTAGCTCAATACCTACTCAGCGCTTGCGATCACTTCAGACCATTCAGTTCCTGATTTGACATCACAAACACGCCCTGCGTTCGCCCAGCCACACCTGCGTTTTTCCTGGTACGCCTGCGTTTTTTCGAACACTCCCTGAAAACGGTCAGTTGACACCCAAAAACGCCCTCTTCCTGTCAATCACTCTGTGGCTGCCTGTGTGACTGAAAAGCTTTGCTAGACCCTGTGTAAAACTACATCGTTCATTGTAATAGTACGATGCGCGTGCGCTTTGCACCGCATACGCATGCACAGAAGTGCCTTTTTTTTGCCTCAACGCTGCGCAGCGAACGAATGCAGCTAGCGAACAACTCGGAATGACCACCTAGAATGTTGAAAGCAGCATATGTCGTATCCCAAAATGCCATCAAATCAGACCACACTCAGAAATATAATGCTGTGTATCCTTTCACCTTCATCATGCGGATATGCTACTGTAGTTCTCAAATATTGAACTGTCCAAAAAAGCATCTACTAGGAACATGGGAGTAAATTTACTAAGAATCGTTTTGGTTCAAGTTTGCATTCTCATGCATGTTTATCTAAGTTTTCAATCACAGAATTTTACTAAAGGCAAACACAGGACTATTCTATCAAATCAACCTTCCAAACACGGACGGACTATCACGCACATATGGTTCAATACACCATTGACCAAACTCACGAGTATACTTTTCATAGGAAACAATATAACATGGAAAATAACTATGAATCATGTTTGTAAACATGCCCAAGAATTTAGTTAACTTGGCCCAAAATAGGAGTTTCAAAAAGACCACCTCATCAGAAGACTGTTTGCATGTGTTAGTACTTGAAATGATTGTACATACAATTATGATACCTATAACAGGCTAAAATCAGCTGCAACCATTTAATATATTTGAAAATGGGTGAATATGCTACTACAGCTCTGCCAAGCACGTGCCTGGGGTATCAAAGGCTCTACCACCAGTCTTAAATGACCCAGGGGCAAGAAACTGAACAGGCTTTGCAGGTTATGCACATACCCCAGAGGCTGTGCAGGCCTATGGTTTTTAGGGGGTTGTTTGAACCTGAATGCATTGTCTGATGGTGAGGTCATACAGATGTTCTGGCTTAATCAAACATATTCCATCTGTATGTCCAAGTCAAACCAGACTTAGACCTTGAGCAAGCTCATACTCTGTCTCAGGCCTGCATAAGTTTCTGAGTGTGTTGCACTTTCTGGCTACTGTGAATTTTCCGTCTGTCACAAGTAAAGTGCTAGGGATATCACAACCCAGTTTTTCGCTGTACCTCAGCCATGCCTTGGCAACATTAAGGCCTCTTATCTGCAACTGAACTGCTTCCCCAGCCAGGAGTCACAGTGGCATGAAGTCAAGGTAGCTTTTTATAGCTTGGCAGGCATGCCAAATGTCCTGGGTGCTATTGACTTCATGCACAATCAGCTGAGATCACCTCATGGTAGAGTGCATATTTTCATTAACAGGTATCTTGCACATTCTACCAACATGCAGGTGATTTGTGATACAGAAATGAAAATCATGAGTCTGCTATCCTGGTTCATGTAACAATTAATTTATACTCAGTCAGTCATCCATCCATGATAAGTTTGAGGTCAGACAAAGTAAGAGTTATGGTAGACTTACCATTGTTCACTCTCTTTCTGCAAAGTACATAGGGTCCACAGGGAAACATAGATATATAGATGGATCTGGATCCAGGGCAACAGCATGGTAAAGCTTTAGATGTCCCAGGATGCATTGGGGCCTTCCTCTATAACCACACCTCCAGGCACTGTGAGCTCAGTTTTGTTAACCAGTCCAAATGCAGGAAGCAGGCAAGAGAGAAGGAAGATGTTAGGCACACAAGAATACATTCTCCCGACAGGAAAAGGTAACCAGAAGCCAATGCCATACAAACCCAAAGAAGCCAGGTGCATCAGGATGGGTGCCCTGTGGACCCTATGTACTTTGCAGAAATAGAGTTAACAATGGTACGTCTACCATAATGCTTATTTTCTGCAGCAAAGTACATAGGGTTTCCACAGGGAAACATTGGGGATATCCTAAAGCAGTACCTCAAGGGAGCTGACGTGCCTGGGAGGACATGAGAATTCAACATTCAAAGGAAGCATCCTGGGAGGCGAAGGTATCAAAGGCATAGAACCTAAGAAATGTGTTCACTGAAGACCAAGTAGTCACCTTGCACAATTGTTCAGCGGATGCCTCATGGTGTGCCGCCCAAGAAGGTCCAACAGACCGAGTAGAATGGGCATTGAACATAGCTGGAACTTAAAGACCAGGTCGAGTATAAGCTTGTGCAAACACCATTCTAATATATCTGGCCAGCGTTTGCTTATTAGCAGGCCAGGCCCACTTGTGAAATCTGAAGAGCATAAAGAGGGCAACAGACCATGTTATGGAGGCTGTACGGTCCACAAAGACACAGAGAGCCTTAACCACTTCCAAAGAACTTTCTTTAGCCGACAGATCTGGAGAGATAATGGCTGGGATTACAATCTCTCGATTGAGGTGGAAGGATTGAAGAGCCTCCAATACAATAGACAGATCCCATGGAGCACTGGAGGAACAGAGGGAGGCTGAATTTGTATCACACCCTAAAGGAATGTATGTACATCAGGAATGGAGGAAATCTTCCACTGGAACCATACAGACAAGGCTGAAATCTGTACCTTGAGAGAGGCCAGACGAAGTCCTAAGTCTAATCCACATTGAAGAAAAATCAGAAGTCTGGAAGTTCTGAATTTCGAGGTGTCATTTCTTAGCAGCACACCAAGTGAAGTAAGCATGCCACACTCTGTAATAAAATCTGTCAGAAGCTGGTTTCCGGGCCTTTAGCATAGTTTGAATGACAACCTCTGAGAATCCTTTAGTCCTCAGGAGTGAAGCTGCAAGTGCCATGCCATCAAAGCTAGTCTGGCAAGGTCCAGAGATAGGGGCCCTGCCGTAGGAGGTCCTGTTGCAGAGGAAGTAGAAGGGGACACTCTGCTGATAGTCCCTGGAGATCTGAGAACCAGTGACGTCTGTGCCCTACTGGAGCAACCAGAATGAGATTTCCTCCTTCCTGTTTGAACTTCCGAAGAACTCTGGGCAGGAGTGAGATTGGAGGGAACACGTAAGGCAGACGAAAGTTCCATGGAACTGCCAATGTGTCGACAAACATCATCTGAGGGTCCCTGGTTTGGGATCCAAAGACCAGAACCTTGTAACTGTGTTGAGACGCCATGAGATCCACGTCTGGTAGACCCCATCTGTCAACCAGAAGTTGAAATACCTCAGGATGAAGTGCCCACTCTCCTGAGTGAACATCCTGATGACTGAGGAAGTCTCCTTTCCAGTAGAGTATGCGCAGAATGAACACTGCTAATATGGCTGATAGATGGCATTCCGCCCAATGAAGAATTTTGGACACCTCCAAAATTGCCCAGTGACTTTGAGTGCAGCCCTGACAGTTGATATATGCCACTGAGGTGGCATTGTCTGACTGTACTTGACCAGGCCTATTCTGCAGAAGAGGTCGAGCCTGAGACAGAATATCCCCAGTGAAGGGAAGGATTTCAAAGGTTTTTCTTATAATCCAGCTCCACCTTCCACGACCTCAACCACAAAATACGCACGCCAGAACAGATGTAGCTGACACCTTGGCAGTCAACACACCAGCCTCAGATGAAGCTTCCTGAATGTAATAAGAAGCTGTTTTAATATGAGGCTTCCTCTGAAATATGATCGGGCAGCTCATCCTATAGTGCTTGAACCCAAGCCTCAATTGCCTTTGCTGCCCATGAGTGAATAGACTTCAGGCAACCTTCAATACGTTTATAGATCAGTTCCCTTAGGGAAGTGACCGTAGTAACAGGTAGAGTGGATGATACCATAAGGCATGTGTCATTTATTACAGATGTCCTCAGGCAGAGGACTGAGCTAATGCCCTTTTTGAGACAGGAAACTTTTTGCCTGGAGTATTTCAGGGTTCTCGTCTGATGTCCAATAAATGATCAGAATGGGGTAATACAGCTTAAACCACCTTCTGACTTTTAAACTTATCAGTTTTCTTTGCCCAAATAATAGATTCCTCCTCCTCGGTGAGTTGGAGAATATGTTTAATAGCATCTATCAGAGCAGGGACATCAACAGTTAAAGGAGCCTCCTCATCTGGAGCACCAGAATCTGTGTCAGATTGGGCTGTATACTCACCCTCCTCTTCAGATGAAAGAACAGAGAGGACAGTGGATAGAGAGAAAGAAGTAGCCCGCTTAGAGTGACTAAAGCCTTGTGTGTACCCAGAGGGAGCTTTCTGTCTAGCCAGATTCTGGTTTAAAATCTGTAACTGATAAGGCAAATTATCCGCCCACGGAGGTTTAACCATAGGGACCATTTGGGGAGGCAGTGTCACTGGCGGGCCCATAGGGGGCACCAGGCACTCTACCAGGGTACTCAACAATGAGATGAAAGCTGCCCACTGAGGCTTCCTGTGCAGGGACAGGAGCTGCGGACTGAGTGGGAAGTGTATAACATACAGTACAGAGATTATCATGTTACATGTACTCCTCAATTAAACCAGTTTAGCACACTCGGCATGATCCTAATACAGGGGCTTCAACCTGTTTGCAGCCCTTTTCTCATAAGTCCTAGAGGATACTGGGGACTCCAAAAGGACCATGGGGTATAGACGGATCCGCAGGAGCTTGGGCACACTATAAAGACTTAAACTGGGTGTGAACTGGCTCCTCCCTCTATGCCCCTCCTCCAGACATCAGTTAGACTTTGTGCCCAGGAGTGATGGGTCACACACTAGGGGAGATCTCCTGAGTTTCTCTGAAAGACTTTATGTTAGGTTTTTTATTTTCAGGTAGACCTGCTGGCTACAGGCTTCCTGCAGCGTGGGAGTGAGGGGAGAGTAGCAGGATCTACTTCTTCTTAGTTCAAAGGCTCTGCTTCTCGGCTACTGGACACCATTAGCTCCAGAGGGTTCGATCACTTGGTGTGCCTAGCTGCTTGTTCCCGGAGCCATTCCGTCAACCCCATCACAAAGCCAGAATAAAGAAGCCGGATGAGTATGTGAAGAACAGAAGACTTCAGACGGCAGAAGACTTCAGTAACGGAGGTACAGCGGTCGCGCTGCGCTCCATGCTCCCACACACCAACAGCACTCTTAGGGTGCAGGGCGCTGGGGGGGGGGGGGAGTACCCTGGGCAGCAGGTTACTGTTTTCTGGAAAAGGCTGGCAGTGAAAGTTTTTTTTACGGTGCCTTAGCACCATGTCTCATACCCCCGCCAGCAACAGCGCGCTATGCGCCTTTGATCTCCCGCCGCCGGCTTCCACGGGTGCTGGGCGCCGGGGGGGGGGGGAGCGCCCTGGGCAGCAAGGTAAGCGCTGTATGGCAGTGAGGGGCCAGGGCTCCATGTCCCGGACCCCGCCGGCGGCTTATAGCGCACTACGCGCCACTTCCTCCAGCGCCGCCGGCTTCCATGGGTGCAGGGCGCTGGGGGGGAGCGCCCTGAGCGGCAGTTACTGAGAGGGGAGAAGAGGGGCAACCGTTCCCCGGACGCCATGGCTATTACCCCCGCCATTTACAGCCGGCGGGCGCCGGGGAGCCCACATGCTGAAGGGCTTGCTTGGGTGCGGGGCGCACGGGGCGCCCTGAGCAGCATTAGTTTCATGTGATATAGTGTATTTACACTATATATGTGCCAGATCTGTATATCTGGGATATAAGGAGCTATAGCGCGCCGAGGGGGGCGGGGCTTAGCTCTCACACAGACAAGGTCAGCGCCATTTTTTTCCCTGTCCCCGCCAAGATGTATGTATTGCACAAACAAGGGGGGGGGGCACTGTGTTTTAGTGTTGTATACTCATATATAACACTAGTTGATTTAGGATTGGGCATGCAATCATTCTTGTGTGTAGTTTTTGTGTGCTCCCTGTCAAAAATACCCAGTTTAGTGCACTTGTGTTGACGGGCGTGAGTGTTCGGTTATAAACACATATGGGTTCACTGTCGGCATCGCCGACGCACGTGGATACTTGCTACAAATAAGAAGTATATGTTTATGGGGGACACAATAGTATGTGGGTGACCCTGTCGGCACCAACTGTTGTCACCGGGGGTAACTGGACATGCTGTATATGACTTATACCTGTGTATATAAAGTTGAACGTTACTTCCCTCGGACCCCTTGGGGTCGCAAGAAGGTAATTTTCCCTGGTTACTAATCCCTGCTGTCGACGAATACTGGGGTTTTCTGTCGACTATAATGTTTCCTGGTAGATCCACAACTGGGGCTTTTCAGTACATGGTCATACACGTTCGGACCACATTAATGTCACTGGGGACCAGAAGGCTCGGGACAATCTGATTATATATATATAGTTTATATATATTTAGGATATGTGGCTATATGTGTATTGTAATATATATATATATATATTCATATGATGTTTCTGATGAATACTGGTGTAATAGTATTCCTTCTCATGTGCTGATCACTCTGTTGATAAAGCTCTAGGTCGGCTGTGACTCACACCCTCTCCGGAAGTCCGTAGGGTTATTCTCTTTCCGCCACAGATGGACTATGGTGAAAGTCAACGACTGGTCGACACGGGGCCCTGTCTCAATGGATCGTATACAGAAAAGCTAGGTGATATGATTATTTTTTCTATGCTGTGGGTTTTTTGCATTGCAGACACATGAGGGAGTGTTTGTGTTTGGTAGGTCATTAAATAGATTTACCCTAAAGAGAGAAGTGTGGTTCCTTATGTTGGATCCTCTCTATAATTTTGCGGCAGACTGTCGTAGGTATACAGGTAGTGTGGCTGTATATCGGATTACCTGATGTATATCCATGAATGCTGTAATAATGGTATTCTATCATGTACTGGTCGCTCTGTTGATTAAGCTCTAGATTGGCCGTGATGAGTTGGTTTTCGATCCTCTTAAGGAGTCCGAATATTATTCTCTTCACAACGCGGAGAGAAAATTATGACAGTCAACTCCTGGTCGACGCAGAGCCCGGTCGCAAAGGATCATACACAGGCAGCTAAGTAAAATTTTATTTCTATACGTTGACCTTATTTGCACTGTATGCACATGAGGGAGTGTTGTATTCGGGTAGGCATCCGATAGAATTACCCTACCCAGAGTGGGTAGGCTTGCCTATGTTGATTCTACCTTATAACATTACAACAGGGTGCCACGTGACAGCAGGAGATGACACCGGAAAAATGCCGAGGATGTCTCCGGGCAATCTCGGCGGATACCTCTGGTAAGTCTAACTTCGTGTGTTAGCCTCCTTCACGACGGTTGGTGACGCATTCTTTTGTGGGATGCTGTCGTTTTAACCGGTTCAATACCGTTCTTTTTCCTTTTCTGTGCAGACAGTGGAAGGTGAAACGGTAAGAGTTCGGCAGCCTTGTTAGGTTCGCAGTAGTGGATGTCGTTTTCTGTTTCCTCCACATCCACCACTTGTCACTGAGTCTATCGGGCTGGTCCCCACTCCGGTGGGCACTCGTCTACTAATTTTCAGTTGGTCCAGGAATAGACCAGGTCCTGTGGGTTATTTATAGAATCCAAAGGGGAACATTCTGAGTTACGGTTGTTTCTCCTTACTGTTTTTCTAATAGTTCTTGCCGTTCCACGATGGAAGGGAAGATAGTACGCGACGCCATACAGAGGTGCGTCAGGATCAGGAAATTGTCCGGTTGTCCCTGTATAAAGGTGCACATCGTTGTTTCTCTCTGACTGTTCTTCGACACGGGGATTGCCTGTGGTTTCCAACGACACAGAGGTCGGAGGTGATTTTCAGAGTAGCTAATGACCGGTTAAGGTTCGGTATTTTTTCATATGAAAAGAGGTCTGATGATCCAAAGTTGGATCGGCTTTACTGTGACGTTTCATCATTGTGTTCCGTTACTAAACCGGTTGGGTGCGGCCTGAGAGGCCTTTTTTGGTGAGCGGATCTAATGCTAGAGTGACTTTCAAGAGACCAGTTGGAAATGTGGTCCGGGTCTCACCTGCACATGCACCTGAATATAATCATAACGGCCAGGACATCGTTCCTGTGGTGTCGGCTCGGTTCTCTCCCTCTAGAGGGATGAAGGTTCGGGTTTCGGCTGTAGATCCTGGTGTCCGTGCATACAGATCTCCGAGACGGGGGAGCAGTACTTGCAAGGGACGTGTTTCCAGGGGATAAGGTCAAGTTGGAAAGCTTGTCTGCTATAAGCTTTCTTGAATTAAGAATTAGTTTCGACAACTGTATTCTTCGTGTTCTGCCCGTGTTAGTTCTGCTAGACGACTTGTCAGCAGTGGCGTAAGTAAGCCACTATGGTGGAGCAAGGAGAAGAGCGGCAATGGCAGAAGATGCACAGTTTTGCCATTGGGTGGAAAGTCTGGTAAATGCTATATTAGCAGTCTTCGTTCCGGAGGTGAACGACTGAGAACTGGATTTCATCTTCGGACGCGATCTCCATCCTGGGAGAAATTCAGTCGTCATCGAGAAGTTTTCACAAACGTTACAAGTATTTGAGGAATGTCACAATTGGATTTGTTAGCGTCTCGCCTCAACGAGAGGCCTCATTGTTCCAGGTCAAGGGACGCTCGGGCTATGGCAGTAGACGCCCTCATGTCACCGTGGGTGTTTTTAGTCGGTCTATGTGGTCTCTCCACTTTCACTTTTTCTGTAGGTGATAAACGGGAGATGGAAAAAAAAAAAAAGGTTCAGGCGATCCTCTTCGATCCGGTCTGGCCAAGGAAGGGTTTGCTATCCGGTTTTTCATGATTTACTCACAGAAGATGCCTGCCCTCTTCCTCTACGTGAGGATCTGTTACAACAAGATCAGGGCGTATTTCCAGACTTACCGCGGCTGCGGCTGACGTCGTGGTGGTTGAATGCCATATCCTAAGCTGAAAGGGTGTTCCCAGTGTAGTCATTTCCTCAATTCTTCAGACTAAGAAGAAGTAACGGCTAAGCTTTACCACAGTACTTGGCGTAACTATGGTTTTTGGTGTGTATCCAGGAAGGCCTATGGAAGACTTTCAGCTAGGTCGTTCTTATCCATACTTTACAAACCGGTGTGGATGCAAGCTTAAAGTTGGGCTCCATTTCTGTGCAGTGTAGCCTAATAACTTCTTTACAATAATTTCCCTCTTGGAAAGTGGTCCTGCTCTTGGCTTTAACATCCGCAAGGCGGGTGTCGGAAGTGGTGGTTTTGTCTCACAAGAGCCTTATTTGATTTTTCATGTGGATAGAGAGGACTTGAGAACTCTGTTAGTAGTTCTGCCAAGAGTGGTTTCTGGGTTTCGCAGAAATCAGTCTATTTTGCTGCCGGTGGTTACTTAGGCATTAGCTGATTCAATTTCTCTCGATGTAGCCAGGGATTTGAATAGTTTGGTCGCCAGTTTGGCTCAGTTTGGGGAACCAGAGGTTTTGTTTGCCTGGTATGTTCTCAGCATGGTTTGGGTGACTGTGTTATGCAGTCTGTTACACGCTGGATCTGTGATGCTATTTGGCATGTTCGTTCTACGGCTGGATTTCTAATGGAAAGATGGGCTCTTCTTGGAAGGATGCCCGAGGAGTCTAGGCGGTTCAACTTTGCCGAGTGGATATTTGGTCGGGTTCAAACATTTTTGATATGCTCTACAAGTTTGATAGGAAAAAGGAAAACTAAGCGCTCCGGTGAGTAGCACTGCACTATGATTGTCAGCAGCCTCTTGTAAAGGGAATTGCCAGTCCCTTACACACAAAACTAAAAAAAAAATAACAAGTGGCGCTTGACATCAGAAAATTTGAAAACATTTATTTAGAAATGTATATAAGAATTACAACAACCTCCCGGGGGTAAACAACAATGTTAAAACATCACATTAATACTGTATTGTAGCTACGTGTTCAAACTGTAATATAAACACCAATAAAAAATCTTATTAACATGCAATTAATTGTTAATAGCACCTGGAAGGTCATAAACCGGGTTCAATATGTGCACAAAAATATAAGGCTGTTAAAATGTTTTGTCAGAACAAGAATCACTCACGGCTGTGTGTTTTAGAAGAAAAGCATATTTTACGGATATTTAGCAGATAACGGCTGGTGCAGGTGAAATGGATGGAAATGTAGCTGCACATATACCGCTGGGCAGGAGCTTTTTCGGTCCCTGCTCCCTGGTGTTGTCTCGTGATCTAGATAAAGACACACACCAGAGCCTCAGCGGATGGAATGGATGCCGCGCCGTGCAGGGAGTCCCGATAAGCTGTCCTTATCCGATCCACACCTCCGGTACCTCCGTACTTTCCAAACGGAGACAAGCAGCTGGTTTTCGGGGTTATTGTGGTAATCGGTCCGGGTGCATTCGGCCAGCAAGCGGCCTTTCTTAGATGGAACAGACACCCGGTGTAATCTCCGTGCACCAGACTGCGCCGGGCTGGGTAGGAACGGCACCTGTGGCTTCTACCGTCCCAATTTGAGATGGACGGCCAGGGCTAAGTGGGTGAAAGCTGCAGAACGAGTGTTCCTGACTGCAGTAGTCAAAACCGGGCTCCTGTGTCCGGTAACTAGATCAATTAAAAGCAGACAGCAGTGTAGATCTCTGTAATGCAGAGCCTGTATCCTTAACGCGTTTCAACGCCAGCAGGGCGTCTTCTTCGAAAGGCAGGTATGTACTACAAGTTTGATACCCTGGCTGAGGGGGACCTTTTGTTTGCTCAATCGGGGCTGCAGAGTCATCCGCACTCTCCCGCCCGTTCTGGAGCTTTGGTATAGACCCCATGGTCCTTTTGGAGTCCCCAGCATCCTCTAGGACGTATGAGAAAATAGGATTTTAGTACCTACCGGTAAATCCTTTTCTCTTAGTCCGTAGAGGATGCTGGGCGCCTGTCCCAGTGCGTACTGTGTCTGCAGTTGTTGCTTTTGGTTACACCCTGGTGGTGTTTCTTCTCTGTCTGACTGTTGCTGACGTTGTTCATGCCATGGCATGCGGTGTCTTACTATTGGTTGTGTTGACACACAGGTTGTGTTACATAGTCTCTCAGCACGTGGCTGTGTATTTTTCATGCCGTAGGCTGGTTTTCTATTGAATGCCAGGTTCTGCGGTATGTTCGTGGTGTGAGCTGGTATGACACTCACCGTGTTATAAATTCTTTCTTCGAAATATCCATCTCTCCTGGGCACAGTTTTCTAACTGAGGTCTGGAGGAGGGGCATAGAGGGAGGAGCCAGTTCACACCCAGTTTAAGTCTTTATAGTGTGCCCAAGCTCCTGCGGATCCGTCTATACCCCATGGTCCTTTTGGAGTCCCCAGCATCCTCTACGGACTAAAAGAAAAGGATTTACCGGTAGGTACTAAAATCCTATTTTCCTATTTTTGCTACATAATAATACTGAGCAACCAACTGGACTTACACAGTGTGAGTACATATAAATAGAACAGGGTATAATGTGACTGCAACACAGATGTAATATACTTATATATACATATAGATAAACACTGTGAAAACTGCAATTGTAACCCAAAATGCACCTAGCCCAGGGTATAGAATATCAGAGACAGATATCTGGGATACCTTAAAATGAAAATCAGACAGCAGCTAAAGGCACTCAGTTACATGCAATGCAGTATACAAATGGTTAATAAATAATAATGCTGCAAAACAACCCTTATATCACAGCACAGCCCTGAGGCTGGAGGATAATGCAGGAAACTCGCACAAACGTAACTGTAATGAACACTTATCTTCACTAGCACTGCCTTATGAGACAGGTAGGATACTTTAGTATATGTGAAAAACTGCCCTGTTCAGGGATTTTTACAGAGAGGCTTGTCCTGCATACTGGAGACCTGCTGCTGCTTGTGCTGCTGATGGATGCCCAGGCTCCTGTGAGGGAAGAGGAAGGAGTGAAACAGCCGAAGGGCGGGAAAATCTACTTGAGATCTTACCCTGGGCCAGGGGAGGGGCTACAGGCTCCAGTGTGGCAAAGGAACCCTTCTTGTTGGTTCCACATGTGCTGTGGACTGTCTTAAGGTCCATACATACTTAACGATAAAATGAGCGACGTCGCTCATTTTCCCCCTCCTTGAGCGACGTCGCTCATTTTATCGTCAAGTGTGTATGCCGCCAGCGACGACCGATGCGCGGCCCCGCGGGTCGGCAACGATCGTCGCTGTCGGTAGGGCATGCATGAAGGATGTGGACTGTCGTCCACGACCTTCATGCAGGGCTGGCGGGGGCGTGACTTCACTGAGCGATATGAGCGGTCATATCGCTCAGTGCGTACAGGCGGCCGCCGACCGGCCGGCCGGCCCGGGAGGGGGAAACGTTAGACGATGTCGCTCGCAGAGCGACATCGTCTAATGTGTATGGGCCTTTAGTCTTTGTGGGTTTCTTTTGCTCTTGATGGATCTGCAAACAAAAACGTTCATTAATTTTTTGTCGTCCCCCCCCAAAAAAAAAAAAAAAAAACACCCCAAAACATAATATGGTACAATTACTTTCATCATGTATTTACTAGCCACTTCCTCCTCATTTGCCCTGTTGGGTGTATGTGCAATTTTGTTGGGGGTGCTGTCAAAATGTAAAAAACATGTATACATTTAAAAATGTGCTTATTTATGTTGAAAAATTATTTTACTATAAAATGTGTTTATTTCTGCGAAAAAACGCATACAGAAATTTATGTTTCATTATAAAATAATGAAGAGGCAGATAACAAGCAGATAAAGAAAAAAGAAAAAGTTGAAAGTTGGCCAGAGTTATTTTAACTAACATTAGCATTTGTCTCTTACATTGTATTCATTTCAGCTGTAACATTCAATCAGAATATATATAGAAACTATTGCACAACTTTTTTTGGGAATAATAAAAATATTGTTACACCAGGTATGTTAAAATCAACAAGCAAATGCTGTTGTAGTATACTTAAGAGCATATCCAACATCATTAAAAGAGTGGCTGCATACTAATCTATGGCACACTGGGGGTCATTCCGAGTTGTTCGCTCGCAAGCTGCTTTTAGCAGCTTTGCACACGCTAAGCCGCCGCCTACTGGGAGTAAATCTTAGCTTATCAAAATTGCGAACGAAAGATTAGCAGAATTGCGAATAGACACTTCTTAGCAGTTTCTGAGTAGCTCCAGACTTACTCGGCATCTGCGATCAGTTCAGTCAGTTTCGTTCCTGGTTTGACGTCACAAACACACCCAGCGTTCGCCCAGACACTCCTCCGTTTCTCCAGCCACTCCCGCGTTTTTCCCAGAAACTGTAGCGTTTTTCCGCACACACCCATAAAACGGCCAGTTTCCGCCCAGAAACACCCACTTCCTGTCAATCACACTCCGATCACCAGAACGAAGAAAAAAACCTCGTAATGCCGTGAGTAACATTCCTAACTGCATAGCAAATTCACTTGGCGCAGTCGCACTGCGGACATTGCGCATGCGCATTAGCGACTAATCGCTCCGTTGCGAGAAAAAAATAACGAGCGAACAACTCGGAATGACCCCCACTATGCTGAGATGTGTAGTTCCACAACCACTGTGGATGGCGTTGTTTTTAGACAAGCCGTGGTTTACTTACATGAAAATCATACATTTTTCCTTGTCTTTTTTGTTTGTTTTTGCAATCCAAAAAAACATAGATTTTTTTTTGTCTCCATTCAAGGAGAAGCCTGGAGAGGAGACACAGCAGGCCACTGTGGGGTGTGGGGCTTGACTGTCATGTCTAAACGTAAGTAATAGGAAACAAACAGCCAGCAGTGTTAACAATACTGTCTATCATCATGTGTTCAAAATATGACTAATATTAAACTACATAGTAATTTGACAATATATGCAGTAATGAAATCAGTATCACTAATTACACTCACCAAGCCGCATGCAGGCATTTGTGTCCATGACATGCTGGCACCTGACAACCTCTGGAGGTATTAGAACCTATAGTGGCAGTTCATAATCAAGATAGTCGGCTTGGTAGCCCGTCTAATATGCAGCCTTTGCCTCCTTGGCCATTTTCAGTTTGACACGGCACTTAATGTATGAGAGGTACTCCTTATACATTTCCTCATGACAGAGGACAAAAAAAGTAGACAAACCAATAATAAACAGTACAGCAATTACAGAGGGCCACTTATACTCACATTACAGTATTCAGACAGTGCTGGAATTACCTAGAGCCACTCCCCATCCCCCAGTAAAAAAAAACGCCACCAGCTGTGTGCCATGTGATGCAGGAGTGTGATCGTCAGATATGGTTTCCAATGTGATGCCTTTCTGCCAGCTCTATTGTGTTTCTCTGGCTGCAGCCGATGGAGTCCTAGAAGCCACAGAGAAAATGGGGGGTGCGGGTGCGCAAGCTCTCCCTGCAAGCTGTAATGTTATTCTGTGGACTGCATTTGATGTAGTCCATAGTAGTTAGTGCACATGCAAGCCTCTTTCAGGGGCCTCCCCACCCCCTAGTTCTGCCTTCCGTTTTCGGTGGTGCAACAGCAGCGGGTGTGGGCACATCCTTAAGAGGTGCGGGCCTCAGGCAGTGCAGCGGGAGTTGCCGGCAGCACCACTGAATACTTCAGGTAGGAGCTGCCACTGCTCAGAAATCACCAAACTCCACATCCCCAGCACAAACTCCACTACACTGCCTCCTTTTCTGCACTCCTATCACTAAACCGACGAGGGCCGATTGGTTTGGGGCATATTTATATATCTGAGACACAGTTTAACATGTGGCAGCTTCTAACAATGAAATCATGATCAGAAGCTGCTTCCATGCAAAACAAGGGGCCGGATGACACTCGGCAATGAACGGGATTGTTTGGCTGGCCTCAATCAAAAGACGGCTGAGAAATCACAAAGCCATACACCATCAGAAAACACGAATCCAGAATAAATGAATCATAGTAAATTTGCGTGCTTCAATATGAAAGTTCTCCCCTATCCGATAAAACACCAGCATGTTCAAACTCAGATAAAACACGATTCTTAGCTCTTTTTTATATAATGATGTAAATCAATAATGTCCACTACTAAATTTAAATTTCCGAAAATCATTGATGTGATTCTATATTACCTACCTAGAAGTTAGGGATTCATCAAAACAAGAGGAATATACTTTATAATACATTTCCAAATGACAACATTAGCGTAATTTAGACACTCCACCAGGGATGCGGTCATGTGACCTGCGCTTGGGAGCGCGGCGGTCAACATGCCAATGCTGGAATCCCAAACACTCAAAATGCCGGCCAACAGACTGCCGACCCACAGGGTCTATTCCCACTCGTGAGTGTTCATGACACCCATAGGGGGGAATTCAAATCTTATCGCACCCCCTATCTCCCGTCAAAAGTGAGGGGAGATAAAGTGGTGATAGTCAAATGCCCCCCATTAGAGTTGGGTTTAGGCGCACAAAGCACCTGAACCCGACTAAAGTAATAGGCACGATCGTGAAAAGATCCGTTTGGGTGCCCAAACAGGTCTCTTTACGCACATTTCAGCATGCCATCCCCGGGGGTAGCGAGCTGAAATGAACTTGTCGCGCCAAATGGCAGTAGCATTAGAATACTGCCGGCGGGCGTGATTGCAGCCGGGAAGGGGGAAAGGGGGGGGGGGGGGGGTGAAGATTTGAATCCGGTCCATAGAGTGGGAATAGAACCTGTGGCGAGCCACCAAGCCCTCAAGGGGCTTTGTGGCGCTCGCCCTCTTCGCCAGCATTCTGCTGATGGGATCCCATGGTTGGTATGCTGACCGCCGGCAATGCGTTCCCAAACCCTCCACACTGGAAATTTAAGGTAAGCAGTTTTACATGAATCTAACATATTACTGACTTTTTCATCACTAATTCCTTGGAAGTTTAAAATAAACCACATTTTATAAAGGTATTTGATCAAAACAAGATCTTGTTGGATCCTGCAGAAGATTCTATTGCGGGTCTGTTTATCTATGTGTTATTTATAATATATAAGTTCTGGAACAGTTTATTGATTTGTTTTTACTTTCACCAAAGTTCCTTGCGTAGATGTTATCCAGCACTGATAAGTATAATTAGCATTTTTATTGAGGGTGTCACAGGTGTGTCTTCTTTTCCTCATAGTGTGCCATATAATAATTATACCTTCAGTATATGCTACACAGTATTTATAGTTGTAATGATTTTGCTATTAGTTACCAGTCAGGAGTCTGTACTCAAGATCAGCAGCAGGATCTCTATCGAAAGAAGAAATCATATTAAAAAAAAAAACACAGAATGGCACAGCACAGAGGAACAGAAGTGGTGGAGTATAAACAAGTTCATGTATGTGTATACAGGTATATATATATATATATATATATATATATATATACACACACACACACACACACACACACACACACACACACACACACACACACACACACACACTCACATACAGGGCCTTATTCTGCATGAGTTGTAGTTCTGCAAAAAATTGTGACACTTTAACTCCTTTCTGTAGTATGCAGGGACAGCTAAGCACAGGAAAAGGCCACCTCACATGCCAGGTCCCACCCCTTCCCTTCCTCCTCCCCCCCCCCCCCCACTGAAATGTAAGTGCATTGCTAAACGGTGGAGCGCTCACATATTGAGGGTAGCCCTCTGTCTTCGCAGCCTAGCTACGAAGGCAGTCGACAGGACATCATGTTTTGGGTTGCAGTGGCTGCGTGTGACGTCTCAAGGCATGCCCCATCTCTCTGTATGCAGGGCAGCCCAACTGAGTCCGGCCCTGCACGCAACTATTTAGAAAAGGAGATACTGAATATAGCAACTCTAAATCATTCTTCTAGTTCAGTGTAGAGAATGAAAGCAAATATCTAACTACTGTTTTACCTTATGTTTATTATTATTCCACACTTTCAATTGAACATCTGGCCAGTATTACAGACAATACTTGATCCCTGAAAACCCCACTCAACTGTATGATCCACCCAATCTGAGCAGTACTAAACAAGTACTAAACACACGCCACGTACAATGGGATTAAAGAGCATTTACAGCACAAATGAATAACCATTTGGGATGAATTAGAGATAGTATTTTATCACGTTCCTGATGATTCTGCCTTTATCATATACTACTATTGCAAAAAAGAGCTATAACTCTACCCATTTTATATTATTTCATATTGTAAATTATTTATTGGATTGCCTGCCATGATCATTCTTTACATAATACACTAACAAATTCACTAATGATATTTTATAACTACAATTAATACTCTTGTAATGTGTGGATTACTTTGCACATATCAACTTGATTCCATATATCGAAACTGACCATTGGGCTTTATTTACTTCTGTATATTCTGAATATCAGGTATGCCTATATATTTATATATTTATTTATTAAAAGTTTATTATATAGCGCAGCATATTCCGTTGCTTTTTCCACAAGAAAGTCCCTCATCTAAAGATATTTGCAGCTCCATAGTCTTTTATATTACTGGCACATCAGTGGAGGACATGATATCATATGGATGCCATAGCACAGCTGTTTTGTCAAAGTTAAATACAAATGAAAGTACAATTTATAGATCAGGACTGTTCTGTACAGTCCAGTAACAGCTTATTAAAATCCTATTACTTCTGATCTCCCTGCCAGAATCTTGAAGAGTGGGATGAAGACAGTAGAAAACTAGAGCTCATCAGCAAGCTGGCCGTGAGTCAAAGAAGAAAGAATCATTTATTAAACTATGCTACATGCGGTGGGATTAAAATGGATATTTCAACTGGGACACTCCACCAAATTTACAAAGTAAATAAGAAAGTAATTTGCATGCTCCAATTGTATAGTCAACCATATTAACATATAACAAGAGAAGAGCAAAAGCAGCATTTACAATAAGTAGAAGACATTTCTGGGTTATTACTTATTAGTACTTGATGAGAATGAAAAAAGTAACCTAAAATAAAAATGGAAGCGGGATTCCTATATCATGTAGTATTTATATGTTTTCCTTAATAAGATTTGAAAGATGAAAGTCACTGACCAGTGAAATTGTCCCCACTACTTGCAAACTGTGGATGGCCATGAGATGTCTGTAAATTGCTTGTAAAATGACATTTTCTTTGTAGAGGGCATGCCTTTTTCAGCATTTCATGCTTTGTTCCAGGGACATCTACTGTTCTAAATGCTATTATGGTATTTCTTAACACTGTGGTAAGGTAATAGATTCTTAACTAACATATACTAATTGATGGACATTAGTGAACCCAGAATTGCTCCATTTAAGCAGAACATTTTGCGTGTACAAACATCTATACATCTGTAATTAACCGACCGCATGTCCATTATGAACCTGTACTCACTTTAATCTGAAGACAATTATGGATAATAATATTGTCTGTCTTAATCCTGAGTTATCAGTGTCTATCAGTTGACACAGTAGCACAATTGGTATCTACCCAGAGTCCTCTGAGATTTTTAGATTGTGAAAAATCTGGTCTAGTATCAGGGCAGTTTTAACAGAGCAGGGAGCCCTTGGGCAGACTCCAACTGAATCCCCTCCTCTTCACAGCGCAGTATGCCAGAGTCTACTGTGCATGCACAGGTCTAAGGAAACATGGCGCCCGCCATGTTCCAGAGACTAAATCACTACTGTGCACAGGGCGGACATTTTGCCAGTGATTATTTTACCACAGCTGCAGCTCAGATGTGGGACTCCAGAAAGGTAAGTAGAAAATATGGGTGCAGTGTGTGGGCCCCCCTGGACCCAGGGACCCGTGTCACACATTGCATCCATTATAGAAACGCCAATGTCTACTATGTAATACCATTTTCATATACAGGCTACTATTATTTACCATTCACTGGGACAGGAAAATTTGAAGATCATATTTATATATATATATATATATATATATATATATATATATATATATATAGGTTGAGTGTCCCTTGTCCAAAACGCTTGGGACCAGAGGTATTTTGGATATCGGATTTTTCCGTATTTTGGAATAATTGCATACCATAATGAGATATCTTGGGACCTAAGTCTAATGACAGAATGCATTTATGTTTCATATACACATTATACACACAGCCTGAAGGTCATTTAATACAATATTTTTTAATAACTTTGTGTATTAAACAAAGTTTGAGTACATTGAGCCACAGAAAACAAAGATTTCACTATCTCACTCTCACTCAAAAAAGTCTGTATTTCGGAATACTAAACCTGTATGTATATGTATGTATATATATATATATATATATATATATATATATATATATATATATATATATATATATATATATATATATATATATATATATATATATTAGACCATAGATTTAAATCTATGGTCTAATCCTGGAGGGAGAAGGCTATATCTATATTTTAATGTGTTATACTGAGGTGTGGATTTTTTGGTGTGTGCCCATGAACAATAACACCTTGGGAATTTATATGAGATAAAATGAACTTATGTAGACCTAATACTAGCTAAACAGACACCTCAATGTGGTCTTATAGTTGTATATGACAAAATATATATGTTTATATTATATGTGTATTTATTCTTTTTAATTTAAATATATGTATTTTTTTACGTTTTAAACTCAAATGTATTATGAAAATTATAGCATTAAGGATTTTCTATATGCTATCGGAAACTGACATATGATTGATACTATTTGACTGCTGGTTTTTCAATTTAGGCTGCTGGTGCCAGTATCTAAAAAGGGTTAAAAATAACCCACCTAAGTTATAACCAATAAGGAACCTGTAGTGGTTATAAATAGAGACTCTGAACACCCCCAGCTATACCTCTGATGAAACTGCCCCCTTTGAAGGCGGAGAAATGCGTCAGGTGATCATCATCACGACTGTGGAACGCAGGTGGAATGCAGCCAGAAGTCGCGGAACGCGGCAATTCAGCACTGTCCATTCCCGTTGCCATATGCGGTGCCCACCAGCATAAGGCACCGCCAACGAGCCCAAGGAGTCAGCATCCGGGGAAGCCGCCGCAGAGCGGCAGATAAAAAGTGGCAAGTGAGTGAGGAATATTCCCTCTCTGCACATGGCAAACACGACAGGTGTGGATATTATTTGTCTGCAGGACCCACATTGCCCATTATACAGTTGGACAGCCATACCAGAAGCTCCAAATTGATGAAGTATACCAGTTTATATTAAGCAAAGAACTGCTTTTACTAACACCACATTGAGCTCATGGTGTTCTAGTTACTAGTGGCCACTGACAGCCGGCTTATGCATGCAAATGATCTTATATCTAACCAGCATTGTGCATGATTATCAGCAAGTCCAGAGTTTACAGAACACGTGTCTTTTAATATTGATTTTAAATGTTTCCATGTTGTGTTGCTAAAAATTAAAGGTATACCATATCTATATAGAATTTTTAAGAATAAAATTGTATATTTACAAAACCAGCAGCTGTTGTAATAATATCTTTTCTGAGCGCCCACATTGTTTTACCCAAAACATGAGGTCGACTGGAATGCATATTTACTAATACATTTATTTTAAATAGAAAGTCTTCTGAAAAATGTTAAGAGTGTGTGTACATTGATTATTAAAATTAGACTAAAGAGAGAAAACTAGATGTCCCTGAAGTGTATTATACCAGCACATTACATGAGTTAGCAATTACCAGAAAGTAGATACACAGGGCAAAGTCCATCATTGACTGTGAAAAAGAAAAAACAGCCTGTGCTCTGGTGGAATATTTACAATTGTCTCAAATTGTTGCCACTCTGTCCTTATCTTCCAGGAACATTATTAGGTTCTAATGAATATGTTTCTGGAAATATCACTATTTTTAAGTATTACCTACACTCCGCACTACAACTCTTTTTATTTTGTATACTGAACTATATCATATTCCAAAGGCTACATAATGCAATATTTGTCAAAGTAAATATTTCAAATACTTAAAATCATGATATGACCAAGTATTGTACACTTGTCATATGGTCATTATTGTGAACCAAGGTCTATGTAGACATGTCTCATATTTCATGAATAGAAACACTTGTGCAGCAAGTTTCTCCAGTTTCAGTATCTCTATTCCATCATGCTGGTAACTAGGCATACTGTACTTTACTATCCCAATAAAGGCCATTAGCAGCAACTTCAGTGATTTATCTGCTATCCCACACAGATTGCAATGTACATTATCTACACTGTATTCTAGTACCAATATACCTTATCTCTATCCGCAAACAAAAAGTCATAATGCCATTTACCACACCAGACTTTCCATTTTTATTTTTAATATCATATTAACCACACACTGGAAATTAATAAAAAATCAATGACCTGGAGAAATATTTTGAATAAATAAAAAAACTGTAAAGTTGAGTTGTTCTCCAGATAGTGTCCTTAACGTCTTTGCTGCAGGAGACAAGTGGGGTTTGTCCACCAGATATACAGCTAGACTGTGGCTGTATTACAGAAAGAAAACAATTCTGCCCGACCATGGCTGCTGCTGTGTCAGGATCATGTAGTGGAGTGAGTGGAAAAAAGAAGGGGGAGGGACTGTAAGTCTCTCTATTTCCCCAAACTCAGTACCTAGAAAGATTGGAGCACCCTTGTTTGACAAAGTGGTGCCCCTTCTTTCAAAACAATGGGCCCCTTTTATTATTGCCTGGTGATAACCAGGCACAACACCTGCTTTACAGAAAAATCATGGAGTCCAGAAATGAAGGAAGATCTTCCTCAACCTGGCATCCATAAAATCAGAGACACCCATTTTAGAAAGAAGGGGGGTCCCCACTTTAAAATTGATGGGTCACCTTATAGAACTGTGCCGCGTCCTAGGACCAGCTTTGGTTTACTTGTGACACCATCGGCCAGCTGTAGTTCCTATAAAGAGGCCAGGAAATCTCTGTCTACTGATGGAGATCCTGGCCTTGCACTTCCACTCCCTTCTCTATCAAAAAACAGCAGCAGACTGTCAATCTAGTGACGTCTGCAGCCGTAGTGCATCCAACAATGCAGGACCCTATTGCACATGCGCAGTTTTGGTCTGGCACATGTGCAAAGTACCAAACATCAGTACTTTGCTCTATGCGACTCAGATCATTCAGGATGTGAAGTAGGCCCTGTGTGCCCTCTCATCTCAATAATGAAACTGGCAACTTTGTGGGTACCCATTTTTGAAAGAGGGGGTGCACTCAAATTACGTGGACCACCATGGCGTGGCCATAAATAAATGGGGCGTGGTCTCATGGGATCGTCACTCCGGGAGCGTGCCCAGCATCTCCGGAGATACTAGGCTGTACTGGGCTGCCCCTAGAGACTGTCTCCCAGCGCTGTCGGCTCCTCTTCTATGACAGGAGCCGGGTGCTGTAGCAAAGTTTCACTGCAGCACCTGGCTCCTGTCACTGCGGAGGAGCCCACTTTTGGTGTCACAGGCGTCACACCCGGGTGCGGGCCGTACCCCCCGCACCTGCCTTGTGACGCCACTGGGGGGAAGGGAACATTATGCCCTGTCTTCCCTGTACTTGCCCCCACACACATGGGGGCACCATACAATATCACTAGACAATAACTGAAAACTACATTAAAATTGCATTTTCTATAGATGATCTAAAGCCCAAATCTTCCCCATCTTGTGCCAAATATAAAAGTTATTCCTCATTTAATGCAAAATGTTGTCTAATTTCTGAAATGTTAAACGTTAGTGGGCTACATTAATCTTCCTACACATAGTAAGCATTTAAATCGAGGCAGAAAAAGTTCAAAAACAAATAGATTGTTTTGCCTAAACCTATATATAGAATCCTGCATTTTACTATTTTGGAGATGCGGATTATTTGCGAAACATGAACCACAAAGTATTTCTGTCTAGTGTTTATAAAATGAAACAAAGAGTCACATTTGCTTTTGGTTCTCTTTTTTAAAACTCCAATAAAAAAAAACACTTTTTACTCATTTGAGTTAAAAAAACAAAACTTTGAGGTGTTAGAATCCGTAAAAAGACTAAAATGCATTTTCTGAAAATACAAAGTCTTTTGAAAGAAAACAAGGTATAATCTGTATGGGTGCCGCATAAAAAATAAATAAAAAAAATCAGTAATATTGATGATGGAATGTCATGAGCAATTACTTTGGAAAATGGCTTCAGCACAAGTGTGAGAAACTCTCAGCATCAAACGGGTGTTAGAAAAAAGCTATTTTCAAGGGCCGATTTTTTTCAATATTTTGTTTAACTCATTATGGAACAAATTGGAAATGTTCCTCCAATGCATTTTCATTATAATCTCATAAATAATATACATTTCATTGACATGATCTGGCTTCAGAAATTCTTTGGTGCTTTTTCAAAAAGATTATTATAATTAGTTTATTTACATAGTGCCACATCATACAGTAATCATTCACATCAATCCCTGGACTAAGGGATAATACAGGATAAATGATATACCAAACAAAAATAAGTTATACCCCTTTCAGACCGCAAATAGGCGGGTCGCACCCAGGAGCCATACACGGGTGCAACCCACCTTAGCCCTTTCACAGCGCTGTCCCCATCTCAGCAAATTGCTGACGTGTGGGGGAGGCGCATGCATATTATACAGTGTGAACGGGAAACAGTCGCATCGACCTGGCTTTCCCGTTCACACCGCACAGTGACCCGGGTTGAAGCTGTATTGGAGCCGGGGTATTTTCCCTGGGCCCTTTCAGACCGCACAGCAACCCGGGTTATTGCGCGCTTATGTGCAGTAACCCAGGTTACAAGTTGGCGGTCTGAAAGGGGTATTAGTGTTAAAATCACCAATTCAGGTATCCTACCAGTATGTTTTTTTCTTGAGAGAGGGAAACCAGAGCACTTGGAGGGAACCCACACAAGCACGAGAAGAAACAAACTTCACACTGATTGGAAGTCGGGAGATGTATCAATACTGGAAGAGTGGAAAGTGGAGAAGTTGCCCAAAACAAACCATCAGTTTTTCTGTAATTTATCTGGAACAGTCTTTGAAATGACAGAAGCTGGGAAACGTCTCCACTTTATCTCTCTCCAATGCTTGATACTGTACATCTCCACCTGGGCCTGTTTGGAATCAAACACCGTAGAACCAGTGCTATGAAGCACTTGTATTATTGTTCCACTGTGCCTCCCATTGTGCAGTGTAAACAAAAGGTAGAGCACCTAAATATTTAAAGAGCCTCTATCCCTATCTGTGAGACTAAATTTAAATTACAAGGCATATTTGGCCACAGATTCAGACTAACATAGGGGTACTGAATCTAATAAGTACATAGTATAAGAATAGTTTTATTTACCTTCGCACTTCTGTTAGATGATTTTATAGTAATTGTTTATGTTTTACTTATTTTAGATCATGTAAACGCACATTTAATCTACATACCACAGATAAATACACCAAAATGATCAGAACCAACACCTATAGGTGGTTCTTACACAGGAGGATACTTTTCAGGATCAGTTATATTACATTATACTGTATGAATCAAAACACCAGTAAGACAGATATTCACAGTCACATTATGTGTTTACACTGTGTATAAAACCATAGGTATTCTACATAGCTTACAGAGATGTGCTGGGAGACAGCTGTACTACTGCCTCAAACACCATCATAACTAAACCTTGTAAGCTTTAGGGAGATCATTAAATCTGTGATAAGAGAACATAACAAAACTCAAACAGCATTTTTAAACCACATTTAAGGATGTTTTTGTAAAATATTTAAGATAGATTTCTGCATAGATTTCTGCTTCCAAGAAGCAAACAGAAATTCTGTATTTAAATGAATATTGGCCAAGAGGTGTGTGTGTGTGTGTGTGTGTGTGTGTGTGTGTGTGTGTGTGTGTGTGTGTGTGTGTGTGTGTGTGTGTGTGTGTGTGTGTGTGTGTGTGTGTGCGATGCTTTTACTAATATCCCCATAATCCCATGATACATACTATAGGCATAGTTGCAGGGTCGGTGCTAGGGTGTTCAGCGCCCTCCTGCAAACACTAAATTTTGTGCCCTCCTACTCCGCTCTCATCCTACCCACAAGCAGCCACATCGCACATGCTGCTAGCTGCATCCGGTACGTGGGAGTGCACACGCTATGCGATCGTATGGATTGCGGTTGCATGCACACCTACGCATACCCACGGGCAAGCTTATCACGGCAAACGAGTGTCATTTGCCATGATTACCCTTTAAGCTGAAAAAGGACACATCTGTTTGTCCTTTTAACATGTCTCTGCACAATGTTTCATAGTTTAAAATGTAAAAGAGTGAGAGGGTGACAGGGAAACGGTGAGAGTCAGTGAGAGAGAGGATAGCAGGAGAGAAAGGGTGACAGGTAGAGGGTGAGAGTAAGTGGATTACAGGAATGTAAGTGGGTGACGGAGAGGGTAACTACAGTGAGAGATAGTGGGAGACGGGCACAGAGTGAAGCTAGGGAGAGATAGTGGGGAACAGTGAGAGGTGGAAGGTGACAATGAGAGGTAGAGGGTGACAAGCAGAGGGTGAAAAAAGAGAATGTCGGGGAAAGGGTGAGCGTCAGTGGGTGACAGGAGAGAGAGGTGATGCTGAAAGGGTGAGAATCAGTGGGTGACAGGGATAGTTCAACAGGAGAGAGAGGTGATGCGGAGAGGGGTGGGTGACAGGGATAGGTTGACAGGAGAGAGAGGTGATGGGGAGAGGGTTGGATGACAGGGAAAGTGTGACAGGAGAGAGAGGTGACGGGGAGAGAGTTGGATAACAGGGAGAGGGTGACAGGAGAGAGGTGATGAGGAGGGGTGGTGACGGAGAGAGTGACAGGAGAGAGAGGTGACTGGGAGAGGATGAGAGTGAGTGGGTGACAGGAGAGAGAGGCGACGGCTGTGGAGAGGCAACGGCTGTCAGGCAGTGGAAAAACTGCATTTAAAAAAGGGAACATAACAAGTCCGGACTTACAGTCCCATGTAGAGAAAACACTTCCTATAGTACAGTAAGTCACTGCCACTGCTAGGCAGTCCCTGCGGGTGGCAGATTTTACTGGGGGGATGCAGCCCTGTTGTCCATAAGTAAAATATGTCACTCCTAGTGACCTTTACACAACATATGAAGGTATCCTATTACCCACGGTCACTGATCGCAGGTAATTGTGTCTCCGGGGGGCTATTCAATTAGCCCTGATAAGCCTGTGTGAGACATGCCTTATAAGGGATTTTCTTTCATCTACCTCCCCCAATGACTAATTAAGCAATTAATCCCCCCTCCCTACACGCTAAACCACAGCTACCCTTGTAGCTCACCCCCCGCACACACTACACTACCGCCACTATCCAGCACACATTATACAGATGGAACAATCTTTATCTTGGCCTTTAATAGGATTAATTGAGCCAGGGCAGTTGGACTTAACCCCCTCTGTAATTACTTAATCCCCTGATGTATTGATCTCTCTGTATTGTATTGTATTGTATTGCAGTTGAGAAGAATAGATGAAGGGCATATGCTAATAAACCTTGGTGTGCCTAGGCGCAGCAGAGAAGCTAAGATGAGCGTGGCTCCATCTGTATGCCACTTTATCCACCCCAGCACAAACTAATATTCCACTCTATCCCCTCCACCCCAGCACACAGTAACATACCAGTTTATCCCCCCCACCCCAGCACACACTAATATTCCACTTTATCCCCCCACCCCAGCACACAGTAACATACCAGTTTATCCCCCCCCCAACCCAGCACACACTAGTATTCCACTTTATCCCCCCCACCCCAGCACACAATAACATACCAGTTTATCCCCCTCACCCAAGCACACAATAACATAACAGTTTATCCCCCTCACCCCAGCACAAAGTAACATACCAGTTTATACCCCCCCAGCCCAGCACACAGTAACATACCAGTTTATTACCCCCAGCCCAGCACACAATAACACACCAGTTTATCCCTCTCACCCCAGCACACAGTAACATACCAGTTTATCCCCCCCAGCCCAGCACACAGTAACATACCAGTTTATCCCCCCACCCCAGCGCACAGTAACATACCAGTTTATCCCCCCTGCCCAGCACACACTAACATACCAGTTTATCCCCCCACCCCAGCACACAGTAACATACCAGTTTATCCCCCCACCCCAGCACACAGTAACACACCAGTTTATTCCCCTCACCCCAGCACACAGTAACATACCAGTTTATTCCCCTCACCCCAGCACACAGTAACACACCAGTTTATTCCCCTCACCCCAGCACACAGTAACATACCAGTTTATACCCCTCACCCCAGCACACAGTAACATACCAGTTTATCCCCCCATCCCAGCACACAGTAACATACCAGTTTATCCCCCCCAGCCCAGCACACAGTAACATACCAGTTTATCCCCCCATCCCAGCACACAGTAACATACCAGTTTACCTCCCCATCCCAGCACACACTAGTATTCCACTTTATCCCCCCCGCCCCAGCACACAGTAACATACCAGTTTATCCCCCCCCACCCCAGCACACAGTAACATACCAGTTTATCCCCCTCACCCCAGCACAAAGTAACATACCAGTTTATACCCCCCCAGCCCAGCACACAGTAACATACCAGTTTATCCCCCTACCCCAGCACACAGTAACATACCAGTTTATCCCCCTCACCCCAGCACACAGTAACATACCAGTTTATACCCCTCACCCCAGTACACAGTAACACACCAGTTTATTCCCCTCACCCCAGCACACAGTAACATACCAGTTTATACCTCTCACCCCAGCACACAGTAACATACCTGTTTATACCCCTCACCCAGCACACAGTAACATACCAGTTTATACCCCTCACCCCAGCACACAGTAACATACCAGTTTATACCTCTCACCCCAGCACACAGTAACATACCAGTTTATCTTCCCACCCCAGCGCACAGTAACATACCAGTTTATTCCCCCCAGCCCAGCACACAGTAACATACCAGTTTATTCCACCCAGACCAGCACACAGTAACATACCAGTTTCCCCCCCCAAGCCCAGCACACAGTAACATACCAGTTTATCCCCCTCATCCCAGCACACAGTAACATACCAGTTTATCCCCCTCATCCCAGCACACAGTAACATACCAGTTTATGTCCCCACCCCAGCACACAGTAACACACCAGTTTATTCCCCTCACCCCAGCACACAGTAACATACCAGTTTATACCTCTCACCCCAGCACACAGTAACATACCAGTTTATAGTTATACCCCTCACCCCAGCACACAGTAACATACCAGTTTATACCCCTCACCCCAACACACATTAACATACCAGTTTCTCTGACGTCCTAGTGGATGCTGGGAACTCCGTAAGGACCATGGGGAATAGACGGGCTCCGCAGGAGACTGGGCACTCTATAAGAAAGATTTGGTACTATCTGGTGTGCACTGGCTCCTCCCTCTATGCCCCTCCTCCAGACCTCAGTTAGATTTCTGTGCCCGGCTGAGCTGGATGCACACTAGGGGCTCTCCTGAGCTCCTAGAAAGAAAGTTTAATTTAGTTTTTTTTATTTTACAGTGAGACCTGCTGGCAACAGGCTCACTGCAACGAGGGACTAAGGGGAGAAGAAGCGAACCTACCTGCTTGCAGCTAGCTTGGGCTTCTTAGGCTACTGGACACCATTAGCTCCAGAGGGATCGACCGCAGGACCCGTCCTTGGTGTTCGTTCCCGGAGCCGCGCCACCGTCCCCCTTACAGAGCCAGAAGCATGAAGATGGTCCGGAAAATCGGCGGCAGAAGACTTCAGTCTTCACCAAGGTAGCGCACAGCACTGCAGCTGTGCGCCATTGCTCCTCATTACACACTTCACACTCCGGTCACTGAGGGTGCAGGGCGCTGGGGGGGCGCCCTGAGCAGCAATAAAAAACACCTTGGCTGGCAAAATAACCACGATATATAGCCCCAGAGGCTATATATGTGGTAATTACCCCTGCCAGAATACAGAAAATAGCGGGAGAAAAGTCAGCCGAAAAAGGGGCGGAGCCATCACCCTCAGCACACTGGCGCCATTTTTCCCTCACAGTTCCGCTGGAAGGAAGCTCCCTGACTCTCCCCTGCAGTCTACACTACAGAAAGGGTAAAAAAGAGAGGGGGGCACTAAATTTAGGCGCAGTTTAATACTATAAGCAGCTATAAAGGGTCATAATTCAGTTAGTCCCTGCATTATTATAGCGCTCTGGTGTGTGCTGGCATACTCTCTCTCTGTCTCCCCAAAGGGCGTTTGTGGGGTCCTGTCTCCTTTAAGAGCATTCCCTGTGTGTGTGCGGTGTGTCGGTACGGCTGTGTCGACATGTTTGATGAGGAGACTTATGTGGAGGCGGAGCAGATGCCTGTAAATGTGATGTCACCCCCTGCGGGGCAGACACCTGAGTGGATGGATTTATGGAAGGAATTACGTGCAAGTGTCGACTCCTTACATAAAAAATTTGACGACATGCCAAATGCAGGACAGCCGGCTTCTCAGCTCGTGCCTGCCCAGACGACTCAAAGGCCATCAGGGGCTCTAAAGCGCCCGCTACCTCAGATGGCAGACACAGATGTCGACACGGATACTGATACCAGTGTCGACGACGATGAGTCAAATTTAATGTCCACTAGGGCCATTCGTTGCATGATTGAGGCAATGAAAGAGGTATTACACCTTTCTGATATAAACCTAGGTACCTCAAAAAAGGGTATTATGTTTGGGGAGAAAAAACTACCTATAGTTTTTCCCCCATCTGAAGAATTAAATGAAGTGTGTGAAGAAGCGTGGGCTTTCCCAGATAAAAAATTGGTGATTTCAAAAAAATTACTAATGGCGTTCCCTTTCTCGCCAGAGGATAGGTCACGTTGGGAAACTCCCCCTAGGGTGGATAAAGCGCTCACACGTTTGTCTAAAAAGGTGGCACTACCGTCTCCGGATACGGCCGCCCTAAAGGAACCTGCTGATAGAAAGCAGGAGGCTATCCTAAAGTCTATATATACACACACTGGTGTTATACTGAGACCAGCTATTGCTTCAGCGTGGATGTGCAGTGCTGCTGCTGCTTGGTCAGATTCCCTGTCGGAAAATATTGACACCCTAGACAGGGACACTATATTGCTAACCGTAGAGCATATAAAAGACTCAGTCTTGTACATGAGAGATGCACAGAGGGAGATCTGCCGGCTGGCATCTAGAATAAGTGCATTGTCCATTTCTGCTAGGAGAGGCTTATGGACTCGGCAGTGGACAGGAGATGCAGATTCTAAAAGGCACATGGAAGTTTTGCCTTATAAGGGTGAGGAGTTATTCGGGGATGGTCTTTCAGACCTTGTTTCCACAGCTACAGCTGGGAAGTCAGGATTTTTGCCCCATGTCCCCTCACAGCCTAAGAAAGCACCGTATTACCAGGTACAGTCCTTTCGACCCCAGAAAAACAGGCGGGGAAAAGGCGGGTCCTTTCTGTCCAGAGGCAGAGGAAGGGGGAAAAAGCTGCAACGCACAGCAGGTTCCCAGGACCAAAAGTCCTCCCCCGCTTCTTCCAAATCCGCCGCATGATGGTGGGGCTCCACAGGCGGAGCCAGGTACGGTGGGGGGCCGCCTCAAAAATTTCAGCGATCAGTGGGTTCGCTCACGGGTGGATCCCTGGATCCTTCAAATAGTATCTCAGGGGTACAAGCTGGAATTCGAGGCGCTTCCCCCCCGCCGTTTCCTCAAATCGGCCTTACCGACAACTCCCTCGGGCAGGGAGGCTGTGCTAGAGGCAATTCACAAGCTGTATTCCCAGCAGGTGATAGTCAAGGTACCCCTACTTCAACAAGGACGGGGTTACTATTCCACACTGTTTGTGGTACCGAAACCGGACGGTTCGGTGAGACCCATTTTAAATTTGAAATCCTTGAACACATACATAAAAAAATTCAAGTTCAAGATGGAATCGCTCAGGGCGGTTATAGCAAGCCTGGACGAGGGGGATTACATGGTATCCCTGGACATCAAGGATGCTTACCTGCATGTCCCCATTTACCTTCCTCACCAGGAGTACCTCAGATTTGTGGTACAGGATTGCCATTACCAATTCCAGACACTACCGTTTGGACTGTCCATGGCACCGAGGGTGTTTACCAAGGTAATGGCAGAAATGATGATACTCCTTCGAAAAAAGGGAGTTTTAATTATCCCGTACTTGGACGATCTCCTTATAAAGGCGAGGTCCAGGGAGCAGTTACTGGTCGGAGTAGCACTATCTCGGGATGTGCTACAACAGCATGGCTGGATTCTAAACATTCCGAAGTCACAACTGGTTCCTTCCACTCGCTTACTGTTCCTGGGGATGATTTTGGACACAGAACAGAAAAAAGTGTTTCTCCCACAGGAGAAAGCCAAGGAGCTGTCATCTCTAGTCAGAGACCTCCTAAAACCAAAACGGGTATCGGTGCATCACTGCACACGAGTCCTGGGAAAAATGGTGGCTTCATACGAAGCAATTCCATTCGGCAGGTTCCATGCAAGGACCTTCCAGTGGGACCTCTTGGACAAGTGGTCAGGATCGCATCTTCAGATGCATCAACTGATAACCCTGTCTCCAAGGACCAGGGTGTCTCTACTGTGGTGGCTGCAGAGTGCTCATCTTCTAGAGGGCCGCAGATTCGGCATACAGGACTGGGTCCTGGTGACCACGGATGCCAGCCTTCGAGGCTGGGGAGCAGTCACACAGGGAAGAAACTTCCAAGGACTATGGTCAAGTCAGGAGACTTCCCTGCACATAAATATTCTGGAACTAAGGGCCATTTACAATGCCCTAAGTCAGGCAAAACCCCTGCTTCAAAACCAGCCGGTACTGATCCAGTCAGACAACATCACGGCAGTCGCCCATGTAAACCGACAGGGCGGCACAAGAAGCAGGATGGCGATGGCAGAAGCCACAAGGATTCTCAGATGGGCGGAAAATCACATAATAGCACTGTCGGCAGTCTTCATTCCGGAAGTGGACAACTGGGAAGCAGACTTCCTCAGCAGACACGACCTACACCCGGGAGAGTGGGGACTTCATCCAGAAGTCTTCCTACTGTTGGTAAACCGTTGGGAAAGGCCACAGGTGGACATGATGGCGTCCCGCCTCAACAAAAAGCTAAAGAGATATTGCGCCAGGTCAAGGGACCCTCAGGCGATAGCTGTGGACGCGCTAGTGACACCGTGGGTGTACCAGTCGGTTTATGTGTTCCCTCCTCTGCCTCTCATACCAAAGGTATTGAGAATAATAAGAAGGCGGGGAGTAAGAACGATACTCGTGGTTCCGGATTGGCCAAGAAGAGCTTGGTACCCAGAACTTCAAGAATTGATATCAGAGGACCCATGGCCTCTACCGCTCAGACAGGATCTGCTACAGCAGGGGCCCTGTTTGTTCCAAGACTTACCGCGGCTGCGTTTGACGGCATGGCGATTGAATTCCGGATCCTAAAGGAAAAGGGCATTCCGAAGGAAGTCATTCCTACGCTCATAAAAGCCAGGAAAGAAGTAACCGCAAACCATTATCACCGTATTTGGCGGAAATATGTTGCGTGGTGTGAGGCCAGGAAGGCCCCAACAGAGGAATTTCAGCTGGGTCGTTTTCTGCACTTCCTACAGTCAGGAGTGACTATGGGCCTAAAATTGGGTTCCATTAAGGTCCAGATTTCGGCTCTGTCGATTTTCTTCCAGAAAGAACTGGCTTCACTGCCTGAAGTTCAGACTTTTGTAAAGGGAGTGCTTCATATTCAGCCCCCTTTCGTGCCTCCTGTGGCACCTTGGGATCTCAATGTGGTGTTGAGTTTCCTAAAATCACATTGGTTTGAACCACTTAAAACTGTGGATCTGAAATATCTCACGTGGAAAGTGGTCATGTTGTTGGCCTTGGCTTCGGCCAGGCGTGTGTCAGAATTGGCGGCTTTGTCATGTAAAAGCCCTTATCTGATTTTCCATATGGATAGGGCAGAATTGAGGACTCGTCCCCAGTTTCTCCCTAATGTGGTATCAGCTTTTCAAACCTATTGTGGTGCCTGCGGCTACTAGGGACTTGGAGGATTCCAAGTTACTGGACGTAGTCAGGGCCTTGAAAATTTATGTTTCCAGGACGGCTGGAGTCAGGAAAACTGACTCGCTTTTTATCCTGTATGCACCCAACAAAATAGGTGCTCCTGCTTCTAAGCAGACTATTGCTCGCTGGATTTGTAGCACAATTCAGCTGGCGCATTCTGCGGCTGGATTACCGCATCCAAAATCAGTAAAAGCCCATTCCACGAGGAAGGTGGGCTCATCTTGGGCGGCTGCCCGAGGGGTCTCGGCTTACAACTTTGCCGAGCTGCAACTTGGTCAGGGGCAAACACGTTTGCTAAATTCTACAAATTTGATACCCTGGCTGAGGAGGACCTTGAGTTCTCTCATTCAGTGCTGCAGAGTCATCCGCACTCTCCCGCCCGTTTGGGAGCTTTGGTATAATCCCCATGGTCCTTACGGAGTTCCCAGCATCCACTAGGACGTCAGAGAAAATAAGATTTTACTCACCGGTAAATCTATTTCTCGTAGTCCGTAGTGGATGCTGGGCGCCCATCCCAAGTGCGGATTGTCTGCAATACTTGTATATAGTTATTGACTAACTAAAGGGTTATTGTTGAGCCATCTGTTGAGAGGCTCAGTTGTATTTCATACTGTTAACTGGGTATAGTATCACGAGTTATACCGTGTGATTGGTGTGGCTGGTATGAGTCTTACCCGGGATTCAACATCCTTCCTTATTGTGTCAGCTCTTCCGGGCACAGTATCCTAACTGAGGTCTGGAGGAGGGGCATAGAGGGAGGAGCCAGTGCACACCAGATAGTACCAAATCTTTCTTATAGAGTGCCCAGTCTCCTGCGGAGCCCGTCTATTCCCCATGGTCCTTACGGAGTTCCCAGCATCCACTACGGACTACGAGAAATAGATTTACCGGTGAGTAAAATCTTATTTTATACCCCTCACCCCAGCGCACAGTAACATACCAGTTTATACCTCTCACCCCAGCACACAGTAACATACCAGTTTATCTTCCCACCCCAGTGCACAGTAACATACCAGTTTATCCCCCCATCCCAGCACACGGTAACATACCAGTTTATTCCCCCCAGCCCAGCACACAGTAACATACCAGTTTATCCCCCCCAGCCCAGCACACAGTAACATACCAGTATATCCCCCCCACCCCACCCCAGCACACAGTAACATACCAGTTTATCCCCCTCATCCCAGCACACAGTAACATACCAGTTTATCCCCCTCATCCCAGCACACAGTAACATACCAGTTTATCCCCCTCATCCGAGCACACAGTAACATACCAGTTTATACCTCTCACCCCAGCACACAGTAACATACCAGTTTATACCCCTCACCCCAGCACACAGTAACATACCAGTTTATACCTCTCACCCCAGCACACAGTAACATACCAGTTTATCTTCCCACCCCAGCGCACAGTAACATACCAGTTTATTCCCCCCAGCCCAGCACACAGTAACATACCAGTTTATTCCCCCCAGCCCAGCACACAGTAACATACCAGTTTATCCCCCCCACCCCAGCACACAGTAACATACCAGTTTATCCCCCTCATCCCAGCACACAGTAACATACCAGTTTATCCCCCTCATCCCAGCACACAGTAACATACCAGTTTATCCCCCTCATCCGAGCACACAGTAACATACCAGTTTATACCTCTCACCCCAGCACACAGTAACATACCAGTTTATACCCCTCACCCCAGCACACAGTAACATACCAGTTTATACCTCTCACCCCAGCACACAGTAACATACCAGTTTATCTTCCCACCCCAGCGCACAGTAACATACCAGTTTATTCCCCCCAGCCCAGCACACAGTAACATACCAGTTTATTCCCCCCAGCCCAGCACACAGTAATATACCAGTTTTTCCCCCCCAGCCCAGCACACAGTAACATACCAGTTTATCCCCCTCATCCCAGCACACAGTAACATACCAGTTTATCCCCCTCATCCCAGCACACAGTAACATACCAGTTTATGTCCCCACCCCAGCACACAGTAACATACCAGTTTATCCCCCCCAGCCCAGCACACAGTAACATACCAGTTTATCCCCCCAGCCCAGCACACAGTAACATTCCAGTTTATCCCCCTCATCCCAGCACACAGTAACATACCAGTTTATCCCCCTCATCCCAGCACACAGTAACATACCAGTTTATACCTCTCACCCCAGCACACAGTAACATACCAGTTTGTACCTCTCACTCCAGCACACAGTAACATATCAGTTTATACCCCTCACCCCAGCACACAGTAACATACCAGTTTATCTTCCCACCCCAGCGCACAGTAACATACCAGTTTATCCCCCCATCCCAGCACACAGTAACATACCAGTTTATTCCCCCCAGCTTAGCACACAGTAACATACCAGTTTATCCCCCCCAGCCCAGCACACAGTAACATACCAGTTTATCCCCCCCAGCCCAGCACACAGTAACATACCAGTTTATCCCCCCCACCCCAGCACACAGTAACATACCAGTTTATCCCCCTCATCCCAGCACACAGTAACATACCAGTTTATCTTCCCACCCCAGCACACAGTGACATATCAGTTTATCCCCCCCACCCTAGCACACAGTGACATATCAGTTTATCCCCCCCACCCCAGCACACAGGGGTCTATTTACTAAGCCTTGGATGGAGATAAAGTACCAGCCAATCGGCTCCTAACTGCCATCCAGCTGACCAACAGGCACTGCAGTGCTTCCTGGGGATGACCAACTACCTGTCTAAATTTGTTCCGCAGTACAGTGAAACCACAGTACCTTTGCGGCAGCTACCTCACCAGGACTCAGAATGATGCTGGCTGGACGCGCACACGGCTGCTGTTGATCGATTGAAGATCATGCTGATAAATTCACCGGTCCTGCAATACTTCAACGTGCATGATCCGGTAGTCCTCTCTGACGATTCTTAACAGAGTGGTCTAGGGGCCGTGTGCCTCCAACACCGCAGACCGGTGGCTTTTGCTTCCAGGGCTCTCACTGACACCAGGTATGCACAAATTGAGAAAGAACTGTTGGCACTGGTGTTCGACTGCAACCGTTTCCATGAATTCATCTATGGCTGTCCTGTCACGGTGGAAACCGACCATCAGCCTCTCATCACCATACTGAAGAAGCCCATCCACTCTGCTTCTTCCCGTATTCATGGCATGATGCTCAAGCTGCAGCGGTACAACCTGGATGTCGTATATAAGCGAGGCAAAAAAATGTACTTTGCTGATGCCCTGTCTCGAGCTTTCCTTTTGACTACTGACATGAACGCTGCTGAGGATGACTATGAGATCATGGCTGTGGAGGTGCTCCCTACCAAGCGGCTGGAAGAGCTGCGTGCTGCTACACTTGCGGATGATCTTTGCCAGCGTCTTTCTGCTGTAATTCTCAACGGCTGGCCATCCTCTTCCAAGGAACTACCGCACTGCCTTCGCTCCTTCTACTGTATGGAAGATTAGCTCACTGTGTCTAATGGTGTCATCCTGTGGGGTCATCGCTTTGTGATTCCAGCTGCCCTTCAGAAGCTCTACACCCAGCAAATGCACCAGGGCCATGCCGGCCTGGAGGCTACCACGCTTAGGGCCCGTGAAACCACGTTCTGGCCTTCCATGTATGGTGACATTGACCGTGCTGTCTTGTTTTGTGCACCCTGCAATGCCTTGCGTCCACACCTACCACGGGAGCCCATGCTGCTCCGTGACATTCCTCAGCTTCCATGGTCCATTCTTGCAGCTGATCTATTCGAATGGAGGGGAAAGGAGTACCTGGTACTAGTTGACTCCTATTCAGGATGGTTCGAGATAAACTACTTGCCCAGCACCACAAGTCAAATGGTCATTGCAAAGCTGAAGAGACACTTTGCAGCACATGGCACCCCACAGCAGCTGATCACTGATAATGCAATGCAATTCAAGAGTAGAGAGTTCAAGAACTTTGCGAATACATGGGACTTCCAGCACATCACTTGTAATCCACACTACCAACAGTCAAATGGATTGGCAGAGCATGCAGTCCGCTCTGCAAAGCACCTAATGGAGAAGTGTGCACAAGATGGATCAGACATATACTTGGCACTGTTAAACTTGAGAAACATGCCCCGAGATGGACTTCCATCCCCTGCACAGTGTCACCCGCACGGGCATCCCTATAGCAAAGCAGCTCCTGCAACCCAGAGTAGAGCCACAGGTACGGGAGAACATCAGCAAGCGCAGAATGGCTGCCAAAGCTTCTTATGACAGATCAGCATATCGCCTGCCCCCACTGTCTCCAGGCCAGCCTGTCCGCATGCAAACCGAGCAAGCATTTGACAGAATGGCAGTGGTTCACCATCCTGCAGGTCATCCAAAGAGCTATGTAGTACAGTCTGATAATGCCCTCTATGATTGCCACCGCGCCATCTGTTAAGTGTACCTGTAGAAAGCTCTACACAGCCTGACTAATCAGTTTCTACCACAGATGCAACCAATGTCAGTGATGATTCGCATTGCATGGACAGTCCTTCCACAGAGACCACTTCTGAAGTAATAGAGCCCTCTGGTGTCACAGTGGACATGCCTATAGGTTCCCAGTGTACCATTACCAGATCAGGCCGTGTATCCAAACCCAACCCAAAGTTCCAAGACTTTATTGTTTAATGTCTTTTCTTTTGTTCTTGTCTAACATTGTCACATTGTTGCATTTGTTTCATCTATGTTCTGCATCCTTCCAGTTTGAATGGGGGGATGTAAATGCATGCTGTGCATCATGGGAGATGATGTCATGCCGAGGTGACTCACTTCCTGTTTGTCTCCTGTTACTTCCACTGTGTGTCTGGCTCATGCTGAGTAAAGACCTGTAAAGTCATGCTGCAAGTGTCGTCCTGATTTTGTTGTTACACATCTACAATCCCCCTCACCCAAGCACACAGTAACATACCAGTTTATCCCCCAATACCACCCCCACACACAGTAAAATGTCACTTACACACACACACTAATATGCCCTTTCTCATTACCTGATCCTGAATCCTCTATTGATGAGAGGGGACTCAGAGGAGGGGCGGTGCTGAAGACTGCTGTGAGAGGGGAGGGAAGAGAGGAGGTGGGGATGATATTCCTGCCTCCCAGCTTGACATGTGCAGCGGGGAGGACCAAGATGGACAGGGAAGAGGGAGGGCTCTGACACAGGAGGAGACCAAGGATCTTGTGTTCATGCTGCCGGCACCGCTTCTGCTTGTCACGCGGTGTGACAGGCGCAGGCTGCGGCAGCCGGCACCAACACTGCGCATCAGCAAGGTACAGTAGCAGAGCAGGAAGAGTGCCTTTATTGCCAGGCGCCTCCCTGCTTTGCAGGCCTTGCTGAGCGGCTAGTGCCGGCACTGCATAGTTGCCTAACCTCCCACATTCTGCAGGAGACTCCTTGAAATAGTAGCAATCTCCCTGACTCCCTGAATAGTCCAGCAATCTCCCTGATTGTGCCTTATCCTCATTGTGTAACTGATACATTTTTTGGGGGAAAAAAGAAATCAGAGATACATACTGTACATTGAAATGGGATCATCAGTGCCATTTGCCTGCATTGGTTATAATGCACAGTTGATCCCTATGGCTACATGCATTTTAAATAAGGTTTCTCACGACCACTTACAGTATATGGAACCTCTTGCAAAACACAATACACAAGCAAATCCTGAAAAATATCAGTGTCTATTCTTCAAAGAGATCCTACAAACTTTGGTGTTTATTTACATTTAGATGTAAGCCATTTTTATGAGACGTCTCTCAGATGTAGCAGTACACGTCTGCGCTGATAGATGTTACTTTCACATAGGGATGCCCATTGGTCGATGGGTAACCTTGATGGTATGAAACCATCTACAAGGGAACCATTGATGGTTTCACCCACTGATGGTCACTCCTGCTTTACAATTTAAAAACCTGAGGGCCAATGAGAGCCCGGGGGCAGAGGTTCATGGGAGTGTCAGGGGCAGAGCTAAGCTCCATGTCCCGGCACTTTGTAAAAAATAATAATAATATATATATATATATATATATATATATATATATATATAATATATATATATATATATATATATATATATATTTTGAAAAGAGGGGATAGGGGTGCGGCGACAAGTGATGTTTACTAATAGATATAGGTTTCTATAAATAAAAAGGTATATCCTCTAAGAGAGAACAAAATGCAGAGAGCTGGACGTGATAAAAATGATAAAAAATACAATTTTAATTTATGAATAACAAAAGATACCTAAGATCAGTAAAACAGAGTGGATTAAAAGACCTAAGAGGTCAAACTTATCTCAAAGAATGGAGGTCAGTGAGGGAAACCAACGCGTTTCGTCCGTTCAGGACTTCATCAAGGGGTGAACCCCTTGATGAAGTCCTGAATGGACGAAATGCGTTGGGTTCCTTCACTGACCTCCATTCTTTGAGATAAGTTTGACCTGCTAGGTCTTTTTTTAATCTACTCTGTTTTACTGATCTTATGTGTTTTTTGTTATTTATAAATTAAAATTGTATTTTTTATCATTTTTATCACATCCAGCTCTCTGCATTTTGTTCTCTCTTAGAGGATATACCTTTTTATTTATAGAAACCTATATCTATTAGTAAACATCACTTGTCGCCGCACCCCTATCCCCTCTTTTCAAATATATATATATATATATATATATATATATATATATATATATATATATATATATATATATATATATTTTGAAAAGAGGGGATAGGGGTGCGGCGACAAGTGATGTTTACTAATAGATATAGGTTTCTATAAATAAAAAGGTATATCCTCTAAGAGAGAACAAAATGCAGAGAGCTGGACGTGATAAAAATGATAAAAAATACAATTTTAATTTATGAATAACAAAAGATACCTAAGATCAGTAAAACAGAGTGGATTAAAAGACCTAAGAGGTCAAACTTATCTCAAAGAATGGAGGTCAGTGAGGGAAACCAACGCGTTTCGTCCGTTCAGGACTTCATCAAGGGGTGAACCCCTTGATGAAGTCCTGAATGGACGAAATGCGTTGGGTTCCTTCACTGACCTCCATTCTTTGAGATAAGTTTGACCTGCTAGGTCTTTTTTTAATCTACTCTGTTTTACTGATCTTATGTGTTTTTTGTTATTTATAAATTAAAATTGTATTTTTTATCATTTTTATCACATCCAGCTCTCTGCATTTTGTACTCTCTTAGAGGATATACATTTTTATACATTTTTAATTATTTATATAAACCTATATCTATTATTGAACATCACTAGTCGCTGCACCCCTGTCCCCTCTTTTCCAATTCATATACCACAGTAGGATACCAATACTGTAATTTTTAGGGGTTGGCTGACGCCCTGATATTGGGTTTGTGTGTTCTAGGTGCTATAGTCATATAGAATATATCTTACAACTAGAGCTATATCTCACAATTTGGCGCTGTACTCTATTTTTTCCGTGATATATATATATATATATATATATATATATATATATATACACTGCTCAAAAAAATAAAGGGAACACTAAAATAACACATCCTAGATCTGAATTAATGAAATATTCTTATTAAATACTTTGTTCTTTACATAGTTGACTGTGCTGACAACAAAATCACACAATAATTATCAATGGAAATCAAATTTATTAACCCATGGAGGTCTGGATTTGGAGTCACACTCACAATTAAAGTATTAAAGTGGAAAAACACACTACAGGCTGATCCAACTTTGATGTAATGTCCTTAAAACAAGTCAAAATAAGGCTCAGTAGTGTGTGTGGCCTCCACGTGCCTGTATGACCTCCCTACAACCCACACAAGTGGCTCAGGTAGTGCAGCTCATCCAGGATGGCACATCAATGTGAGCTGTGGCAAGGAGGTTTGCTGTGTCTGTCAGCGTAGTGTCCAGAGATGGAGGCGCTACCAGGAGGCAGGCTAGTACATCAGGAGACATGGAGGAGGCCGTAGGAGGGCAACAACCCAGCAACAGGACCGCTACCTCCGCCTTTGTGCAAGGAGGAACAGGAGGAGCACTGCCAGAGCCCTGCAAAATGACCTCCAGCAAGCCACAAATGTGCATGTGTCTACTCAAACGATCAGAAACAGACTCCATGAGGGTGGTATGAGGGCCCGACGTCCACAGGTGGGGGTTGTGCTTACAGCCCAACACCGTGCAGGACATTTGGCATTTGCCAGAGAACACCAAGATTGGCAAATTCGCCACTGGCGCCCTGTGCTCTTCACAGATGAAAGCAGGTTCTCACTGAGCACATGTGACAGACGTGACAGAGTCTGGAGACGCCAAGGAGAACGTTCTGCTGCCTGCAACATCCTCCAGCATGACCGGTTTGGCAGTGGGTCAGTAATGGTGCGGGGTGGCATTTCTTTGGGGGGCCGCACAGCCCTCCATGTGCTCGCCAGAGGTAGCCTGACTGAAATTAGGTACCGAGATGAGATCCTCAGACCGCTTGTGAGACCATATGCTGGTGCGGTTGGCCCTGGGTTCCTCCTAATGCAAGACAATGCTAGACCTCATGTGGCTGGAGTGTGTCAGCAGTTCCTGCAAGATGAAGGCATTGATGCTATGGACTGGCCCGCCCGTTCCCCAGACCTGAATCCAATTGAGCACATCTGGGACATCATGTCTCGCTTCATCCACCAACGCCACGTTGCACCACAGACTGTCCAGGAGTTGGCGGATGCTTTAGTCCAGGTCTGGGAGGAGATCCCTCAGGAGACCATCCGCCACCTCATCAGGAGCATGCCCAGGTCTTGTAGGGAGGTCATACAGGCCCATGGAGGCCACACACACTACTGAGCCTCATTTTGACTTGTTTTAAGGACATTACATCAAAGTTGGATCAGCCTGTAGTGTGTTTTTCCACTTTAATTTTGAGTGTGACTCCAAATCCAGACCTCCATGGGTTAATAAATTTGATTTCCATTGATCATTTATGTGTGATTTTGCTGTCAGCACATTCAACTATGTAAAGAACAAAGTATTTCATAAGAATATTTCATTCATTCAGATCTAGGATGTGTTATTTTAGTGTTCCCTTTATTTGTTTGAGCAGTGTATATATATATATATATATATATATATATATATATATTCATTGCTTGTGCATCATCGATGTTGGGAAACCATCTGGTTCTCCCCTATCGATGGCAAAAGTATTCAACATTGGTCATAGGCCAGTGATGGGGAACCTTCGGCACCCCAGCTGTTGTTGAACTACACATTCCAGCATGCCCTGCTACAGTTTTGCTATTTGGCCATGCTAAAACTGTAGCAGGGCATGCTGAGATGTGTAGTTCAACAACAGCTGGAGTGCCAAAAGTTCCCCATCACTGTCATAGGCCATAGATGATTTTGAATCATCCATGGTCGGTGGCCATCCCTACTTTCACAATCTCCCTGAAATGCTGTATATTAAACAATTGACTTATGGGTAGGCTTACCATACTAGCCCTTTAAATCAGGACACTTGCATTACACAGGTTATGTGGCTGGCTCAATTTTACTTGTTTTTAATCAGCCACGGAACCTGTGTAATTCATGAGTGTCCCAATTTGAAGGAATACAGTATGATAAACCTACTTATGAGGGTAGATTTATTACTTCTAAAAAAGAAGTGGAGGTTTTGGCCATAGCAAAAAATGTGTCTACCTTTCTCTCATGGGTATTCTGGAGGCGGATGTGTACCTTACTGCTGGGATGTGGGGGAGTGTTCCTAACTGGCAGACCTCGCTTCAGATGATGTATGAGACTTAGTATGGTCACATTTTATTAGCATAAGTAAATGACAATTTCAGAAAATACAAGTCTTCTGAAATAAACAAACAAACAAACAAGTAATTTGTGTGGGTTCTGCATCCCCCCAAAAAATCACTGATATTGATGGTGGAATCCAAATGCGGCAAGTGCAAAGTCAAACAATGGCCCCTCTGCACAGGCTGAGAAACCCCTCAGTGGCAAATGGGCAAAGGTGTTGAAAGCAGCAGGAGCAGGCTGTTCACGTTAGATACCATGTGCACAAATATATAATATAATTGAGTAAATGACTGACATGGAAAGTAAATGTGATTTTTCACTCTGTATACATAGAAACAATTGTGCAGCTCACACTTTTTTATGTGCATATTATAACGTGTTTGCGAATCTCATCATGTGATTTAACATGCCTACCAATCCTTTCACAGGTGTTGTAGCCAGACTCCTAGCAGCACTACTACATTTCTGTAAAACCTGTTAATGCTGCACTTTCTCCAAGAGTGTACTTGTTGGAGTATTATGATAAGCAGAGTGGTTGTTTGACAGGACTCCAAAGATTTTCTTGCTAATATGCTTTTAAAATTAACAGTATTTTAATCACATCAATCACAAATGTGTGTTACAGTGGGAAAAAGGTACTCATGTTATCTATAGGAATCAACCAGCCTTAATTTACCACATGCTCAGTTCCTACCATTAAGCAGCTGCGCAGCGCCCTGGCACCTGTGAGGCACCACAGACTTAGGGATGCCCATCGGCCATTGATTAATCAAAATCATCAATGGTCTATGACCGATGTAGAATAGTTTTTACATCGATGGGGAGAACAAGATGGTTCCCCGCCATCGATGAGACACAACAACCAAATATTTATTTTTTTAAAGGTGTCAGGACACTCAGCTTAGCTCCGCCCCCCTTCACTCCTGCAAGGCTCTGCTCCAGGCTCTGATTGGCCCGCAGCTAAATGAATAGTAAAGCATGGGTGAGCATCGGTGGGTGAAACTTTCGATGATTCCACACTAGAGGTTACCCATCAATGGTGACTATAGATGGGTAACCACCGATGGCCATCGCTACACAGACTGAGACTGCCTATGTTATAATAAAAGAGGTCTTCTTATTTTACATAATCTGGCAGCCACCATACATACACTTTTCCCAGGATTTGGAAAAGACCCTTGACTTGTGAGCAGAGGCATAACAAGGGTTTGGTGAGCAGGGTATGTGCCCTGGGCACCAGAGTGAAGTGGGTGCCAGAGCGGGACTTGTGATCAGTGCTGTCCCAGACATGCTTAGTGAGAGCTTCTCATAAATTCTGTGAACTGCCTACCAATTAACCAGAACAATCCTTTCCAAGAAGGGCCGACGCAGATGACCTCGCTGAAGTGTTCTCTGCAGACCAGTTTGCAGCTGCTGCCAGCTCCGAGTCCCTGCAGGGTTGCACTCATGATGTAATGCTGATGCCTTAGAGTGGATCCAGGAGTAAACACAAGGAAGAAGACCACTTTTATATGTAAGTAAATGTACTGTAGTACAACTCCTTACCCACAGAACTGAATCACAGCTTTAGGAACCATATAGCGCCTTACAAACAGCTCCAGGAATCATTCGGATGGTTGCTAAAGCAACTATCGACATAATTTGGAAGCAGTCTTCTTCCCCCACCATTGCAAATGTACAAGATGGTTCTCAAACTCCCACACCAACCACAGAACTGGCATCCCTGCAGATTCCATGTAGATTGTGCATGTTGAAACTAATATGCGGACATCAAAACTGCAGGATGGTGACTGCAATTGTAGTGTCAGAGACATCCTATTTGGACTAATTTGAGGTTTAATTGTGAACCTCCTGAACTTCACAGAAGGGTAGTTGACAAGTGGAATAGCCTCCCGTCAGAGGTGGTAGAGTCTAAGACAGTAGAGCAACTTAAACATGCTTGGGATAGACATATGAATATCCTCACAGAGAACTAAAGGGGGGTACTCACGGGAGAGATGTGTGCTGAGCGTTCTTAACACAGACCGCTCAGCACACATCTCTCACCCCGCTCAGCACAGCGCGATGTGCTGAGCGAGGGGGAAAGCCGACGGGGGGCCGCTCACTTCACACAACGGTGAAGTGAGCGACCCGCTAGATTGAGCCTGCATGCAGCTCAATCTAGCATCGGCGATAGCGATGCGCGGGGCCGGGCATCGCTATCGCTGGAGGGCATACACACGGCAGATCCGTGCTTAAAATCTAAGCAATCTAGCAAGATTGCTTAGATTTTAAGCACGGATCTCTCCGTGTGTACCCCCCTTAAGGATCAAAAAGGGTTGAGATTACCTGAAGGATAAAAAAAGGGCAGACTAGATGGGACAAGGGGTTCTTATCTGCCATCAAATTCTATGTTGCTATGTAACTATCGGTAAGTATTTGTTACATATGAATTGGGTAGCTGAATGGATGGCAGTGTGCAGCAGAGAGCTCTCTGATGAAGTCTGATTTAAGCTGGCCACACAGGTTAAGATCCAGAGATTCTGCCTGATCATTGAATGCCAAATTTGGACCTATGTGTGGGTGACCAGACTTGATAAATCTAGTTATTTGGCTTTCAGGTGAACAGCTGTAGCCCCATTAGTGCTGTCAGCCTATGATTGTATGCATAGTGGTAGTGGTAACTGTGCATTTTTAAGTCATTGATAGAGCCCCACAACACCAAGATTTTCGGCCAGTCTGGAATGGCTTTGACACAGTTCCCAAAATTCCCACATCTGTGGTCACTATGAAAGTACATTGTACATATTCAATATATTTAATGTCATAAGTCTTAATTCTTTTCGACTGCAAACAGATATGAGCATGTTCTGTTAGAAGTCAGTGCTGTCAAGGTTCAATAATATGACATCGCTATATAATCCCAACCACATATCATACTAGTATGTGGGAGTAATATTCTGCACGTCATGCCTTTTCTGGTATGTTACGAAAGTGAACTGCAGAGTACATTCAATTTAAAAAAAAACCCATAAAACTAAAATAAAGTTAATTTAATAAAAATATTAGAAAACAATTTAACTCTGAGACAGCACATATTCCCAAATATCAGCATTCTGTTTTAATTGATGTTAATATATTTTGTTCATTTATTAGCATGTACATCTTTCTGACCCACTTTAATGTATAAGGCCTTCTAGATCTTATTCTCACACTATGGCCCTGTACAGTGGGTGTACCACATGTGGCCAGTACGGATGGTGTAGTGCAGGCCTGGCCAACCTGTGGCTCTCCAGATGTTGTGAAACTACACATACCAGCATGCCCTGTCACAGTTTTAGCATTCCTTAATAGCAAAACTGTGGCAAAGCATGATGGGACTTTTACAACAGCTGGAGAGCCACAGGTTGGCCAGGCCTGGTGTAGTGGTTAGCATTACTGCCTCACAGCACTGAGACTGTGGGTTGGATTCCCATCATGGCCCTGTGTGGAGTTTGTATATTCTTCCCAAACTTACATGAGTTTCCTCCGGGTACTCATGTTTCCGCCCACAATCCAAAAATATACTGATTAATTGGCTCCCCCAAAAAATAAAAAATCAACCCTAGTGTGTAAGTATGTACATAGGCAGACTAGATATGCAAAGTGGTTCTTACTTGTCAAATTCTACAGTATGTCACTATATGCAGGTTGGGCTGGGAGCAGAATTTGAAAAAACAAAAACAAAAAAAACAAAACACCATTTTCAAGGGCACCTTTTACCCTAGTAACGCCTCTGCTTGTCTGGTGCAGCCAGCAGGTGCACTCAAGTCCATCTCTTTCCCTGTCCTCCTCTTCTCTCCAGCTGGACCCTTCAGTGTTATTGTGTTCTGATTACCTCTGATGAAACCGGCGCCCCAATAGGCGGAGAAACGCGTCAGCTGACGGTAATCACAACTGTGGAATGCAGATGGAATGCACCGAAAGCCGGAAGTCGCAGCACGCAACTGCTAACGGCGTCCACTGCTTGATTAGTCTCAGCTTCACAGTCTCTAGCCGCAGTCCGCGGCCGCCCACAGTGTCCACTCCTACATTGGACTTTGCTACAGAGCATAAAGGTACAGTCTGTTTACACCAACCGCTGCAGTGCGGGGAACCTGACTGCACTGACAGCGCTGTAGGAACTATGCTATACTATCTCAGGCATACGGCTGGCACTAAGCCAGGTGGGACAAAATCTTTCTAAATAACAGTCTCACTACCGCACTTACAGTGGACATTCCATCTACATCCCGAAATTTGGTGAAGTATTGCTTTTCATTAATACTAAGCAAAGAATGCTACAACAATACTAATAAACTGTAATTTTGCTTAATGCACACGTGTTGCAATTAACAGCTGGTTTATGCATGCCTTACTAATCCTGCCTATAAACCAACTGGCCTGACTATATCCATCATAAGACAGTACTGTCTAGTTTTTTAATGTTCCTATGCTGTGTATTTTCTAATTTTTAAATTGATATCATATTTGTGTTATAAAAAAATATTTTATGAAGAATAAATGAGTATTTGACAAACCAGCAGCTCAATCAATATTCTATTTTTGAGCGCCCACACTATTTTTTCTACGTAGTTAACTGTTGGTGGATACCCAGATCCGCCTTGTGTGGGCTGCCATTAGAATAATTAATATATTAACTCAAAGTAGCTCCCACTTATTGTCTGCATTTTTTATTTTGTTCTGTATGGCATATGACAGAGGTTCTCAAACTCGGTCCTCGGGAGCCCACACAGTGCATGTTTTGCAGGTAACCCAGCAGGTGCACAGGTGTATTAATTACTCACTGACACATTTTAAAAGGTCCACAGGTGGAGCTAATTATTTCACTTGCGATTCTGTGAGGAGACCTGCAAAACATGCACTGTGTGGGCCCCCGAGGACCGAATTTGAGAACCTCTGGCATATGATCTGACCACTGTGTAGACCAGAGGTTCCAAACGCGGTCCTCGATGCTCCCCAACGGTCCAGGTTTTAAATGTATTCATGCTTAGCCACAGGTGAGTTAATTAGCACCTCAGTCAATTTGATTTAACCATCTATGCTGAGCCATGGATATACCTAAATCCTGGACTGTTGGGGTGCCTTGAGGACCACGTTTGGGAACCTCTGGTGTAGACACAGTATATATTGCAGCCACAGGCCAGATCCATCACTGACCTACAGCAGGTGATTTACATAGTAGCATAACATAATTATTAGGTACTACGCCATGTAGTATCTTCCATACTCAATCAAATAATGAGTGACTAAACTAGGAGCACATTAGCTTAACCAAAAACAAATTAATTTCTTAAATTTGATACAGTGGAAATAAAATAAAATATTTCATTTATAGCTCATATAAGTTTAATATTCTTGCTATTTAAAAAAAAGTGTCAAACTTCACAAAAAATGCATGGTTCCATGGTCTTAAATATTGTCATTTATAGTCGGACACTGCATTTGTCTTCAGTGAATATAGCAGAGAACGTCGTTGAGATAGCAGTTTCCACTATCTACGTCAGCCTTTCCCAACCTCGATCCTCAAGGCACACTAACAGTCCCGGTTTTAGAGATATCCAAGCTCCAGCACAGATGGTTAAATCAAATTGACATTAAGGGGTCAGATGAGTAACTTTCTTGTTGAACAAGAATGGCTATGGTCCACCAGAAGTATTTGGCCATGCATCAGACTGCAAGTTATTTCACGCTGTTCTAATTGTTTTAGCCAAGAGCGTAAGTTCATACCAGGCTCCCAGAGATGAAATAAACAGTGGTGCCCATACTCCCCTCTGTCGGCACATGTCACAGCTGAGAGGACGAAGAAGGAAGGAATGTGCGAGTAATCCCACCACTTTTCGCCCAGGTCTCTCCAGCCTCATTCACCCATGTTTTTGCATATCCAGCTCCCCACTGTCTATCCAGCCAGCCCCCTTCTGTCTGTCTTACTAGTTCCAGTCTCCACATCTAGCCCTCTAGAGCCCACAGACACTTACCATCTCCTGTGTTTTCTGGCTGCTCCTTTGGTCAGCGTTGCAGAATGTGTCACATCATGATGTGGCTCGTGCCTGTCTTAATTTAATTAAAAAAAAACCCCAACTTTATTGTACCAGGCATCTGAGTGTGCCCGTCTCCGTAAGAGGAAAAAAAAACAAAAAAAAAAACTTTGTTGTACCAGGCAGCTGCCAACAAGTGACAGTGGCTACCTGAAAACTACAGATATAAATGCATCTACAACTGCTGCCTGTGCTACTTTGGTGATCAGCAGGGTACAGGTAGCGGTTTATAGATGGATTTATCTGTACCCCTTGTGCCCCCCTGACAGCTGACACTCGGTGGCCACTGCTTCCATGGCCTCCAGGAGTTCCGGCGGTTTTAGCACGGTTTAGGGCAACTTGTAGATTAGTCAAATATGAAGTGAATATATCTCAATTAAATGATTATCTCAGCCTTTCTTAGTCTTGTATAAATGCATATGTGCAGGGACAAATGCAGGTTTTGTAAGGAGCGTTTTGTGCACAAACACACATATGCCTTTCACACATGCATACATTTTTGTATTGTATTGCTTAAGTATAGGTTTATTCTTAACTTGGGGGGCCATTCCGACCCGATCGCTCGCTGCAGTTTGTCGCAACGCAGTGATCGGATCTGCACATACACCGGTGCCGCAGTGCGCCGGCGCATGCTGGACCGCCAAAGGCTGTTGTTCCGTAGCGATTGCCTCTGCCTGATTGACCCCCTCAGCAAAAGTCATTACATTAAGTAAATTGTGCTTTCCTGTTATCCTTAGGTTCAGTTATGTAGTGGTGGACAAGGTTGTGCTTCTGTTTGTCCACATATTTTACAATTGGTAGGACCCAGCACTATCTAATAAGCCTTGGAGAGATGCAAAGAGGAGAGAGATGAAGTACCAGCCAATCCACTCCTAATTGTCGTGTTGAAAAATGACAGGAGCTAATTGGTTCTTCATCGCCATCCACTTTATCTCCAAGGCTTAGTACATAGACCTCTTGATTTAACATAGAAACATAGAATTTGACGGCAGATAAGAACCACTTGGCCCATCAAGTCTGCCCCTTTTTTTAACATATTTTTTTATCTCAAAACTTATTTGATCCTTATTTCTTTGTAAGGATATACTTATGTCTATCCCATGCAGGTTTCAATTGCTCTACTGTCTTGACCTCTACCACCTCTGATGGGAGGCTATTCCACTTGTCCACTACCCTTTCTGTGAAGTCATTTTTCCTTAGATTTTCCCCTGAACCTCCCCCCCACCCCCCCTCCAGTCTCAGTGCATGGCCTCGTGTCCTATTGCTTCTCTTTAGTTGGAGAATGTTTCCCTCCTGGACTTAATTAAAACCCTTGATCTACTTGAAAGTTTATATCATGTTCCTCCTTTCCCTTCTCTGCTCCAAACTATACATATTGAGATTTTTTTAGTCTTTCTGGGTATGTTTTGTGATGTAGGCGATGCACCATTTTAGTTGCCCTTCTTTGTACAGTCTCTAATATATTAATATCCTTTTGAAGATATGGCCTCAAGAATTAAACACAGTATTATAGAGGAGGCCGTACCAATGACCTATACAGTGGCATTACTTCTTTCTGCTGCTGATTCCTCTCCCTATGCAACCAAGCATCTGACTAGCCTTCCTCATTGCTTTGTTACATTGCTTATCTGCCTTTAAGTCACCTGAAATAGTGACTCTTAGATCCCTTTCCTCATCAATAGTTTCCAGTATAGTGCCATTAATACTATATTTAGCCTTTGGATTTTTGAGACCCAAGTACATGATTTTGCATTTTATGGCATTAAACTGTAATTGCCACACTCTTGACCATTCCTCTAGTCTACCTAGATCCTCAATCATATAGTCTTGGACCACCAACCACTGCACCCAGTTTGGGAAACACCGATTTCATATCTAATGATTGTTTGGTGCAGTTATACTGTGGATCTATAATCTGGCACAAAATAAACATTTTGAATGCATGTCGGCTGTGATCTTGCAGTGCACCCGCAAAATGTAATGGTCATCCTCATCAGTGCGGTAACTCCACCGTTGACTGACAGTTGTGAGGCTGTTAAACCATATATATGCAGGTAAGAGATGGAGCCATGGCGCAAACGATATCCGTGTAAGGCACATGTTGCTATTCTGACACATCCCCCAGCAGCTACATACAGTATAGTAGTTGGTGACATAATACACCATTATGATGATGGCATATGTGGACAGCCGTAGAAACAGACCTACTATAGACGTGGCTCTTCATTCATGTTAAATACTACAATGTAATGAACTCAGCGGTGCCATTGTTTCATTGAGGGAGATATATAGCATAACCACCCCCATGTGAATCTGCTTCAGAAGAACCCTCCCTCTCCTATAACCCTCCCACCCCTCACATTGAAAAGAGCCAGAGATTGTTTGTCAGCTCATAACAACTTTGCAGGATCTTAAAGTTGCGTTAAGACAAGTCAGAAGGAAGAAGTCTGGCTGACAGAAAACAAAGACATGAAGATAAAGGTAAAAAAAACAACAACTAATAATAAATCGATGGTGAACCGAAATTGCAGAGTTATCAGCTATAAATAAGAAACACAGCATCAATATTCCCTCATTTCAATCCCAGTCCTAATCATGGATGTGTAGAAAGACCTATGTTTTGCCAGGATGCAACACCATGTCTACATTTGCAGAATGTTGAAGTTTATAATGTCGACATGTGAAATGACAACATTTTGCAGAATGCCCACATTAGTGTTAGGGTTAGACTGCAGGAGAAGGGTCAAGGTAAGCACACTCACCGCCAGAATGCAGCACCACATGACACCAACGCACCTCTACAGTAGAAGTGAGGTAAGTGATCACCACACCTCCAGTACCCATAATTTTATCAACATTCTAAACACCTACAATTCATTAGAGTTGACAAGGTCAATGATGAAAGTTGACAAAACAAAGGGATGATTCAATTGTTTTTCACACAAGACCATAGGGCAATATTCAAATGTGTTGTTTTTTTTGCGTACATTGCGCCCAAACAAACCGGATTAGCCACATAAAGCAACTAAACCCATCTAAACTAATAGGCGTGACATGAAAAGTGCTGTTTGGGCACCCAAACAGTCGACTTTTCGCACATTTCAGATTGCCACCTCAGGAGGCTGCAAGCTGAAATGGGTGCACCTGCACGAAGACACAATTGAATTACTCCATCAGGCGCCACCTTGTGGCAGCAGCGGGGAAAAACAGTTGGATTACCTCCAAAGAACCCCATTTTGTATTTTCATGTTGCTGGCACCTAATAGTGTTGGGCACAGGACATCTTTCTCATCTCTTGGAGTCGTGCTGGCACAGAACATCTTACGGAACATATTTTTTGTCATACAGGTTGAGTATCCCCTATCCAAAATCCCACATCTTTGGGTCCCCTACTGCAATAATGACAAATATTATACAATATAAATATATATATTTATTTATTTTACTTATAAATATATATATTTAAAGATATATATATATACACATATATTATATAATACATGTCTATCTCAGTAGGGGACCCAAAATTGTAGGATTTTGAATTTTGTATAAGGGATACTCATCCTGTATTAGTTTGTCAGGTATCGTACATCTTTAAAATTATAATGTCAACAGGATAAAATGCTTTAACTAGTATTACAAATGAGTCATCATAATGCTGATGGCATTCTGCTTTAAACATATTCACTGTCAACATAGTGATTGTCAACAAAATGACTTGGCAAAGGACACCTTGGGTGCAGCACAGCATGTAAGCCAGAGGTTCCCAAATGCGGTTCTCAATGCACACGAACAGTCCAGGTTTTAAGTATATCCATGCTTGGCCACAGGTGACTTAATTAGTACCTTTGTAAATTTGATTTAACCTGTGCTGAACCATGTATAATCTTTAATACCTGGACCATTAGGGTGCTTTCAGGACTGCATTTGGGAACATCTGGTATAAGATATATTGGGTTCTACAGTATATGGTGACATGCAGAGGTTATTCTGAGTTTTTACATTTGTGGTACTGCATGCACAGTATTTCCTTTTTTACATACAATATGTATCACGTCAGTCATGCACAGCACAATAAGTATATTTTCCATACCACACTTACAGTGACCACTATTACACAATACTGTACTCTTATTTACAGAATGCTAAACCCTTTTTTAGTATAGTGTGCGGTATAGCATGCTGGTATGATGTGCAGCATATGTATTTTTATTTACATTGGATATGTAAAGTATGAATTACAAAAACAACCCCTAATATGACATCAAATTATTTTCTAGATCAAACCCCCAGGAAAGAGGGTGCATCACTTGATCACACTACTTTCAGGTCATGAATGTTGTATGGACTTTAGATAAGGCAATAAAAACCATCAGCACCAGTTCATGTTGAAAAGAGCACGTACTTATGGTATACAGTATTTTGTCAGTCTACACTGCTATATTAGCTACCATTTAATTACAATAGGCTTTTGTGAGGCGTTTATACCTTTGGCTGTACTATAGTGCTTTTACCAGATAGTTATTCACGCATCGTTACTACAAACATGACATGTCATTACTATTAGCTCACCCACTTGATTTATTGATTTGAAATCCAAAGCAGCAAAAGTGAGGCAAAAGGTCAACAGAGACTTTGAAGGACAGATGGGAAACTGTATCAGGTTGCAGCCGTATTTTTTGCCAGTCTGCTATTTTGCTGCTAATATAAATACCAGTAAAACTTAAAAAGTAGTAAGTTTCCTATCAACACTGCTAATTACTCCAGTGACCACAATACATCTCACCAATCGCTTGGACCCAAGTAATGTTGTAAACCATGAAGTCCTACTCTACCAAGTTCTTCCTCTGTATTCTTGGTTTTACTGCAAGTAGACAAATAGTCACACTTTACTGCCCAAAATGTTGTAGAGTTGTACGATTACTGTCCCAGATCTCCTTTGTCAAATATGGCGAAAGTAATGGCAAAGTACTATGGGTCACAGAAACCCTCTAAGAAATCTGATGCTTTGTTAAAGTCATATATAATTATTCAGAAGTACTACTGAATATATTCTAAACCTAGAGTTATGAAGTACTGATGGGAGAACTGAATACAAGGTTATTTTGTGCCTGCTATTTGTGACTGGCACTTGCAACGCTCACATTGAACTAACTAAAGAATTGCCTACTTCGCAGCACTAGACCTTTCCTTTTTAAATAGCATTGCTCATCTATTACAGTACAGTACTCTGAAATTGGTTTTGTAATATACTTGTAAAGCAGAAAAATAAATAAATAAGAGATTTGATTTTTAAGAAAAAGCCATGTAATGACCATTGAGCAGCTATCTTTAGCACAGATAACTGGCTATACTGTCCTTATAACACGTAAGTACTTGGAAAACGTAACTATTTATATAAGACTTTTAAAGCAAGCAAATCATAAAATTATATACTTTCTGCCCTGGGATTTGCTTCAACCATATGCAGTCCAGAAAGCACAGCCACAAAAATAACAGCTCTGGCCAGTGACTTACAGTATGTATAACCAGATACAGTCTTCTAAAAACATGGACTATCACTCTCTTTTAGCCACACACAGTAAAAAGTTACTTAAAGGAGGACACGTAAGTCCACACTAGTGCCACAGCTGTGGGTCTGGTCCATGGTGGGCAGTACGGATGGTGTAATGGTTAGCATTAGCATTAATGCCTGAGGTCATGGGTTCGATTCATACCATGGTCCTAACTGTGCAGAGTTTGTATATTCTCCCCGTACTTGCGTGGGTTTCCTCCGGGTACTCCGGTTTCCTCCTACAATCCAAAAATATACTGGTAGGATAATTGGTTCCCAACAAAAAATAACCATAGTGAATGTGTGTGCGTGTACATGTGATAGGGAATCTAGACTGTAAGCTCCACTGGGGCAGGGACTGATGTGAATGGCCAAATATTCTCTGTAAAGCGCTGCGGAATGTGTGTGCGCTATATAAATAACTGGTAATATAATAAAATAAATAAATAAATGGTGGAGCTGCAGGACCTTCACATACATAGAAGACACATAACCGAGAGAACAGGGGCCCAATAATGTCCGATTCACCCTACCATAAATGTTGCTGTTGGGCCAGGCAATGTCATCTTCCACACCTTCAGTCTAACAATGCTTTAGGGATACTATTAGTACTATCTAATAATTACTATTAACTATGGGCAATACTGTAGGTCAAGAGCTGTCATCAGAATTAGAAGCCACAACACAAGTGTATGCCATCACCAACACAACTACCAATAGAAAATAGGGAAAAGTGAAATTACCAAATAAAAAAAAAAAAAAAGTATATCCACAACAGCCATGTTAGCTATAAAAAAATTAGATTTATGGTAGACTTACCATAGTTAAATCTCTTTCTGCAAGGTACACTGGATTCCACACGGAATATCATCGGGGTGTAGAGTTGGATCTTGATGCAAGGCACCAACAGGCTAAAGCTTTGACTGTTCCCAGGATGCAATGCACCGCATCCTCTATAGCCCCACCTCCAGGCACTGGAGCTCAGTTTCGTTAGCCAGTCCAATGCAGTAGCAGGTAAGAGAGATGGTAGATGTTAGTCACATAGAACCACATTCTCACGACAGGAGAAGGGACTAGCGGCTAATGCCATACAAACCAAAAGAAGCTAAGTGCATCAGGGCGCCCTATGGAATCCAGTGTACCTCGCAGAAAGAGATTTAACTATGGTAAGTCTACCATAAATCTACTTTTCTGCAGCGGGGTACACTGGTATTCCACAGGGAATAACATCGGGGATGTCCTAAAGCAGTTCCTCGTGGGAGGGGACGCACCGTAGCGGGCACAAGAACCCGGCGTCCAAAGGAAGCATCCTGGGAAGCGGAAGTATCAAAGGCATAGAACCTGATGAACGTGTTCACAGAGGACCACGTAGCCACCTTGCACAACTGTTCAGTGGACGAGCTTTGGTGGGTCGCCCAAGAAGGTCCAACAGACCGGGTAGTATGGGCTTTGATAGCAGCAGGAACTGGAAGACCAGCCTGTGCATAAGCTTGTGCAATCACCATTCTAATGTATCTGGCCATGGTCTGCTTATTCGCAGGCCAGCCACATTTGTGAAAAACAAAAAAGTACAAAAAGGGTATCTGCCCTCCTGAGGGAGGCAGTCCTCTCTACGTAAAAACGGAGAGCCCGTGCCACATCCAACCACAATCTCTTGGTTAAGATGAAAAGATGATACAACCTTAGGTAAATAACCAGGGTGAGTTTGAAGAACTGCCAGGTCACTGTGAAAAATCAGAAAGGGTGGACGACAGGACAAGGCGCCTAAGTCCGACACCCTCCTAGCAGAGGCAATAGCCAGTAAAAACATGACCTTAAGTGTAAGACACTTAAGATCCACAGACTAAAGAGGTTCAAATGGAGACTCTTGTAGGGCATTTAAGACAACAGACAGATCCCATGGAGCCACAGGACATAGGGAGGCTGAATCCGCAACACGCCTTGAGTGAAAGTATGAACGTCAGGAATAGACGTAATTTTCCTCTGAAACCACACCGACAAGGCAGATATATGAACCTTGAGGGAGGCCAGACGAAGGCCTAAATCTAGGCCTTGTTGCAGAAAAGCCAAAAGCCTAGAAGTACTGAACGAATAGGCATCATAATTCTTAGCAGCACACCATGTGAAGTAAGAGTTCCAGACCCTGCAATAAATCTGTGCAGAAGCCGGCTTGCGGGCCTTCAACATAGTTTGAATAACAGCCTCTGAGAATCCCTTGGCCCTCAGGAGTGAAGCTTCAAGAGCCACGCCGTCAAAGCCAGTCTGGCCAGGTCCAGATAGACACAAGGGCCCTGAACGAGGAGGTCAGGGCATTGAGGAAGTAGAAGAGGACGCTCTACAGATAGACCCTGCAGGTCTGAGAACCAATGCAGTCTGGGCCACGCTGGAGCAACTAGAAGTAGTATTCCTCTTTCTTGCTTGAACTTCCGTAGAACCCTGGGCAGGAGTGACACTGGCAGCCGAAAGTTCCATGGAATTTCCAGTGCGTCCACGAATGCTGCTTGAGGATCCCTTGTCCTTGATCCGAAGACCGGAACCTTGTGATTGTGTCGAGACGCCATCAGGTCTACATCTGGCAGGCCCCACTTGTCCACTAGGAGTTGAAAGACTTCTGGGTGAAGATTCCACGCTCCGGCGTGAACGTCCTGACGATTGAGGAAATCCAGGGATGAACACTGCCAATATTGCTAGCAGATGGCGTTCCGCCCAACGGAGGATTTTTTATGAAAAAAAGAACAATTAACTGCTTAAACAACGCCTCAGGAATAGAATACTAATAAGTGAATTTCCCTGATAGATGTGCAGCAGTAAAACACTATGTGAGTTTTTAATCAAAGAACAAATTAAAACAAGAAAACAGCTGCGCAATATACCGGGGAAAAAAGGTATGAGAGCCGATGTATATAAAATAGATTAACACAATAAAACAATCAATAAACAGACAAGTTATAATAATCCATAGGACATTAAAAATGCATTAATAAGAAGCACACCTTGAATCAATATATCACACTCAATAGAGAGACAGCTGTTTTAATTCTCTGAATAAATGTCCACATATGTCGTAGGGAGCTCAGCTGATATATTTGCTAAGAAGCAATTAGCAACGGGCAGTCCCGAAAGTAAAATAGAATTGTAGGCACAAAGCTGGATGGTGAAAGTAAGTTGATACCTCTCCTGTGGGCTGGTCCAGAGCCGAGCGTCCTCGGCTACGTGTCCTGCAATGCCCACTGTTGCGAAAGCCGCAAGGAGGAGGGACCCGTCAATTCACTCAGAGGTTGAAGCCGTGTATTGATGTGGACGGCTGGCGGGGAAAGGCACACCCGCAACGGCTCATACGATCACTGCAGCTTGCTTCCGAGTGTGGACACCTATTCAAGGTGTGCTGAAGGAGGCGGGACCTAACGCGTTTCGTCACGTGACCCGTGACTTTATCAAAGGTGTATACCAGCCTCAGTCCGGATCAGTATTTAAAGCCAAATAGCTAAGTGTGCAAAGGTGTAAGTAATCAACAAATCAATATAATTAAATACATCGGCTCTCATATATAGATAACAAATACAGATGTCTAAAAAGGACAGAAGGTGATGGAGCCGCAGCATAGAATGTCAGACTGACAAACAGTGCTGCGGCCCTTGAAGTCTTCTTTAAAAAGCTCTTCTCAGGGCTGCCTAGCGCAGCCCCACCTGTTAGCTGCCTGCTCCGAAGGCACCAATTTACAAGCTGAGCTCCAGTGCCTGGAGGCGGGATTATAGAGGAGGCGGTGCATTGCATCCTGGGAAGTCAAAGCTTTAGCCTGTTGGTGCCTCGGATCAAGATCCAACTCTACACCCCGATCTTATTCCCTGTGGAATACCAGTGTACCCTGCTGCAGAATGCTTATTTATCTTACATAAAATAAAATACAACACATAGGAACCTTATTGTATTTAATAGGTGGAATGGAACAAAATGTATCAGACTAATGTAAGATGGTTTTATGTAACTCCATAACAAACACCTTAAGGCTACTTTTGGCAAAGACGTGTTTGGGGACTTCTATGAAGTGAAAGGCCAGGCATATAATGTAAGCAGGATAGTAAAAAGGAATGGGGGATAACTAATTTAATAGAATCACTAGTGCAACAGGACATGTTTACCACGAGAGCAGCCGTTCAGTTTATACATTCAGGAAATGATTGGATGTGACAAGCAGAAACCAAAGACAATGCAACAGAAGCTTGCTCAGGAATAAGGCAATCATATTCTAATGCACCAGCCGGAAACACTGTACAAGCTTTATAGATTTCGTGGGTAGAATAAAAGACCATATAATGCATGGTATGATGTGTTTAGAACTATTCAGCTCCTAAGCAATATTAGACTAAACCTAACCACAATATGCCTTCCTAGTTCAACATGTAGTTTGTTGCAAGTGCAAACATAAGATACCAAAAAAAAAACCCACAAAAAAAAAAACTTGATTATAGTTTTGTTTAAACAGGTCTATCCTTATTTATCTTGTATTTTTGACCAACTAAATGTAGCACCCCACTTTTTAGTTGTAAAGCATTCATTGTTTTTTTTTCTGTTTTTAAGATCAAAAGAATTTCAAGACTTGTTATCCTCCCCCATGAATAATAATAATAATCTATTATTCACATGCTCATTGCTACAGACCATATTTTATACATTGCTAAATACTGAATGCACACAGAAGACTAATATCTCAGTCATTTATTCTCACTTCACACACCATTAACCTTTACTAGACCAAAGTGAATATTCTGAAGAACTTAGTTAAAGGGTTAGTGGTGCTCCCAGGTCTAGCCCCAATGTCGTGGGGCTACAACCATACAGAATGTGAAAGTGGACGTTCTAATCACTTACTCAAGATAAGCGACAGCACTGGCAAGTAGACAGGGGTTGGGTATGTGTTACCGGTGGCCGGGATCCCGGCGGTCAGCATCCCGACACCGGGATCCCGATCGCCACAGGTTCTATTACCACTCTATGAACACATACGAGTGGAAATAGTCCCTTTCAGTAGGCATGCTGACTGTCGGGATTATCAGTGTTCAGGATGCAGAGCCGGTCGCATAACTACATCCTGTAGACAGGAGCCTTCCTTAAATGTTGAACAGTTGTTTACCGGTCGCTGTTGAAATAAATCATCTTAAGACTGAGTGGTAAAGCATGGATGACCTGTAATTCTCACTGCCCAGGCTGTGACACCTTATTCTCAGTGACCATTAGCCACAAGATATGTTCACTTTAAAGCTTTATACCTCAAACATTACAGGACTACTAAATCTCCACAACTGGAAACAATAAACAGGGCAGAGTACCAGGTTCCACGCGTGGACCGATTTTTGTATTTGTTTTTTTGAGAACATGGCAAAAGAGGATATCAGACCATATTCTTCTCTTTCACTGTTTTTATTCTATTACCTGTGCTTATTGCACCATTTGTAAATACATTGCACATTGTGATGTGATTTCTACATCGAAATCCAACAATGATATCCTGCTCTTTGTATTGTAGGCCTGGCCAACCTGTTGCTCTCCAGTAGTTATGAAACTACACATTCTAGAATGCTCTGCCACAGTTATAGAATTTTCTAATAGCAAAACTGTGGCAGGACATGCTGGGACTTGTAGTTTCACAATAGATGAAGAGCCACAGGTTGGCCAGGCCTGTATTACTGCACAAATATCAAAATCTTGGATTATCTGTTGACTCTTCATTATTGCTGATCTTTCACAGTCACTGGGGTATTCTCTTGCAACAATGTTAGCCATCATTATAGTCCCTAAGCACAGAGCAGCATTTACATTTCTTAGACCGTCCTGGATAGTTATCAACACAAGTATGACATACGGAAGCCCTTGATTTCAATATGCTTGGTGCCTCTCATTTACACAGGTGTTATGTTTTGTCTACTACCTGTAACACTATACTTTTTCTAATGCAAAGTAAGAAAAAATATTTTACTGAGCAGTTGGTAGGTTAAAAACGGCAAAAATGCACTTAAAACACAATACTTATAAATGTGACTGTGTGATGAGACGTTACCTGACAAACATTGTTCAGTTAATGATTTTTTTTATACACATTGTAATAATGGAAACCAGTGTGAAAATACAGGACACCGTTTTGCTAGTCACTACAACCATCGAAATGCATTCTGGGAATTCTATTTTATAGATACAGGAAATGACAGGATACTAAAATAACTATACTGTATTCGAATTTATTGCTATTTCTTATTACACAGATTTCATGCCATTAATTATTTGAAAGTAATCTCTCTCATTACACAGATTAAAAACTGGCTTTTTTTGCCCGATAGTCATTACTGGGCTATGCAATTATAGCCCTTTATCTGCAAGAAAAACGACCCTTTATCGCGCTAAAACACGCAGGGTCTGTGAAAACCTGCGGATCTATGTGTTTCCACAGCCGCGATTGTGGAAAATAAGAATTTACTTACCGATAATTCTATTTCTCGGAGTCCGTAGTGGATTCTTGGGTTCCTGAAAGGACCATGGGGAATAGCGGCTCCGCAGGAGACAGGGCACAAAAGTAAAGCTTTCCGATCAGGTGGTGTGCACTGGCTCCTCCCCCTATGACCCTCCTCCAGACTCCAGTTAGATACTGTGCCCGGACGAGCGTACACAATAAGGGAGGAATTTTGAATCCCGGGTAAGACTCATACCAGCCACACCAATCACACTGTACAACCTGTGATCTGAACCCAGTTAACAGTATGATAACAGGGGAGCCTCTGAAAAGATGGCTCACAATAACACTAACCCGATTTAGTTAGCAATAACTATGTACAAGTATTGCAGATAATCCGCACTTGGGATGGGCGCCCAGCATCCACTACGGACTCCGAGAAATAGAATTATCGGTAAGTAAATTCTTATTTTCTCTATCGTCCTAGTGGATGCTGGGGTTCCTGAAAGGACCATGGGGATTATACCAAAGCTCCCAAACGGGCGGGAGAGTGCGGATGACTCTGCAGCACCGAATGAGAGAACTCCAGGTCCTCTTTTGCCAGGGTATCAAATTTGTAGAATTTTACAAACGTGTTCTCCCCTGACCACGTAGCTGCTCGGCAGAGTTGTAATGCCGAGACCCCTCGGGCAGCCGCCCAAGATGAGCCCACCTTCCTTGTGGAATGGGCATTTACATATTTTTTGCTGTGGCAAGCCTGCCACAGAATGTGCAAGCTGAATTGTACTACAAATCCAACGAGCAATAGTCTGCTTAGAAGCAGGAGCACCCAGCTTGTTGGGTGCACACAGGATAAACAGCAAGTCAGATTTCCTGACTCCAGCCGACCTGGAAACTATATTTTCAAGGCCCTGACAACATCCAGCAACTTGGAGTCCTCCAAGTCCCTAGTAGCCGCAGGTACCACAATAAGCTGGTTCAGGTGAAACGCTGACACCACCTTAGGGAGAAACTGGGGACGAGTCCACAGCTTTGCTCTGTCCGAATGGACAATCAGATATGGCTTTATGAGATAAAGCCGCCAATTCTGACACTCGCCTGGCCGAGGCCAGGACCAACAGCATGGTCACTTTCCATGTGAGATATATCAAATCCACAGATTTGAGTTGTTTAAACCAATGTGATTTTAGGAATCCCAAACTACGTTGAGATCGCCCAGTGCCACTGGAGACATCAAAAGGGGGTTGTATATGCAGTACTCCCTTAACAACTTCTGGACTTCAGGAACTGAAGCCAATTTCTTTCTGGAAGAAAATCGACCGGTCGAAATTTGAACCTTAATGGACCCCAATTTGAGACCCATATACACTCCTGTTTGCAGGAAATGTAGGAATTAACCTAGTTGAAATTCTTCCGTGGAGCCTTCCTGGCCTCACACCATGGAACATATTTTCACCTAAGCGGTGATAATGTTGTGCGGTCACCTCCTTCCTGGTTCTGACCAGGGTAGGGATGACCTCTTCCGGAATGCCTTTTTCCCTTAGGATCCGGCGTTCACCCGCCCTGGCGTCAACGCAGCTGCGGTAAGTCATGGAACAGACATGATTCTTGCTGAATCAAGATCCTTTCTAGTATCTCTTGAAGTTCCGGGTACCAAGTTCTTCTTGGCCAAACCGGAGCCACGAGTATAGTTCTTACTCCTCTCCTTCCTATCATTCTCCATACACTGGGTATGAAAGGCAGAGGAGGGAACACATACACCGACTGGTACACCCACGGTGTTACCAGAGCGTCCCAGCTATTGCCTGAGGGTCTCTAGACCTGGCGCTTCATGTGAGACGCCATCATAACCACCTTTGGTCTTTCCCAACGGTTTACAAACATGTGGAAACTTCCAGATGAAGTTCCCACTTTTCCGGGTGGAATTCATTCATGCTGAGGAAATCTTCCTAGTTGTCCACTCCCGGAATGAACACTGCTGACAGTGTTATCACATGATCTTTCGCCCAGCGAAGAATCCTTGCTGTCATTGCCCTCCTGCTTCTTGTGCCGCCCCGTCTGTTTACGTGGGCGACTGCCATGATGATGTCCTACTGGATCAGCACCGGTTGACTTTGAAGCAGAGTTCTTCCTAGGCTCAGAGCATCGTACATTGCCCTTAGCTCCAGTATATTCATGTGGAGAGAAATCTCCAGACTTGACCACACTTCCTTGGAAATTTCTTCCCTGTGTGACTGTTCCCCAGCCTCTCAGGCTGGCATCCGTGGTCACCAGAACACAGTCCTGAATGCTGAATGTGCTGTCCTCTAGAAGATGAGCACTCTGCAGCCCCCACAGAAGAGACACCCTTGTCCTTGGAGACAGGGTTATCCGCTGATGCATCTGAAGATGCGATCCGGACCATTCGTCCAGCAAATCCCCCTGAAAAGTTTTTGCGTGAGATCTGCCGAATGGAATCGCTTCGTAAGAAGCCACCATTTTTCCCAGGACTCCTGTGCATTGATGCACTGATACTTGGCCTGGTTTTAGGAGGTTTCTGACTAGGTCGGATAACTCCCTGGCTTTCCCCTCCAGGAGAAATACCTCTTTCTGGACTATGCCCAGAATCATTCCTAGGAACAGCAGACGTATCATCGGAAAACAGCTGCGATTTTTGGAATATTTAGAATCCACTCGTGCTGTCGTAGAACTACTTTAGATAGTTCTTTTCCGACCTCCAACTGTTCTCTGGAAACTTGCCCCTTTCAGGATATCGTCCAAGTAAGGGATAATTAAGATGCCTTTCTTCTTTTAAGAATCATCTTTTCGGCCATTACCTTGGTAAAGGCCCGGGGTGCCGTGGATAATTCAACGGCAGCGTCTGAAACTGATATTGACAGTTCTGTATCACGAACCAGAGGTACCCTTGTTGAGAAGGGCAAATTTGGACATGGAGGTAATCCTTGATGTCCAGGGACACCATATAGTCCCCTTTTTTCCGGTTCTCTATCACTGCTTTGAGTGACTCCATCTTGATTTGAACCTTTTTATGTAAGTGTTCAAAGATTTCAGATTTAGACTATGTCTCACCAAGCCTTCTGGCTTCAGTACCACAATATAGTGTGGAAGACTAATACCCTTTTCCTTGTTGTAGGAGGGGTACTTTGATTATCACCTGCTGGAAATACAGCTTGTGAATTTTTTTTTTTTTTCCAATACTGCCTCCCTGTCGGAGGGAGCCGTTGGTAAAGCAGGCTTCAGGAACCTGCGAGGAAAAAATGTCTCGACTCTCCAATCTGTACCCCTGGGATAATACTTGTACGATCTAGGGGTCAACTTGCGAGTGATCCCACTGCGCGCTGAGACTCTTGAGACTACCCCCCCACTGGTGGAGGGATTCTTTTCCTGGGAAGGGGCTGCCTGCTGCAGTCTACTTCCCTTTCCTCTATGTCTGGGCAGATATGACTGGCCTTTTGCCCGCTTGCCCACATGGGAACGGAAGGATTGAGGCTGAAAAGACAGTGTCTTTTTCTGCTGAGATGTAACTTGGGGTAAAAAGGTTGGATTTCCCAGCTGTAGCCGTGGCCCCAGGTCCGATGGACCGACCCCAAATAACTCCTTCCCTTTATACGGCAATACTTCCATGTGCCGTATGGGATCTGTATCACCTGACCACTGTCGTGTCCATGACATCTTCTGGGAGATATGGACAACGCACTTATCTTGATGCCAGAGTGCAAATATCCCTCTGTGCATCTCGCATACAGTATATATATAGAATGCATCCTATTAAATGCTCTATATCAATAAAATATTTTTAGTCAGGGAATTCGACCAAGCCAACCCAGCACTGCATCTCCAGGCTGATGGCGATCGCTGGTCGCAGTATAACCACCGTATGTGTGTATATACTTTTTAAGATATTTTTCCAGCTGCCTATCAGCTGGCTCCTTGAGGGCGGCCGTATCTGGAGACGGTAACGCCACTTGATAAGCGTGTGAGCGCCTTATCCACCCTAAGGGGTGTTTCCCAACGCGCCCTAACTTCTGGCGGGAAAGGGTATAACGCCAATATTTGCTATCGGGGTAAACCCACGCATCATCACACACTTCATTTTATTTTATCTGATTCAGGAAAAACTACAGGTAGTTTTTTCACTTCCACATAATACCCATCTTTTGTGGTACTTGTAGTATCAGAAATATGTAACACCTCCTTCATTGCCCTTAACGTGTGGCCCTAATGAGGAATACGTTTGTTTATTCACCGTCGACACTGGATTCAGTGTCCGTGTCTGTGTCTGTGTCGACCGACTGAGGTAAATGGGCGTTTTTTAAAAAAAACCCTGACGGTGTTTCTGAGACGCCTGGACCGTGTTTGTCGGCCGTCTCATGTCGTCAACCGACCTTGCAGCGTGTTGACATTCTCACGTAATTCCCTAAATAAGCCATCCATTCCGGTGTCGACTCCCTAGAGAGTGACATCACCCTTACAGGCAATTTCTCCGCCTCCTCCAACATCGTCCTCATACATGTCGACACACACGTACCGACACACAGCACACACACCTGGAATGCTCTGACAGAGGACAGGACCCACTAGCCCTTTGGAGAGACAGAGGGAGAGTTTGCCAGCACACACCAAAAAAACGCTATAATTACATAGGGACAACCTTATATAAGTGTTTCTCCCTAATAGCATCTTTATATATATATTTATATCGCCAATTAGTGCCCCCCCTCTCTGTTTAAACCCTGTTTCTGTAGTGCAGTGCAGGGGAGAGCCTGGGAGCCTTCTCTCCAGCCTTTCTGTGAGAGAAAATGGCGCTGTGTGCTGAGGAGATAGGCCCCGCCCCTTTTCCGGCGGGCTCGTCTCCCGCTCTTTAGTGAAGTTTGGCAGGGGTTAAATATCTCCATATAGCCTCTGGGGGCTATATGTGAGGTATTTTTAGCCAGTATATAGGTTTACATTTGCCTCCCAGGGCGCCCCCCCCCAGCGCCCTGCACCCTCAGTGACTGCGTGTGAAGTGTGCTGAGAGGAAAATGGCGCACAGCTGCAGTGCTGTGCGCTACCTTTAGAAGACTGCAAGGGTCTTCAGCCGCCGATTCTGGACCTCTTCTTACTTCAGCATCTGCAAGGGGGCCGGCGGCGCGGCTCCGGTGACCATCCAGGCTGTACCTGTGATTGTCCCTCTGGAGCTGATGTCCAGTAGCCAAGAAGCCAATCCATCCTGCACGCAGGTGAGTTCACTTCTTCTCCCCTCTGTCCCTCGTTGCAGTGATCCTGTTGCCAGCAGGACTCACTGTAAAATAAAAAACCTAAGCTAAACTTTCTCTAAGCAGCTCTTTAGGAGAGCCACCTAGAATTGCACCCTTCTCGGCCGGGCACAAAAATCTAACTGGAGTCTGGAGGAGGGTCATAGGGGGAGGAGCCAGTGCACACCACCTGATCGGAAAGCTTTACTTTTGTGCCCTGTCTCCTGCGGAGCCGCTATTCCCCATGGTCCTTTCAGGAACCCCAGCATCCACTAGGACGATAGAGAAAAATTGCCTACTTATTGGGGATTTGTTTTTGTCTGCCTCAAAATCCCTGATAAGTGCGGGCATTGGGGCTAAAAGGATAGTCCAGAGAAAGTCAATTAGCCAGGGCTAATTGGATACTGCCCTTTATGTGAACCGTTTTTATATAAAACATGTATACAGATTATAACAATTGACTGGCAACTGTTTAGCTACAAGCTAGATATAGCTCTCCATGAATTTTCTGTGGACTTTGGCAGCTTTGATATTTCCCAGTTTATTAAATCTCAGATATACTTGGTAAGGCGTGGATTTAAATGTAAGAAATAATAGGACTTTCTCGATCCATAGTGTACTATTATTTCTTGGAATAAGTATTATTCACATTCGGACAGAGAGGTAGATCAGGTAAGGACAATAAATTTGTTTAGCAATGCACACCAAAATAATGCAGAGCAACAGCAAACACCCATTTTAAACACAGGTTCAGGATTTTTTATCCATGAGACAATAGTACATAACTACATAATCAGCCTATGTCCCATGGATACAAATGGCTTCGGTGTTTTCTCATCTGTGTTCAATATAGTATCTCCCCAGCTGTTCTTTAAGATATTACAAATAAATAAAAGGCATAAGGGACATATATTTTTATTCTGAAATGATTTCTGGCCACGACAATAAAATTTTACAAATATTCACTAGAAATTTGTACTTCTGTCATATGCTGTACAATACATACAGTATTATAAAACTGGCCACTAAATCTAGTCCACTAGAACATATCCAATGTAATGTGGAGCCAGCAGCATCTCACAGAAAATATACACCAAATATACACAAGTCCACATTCAATCCAAGTATTTCACATATTATCAGTACACACAATTGCAGCATATTACAGTCACGTCTAAGATGTTGCTCAAGAAGCGAAGAGACGGCCTAGACCTATGGTTCTTAACTGCGAGCTTAGGAAGCCTCCCAAAATAGCATGTTTTTGAGATATCCTACAAGTACAAGTGTGATATCTAGTATCTGACTCATTCACCTTAATTATTTCACCAGAGTCTTTGAGGACGTACAGAAAACATGAGACATTTGGGACGCAGGACAGGATTAAGAACCCTGGTCAAGACCACTGTAGCGGTATTGTGAGCATTCACTTACGCATTTGCATTTTTCAGAACCAGAATGTCTGATGTAAAAAGCTTCAAGATGAGGAAAACTCATATCATGTTTATGATAAAAGTATTTAATTGGGCTATGCTGCAATCTATTGAGAAGTATTGTTTTGCTGGAGCCCTTATTAAAAACAAATAAAATAGAAAAGTTACATTTCTACTTCTCGCTATTGGTTACCGTACAGCCCAATTAAAGTCATATATGCACTCCAAAGTCATACATGAAAAAGGCTAAAATGCCTTGCACCTAGTAAAAGTTCCTGGCTGTTGTCATTAAGCCAAGCTATTAGAAAAGGAATGCACTTTGGTTCTTACCAAATGCCCTGGGATTGAACACATTACAAAAATTAAAAACAGTTTCAGGTAAATATTACAAAATGAAATTGTTTCCACTAAGCACAATAAAACAGTGTAGAAAAAGAAAAATTGGTGTACAAATGCAGGTAGCCTGTAAATAATATAGTACCTGTTGATTGACCCATAGCTTCCGTAAACCTTACAATTCATGGAAGTATTATCCAGCAGTGTGATTGGTCAGCAAAAAACAATACCACTGTTATAGTTGCTTGTAAGGCCTCTACGCATGGTGGAAAATGTTAAGACAATTAGCGTAACTTGTAATATAAATGCCTTCATCACTTTCCATTTAGACTAAAATATATGAGGCCAGAACATGCCCAATGTGGCATTAACAAAAAGGCACATTGTTCACAAAGGGCACAATTTATTCCTGTTTTGTATTTATGCCTTGTGTTGTTAAACAGTTGGTACACTTCAATAGCAATACACTTATGTGTTAAGTAAGCCCCTATGGGTGCATGAATCCAAGTCAAACGAGACTGCAACCAAAGAAACGTCAATATATTGTGCCATCGCTACTGCTGTAAATAGGCAGGATGTCCCTAGACAACAGGAACCTATGAGACACAATATTGTTTCCAGGACAACACACAGCAGCTCAGCCACCAGAGCCCTTAAACTAATGACAACATTGTGCTCAACATGCTTTGTGTCTGCACTTAACACTACAAAATGACTCCGTGAAGAGAGCAGCTACAAATTCAGAAAATAAAGAACTGAGGGTCAGATGTATTAACCTGGAGAAGGCAGAAGGAAGTGATAAACCAGTGATATGTGCAAGGTGATACACGCACCATCCAATCAGCTCCAATATGTAAATTAACAGTTAAGATCTGATTGGCTGGTGCCTTTATCACCTTGCACATATCACTGGTTTATCACTTCCTTATGCCTTCTCCAGGTTAATACATCTGCCCCTGATTGAGAATTTCAATATAAATTCACTGTAAACAAACAGCAAATCTAGAAAATGGAATTCAAGAAAACATTAGGGTTTGTTCAGGTTATAGTTATCCCTTACTAGGTCAAAGGTTTCCGGCATGAACTACACTGAGAAAAACAAAAAAAAGATGACAGCGTAAGTGCATTCAATGCCCAGTAAGCATAGGAAACAAATGGGCTCATCATTGAATTTTAGAATATATAGTCTTTAGAATGCTGTCTAATCAATGTTGGCTAGCGACTTCATTTTCCACCAAACGACGTGAAAAATGACCAGTGTGGATATTTTAATGTGTTAAATATGTAAAAATTGCCCACATAAATAAAAACATTTCTATACTTAAGAAGACATTCTTCATATATTAGTTCATAGCTCTGAACCAATGTGTACACTTATGTAAATGAAAAGATTATTACAAACACTATAAAACAAGGGTGTGTTGAAATACATTTTGCCCCATGTTTGACGGTGCCGACAGATATTTTCTTTTAGAGGAAAAATGGGAAAACAGTAGGATATGTTTTCGCTACATTGGGGACCATGCTTTAAGTGTCATAAGAAACACAAAACGCTAGTAATATGGATAAATGCACTTTTTACCAATCAGTAGATGTTTACAGTGTAATTATAAAGGCTTAACAGTCAAACACTGCTTTGGATAGCATTTCTGTATGAAAACTCTGGTAAGTATTAAAATGTGTATTAAATATTACTCTTTCCAGTACTTTTTTTATATAGGCATTTGGAATATACTTGGCTTTGGGTATGTAGGGCTTACCCAATGCTCTCCGCTATAAGGCAGGATGTAATAGCGTCCAAGTTTGCCGGAACTGCGGGATAGCGGCTAAACTCAGACGTTTTTTTAAAGCAGCAGTCATTTACAAGGCAAAACCATGCCTTGGTTTAAAAACAATAAAAAAAAAAAAAAAAATTAAAGTTCGGCCATTATCCCGCACCTCCGGCAAACTCGGATGCTATTACATCCCGCCTATAGTTTATTTTTTAAAATGTCAAATATACATATTTTTGCTAAGTAACAGTTTAGCATTTTTCAGGTGCTGAATGCCACATTTGCCCACAAGAATTAATGATTACTAGGTTTGTAATATTGCAAATAAAATTATAATTGCATATTTTGACTAGGTTACAAAAGTGTTGTGGGTACTTTAAAACAATTTGGTACAGAAAGCAAATATGAAATTTCACTATCTATGTGCGTAATCTACATACTAGTTGTTAACGTGTGTACAACCCTGTATGTTATTAACATGCTCAAAAACATGTTGTTATCTACATCAACACCTGTAAAGTATTTTAAAAACTTATACCAAAGAAATTATTAATTCCAAGTGTGCGCAAAGATGCATCATAATGTGCAACTGTACAATGTGCAGAATACAAAAACAAACCGTGGAATCAGTTTCTCATCGCATTTAAAACATTACTTTAAAAATGAATTACTGGTGGCTAAAACTCCTGACACCAATATATTATGTTTAACAGTCAAGCAATAGTCAGTGGCCAGCCACTGATGTTGACACTTTCTAAGCAAAGCCAATTATAATTAAAAAATAATAATAATTAAAAGCCTTAAAGCATCGTCCCCATTGTTTAAATACAAAATTGCATTGTCACTAAAAAAGAAAATAAAGTACAACTGCTGCAGATTAATTGTTGATATAAACAGAACATTTGTAAATGTTCTGTATTTGAGCTTTATGCATAAGGCTCAGCAAGGTGTTCAATGAAAAATGTTCATGAGATCAGCTAACCAACTTTGGCAACACTGTCCTTTGCTGAATATTTCCATTGGCATCAGTCATTTGGGTCAAATTAGTTCTTAGTTTTGTAGCTGAGCCCGATGTAGGAGGTAACTTAGAAATTGATGTTATAGCACCAGAGCTTTTGGATGAGGTCTTTTCCCCAGTTGGAGGTTTGGGCAAACGTCTACGTAACCAATGATGCCGCAAAGCCTGGCTGGGGGTCATGCGCAGAGTAGGATCCCATTCTAAACATTGGGTCAGAAAATCAAGAAATAAGGGATCATCACAGCCCTTCAAAGCAGTTACCCAGTCCCTGCTTCCAGGGGGACCTCGTAATTTTCCTCTTCTAGAGCGACCACCATTCAGTACCACAGAACCATCTGGCAGGGTTGTAACAGTGCAATAACGAGGATAACCTTTGGAACTGACAAAATTCTTGCCTCGTTTTGAAGAATCAAGTAGCTTTTGGGATGGCATCCCCAATAACTCAATCATACATGCTAATTGATCACCTTCATCTTCTCCAGGTAAGAGCGGATAGCCAGTCAACAGTTCTGCTAGAATACAACCCAAGCTCCACATGTCGATAGGCATACCGTAGCGACCACCAAGAATTACCTCTGGAGCTCGATAAAAGCGCGACTGTATGTATGTGTAAACACGCTGATGCTCATAACAACTAGAGCCAAAATCTATGACTTTTATGCCACTTCTACCCTGTTGCTTCAACAGAATATTTTCAGGTTTAAGGTCACAGTGGATTATTCTATTTTTGTGCAAAGCATCCAAGCACTGTAAAATGGAGTGCGCAAACTTGCGGACTAAAGGCAGGCTGAAGCCCTGAAACTTGTTTTTCTTTATCAGCTCGTAGAGGTTCATACTCAGCAACTCAAACGTCATGCAGATATGATTGCGGAATGTGAAGTTCTCCAACATGTGGATGACATTCATGGTGTTATCTTTATCCTGTTTTTTAAGGTGCTCCAGAATTCGGATTTCTTCTGCTGCTTGTCGATGAAAACGTTTTTCGTTTCTCACCATTTTTAATGCCACATGCTGATGGAGCTTGTGATCGTAGGCCTTCACAACTTGGCCGAAACTTCCTTTCCCAATAACCTTGAGAACTTCATAACGGTATGCAACATGATCATGTGGCACTTGCACATATGAGCCCTGATCGTCATCATAGCCACCATTATTTGTGCCACCGATCACACCTTGACGTTTCTTTGCATTTGGACCCAAAAAATATATTTCAGGGTAATTGAAGATTTCATGGTGTTCAAAAGCGGTCAGTTTTTGCATGTATTGCTTCATTGCTTGTTCTGGGGATAACGAAGAAGACTTCACTTTGGTTGTCCCGTCTGCAGATTTCAAAGAGCTAGAACTTCCTTGTCTCCGGTGTGTGCTTTCTAGCGGTCTTTCTGAAACAGCAGGTAATCCAGTTTTACCAACAGTGGTGAGCCCATTTGGTTGTGTTGTCAGGACAGTCCTTTTGTTGCTGTTCTCTTCATACAGTTGCTGTACCTGGATCTGCCCGTGGCTACCAACATGCAGATGTTCGCTCATTGTGTGCTTATTGACTCCAATCTGAAAGAGATGCCAAATATTTGGTCATCAGAGTTGAACAAAAAAATAAGAATACTTGTACAGACTTGTCAGGAAAGCATTCATTGTAAATAAATATCAAGGTCACCATGCAAAACTGCTAAATTATATATTTAATGCAAGATATACAGACCTGGAATAAGGCAATAACAGACCACATCAAAACACCTATGACAAGCCATAACTTCCTTATTAATAGTGCAGAGGTGATTTAAACATAGTTATTATACATTGCTTAATTAAAACAGGTTTCAAATTGTAAACTACTTAGGTTTAACTTAGGAGAGCTTGTGGTGTCTCCAGAGGAAGTAGGACATACTGTACATGTATACTCTTCTGCAGTATTAAATGGGGGAGGGTGCTACCAGTGCTATACAATACAGGAAACAAAACATACACCAAGTGGATACATTAGCAGTGACAAACAAAACAAAAGCAGAGCAAAATGTAGAAGGAGGAATATTTGGGTCTCTTTTTTTTTCTCCACAGAATGGGTAGGCTATTAACATGTTTGGACACCATCCAAAATAGGACTACAACATAAACAGAACTGGGAAACCACCTTTCTATTGTTTATATTTAAGCCACAAGTTTGGGTTATATTGGTTTTATTATTACAACAAAGAACACTATGTAAAAATAAAAGGTAACTTCAAAAAGGCATCAAGTAAAACAAGGTAGCTATTAAAATAAAAAAACGTTGCTATTCCTATATGGGAAATAGCAAGAACGAAAAAAACAAAAACATAAGGGTCAGTGCAGGCCTTAGGGCAGTCTTAAGTAACAAAGAATAATATACATTAGCAACAAAAACGAATACAAAAATAGCATTGGAAACAGACACCAATTTAAGAACATTTCTGACAAAATGACAATAGCGAGCACAGCAGTTAGCCACCTGCCCCGTCAATACACTTTCCATTCAACAGCTGTTATACACTGCCAACTAGAAACGTGCAGTTTGTGTAGAGCAGTCATCAACTGATATGGGCTGTACATGGACAGCTAGCACAGAAACAACTAATCTCTCCGTTACCTCAGAACTAGAACTGAAATAAACTTGTAGACATAAAGAACATTTGTTGTTAAAATTTCAGGTACAGTTAGAGGTAACTAAACAGCTAAATAAATAATTGCATTGGACATTATGTGTTTCTTCAATATATAAAACTAACAGCCCTGCATGCTTGTATGTGATATGAAAGATAACTAACTGTAGGCTATGCTACTTAGGTCATAAGAGCTTCACATGCTTGCATCAATTATGTAAAAAAGAAAAAAAATAACACACCAATATGCTTGTATAATGGAGATGAGAGTTAATAATAGATGTCAGTAAGGTGGTTTAGAAAACAGCAGAAAAGGTTACTGCAATCACGTTATCTAACGCAGACCAATTATCAGAATGGACACATTGAAAAAACAACTTACCTGAATAAAAGGCATTTCTGTTAACAATATATAGTTTTAATGCTAAGAAAATTGTTCAACCATAAGAGATCAGCCCTGTTCGCCTTCCCCAGCTCTGCTCCAATGACATGAAATAGAGACTAATGTTGCTTGGCTGTCAGCCTGACTGTACCTTGCACATTTACTTCTATTAATACCAATCACTTGGCTAAATTTGGAAGACAAGGAGACTGTCAAGACACCAATGTTTAGGGGGATGTGGCAGAAACAAACACTGGAAGAATAACTCTGTAAAGGCCCATTCATAATTTTACCGTGTGCACTGTGTTGCTGGTTCTGAGGGGTGGCAATGATACAGGCGATGGTGGTCCTGTTCCGGCTGCAGACCGTGGCAATGCTGGAGATGGCTGCAATTGACTAGTACCTTCACTTCCTCTGCCTAAAGCACAAGAGACACAATCCATATTTCAATAATACATGAATAGGTGTCCTAGACACACAAGATCCCCAATCCAATCAACTTGCTTCACATTGTAACAAAGGTTTATGTAGCCACAGCAGCAAGTACACATGGTTGAACAGGACAGACACATAAGCCATAGATGGTAGTACCCCAGTCACAGAGCTGAGACTGCACTATCTGATGTGCAAATGATGCCATTAGGGATAAAGCCATGGTCTGAGATTAGCCAACCATATAATGCCAATGGAGAGTAAAGCAAACAGGATATCCAAGTCAGACAGCATTTTATGTGCAAGTCCCGGTCTGCTACATCCACAGCCTGACACACTTCACTGACTCATCCCCCCCTCACAGGAAGCCCGAGTGCCCGGTACACTCGCATGCAGGCCGCCAGTGGCTTCCAGGGACAGCAAGAGAGAGGACAAAACAAAGATTGGGGGTGGGGGGAGCTTAACCCTTGCAGTGCAGGGGAGGCCCGGAGCACGTTACCAGCTCGTCTAAGCCACAGTGGCAGCAGCAGCAGCAGCAGGGGAAGCGATACTTCATACCGCTGAAGAGAGTGGAAGCAACGTGTCTGTGATTTAGGGGGGACACACACAGCATGCACACATATACACACAGCATACAGATCACATACTCAGTGCACATAAACAAACACACACAGCTACCACGCTCCTGCCGCACTCCGACCACTTGTCCTTCCGTCCTTACCGGCCGGGTGCACCGCGGCAGCCGCACAGGGTTTTCGGGTTAACATGGCGGCTGGGCAGGGAGAGGCCAGCGGGGAGCAGTGACCTGATCTCCGGATTCGGACTGCTGATCCCCCACAGTCTCCGCTATCTCGGCTCCCGGGCGTCCAGTGAGGCAGCGCCCCGGCATCCCCGAGCCCGTCACTTCCTCACACAGCAGCACGCTCGGCCCCGCCGCCGCCGCCTCCTCCTCCGCTCCCAGTCAGGCAGCAGCAGAGCAGGCTCCCGAGGGGTCGGTGTCGGGGGGGGGGGAGCAGCCTGGGACACAGGCCCCACCCACCGCACTGCGAGAACACCCCACACTGGGGGCACCGTCACACCACCCACTGCTCCCAGCAGCACCGGCACACGGTCAGTCAGGCGGCGGTGTAGTACCAGGGAGCGGAGTCTGAGCCCGGCCTGTCTGACGCTGCGCCGGGCGGCGGTCACCGGTCTGCTGGGAGGGAGGAGACGCGTCTCCAGGTGACCAACAGTTCGCAAGCGGCTGGGACGTTGCTAAGCAGCGGCTGACACTCTATTCACATACCTAACACCAAGAGAAGACGTGTGGGAGGGAGCTTGTTTTTCACACATGTGATGCACGGGTTAAGGCAGATCATTTCACCCGGATGGAGGAGAATGGATTTGGAATACAGGCTTCGATATAAACAAGGGCGGGCACGACAACCATGAAGTTACCATCCGTTGTCGGGTCTGCGGCTCGCTTGGTGACAGGACTCCCAGGCTGTGATTGGTGCTCTACCAGCTGCTCGCTGCCAGGCTCCAAACGTGGGGTAGAGAGTCGAGGTCCCGGAGAGGGAGTAGCAGCCGCCCTGGTTATGTCTGCCAGCTTCCCCAGTGCTGGGTGCTTCTCACTGACCAGTCAGCACCGTGTGGTACACAATGAGCCACATGTTGCTGGGATTACACGGTGTGCTGACTCTGGCAGCCGGTCACTGCCACCTGGGGCCGATGTGCCAAACTGTCCCTGCGGCCAGGCCTCCAAAAACAGCCAGAGGATTGCCCCATTAATTAAGGACCGGGATTATGGGGTCTAGTTAAAGCACAGTAAAATGATAGCAGTGAAAAATGTCACAGCTTTCCATGGCATTTCCCGTGCACGCACTTATATACAGTATGTAAGGTCTGGGCCACACATAGCGGCCAAGCGGGTCCTGGCCGCAAGGAGATTGCACATCATACTTGCCTACCTGACCCTCTCCGTGCGTCAGTCCCGCCACCGCCGGGTCAAATCGCAGCATGCTGTGGTTGGGCCAGACGGCAGGACAACGGGATTTCAATGAGAACACATGCATTTCAGTGCCCACTGGTGTGCACAGAAGTGGTGCTGAATGAGGCCCACTGTGCCATCGAGCGGAGGGAAAACACAGGGTGGGAGAGATTGCGGTAGGGTAGAATGGTTGCCAGGCCTCTGACATCCGATCCAGTGATGCAATAGCTACTAGTCCTCACATTGAAACCATATCATGGTATAACCATCAATGGTTATATTAAGCGCATATGTGGAAGCATTCAGTGCTATGCACACGTTAGCTGAGCTGTGGACACCAGTGATGTGCGGTGAGGTGAGTCAGAGCCTTTCCTGTCATACTAATGTATACAGGATCCAGTTGGGATCCCGGCAGTCGAAATACCGACATCAGGATCCCGACACTACTATGAATGCTAATACCGGCATCCCGAATCGGATCACAAGCCCAGCGTCGGGATCCCGAACGATCGCGTGTCGGCCCTCAGGAGAAGTAAGCCACATGGGGGTTTAGGCATCCCCCAGGGAGGGTAAGGTTTACGTTGCAGGAAGGGGGGGGGGGGGGTAGGTTTAAGCACCACCGGCGAGGGTTAGGCTGCAGGAAGGGGGGGATAGGTTAAGGCTGCTAGAAGGGAGGGTTAGCGGCCATTGGGGAAAGGTAAGTATGCTGACCTTCCTCTGTTGGGATTCTGAGCATCGGGATGCCACGTTCAGTATTCTGACCACCAGCATCACGAACGCCGGCATATCGATCCCAACCCAACGTATACACCTGAGTTTTTGACTATATAAAGTATATGAAAACTACAAAGACTATATGAGAAACAACTTCATTTCTCTGACGTCCTAAGTGGATGCTGGGACTCCGTAAGGACCATGGGGAATAGCGGCTCCGCAGGAGACAGGGCACAAAAGTAAAGCTTTAGGATCAGGTGGTGTGCACTGGCTCCTCCCCCTATGACCCTCCTCCAAGCCTCAGTTAGATTTTTGTGCCCGAACGAGAAGGGTGCAGGCTAGGTGGCTCTCCTGAGCTGCTTAGAAGTAAAGTTTAAATAGGTTTTTTATTTTCAGTGAGACCTGCTGGCAACAGGCTCACTGCATCGAGGGACTAAGGGGAGAAGAAGCGAACTCACCTGCGTGCAGAGTGGATTGGGCTTCTTGGCTACTGGACATTAGCTCCAGAGGGACGATCACAGGTACAGCCTGGATGGGTCCCGGAGCCGCGCCGCCGGCCCCCTTACAGATGCTGAAGAGTGAAGAGGTCCAGAAATCGGCGGCAGAAGACGTTCCTGTCTTCATTAAGGTAGCGCACAGCACTGCAGCTGTGCGCCATTGCTCCCAGCACACTTCACACTGCGGTCACTGAGGGTGCAGGGCGCTGGGGGGGGGCGCCCTGGGCAGCAATGTAAATACCTCCTATGGCAAAAAATACATCACATATAGCCCCTGGGCTATATGGATGTATTTAACCCCTGCCAGTTTTCCAGATAAAAGCGTGAGAAGAGCCCGCCGAGAAGGAGGCGGGGCCTATCTCCTCAGCACACGGCGCCATTTTCCCACACAGCTCCGCTGGTAGGAAGGCTCCCAGACTCTCCCCTGCACTGCACTACAGAAACAGGGTACAACAGAGAGGGGGGGCACTTATTTGGCTAAAAATATATATAAGCAGCTATAAGGGATAGACACTTATTATAAGGTTGTCCCTATACAGTTTATAGCGCTTTGGTGTGTGCTGGCAAACTCTCCCTCTGTCTCCCCAAAGGGCTAGTGGGGTCCTGTCCTCTATCAGAGCATTCCCTGTGTGTGTGCTGTGTGTCGGTACGTTTGTGTCGACATGTATGAGGAGAAAAATGATGTGGAGACGGAGCAGATTGTCTGTAATAGTGATGTCACCCCCTAGGGGGTCGACACCTGAGTGGATGTACTGTTGAAAATTACGTGACAGTGTCAGCTCTGTATAAAAGACAGTGGTTGACATGAGACAGCCGGCTACTCAGCTTGTGCCTGTCCAAACGTCTCATAGGCCGTCAGGGGCTCTAAAGCGCCCGTTACCTCAGATGGCAGATACAGACGCCGACACGGATACTGACTCCTGTGTCGACGGTGAAGAGACAACCGTGATTTCCAATAGGGCCACACGTTACATGATTGAGGCAAGGGAAAATGTTTACACATTTCTGATAATATGAGTACCACCAAAAAGGGGTATTATGTTTGGTGAGGAAAAACTACCTGTAGTTTTCCTGAATCTGAGAAATAAAATGATGATGCGTGGGTTTCCCCCCGATAACAATTGATAATTTCTAAAAAGTTATTGGCAGTATACCTTTTCCCGCCAGAGGTTAGGGTGCGTTGGGAAACACCCCCTAGGGGGGGATAAGGCGCTCACACGCTTGTAAGAACAAGGGCTCTACCCTCTCCTGAGATGGCCGCCCTTAAGGATCCTGCTGATAGAAAGCAGGAGGGTATCCTAAAATGTATTTACACACATACTGGTGTTATACTGCGACCAGCAATCGCCTCAGCCTGGATGTGCAGTGCTGGGTTGGCGTGGTCGGATTCCCTGACTGGAAATATTGATATCCTAGATAAGGACAGTATATTATTGCCTATAGAGCATTTAAAATATATGCGAGATGCACAGCGGAATATTGCCGACTGGCATCAAGTATAAGTGCGTTGTCCAATTCTACCAGTAAAGTGGTCAGGTGAGGCGGATTCCAAACGGCATTTGGAAGTATTGCCTTAAAAAAGGGGACATTTGGGGTCGGTCTTTCAGACCTGGTGGCCACGGCAACAGCTGGGATATCCACGTTTGTACCCCAGGTCACCTCTCAAAATAAGACGCAGTATTATCAGGCGCAGTCCTTTGTTGGCAAGCGGACAAAAGGTTCCTCTTTTCTGCTCGTGACAGAGGGAGAGGAAAAAGGCTACAGAGATGAGCCAGTTCCCAGGAACAGAAACCCTTTCCCGCCTCTGCAAAGCCCTCAGTATGATGCTAGGGCTTTACAAGCTCAGGCACGGTGGGGGCCCGTTCTCAATGAATTTCAGTGCGCAGTGGGCTCACTCGCAAGTAGACCCCTGGATCCTTCAGGTAATATTTCAGGGGTACAAATTGGAATTCGAGACGTCTCCCCCTCGCCGTTTCCAAAAGTCGGTTTTACCGACGTCTCCCTCTGACAGGGAGGCAGTTTTGGAAGCCATTCACAAGCTGTATTCCCAGCAGGTGATAATCAAGGTACCCCTCCTGCAAAAGGAAACGGGGTATTATTCCACACTATTGTGGTACCGAAGCCAGACGGCTCGGTGAGACCGATTCTAAATCTAAAATCTTTGAATACAGAGGTTCAAATTCAAGATTGAGTCACTCAGAGCAGTGATTGCGAACCTGGAAGAAGGGGACTACATGATGTCTAGGGACATCAAGGATGCTTACCTTCATGTCAAAAAATTTACCCTTCTCACCAAGGGTACCTCAGGTTATGGTACAGAACTGTCACTATCAGTTCAGACGCTGCCGTAGGGATGGTCCACGGCACCCCGGGTCTTTACTAAAGTACGGACCGAAATGATGATATTCCTTCGAAGGAAGGGAATTTTAGTTATTCTTTACTTGGACGATTCCCTGATAAGGGTAAGATCCAGGGAACAGTTGGAGGTCAGTGTAGCACTATCTCAGGTAGTGTTGCGGCAGCACGATTGGATTCTCAATATTCCAAAATCGCAGCTGGTTCCGACGACTTGTCTTCTGTTCCTAGGGATGATCCTGGACACAGTCCAGAAAGAAGGTGTTTCTCCCGGAGGAGAAAGCCAGGGAGTTATCCGAGCTAGTCAGGAACCTCCTAAAACCGAGCCAAGTCTCAGTGCATCAATGCACAAGGGTTCTGTGTAAAAATGGTGGCTTCCTACGAAGCAATCCCATTTGGCAGATTCCACGCAAGGACTTTCCAGTGGGACCTACTGGAAAAATGGTCCGGGTCGCATCTTCAGATGCATCAGCGGATAACCCTGTCACCAAGGACAGGGGTATCCCTCCTGTGGTGGTTGCAGAGTGCTCTTCTTCTAGAGGGCCGCAGATTCGGCATTCAGGACTGGGTCCTGATGACCACGGATGCCAGCCTGCGAGGCTGGGGAGCAGTCACACAGGGTAGGAATATCCAGGGCTTATGGTCAAGCCTGGAGACATCACTTCACATAAATATCTGAAGCTAAGGGCCATTTACAATGCTCTAAGCTTAGCAAGACCTCTGCTTCAAGGTCAGCCGGTGTTGATCCAGTCGGACAACATTACGGCAGTCACCCACGTAAACAGACAGGGTGCCACAAGAAGCAGGAGGGCAATGGCAGAAGCTGCAAGGATTCTTCACTGGGCGGAAAACCATGTGATAGCACTGTCAGCAGTATTCATTCCGGGAGTGGACAACTGGGAAGCAGATTTCCTCAGCATGACCTCCACCCGGGAGAGTGGGAACTTCACCCAGAAGTCCTCCACATGATTATAAACCGTTGGGAAAAACTCGACAGGTATTGCGCCAGGTCAAGGGACCCTCAGTCAATAGCTGTAAAGGCTCTGGTAACACCGTGGGTGTACCAATCAGTGTATGGGTTCCCTCCTCTGCCTCTCATACCCAAGGTACTGAGATTGATAAGATGGAGAGGAGTAAGCACTATATTCGTGGCTCCGGATTGGCCAATAAGGACTTGGTAACCGGAACTTCAAGAGATACTCACGGAGGATCCGTAGCCTCTACCTCTAAGAAGGGACCTGCTCCAGCAAGGACCCTGTCTGTTCCAAGACTTACCGCGGCTGCGTTTGACGGCATGGCGGTTGAACGCCGGATCCTGAAGGAAAAAGCATTCCGGATGAAGTCATCCCTATCCTGATCAAAGCCAGGAAGGATGTAACCGCAAAACATTATCACCGCATTTGGCGAAAATATGTTGCGTGGTGCGAGGCCAGTAAGGCCCGACGGAGGAAATTCGACGATTCCTACATTTCCTGCAAACAGGAGTTTCTATGGGCCTGAAATTAGGGGTCCATTAAGGTTCAAATTTCGGCTCTGTCAATTTTCTTCCAAAAAGAACTAGCTTCAGTCCCTGAAGTTCAGACGTTTGTAAAAGGGGTACTGCATATACAGTCTTCTTTGGTGCCTTCAGTGGCACCTTGGGATCTCAATGTAGTTTTTGGGTCCCAAAAGTCACATTGGTTTGACCCACTTAAATCTATGGAGTTAAAATATCTCACAGGAAAAGTGGTCATGCTGTTGGCTCTGGCCTGGGCCAGGCGCGTGTCAGAATTGGCGGCTTTATCCTGTAAAAGCCCTTATCTGATTTTCCATTCGGACAGGACGGAATTGAGGACTTGTCCTCAGTTTCTCCCTAAGGTGGTTTCAGCGTCCACCTGAACCAACCTATTGTGGTGCCTGTGGCTACTAGGGACTTGGAGGACTCCAAGTTGCTAGACGTTGTCAAGGCCGGAAAATATATGTTTCCAGGACGGCTGGAGTCAGAAAATCTGACTCGCTGTTCATCCTGTATGCACCCAACAAGCTGGGTGCTCCTGCTTCTAAGCAGACGATTGCTCGTTGGATTTGTAGTACAATTCAGCTTGCACACTCTGTGGCAGACTGCCACAGCCAAAATCTGTTAAAGCCCATTCCACAAGGAAAGTGGGCTCATCTTGGGCGGCTGCCCGAGGGGTCTCGGCTTTACAACTTTGCCGAGCAGCTACTTGGTCAGGGGCAAACACGTTTGCTAAATTCTACAAATTTGATACCCTGGCTGAGGAGGACCTGGAGTTCTCTCATTCGGTGCTGCAGAGTCATCCGCACTCTCCCGCCCGTTTGGGAGCTTTGGTATAATCCCCATGGTCCTTACGGAGTCCCAGCATCCACTTAGGACGTCAGAGAAAATAAGAATTTACTTACCGATAATTCTATTTCTCGTAGTCCGTAGTGGATGCTGGGCGCCCATCCCAAGTGCGGATTGTCTGCAATACTTGTATATAGTTATTGTTACAATAACATCGGGTTGTTTATTGTTGTGAGCCATCTTTCAGAGGCTCCTACGTTTTATCATACTGTTAACTGGGTTCAGATCACAAGTTGTATGGTGTGATTGGTGTGGCTGGTATGAGTCTTACCCGGGATTCAAAATCCTTCCTTATTATGTACGCTCGTCCGGGCACAGTATCCTAACTGAGGCTTGGAGGAGGGTCATAGGGGGAGGAGCCAGTGCACACCACCTGATCCTAAAGCTTTACTTTTGTGCCCTGTCTCCTGCGGAGCCGCTATTCCCCATGGTCCTTACGGAGTCCCAGCATCCACTACGGACTACGAGAAATAGAATTATCGGTAAGTAAATTCTTATTTTTATTATACTTTTTGTTTTTTCATATTTTTTTATTTAACATATTCAGTTCAATTAAGTCCAAAATGGTAACAAAAAAGTTATTTTTCTTACCAGTTATAAATAAAAAATGTTGCAATATAGATCACAGGCTCTTGCAAAGTCAATGGCAAGATACAAGAGGGACACTTACAGTAAATCTGAATCTTGAGCCTGTTGATTTCAAGTCAGTTCTATCTTAATGGTAACATTTGACTGAAAATACTCAAATGTAATAGGGCACTAAAATGGCTAAGGATCTTTGGAATTTTCAGTAAAACACCAGCATGTTAACCGCCATAAATGCTGCCCTATTGAAAATGTATTGTGGTTTGATTTAACCAGAAAAGAAAATAAAGCACTTATTTAGATCACATTGTTACAAGTTAAAACAGTACAGTTTACCCAACAGCTCTCTATAGCCAACACACGGGCAGCAGACAATTTTATCAGCAATACAGCCTATCAATTTACAGTATTAGTAACCATGCATTGACACTACAAAGGGATTGATGAATTCTAATGAATTGATAGGCTGTGTTCTCATACATATTTGCTTACTAAAATGACAGCCTGTGCTGTGTAAGCAAGAGGTACAATTTAAGTAAAGCATAATTTAAAGGGACAGATTCACTTCTATACGTACGATATCCAACTGTGCACATTACTGAATAATAAGATAGGCAATCTTTGATAATTTCTGAGAGCATGTCTATGGAGTGCAATGAAAAAGGAGAGAAGATATTGGTCATGGAATGCCTTCTCTGACTGTTCCGGAGGCACTCCGCACACATCTCTAGGAACTGTATCACCCCAAAATGGGTCTGAATTGGTGTGTAGAAGTGCTGTGGTTATTGTAAGTAACATTGGAGATACTGGTGGTCATTCCGAGTTGATCGCTCGCTGCCGATTTTCGCAGTACAGCGATTAAGTAAAAAAACTGCAAAAATGTGCATGCGCATGGTACGCAGCGCGCATGCGCTAAGTACTTTCACACAAAACTTTGTAGATTTACACAAGCTCGAGCAACGTTTTTTCATCGCTCGAGTGATCGTAGTGTGAGTGACTTGCTGGGATCACTTCAGCCTGTCCGGTCCCGGAATTGACGTCAGACACCCGCCCTGCAAATGCTTGGACACGCCTGTGGCGGCATACTGAAGACCACCCCTTCCAGTGCATTCTGAAACAACTTTGTCAGTAGTTTTTGTTTGTTTTTTTATTACACAGATTTCAGGAATTACTGGAGTTTTATTTTGCATCTGAAGGGCACGTTGAGACCTTTCAATCTCTTGCAGATTGTCAGATACCTCCTATGAAATGAATCTAGTGGAAGTCTACTGGTTTGCCTGAGCGGCACCTGCGGCTGGAGTGGATTGCCACTGCTCAGGTGCCGCTCAGGCAGTGTGTCACTCACTGTCATCATGCTGCACTCGGCAGACCTCCGCTTAATTGGACAGGTGGAGTTGTTGAAGAGGTGAGGCTGCACAGTGATATCCAACTGTGCACATTACTGAAGCTTTAATCTGCTGAAAGAACTCAAATTGATAATATTGCTAATCAAAAAAAGTTTTGTGTTAAAGCACACCACAAAAGTAAATTCATGTGCAGTGGGAATATAGAAAAAAAAAAGCTGTATCTTTAAACTAGTGATGTGCACCGGAAATTTTTCGAGTTTTGGTTTTGGATTCGGTTCCACGGCCGTGTTTTGGATTCGGACGCGTTTTGGCAAAACCTCCCTGAAATTTTTTTGGCGGATTCGGGTGTGTTTTGGATTCGGGTGTTTTTTTTTTCAAAACCCCCTCAAAAACAGCTTAAATCATAGAATTTGGGGGTAATTTTGATCCTATAGTATTATTAACCTCAATAGCCATAATTTCCCCTCATTTCCAGTCTATTCTGAACACCTCACAATATTATTTTTAGTCCTAAAATTTGCACCGAGGTCGCTGGATGGCTAAGCTAAACGACCCAAGTGGTTGACACAAACACCTGCCCCATCTAGGAGTGGCACTGCAGTGTCAGATAGGATGGCAGATTTAAAAAATAGTCCCCAAACAGCACATGATGCAATGAAAAAAAAAGAGGTGCAATGAGGTAGCTGTGTGACTAAGCTAAGCGACCCAAGTGGCCGACACAAACACCTGGCCCATCTAGGAGTGGCACTGCAGTGTCAGACAGGATGGTAGATTTAAAAAATAGTCCCCAAACAGCACATGATGCAAAGAAAAAAAGAGGTGCAATGAGGTAGCTGTGTGGCTAAGCTAAGCGACCCAAGTGGCCGACACAAACACCTGGGCCATCTAGGAGTGGCACTGCAGTTTTCTAGCGAGAGGATGAGTGCTTCCATCCTCATGTGAATCTGAACCACTAGCCATGAACATAGGCCAGGGCCTCAGCCGTTCCTTGCCACTCCGTGTCGTAAATGGCATATTGGCAAGTTTACGCTTCTCATCAGACGCTTTTAATTTTGATTTTTGGGTCATTTTACTGAACTTTTGTAGTATACTTGACGACACAGAGGTAGAGCAGTGGACTACTGTACTGTACTGCTATATACATACTGGTGGTCACAGCAACATTCTGCACTGTCCCTCCTACTATATACTGCGCACAACTAAAATGCAGCACAGGTATGGATGCATAGTATACTTGATGACACAGAGGTAGGTAGAGCAGTGGCCAACTCTACCGTACTGCTATATATTATATACTGGTGGTCAGCAAAATTCTGCACTGTCCTCCTACTATATATACTGCGCACAACTAAAATGCACCACAGGTATGGATGGATAGTATACTTGACGACACAGAGGTAGGTAAAGCAGTGGCCCACTGTACTGTACTGCTATATTTCTCTAACGTCCTAAGTGGATGCTGGGGACTCCATCAGGACCATGGGGAATAGCGGCTCCGCAGGAGACAGGGCACAAAAATAAAGCTTTAGGATTAGGTGGTGTGTACTGGCTCCTCCCCCTATGACCCTCCTCCAAGCCTCAGTTAGGTTTTTGTGCCCGTCCGAGCAGGGTGCAATCTAGGTGGCTCTCCTAAAGAGCTGCTTAGAAAAAGTTTTTAGGTTTTTTATTTTCAGTGAGTCCTGCTGGCAACAGGCTCACTGCATCGAGGGACTTAGGGGAGAGAATTTCAACTCACTTGCGTGCAGGATGGATTGGATTCTTAGGCTACTGGACACCATTAGCTCCAGAGGGAGTCGGAACACAGGTCTCACCCTGGGGTTCGTCCCGGAGCCGCGCCGCCGACCCCCCTTACAGATGCTGAAGATTGAAGGTCCGGAAACAGGCGGCAGAAGGCTCTTCAGTCTTCATGAAGGTAGCGCACAGCACTGCAGCTGTGCGCCATTGTTGTCACACACTTCACACCAAGCGGTCACGGAGGGTGCAGGGCGCTGCTGGGGGCGCCCTGGGCAGCAATATTTAATACCTTTATGGCAAAAGAATACATCACATATAGCCATTGAGGCTATATGTATGTATTTAACCCATGCCAGATATCTAAAACTCCGGGAGAAAAGCCCGCCGAAATAGGGGGCGGGGCTTATTCTCCTCAGCACACAGCGCCATTTTCCTGCTCAGCTCCGCTGTGAGGAAGGCTCCCAGGACTCTCCCCTGCACTGCACTACAGAAACAGGGTAAAACAGAGAGGGGGGGCATTTTTTGGCGATATTTTGATATATTTAAGCTGCTATAAGGAACAACACTTATATAAGGTTGTTCCCATATATATTATAGCGCTTGGGTGTGTGCTGGCAAACTCTCCCTCTGTCTCCCCAAAGGGCTAGTGGGGTCCTGTCTTCGATAAGAGCATTCCCTGTGTGTCTGCTGTGTGTCGGTACGTGTGTGTCGACATGTATGAGGACGATGTTGGTGTGGAGGCAGAGCAATTGCCGATAATGGTGATGTCACCCCCCAGGGAGTCGACACCGGAATGGATGGCTTTGTTTATGGAATTACGTGATAATGTCAGCACATTACAAAAATCAGTTGACGACATGAGACGGCCGGCAAACCAGTTAGTACCTGCCCAGGCGTCTCAGACACCGTCAGGGGCTGTAAAGCGCCCTTTACCTCAGTCGGTCGACACAGACCCAGACACAGACACTGAATCTAGTGTCGACGGTGATGAAACAAACGTATTTTCAAGTAGGGCCACACGTTATATGATCACGGCAATGAAGGAGGCTTTGCATATCTCTGATACTGCAAGTACCACAAAAAGGGGTATTATGTGGGGGGTGAAAAAACTACCTGTAGTTTTTCCTGAATCAGAGGAATTAAATGATGTATGTGATGAAGCGTGGGTTAACCCAGATAGAAAAGTGCTAATTTCAAAAAAGTTATTAGCATTATACCCTTTCCCGCCAGAGGTTAGGGCGCGCTGGGAAACACCCCCTAGGGTGGATAAGGCGCTCACCCGCTTATCAAAACAAGTGGCGTTTCCGTCTCCTGATACGGCCGCCCTCAGGGATCCAGCTGATAGGAGACTGGAAACTACCCTAAAAAGTATATACACACATACTGGTGTTATACTGCGACCAGCCATCGCCTCAGCCTGGATGTGCAGTGCTGGGGTCGTCTGGTTGGATTCCCTGACTGAAAATATTGATACCCTGGATAGGGACAGTATTTTATTGACTATAGAGCAATTAAAGGATGCTTTCCTTTATATGCGAGATGCTCAGAGAGATATTTGCACTCTGGCATCGAGAGTAAATGCGATGTCCATATCTGCCAGAAGGAGTTTATGGACGCGACAGTGGTCAGGTGATGCGGATTCCAAACGACATATGGAAGTATTGCCGTATAAAGGGGAGGAATTATTTGGCGTCGGTCTATCGGATCTGGTGGCCACGGCAACTGCCGGAAAATCCACCTTTTTACCTCAGACCCCCTCCCAACAGAAAAAGACACCGTCTTTTCAGCCGCAGTCCTTTCGGTCCTATAAGAACAAGCGGACAAAAGGACAGTCATATCTGCCTCGGGGCAGAGGAAGGGGTAAGAGAGGGCAGCAAGCAGCCCCTGCCCAGGAACAGAAGCCCTCTCAGGGTTCTGCAAAGCCCTCAGCATGACGCTGGGGCCTTACAAGCGGACTCAGGAGCGGTGGGGGGTCGACTCAAGAATTTCAGCGCACAGTGGGCTTGCTCACAGGTGGACCCCTGGATCCTGCAGGTAGTATCTCAGGGTTACAGGTTGGAATTCGAGAAGTCTCCCCCTCGCAGGTTCCTAAAGTCTGCTTTGCCAACGTCTCCCTCAGACAGGGCGACGGTATTGGAAGCCATTCACAAGCTGTTTTCTCAGCAGGTGATAATCAAGGTACCCCTCCTACAACAGGGAAAGGGGTATTACTCCACGCTATTTGTGGTACCGAAGCCGGACGGCTCGGTAAGACCTATTCTAAATCTGAAATCTTTGAACCTGTACATACAAAAATTCAAGTTCAAGATGGAGTCACTCAGAGCAGTGATAGCGAATCTGGAAGAAGGGGACTTTATGGTGTCCCTGGACATAAAGGATGCTTACCTGCATGTCCCAATTTGCCCTTCACATCAAGGGTACCTCAGGTTCGTGGTGCAAAACTGTCATTATCAGTTTCAGACGCTGCCGTTTGGATTGTCCACGGCACCTCGGGTCTTTACCAAGGTAATGGCCGAAATGATGATTCTTCTGCGAAGAAAAGGCGTATTAATTATCCCTTACTTGGACGATCTCCTGATAAGGGCAAGGTCCAGAGAACAGCTGGAGGACGGAGTAGCACTAACCCGACTAGTGCTGCAACAACACGGGTGGATTCTGAATTTTCCAAAATCTCAGTTGACCCCGACGACACGTCTGCTGTTCCTGGGAATGATTCTGGACACGGTTCAGAAAAAGGTGTTTCTTCCGGAGGAGAAAGCCAGGGAGTTATCCGAACTTGTCAGGAACCTCCTAAAACCAGGGAAAGTGTCTGTGCATCAATGCACAAGAGTCCTGGGAAAGATGGTGGCTTCTTACGAAGCGATTCCATTCGGCAGATTCCACGCACGAACTTTTCAGTGGGATCTGCTGGACAAATGGTCCGGATCACATCTGCAGATGCATCAGCGGATAACCTTATCGCCACGGACAAGGGTGTCTCTTCTGTGGTGGTTGCAGAGTGCTCATCTGTTAGAGGGCCGCAGATTCGGCATACAGGACTGGGTCCTGGTGACCACGGATGCCAGTCTGAGAGGCTGGGGAGCGGTCACACAGGGAAGAAACTTCCAGGGAGTATGGTCAAGCCTGGAGATGTCTCTTCACATAAATATACTGGAGCTAAGAGCGATTTACAATGCTCTAAGTCTGGCAAAACCCCTGCTTCAGGGTCAGCCGGTGTTGATCCAGTCGGACAACATCACGGCAGTCGCCTACGTAAACAGACAGGGCGGCACAAGAAGCAGGACAGCAATGGCAGAAGCTGCAAGGATTCTTCGCTGGGCGGAAGATCATGTGATAGCACTGTCAGCAGTATTCATTCCGGGAGTGGACAACTGGGAAGCAGACTTCCTCAGCAGACACGATCTACACCCGGGAGAGTGGGGACTTCATCCAGAAGTCTTCCACATGATTGTGAACCGTTGGGAAAAACCAATGGTGGATATGATGGCGTCCCGCCTCAACAAAAAACTGGACAGGTATTGCGCCAGGTCAAGAGACCCTCAGGCAATAGCTGTGGACGCTCTGGTAACACCGTGGGTGTTCCAGTCAGTGTATGTGTTCCCTCCTCTGCCTCTCATACCAAAAGTACTGAGAATTATACGGCAAAAGGGAGTAAGAACGATACTAGTGGCTCCGGATTGGCCAAGAAGAACTTGGTACCCGGAACTTCAAGAGATGCTCACGGAGGATCCGTGGCCTCTACCTCTAAGACGGGACCTGCTTCAGCAGGGACCGTGTCTATTCCAAGACTTACCGCGGCTGCGTTTGACGGCATGGCGGTTGAACACCGAATTCTAAGGGAAAAAGGCATTCCGGAAGAGGTCATTCCTACACTGGTAAAAGCCAGGAAGGAGGTGACTGCACAACATTATCACCGCATTTGGAGGAAATATGTTGCGTGGTGTGAGGCCAGGAAGGCCCCTACGGAGGAATTTCAACTGGGTCGATTCCTACATTTCCTGCAAACAGGATTGTCTATGGGCCTCAAATTGGGGTCCATTAAGGTTCAAATTTCGGCCCTGTCGATTTTCTTCCAGAAAGAATTGGCTTCAGTTCCTGAAGTCCAGACTTTTGTAAAAGGAGTACTACATATACAGCCCCCGGTTGTGCCCCCAGTGGCACCGTGGGATCTTAATGTAGTCTTGGATTTTCTCAAATCCCATTGGTTTGAGCCGCTCAAATCGGTGGAGTTGAAGTATCTTACATGGAAAGTAACCATGCTACTGGCCCTGGCTTCAGCCAGGAGAGTATCAGAATTGGCGGCTTTATCATATAAGAGCCCATATCTGATTTTCCATATGGACAGGGCAGAACTGCGGACGCGTCCTCATTTTCTGCCTAAGGTGGTGTCAACGTTTCACCTGAACCAGCCTATTGTGGTGCCTGCGGCTACTAATGATTTGGAGGATTCCAAGTTGTTGGACGTGGTCCGGGCATTGAAAATATATATTTCAAGAACGGCGGGAGTCAGAAAGTCTGACTCACTGTTTATATTGTATGCACCCAACAAGATGGGTGCTCCTGCTTCTAAGCAGACGATTGCTCGTTGGATTTGTAGCACAATTCAACTTGCACATTCTGTGGCAGGCTTGCCACAACCTAAATCTGTCAAGGCCCATTCCACAAGGAAAGTGGGCTCATCCTGGGCGGCTGCCCGGGGGGTCTCGGCATTACAACTCTGCCGAGCTGCTACTTGGTCAGGGGCAAACACGTTTGCAAAATTCTACAAATTTGATACCCTGGCTGAGGAGGACCTTGAGTTCTCTCATTCGGTGCTGCAGAGTCATCCGCACTCTCCCGCCCGTTTGGGAGCTTTGGTATAATCCCCATGGTCCTGACGGAGTCCCCAGCATCCACTTAGGACGTTAGAGAAAATAAGAATTTACTTACCGATAATTCTATTTCTCGTAGTCCGTAGTGGATGCTGGGCGCCCATCCCAAGTGCGGATTGTCTGCAATACTTGTACATAGTTATTGTTACAAACAAATTCGGGTTGTTATTGTTGTGAGCCGTCTGTTCAGAGGCTCCTACGTTTGTCATACTGTTAACTGGGTTCAGATCACAAGTTATACGGTGTGATTGGTGTGGCTGGTATGAGTCTTACCCGGGATTCAATATCTGTCACGATCCGGGTATCTGGACGCCATTTCTTACCCATCAGATGCCTCCTAAGGCTGGCTCAGCGCTCTAGGACCGGATCCCATCTGTTATCCTGATGTGTACATTCCTGTATCCTCTCCTGTCACTCTGGGACGCTGTCACAGTAAACGCCATATTACACCTGGCATGGCGTCTCCCGCGGCCTCCGCCGCCGTCCCTGAACTTCTGCATGCAGAGTGTCTGAGTGGCGATTACGTCAGCCGCGGCCTCCGCTGTGTCCGCGTGGTTGGATGTGCATCTGTCAGCCTGGCGCCTCCTGTCTCCGGTGGCCGGCGCCGCCATTACTGTTTTCATTACCACATGGATTACAAACCAAACTTCCCTCCAAGTGTCTGCATGGGCGCAGCCATCTTGGATTCTGTCAGCTGATCATTTCCACCAATCTGTTCTCAGTATTGATAATCTGCATAATTGCCTAGCCAATCCCTTCCTTGCTGCAGGTATAAATACACTGTGCCTGAGCAAGGAAGGCGTCAGTGCTTTGGTTGTCAAACCTAGTTCCTGTTTGTCTCTCTCCTGTGATTGTCTTCCAGGTTCCAGCTCCTGTCTCAAGACTTCCACCATAGAGACCCGCACCAGCATTCCACCTGCGGTGTAGCCTGACTCTCCAATCCATTGTGGATTCATCTGTTTCCAGCTACAACTTTACCTGCTTCCAGCTCAGCTTCCAGCAGAGTACAGCTTCCCTTAAAGGGCCGGTGTCCTTTCTACACTTTACCACTCTCCACCGGTATTATTATTTCTCCGCTCTCAAGTTCTACATTTCAGTTCATATTTCATCGCTCCCAAGTTCATTTATTATTTAACTGGTTCCAGCCAGTATCCACTCCGTGCTAACAACAGTCTGGTTCCAGCCAGTATCCACAGCAGCTGTTTTATCTTCAGCAACCCAGCTTTTCCTGGAACACCAGCTGGCACAATCCGGGGTTATCTCCATTGCTACAGTCGGGCCTGGTAAGGACTTTCCATCTAGAAGATCATAAGAACTATCTCACACTACCAGTGCCCTGTGGCTCCTGCCATCCTGTAGTACCCAGGAACTGTATTTATTCTTTGCTGACTTTTTACGTTTTCTTTTACTGCTGCTGTGTTGCGGAGTTGTCATAATAAACATTATTGACTTTTATCCAAGTTGTCGTGGTCACGCCTTCGGGCAGTTATTATTCATGTTACTTACATGTCCAGGGGTCTGATACAACCTCCCAGGTTCCGGTACATCTCAGCCCCTACAACTGAGGCTGCCTCCCGTCAGCTCAGGCCCTCAGTTGTGACAGTAAGCACTGACCTAATGAATCCAGCCGGAGACCAGGATCAAGCGGCCAGGCCGATGCAAGAACTGGCAGCCCGACTAGAACATCAGGAGGCTGCACAGGGCCACATCATCCGCTGTCTCCAGGATCTCTCTACTCGGCTGGATGGGATTCAGACAACTCTCCGTGGATCAGGCGCGTCTGGTGCGTCAACCACAGTGACTCCAGCTATAACCCCACCCACCTTACCCATTTCTGCTCCACGTCTTCATCTTCCAACGCCAGCAAAATTTGACAGATCTCCAAGATTCTGCAGGGGATTTCTCAACCAGTGTGAGATTCAGTTTGAGCTACAACCTGGCAATTTTCCCAGTGACCGTACAAAAATTGCCTACATTATTTCTCTTCTCAGTGGCTCAGCCCTTGATTGGGCATCACCGTTATGGGAGAGGTCCGACACCCTGCTATCTTCCTACACTGCCTTCGTGTCAACATTCAGGCGCATCTTCGACGAGCCAGGCCGGGTAACCTCAGCTTCATCCGAGATTCTCCGTTTACGCCAGGGGTCACGTACTGTAGGACAATATCTGATACAGTTCCAGATCCTGGCATCCGAACTGGCATGGAACGACGAGGCCCTGTATGCTGCATTCTGGCATGGCTTATCTGAGCGTATTAAAGATGAGTTAGCTACCAGAGACTTACCTTCTAAGTTAGATGAGCTAATCTCACTCTGCACGAAAGTTGATTTACGTTTCAGAGAGAGAGCAACTGAGCGTGGAAGATCATCTGCTCCAAAATCTTCTGCTCCTCCTCCTCGTCAACTGTCACCATCTAAAGATGAGCCCATGCAACTTGGCCGTTCCCGTTTAACTCCTGCTGAGCGCCGAAGACGTCTCTCCGAGTTTCTCTGTCTCTATTGTGCAGCTCCGTCTCACACCATTAATGCCTGTCCCAAACGTCCGGGAAACTCCAAATCCTAGCTCGCCAAGGAGAGGGCCGGCTAGGAGTAATGATCTCCTCTCCATCTCCTCAAGATTGTAATCTCCCAGTCTCGCTTCAAGTTGCTCAACGTTATCGGAACGTCATTGCCCTCCTTGATTCCGGAGCAGCTGGGAACTTTATTACCGAAGCCTATGTTAAACGGTGGTCCCTACCCACCGAGAGACTTCCTTTGTCCATTTCTTTAACTGCCGTGGATGGCAGCAAAATTTTTGATGCAGTTATTTCTTTAAGGACTCTACCAGTTCGTCTGAGAGTGGGAGTTCTTCATTCCGAACTTATTTCTTTTTTAGTGATTCCAAGAGCCACACATCCTGTGGTCCTGGGCCTTCCATGGCTCCGTCTTCACAATCCTACAATTGATTGGACGACTACGCAAATCCTGGCATGGGGTTCCTCCTGTGCTGAGACATGTTTGTTTAAAGTATTGCCTGTCTGTTCTTCCTCCCCCAGGTCGTCTGATGTTCCACCTCCTCCATATCAAGATTTCACGGATGTGTTCAGTAAAGCTTCTGCTGATATCCTTCCTCCTCATAGAGAATGGGACTGTCCGATTGATCTCGTTCCAGGGAAGGTTCCACCTCGAGGCCGAACTTATCCGTTGTCTCTGCCTGAGACGCATTCTATGGAGGAATATATTAAAGAGAACCTAGCAAAGGGGTTCATTCGACCTTCTTCTTCTCCAGCCGGCGCAGGCTTCTTTTTTGTAAAAAAGAAAGATGGTGGTCTGCGGCCGTGCATCGACTACAGAGGTTTGAACGACATTACCATCAAGAACCGTTATCCTTTACCCCTGATTACTGAGCTCTTTGACAGAGTTAGCGGAGCTACCATCTTTACAAAGCTGGACTTGCGAGGTGCATACAATCTCATCCGGATCCGTGAGGGTGACGAGTGGAAGACCGCATTTAACACCCGTGACGGACATTATGAGTACCTCGTCATGCCCTTCGGATTGAGCAATGCTCCAGCTGTCTTCCAGCATTTTGTCAATGAGATCTTCAGAGACATTCTATACCGTCATGTCGTGGTCTATCTAGACGATATCCTCATTTTTGCCAACGATTTAGAGGAACATCGTTTTTGGGTTAAAGAGGTTCTGTCCCGTCTCCGTGTCAATCATCTCTATTGCAAATTAGAAAAATGCGTCTTTGAAGTCAAGTCCATTCCGTTTCTAGGGTACATTGTGTCCGGTTCCGGACTAGAGATGGATCCTGAGAAACTACAAGCAATCCAAAATTGGCCGGTACCCTTAACCCTCAAAGGGGTCCAGAGGTTCTTAGGGTTCGCCAACTATTACCGAAAGTTTATACGAGACTTTTCCACCATTGTGGCGCCTATTACTGCTTTCACTAAGAAGGGTGCTAACCCGTCCAAGTGGTCTGAAGAAGCCATGCAAGCATTTCATCTTTTAAAACAAAGGTTCATCTCTGCGCCTGTTCTGAAACAGCCTGACATCGACTCTCCTTTCATCTTAGAGGTGGATGCCTCCTCCGTTGGAGTAGGAGCGGTGTTATCTCAGAGGGCTAAAGATGGCCATTTACACCCTTGCAGTTTCTTCTCCCGGAAGTTCTCCCCAGCTGAGCGCAACTATGCCATTGGCGACCAGGAGTTGCTAGCCATCAAGCTCGCTCTAGAAGAGTGGAGGTATCTGTTGGAGGGAGCTTCTCATTCAATCACCATACTTACAGACCACAAGAACCTTTTATACCTGAAGGGCGCACAATGTCTCAACCCTCGTCAGGCCAGATGGGCACTTTTCTTTTCCAGGTTCGACTTTAAACTCCAGTTCTGTCCGGGCTCTCAGAATCGCAAGGCCGATGCCCTTTCCCGCTCATGGGAGCAAGAAAATGAGTCAGAGTCTTCAGACAAGCATCCTATTATAAATCCGTTGGCATTCTCCACGGTAGGGATGGACTCTACGCCCCCATCAGGGAAAAGTTTTGTGAAGCCGATGCTAAGGAAGAAGCTCATGCATTGGGCCCATGCTTCCCGTTTTGCCGGACATACAGGTATCCAAAAAACCCTGGAGTTTATCTCTAGGTCCTATTGGTGGCCAACTCTGAAAAAGGACGTCTTGGAGTTTATTGCATCTTGCCCAAAGTGTGCCCAACATAAAGTATCCCGCCAGTCGCCTGCGGGGCAACTGGTTCCACTATCCGTTCCCCGTCGACCATGGACCCACTTGTCGATGGATTTCATTACAGACTTACCCATGTGCAACAAGTTCAATACCATCTGGGTGGTAGTTGACCGGTTCACCAAGATGGCACACTTCATTCCTCTCACCGGTCTTCCGTCAGCTTCCAAGTTGGCTCAAGTATTCATACAAGAGATCTTCCGACTCCACGGTCTTCCTGAAGAAATTATCTCAGATCGAGGAGTTCAATTCACAGCCAATTTCTGGCGAAGTTTATGTCAAGCCCTCCAAGTCAAGCTAAAGTTTTCCACGGCTTACCATCCTCAGACCAATGGTCAAACCGAGATGGTGAATCAGGACTTGGAGGCCTTCCTCCGCATCTATGTGTCCTCCTCTCAAGATGACTGGGTTCAATTACTTCCCTGGGCCGAGTTCTGTCATAACAACCAGTATCATTCTTCATCTGCTTCAACACCATTCTTCACTAACTTTGGATTCCACCCTAAAGTCCCTGAGTTCCAACCGCTTCCAGCAACTTCTGTCCCCGCAGTGGATATCACCTTGCATCAGTTTGCCAATATCTGGAAGAGCGTACGATCAGCTCTGCTCAAGGCATCGTTCAGGTACAAGAAGTTTGCGGATAAGAAGCGGCGAGCAGTTCCTGCTCTCAAGGTGGGTGATCGGGTATGGTTATCCACGAAGAATTTGAGGTTAAGAGTTCCCAGTATGAAGTTTGCACCTCGCTATATCGGTCCTTTCAAGATTGAACAAGTCATCAATCCTGTTGCTTACAGACTCCAGTTGCCTCCCTTCTTAAAATACCCAGGACATTCCATGTTTCCCTGTTGAAACCGCTGATCTTGAATCGGTTTCATTCCTCACTTCCTCCAACTCCGAAAGTCCAAACTCAACGAGGCGTTGAGTATGAAGTGGCCAAGATCCTGGACTCACGTCACCGTTACGGTCAACTACAATATCTTATTGACTGGAAGGGTTATGGTCCTGAGGAACGTTCATGGACCAATGCTTCTGATGTCCATGCTCCTGCCTTGGTCCGGAGATTCCATTCCAAGTTTCCTCAAAAGCCAAAGAAGTGTCCTGGGGCCACTCCTAAAGGGGGGGGGGTGCTGTCACGATCCGGGTATCTGGACGCCATTTCTTACCCATCAGATGCCTCCTAAGGCTGGCTCAGCGCTCCAGGACCGGATCCCATCTGTTATCCTGATGTGTACATTCCTGTATCCTCTCCTGTCACTCTGGGACGCTGTCACAGTAAACGCCATATTACACCTGGCATGGCGTCTCCCGCGGCCTCCGCCGCCGTCCCTGAATTTCTGCATGCAGAGTGTCTGAGTGGCGATTACGTCAGCCGCGGCCTCCGCTGTGTCCGCGTGGTTGGATGTGCATCTGTCAGCCTGGCGCCTCCTGTCTCCGGTGGCCGGCGCCGCCATTACTGTTTTCATTACCACATGGATTACAAACCAAACTTCCCTCCAAGTGTCTGCATGGGCGCAGCCATCTTGGATTCTGTCAGCTGATCATTTCCACCAATCTGTTCTCAGTATTGATAATCTGCATAATTGCCTAGCCAATCCCTTCCTTGCTGCAGGTATAAATACACTGTGCCTGAGCAAGGAAGGCGTCAGTGCTTTGGTTGTCAAACCTAGTTCCTGTTTGTCTCTCTCCTGTGATTGTCTTCCAGGTTCCAGCTCCTGTCTCAAGACTTCCACCATAGAGACCCGCACCAGCATTCCACCTGCGGTGTAGCCTGACTCTCCAATCCATTGTGGATTCATCTGTTTCCAGCTACAACTTTACCTGCTTCCAGCTCAGCTTCCAGCAGAGTACAGCTTCCCTTAAAGGGCCGGTGTCCTTTCTACACTTTACCACTCTCCACCGGTATTATTATTTCTCCGCTCTCAAGTTCTACATTTCAGTTCATATTTCATCGCTCCCAAGTTCATTTATTATTTAACTGGTTCCAGCCAGTATCCACTCCGTGCTAACAACAGTCTGGTTCCAGCCAGTATCCACAGCAGCTGTTTTATCTTCAGCAACCCAGCTTTTCCTGGAACACCAGCTGGCACAATCCTGGGTTATCTCCATTGCTACAGTCGGGCCTGGTAAGGACTTTCCATCTAGAAGATCATAAGAACTATCTCACACTACCAGTGCCCTGTGGCTCCTGCCATCCTGTAGTACCCAGGAACTGTATTTATTCTTTGCTGACTTTTTACGTTTTCTTTTACTGCTGCTGTGTTGCGGAGTTGTCATAATAAACATTATTGACTTTTATCCAAGTTGTCGTGGTCACGCCTTCGGGCAGTTATTATTCATGTTACTTACATGTCCAGGGGTCTGATACAACCTCCCAGGTTCCGGTACATCTCAGCCCCTACAACTGAGGCTGCCTCCCGTCAGCTCAGGCCCTCAGTTGTGACAATATCCTTCCTTATTGTGTACGCTCGTCCGGGCACAGTATCCTAACTGAGGCTTGGAGGAGGGTCATAGGGGGAGGAGCCAGTACACACCACCTAATCCTAAAGCTTTATTTTTGTGCCCTGTCTCCTGCGGAGCCGCTATTCCCCATGGTCCTGACGGAGTCCCCAGCATCCACTACGGACTACGAGAAATAGAATTATCGGTAAGTAAATTCTTATTATTATATACTGGTGGTCAGCAAAATTCTGCACTGTCCTACTATATATACTGCACACAACTAAAATGCACCACAGGTATGGATAGATAGTATACTTGATGACACAGAGGTAGGTAGAGCAGTGGACTACTGTACCGTACTGCTATATATTATATACTGGTGGTCAGCAAAATTCTGCACTGTCCTACTATATATACTGCACACAACTAAAATGCACCACAGGTATGGATAGATAGTATACTTGATGACACAGAGGTAGGTAGAGCAGTGGACTATTGTACCGTACTGCTATATATTATATACTGATGGTCAGCAAAATTCTTCACTGTCCTCTGTCAAAGTCAAAAATATTCCAGCACACACATTACGTACTAACAACACACACATGCCCGCTGCGCATGCACTTGTTCCGCCGTGCGTGCACATATCCGCAATTTGCGTATGGTCGCTCCCGCGGTCCTGCGCGTGGTATGGGTATTTACGGCGGAGTTTGTGAGCGCATAGAGGGTTATCAAAACATTACATATTTAATCCAAATAGTGCACATTGTACACATAGCCCCCCTGCACCACATCAGCAAGTATCAACAGTTTAAATGATTCCAGGACTAAGGGATTCGCCTTTGCATGATAGGAAGGGACAGACTAAGGTTATAAGGTGATGTCTGGTATCCAGCTGTATGGTATTTTAAGGGTAACATTCCGCTGTTGGTTAGAGGAAGATCGCATGTTCCTGCGTATAGTTATGTGCAGAAGTAGACTATAGATATAAACTGTATTTACTGTATATTATGTATGCGGCGGGAATCCAGAGGAGACCACCCACAAGAGCAGTTGAGAAAGACATAGCCCACCTTTTCAAATCAACCTATGACCTCTCCTGTAATGTAAAGATGCATCCCTGTGTCCAATGGACAAAGGGATTACAGTATCCATTGTATTGCTTTTTGAAGTAGTGTATAAAAAGCCTGTTGCTGCCTGGCCGGTCAGAAGACTCTTAACGCGATCTACCTGATTAGCGGAGGACTGGACCAGGAAGCGCATGCGAATATTCTCACGTATGTACATTGACTGTAGCCATTTACTCTGTTGTATTGTAGTGTATAAATTGTATTGTTAACTACCTTCCAGATATATACTCTGTGGTGTCGGAGCCCAGTGTTTAACTACAAATCGGTGTTGTGTCCTCTTTTCCCTGCTAGGGTTTAAAGCGTATTACATTACCTAACTGTATAAGGTTTGAAAGTGTATTGATAAGGTGTGTACGCGCTGTGGGTACTTTGTACCATCAGCGCTGCATAAGGTTTAAGGTGTAATATCATTGCATTGTATTACTACTAAGGTGTAAAGTATAACTCTGGGTGTGTGCGCGCTGTGTGTACTTTGTACCCCCAGCACGGCGTTTGTACGCTAAGTCCGTACACGGTACGGGACTCTGTACGCAAATAGCGTACAAAGAACGTAGAGTGCATATTAAGTCTAGCGGCCGCAGCGGCTCCATGGTAAAAGTGTGTTTAAAGGTATAGCTTTATGGTTTAAGATAATATCGACATTATCAATAGGGGCATCGTCCGGTTTTTCCACATACCCGCAGCCTAGCAGGTTAAAGCAGACTTTATCTATCAGCAAAGGGCGGACAGGTATCCTACGTGAACCTTTTCCTGGCCGTAGAATACACTGGAAACCCTAATTTATTGCTGATTAGATGGTGTCTGCTCTGCATGGTTTGTAGGGATGCTGGTGGGACCCATAAAGTAAATACGCAAAGCTATTTTAAAAATCTGTGAATTTCTATTTTGGCGCCAAATGCGCACACAACACAAGCATACACCTGTACTTTGTATACCTGCTCATATTGTTGCCATAAATACTGATTACTAGATTCATTTAGACCTGTACGGAGAAATTTGTTGCTATTTAGTTAAAACATAGACTAAATATTAAGGAAGTAAACGTAAAACACAAATACAGTCTGGCCTAGTTAAACAGGTTTATACAGAAAGAAACTGTGTTGTGTTAAGTAAACGATTATAGGTAATATCGCTTACATTTATAGAAGTGTGGGATTTGTACTATTGCGGATGTACGGTTTTTGTACACGTGTCTCGTGCAAAGTACAGGACTACGTACGCAACGTAAAGACATATGCACGGTCGCGTGTTTACGCAACGTGCGTAACGGTACGACCGCTAAGTACAAATTACACAATAGCATTGTTTAGTTTAGGGGCGGAACAGTAGCCACGCTACAATAGCACAAATTGCTCGGTTTCCAAAATTTAGTTTAAATAAAACCTTTTTTTACTGTATTACCTCTGGTACTAAGGCTGTTTATCTGAATGAAAGTTAGTTTTCTGTTCAGAAAAACCAAAGTGTATTTGAGTGAACGAACGTGAGTGAGCAAACATAATAAAGGTGTTGTGGACCCAGGGAATTCGGGGTCCCGTAGAAGTGGTACACCGAGTGAGTGGAGGCTCGGTGGCGTGAGGCAGCTGACTCATGTTAATATAGATTGAAGTACAAAGGAGCAAGGTAGCAGAGTACCGCAGACCAGAAGGTCAGCGAGGTTTTGAGTACCGCGGCCCAAGAGGTCAGCGAGGTTTAGAGTACCGCAGCCCAGGGGGTTAGCGAGGTTTACCCATATAGGCTTGTTTTTGATACGCTCCGGCTGAGGTTTCGCAGCCTGAAAAATCGATTCCATTGGTCGTACGGCGGCTAAGTAACATTTACCTATACACTGTGCGATTGGACCGTGCGTTCGTGGGTGCAATAGTTAGCGCAATGTGATACTCTTTACGAGCTTTGCGTAAAATTGCGGGATCATTAGCGCTGGATATAGCATACGCAAGCGTGATTTGTGTATAATAAAGGTTTAGGGAGTTTTCGCTGGTCTCTCCCAGGAACTCTCCAACGACCAATATTTACTGGAAAGGGTAAGTCACTCCCAGATACTTCCAGTAAATAGAGGTTACGTAGGGGCCCTAGGTTGGGTACATTGCCTGCGCTATCAACAGTGTATGGTAGTAATGGCCAACGGTGGCGTGAGTGGGTGAAAGCACTCAGAGAACTTTCACTGTTGCCTTATATTGAGTATTTTGGTTATTTTTGTGGGATTAGCCAAAAGGACAAATACCTGCAAAATATGGGGGCCAGTTGCTCAAGTAAGGGACGTTCAACCAGGGTTCTGGTTGACATTCCGCGGCCCAGGGGGTCAGCGAGGTACATAATGTGTGAGAAGCATGGACCACACACAGAAGTTTTTTGCAATGAATGGGAACGTATGACTGCGGAAGATAGGGAACCATTCCCTAAGGTAGGCAGTTTTGAACCAGAGGTATTGCAGAATTTAAGGATTAGGATATGTCTGATAAAATCCCGAAAGCAAAGGGTCAGACACACAAACGGTTTAAATTTATGGCAGCAAGAGGGCGATATGCAAAGAGAATTAGCTCACGCAGCCGGTTCCAAACCTAGCAGGAAAATGATGGCAACCGCACCACCACCACCGTATATTGTAGGGGAGAAAGTGGCTACAGACAATGGCATATTGGTATCCGATAAGAGTACAGTTGATAAATGCACTAACGCTAACCCTTGCAAGTTGTATCCCATTTTAAACTTTCCTCAGGACAGCGAGCAAAAAGATGAGCCCAGCACGATATCTGCACTCTCTAGCAGCCACCATACAGAACACTCAGGTGGGCACGGCCCAACCAGTAAGATCAGTTGTAAGGCCCCCTAGCGGAGGGATGGGTGAGGTCGTGTCCACAGGTAAGTACGGTACCATACATTATGCAGAGACAATAGCACCTCAGATTGTGGAGTCAACTCAGAATGATGTAATTGAATTAAATCCTGTCAGGGTGATCGCAGTACCCAATGGGAAGACTGACGCTCAGGGAGTCACTCCCATCAGGAACATTGCTATGCATTGTCCTTGGTCCCGGACAGAATTGAGGACAATTATGTCTGAATTTCCCGATCCCAGAAAGGATCTAGTCGCATGTCAGAGGTTTATTAAAGAATTAGGTAACGCCACCGAACCCACAAACAAAGATTGGCGAACAGTGCTACGTGTATGTTTACCTTCCAATATTGACCCCGCGAAATTCATTACTGATTGTAAATTAGACGCAGAAGTACCTCTCACTGATGAGTACACTCAGGAGAATGTACGACAGATCAATCTGCAATTAGGAGTATATTTCCCTACTGTTGTCAAATGGAATAAAAAAATTCCATAAGACAAAAAGAAGGTGAAATGGCATCTGAATATTTCCACCGAGCACTGCAGGAAATGGCTAGATACACTGGGGTCGAGGACATTAAGGAAAATGTACATCACAGGGAGGTAGCTGTGTCAGTATTAATGGACGGGTTAAAAGAGACATTAAGAACAAGGGTACAAACCACTCTACCTAACTGGAGAGGTATCTCGGTGGCTGCATTAAGAGAGTCCGCTATCGAGCACGATCGGAACGTCATTAAGCACAGGGAGTCACAGGGGGATAAGCTGATGACAGTAAGTATAAATGCCCTTACAACCAAACCGCATCAGCCAAAACCCCAGACCCCTGATGGTAAGTCACGTTTAGTAGTATGCTATAACTGTCGGAAGGAAGGACATTTTGCACGGAACTGTAGTTATAAAGGCACACATAAGGTATATCGACCCCCTAGACCAGGATATGAACCACATTATAATACACATGATAGGGATCAGGGATCGCATAGGAGAAGTTATGAGCCACATGCAGGGGAAACAAGGAGGTACCCACCAAGGAGGGACTGGCAGACCTCTGAAAATTCTCAGCTACCCCCCTCACATATTGTAGCTGCCAGCGCGCTGCGGGAGGGTCACAATATACAATAGGGGTTGAGCCACACTTGTAGTCTGCAGCCAGTGAAGTTGATTGCTAGCCTTGGTAGTGAACCTGAGGTCACAGTTGATGTAGCTGGTAGATCACTACCTTTTCTTGTAGATACAGTGGCTGCCAGGTCAGTGTTAAATTCAACGGTAGGTATGAAAACCACGGGTAAAACAATTTCGGCAATGGGAGTAACAGGAGTAGTACAACACTACCCTTTGAGTAGACCTGCGGAGATTACTATAGGGCCATTGCAGACCAAGCATTCCTTTTTGTTAGCTGCATCGGCTCCGACTAATCTACTTGGGAGAGATCTATTGTGTAAAATGGGGTGTGTCATATATTGTACTCCTGAGGGTGTCTTCTTGGATATACCCAAGAATCACGTTCAGGAAGTGCAGGATATGTTAGACACCCCACAAAGGCTAATGTCACACTCTGCTGGTATAGACAGGTGTCCATCCAAGGTAGAGGAAATGATCTCACAAATACCGGGATCCCTCTGGACCAAAGATGGACAAGACACTGGATTGATGGCGAATGTAGCTCCCGTAGTAGTGCAAATAAAAGATAGTAGGATAGCTCCAAAATGCCCACAGTATCCTCTGAAGCCAGAAGTGGAATTAGGAGTGTACCCAGTCATAGAGCGCTTGCTACAACAGGGCATCCTAGTTAGGACATCCAGCACTGCCAATAGTCCCATCTTCCCTGTGAAAAAGAGTGGGGGGAGGAGTTACAGGCTAGTGCAGGATCTAAGGGGGATAAACAAGATAGTTGAAAGCCAATTCCCAGTAGTGCCAAATCCAGCTGTCATCCTCATGCAAATTCCCCCTACTGCAAAATTTTTCACTGTCATTGACCTCTGTTCTGCTTTCTTTTCGGTCCCTCTGCACCCTGACAGCCAATACCTGTTTGCATTCACATACAGGGGAGTACAGTACACCTGGACTCGCCTACCCCAAGGTTTCATTGACAGCCCAAGTATTTTCTCCCAGGCTCTGCATGACTGTTTACAATCCTTTCAACCTGAGAGCCGATCAGTATTAATACAGTATGTAGATGACTTACTGCTGTGTTCTGATTCACTCGAATCGTCCTTGAAAGACACGAAACAGCTTCTGTTTCACCTTTCTAATACGGGACACAAGGTTTCAAAGGATAAGTTGCAGTTGTGCCAGACCAGGGTAAAATATTTGGGACATTGCTTGACGCAAGGCCTTAGACACCTTACCGCTGATAGAATACAGGCGATTCGCGACATGACTCTATCTCAAACCCAGCAACAGATCCGCACTTTTCTTGGAATGTGTGGGTACTGCCGAAACTGGATCCTAGGGTTCTCCATACTGGCTTTACCTTTGCAAGAAATGGTCTCTTCAAACAAACCAGATCGGATCTCTCACACAGATGAGTCCGAACTGGCATTTGAGAGACTCAAACAGTGCCTATCACAGGCACCTGCATAAGGCATGCCAGATTATGGGAAACCCTTTGAATTGTACGGTACGGAAAGTGCTGGGTGTGCGGCAGGTGTCCTAACCCAGAGACATGGTGATGCCAGCAGGCCGGTAGCTTACTACAGTGCACAGTTGGACACCGTAGCGCGGTCTCTCCCCACATGCTTGCGAAGTGTTGCAGCGATAGCTTTGCTAGTGAGTAAAAGCGAAGACGTAGTGTTAGGACACAACCTGACAGTCCATACGCCTCATGCAGTGTCAGCCTTACTGAACTCCGCCCAAACCAGACATGTCTCATCAGCACGGTTTACAAGGTGGGAATTAGCACTAATGGCCCCTGTAAACATCACCATAAAGAGATGCAGCGCACTAAATCCTGCAACTTATCTGCCGGGTGTGCCTTGACAGGCACAAAGGGTGGAGGATGAGAATGATGGTGAAGGAGGATTTAGTGCAGATACTGACACGCATGATTGTATGGAATATCTGAACCAGACTTTCACTGCAAGACCCGACATTAGTGACAACCCACTGGAAGGCGTAGATTTTACCTTTTACACTGACGGTAGTTGCCACAGACAGACGGACTCGGGAGACCTGTGTACTGGATACGCAGTCGTAGATGACAGAGGTATCATAGAAGCTGAACCCCTGGGCCCACCGCACTCAGCACACGTTGCTGAGCTGGTCGCCCTAACCAGAGCGTGTGAATTGGCCAAGGGTAAGTCAGCCAATATATATACAGATTCTAGGTATGCCGTTGGAGTAGTGCATGATTTCGGGGCCCTATGGCGCCTCAGAAATTTCATGACGGCAGCTGGCACACCTGTAGCGCATGCATCCCATATAAAAAGGCTTCTAACAGCGATACAAGAACCAGACAGAGTGGCTGTTATCAAGTGCATAGCACACACTTACAACCAAGATCCAATCTCACTTGGTAACAGCCGGGCAGACGAAGCTGCTAAATCAGCAGCCAGCACCCGCATACAAACAGATATCACTTCACTGATGATATTCAACATCATCAACACACAAAAAATTAAGTGAAATGCAAAATTTGTGTTCTCCACAGGAAAAGGCGGTCTGGAGGTCAAAGGGATATGGCCAGGAGTCCTCAGGACTCCGGACTGATGGACAGGGTAAGCCATTGGCCCCCAGAGCATATCTTCCAAGCTTTGCTGAGGCGGCACACGGTCTGACTCATCTGGGTAAAGAGGGTATGTGTAAGCTGGTGAGAGCCTACAGGTGTGCGTCAGGATTCTCTTCTCATGCGGGTAAGAGAGCAATGACATGTCTTATTTGCTTGAGGAAGAATATTGGAAAGTCAATACCAACAGAACCATCCCATATCCCGCCGACAGACGGCCCTTTTCAGGTAATACAGATTGATTTCATACAGTTACCACCCTGTAGGAATTTAAAATATGTGTTAGTCTGTATTGATGTGTTTTCCAATTGGGTAGAAGCGTTCCCTGCTGCTACAATTACTGCTACGTTCACTGCAAAGAAAATTGTGCAGGAATTTGTGTGTATATATGGTATCCCTAGAATAATTGAAAGCGATAGGGGTACCCATTTTACAGGTGAAGTCTTTCAGGTTATGTGCAAACTGATGGGAATTAATAGCAAGCTGCACACTCCGTACCGCCCACAGGCGAGTGCGAAGGTGGAGAGAGTAAACAGCACTATTAAGAATAAGATGAGCAAAGTGATGGCTGAAACTGGATTGTTGTGGCTAGAAGCTTTGCCACTAGTATTGTACAGCATCAGAACCACTCCCAGGTCCCCCCTTAACCTATCACCCTTTGAGATTATTTTTGGTCGACAGCCCCATGTAATGATAGACCCCCAGGATGATTTGAAATGCAATAACGAAGTGACTGTAAAATATTTGGTTAAGATGACCCAGCAGCTGAGGAGTCAAAACAAAAATCTAAAGCTGGTGATTCCTGACCTGCCAAACAGTAATTGTCATGACATTGAACCTGGGGATTATGTAATGATTCAAAATTTTCTACGCTCAGGTTGCCTCATTGACAGGTGGGAAGGACCGTACCAAGTCTTACTAACCAGCACGACAGCATTAAAGGTTGCCGAAAGAGAGACTTGGGTCCACTCGTCCCACTGTAAGAAGGTCGCTGACCCAGAGAGAACCCGTGACAAAGAGCAGAGTGTAGAGAACATCGTATCACTGGAGTGTCTGTTCCGGGAAGGTTGAGAGGCAGGACTGTTGTCACGGCACCTGAGCGCGGAGAACAAAAAGACCAAGAGGCGGTTGTCGCACCAGTTTTTCTTTTTTATTATTTCTCTAACGTCCTAGTGGATACTGGGGACTCCGTAAGGACCATGGGGAATAGATGGGCTCCGCAGGAGACAGGGCACTTTAAGAAAGAATTAGGATACTGGTGTGCACTGGCTCCTCCCTCTATGTCCCTCCGCCAGACCTCAGTTTGAATCTGTGCCCGGACGAGCTGGGTGCACCTTAGTGAGCTCTCCTGAGCTTGCTAAAAAGAAAGTATTTTGTTAGGATTTTTCATTTTCAGAGAGATCTGCTGGCAACAGACTCTGCTACGTGGGACTGAGGGGAGAGAAGCAGCCCTACTCACTAGAAGATAGGTCCTGCTTCTTAGGCTACTGGACACCATTAGCTCCAGAGGGATCGTACACAGGAACGCACCCTTGGTCGTCCGATCCCGGAGCCGCGCCGCCGTCCCCCTCGCATAGCCAGCAGACAGAAGCCGGTGTGAGAAGCAAGAAGACTTCAAAATCGGCGGCAGAAGTCTCCAGTCTTCATCTGAGGTAGCGCACAGCACTGCAGCTGTGCGCCATTGCTCCCACACTAAACCCACACACTCCGGTCACTGTAGGGTGCAGGGCGCAGGGGGGGGGGGCCTGGGCAGCAATTGGGAACCTCATGGCAAAAAGCAGCATATATACAGTTGGGCACTGTATATATGCATGAGCCCCCGCCATTATTTTACACACAAAACGCGGGACAGAAGCCCGCCGCTGAGGGGGCGGGGCTTCTTCCTCAGCACTCACCAGCGCCATTTTCTCTCCACAGCTCCGCTGAGAGGAAGCTCCCCAGGCTCTCCCCTGCAGAATCACAGTAGAAAGAGGGTGAAAAGAGAGGGGGGGGGGCACATACATTTGGCGCAAAAACTGATATACAGCAGCTACTGGGTTAACACTAAGTTACTGTGTGATTCCTGGGTCATTTAGCGCTGGGGTGTGTGCTGGCATACTCTCTCTCTGTCTCTCCAAAGGGCCTTGTGGGGGAACTGTCTTCAAATAGAGCATCCCCTGTGTGTGTGGTGTGTCGGTACGCTTGTGTCGGCATGTTTGACGAGGAAGGCTATGTGGAAACAGAGCGGGTACAAATGAATGTGGGGTCGCCGCCGACACCCGATTGGATGGATATGTGGAAGGTTTTAAATGATAATGTTAATTCCTTGCATAAAAGGTTGGATAAAGCTGAAACCTTGGGACAGTCGGGGTCTCAGCCCATGCCTGATCCTACAGCGCAGAGGCCATCAGGGTCTCAGAAGCGCCCACTATCCCAAATTGTTGACACAGATATCGACACGGATTCTGACTCCAATGTCGATGGCGATGATGCAAGTTGCAGCCTAAAATGGCTAAAGCCATCCGCTACATGATTATAGCAATGAAAGATGTGTTACACATCACAGAGGAAACCCCGGTCCCTGACAAGAGGGTTTATATGTATGGGGAAAAAAGGCAAGAGGTGACCTTTCCCCCTTCACATGAGTTAAATGAGTTATGTGAAAAGGCTTGGGAATCTCCAGAAAGGAAACTGCAGATTTCCAAACGGATGCTTATGGCGTATCCTTTCCCGCCAACGGACAGGTTACGCTGGGAATCCTCCCCTAGGGTAGACAAAGCTTTAACACGCTTATCCAAGAGGGTAGCCCTGCCGTCACAGGATACGGCCACCCTAAAAGATGCTGCAGATAGAAAGCAGGAGGGTATCCTGAAATCCATTTATACACATTCAGGTACCCTGCTAAGGCCGGCAATTGCGTCGGCCTGGATGTGTAGTGCTGTAGCAGCATGGACAGATACCTAATCTGAGGAACTTGATACCTTGGACAAGGATACTATAATACTGACCCTGGGGCATATAAAAGACGCTGTCCTATATATGAGAGATGCCCAAAGAGACATTAGCCTACTGGGCTCTAGAATAAATGCTATGTCGATTTCTGCCAGAAGGGTCCTGTGGACTCGGCAATGGACAGGCGATGCCGACTCAAAAAGGCACATGGAGGTTTTACCTTATAAGGGTGAGGAATTGTTTGGGGACGGTCTCTCGGACCTGGTCTCCACAGCTACGGCTGGAAAGTCAAATTTTTTGCCATATATTCCCTCACAACCTAAGAAAGCACCGTATTACCAAATGCATTCCTTTCGATCACAAAAAGGCAAGAAAGTCCGGGGGCGTGGCCTGGCTAGCATAGAGGAAGGTCGGGTCTCTGCTGAGCTCCGGCTGGCACTGTATTAAAACCCACTTTTAGACCAGATTTGGAGGCCCACCGACAAGGGACTAGTCCCCTAAGCCCCACCACTACACCCAGCACCTGGAGGAAGAAGCTGCGGAATCGGGGGGGCCCTGCGTTGCCCCCTGCGGATTGCGGCCTACCTCCGCCCCAGAAGCCGGGGCCTCGATTTTGGAGCTGCGCCGGCGTTTCCTGGGACCCGGTTCGGCGACCCTGCAGACTCTCCCACCCACCTGAAAGGCTCTCCCTGGCACTGGGGGACTCACCCACCGGGCGCTGATCCTCGCAGGAGACCAGGGACCGGACGATCGGCGGGAGGTAAGGGCCGAGAAGTGTCTGGCTGGCAGCCGGCGGCCATCTTGCGGTTGGCGCCGCCCGGCCTTTAGACTTTACCTGGCCGATTCCTGGCCTCTCCAGGCGCCTGCCCTTCCTCCCCCGTCTCACACAACACTGCTAGCAAGATCTCTTCCCCCGCTGGCGGGGATCGACGACCGGGAGTCCTCCGGTGGGCCTAACTCTCACTGATAAGCGGCGGCCATCTTGGGACTGGCACAGCACCCATCTCACTCCCTGACTGGTGCTGGCTGTAACTAAGGCTCCCTCTTGTGGCGAATACTGGTATAGTCAACTCAGCCACTATACTTATATCTCTATAACCCTGCCTGTTCTCATATCTCCTGAAGCCAGCACCTACTCCAGAGAAAGGCCGGCGGAATAGCTCTAGCGGCTGCGTGCGGCGATTATCATACCCCGCACCCAACACTCAGACCACCCCAGACACCACGAGATCGGAGACCAGAAGCACTCCCACTACCCTTGCCGCACCACCCTCGGGACAAAACCAGATCCCTTACTCCTCTGGATTAACAGGCCTGATTGTCATCCCGCCCAGCTCAGATCTGTTCCTGCAATCACATCCTCCGGCTTTATGACCTCAGTGACCTCCACAATGTGAGCGCTCTCTAACCTGTCTGTCGCCACTCATGCTTGTCTAAATAACACGTAATATCCATCAATGTGACTGAGCACCCCTGTTTCACTATTACCAGCCGATTGGACCCTCCCCTGAAGCACGTCTCTCCGAGTACTCTAAGTGCGCTGCTACTGACGAGAAATGGCTCCTACAAAAAAAAAGGAGACAATTCCCCCGAAAGTCGCCTACCCCTCGCGAAAATCTCTCCAAATCTCCCCGCTACAAAATGCTCCTTCCCCCTCCGCCACACTGGACCCCTTGGGATCTAGTGTCCTGTCCACAGCTCTCTCAGTTTCGGGAGTAGACTGCGAGTCGGATGCCCCCCTAACCGTGAGATCCCTCTGCCAGATACTTTCCGCCTTCAAGTCTGAACTCTCTAAAGATCTGACCTCTGCCATCCGTGAGGTAAAAACTGAGCTGATATCTCTGGGAGATAGGACGGATCATTTGGAACGCAAGATGGAGGAATTGGTTACCTCCCACAACGACCTACTCTCATCTCACGATCGCCAACAACAAGATCTAGATCAATTCAAATCCAAATTGGCAGATATGGAGGACAGATCAAGGCGGAACAACATCAAAATTCGAGGCATCCCAGACTCAGTCACCAACTCTGAACTGGAAGCCTACGCCACTGTCCTATTCAAGAAACTCCTCCCAAAGGCGGATCCCTCTGAACTCCTGATTGACCGCATTCACCGCCTCCCCAGACCCCGAACTGTCTCATCCGACCTCCCTAAAGACACCCTCCTTCGAGTCCATTTCTTCCCAGTTAAGGAACGCATTATGAGGGCCGCTAGAGAATCCAAAAATTCAGACACTCTGGGGGGACTTCAGTTGTTCCAAGATTTCTCTGCCGCTACCATAGCAAAGAGACGTGCTTTCACCCCTATCACCCTTGCTTTGAGATCCCACGACATCCACTACCGCTGGGGATTCCCAGTTAAACTGATAGTCTCGTATGAAGACTCGACCTACATAATTTCCTCCCTAGATGCAGGTGTGAAATTATTGATGGACTGGGACATTTCCATCTCGAAGCCGTCTTCATCGTCTCGTGCTGCTAACGTCAGCCATGATTGGACGAACACCTGAATCACTGGACTGCCGAGCTGGGTCTTTTCGGAATCCATGCACCAAAACCTCCGAGTCACGGAGGCTGTAGACCTCCTCCCCCCCTAGTGTGGGGAGTTGAAAATATCCTTATTATGCTCTTTTCTACAAATGCAATGTTGTGCCTTATTATAAGTTTGTTTTCCAGGTCTATAAGTTACGGGGTTACTCCCTCACATGTTGTTCAACTGTTGTTATATCTTAAGGGGCGACACTTTGCCCAGTTATTTACTGACACGTACTAATTACCTGCCTATGCCCTAGGGTGCATATGTTTCCTAATTAGAGAAGCCTTCAATAGATGCCTATGCCCTAAGGTTACTTTCTCAGAAGTTGTTTTGGAGTGGCGGCGCAGGTTAATCCAGCCCGCCTTCACCTTTTTCTGCACTACTGCATTCCCCAGAATTTTTTTTTCCCTTCCCCTGCAGTAGTCATGCAGGTCCAATATACCGGACCTTTTCTTTTCGTTGTTTACCTCTTCCTCTCCTGTTTTAAACCCGACCCATACACTTCCCGCATGCTCCCCTCCTCCTCAAGCTCCAGACTTGAATCATATCCCTGGCTACCAGTGCCTATTAGCACTCGGAGCAGATACGCTCCAATAGATCTCCATAGACCCCTCTTTCTCATGTCTAATATAGACTTCCAATGTTGAACCTTATATCTCTCAATGTCAAGGGACTGAACTCTCCCAACAAACGTAGGCTGGCCCTCTCCTTTTTCCACCAGCAAAAAGCTGATGTCGTAGCTTTACAAGAAACCCACTTCTCTTCTGTTAATCTTTAAAGACAGCCATTTCCCAGTGGGGTACTATGCTAATGGCCCATCCAAAAGAAACGGAGTAGCCATCCTTTTTAACAAAAATGTCTCCTTTTCCCTACACTCTCAACTTTCAGACAAAAATGGCCGATATATTATCATAACTGGCCTCCTCAATGACAAACCGGTTACCCTGGTATCCCTATACGCTCCTAACTCTAACCAGGTCCCCTTTTTGCGAAAATTATTCCTCACTATACGGAATGCTCTAAGGGGATCTTTGGTAGTTTTGGGGGACTTTAACCTTGTTCTAGACCCTAAATTGGACAAGTCCCGCCAATTCCCCCAGCCTGTTCCAACCACTATCTCTGGCCCCTCCCTAGCCTTCCGCAACCTGCTTGCAGAATTCGATTTATACGATGTCTGGAGGACACAATTCCCCTCAGGTCGAGAATACACATTTCACTCCCTTGTCCATAACTCCTACTCCAGAATAGACCTGATTTTATGTGATAAATGGTCTCTCCAGAGAACTAATAACGTAGATATCTTACCAATCACATGGTCGGACCACGCCCCAGTTCTCTGGAAATGGAACCTTCAGGGCAACTACAACCCTCCCCGACAATGGCGCCTTTATCCCTACCTACTAAATAACCCTTTGTCTAAAAAAATAATCTCTGACTCTATTGACTCCTATTTAACCACTAATTCTCCCCAAGATACCTCTCCTATCAATCACTGGTGTGCTTTTAAAGCCGTCACCCGTGGAGCCGCCATTCAGGCCGGCGCCACTCTCAAAAAACAAGCCCTTCAAAAGCAGAAGACTGGAGGCTGACCTGTTAGACCTTGAGACTAAGAATAGGGCCCATCCCTCCAAAACACTTAAAACTGAGATCTCTAATGTCCGAGGACAACTACAAAAGCTACTCCTCGCACGCACCCAAGCGGCCTTGAATAGAATGCGCCACAAGTTTTACCTGCTAGGAAATAAAACTGGCAAAATGCTTGCGCGCAAACTCCGCGTTCAGCAAGCCAGAAATAGAATTAAATGTATTTATTCTCCCACCAAACAAAAGATCTTGAACCCAAAAGATATAACGAACCAATTTGCAAGCTATTACGCCAAATTATACAACTTAGCAACTGACCCGTCCACCCCACAACCCTCCCCTCCGTCTATTTCGTCCTTCCTAGATGACCTTTCCCTCCCTACTCTTACGCAGGACCAGCTCTCTTCTCTGAATGCCCCTTGGTCGGCGGATGAAATCTCTACAACTATTAAATCCACACCCAGGAATAAAGCCCCCGGCCCAGACGGCTTTGTCTCTGACTTCTATACTACTTTCCATGACGTCCTTTCTCCCCTCCTGACCTCGCTATACAATACATTCTCAGATCGAGGCTCCCTTCCCCCAGAACGCTTAGAAGCGCGTATTGTTACTATTCCTAAGCCCGGCAAAGACCCCGCCCACGTACACAACTACCGACCAATAGCGCTACTAAACTGCGACATCAAACTATACGCCAAAATGATTGCAACACGCATTAACAAATTCCTACCCTCGCTATATGTAACAGAAAAGTACCTCGGCGCCAAAAAGAGAGATAAGCTGCACACAGATAGGTCAAGCGGTATCCCCAATACCAAAGTAATTAACGTGACAAAATAAAGGTTAGACCAAATGTAGTGCGCTAATCAGAATGTAATTAGAATGATACTTCCCTCACAATTCCTTTCACATGTGGTATCCCATGTATTTCAGACAAATGGAATCCATATATAGGGAAGAACAAAATTCCAAATATAGTGTAGTATGTTAAAGACAATAACAAAATTTTTAATACAATAAAATGCAAAATCTCCAAAAAACCATTGTAACAATTGATATGGCGATCAAATGATGATGAATGGCAAATTACCAGAATATGGTGCAAAATAAGCCTTAAATGATGCCTATAGCAATGTGGTTTGCTGCTGAATTATCCACAAATAACTTGAAAACAGAAAAGTGAAGATGGAGGTTTACCAGAATTCAACAGGGTATGTGCCTTAAATGTCAATTTATGGAGGCAATGGCTCCGGAACCTGTCTCCAAAGATCACGCTACTCCGTCAGTCTGGTGAATCTCCCTTCAGCAGTAGTTCTCCTGTCAAACAGAGCCAACGCGTTTCGGGAAATCTCCCTTCCTCAGGACTGCATGACAGGAGCTAGAAACATGTGCTTTTTAAACCCTGTGTAGGGATCACATCCGGGTCATGAGGTCATATCCATAAATTGGTAACATAACTTCTAAAACATACTTATGTATCTAAAAATAGAAAAACATCTATAGTAATCTTAGTTGAATAATACTATAATCGTTGACTTAAATAATACTTAAAAGAAATTTTTTTAATAAAACGTGCCCCCCGGAAGTAGAACTTCCGTATTTCCGGTCCGGCTATTCCGCTGCTGGAATCTGCCTTTAAATAATCTCTTAGTTCTCCGATTACTCCCTCGAAGCTTCCGCTGTATGGACTGTAGTGGATGCGGCGGAGTCTGACAGTTAATTTGTGCCCGGCGGTTCTCAGCCTGGCACTTCCGGGATTGTGGAACGCACTGTGAGCCGCATCCTGGCTTCCGGTGATGCACTTCCTGTTCGCGTCACTGGACCGCATTTGAGACGCAGCACTGCGGTGTTCTTGTAAAATGGAAGATTCTTTAGTTGGCTGTTAACCTATAAGTGTGCAAAAAATACTTGTCTGGGTATCCCATGAACAATATATTAAAATCGTATATTTGTATAAAATTGATGAAATCATTTTGGTAAATTTGTGCACCCTGTGAATATTTCTATGAGAGTTCAAAGTGGCAATCAGAAATATCTATTGTATGGTGTATATGTATGGGATAATGCAGAAAGGTAAAATTTACAATCTAAGTGATAGAGCTTTAACAAAAACAGAAGAAAAACTCCTCATGAAGGGTCTAAAATTCGCACCCACCAACAATATAGATCAATTCGGTTTATTCCTGGATGTAGAAAAATTTGTAAGAAAATTGACAATTAAGAAATTTTTCACGAAGAAAGAACTAGAAGGAGACATCGGTGTAACAACAACTGAAGGAAGTTTCAAAAATAAATCGATTTTCTACCCAAAGCATCTCAAAGGAAGTCTGGTGGACAGCTTCCAAAAAGCAGTCATGGACGATTTAGGAAAAATGGGAAATACAAGAAACAACAAATGGAATTTAAGTAAAAAATAACGCCTGGCACTGAAAGCATTACAGAGTGATGAAAGTATCATCATTAAACCAAGCGATAAAGGAGGAGGTGTTGTCATCCTGAACAAAGAGGACTACATAAAAGAGATTTACCGACAACTGGAAGATGGGAAGACGTATACCAAACTGAAAAATGATCCAACATCTAAAATCAAAACCAACTTACATAAACTATTACAATCTCATCTTGACAAAAATACCCTTACAAAGAAAGAATTTGATTATATAAATATTTCAGAACCATCAATACCCACAATATATGTCCTGCCGAAAATCCATAAAAGTGTGACAAATCCCCCAGGAAGACCGATATTGGCAGGTATAGGGAGTCTAACTGCAAATTTATCTGAATATATCGATGCCCACTTACAACCACTGGTCAGCAAAACAGAATTCCATCTAAAAGACACAACAGATACTTTACAAAAAATTAAGAATATAGATTGGAATAACAACATGTACATGGCTACGGCAGATGTGGAAGCCCTATATACGAATATTCCACATGAAAAAGGGATAGAAGCAATCAAGTATCATTTGGATAAGACGGACCTCACCGAGAACAAGAAAGAACTACTCCTGCAAGGGATTTCTTTTATACTGAAAAACAATTATTTTTACTTTAATGGATCATATTACAATCAATTGGTCGGCACAGCCATGGGCACTAAATTTGCGCCTAGTTTCGCAAATTTATATATGTCATATTGGGAAGAGAAACAAGTGAAAACAAATCCCAACTACAAGAAAAATCTAAAACTATGGTACCGATATATTGATGACATCATCTTTTTTTGGGAGGGACCAATGGAGGAGCTAGAACATTATTGCCAATCACTAAACTGTAACGACTTCAATCTGACACTCAGCTTCACAAAAAGCCAAAAAGAATTACATTTCTTGGATCTCAACATCTATATTGAAGAAGGGAGATTGGAGACCAAATGTTACAAAAAACCCACATACGCCAACAACTATATAGAAATATCTAGCGAACATCACATTGATTGGCTGAAGAGTGTACCCAAAAGCCAATTCCTCAGACTAAGAAGGAATTGCAGCAAGAGAAATACGTGTGAAGAACAAATCGATCAAATGAGAAAAGGCTTTGAAAATAAGGGTTATAACAAAGAACATTTAACCAAACTAAAAGAAGAGGTGATGAGTAAAGACAGAGAAGAACTCCTGAAAACACAAGATAAAAGAAATCCAGGGGACAATTCATACAAATTTGCTTTCATCACACAATTTTCCCACCAACATAAATGGATTGAGACCATCGTGAAGAAACATTGGCATCTATTACAGAGGGACCAATTACTTAAGGATTCTTTACCAGCAAAGCCCAAATTCATATACCGCAGAGCACCAAACTTAAAAAGCAAACTTACAAAAAGTGCATTAACATCAGATGATCACCATCCAATCAGAAGTAAAGGCTTTTACAGATGTGGGACATGCCAGGCGTGTCGCGAGATACAAACAACTAAATCCAAATATGAAGATTTCAATGTGAATGATACCTCTTATAAACTTCATAATTTTATGACTTGCCATACCACCAACGTAATATACCTCATAGAGTGCAGTTGCCACAAGTTATATGTGGGGAAAACAAGCAGGGCACTCAAAACACGCCTGGCTGAACACATCAGAAATATTAAAAAAGGAATCATGACCCATCCTCTGTCTAACCACTTCAAAGAGTAACATGACTCTTCAACTAAACATATCCTACAATTTTTAGCCATTGAAAATGTAAAAAACACCTGGAGACATAGAGATGAAACAACAAGATTGGCCAAGACGGAAATGAAATGGATATATAACTTGAAAAGCCTTACCCCTAACGGCTTGAATGCAGACTTCGAATTAAAGTGGTTTTTATGAAAACCTGCCATCTCCCCCTGCCAGCCCCCCCCCCCCTCCCCCCCCCCCCCTTTTTTTCAGTCCTCTTTCACTTTTATTCTGTTTTAAAGCTCACTCAGAGTATTTCTGCATTATCCCATACATATACACCATACAATAGATATTTCTGATTGCCACTTTGAACTCTCATAGAAATATTCACAGGGTGCACAAATTTACCAAAATGATTTCATCAATTTTATACAAATATACAATTTTAATATATTGTTCATGGGATACCCAGACAAGTATTTTTTGCACACTTATAGGTTAACAGCCAACTAAAGAATCTTCCATTTTACAAGAACACCGCAGTGCTGCGTCTCAAATGCGGTCCAGTGACGCGAACAGGAAGTGCGTCACCGGAAGCCAGGATGCGGCTCACAGTGCGTTCCACAATCCCGGAAGTGCCAGGCTGAGAACCACCGGGCACAAATTAACTGTCAGACTCCGCCGCATCCACTACAGTCCATACAGCGGAAGCTTCGAGGGAGTAATCGGAGAACTAAGAGATTATTTAAAGGCAGATTCCAGCAGCGGAATAGCCGGACCGGAAATACGGAAGTTCTACTTCCGGGGGGCACGTTTTATTAAAAAAATTTCTTTTAAGTATTGTTTAAGTCAACGATTATAGTATTATTCAACTAAGATTACTATAGATGTTTTTCTATTTTTAGATACATATTGTATGTTTTAGAAGTTATGTTACCAATTTATGGATATGACCTCATGACCCGGATGTGATCCCTACACAGGGTTTAAAAAGCACATGTTTCTAGCTCCTGTCATGCAGTCCTGAGGAAGGGAGATTTCCCGAAACGCGTTGGCTCTGTTTGACAGGAGAACTACTGCTGAAGGGAGATTCACCAGACTGACGGAGTAGCGTGATCTTTGGAGACAGGTTCCGGAGCCATTGCCTCCATAAATTGACATCTTTAAGGCACATACCCTGTTGAATTCTGGTAAACCTCCATCTTCACTTTTCTGTTTTCAAGTTATTTGTGGATAATTCAGCAGCAAACCACATTGCTATAGGCATCATTTAAGGCTTATTTTGCACCATATTCTGGTAATTTGCCATTCATCATCATTTGATCGCCATATCAATTGTTACAATGGTTTTTTGGAGATTTTGCATTTTATTGTATTAAAAATTTTGTTATTGTCTTTAACATACTACACTATATTTGGAATTTTGTTCTTCCCTATATATGGATTCCATTTGTCTGAAATACATGGGATACCACATGTGAAAGGAATTGTGAGGGAAATTTGGAATTTTGTTCTTCCCTATATATGGATTCCATTTGTCTGAAATACATGGGATACCACATGTGAAAGGAATTGTGAGGGAAGTATCATTCTAATTACATTCTGATTAGCGCACTACATTTGGTCTAACCTTTATTTTGTCACGTTAATTACTTTGGTATTGGGGATACCGCTTGACCTATCTGTGTGCAGCTTATCTCTCTTTTTGGCGCCGAGGTACTTTTCTGTTACATATAGCATTTGTCCAAACCTTTCCCCGCAAGAAAAGTCTCTAGGCGACAATATGTTTCAACATTTAAAGAATAGAGAAGAAAAACTTAAGGAAGTTTTTACCCCAAAAATAACCAATACGAGTGAGGATGACCTAGAAGGCACCATGGGCCGCCTTGAGAAACTTTTATTGCGTGAGAACCGCCTATGGTGGGAATGTGCGACATTAGTAAAATATGTCGCGGACCAAATTATACCAAAGGGATTACGTATTAAAAAGCTACCATCCTTTGAAGATGCTAGCGAAAAATTCAAAGACGATTGGATGCGAACACTGGACATATGTTCATTCACACTCCTCGAATTGATTATGAAAGAACGTCGAGAGAAATTAAAAGCACTAAAAGAACAGATCAATCTTATACAAAAAAGTATAGAACCATTTCAGGATTTAATGGATTTCAAAAATAAGGAAAAAGAAATCCAACAAAAAATCACCCGTAACACAAAAGAAATCATCCTGAAAAAACAGAATAAATTAAGAAGAGACCACGAATATTACAAAAAAGAAGGACAAGATCCATTTAAACATATGAGGGAAGAGGGAACGCCCATTTCTGTGTGCTCATTCCTAGAGGAAGAAGACCAGTGCATATCGGATACACAAGTCCAAGAACATCAAATCCAAGTACAACATAAGGAAGATTGTCCCAAATATAAAAAAGGATCTCCACATGCCACCACATCCAGGATGAACAAATTTGATACTACACAAAAAAGAAGAGGAAGATCCACCACCTACTCCCATGAAAGAGTGTATGAGTCACCACGTAGATATGAAAATAGAAGAGACCACGACAGATTCACAACCCGACCAACAGAACAATACAGAAGAAGACTATATCAACAAACAAACCAAAGATGGCAAAAAGGAAATCAACGGTACAGAAATATGCATTATCAAAGATACCCCAGCATGGAGAGACCAACAGAGGGGAGATCAAGAAGAGAATTACATCAGGAAAGATATAAGAACAGGTCAGATAATTACCCCGTAAGATTTCAAGACAGGAGACCTTCGTTCGATCTCCCACCTCACACAAATGGAACAGAAAGTGAAAGAACCCCTTTTTTAGGGAGAACTTACCCCAGGACCCGTTATTACTAAAAAGAAGGAAAAGGGGAAAAAGAGGGGGAGTCAAACATAAAAAAAAGAAGTACAAACCAGAGACTAATCCACCATTAGAAGAGGTAGAAAAACCGCAAAATGAATCCAATCAAGGTAAAATTTACAATCTAAGTGATAGAGCTTTAACAAAAACAGAAGAAAAACTCCTCATGAAGGGTCTAAAATTCGCACCCACCAACAATATAGATCAATTCGGTTTATTCCTGGATGTAGAAAAATTTGTAAGAAAATTGACAATTAAGAAATTTTTCACGAAGAAAGAACTAGAAGGAGACATTGGTGTAACAACAACTGAAGGAAGTTTCAAAAATAAATCGACTTTCTACCCAAAGCATCTCAAAGGAAGTCTGGTGGACAGCTTCCAAAAAGCAGTCATGGACGAGTTAGGAAAAATGGGAAATACAAGAAACAACAAATGGAATTTAAGTAAAAAATAACGCCTGGCACTGAAAGCATTACAGAGTGATGAAAGTATCATCATTAAACCAAGCGATAAAGGAGGAGGTGTTGTCATCCTGAACAAAGAGGACTACATAAAAGAGATTTACCGACAACTGGAAGATGGGAAGACGTATACCAAACTGAAAAATGATCCAACATCTAAAATCAAAACCAACTTACATAAACTATTACAATCTCATCTTGACAAAAATACCCTTACAAAGAAAGAATTTGATTATATAAATATTTCAGAACCATCAATACCCACAATATATGTCCTGCCGAAAATCCATAAAAGTGTGACAAATCCCCCAGGAAGACCGATATTGGCAGGTATAGGGAGTCTAACTGCAAATTTATCTGAATATATCGATGCCCACTTACAACCACTGGTCAGCAAAACAGAATTCCATCTAAAAGACACAACAGATACTTTACAAAAAATTAAGAATATAGATTGGAATAACAACATGTACATGGCTACGGCAGATGTGGAAGCCCTATATACGAATATTCCACATGAAAAAGGGATAGAAGCAATCAAGTATCATTTGGATAAGACGGACCTCACCGAGAACAAGAAAGAACTACTCCTGCAAGGGATTTCTTTTATACTGAAAAACAATTATTTTTACTTTAATGGATCATATTACAATCAATTGGTCGGCACAGCCATGGGCACTAAATTTGCGCCTAGTTTCGCAAATTTATATATGTCATATTGGGAAGAGAAACAAGTGAAAACAAATCCCAACTACAAGAAAAATCTAAAACTATGGTACCGATATATTGATGACATCATCTTTTTTTGGGAGGGACCAATGGAGGAGCTAGAACATTATTGCCAATCACTAAACTGTAACGACTTCAATCTGACACTCAGCTTCACAAAAAGCCAAAAAGAATTACATTTCTTGGATCTCAACATCTATATTGAAGAAGGGAGATTGGAGACCAAATGTTACAAAAAACCCACAGACGCCAACAACTATATAGAAATATCTAGCGAACATCACATTGATTGGCTGAAGAGTGTACCCAAAAGCCAATTCCTCAGACTAAGAAGGAATTGCAGCAAGAGAAATACGTGTGAAGAACAAATCGATCAAATGAGAAAAGGCTTTGAAAATAAGGGTTATAACAAAGAACATTTAACCAAACTAAAAGAAGAGGTGATGAGTAAAGACAGCGAAGAACTCCTGAAAACACAAGATAAAAGAAATCCAGGGGACAATTCATACAAATTTGCTTTCATCACACAATTTTCCCACCAACATAAACGGATTGAGACCATCGTGAAGAAACATTGGCATCTATTACAGAGGGACCAATTACTTAAGGATTCTTTACCAGCAAAGCCCAAATTCATATACCGCAGAGCACCAAACTTAAAAAGCAAACTTACAAAAAGTGCATTAACATCAGATGATCACCATCCAATCAGAAGTAAAGGCTTTTACAGATGTGGGACATGCCAGGCGTGTCGCGAGATACAAACAACTAAATCCAAATATGAAGATTTCAATGTGAATGATACCTCTTATAAACTTCATAATTTTATGACTTGCCATACCACCAACGTAATATACCTCATAGAGTGCAGTTGCCACAAGTTATATGTGGGGAAAACAAGCAGGGCACTCAAAACACGCCTGGCTGAACACATCAGAAATATTAAAAAAGGAATCATGACCCATCCTCTGTCTAACCACTTCAAAGAGAAACATGACTCTTCAACTAAACATATCCTACAATTTTTAGCCATTGAAAATGTAAAAAACACCTGGAGACATAGAGATGAAACAACAAGATTGGCCAAGACGGAAATGAAATGGATATATAACTTGAAAAGCCTTACCCCTAACGGCTTGAATGCAGACTTCGAATTAAAGTGGTTTTTATGAAAACCTGCCATCTCCCCCTGCCAGCCCCCCCCCCCCTCCCCCTACCCCCCCCTTTTTTCAGTCCTCTTTCACTTTTATTCTGTTTCTGCATTATCCCATACATATACACCATACAATAGATATTTCTGACTGCCACTTTGAACTCTCATAGAAATATTCACAGGGTGCACAAATTTACCAAAATGATTTCATCAATTTTATACAAATATACGATTTTAATATATTGTTCATGGGATACCCAGACAAGTATTTTTTGCACACTTATAGGTTAACAGCCAACTAAAGAATCTTCCATTTTACAAGAACACCGCAGTGCTGCGTCTCAAATGCGGTCCAGTGACGCGAACAGGAAGTGCGTCACCGGAAGCCAGGATGCGGCTCACAGTGCATTCCACAATCCCGGAAGTGCCAGGCTGAGAACCGCCGGGCACAAATTAACTGTCAGACTCCGCCGCATCCACTACAGTCCATACAGCGGAAGCTTCGAGGGAGTAATCGGAGAACTAAGAGATTATTTAAAGGCAGATTCCAGCAGCGGAATAGCCGGACCGGAAATACGGAAGTTCTACTTCCGGGGGGCACATTTTATTAAAAAAATTTCTTTTAAGTATTATTTAAGTCAACGATTATAGTATTATTCAACTAAGATTACTATAGATGTTTTTCTATTTTTAGATACATATTGTATGTTTTAGAAGTTATGTTACCAATTTATGGATATGACCTCATGACCCGGATGTGATCCCTACACAGGGTTTAAAAAGCACATGTTTCTAGCTCCTGTCATGCAGTCCTGAGGAAGGGAGATTTCCCGAAACGCGTTGGCTCTGTTTGACAGGAGAACTACTGCTGAAGGGAGATTCACCAGACTGACGGAGTAGCGTGATCTTTGGAGACAGGTTCCGGAGCCATTGCCTCCATAAATTGACATCTTTAAGGCACATACCCTGTTGAATTCTGGTAAACCTCCATCTTCACTTTTCTGTTTTCAAGTTATTTGTGGATAATTCAGCAGCAAACCACATTGCTATAGGCATCATTTAAGGCTTATTTTGCACCATATTCTGGTAATTTGCCATTCATCATCATTTGATCGCCATATCAATTGTTACAATGGTTTTTTGGAGATTTTGCATTTTATTGTATTAAAAATTTTGTTATTGTCTTTAACATACTACACTATATTTGGAATTTTGTTCTTCCCTATATATGGATTCCATTTGTCTGAAATACATGGGATACCACATGTGAAAGGAATTGTTAGGGAAATTTGGAATTTTGTTCTTCCCTATATATGGATTCCATTTGTCTGAAATACATGGGATACCACATGTGAAAGGAATTGTGAGGGAAGTATCATTCTAATTACATTCTGATTAGCGCACTACATTTGGTCTAACCTTTATTTTGTCACGTAAATTCCTACCCTCACTGATACACCCGGATCAGACTGGCTTCGTCCCTGGGAGACAAGCGTCTGACAACACACGTCGGGTCTTCAACCTGATAGACTCCCTATCTGAAGACCAGGGCCTTCTCTTGCTTTCGTTAGACGCAGAGAAGGCTTTTGACAGATTAAACTGGACATACATGCGCCAAACCCTCCTTAGATTCGGATTTAGGGATCGTATCCTTTCCTCTATTTTAGCGTTATACAGCTTCCCCACGGCCCGGGTGTTCAATGGAGGCTTCCTATCCGACCCTTTCCCTATTACAAATGGCACCAGGCAAGGCTGTCCCCTATCCCCCCTGATCTTCGTCCTATCAATTGAACCCCTAGCAGCTAAAATAAGAGACAATCCCAACATTCCGGCGATTCAGTTCGGTTCATCCCTCCATAAACTGAGCCTCTTCGCAGACGATGTCCTCCTATTTATCTCCAACCCCACTACAACGCTTCCAGTCTTACACTCTGTCCTAGAAGCCTTCAGCCTCGCTTCTTACTATAAACTAAACACTACTAAAACGGACGCCCTCCCCTTCAATTTATCTTACTCCACCCCAGCACTCCAAGCTACCTTTCCATATAACTGGCGAACTCATACAATTAAATACCTGGGTATCAACATCTCTATCTCCACTACAGACGCCTTCTCTGCCAACTTAACCCCCTTGATGAAGTCATTAGAAGCACTTACGAAAGCCTGGTCATCCTATGAGGTCTCTTGGCTAGGACGAATGGCGGCATTTAAAATGTCCCTACTCCCTAAACTAATGTATCTCTTCCGAACTATACCATACCCCTTCCCAAAGAAAGCCATCCAAACCTGTTCCTCTATCATGACTAAGTATATCTGGTCTGCAAAACCACCCTCAATGGCTCTTTCAAGAATGACCTTGCCAAGAGCGTTTGGGGGTCTTAATATACCTAATATTCTTCTATACCAAGAAGCCTCCCTCCTAGCCCCCATTAAATACTATTTCTCAACCCAATTGCACACTGGTTGGATGGAGCTGGAGCAAATTCGATCAAACCCAATCCCCCTAGCTGACCTTTTCCGTATCCCAAAATCGCTCCGACCTACGCAACCGTCCCTCCTTCCCTCCACGCAAGCTGCTCTACAAACCTGGGACTCCCTATCGACCTCCCTAACATCGCCCATTTCCCATATTTCCCAGATATCCATCACCACATTAGCATCGATGATTCCACATCTCAACCTATCCAAATGGAGACGCGCAGGAGTATTATCCCTAGGAGACCTCCTCGATGGACTTTCTCTAAAATCTTTTTCTACTCTCCAGTCACATTACTCTCTTCCAGCTACAGAACTCTTCCACTATGTGCAAGTAGCACACTGGTGGAAGACTATTCCTCCTACCTACGCAACGCTCCACACATCCTCACATACTCTCTTTTCTCGTCTCTCCTTACCAGATTCCAAAGGCGACATCACATACTGGTATAAACTTCGGATTACCCCTACCTCTCCTTCCAAGTCAAACGCCCAAAAGAAATGGGAACAGGACCTGGGAAAAACCCTATCTCCAAACGACTGGCGTCAAGTCTTTTTAACCTCGCACTCCATGTCCCAGTGCCTAAACCACACTGAAATGCATATTAAACTAGTGAACAGACTATACCAAACCCCGGACCGAATACATAAATTCTGGCCCTCTCACAGTAAAAAATGCTGGAGACTATGCGGCTCGGTAGGACATGTCTTCCACATATTCTGGACGTGCCCAAAGATCACTAAATACTGGTTAGATGTATTTGAGCTAATAAACAAAGTTCTGTCCACCCACCTAGCTCCAGACCCAACTCTAGCATTATTACAAGTCGTCCCCGCTTCAATAACGCCACCTGCCAGATATGTCCTGGGCCACATCCTGATAGCCGCTCGAGCAAACCTAGCCCAAATGTGGAAACAATCCACTCCCCCTACCCTGCTAAGAGTTATACATAAGATAAACCACCATTTCCATATGGAGACAGATTCAGCTTCCTCCTCCCCCAACTTCTCTTCCCTCAAAACGCGCTGGCTCGCGTGGCAAACCTTTATTTCCTCGATTGAAGGGTCTCAATATCTTCATAAATCCACCTCACCCCCACTTAGTCCATTCGGGATCTAAAATACAACACCTATCATCACACCCCCCATTACCTAGGCAGTTACACCTTCCCCTCCCTGTTAAGAGTCGACCCCTACTAGGTCTCCCCCCAATACCATCTTCTAAAGCGTACCTATAACTTCTGCTCAACAGGATTAGGCCACTACTACCTTACTGCAATGTATAGTTTTTCTATATGTCCCAACTTCTCTGTTCTCTGATGTATTATGTATACAAGGCTCCGATGTAACACTCCTCCAATTCTAGTCTGGACCCCTATTCTCCCCCCCCCCTCCCTCTTTCTTCTACATCCCTACCATACCGACCCTTACACTGTGTTGATGTATCACCCCCCCTTTTTCTTCGTTCTGTACCCCATAAAAATGTTTATCTTTTCAATAAAAACTATTGATAAAAAAAAAAAAAAAAGGCAAGAAAGTCCGAGGTGCGTCCTTTCTTGCCAGAGGCAGGGGTAGAGAAATGAAGCTGCACAATACAGCTAGTTCCCAGGAACAGAAGTCCTCCCCGGCTTCCACTAAATCCACCGCATGACGCTGGGGCTCCACAGGCGGAGCCAGGCCCGGTGGGGGCGCGTCTCCGAAATTTCAGCCACAAGTGGGTTCACTCACAGGTGGATCCCTGGGCTATGGAGATTGTGTCTCAGGGATACAAGCTGGAATTCGAAGTGATGCCCCCTCACCGTTACCTCAAATTGGCCCTGCCAGCTTCCCCCATAGAGAGGGAAATAGTGTTAACTGCAATTCACAAATTGTATCTCCAGCAGGTGGTGGTGAAGGTTCCCCTCCTTCAACAGGGAAGGGGTTACTATTCGACAATGTTTGTGGTACCAAAACCGGACGGTTCGGTCAGACCCATATTGAATTTAAAATCCCTGAACATATACCTGAAAAGGTTCAAGTTCAAGATGGAATCGCTCAGAGCGGTCATCGCAAGCCTGGAGGAGGGGGATTTTATGGTGTCTCTGGACATAAAGGATGCTTACCTTCGTGTCCCCATTTATCCACCTCATCAGGAGTACCTCAGATTTGTGGTACAGGATTGTCATTACCAATTCCAGACATTGCCGTTTGGTCTGTCCACGGCACCGAGAATATTTACCAAGGTAATGGCAGAAATGATGGTGCTCCTGCGAAAGCAAGGAGTCACAATTATCCCATACTTGGACGATCTCCTCATAAAGGCGAGGTCCAGAGAGCAGTTGCTGATCAGTGTAGCACGCTCTCGGGAAGTGTTACAACAGCACGGCTGGATTCTGAATATTCCAAAGTCGCAGCTGATTCCTACGACGCGTCTGCCCTTCCTGGGCATGATTCTGGACACAGACCAGAAGAAGATTTTTCTCCCGACGGAGAAGGCGCAGGAACTCATGTCACTGGTCAGAGACCTCTTAAAACCATAACAGGTGTCGGTGCATCACTGCACGAGAGTCCTGGGAAAGATGGTGGCGTCATACAAGGCAATTCCCTTCGGCAGGTTCTATGCGAGGACCTTTCAATGGGATCTGTTGGACAAGTGGTCCGGATCGCATCTACAGATGCATCGGCTGATCACCCTATCCCCCAGTGCCAGGGTGTCTCTTCTGTGGTGGCTGCAGAGTGCTCACCTTCTCGAGGGCCGCAGATTCGTCATTCAGGACTGGGTCCTGGTGACCACGGATGCAAGCCTCCGAGGGTGGGGGGCAGTCACACAGGGAAGAAATTTCCAGGGTCTGTGGTCAAGTCAGGAGACTTGCCTTCACATCAATATCCTGGAACTAAGGGCCATATACAACGCCCTAAGTCAAGCGGAGACCCTGCTTCGCGACCAATCGGTGCTGATTCAATCAGACAACATCACCGCAGTGGCTAATGTAAACCGCCAAGGTGGTACAAGGAGCAGGGTGGCGATGGCGGAAGCCACCAGAATTCTTCGATGGGCGGAGAATCACGTACGAGCACTGTCAGCAGTGTTCATTCCGGGAGTGGACAACTGGGAAGCAGACTTCCTCAGCAGGCACGACCTCCACCCGGGAGAGTGGGGACTTCATCAGGAAGTCTTCACGCAGATTGCAAGGCAATGGGAACTGCCACAGGTGGACATGATGGCATCCCGCCTCAACAAAAAGCTACAGAGGTATTGCGCCAGGTCAAGAGACCCTCAGGCAATAGCTGTAGACGCACTGGTGACACCGTGGGTGTTCCAGTCGGTTTATGTGTTTCCTCCTCTTCCTCTCATACCCAAGGTGCTGAGAATCATAAGAAAAAGAGGAGTGAGAACAATACTCATTGTTCCGGATTGACCAAGAAGGACTTGGTATCCAGAGCTGCAAGAAATGCTCACAGAGGACCCATGGCCTCTGCCTCTAAGGCAGGATCTGTTGCAGCAGGGGCCCTGTCTGTTCCAAGACTTACCGCGGCTGCGTTTGACGACATGGTGGTTGAACGCCGGATCCTAGCAGAAAAAGGGATTCCGGATGAGGTTATTCCTACGCTAATAAAGGCTAGGAAGGACGTGACGGCTAAACATTATCACCGTATATGGCGAAAATATGTTGCTTGGTGTGAGGCCAGGAATGCCCCTACAGAGGAATACCAGCTGGGCCGTTTCCTTCACTTCCTACAGTCGGGAGTGACTTTGGGCCTAAAATTGGGGTCCATTAAGGTCCAGATTTCGGCCCTATCCATTTTCTTTCAAAAAGAACTGGCTTCTCTTCCTGAAGTTCAGACATTTGTAAAGGGAGTGCTGCATATTCAGCCCCCGTTTGTGCCTCCAGTGGCACCTTGGGATCTTAACGTAGTGTTGAGTTTCCTGAAATCACACTGGTTTGAGCCACTTAAAACCATGGAGTTAAAATATCTCACGTGGAAGGTGGTCATGCTATTAGCCTTGGCTTCGGCTAGGCGTGTGTCAGAATTGGCGGCTTTGTCACATAAAAGCCCCTTTCTGGTTTTCCATATGGACAGGGCAGAATTGCGGACTCGTCCACAATATCTGCCAAAAGTGGTGTCATCTTTTCATATGAACCAACCTATTGTGGTGCCTGTGGCTACTCGTGACTTGGAGGATTCCGAGTTACTAGATGTAGTCAGGGCTTTGAAAGTTTATGTAGCCAGAACGGCTAGAGTCAGGAAAACTGAGTCGCTGTTTATCCTGTATGCATCCAACAAGCTGGGTCCTCCTGCTTCAAAGCAAACTATTGCTCGCTGGATCTGTAACACGATTCAGCAGGCTCATTCTGCGGCTGGCTTGCCGCTTCCAAAATCAGTAAAAGCCCACTCCACAAGGAAGGTGGTCTCTTCTTGGGTGGCTGCCCGAGGGGTCTCGGCATTACAGCTTTGCCGAGCGGCTACTTGGTCAGGTTCAAACACCTTTGCAAAGTTCTACAAGTTTGATACCCTGGCTGAGGAGGACCTTGTGTTTGCTCATTCGGTGCTGCAGAGTTATCCGCACTCTCCCGCCCGTTTGGGAGCTTTGGTATAATCCCCATGGTCCTTACGGAGTCCCCAGCATCCACTAGGATGTTAGAGAAAATAAGATTTTACTTACCGGTAAATCTATTTCTCGTAGTCCGTAGTGGATGCTGGGCCCCCGTCCCAAGTGCGGACTTCATCTGCAATACTTGTATTTAGTTATTGATTAAATAAGGGTTATGTTATGGTTGCATCAGGGTTATCTGATGCTCTGTTGTTGTTCATGCTGTTAACTGGGTAAGTTTATCACGAGTTATACGGTGTGATTGGTGTGGCTGGTATGAGTCTTACCCTGGATTCCAAAATCCTTTCCTTGTACTGTCAGCTCTTCCGGGCACAGTTTCCTTAACTGAGGTCTGGAGGAGAGGGACATAGAGGGAGGAGCCAGTGCACACCAGTATCCTAATTCTTTCTTAAAGTGCCCTGTCTCCTGCGGAGCCCGTCTATTCCCCATGGTCCTTACGGAGTCCCCAGCATCCACTACGGACTACGAGAAATAGATTTACCGGTAAGTAAAATCTTATTTTTTTTCTTCCCCCACTACCCTCCTTCTCTCCTTCCCTTTCTCCCCCTTCTTGTTTCCCTTCTCTTCCCTTAACAAGATGGACTTACCCCAAGAGACTGCGTTCCAGGTTTTCCTGTTAATCCTGTTGTTGACCAGGACAGTCTGTTTCGGTGAGGATCCCAGAGAGGTCGAGAGAGGATCTGGAATGGGTTCTGATGGCGAGGATGGATTTGTAGAATTCCAAGAGCAACACATCACTCGAGCAAAGGCGAGTATCAGAAAACGATCTGGTAGTCAAGGAGCTCGGAGGCACTGTGAAGGGTTATTGGCGGAGGAAAATTGCATTTGTAAAAATTGTGAGAACATAGTCGAGGATGGGTGCATCCAGAGATGTCAGTCCAGCCTTAATATCAACATGGGCCGTCATCCATTGAGTGATTACCACTCACTAGTGGGTAAGGTTTTAAACCAAACAGAATGCTGGGTGTGCTCACAAGTACCTCAAGGTCAGAGCAAGTCAGGATTAGTACCGTACCCTTTAGCAATAGATGAGGTACTCGAATTACGGGGTGGGAGACCGGTGGACAAGAAATTTAATATTTCTAGGCCCCCTAGTTTGAAGCTCCACCAGTATCATATAGATAGATCCTTACTATGCTTCAACATTTCCAATTACCGAAAACCAGGAAATTGGGAGGTGACATGGAATAACCAGACCATGGCCTTTTCGCATAGAGCTGATAGGATACCCATAGACTCTGAACTTGTACGCCAAATAGTCAACAGTGGAAGGTATTTTCGGTATAGGTATACTCGAGGAAGCAAGACCATGTGGGTTGGAGAAGTATTACCAGGGTACTGTGCTCATATCATCCAGCCTGATATTTGTACTGAGCAGATGGGAGAACTAGGGATTGGGTTTTTCATTTGGAAAGTTTGTAATATGTTAATGTCATATTCTGTCCCATATGTTCTCCCCGATGATGTCTATTTCATATGTGGGAGGAAGGCGTATAAGTGGCTTGCCCCAAACTCAGAGGGATTGTGTTATGTTGGAAGAGTGTTGCCAGAGGTCATGACCATAACCCATGATAAGATGAAAGACGTTCACCGCAGTGCTCAGGCTCCTTATACTCATACTCATTATGAACACATCGTTAAGAGTCACCTCATAGATAGGACAGAGCACGTAGCCTCTGATTTGATCCACGAATCCACCGGGATTCAATTCCTTCTCGCATTAGACATCACCCGTACTGCCAGAGGAATTATAAATTATAGGTATATCCATGCGCTAGCGAACTTGATAGATAATATCACTGAGATGTATGACGACACCTTCAGGTATACGGGTAGGGAGTTGCAAGCTTACAAGATGGAACTGATCCAGCACAGGATGGTCCTTAATTATATCACAGCGGTGACGGGTGGGTACTGGGTCACTTTGGCAACTCAATATGGTGTGAAGTGCTGCACGTATATTACAAACAGCACTGATGACCCAACCGAGATCATCGATCAAAAGATGGACGATATCTTGCAGTTGAAGTGGGAGTTCCGAAGGAGACACAACCTTACCCTGACGGCTGTGAGTAATGAACTGACCGGCTGGTTCTCATGGTTGAACCCACGAAATTGGTTCTCAGGATTAGGAGAGTGGGCTCAAAATGTTATTATGAGTGTGGGAAAGTTTCTCCTTTGTATCCTGGGAGTCGTCATAATTTTTGGTTTGATATTTAGGTGTGTTCGAATTCTGATGCGGCGCAAGCACGGCACAAAATTGATGAGTTTAAGGAGCGGGTGCTTTGTTACAGCAGCAGATTTAATTTACGACCCATCCATAGAGACAATGTTATGATAAGGATTGCAAATGAATTCCATGGCCTGTTTCTTTCACCCGCTTTTCCTTTGTCTCCCCCTTTGCCCAGATACACCGATCCGGAAAAGACATCGACTACACCCAAGAATGATTACGAAAATGTTATGTGAATGTATTTTAGATATGTGTCTTATCTTCATCTCTACAACTTTCAGTTAGTGACACACATAGTCGACAGGTGATATCCACATATATTAGCACTCACATATGTTCCCCCTCCATGTATCATCAACTAAATGTGCACCCCATTTGTTGGAACTAGAAGCCGAAAAGAGCTCGGTAGTGTTTGTTGGCCCACTTACAGACCAATAATACGGGATAAGAAGGATTTAATGTATACTTCGCAATACCTCGAAGCTTATCTAGAACATATACGGCACGATGATACATGCCCCTCAGACATGGATTCATACATACATGCTTTTACTATCCCACTAGGTCATACATTTCCCGCCTACACCTCTCCTCCTACCATCCAACCATCTGTAGATATTGTATTGTATATTTTTCTGTTTAGTGTTTAGATAGTGGCAGTTATTGTTGACTGCCATAGGGTGGACTGTCAAAGTCGAAAAATATTCCAGCACACACATTACGTACTAACAACACACACATGCCCGCTGCGCGTGCACTTGTTCCGCCGTGCGTGCACATATCCGCAATTTGCGTATGGTTGCTCCCGCGGTCCTGCACGTGGTATGGGTATTTACGGCGGAGTTTGTGAGCGCATAGAGGGTTATCAAAACATTACATATTTAATCCAAATAGTGCACATTGGGGGTAATTCCAAGTTGATCGCAGCAGGATTTTTGTTAGCAATTGGGCAAAACCATGTGCACTGCAGGGGAGGCAGATATAACATGTGCAGAGAGAGTTAGATTTGGGTGGGGTGTGTTCAATCTGCAATCTAATTTGCAGTGTAAAAATAAAGCAGCCAGTATTTACCCTGCACAGAAATAAAATAACCCACCCAAATCCAACTCTTTCTGCATGTTATATCTGCCTCCCCTGCAGTGCACATGGTTTTGCCCAATTGCTATCAAAAATCCTGCTGCGATCAACTTGGAATTACCCCCATTGTACACATAGCCCCCCTGCACCACATCAGCAAGTATCAACAGTTTAAATGATTCCAGGACTAAGGGATTCGCCTTTGCATGATAGGAAGGGACAGACTAAGGTTATAAGGTGATGTCTGGTATCCAGCTGTAGGGTATTTTAAGGGTAACATTCCGCTGTTGGTTAGAGGAAGATCGCATGTTCCTGCGTATAGTTATGTGCAGAAGTAGAATATAGATATAAACTGTATTTACTGTATATTATGTATGCAGCGGGAATCCAGAGGAGACCACCCACAAGAGCAGTTGAGAAAGACATCGCCCACCTTTTCAAATCAACCTATGACCTCTCCTGTAATGTAAAGATGCATCCCTGTGTCCAATGGACAAAGGGATTACAGTATCCATTGTATTGCTCTTGGAAGTAGTGTATAAAAAGCCTGTTGCTGCCTGGCCGGTCAGAAGACTCTTAACGCTATCTACCTGATTAGCGGAGGACTGGACCAGGAAGCGCATGCGAATATTCTCACGTATGTACATTGACTGTAGCCATTTACTCTGTTGTATTGTAGTGTATAAATTGTATTGTTAACCCCCTTCCAGATATATACTCTGTGGTGTCGGAGCCCAGTGTTTAACTACAAATCGGTGTTGTGTCCTCTTTTCCCTGCTAGGGTTTAAAGCGTATTACATTACCTAACTGTATAAGGTTTGAAAGTGTATTGATAAGGTGTGTACGCGCTGCGGGTACTTTGTACCGTCAGCGCTGCATAAGGTTTAAGGTGTAATATCATTGCATTGTATTACTACTAAGGTGTAAAGTATAACTCTGGGTGTGCGCGCGCTGTGTGTACTTTGTACCCCCAGCGCGGCGTTTGTACGCTAAGTCCGTACACGGTACGGGACTCTGTACGCAAATAGCGTACAAAGTACGTAGAGTGCATATTAAGTCTAGCGGCCGCAGCGGCTCCATGGTAAAAGTGTGTTTAAAGGTATAGCTTTATGGTTTAAGATAATATCAACATTATCACCTCCTACTATATATACTGTGCACAACTAAAATGCACCACAGGTATGGATGGATAGTATGCTTGACGACACAGAGGTAGGTAGAGCAGTGGCCTAGTGTACCGTACTGCTATATATTATATACTGGTGGTCAGCAAAATTCTGCACTGTCCTCCTACTATATATACTGCGCACAACTAAAATGCACCACAGGTATGGATGCATAGTATACTTGATGACACAGAGGTAGGTAGAGCAGTGGCCTACTGTACCGTACTGCTATATATTATATGCTGGTGGTCAGCAAAATTCTGCACTGTCCTCCTACTATATATACTGCGCACAACTAAAATGCACCACAGGTATGGATGGATAGTATACTTGACGACACAGAGGTAGGTAGAGCAGTGGACTATTGTACCGTACTGCTATATAATACTGGTGGTCACTGGTCAGCAAAATTCTGCACTGTCCTCCTACTATATACTACAATGCAGCACAGATATGGAGCGTTTTTCAGGCAGAGAACGTAGATATTTGCAAGCACACTGAGCACAGATATTTGCAGCACACTGAGCACAGACATTTGCAGCACACTGAACACAGAAACTGAGAGAATGCTGCACGTCCTCTCCCTATCATCTCCAATGCACGAGTGAAAATGGCGGCGACGCGCGGCTCTTTATATAGAATACGAATCTCTCGAGAATCCGACAGCGGGATGATGACGTTCGGGCGCGCTCGGGTTAACCGAGCAAGGCGGGAGGATCTGAGTCTGCCTCGGAACCGTGTAAAATGGGTGAAGTTTGGGGGGGTTCGGATTCCGAGGAACTGAACCCGCTCATCACTACTTTAAACACTTACCTGCCGTGGTTGCATCATTTGTGACCACACCAGGCTGCGCTTTGTCTGACCTGGTTGCAAACAATGCGACAAGTCATAAACGCAGAGTGGGCGTTTCCCAGAAGATAATCTTCTAGCAGCCGCCAATTTTTGGTGTACCGTTCAGTGACCCTCCCATCCGGAAGCTGTATAGAGGAGCAGCCACTTGGGAAATGTATATTAACACCCCCTCAGCCCCCAGTGTATACCTGGTGGCTGCTCAAATGAGCAGCCTCTGGGAAAATCAAAGTTGCAATGGTCGGACGGTTATGGTTGCAATGTTCTGATGCTTGAAAAAACAATATTTTATAAATGTTAAAAAATATATAATTTATTTTTAACAAAACCGTTACATTTTAAATATATGTTCTTGGCCTAATTCAATCCTAAAATAATTACAACTTTGGAGCTGTTTTTGGGTAAAAAAAAATTGTTAATGACCTCCCACTCCTGCTTAGGTTCTATCATACTTGATAACTTCTTGGCAAGTAGATGCAGGAGTGGGATACCTTGACACTCCAGCTGTTGTTGAACTACATATCCCAGCATGCCCTGCTACAGTTTTGTTATTTGGCCATGCTAAAACTGATGCAGGGCATGCTGGGATGTGTAGTTCAACAACAGCTGGAGTGTCAAGGTTAGCTATCACTGACCTAGAAAGTTGTTTTGGAGGAGGGGTTTTCTGAACTTCATCATTGCAGTCCCTCCCCTCACTGTACAAGACCATGGCCCTCATTCCGAGTTGTTCGCTCGGTATTTTTCATCGCATCGCAATGAAAATCCGCTTAGTACGCATGTGCAATGTTCGCACTGCGACTGCGCCAAGTAACTTTGGTATGTAGAAAGTAATTTTACTCACAGCTTTTTCATCGCTCCGGCGATCGTAATGTGATTGACAGGAAATGGGTGTTACTGGGCGGAAACACGGCGTTTCAGGGGCGTGTGGCTGAAAACGCTACCGTTTCCGGAAAAAACGCAGGAGTGGCCGGAGAAACGGTGGGAGTGCCTGGGCGAACGCTGGGTGTGTTTGTGACGTCAACCAGGAATGACAAGCACTGAACTGATCGCACAGGCAGAGTAAGTCTGAAGCTACTCTGAAACTGCTAAGTAGTTAGTAATCGCAATATTGCGAATACATCGGTCGCAATTTTAAGAAGCTAAGATTCACTCCCAGTAGGCGGCGGCTTAGCGTGTGTAACTCTGCTAAATTCGCCTTGCGACCGATCAACTCGGAATGAGGGCCCATGTTTTGTGCATTTATCACCAAGAATAGCATCATTCCCTGTGGAGTGGGGGGGATAGGAGATGCTGGTTTGCTCTCTCTGAAGTCCAGAAGAGCTCCCTAAAATTAGTCTTCCAGGCAATCCTGTATAGTAGGCAAGTATGATTTCTACAAAATCACTTAAATCAGTGATGGGCAACAGACTTTCATGCGTCCAGGGTCAGAATTACCATTAGGTAAACCTAGGTAGTTGTATAGGGCACCAACTGTTAGGGATAGTACCTAAAACATAACATCACACAGAGAGCCAGCTACTGTCATGATGGAGAAGCAGGCGACCACTTCTTTCATGTAAAGCTGTTGGCTGCTGCTTCTCCATGTCTGTAATGGGCTGTTCGTGTGGTGCTTGGCAAAGCCAAGGGCCACATTCCCACTGTGAGGAGCAGAGGATGTCGCTCCCGTCTGTAAAGAATTATATGGAGCTGGGGTCTGATATGGAGTTGGGGTGTGATATCCAAATGGTGGTACTGTTTCCACGGAGGAGGAGGAGGCGCTCCAGAGCCAGTGCTGGCTCTGCTTTAGTGCTAGAACCACACTTCTAACCCATATTGAGGGGAAACAGTTGGTTTTTTTTTTTTAATCTTTTTTTTTGTTCTTGTTTAAATCAGTTTTGTTCTGTATTAATATTTAAATGAAAAAAATAATCCTGCTTATTAATACTGCAATGTATTGCTATGTATTAGAAACCTTGATCAGCCATGTTTTAATGCTTTCTAACATTAACAATCCAAATTTATTAGGCTATGATAGGATTTATTTTACATATTTAAATAAAACCAATTTTGTTTACTGCTTATAGGGGGTTATTCAGTAATGATCACTTATGCGATCCAAAGCGCAGTTTCTTGATAATTGGTAAACTGCGCATGCACAGGACCCATTCTGCTCATGTGCAGAATGGGTCCTGCGATTGCAGTATTGCGAATGCCTCTGTCAGGAATCGACTTACCGCTGTTATGTCTGTCCGCCGGAGCGGACTCCGTCCGGGGTCATTGCATGTTGCTGTCACCTGTCACCCTGCTCGTGAATACCATCTCAGGCCTGGGAGCGCCCCTGGAGTCAACGGGCGTGTGGGCGCGCCGCGTCCCAGCCGGGCCGCGTCATGGGCGCCGCCATGACAGTTTTCCCCAGTGTAAGTGCGGTAGCCAATCCGGAGCTTGGCCGCACCTCCTCGTCTCACTCCAGCCAATACCTGCCGGTCAGGGGGTATATCAGGAGCTGCAGGGTGAGTCAGAGGTTGTCCTGAACTTTGTGTCACTCCTGCGACCCGTGTGTCTGGACCTGTTCTCCTGTTCCTGCGTGTTCCTGGATATTCTCCTGATCCTCCGTGTTCCTGGATATTCTTCTGTACCTGTTACTTCCGTGGAACTACAAGTACCAGCACCAGCAATACCTTTCTGGCTTCACACCTTCGACACCTGCAGTGTGCTCCAGCCTACAGCAGTAGAGACTCCCTCTCCAGGTGCATTCCGTCATCTCACCTGTGATTCAGCCTGCATGCTGATTGTGCACTTCCAACAGCACAGTGAACATTACCATCCAGTCTCCTGCATTGCTACCAGGTTTGCTACCATTATTCCACCTCTGCTGGCTCCACGTTTTAATTACTCTGGTTCCATTTCTGCATTACAAACTCTGCCATAGACTTTCAGTTTCAAACCATATTATATCATTGCCATTACCATTGCCGTTACCATTGTCATTTCCATTGCATCCGTTTGTTTTACTTTCTGCTGCATTATTATCTGGACTTTCTGTTATTAATAAATCTACATTGTGCACATGCGCAGAAACCCAATACTGCCTCCTCACTTCATTCCACCTACCTCCACTGACCCACTAGCGCCCCCTCCGGGGACACAAACTAAACCGACTCTGACAGTAAGTTCAGGACCGATGGACTCGGACGGTGGTCAGAGTGTGGGGTCAGGGGCCTTACAAAACCTGGTCTCCCGTTTGGATGGACAAGAGGCTGTGCAGCAGCAGATATTCCAGTTTCTGCAAGGGATGTCCTCCCGGATTGATACGTTACAACAATCTCTGCTAAGTGCGCCTGCACCTCCAGTTCCTGTTACCCCTGCACATGCAAGTATAGGGGGTTCTTCTTCTCCGGCTGCATCTGCTCCTGTATCTCGTTTGCACCTGCCTGTGCCTAGCAGGTATGATGGCAGTCCGAAGTTATGCCGTGGGTTCCTCAACCAGTGTGAAGTCCAGTTTGAACTTTTACCTCATAATTTTCCCACGCCAAGATCCAAGGTTGCTTATATTATTTCACTGCTCTCCGGATCAGCCCTGAGTTGGGTGTCTCCTCTGTGGGAACGTGCCGACCCGTTGATGAACAACTATGCCGAGTTTGTTTCCATCTTCAGACGCATCTTTGATGAACCGGGTCGTGCAACATCAGCCTCCGCAGATCTTCTCCAGCTCCGTCAAGGGACTCGCAGTATGGGCCAATACGTCATCCAGTTCCAGACGTTAGCCGCAGAGGTTCAGTGGAATAACCAAGCCTTGGTAGCAGCCTTCTGGCATGGACTCTCGGAACGGATAAAAGATGAACTGGCAACCCGTGATATCCCTGTGCAATTACCAGAATTAATCTCCCTATGTATCAAGTTGGACTCTCGCATCCGCGAACGCAATAGTGAGCGTGCTCGTGCTGAGTGTCGCAAACCAAGAATGGTACCTCCTGTACAGTTTCAGCCTCCACCTTCTGACGAGCCTATGCAAATTAATAGGTCCCGCTTAACCTCTGAGGAGCGGTCAAGGAGACTTCGTGAGAGACTGTGTCTGTATTGTGCGGCAGTAGGTCACCAAATAAATTCTTGTCCAGTGCGTTCGGGAAACGCCAGATCCTGACTTGTAGGGGAGGAGTCAAGTTGGGATCTTTCAAGCAAGCTCCTTCAACCCAAGATTTCATTCTTCCTGTGATCTTAGAGACGGCGGCTGGACTCCAATCTGCAACTGCGTTGGTAGACTGTGGTGCAGCGGGGAATTTCATCACTCAAGCTGCGGTAGACAAGTTTCATCTGCCGGTCTATGAACTTCCATATCCAGTCTACATCACGGCAGTTGATGGTAGTCGTATTTCTAAGGGGTATATCACTCAACAAACCCGGCCAGTGATACTGGGGGTTGGGTTCCTGCATTCTGAGTTAATAAAATTTCTAGTTATTCCTCAGGCAACTCAGGAGATTGTGTTAGGTATGCCCTGGCTCCAGCTACATAACCCACAGATTGATTGGGCTACCTTACAACTAACTGCTTGGGGTTCACATTGCCGTCAGTCCTGTTTAGCCCAAGTTGTTCCTGTCAAGACTTCTGAAATCAAGACCCAGTCTACTCTTCCTATGGCCTATCAAGATTTCGCTGACGTCTTCAGCGAGAAGGCCGCTGATGTCCTGCCGCCCCATAGGGAGTGGGATTGCCCCATCGACCTCATTCCTGGCAAAAAACCACCTAGGGGGCGCACCTACCCGTTATCTGTTCCTGAAACCGAAGCGATGAGCGAATACATCAAAGAAAACCTACAGAAAGGATTCATCCGTCCCTCATCATCACCTGCTGGGGCAGGCTTCTTTTTTGTTAAAAAGAAAGATGGAGGACTACGTCCATGTATTGACTACCGGGGACTTAATGATATTACCGTTAAGAACAGCTACCCGTTACCTCTTATTACCGAGTTATTTGATAGAGTCAAAGGAGCCCGCATCTTCACCAAGTTAGATCTCCGCGGTGCCTATAATCTCATCAGAATCCGCAGCGGTGACGAATGGAAGACAGCTTTCAATACTCGGGATGGCCATTACGAGTACCTGGTAATGCCATTCGGGTTGAGCAATGCTCCAGCAGTGTTTCAACACTTTGTTAATGAAATTTTCCGTGACGTTCTGTACAAGTATCTCGTTGTTTACCTGGACGATATCCTCATCTTCTCTCAAGACCTCCCTTCTCATCGTCTCCAAGTCCGTGAAGTCCTCCGACGTCTTCGTGAGAATTGTCTTTACGGCAAATTATCTAAGTGTACCTTTGAGGTTACCTCCATACCCTTCCTGGGGTATATAATTTCTGGATCGGATCTCCAGATGGACCCGGCGAAATTGGAAGCTATTGCCAATTGGTCCATTCCGAACACTCTCAAGTCCATTCAACGATTCCTGGGCTTTGCCAATTATTATAGGAAATTCATCCGAGGCTTTTCAACTCTCATTGCTCCTATTACTAGCTTAACTCGGAAAGGGGCAGATCATTCCAACTGGTCAGAAGATGCCCTGGCTGCGTTTCAAAAAATCAAGATGGCTTTTGTTACCGCTCCAGTTTTGTTACAGCCCGATATTAATAAGCCATTCGAGTTGGAGGTGGATGCTTCCACAGTAGGAGTGGGAGCTGTTCTCTCTCAGATGGGAGCTGACGGGAAGATTCATCCCTGTGGATTCTTTTCCCGTAAGTTTCTTCCTGCAGAAGTTAATTATTCCATCGGAGATCAAGAGCTTCTGGCGATTAAACTGGCCCTTGAGGAATGGAGGTATCTCCTGGAAGGGGCGAAGTTTCCATTTAATATCTATACGGATCATAAAAACCTGCTCTACTTGAAGGCAGCTCAGTGCCTTAATCCTCGCCAGTCCCGATGGGCTATGTTCTTCTCCCGTTTTAATTTCAAGCTCCATTTCCGCCCAGGTTCTCAGAATACCAAAGCAGATGCCTTGTCTCGATCCATGGAATCTGAGGACGAGATATCCGATCCAGTACCACGCTCCATCCTGGATCCTGTTGCTTTTGCTTCTTCACAAGTTTCTCCAGCTCCGCCTCCTGGTAAGACTTTTGTTGCTCCTGAACTCCGTTCTAAGTTGTTGTCTTGGGCTCATCAGTCTAAATTTACTGGGCATCCTGGTGTCCTAAAGACTTTTAAATTTCTCTCAAACATACTGGTGGCCGAAGATGAAAGTCGACATCAAAGACTTTGTGGCGTCTTGCCCTAAATGTGTGCAGCACAAAACTCCTCGTCAGTCTCCAGCAGGTCAGTTACAGCCGTTATCCATTCCCAGCCGTCCTTGGTCACATCTGTCTATGGATTTCATCTCTGACCTTCCCTCCTCCCAAGGATTCAATACCATCTGGGTAGTGGTCGACAGATTTACCAAAATGGCTCATTTTGTTCCACTCCAAGGACTTCCTTCCGCTCCAAAACTGGCTCAAATCTTCCTACGGGAGATTTTCCGTTTACATGGACTACCCACTGAAATAATATCTGACCGTGGAGTTCAGTTTGTGGCAAGGTTTTGGAGAGCTCTCTGTTCTGCCATGCAGGTCCATCTCAAGTTCTCGTCAGCGTATCATCCTCAGACGAATGGGCAGACAGAGAGGGTAAACCAGGAGTTGGAAACTTTCCTGAGACTGTACATATCATCTTCCCAAGATGACTGGGTAGATTTGCTCCCGTGGGCTGAATTCGCTCACAATTTCCGCTACCACACAGCTACTGAAACTACTCCGTTCTTCGCTGTTTATGGGCAGCATCCACGAGTTCCTGATTTTCAAGACCTTCCTAGCATCGATGTTCCTGCTGCCACTACTGTCCTCAGTCAGTTCTCAACAATCTGGAGGAAGATTCATACTTCACTCAAAAAGGCTTCTGCCCGGTACAAATTCTTTGCCGACCGCAAGAGACGTGCAGTTCCCAGCTTGAAACCTGGGGATAAAGTCTGGCTGTCAACCCGGAATCTTCGTCTTAAAGTGCCTTCAATGAAGTTTGCACCACGCTTCATTGGTCCTTTCTCCATCGAAAGAGTTCTAAATCCTGTGGCTTACAAGCTCAAGTTACCCTCTTCATTGCGTATTCCTAATGCTTTCCATGTCTCTCTCCTCAGACCATTAGTCCTAAATCGCTTCCAAAGAGCTCTTCCAGCTGGCCCCAGCATTCCAACTCAGCGGGGCATAGAGTTCGAGATAGAGAAGATCCTGGACTCCCGTCACCGGTATGGTCGTCTGCAATATCTCATCGACTGGGCCGGCTATGGTCCTGAGGAGAGGAGTTGGGTGAACTCTGCTGATGTCCACGCTCCCAGGTTGGTCCGTGTTTTCCACAGGTCTCATCCTTCCAAGCCACGTGGGTGTTCGGTGCCCACCCATAAGGGAGGGGGTACTGTCAGGAATCGACTTACCGCTGTTATGTCTGTCCGCCGGAGCGGACTCCGTCCGGGGTCATTGCATGTTGCTGTCACCTGTCACCCTGCTCGTGGATACCATCTCAGGCCTGGGAGCGCCCCTGGAGTCAACGGGCGTGTGGGCGCGCCGCGTCCCAGCCGGGCCGCGTCATGGGCGCCGCCATGACAGTTTTCCCCAGTGTAAGTGCGGTAGCCAATCCGGAGCTTGGCCGCACCTCCTCGTCTCACTCCAGCCAATACCTGCCGGTCAGGGGGTATATCAGGAGCTGCAGGGTGAGTCAGAGGTTGTCCTGAACTTTGTGTCACTCCTGCGACCCGTGTGTCTGGACCTGTTCTCCTGTTCCTGCGTGTTCCTGGATATTCTCCTGATCCTCCGTGTTCCTGGATATTCTTCTGTACCTGTTACTTCCGTGGAACTACAAGTACCAGCACCAGCAATACCTTTCTGGCTTCACACCTTCGACACCTGCAGTGTGCTCCAGCCTACAGCAGTAGAGACTCCCTCTCCAGGTGCATTCCGTCATCTCACCTGTGATTCAGCCTGCATGCTGATTGTGCACTTCCAACAGCACAGTGAACATTACCATCCAGTCTCCTGCATTGCTACCAGGTTTGCTACCATTATTCCACCTCTGCTGGCTCCACGTTTTAATTACTCTGGTTCCATTTCTGCATTACAAACTCTGCCATAGACTTTCAGTTTCAAACCATATTATATCATTGCCATTACCATTGCCGTTACCATTGTCATTTCCATTGCATCCGTTTGTTTTACTTTCTGCTGCATTATTATCTGGACTTTCTGTTATTAATAAATCTACATTGTGCACATGCGCAGAAACCCAATACTGCCTCCTCACTTCATTCCACCTACCTCCACTGACCCACTAGCGCCCCCTCCGGGGACACAAACTAAACCGACTCTGACAGCCTCTGCCTGATAGGCGGTAGTGATTGAATTGCGATGGTGGGAGCACCGAGGAATTAGTCACAAAGTGACAGGAAGACAGTGTTTAGCGGTGGGAACATGGAGTACTCGGATAAATACAGGCGTGTCATGACCGTTCAGACAGCGTTTTCTGGGCATGCATTAATTAACAGTTGCAAATGGCAAAAGATAGTAATTGCAGTCACAAGAACAACCACATCTGAATTTGGCCCAGAGCATACTTGCCTACTTTTGAAAAAGCATTTCAGGGAGATATGACGGTAACGCCTATCAGCGCGGACGTGTACTGATACATCGGAGAGGCGTGTCATAAAAATGACATCAAAATGTAAATGAGCCCCAAAGTTAATAAGATCTACTTGTTGATGAAAAGACTCTTATATTTTGCAGAATTTGTTCGCGTATTGTGCTTTACAAGAGGTTCCATATACTGTACGTGGCCACGAGAAACTTTATTTTAAATGCATGTAGCCATAGGCATCATTGTACCTTATAACCAGTGCTGTTTCTAGCGGCGGGTGAGCCGTGCAACCGCACGGGGCGCCCGCCGTGGCACTTTGCAGGTCCTTTACCCCTCCTCCCCCTTCCCGAGTACTCCTGTTCGGGGGGGCGGAGTTTCACGCAATGACGCGATTGCGTTGTGACGTCACAGCGCAATCGTGTCATTCCGTGAAACTCCGCCCCCCGAACAGGAGTAACAATGACAAGAGGAGGGGGAGCCAGCTGGAAGGAGGAGGCAGCCGGCGCAGGCCGAAGAGCGGGAAGAGCCTCTTCATACTGTATGTAAGTATTCTCTCTCTCTCTCCCTCTCCCCCCACTTGACACTTGCCTGCCGTACTGTGTAAAATGGGGACACTTGCCTGCAATACTGTGTAAAATGGGGACACTTGCCTGCAATACTGTGTAAAATGGGGACACTTGCCTGCAATACTGTGTAAAATGGGGACACTTGCCTGCAATACTATGTAAAAATGGGGACACTTGCCTGCAATACTGTGTAAAATGGGGACACCTGCCTGACGCAATGTGTAAAATGGGGACTCGTGCCTGCATACTGTGTAAAATGGGGACTCTTGCCTACCGTACTGTGTAAAATGGGGACACTTGCCTGCCGTACTGTGTAAAATGGGGACTCTTGCCTGCCGTAATGTGTAAAATGGGGACACTTGCCTGCCGTACTGTATAAAATGGGGACTCTTGCCTGCCGTACTGTGTAAAATGGGGACACTTGCCTGCCGTACTGTGTAAAATGGGGACTCTTGCCTGCCGTACTGTGTAAAATGGGGACTCTTGCCTGCCGTAATGTGTAAAATGGGGACTCTTGCCTGCCATACTGTGTAAAATGGGGACACTTGCCTGCAATACTGTGTAAAATGGGGACACGTGCCTGCCGCAATGTGTAAAATGGGGACACGTGCCTGCCGCAATGTGTAAAATGGGAACACGTGCCTACCGCAATGTGTAAAATGGGAACATGTGCCTGCCGCAATGTGTAAAATGGAGACTTTTTTTTCCTGTGGTGGCCGTGATGATGAGATCAGATGAGGCCACGCCCATTTTAATGAGGCCACACACCCTTGCCGGGAGCGCGCGCGCCTTAGGCGCTTGCTTGCTTTTTCTATCTATGGGGGGGGGGGGGGGCGCATATATATTTTTTTGACTGTCAATGGGGGGGGAGGGGGGCGCATTTTGAAATCTTGCACTGGGAGCCAAATTGGCTAGAAACAGCCCTGCTTATAACCAATGCAGGGAAATGGCACTGATGATCCCATGTGAATGTATGTATCTGTGATTTATTCCCCCCCCCCAAGAATGTAACAGCTGCATAGTGGGGTTAAGGTGCAATCAGGGAGATTGTTGTTATTCAGGGAGTCAGGGAGATTGCTGCTATTTCAGGGAGTCTCCTGCAGAATGAGGGAGGGTAGGCAAGTATGGCCCAGAGACTCCTCTATACCTGAGACACACAAGCCTGTAAACTGTTCTAGAACTGTCTCATACATTTTGTATTGACAACCCATATGAAACAGCTGTCATTCTTCAGAAAACAACTATTAATCCACAGCTAAATGATAACAAAAGAGGTTATTCAGGTTGGATTGCAGATTATACTAAAAAGCAGAATCTGCAATCCTTTCTTTCACATGCTGAATGTCCTGCCCAGCAACCGCAATTTAATTGTGGTCACAGCAACTGTGGACAGCCCGTTACCATTTTTTCCATCGGAGCGGTTGCGTGTGACGTTACACAGCCACCCCAAAAAGGCAGTCGATCCGCCCCCGTTTTCCCCGCAAACGCCTCTACCTGTCAATCAGGTTTGCAACCAATGCGATCACATCAGCCGTGCAGTACAGGACCCGTGCGTGCACACTGGCACCAGTATTGGGGAAATTGCAGTTGCTTTGCTATGTGACCTGAATAACCCCCAAAGTACCTTAACAACAAGTGAAGGATATAACCTGTATGGGTGAGATATTTTTAAAGATACACAAAACTTTAATTTGCTATCACTATTTTAGCTGGCTCTTTGTAAGCACACTGGAGCTGTCATTCATTTTATTATGATGGAGCTTGCTCTACTCCTCTATCAGTCATTGCATTGTAGAAGTTTCTGGTAATTACTATTGTTTCAAATTAATAAAACTAAACAAAACGATTGCATCAATGAGTAGTGGTCACACAGTGGTATTCATCTACTGGAAAATACAGCATAAACTAAGGGATTAGTGTGTGGTTTACAGCAGTCTGCTGGTGTAATATTTGTAGAGTAACTTTAGTGCTACTATAATTCTGAAACAGAAAACCAGGGAATTTGTGTGACCTGACATTAGATCACTATATTAAAGCATTCAGTGCCTCCTTTTAGATAAGTAAAACAGTGATAAGAACCTAACCTCAAAGCTTCTGTCAGTCTAATTGCATCAAAGTACATACAGTATGTCATTCTGGAAACAGACAGTCGTAGTTAATGGAGTGCAATCTATAGAGGGAAATGTTACCAGTGGAGTACCCCAGGGATCTGTACTTGGTCCAGTTCTCTTTAATATCTTTGTTGGTGACATTGCAGATGGTATTGAAGGGAAGATATGCCTTTTTGCAGATGATACAAAGATATGCAACAGGGTAGACACACCGGGAGGGGTCAAACAAATGATTAATGACCTAGGTAGGCTTGAGAAATGGTCAAGAACGTGGCAACTACAGTTTAATGCTAAAAAATGCAAAATCATGCACTTGGGTCTCAAAAACCCAAAGGCTAAGTATAGTATCAAGGGTACTATAATGGAAACTACTGAGGAGGAAAGGGATTTAGGAGTCACTATTTCAAGTGACTTGAAGGCAGGAAAGCAATGCAACAAAGCAATGAGAAAGGCAAGTCAGATGCTTGTTTGCATAGGGAGAGGAATCAGTAGCAGGAAAAAAGAAGTGATAATGCCACTGTATAGGTCATTGGTACGGCCCCATCTGGAATACTGTGTCCAGTTCTGGAGACCCTATCTCCAGAAGGATATAAATACATTAGAGAGTGTACAAAGAAGGGCAACTAAAATGGTGCATGGCCTACATCACAAAACTTACCCGGAAAGGCTAAAAGATCTTAACATGTATAGTTTGGAGGAGAGAAGGGAAAGGGGGGACATGATAGAAACTTTCAAATATATCAAGGGTCTTAACAAAGTTCAGGAGGTAAACATTCTTCAAAGGAAAAGAAGTATTAGAACTCGAGGGCATACATTGAGACTGGAGGGGGGGAGGTTCAGGGGAAATTTAAGGAAAAATGACTTCACAGAAAGGGTAGCGGATAAGTGGAATAGCCTCCCATCAGAGGTGGTAGAGGCTAAGACTGTAGGGCAATTTAAACATGCTTGGGACAGGCATATAAATATCCTTACAAAGAATTAAGGTTAAAAAAGGGTTGAGATTGCCTAAAGGATAAAATAAAAAACGGGCAGACTAGATGGGCCAAGTGGTTCTTATCTGCCGTCAAATTCTATGTTTCTATGTTTCTATTCTAATTGCATATTTCCACAGTATTACCAGTTTGTGGAATATATAGCTTTTCCTCAAGGTAATCCATATATACTCATCACACTGAGATTTAATTTGCCAATTTACATTTATTTGCTGACATTGCACAGTGGGCCTGATTTTGATTTGTAAGGTATTGCACAGCTGCAGAGAAGAGACATTTTCAAAGGGGGGGCATTCATTTTGCTGGCTGTCGGGATCCCGGCTGACAGGATACTGACACTGGAATTCCGACACCCGGTGAAATGCAGACGGTCGGAATCTTGACCCCCGGCTGGAATCCCCTCTCGGGTGGTGGTCTACGCAACCACCCGAGGGCCCATCGTGCCCGAAGCGCGGCGATCCCGCTTCAGTTCCATAGCACCAGCTTTAGACACAGCTTTATCAGTAGGAACCCGTAGCCCTTTAGGAAGACTGTACACCTTCAGCTATAACTGGGAGCTGAAAGTCACTGAAAGGCATTTCTTCCTCGGCAATAAGTTCTTTTGGGGAGTTTCTCAGCTTTAATACATCAGTCCCTTCTTGCTTACAGGGACATTTAACCACTTAACTGACAATTTTCCCCCACAAAACCACTCAAAATGATAATGGCATCTGAGTAAATGTATTTGGATACATTTGCTCAAATGCCATTATCATGTGGCATTATGTTATATTACCCAGAAGGGTTGTTATTATTATTATTATTATTATTATTATTAGTACTGAGGGCAAGTCTGGGGTGCGGTTCCCTTTGTATTGGTGGGTCTGGACTGCTATGGGGTAGCACACTGCAAGATCTTATTTAGCACCCCCTTAACACATTTATTAATCTTTCTGGTCTTTTAATTACACCTTCACTAGTATGTTAATTTTTGTATATAGATTTTGCTTTCTTTTTATTGACACGTACAAACACTTACCTTCTCGCATTGTGCTTCCCCTGGCCTTTGCCGGTTTGTGGTGTTCTGCACTCCAAGCCCAGACCTAGAGTTAGGGATCACCAGCATCAGAGAAGCCTTGCCGGGGCCTGGTGGCTTACCATATATTTGCAAATGTATGTAACTGAGACCTCTGGATTTCTATTATATATATAGTCTTTCATGTCTTGGTACAGGTACAGCTTGGTGTTCTGGATTTCTAGATAAGTATCAGGGTGTCAGAAAACCATGAGATTTAGTGCTGTTGAAGATGGTTTAAGTAAGCAAAGGATAAGCACATGAGGGCTGAGGACCCTGCTCGTGAGGGGCGGGCAGACAGTAGTGACACAGATGGGGTAGACAGTGAGCGTGGACCAGAGGGTTAGGATGAGGTTAGGCTGGGTTTGGTGAAGAAGTGGGTCTCCAGATCCCGTTTGAAGTTTTGTAGAGAGGTGGAGAGTCTGAGGGGGAGAGTTAGAGAATTCCAGAGAAAGGGAGCAGCACATGAGAAATCTAGAAGGTAGGAATGGGAGGAAGTGTTCAGGAGGCAGAAGAAGCGGCATTCATTATCGGAGCGAAGAGGATGGGTGGGAGTGTAGAGGGAGATAAGGTCAGAGATGTAAATGGGAAAGGAGTGGGTGATGGCTTTGTAAGTAAGTGTGAGAAGTTTGAGTTGGATTCTGAAAAGAAAGGGAAGGCTTGTAGGAAACGGGAGGTGGACATAGTGTGTTTGGTGAGGAAGATGAGCCGGGCTGCAGCTTTGAGGATAGATTGGAGTGGAGAGAGGCATTTGTCAGGGACGCCAGTTAGGAGGAGACTACAGTAGTCCAGTCTAGAAATGACCAGTGAGTGGATAAAGGTCTTAGTAGCATCCTGGGTGAGAAAGAGTCCAGGAAATATTTTTGAGTTGAAAATGGCAGGTTTGTGAGAGGTGCTGAATGTGTGGTTTGAAGGAGAGGGAGGAAAAAGGATTACTCCAAGGCAGCACACTTGGGAGCTAGAGGAGAGTAGTGCCATCAATAGATATTTAAATTGTGGGAGGTCAAGTGGGGGAGGTTGGAAAGATGATCAGCTCAGTCTTAGACATCTTAAGTTTAAGAAAGCGCTGGGACATCCAAGAAGATATAGCAGAGAGACATTTGGGAGATACGAGTGAGGAGAGAATGGGAAAGGTCAGGGGAGGAAAGGTAGATTTGAGTATCATCAGCATCGAGATGGTGTTGGAAGTTCAAACGGTTAATGAGTTCACCTAAAGAGGATGTATAGAGAGAGAAAAGGAGAAGACCAAGAACAGAACATTGGAGGACACCTACAGTTAGTGGAAGTGGGGGGAGAGGTAGAGTCATGAGAGGAGACAGAGCAGGAACGATCAGAAAGGTAGGAGTACAGCCAAGAGAGGGCAGTATCATGGAGACCAAGGGATTGGCAGAAGGAGAGGGTGGTTCACAGTGTCAAAAGCAGCAGAGAGGTCAAGAAAAATAAGCAGAGAGTAGTGGCCCTTAGATTTGGCAGCATGGAGGTCATTGCAGACTTTTGTGAGGGCAGGTTCGGTGGAGTGGAGAGAACAGAAGCCAGGCTGAAAAGGGTCCAGGAATGAGTGGGAGGAAAGAAAGGCAGTAAGGCGATTGTAGACAATATGCTAAAGGAGTTTGGAGGCAAAAGGGACATTCATTTAATTTTTCCACCTCCTGCTGAAGTACCAAAACACCTTTGGGGAAACCAAATAATTTCCTGCTCTTTTTTTGCAAAAAGCACCTAATTTTTTTCTCTTTTTCCAACATAAATTCCTTGAGCACTTCATTCTTTGCAAGAAGCACTTAATTTTTATACTCTGTAATACATGTTAATTCTTCTGCATCCTCCAGGTGTTCAGACATAACTGCTAATTTGAGGTCTGTCTCTTTAAGAACTTCAATTTCCAGCTCTCCTTACTTTGCAGGTTATCTTAAAAAACATATGTCTTATAGTATTACCTAATACTATAAATCCTTACTACCCACACTGAAGGTCTGGTGGCAACCTAGTACCTGTAAGCAGAAAAATCTGATGTAGATCTAGGTTCTGCCTCCAAGGATTTGTTACACATGTCTTGTTTTTCATAACAATGGGCCCGATTCAGATCTGCTCACTGCTGTGCATGCTTATGCACCACAATGCGCATGCGCAGCACCAAACAGCGACAGGATGGTGCGAAAATTTCGATCGCACTGCCGTTCACAAACTGATTGACAGGAAGAGTATGTTTAAGAGTGGTAACTGGCCATTTTCAGGGAGTGTCTGTTAAAACGCAGGCGTTCCCAAGCGTTTTCAGGGCAGGTGTGTGATGTCAGCTCTGGCCCCGATCAGCCTGATTTCTTCGCACTGGAGGAGTAAGTATTGAGCTACACACAGACTGCACACACTGCACAGAATGGGAAAAACATTTGATGGTGAGTGTGATGCAAACGGTTTTGCAGCTGTCTGCTGACTGAGGGAAATTGTCGCACAGCGTACACATGCAATCGCACAATTGCACGGGGCGAATTTTCACTCCCCCTGGGCGGCGACTGTCTGATCGCAGTACAGTGTAATTTGTAGCACAGTGATCAGGTCTGAATCGGGCCCAATAATAACAGACAGAGCACATGGACATTGGGCCTAATTTACATCTGATTGCTGCTGTGCGTTTTCGCACAGCAGGCGATCAGATCCGAACTGCGCATTTGTATGCACTGCAATACACATGCGCAGCATGCGTCGCACAACAACAACAACAGACATCGGCACCTAGCGATGGGATGGTGCAAACAATCCGAACGCACGGGCGTCCTCAATCTGATTGACAGGAAGAGGGCATTTGTAGGTGGCAACTGACCGTTTAATGGGAGTGTCCAGAAAAACGCAGGCGTTTTCAGGGAGGGTGTCTGATGTCAGCTCCGGCCCTGATCAGCAGGAATCAATCGCACAGCAATAGTAAGTCCTGGGCGGGACAGAGACTGCACAAAATCAGTTTGTGCAGCTCTGCTACACATGCGGTCGCACACTTGCACAGCGATTTAACCCTCCCTCTGTAGGCGGCGACTGTCTGATCCAGAGCTGGCCCTAACCAATATGATGCCCTAGGCAAGATTTTGTCTGGTGCCCCCTAGCACCGCCGCTAGTTCTGCAGGACATGCCTGGCATGAGTCAGCTGGCAGCTCTGCTGACATTGGGGCGCCTTTTGTTTATGAAAATGCATCTTTTTGCATTACTATGTGGCAAAGATGCACAAGCAGCTTTTGCTGATTACAATGATATGCAGCATGCCTATATTCTGTGTGCGACTGCAGCTGTATCTGCATACGAAATGCTACATTACAGTGATTTCCAGGAATACACTGCAACGTAGCATTTCGTATGCAGATACAGCCTCAGTTACACACAGAATATAGGCATGCCACATATCATTTTAATCAGCAGAAGCTGCTGGTGCCCCTAAGCATACCAAATGCCCTAGGCATTCGCCTAGTTTGCCTATGCCTAGGGCCGGCTCTGGTCTGATCGCAGGGCAGCAAAAAACGAAGCCCAGCGATCAGATCTGAATTAGGCCCATTTTGTGAAATGAGTGTGGATGATGGACAGAGTGTTTCTTCTATGGTCTATCATACATTTTCTCAACTATCAATATCCATAAATCATCTATTTATTACATGGACTGGGTTGCGGATGAGTGACCGCTGGTCAGGATCCTGGCGGTCAGCATACCGACACCGGTATCCCGACTGGCAGAATGCCGGCAGGGGGGCGAGTGCAACTGCACCATGAAATTCTTTATGGTAGTTTTTCACATGGCTGACCAACCTGAGTGCAGCCTAAATGGCCGCCGCGCATGCGCAGTAGCCAAATTGGTCTCCAGATCATGGCGGCCACCATGTTTCTGGAGACCTGCGCATGCCTACAGCGCCGTACAGAGGAGGGTACCCACCCGGAGGTGCACACAGGCCCCTGCCTGCCATTCCTATCTACTAAGGCACAGTTTCTCAAACTCGGTCCTCAGGACCCCACACAGTGCATGTTTTGTAGGTCTCCTCACAGAATCACAAGTTAAATAATTAGCTCCACCTGTGGACCTTTTAAAATGTGTCAGTGAGTAGTTAATACACCTGTGCACTTGCTGGGTTACCTGCAAAACATGCACTGTGTGGGGTCCTGAGGACCGAGTTTGAGAACCCCTGTACTAAGGTGATTGATTCCACAATAAGGAGGGAATACTAAAAGCTACTTTTATGGGAGTCAACTCTGTTTTATACATGTAAGCACAAATGTGAGCATCCAAGCTATCACTATATACATTGTGGGTGAAGAAGGAAGCAGTTTTAATCAAGTTATTTTTCAGATCTTATTTTAACACATATTTTTTATTTACATTCTGACAAAACATTGAGGACACACCATAGTCCTCCAGAGGCCTTATAGAGAAGATCTCAAGAATCCCTCATACAGACAGGTTAAAGAATTGGAACAAGAACAGCGCAAGATCCACTCTCTCAGTTTATGATTTGTGTTTCCATTTTTAGCAAGTTTAGGTGATTTGTGTTGGGTTAGTGCTTGCAGCTTTCTCTGTTGCGCCTTGATTGGTTTATTTGTTTTGCATATGGACTGCGTTATCTCCAGCTGAGGTAATTAATATGGAGTCAGTGAGTAATGAACCACAGAAGCAGTAGGTACTATTAAAACATACATTATGACAAGCAGGAAATATATTTATGTTTTCCCTCTCTGGCAGGGATTAGGCCTGCTGTACAACAAGTGATATATATTGCTAACTTTGTCCTGCTTTGACCTCATTCGTCAACAAGAAATTAGGATGCAAGTAGTAAACTAATAAAGTACTATAATGAGAATATTATATTTGTTGTTTATTTCAACAATGCAAAAATAAAGATGATCCCTGAGAAATATGTTATACCTATGTCATATAAATTCATTGCCTCCAACATGGTAGGTCAACTGTCAGAAGGTCGACAAGCAATAGGTCTACACCAAATGGTCGACATGACAATGGTCGACATGAGGGATTTTTTAAAACTTTTTTTTACAAGTTAAAGTCCATCCATGAGGACTAGAATTCAGAATGGTAGCCTGTCCCAAGCGAAGCAAGGCACCTTGCCGGAAGCATGATGAGCAAAGCAAGCCATGCGAGGTGACGCGATGCACTAATTGGGGTCCACGTGCTGGAAGGGAAATTTTGACGCAAAAAAACTCATAAAAACTCATGTTGACATTTCCACCCTGTCTACCTTTTGCACATGTTGACCTTCTGCATGTCGACCATTTGGTGCAAACCTAAACATTGTCAATCTTCTGACAGTTGACCCTTTGATCCATAACCCTCCAACATGACCCCTTCCACCAAATACAAAATGCTCTGCTAATTGACTTTCCCCTTAATTTCCGATTGCAGTATACTGGGTTGAACTAATGAAATAATGAAAGGAACATAGATGACTACAATTAAGAGGGAAATTTGTACCTGGTGTCAGAAGTGCTTTAAGAAAGGAGGGGGCCCATGTGCAGTATCTGATTAGACCCCTCCTCTCCTGCGATGCAGTGGACTCTAGTATTGTGCCGGAGTCTACTGCACATGCACAGGTCTCCGGGAACATGGTGCTCAATATAGCCACGGTGGACATTTTGCAAGTGATATTTCCCACCTTGCAGTCAGCGCCAGGGTGGTGGAGAGGTGACCCAGGGGCCCATGTGCACCGCACACCTTGCACCAATCATAGATACGCCAGTGCCTGGTATATAGGGTCATTCTGGATGGTATGTTGATTTAAAGCAGGCATGTCCAAACTGCGGCCCTCCAGCTGTTGAGAAACTACACATCCCAGCATGCCCTGACACAGCTTTAGCATTCTCTGACAGCAAAACTGTGTCAGGGCATGCTGGGATATGTAGTTTCACAACAGCTGGAGGGCCGCAGTTTGGACATGCCTGATTTAAAGTATTTCACTGGCGAAATGAAAGTAAATGAATGATAGCCCTAACCCATTTGTTTTAGCATTTGGTTTATTATACTTTAGTTTTGTAAATTATGAATATGTTATTTACATTTGACCTATAGGAATGGGATGTATTTGTGATATAAGGGTTTCCATACTAAGGATTTTTTTTATTTTTTATTAACATACTTTTAAACTCTGTACCTAATACTGGGCAATGCACACACTACAATAATCTGGCCCATACGCCTGAAATCAGCAGATCGGCTAGATAATTGCAGCATGTATGCGGGCGATAAATACGAAAATATTGAGTGGTCGGGCATGCCGGATCGTCCAGTATGTCACTCCGATTCAATATTTTCTAAAGTGCTTGGTCGGTGGAGTGCATGCCCTGCAGCGGCCGACCAACGGACATTCACCTGTTCCTTCACATGGGAAGGAATGGGGAAATGTCACCTCCCCGGGTGGCAGAGCGCCGATATCATGTGACATTCACTGTGAGAGATCTCACAGTGTATGTCCCAGATATCGGCAGGGTCAGATAAAATGCCTGTCTGTCTGACAGGCATTTTATCTCATCGTGTATGCCCGGCATGACATACAGGGCTGGATTAAGCCTTGAAGGAGCCTGGGGCACTTAAGACAGGGGGACCCTGGTGAAGGGGGAGGGTGTATATTAGATTGTGCATAGCTCTCAACATGACCCATTCTGGGAGGGACAACATGCTCTCTACCTGGACTTCCCATTTAATATATGATTGTCATCACGTGTTAAACTATTTTATTGATAAAAAAGGTATTGCAACAATAAAGATTATAATCATAATTAATAAGGAAGTCCAGGCAGAGATCATTTTGTCCCTCCTGGAATGTGAGGTATAGATTGGGTATATTGAAAATAAATCAATAGTGTATATTAGATTGAAACTAATAGTTTAATAAGGCCTGGGTACTGTTTATATCTCCACCTAATAGAGATACAAATATGTTATACTGTTTTCCTGTAGTGGAACTCAAGACAACTTAAACAACATTAAAATACACAGAGGAAAATAATATCTATAATTTATCTTGCAAAAATGCAGTAGCAGCAGCCTCTGTGCTACTAACACACTGGGACAGGACTCAGGAGGATGCTCTGTGTGTCTCTCTCTAGACATGAATGCTCTCATTAGATAACAGGTTACACAGGACCCTGACACCCAGGCGGGAGGAGTAGAAGCTGGGATCCCTGGGTCACTTACAGCTATCTCCCCTCTGCTATCTCTCCTCTGGTCAGGAACTCTGTTGGTATCTCATGAAACCTGATACTCCTGTGTCTCTTCCTGCAATGCATACTGTCCTGCTCACATCCGGGCAGCCTGGTTCTGTTGCTGCACAAGAGGGAGAGCTAGAGATGTCAGTGTGCTCTGGCTGGGGGGTCCCTTGACAGAGGGGGGCCCGGGGTACAGTATGCCCTGCATCCCCAATTAATCTGGCTATGATGACATATACTCAAACATTATGTTCTTTAGCAGAGCTCCTCATGGTAATATAGCAATAAATACTTTGTTATGTTGTCTTGTATATGACAAAATCAAACTAATGCAGCAATCATTTACTGCTTGTCATTTGCAGCTTTCATAGCTGTCTTGGTAAGACATTTCCAGATAAAGGTCCTTATATCTGTTTCACTTTCTAATGCTTACATTTTTCCTCACAAAACGGATTACAAAATAAATATTGTAAGGCTAAGCACTAGATTCCAAATGAGCCTGCATCTCCAATTTTGTTTTAGTCTTTTATAAAAAATAATTCAGTTTACACACTTTTTTGTAAGTTAAAGGATAATTTGATGTTATGACAGATGGTTGCGTTTTGTTATGTTGGAGTAATGACCTTGGCACCAATGTATACACCATCTGATTAATGAATGTGCCAAAGGCTGTCTGTTTCTCACCAGGAAATTTACTAACCAATCTGTACTCTGGCAAACGAGATATCCATTGAGAAATTATAAATTGAATGTATTACACTGTTATGTGTTGGGATAAGATTCCTTGTAGAGCAGAAATTGGGGGTAATTCCAAGTTGATCGCAGCAGGATTTTTGTTAGCAATTGGGCAAAACCATGTGCACTGCAGGGGAGGCAGATATAACGTGCAGAAAGAGTTAGATTTGGGTGGGTTATTTTATTTCTGTGCAGGGTAAATACTGGCTGCTTTATTTTTACACTGCAAATTAGATTGCAGATTGAACACACCCCACCCAAATCTAAAGGGCCCTACTCACTTGGCGATGTGCCGCCGAGGTGCCCGACGGCCGATACGGCCGACGAGCAACCCGGCGGCAGGGGGGCAGTGACGGGGGGAGTGAAGTTTCTTCACTCCCCCCGTCACGCGGCTGCATTGAAGTGCAGGCAAATATGGACGAGATCGTCCATATTGGCCTGCATGCACAGCCGACGGGAGACCAGCGATGAACGAGCGCGGGGACGCGCATCGTTCATCGCTTATGTCTCCACACTGAAAGATATGAACGAGTTCTCGTTTATTTATGAACGAGATCGTTCATATCTTTCAGAATATCGCCAAGTGTGTAGGGCCTATAACTCTTTCTGCACATGTTATATCTGCCTCCCCTGCAGTGCACATGGGCCCTCATTCCGAGTTGTTCGCTCGCAAGCTGCTTTTAGCAGCATTGCACACGCTAAGCCGCCGCCTACTGGGAGTGAATCTTAGCTTAGCAAAATTGCGAACGAAAGATTCTCAAAATTGCGAATAGAAATTTCTAAGCAGTTTCTGAGTAGCTCGAGTCTTACTCTGCCACTGCGATCAGTTCAGTCAGTTTCGTTCCTGGTTTGACGTCACAAACACACCCAGCATTCGCCCAGACACTCCCCCCGTTTCTCCAGCCACTCCCGCGTTTTTCCAAGAAACGGCAGCGTTTTTTCACACACGGCCAGTTTCCGCCCAGAAACACCCACTTCCTGTCAATCACACAACGATCACCAGAACGAAGAAAAAACCTCGTAATGCCGTGAGTAAAATACCAAACTTCTTAGCAAATTTACTTGGCGCAGTCACAGTGCGAACATTGCCCATGCGCAGTTTGCGGAAAATCGCTGCGATGCGATGAAAAAGAACGAGCGAACAACTCGGAATGAGGGCCATAGTTTTGTCCAATTGCTATCCCAGCACAGGGCTAGTCCGGCCCACATGTCAGCCCCCCCCCCCCCCCCCCCCCCGCACAAGTACAAAAGCATCGCACAGCGGCGATGCTTTTGTACTTGAATTTTGTACTTGAAGAGTAACTCCCGGCCAGCGCAGCTCCTATGGCTGGCTGGGAGTTACTCGTCGCTGCCCTGGGTCGCAGCGGCTGCGTGTGACGTCACGCAGCCACTGCAGCTCGCCACCCGTACATCCGGCCACGCCTGCGTTGGCCTGACGCGCCCACAAAACGGCGGCCAAATGCTGCCATGCCACCCCCTCCCGCCCAGCGACCGCCTCTGCCTGTCAATCAGGCAGAGGCGATCGCTAGGCAATGACAGCCGTCGGCTGTCAGCCATTCACCAGTGCACGCGCAGTTCTGACCTGATCGCTGTGCTGCGAAGAACTGCAGTGAGCGTTCAGGTCAGAATGACACCCTTAGTCTTTTAAAAGGTATCTAATGAACTGCAGCTGTCACACAATCAATTGTGTTGCAGCACCACCATAGGTTTCTGTCATTCATACTTTCTTTTTGTAGTCCTAAGGCTAGATGGTGTTGTAAGTAACTAACCTCTGCACACATTTTTGTTCAGAGCAGTATATGCCAGTACGTAAACCAACATATGTGTACAGGGCTGTAAGTAGGGATGTGCGAGTGGTGCCCTGGCAGTGGCAAATGCAAGATTTCTGGAGTGTTTGAATTTAGTGCTATTGTTGCCAGCCCATGAAGGATGTATAATGAGCATGTAACAAGCTATAGTCTGCCCCAACCAAAGACAGTTTATGTAATACAATACTTCAGACAGGATCCTGTCAGGATCACGACAGTCGGGATCTCGACATTCGAAATACAGACGCCAGAATCCCAACACTCACTGCTGAGATCACAATCCTGGTGCCGGCATCACTACAGATGGACTGCCGGACCGCCAGGGAGGTAAGCCACCGGTGGGGGGGAGTGGTGTTAGGTTTTGGCTGAGGGGGGTGGGTTAGGCTGCGGGTAGTGTATGGTTAGCTGTAGGCACCCACAGGGAGTGTTAGGCTGCGGGGGAGGGTTAAGTTTAGGCAATGGCAATGGGGAGTTAGGTTTAGGACCCACCAGAGAGGGTTAGGCTTTGGGGTGGGGGAGAGAGGTTAGGTTTAGGCTGCTGAAAGGGAGCGTTAGGGTATTATGTTGGAGGGTTAACATACTTACCCGACCCCTGTTGAGATTCTAACCATCGGGATGACGCTGTCGGTATTCTGACCGCCGGCAACCCAGCCCCAACTTCTTCAGACATATGCAGCCCAATGATCACAGTAAGACACTTACCAGATTCTCCCTCTGGTGAGATAATTGAGCACTCAGATCCACAAACACACACACACACACACACACACACACACACACACACACACACACACACACACATCAGATTTGGTAGGAAAATCTGCAGCATCTGGGCATGTGCAGCAGCATCATTTCGCCTTTTACACTGCATGAGGCGTAACTGTGGGAGGCAAAACAGTCAGATGCTGCCAGGCTCCTGCTCTGAAGGGGGAAACTTCTCCTTCATTTTCTCCTGTTCCGTGTGTGCTGACCTCTATTAAGGTATATTCTGCTATCGCAGTGACACCAATTAACTGTTTTAATCAGTTAATTGATAGCCACCACTATCTCTTCCGTAGCCGACTCCCCCACTAGTCTCTGCACCTTAGAAGTCACTCCCTATTTATTTAAGAAACATTTTGCGGCTTCCGGTTCCGGCGTTGCATGGAGTGACACGGCGCTCGTGTAGCTCCGGTGCCTGCTGCCACTAACATCCCCATACCGCCCGTCCCGGGCATCCACTGAGTGGCCTGCCATACCCGCTCGCCCTCTGCAGCTTTGGCCACCCTTTATGGATCGATTTCTGGACCCCACGATGCAGGAGAAAAACTCCCGCGCCCGGTCTGAGGTCCGCGGCCCAGCTTCTAAAATGGCTGCTGCGGCCTCCCTAGATGCCGGAGCTCATGCGGCGGCCACACCTGCTGCTCTCTCGGCCTCAGTGCCCTCCAACTCTCCTACCCTTGCGGGCTCTGCGGCTGCTGGGACCCCACTGCCCTCTGTCCCTGGGTATCCATTATCTTATGCTGACATTGTCCGGGCTGTGAAAGAAACTGTTCAGCCCTTATTCCAGGAACAAGCGTAGCTGCATGCTGCTGCACTACAACAGGCTGTCTTGGATATCAAAAGTCAGTATAAACAGCTATCTAAATGTGTTTTACAAGTGGAACATACTGCTGGTGAGAATTTCCAACAAATTGCTGAACTTTCTGACATCTCTGCTAAACTGCAGAAATCTGAAAACCTGGTATGGTCGAAGATTGACGACCTGTAAAATTGGTCCATCCACAATAATCTCAGGCTTATTGGGCTCCCAGAGTCGTTTAAGGGACAGGCTCTTTATAATTTTCTACGACTTACGCTTCCTGACCTTCTTGGAATACAAGATGCCTGCTCGGACCTAGTGGTGGAACGTGCTCATAGGACGGGCCCCACTCGTCCCTCCTCCGCCTCATCTCGGCCGCGTGCCGTGCCGTTTCGGTGTCTCAATTTTCTCCATAAAGAAGCGAAGAACTGTGGACTGTGATTTGAAAGACGAGACTGTAGATGATGAACTGTGAAACTGTGGATGGTGGTTGAAGACGTGGCTGGAGACAAGGACTGTGGACTGTGGTTTGGAAAACGAGGCTGAAGATAATTATCTGCAGGCTGTGGTCGGTGGTACAAAGGCGTAGCTGGTGAAGGAGATCTGTGGAGTGTGGCTTGAAAAACGAGGCAGAAGACCTGGGGCCGACTGTGCCCAAAGAGTCTTACTGGACCGGGTTTTCCAGGAGCGCTTCCATAGGCAGTAGCAGGCTAGAAACAGCAGGGCTGCAGCAGCAACAGAGAACCGACCAAGCAGGATCAGGAGGAACTAGAATACAGCAGGAATCCTGGGAGCACAGGCTAAAGCACCTACAACAGGGTTGTAACTTGAAGCACTGGCGTCCCTGTCCTAAACCAGCTCCCTTTTATAGGGAGAGCTTCCCCTGGATTGGCTGGAAGAAACAGGAAACAGGAACTATGCTTAAAACTTGGTCTCCAACATGGCAGCGCCCAGTAATGCAGACCATTTTGCAATGACACATTGCTTACTGCCCCTGGTCTCCTAGCAACGGCTCAGCGAGAGCGACCAGCTGTAGCGGCGTCCCGCTGCCACGAGCGGACCCCCTCACCGCTGCTACTGCTGCCCACGTATCCGGTGCAGCAGCCCACCTCCGCTGCTGCCCTCACATCGCCAAGGAAGCCAGCCCCGCGGCCCCAGCGTACCAGTAAGACTCCAGATGCTGACAGTACCCACCCTTTGCGGGTGGACTCCGGACACCTATGTGGTTTAGTTGGAAACTTGGCATGAAATGTCCGAAGAAGTCTTGGAGCATGGAGATCCTCTGCATCTACCCAAGATCTCTCCTCTGGCCCATACCCCTTCCAATCAACAAGGTACTGGATGCGACCATAACGTCTGCGAGAATCGAGGATCTTGTGAATCTCAAATTCGTCTCCATGTGCTGATTGGATCTTGGGTGATTTAGGCAGAGCGGCTCTGAACCGATTAAGTACCAATGGTTTTAAGAGAGAAATATGAAATGCATTAGGAATTATTAACTGCGGAGGTAATTACACTCTGTAAGCCACAGAATTCTATGCTTTTTCAATTGGGTAAGGCCCAATAAATCTGGGAGCAAACTTTTTTGTAGGAACCTTTAATCTTAGGTTACGTGTGGAAACCCAAACCCGATTTCCTACCTTAAGGCTTGGTACAGCTTTTCGTTTCAGATCTGCATAGGTCTTATATCTCTATTATGTCTTGAGCAAAGTCTTATGAACTTGTTTCCAGGCTTCAGTAAATTGTTGAAGTGTTGACTCTGCGGCAGAAACCTCGAGCATAGGCTGAAGTTAGAAGTCAGGAACTCTGTGCAGCCAGTCATCCTGTGAGGAGGACATGAATAAACGCAAAAAAGTCTCCAGATCCTTGTTCACTCTCTCTGTTTGACCATCCGTTTGGGGATGATATCCTGAGGAGAAGTTTAATTTCACGCCAAGGGATCTCCAAAACTTGGCCACAAATTGAGGACCTCTATCAAACACGATTTCCTGTGGTAGACCATGGAGTCGAAAGATCTCTGCTATAAACAATTTTGCCAACTGGGATGCAAATGGAAGATTAGCCAGAGGAACAAAGTGTGCCATTTTAAAGAATCGGTCAACTATGACCCATACGGTGTTCCGCCTACCAGACGTAGATAGATCTGTAATAAAGTCCATAGAAATATGCGTCCACGGTCTTAGTGGTACCGGCAAAGGATGGAGTAACCCGGCTGGTAGACCTTTGGGACTTTTATGCTGGGCAAATTTTGGACAGGCAGCTACGAATTCCTAAATGTCAGTCCTGAGATGAAGCCACCAGTAGGAGCGCTGAATGAATTTAAGTGTCTTATGACCGCCCGCATGGCCCATGAAGGAGGAGGAGTGAGCCCATGTAAGAAGTTTCTTGCAAAGATTTGGTGCAAGGAAAATCTTCCCTGGAGGAGGAAGTGGAGAGGTATTAGTTGCAGAAAAAGAAGTGGATTCCAGGATAAATTGCTCTTTTGAACGGTCAGAGGGTTCTTCTGAACTTAGGGAGTGAGATAATGCATCTGCCTTTTTGTTGAGGGAACCTGGTTGGTAACTGAGTTTAAAATTAAAACGGGTAAAGAAGAGTGCCCATCTTGCTTGGCGTGGGTTCAGACATCGGGCTGACTGTAGATATAGGAGGTTCTTGTGATCCGTGGTCACCGAAAATGGATGCTGAGCTCCCTCCAACAAATACTTCCACTCCTCAAAGGCCAACTTAATTGCCAGTAATTCCTGTTCCCCAATAGCGTAATTCTGTTCAGTGGGGGAGAATCTTCGTGAGAAGAACGCACAAGGATGGACCTTCTTGTCCTCGAAAAGCTGGGATAATATGCTCCTACTCCTACAGTAGAGGCATCAACCTCCACCAAGAACGGACGGCTGAGATCGAGTTGTCGAAGAACTGGAGCAGTCGTGAAGGCCTCCTTTAAAGATGAAAAAGCTTCCAAAGCCTCCGGAGACCACTTGGCAGGATCGGCTCCCTTCCTAGTTAATGCGGTTATCGGAGCTATGACAGAAGAATAATTTTTAATGAATCTTCGGTAGAAGTTAGCAAACCCCAGGAAACATTGAATTCCTTTAAGGGTAGCTGGAAGCACCCAATCCTGAATCGCCTGGACTTTAGCGGGGTCCATCTGTAACCTCTGCCCTGAAAGAATGTAACCGAGGAATGGAATCGTGGGTACTTCAAAGGTGCACTTCTCTAACTTACAGAATAACTGATTCCTTCGTAAACGAGTTAACACTTCTTTGACTTGTTCCCGATGGGTCTTCAGATCCCTAGAAAAAATGAGGATGTCATCCAGATACACTACCAAGCAGTCATAGAGGAGATCTCTGAAGATTTCGTTAACGAACTCTTGAAAGACGGCTGTGGTGTTACATAGGCCAAAAGGCATTACCAGGTATTCGTAATGGCCATCGTGGGTATTAAATGCCGTCTTCCATTCGTCCCCTGGGCGAATACGTATAAGATTGTAGGCCCCCCATAAGTCCAACTTAGTAAATACAGTAGCTCCTTTAGCACGGTCGAACAGTTCTGGAATCAGAGGTAACGGATATCTGTTCTTAACTGTTATGTCATTGAGACCTCCTTAGTCAATACAGGGCCGCAACCCCCCATCCTTCTTTTTGACGAAAAAAAACCCTGCTACGGCCAGAGATTTAGAAGACCCGATGAACCCTTTCTCCAAGTTCTCCCGGATATACTCCGACATGGCCTGTGTCTCGGGAAGTGAGAGAGGGTAAATTCAACCTCGGGGAGGAGTCTTACTGGGTACTAGCTCAATGGGACAATCCCAAGTACGATGCGGAGGCAAGGTGTCCGCCCCCTGCTTACTGAAAACATCTTGAAAAGCTTGGTACTCCACAGGAAGGCTGGAAGGGCTGGAAGAACAGAGAGGTCTAACTGAAGGTAAATAGTTCTGAAAGCCGTCTTGTCCCCAAGAGAGAACATCCATAGTTTGCCAATCTATGTGGGGATTGTGTCTGATTAACCATGGAAACTTTAGGATTAGGTCATGAGAGGCTTTAGGAATTACAAGGAAAGAGATTTTTTCTGAATGGAGAACTCTGACCTTCATCTTGAGAGGAATAGTATGAGATGATATAATCCCCTCAGGGATATAACTTCCATCCACTGTGGTAACAGAAATGGTACGATCCAAAGGAACCGTTTGTATTCCAGATCGTTTGACCAGAGCTGACGTAATGAAGCTTTCGGCGGCTCTGGAGTTGAATAGTGCAGGGATGAGAAGAGAAGAAGAAGGGAGCTCCAATTGGGTTAACAGGACAGACTCTTTCTTGGTATGTAATTCTGAGAATTCTCCTAGCTTGACCTCTCCAGCACAAACTAGGAGCGGGCGTTTCCCGGACGTAGATTGCAAGTTTTAACAAAGTGATCAGATGCACCACAATACAGGCAGAGGTTCCCTTGTCGCCGTCTCTGACGTCCGTCATTGGAGAGGCTGGAGCGATTAATCTGCATGGGTTCTTCCGCAGTTGGTGATGATGGTGTTGGTGGAAGAACAACTCTAGGCTTAGGGCGATCTGACCGCAACCTCTCCATACAGCGTTCTCTGTACCTCAGGTCTAACTTATTGCATAAAGAAATTAGTTTATCCAACTTATCAGGTACGTCCTGAGTTGTGAGGTCATCTTTGATCTTTTCGGAGAGACCGCTCCAGAAAGCTGCAATGAGAGCCTCCTCATTCCAGTTCAGTTCTGAGGAAAGGGTGCGAAACTGGATCACGTACTGACTGACCGTGTGCGTGCCCTGACGCAGGCGCAGGATCTCCATTGAGGCGGCAGAAGTCCTCCCCGGTTCGTCGAAGATTCTTCGAAAGGTGGCCACGAATTCTGGATAGTTAGATAAGATGGGATCTATCCTCTCCCACAAAGGTGAAGCCCATTCCAACGCTTGCCCGGTAAGTAAAGAAATTGTATAGGCTACTTTGGTTCGTGCTTATGGGAAGTTGGCCGACTGTAATTCGAACTGGATTTCGCACTGGTTAAGAAACCGCCGGCATTGTTTTGGATTCTCATCGAATTTACTGGGAGGTGGCAAATGCAACCGTGGAAGTGGTACTGGTACAGGAGGAATCAGGACCGGAGGTGCTAATGTGGGAGCAGCTGTAGATACTTGAGGGGCCTTCATGGCAACACAGAGAGAATCGAGACGTTCGGACATACTCTGCATGAACTGCACGATTTGAGATTGTGTGGCCTCCTGCTTACTTAAGCGAGACCAGATATCTGCAGTTGAATCCCCTCCTGAGGCCTGATCACCCATCGAATCCATTGGGCAAGTGCTTACTGTCACGTCTAGCAAAGTTTGAGGATCCGGCAGCTGAGATTTGCCCGAGGAGGTAGCAGGCTGTGAATGAACAAGATGAGGGGGCTGGATATAGTTCCTTCGCATAGGACATGGAGCAGTGAAGAACGTAGGCGGGGTTTGAGAGTCAATGGAAAGTATTTATTATGTACAGGGCTGAGGTAGAGAACCGAGGCTGGAGCACGATGGTTAAGGAACGTAATTGCGGATAAAGAACTGCGGATTGTGGCTTGAAAGACGAGGTTATGATTAATGAACTGCAGGACTGTGGATAGTGGTTAAAGATGTGGCTGGAGGCAAAGAACTGTGGACTGTGATTTGAAAGACGAGACTGTAGATGATGAACTGTGGAACTGTGGATGGTGGTTGAAGACGTGGCTGGAGACAAGGACTGTGGACTGTGGTTTGGAAAACGAGGTTGAAGATAATCTGCAGGCTGTGGTCGGTGGTACAAAGGCGTGGCTGGTGAAGGAGATCTGTGGAGTGTGGCTTTAAAGACGAGGCAGAAGACCCGGTGCCGACTGTGCCCAAAGAGTCTTACTGGACCGGGTTTTCCAGGAGCGCTTCCACAGGCAGTAGCAGGCTAGAAACGGCAGAGCTGCAGCAGCAACAGAGAACCGACCAAGCAGGATCAGGAGGAACTAGAATACAGCAGGAATCCTGGGAGCACAGGCTAAAGCACCTACAACAGGGTTGTAACTTGAAGCACTGGCATCCCTGTCCTAAACCAGCCCCCTTTTATAGGGAGAGCTTCCCCTGGATTGGCTGGAAGAAACAGGAAACAGGAACTATGCTTAAAACTTGGTCTCCAACATGGCGGCGCCCAGTAATGCAGACCTTTTTGCAAAGCCACATTGCTCACTGCCCCTGGTCTCCTAGCAATGGCTCAGGAAGAGTAACCAGCTGTAGCGGCGTCCCGCCGCCATGAGCGGACCCCCTCACCCCCGCTACTGCTGCCCACGGATCCGGCGCAGCAGCCCACCTCCGCCGCTGCCCGCACATCGCCAAGGAAGCCAGCCCCGCGGCCCCAGCGTACCGGTAAGACTCTGGACGCTGACAGAAGCACTGTGGTCGGCTTCACCAGGTTTCATAAAGCATTCTCACCTATCTGCTCTAAATTGGCCCAGGAGGGCCGAAAGTTTGCACTACTCTACCCTGCACGCTTGAGGATCTTTAACAGCAGATCTTTAAGGATTTTCATACCCCGGAGGATGCCGCTGCTTATCTTTCGGAGGCCGCCACCTCTGACCCGTTGCTGAAATAGCTGTGCTCTGCTGACTCCGATCTGGAACTCTCTTCATTCACCGTTGCTCTGTTGCTGTTTTATATATTACATACCTCTCCTTCCCCCACCTTGTGGACTATGTGACCCTCCGCTGGACTATTCTGACTTTTTCGCCATATCCACACTGGTCCTCTGGGTGATGTATACATAACTTTAGAGCAATATAAGTTCCCTTTCTGCTATGTGTTCCCACGTATTCATGCTTGGTTTCGTGAAGTTATATATCCCTAATACTTGTTTTGTGTTCTGCCTCCCTCCGTTTAGAAGCCGGTTGCTATTATCTTGGCCCTCACCTATACTCCCCACCTTTCCCTATCTTCCCCTCCCTTCCCTTCCCCGTTCCCCTATGCTGCTCGTTCTAGTGGTACTGGCTAGGAGCAATGTCCTCCTTGCTGTATACGGTTATTACCTTACTTGACTTACCGTGAAGTTGTTTTCTAATTGTTATTGCGGTCTTATATCCTTTTCTCGTTTCTATGTTTCTACTGCTCTGTTGTTTTCCCCTTCCCTCCCTTCCTCCCTCCCTCCTGTGTCTCCCCCCCACCCCCCATTACTTATGGGTTTGTAAGATGTCTTCATTTGTGATTTCTCATTATCATATGCCTTATGTCTGCCATTAAAGTGGGTACGTGGAACGTGGGGGGTATTCACTCCCGTCAAACGGAAGAAAATACTGCTTTATTTAAATGCATATGGATATAGTGTTTTTGCAGGAAACACACCTTCTTTCCCCGGAGGCCCAAAAGCTGGGTGTCCTCGGTTGGCAAGTGCTCTCTGATGCTCCCCACTCTTCTCAGGCTAGCGGTGTACTTATCCTTGCGAAACGTAACCTGCATATAAAAGTCCTCACCTCTTTATGTGATCCTGCTAGTAGATTCCTTATTCTTCAAATTTTACTCCACAGTACCAAATATGTTTTATGCTCTGTCTATGCCCCAAACTCATATTCAAAGGTATTTTTCAAAAGTCTTATTGCTAAGCTGTGTCCATTCTTGTCTTACACAATGATTGTAGGCAGAGACTTCAATGGTGTGGTCTCCGCTTATATGGATTTGAACTCCTCCGCTCGTGCACGCCCCCCTTCCCCCCTGCCCTAGGTGTCCCCTTCTTTGCCCAACAATTACATCTGAATGATGCCTGGAGATTTCTCCACCCCACTGACAGGGAGTACTCATGTCTCTCGGCTGCCCATGGCACCTTGTCCAGAATTGATTTCTTACTGCTGTCGGACTCCCTAATCCCTCTAAGTAATGAGGCCCAAATGGAAACGATATCCCTTTCTGACCATGCTTTGGTTTGGGCTTCCCTCACTACCTTGCTAGATTGCGGTTCCTTTAAATGTTGGCGTTTCCCGACTTCCATTACCTCTTCCTTGCAGTTTTGGAGTAGGTTGGAGGCGTTTTGGGAGGAGTTCAGACTGGACAATGCAAGTAATTTTTGAGACCGATCCTTTATTGTTTTGGCAGACCTCCAAAGCGGTTATCCGTGATAGGCTTGTGGAATATGTCTCCTCGAGAAAGAAACAGTTTCTTCCTGAGTTTAAAACTTCCCAACGCTGCTTAACTGAAGCTTACCAACAATTTAAACAGTCTCCCTCTCCTGCCTTTAAGAAAACATACTTAGATTGTAAATCCCAATTTAACGCGGTATTAGCACTGATGGGAGATCGCCATACCTTTCACGAAAACAACCGGTTTTATAGGTTTGGCAACAAGACGGGCTGTCTCCTTTCTAATCTTCTGCGGGGTTCTGTGCCTTCCTCGGTGATCCAATTGCTTAAACGCAGTGATGGCTCGGTGGCTACTAAGTCGGTGGACATGGCACAGCTCCTCTCAGAATTTTACACTGACATTTATTCTCACTCCTCTGTTGATACACCCACTAAAACTTATTTCTGGAACTCTGTTTCCCTACCTCAAATACCACCATCGGTGGCTGAGGGCCTCTGCTCCCCGATTACTGCTCAAGAGGTGGAGGCGGCTATCAAACATCTAAAACTCTTAAAGGCCCCTGGACCCGATGGGTTCTCTGGAGAATACTATAGAATGCGTCTGCCTAAATTGTTGGATACTCTGACTCTGGTATTCAATGCAATTCTAACCTCTCACTCCCTCCCTTTATATACTTTAATGATGCTCTGGTCCGTCTTCTTACCAAACCTGGGAGGGATCCCCATCTCCCCGGCTCCTACCGCCCCATTTCTCTACTCAATGTTGACTATAAACTATTTACAAAAATTATTGCTGATAGACTAAAGGGATTGCTCCCTTCAATTATTCACCCGGATCAAACCGGTTTCATCTCGGGCAGGCATTCCACTAATAATATCCATAAAGTTCTTGCAGCGGCTAGCTGGTTGCACTCCAGCGGAAGCCCTGACCCCCAATATGTCCGTTCATTGGACGCTGAGAAGGCGTTTGACCTTGTTAATTGGGACCACCTATATACAACGCTGGAAAGGTTTGGGTTTCCGCTGGACCTGATCAACATGTTACGTAATTTGTATTCCCCCTCCTCCTCCCGTATTATGTGCAATGGCTACTTATCTGCTCCCATTCCCCTTCACAGGGGCACCAGACAGGGCTGTCCCTACTCCCCACTTTTATTTGCTATCGCCATAGAGCCCCTGGCTATTAAGTTGCGTCATCTCCCCGAGTACTCTGGAGTCCAGATCCGCGACCATGAGCTTCATGTGAGTTTGTTCGCGGATGATATGCTCCTTTTTATTTCAAACCCTGAGACCTCTATACCGCCAATTATGCAAGTTATTTCCGAGTATGGTACTTTTGCAGGGTACCGTGTTAATGCCTCCAGGTCTGAGCTCTTCCCACTCACTCTGGCTGCTTGTACATGCATCCCCTCACCCGCCCTTGCTCAATTCCAGTTGAATACCACAAAACTTAAATATTTAGGTATTTATCTCCCAGTGAATATTTTAGATCTGTATTCGGCCAATTATACAGCTGTTTTTAACAAGGTGTCCCAATTGCTATCCACCTGGTCTTCTCTTCCTATCTCTTTGTTAGGGAGAGTAGCCATTCTGAAAAGTATTGTGTTCCCTAAGATCTCCTATCTCCTTCAGATGATCCCTATCCAGCCCCCTGGCAAAGATTTATTGTTATATGATAAATTGTTTTCTAAATTCCTATGGAATCACAAGAGATCTCGGATCTACCTTCCCAAGCTTAAGCTTCCTCGCAGTAAGGGTGGTTTGGCTGTCCCCGACCTCTTGGCATTCTTCCGAGCTGTGAACTTTAGATATATCTCGGATTGGTTACTAAGCACCTCTTCGTATGTTAATTATGGTGTGGAGCAGGATCTTGTGCGTCCCTATGATCTCAGAGCTCTGCTACACACCCCGAAAACCCTACTCCCACCCCTGGCATGCTCTAATATTCTTTTTTGGGATGCTTACCGCTCCTGGGGGGTCATAAATAAAGCCCTACACCGAAACCCAAAATATTCCTCTTTTATTCCCTTCTGCGGGAACCCCTGTTTCACTCCACCTTTTGACAATACCAAATTTCTTACGTGGCAGTCTAGGGGCATCGCCCTTATTCGTGACGTATTTGACCCGGGTGGACTTGTACTGTCATTTGCAGATCTAGCCGAGAGACACGGCGTACCCTCCTCTGATTTCTTTATGTTCCTCCAGGTTCGCCATTTTGTGCAATCTCTCCCCATCCCTCCTGTGCACGAGCGGAGGAATGATCCTCTGTCCCCTCTATTTGTCACATTACCGAACTTCTCATACAAAATCAGCTGGTAATACCAGGATTTGTTACCTAGCAAGCCTGATGTTCTCTGGCCCCCCCATACTATCTAGATGGTCAAGTGAGTGGTCCTGGGATCCAGCGGTGAACTGCTTCCTTTATCCCCTCCCCTCTATCCTGAAAGCCCTGCATTCTGCTCAGCTTCAGGAAATCCATTTTACATTTTTACACCGGGCTTAAGTTGCTCTGGGACAGCATAAATATATGGTCTCTACAGACTCTGGACACTGTCCCAAGTGTAAAGCGCCAAATGCCCTTTTCATGCACAATTTCTGGCAATGTCCAAAGATAAAACGGTTTTGGAATAAGGTATTGTGGTATATAAAATCTACTTTCTGGATTTCTCTCCCTCTGGACCCGGCAGCACTCCTTGGCCTTAACACTACAGCCTGGTGTTTACTCCCCTCTCAAGCTCACTGTGTTCCATTTTTGTACGTATTATTGACCTTGGGGAAGAAATTAATTTTAAATCATTGGATATATCGAACCTCTCCTTCCCTTGCTAATCTCAAGTCCCTCCTCACTACTACACTATATTTTGAACGTCAATCCACTCTCCCAGACCTTGACCGTAACGCTGTGCATTTTTACAAGAAATGGGGACCAAATATTGACTCTCTCTCACCCACACAACAACACCATGTATTGAAATTATTTGACTCCCTTAGCTGGGATTCTTATAGCAGACTCTGTATTCCTATTGGTGATGATTCGCTTTTAGCCCCTAGGTGACGCTTGTTCCTTTCCCTTGGCATGGAACAGTTTGGTCCATGCGCTAGCTATCTATGTTTGTGCTGTATTATACATGTTTTGGCATCTGCAAACCCTCCTCCCTCTTAACTCATATCCATGTCTTTGTTGTTCTTCTCTTTCTCTTTCTCTGTTGTTGTTGTTGTTGTTGTATTATTATTAGTGATGTGCACCGGAAATTTTCCGGGTTTTGTGTTTTGGTTTTGGATTCGGTTCCGCGGCCGTGTTTTGGATTCGGATGCGTTTTGGCAAAACCTCCCTGAAAATTTTTTGTCTGATTCGGGTGTGTTTTTTTTGGATTCGGGTGTTTTTTTACAAAAAACACTCAAAAACAGCTTAAATCATAGAATTTGGGGGTCATTTTGATCCCATAGTATTATTAACCTCAATAACCATAATTTCCACTCATTTTCAGTCTATTCTGAACACCGAACACCTCACAATATTATTTTTAGTCCTAAGCGACCCAAGTGGCCGACACAAACACCTGGCCCATCTAGGAGTGGCACTGCAGTGTCAGACAGGATGGCACTTCAAAAAAATAGTCCCCAAACAGGACATGATGCAAAGAAAAAAAGAGGCGCAATGAGGTAGCTGTGTGACTAAGCTAAGCGACCCAAGTGGCCGACACAAACACCTGGCCCATCTAGGAGTGGCACTGCAGTGTCAGACAGGATGGCAGATTAAAAAAATAGTCCCCAAACAGCACATGATGCAAAGAAAAAAAGAGGTGCACCAAGGTCGCTGGATGGCTAAGCTAAGCGACACAAGTGGCCGACACAAACACCTGGCCCATCTAGGAGTGGGACTGCAGTGTCAGGCAGGATGGCACTTCAAAAAAATAGTCCCCAAACAGCACATGATGCAAAGAAAAAAAGAGGTGCAATGAGGTAGCTGTGTGACTAAGCTAAGCGACCCAAGTGGCCGACACAAACACCTGGCCCATCTAGGAGTGGCACTGCAGTGTCAGACAGGATGGCAGATTTAAAAAATAGTCCCCAAGCAGCACATGATGCAAAGAAAAAAAGAGGTGCACCAAGGTCGCTGGATGGCTAACCTAAGCGACCCAAGTGGCCGACACAAACACCTGGCCCATCTAGGAGTGGCACTGCAGTGTCAGGCAGGATGGCAGATTTAAAAAATAGTCCCCAAACAGCACATGATGCAAAGAAAAAAAGAGGCGCAATGAGGTAGCTGTGTGACTAAGCTAAGAGCGACCCAAGTGGCCGACACAAACACCTGGCCCATCTAGGAGTGGCACTGCAGTGTCAGACAGGATGGCAGATTTAAAAAATAGTCCCCAAACAGCACATGATGCAAAGAAAAAAAGAGGTGCACCAAGGTCGCTGGATGGCTAAGCTAAGCGACACAAGTGGCCGACACAAACACCTGGCCCATCTAGGAGTGGCACTGCAGTGTCAGGCAGGATGGCACTTCAAAAAAATAGTCCCCAAACAGCACATGATGCAAAGAAAAATGAAAGAAAAAGAGGTGCAAGATGGAATTGTCATTGGGCCCTCCCACCCACCCTTATGTTGTATAAACAGGACATGCACACTTTAACAAACCCATCATTTCAGCAACAGGGTCTGCCACACAACTGTGACTGAAATGACTGGTTGGTTTGGGCCCCCACCAAAAAAGAAGCAATCAATCTCTCCTTGCACAAACTGGCTCTACAGAGGCAAGATGTCCACCTCCTCCTCATCGTCCGATTCCTCACACCTTTCACTGTGTACATCCCCCTCCTCACAGATTATTAATTCGTCCCCACTGGAATCCACCATGTCAGGTCCCTGTGTACTTTCTGGAGGCAATGTGAATGTCTCCACGGAGGAATTGATTATAATTCATTTTGATGAACATCATCTTCTCCACATTTTCTGGAAGTAACCTCGTACGCCAATTGCTGACAAGGTGAGCGGCTGCACTAAACACTCTTTCGGAGTACACACTGGAGGGTGGGCAACTTAGGTAAAATAAAGCCAGTTTCTGCAAGGGCCTCCAAATTGCCTCTTTTTCCTGCCAGTATACGTACGGACTGTCTGACGTGCCTACTTGGATGCGGTCACTCATATAATCCTCCACCATTCTTTCAATGGTGAGAGAATTATATGCAGTGACAGTAGACGACATGTCAGTAATCGTTGGCAGGTCCTTCAGTCCGGACCAGATGTCAGCACTCGCTCCATACTGCCCTGCATCACCGCCAGCGGGTGGGCTCGGAATTCTTAGCCTTTTCCTCGCACCCCCAGTTGCGGGAGAATGTGAAGGAGGAGCTGTTGACGGGTCACGTTCCGCTTGACTTGACAATTTTCTCACCAGCAGGTCTTTGAACCTCTGCAGACTTGTGTCTGCCGGAAAGAGAGATCCAACGTAGGTTTTAAATCTAGGATCGAGCACGGTGGCCAAAATGTAGTGCTCTGATTTCAACAGATTGACCACCCGTGAATCCTGGTTAAGCGAATTAAGGGCTCCATCCACAAGTCCCACATGCCTAGCGGAATCGCTCTGTTTTAGCTCCTCCTTCAATGTCTCCAGCTTCTTCTGCAAAAGCCTGATGAGGGGAATGACCTGACTCAGGCTGGCAGTGTCTGAACTGACTTCACGTGTGGCAAGTTCAAAGGGTTGCAGAACCTTGCACAACGTTGAAATCATTCTCCACTGCGCTTGAGTCAGGTGCATTCCCCCCTCCTTTGCCTATATCGTAGGCAGATGTATAGGCTTGAATGGCCTTTTGCTGCTCCTCCATCCCCTGAAGCATATAGAGGGTTGAATTCCACCTCGTTACCACCTCTTGCTTCAGATGATGGCAGGGAAGGTTCAGGACTGTGTGCTGGTGCTCCAGTCTTCGGCACGCGGTGGCTGAATGCCGAAACTGTCCTGAAATTCTTAGGGCCACCAACAGCATCTCTTGCACGCCCCTGTCGTTTTTGAAATAATTCTGCACCACCAAATTCAATGTATGTGCAAAACATGGGACGTGCTGGAATTTGCCCAGATGTAATGCACGCACAATATTGCTGGCGTTGTCCGATGTCACAAATCCCTAGGAGAGTCCATTTGGGGTAAGCCATTCTGCGATGATGTTCCTCAGTTTCCGTAAGAGGTTGTCAGCTGTGTGCCTCTTCTGGAAAGCGGTGATACAAAGCGTAGCCTGCCTAGGAACGAGTTGGCGTTTGCGAGATGCTGCTACTGGTGCCGCCGCTGCTGTTCTTGCTGCGGGAGGCAATACATCTACCCAGTGGGCTGTCACAGTCATATAGTCCTGAGTCTGCCCTGCTCCACTTGTCCACATGTCCGTGGTTAAGTGGACATTGGGTACAACTGCATTTTTTAGGACACTGGTGACTCTTTTTCTGAGGTCTGTGTACATTTTCGGTATCGCCTGCCAAGAGAAATGGAACCTAGATGGTATTTGGTACCAGGGACACAGTACCTCAATCAAGTCTCTAGTTGCCTGTGAATTAACGGTAGATATCGGAAACACGTTTCTCACCGCCCAGGCTGCCAAGGCCTGAGTTATCCGCTTTGCAGCAGGATAACTGCTGTGATATTTCATCTTCCTCGCAAAGGACTGTTGGACAGTCAATTACTTACTGGAAGTAGTACAAGTGGTCTTACGACTTCCCCTCTGGGATGACGATCGACTCCCAGCAGCAACAACAGCAGCGCCAGCAGCAGGAGGCGTTACACTCAAGGATGCATCGGAGGAATCCCAGGCAGGAGAGGACTCGTCAGATTTGACAGTGACATGGCCGCAGGACTATTGGCTTTCCTGTGTAAGGAGGAAATTGACACTGAGGGAGTTGGTGGTGTGGTTTGCAGGAGCTTGGTTACAAGAGGAAGGGATTTAGTGGTCAGTGGACTGCTTCCGCTGTCATCCAAAGTTTTTGAACTTGTCACTGACTTATGATGAATGCGCTGCAGGTGATGTATAAGGGAGGATGTTCCGAGGTGGTTAACGTCCTTACCCCTACTTATTACAGCTTGACAATGGCAACACACGGCTTGACACCTGTTGTCCGCATTTGTGTTAAAATAATTCCACACCGAAGAGGTGATTTTTTTTTGTAATTTGACCAGGCATGTCAATGGCCATATTCGTCCCAAGGACAACAGGTGTCTCCCTGGGTGCCTGACTTAAACAAACCACCTCACCATCAGAATCCTCCTTGTCAATTTCCTCCTCAGCGCCAGCAACACCCATATCCTCATCCTGGTGTACTTCAACAGTGACATCTTCAATTTGACTATCAGGAACTGGACTGCGGGTGCTCCTTCCAGCACTTGCAGGGGGCGTGCAAATGGTGGAAGGCGCCACCTCTTCCCATCCAGTGTTGGAAGGTCAGGCATCGCAGCCGACACAATTGGACTCTCCTTGGGGATTTGTGATTTAGAAGAACGCACAGTTCTTTGCTGTGCTTTTTTCAGCTTAAGTCTTTTCATTTTTCTAGCGAGAGGATGAGTGCTTCCATCCTCATGTGAAGCTGAACCACTAGCCATGAACATAGGCCAGTGGCAGCAGCTTCAGCAAGAGGTGGAAGTGGATCTTGATCTTTCCCTATTTTACCCTCCACATTTTTGTTCTCCATTTTTTAATGTGTGGAATTATATGCCAGTATCAATAGCAATGGCCTACTACTATATATACTGCGCACAACTGAAATGCACCACAGGTATGGATGGATAGTATACTTGATGACGCAGAGGTAGGTAGAGCAGTGGCCTACTGTACCGTACTGCTATATATTATATACTGGTGGTCAGCAAACTGTGCAAAACTGAAATGCACACAGGTATGGATGGATAGTATACTTGACGACACAGAGGTAGGTAGAGCAGTGGCCTACTGTACCGTACTACTATATATTATATACTGGTGGTCAGCAAACTGTGCAAAACTGAAATGCACCACAGGTATGGATGGATAGTATACTTGACGACACAGAGGTAGGTAGAGCAGTGGCCTACTGTACCGTACTGCTATATATTATATACTGGTGGTCAGCAAACTATGCAAAACTGAAATGCACCACAGGTATAGATGGATAGTATACTTGACGACACAGAGGTAGGTAGAGCAGTGGCCTACTGCACCGTACTGCTATATATTATCTACTGGTGGTCAGCAATCCATAGTTGCCTACCCTCTCTCATTCTGCAGGAGACTCCCTGAAACAGTAGCAATCTCCCTCACTCCCTGAATAGTCCCTCAATCTCCCTGAAAAAAAGAGAAATCAGAGATACAGACATTCAAATGGGATCATCAGTGCCATTTCCCTGTATTGGTATAATGCACAATGGCCCTCATTCCGAGTTGTTCGCTCGCAAGCTGCTTTTAGCAGCATTGCACACGCTAAGCCGCCGCCTACTGGGAGTGAATCTTAGCTTATCAAAATTGCGAACGAAAGGTTCTCAAAATTGCGATTAGAAATTTCTTTGCAGTTTCTGAGTAGCTCGAGAGTTACTCTTCCAGTGCGATCAGTTCAGTGCTTGTCGTTCCTGGTTTGACGTCACAAACACACCCAGCGTTCGTCCAGACACTCCTCCGTTTCTCCAGACACTCCCGCGTTTTTCCCAGAAACGGTAGCGTTTTTTCACACACTCCCATAAAACGGCCAGTTTCCGCCCAGAAACACCCACTTCCTGTCAATCACACTCCGATCTCCAGAACGAAGAAAAAACCTCGTAATGCCGTGAGTAAAATACCTAACTGCATAGCAAATTTACTTGGCGCAGTCGCAGTGCGAACATTGCGCATGCGCAGTTAGCGGAAAATCGCTGCAATGCGAAGAAAATTACCGAGCGAACAACTCGGAATGACCACCAATGATCCCTATATCTACATGCACTGTAAATATTTCTTGTGGTCACTTACAGTATATGGAACCTCTTGTAAAACACAATACACAAAACAAATCCTGCAAAATATCAGTCTTTTCTTCAACAAGTAGATCTTACTAACTTTGGGGCTCATTTACATTTGGATGTAATTTATTTTCATAACACGCCTCTCAGATGTAGCAGTACGCGCCCACGCTGATAGGGGTTACTTTCACAATCTCCCTGAAATGCATTTTCAAAGGTAGGTAAGTATGCAGCAAACTGTGCAAAACTGAAATGCACCACAGGTATGGATGGATAGTATACTTGATGACACAGAGGTAGGTAGAGCAGTGGCCTACTGTACCGTACTGCTATATATTATATACTGGTGGTCAGCAAACTGTGCAAAACTGAAATGCACCACAGGTATGGATGGATAGTATACTTGACGACACAGAGGTAGGTAGAGCAGTGGCCTACTGTACCGCACTGCTATATATTATATACTGGTGGTCAGAAAACTGTGCAAAACTGAAATGCACCACAGGTATGGATGGATAGTATACTTGACGACACAGAGGTAGGTAGAGCAGTGGCCTACTGTACCGTACTGCTATATATTATCTACTGGTGGTCAGCAAACTGTGCAAAACTGAAATGCACCACAGGTATGGATGGATAGTATACTTGATGACACAGAGGTAGGTAGAGCAGTGGCCTACTGTACCGTACTGCTATATATTATATACTGGTGGTCAGCAAACTGTGCAAAACTTAAATGCACCACAGGTATGGATGGATAGTATACTTGACGACACAGAGGTAGGTAGAGCAGTGGCCTTCTGTACCGTACTCCTATATATTATATACTGGTGGTCAGCAAAATTATGCACTGTACTCCTACTATATACTACAATGCAGCACAGATATGGAGCGTTTTTCAGGCAGAGAACGTATAATACTGGTGGTCACTGGTCAGCAAAACTCTGCACTGTACTCCTCCTATAATACTGCTGGTCCCCAGAATAAAGATATTTGCAGCCCCCTGAAAGTTCTGAAACAAAGTGAGAGGACGCCAGCCACGTCCTCTCACTATCATTTCCAAAGCACGAGTGAAAAATGGCGGCGACGCGCGGCTCCTTATATAGAATCCGAATCTCGCGAGAATCCGACAGCGGGATGATGACGTTCGGGCGCACTCGGGTTAACCGAGCAATACTGGAGTATCCGAGTATGCCTCGGACCCGTGTAAAATGGGTGAAGTTCGGGGGGGTTCGGATTCCGAGGAACCGAACCCGCTCATCACTAGCAGTCAGTCCCAGCTGTTTGCTTATAGCAGACCCAGATACAGCCAGGACATATGATCAGTCAGTCCTCTGGACAGGTGGAGCATGTGCAACACATACCTGTGATACAGACACAAGCAGCCACCCAACAGCCGGCAAACTCAATCATTGTGGAATCTAGGACTACAACTGGTTTTCTGGGTCAGCTTCTGCAAGCAGGTGGAGCGCAGCTTATGGGTTTTCATACTGTACCCAGTGACTCCGTGAGCCAAAGATCAGGACTCCTACAGAGTGCACCAAAAGCCCAAGGCCACCCAGTATACCTGTTAATGGTAAGGATGACAGGCATGAAGCATTCCACATTTGTTGTAATGCTATGAGTGCACCTTGTTTCCAAGAACATGAGCAAAGTTTCTGTTTACAGTATGTACCATTGAATGACACAGTTGGATAGCAGGTTTTATAATGTTGAAAGTGAATTTGTTAAATATTGTGATATTATCTACAGTTTAATGATTGTCAACCTTACACTAGTCAGGATGAGGGACCTCAGTTGCTGCACACAAACCTGTTTCCATCTGTTTAATGTACTCAGTAATACATAGTGTCTTCTTGAGCAATAACACATGAAAGTAGTGAATATGCATACATGTTTGTTTTCTTTGCTTACTGCTTACTGTACAATATAGTATTGCAGATTTTAGATATATTTGTCCTATGTCACCGTGTAGCTCGCAAGAAGTTTACACCACAATGTTGGCCTTTGTTGGCACTTACTATATTCCTCCTCGTTTCTGCCACAGCCTTTCCCCATCACCTTTTACCCACCCAGCATCACCCTCTGTCTCTCCCTGTCACCCTCTTACTCCCCCCATTATCCACAGCCTGTCCCCATCACCCACAACCTCTCACTGTCACCACTGCCTCTCCCTATCATCTTCTACCTCCTGCTTTCACATTCTCCCTGTCACCCTCTGACTCTCCCTTTCACCCTCTCCCCATCACCCTCTGACCACAGCCTCTCTCACTTACCTTTTACACACTCCCTGTCACCCTCTGCCTTTCCCTGTCACCCACTGCCTCTCCCTGTCAGCCTCTGTCTCTCCCTGTGACCAACTGCATGCCACCCACTTCCTCTCCCTGTCACCCTCTGCTTCTTCCTCTCACCCTTTCCATGTCACCCACTACCTCTCACCATCACAATATTCTGCTCACTGTCACCCACTGCCTCTCCCTGTCACCCTCTACCTCTCTCTGCCACTCACTGCCATGTGGCATATTATTAACTTGGAGTGGGGCGGAGGAGGGGAACTCAAAGCATATTTTTGCACTTGGGCCCACCACTCAAAAGTTCCGCCACTGAATCTATCAGATGAACCCCAAAATGCCATGTTATTTTCTGTCAGATACACAATAATGTTCATAACACAAAATGTTTTTCCAATGCTCTGATACTTTCTGAACTAACAGTTGTTGTACTCTATCAATTGTTTTGCCTGATTTAAGTCTTGTTTAAGTTTTTATCCATGACTTATAACATTATTTGAACCACTTTTTTTTAGATTTGAGAACTGCAGATACAGGATTCCAATCATTAAGCCTACAATTTATAAACTTGATCTTGATCTTGAGCTTCGATCAAAACATTTGACCTCATTCAGGTTCAGTAGCAAATTCTGCTAAATAGCAATCACATACTGGAGGCTGCTCAGCACAGGGCAAGGCCACCCAGCATGCTAATCATCACCAGCAATGTATTTGCAGTTCAATTGCGATCGCATCACAGAACAGGAAACTAAGGTTGACCATCTGCATATGCAGCTTTGCGCGTATTCAGGCGCACCACGGGCATCTTCTTCTTCGCAGCCTCTGCGTCATGCAGTTGGCCGAAAAATGGTCCAGATATGTCTCTGTTGTCCAGACCACTCCCCCCATTTCGCTTCTCCGACCCCACCCCACCCCCGATGGCCACCGCTGTCCATCACATAACGATCGCATCCTCCCGGGATGCGATCGCTATAAGAATTGCTGCACATGCACACTGTGGCCGCTGTGCATGCGCAAATGCCCAAAAATTACTTGTTTCAGACATTTGCGTGCCTTACGGCCCTTAAGGCCCATAGACAGTAGAAACAAAATATGCTGTCTTTCATTTATACCATCTACGTGGTATACTGTACATTCACCGCTGGCAACTGTGTTATTATAATGGTTATTTGAAAAAATTCCGACTGTTTGCATCATGCGGTTGTCATTTAAGCTGAACTTGTTGAGGACCTGAACAACCAATTGATCAATAATATTACTATTAATACTTTTTGGCCACAACGCTGCGTGTGATAGATTCATCAGAGTGTTTGCAGAATTTTTGAAGTCAACTACTTCGTAAATTTCAGACTGCAAATATGGTTCATCTTCCTCTGGAATATCTCTGGCATTGTTTTATGAGCCACACAATGAAGTTATCACTGATTTAGTTGGTACCTCTTGGTTAGAATTTTCATCCACAGCTTTAGGGGCAGATTTATCAACAAGTGATATTCTTGTTATCACAAATGATAAACAGTACTGCAGCCAAGGGTTAAAGTAGAGGGGAACGGGGCCCATGCCCCTTTATGAAGCCACGCCCCTATTATCGCCCGGGGTGCCGCAAGGGCTAGAACCGGCCCTGCCATCATCTATGTAAGGCTTAAGACTCAACTGAAACCTGTAGGAGAAAAATGAGAAGTTGATCTTAATGCTGTTATCTTGGGAATTGTCTATGGGGGTAATTCAGACCTGATCGCTTGCTAGCAGTTTTTTGCAGTGCTGTGATCAGATAGCCGCTGCCTACAGGGGAATGTATTTTAGCTGTGCAAGTGTGCGAACACATGTGGAGCCGAGCAGTACAAATAAACTTTGTGCAGTTTTTGAGTTGCCCAGAACTTAGTCAGCCGCTGCGATCACTTCAGCCTGTCCGGGACCGGAATTGACGTCAGACACCCGCCCTTAAATACAATCCCGTTGCCCAGAACTTAGTCAGCCGCTGCGATCACTTCAGCCTGTCCGGGACCGGAATTGACGTCAGAAACCTGCCCTGCAAAAGCTTGGACACGCCTGCGTTTTTCTAACCACTCCCAGAAAATGGTCAGTTGCCACCCACAAATGCCTTTTTCCTGTCAATCTCCTTGCGATCGGCTGTGCAAATGGATTCTTCGTAAAACCCATCGCACAGCAACGATCTGCTTTGTACCCGTGCGACGCGCCTGCGCATTGCGCTGCATATGCATGTGCAGTTCTGACCTGATCGTAGCACTGCAAAAAACGCTAGTGAGCAATCAGGTCTGAATTACCCCCTATGTGTTTTATTATAGCAATGGAATTTCCAATATAAAGAAGAGAAACCTCATCCAGCTATTGCATATGGCTAACAAACAGCTTCTTAAGACAATGGAAATATACAATAAGAAAACAACTATTGGCCACTCATCTATGACATACTGACATTAACTCTTACTGCGCCTTCCATGTGCATTTTTACTTTGCCCTTGTTTTGTCACACAATAGCATTTCCACACAAACTACTGTAGGATGCCCCCCTTTCTTTCAGAAACACTTATTACATAGAATTATACTATTATACAATGTGATCTTTCTGTTGCAAAAGCTTTGTAAAGGTTATATAATGGTGTCACGTCTAGCAAAGTTTGAGGATCCGGCAGCTGAGACTTGCCCGAGGAGGTAGATGGCTGTGGGTGAACAAGATGAGGGGGTTGGATATAGTTCCTTCGCATGGGACACGGAGCAATGAAGAACGTAGGCGGGGTTGAAAGTCAATAAATAGTATTTATTATGTACAGAGCTGAGGTAGAGAACTGTGGCTGGAGCACGATAGTTAATAAACGTAGTTGCGGATAAAGAACTGCAGGTTGTGGCTTGGAAGACAAGGTTGTGAATAATGAACTGCGGAACTGTGGATGGTGGTTGAAGACGTGGCTGGAGACAAGGACTGTGGACTGAAAAACGAGACTGTAGATGATGAACTGTGGAACTGTGGATGGTAGTTGAAAACGTGGCTGGTGAAGTAGATCTGTGGAGTGTGGCTTGAAAGACGAGGCAGAAGACCCGGGGCCGACTGAACCCAAAGAGTCTTACTGGACCGGGTTTTCCAGGAGCGCTTCCACAGGCAGTAGCAGGTTAGGAACGGCAGGACTGCAGCAGCAACAGAGAACCGACCAAGCAGGAGCAGGAGGAACCAGAATACGACAAGGATCCTGGGATCACAGGCTAAAGCACCTACAACAGGGTTGTAACTTGAAGCACTGGCGTCCCTGTCCTAAACCAGCCCCTTTTTATAGGGAGAGCTTCCCCTGGATTGGCTGGAAGAAACAGGAAACAGGAACTATGCTTAAAACTTGGTCTCCAACATAGCGGCGCCCAGTAATGCAGACCTTTCTGCAAAGCCACATTGCTCACTGCCTCTGGTCTCCTAGCAACGGCTCAGCAAGAGCGACCCGCTGTAGCGGCATCCCGTCGCCACGAGCGGACCCCCTCACCGCCGCCACTGCTGCCCACGGACCTGGCGCAGCAGCCCGCCGCTGCCCGCACACCGCCAGAAAAGCCAGCCCCGCGGCCCCAGCGTACCGGTAAGACTCCGGACGCTGACAAATGGCGCATAATTCATTAGATTGGCACACATTATAATACTGTATATACTAAAATTAAGTTTAATTAGAAACTCTGCCACTGATTATGAGCTGACGGATCTCTGTGCACAGATTCAATCAGTTTTTGCCTCCGCATATGCATATTCTCAGTTGGACTGAACTGGATTGGTACTGTTTTTCTGTGAAAATCTGGCTTTTCAGAAGGGAACTGGGTGGCCGTTATGCGATCACAAGGAATCGCCCTGTCTTGTGGGAATATCATGGATGTGTTTCCAAAGTTCTGTGCTATTCTGTGTCAAGTGTATGGGGAGGAGAAACCTGATTCTGACTTACCTCTTGAACCTAGCATGGGTCTGAAAAAGGGCCCAGGGCCATAACTAGGTGTGTGCGGAGCGTGCGCTGCACATAGCGCTGCAGGGTAGGGGTCCCTGTTGGCAGCACTTGTCAATTATTTTATTACTTTCACTTGCAGCTTCTCACCTTTTTGAAGACCAGCATCTCCTGACCACCCCTGTCTTCTACCACCACCCCTTTTGTCGTTAATACCTACACAGCATTTATGGACTTGCCTTGATAGCTTTTTGTTGTTCAGTGGCACTGTCCTTTATTACATTTTGGGATGATGCGCCCAGGATTCGAACCCGTTGTCTATGACACTGCAGTCGGATACCATATTCATTGAGCTATCTGCCCTTGCATAGAAAGCTAGAAAATTCCAAGACCTTAGAGATTTAACTATTTGAAGCTTATCTTGTACTTTGTGAAGGGGTGATCAGCATTTTGGGCTTGGTAGATCTATGTAGTGTGTGGTTGCAAGGGATTGAATGTGTGGCTGCCCACTGTATGGATCTGCTTGTTCATGGTGCTGGTTATTTTTATACGGGGTACAGGTAGCTTCATATAGTTATAAATCTTATCAGTATTATGCGTGATCAAGTGGTTTGGTGGGTGGGGTGTTTGGCTGGGATGCAGCAGGCTGTGGGTGTATAAATGTGTGTGTGTGTGTGTGTGTGTGTGTGTGTGTGTGTGTGTGTGTGTGTGTGTGTGTGTGTGTGTGTGTGTGTGTGTGAAGGGGCATGGGCATTCTCTGGGATTAATTTTGTCGTGGCCCTTTCCCGCGAGGCATGCACCTTGTGTGCCTATTGGAAAAATGGGGGGGAGGGGGGGATCTCTTTCTGGCACAGGGCACCGAAAAGTCACGTTACAGCTCATCTAGTGCCAATACTAATTGCAATGGTTGGCGTAAAATCAATGGTTGTCACAGCTTCCCACTTGCAGACGCATGGACCCCCACTTAGGCCCTATGGAAACTCGCATTGTCATAAGCCGCTTCCCGCTTGGTGTGTGATGTAGAATCTGCCCCTATAACTGAAGGGAAGCTTGTACTAACACATAATTCTGCAATTGAATATTATCAGGGTTGAAAACAAAGTGGTAGTTCTATTTAAAGTCTTGTTCCTGCTCTCCCGTTGCTGCATTTATCATTAACAGGAACACTGCTGCTCAATGACAAGTTTAGCAGAAGTGATATAAACAAGGAACAAATCTCCAGTTTCCTGTTGCTTCAGCATGGGAGCAGATTACTGTTTGTATCTGTAGGTTTTCTGTGAAAGACGGCAGATGGAGTGTTCCATGAAGCAGTGGATATGTCACAGTAGCTGTCTTCCGAGATGAGAGAACACAAGGAGTGGGAGTTCATCAGTATGTCGAAAAGTAGAATTAGAATAATTTTTCCATACTGCACAACACAGACAGGAATCAAATGTCTTGCATAGCCAACATTTACTTCTTATGGCAAACATGTCAGGATTAAATTCCAGGAGTAAACGTGCAGTAGTATTTCTTTGAATTCCTTGGGAAATTGTATGAATGAAAAGACGTGGGAAGATTTTCATCCTATTTAATGCTGAAAGGTTTGTCTCACTATTAATGCTTGACAGACATCTTTAAAACATCATATTGCAGTGCATACCACCTTTGTGTTTAAGATTTTAACTTTTTAACTCCTATCATAATAAGCGAAATGGTAGATACCCAACTTTGCGATTCCTAGCGTTCCTTGGATGGAAAATTCCAAAATATAAAGGATGGGTCACCTAATTAGGTGTTGCTGTAACTAAATAAATTAACAAAATTTGATGACAGAAAGAAACAACATGACCTTTTCCTGTCTATTTCAGTATGTAGTCAGCAATGGGATGCGTTTATTTTCCCGGCTGTCGGGATCCTATCGGTTAGGATACCAACACTGGAGTCCCGACAGCGAGTGACATGCCGGCACACGGAATCCCGACACACTCCCAGTATTCCCCCTCGGGTGGTGGTCCACTCCACCTCCGGATGGGGAATAGAATAGTGTGGCGAGCAAAGCTCACCATTGGGCCCGCAGCATGGCAAGCGCAGCGAGCCCGCAAGGGGACTCAGTGTGCTCTCTGCCGGTTGGAATGAAAACCTGGTAATGGATAGGAGCAAATGACAATTTACTATTTGCTCCCAAATACTGACAAAAAGACAAAATGGTAAATCAGACAAATTGGTTAAATCCATTTGATATAACCTATTTGTCTGATTTACCGTATCACCATCCGCATTATCAAATGCGGATGGTGATAAATCGTCCCCTTAATCTTGACAACATCACTCTCTCTTGTATTTTTTTTATTTTTATATATCTGACATCTTTTAAATTAGTTTACATTTAATGCCTAGCAATAAAATTGTATGTTAACAATGTAATCCTGTGTGTGCCCCAATGGAGTCCACAAAGCACTGAATAATTGCATCTTTAAAATAAAAACTAATCTAGCACTTTGAGGCTGATGCCTAGTTGGACGTACATCAGTTTGTAAAGCGGAAAATACCCAAATCGGTTCTGCACACGCTCAGAAAATAGTGCGCACAGTTAGGCTGATATGCAGACTTGCGCACAAGTTGTACTGGAATGTTGGGGTGAGATGGGGGAGGGACCGGTTACTCTATTATATGCCGAGAACACTAAGGGTGTGTTTGCGTAATTTGAACATTTATATGTTGACACATATGTGTGTTTGCGTAATTTGACACATATATGCTAATGTGGGGGCAGGGCAATGCTTATCAAAACGTTATAAATTGCGAGTGCATGAGGGTTGGTGCAAATTCATGCTGCTCATGATGATGACTGCTAGTTACTTCTGATTGGCTTAATACAATTGTGTGTTCCACTATCAAAATAATTCATGAATAAAAAGGGCTACAAGTGTATGTGATATTTTCCTAACGTTCTGGTGCATATCCTACTACAGCACACCTGTGACGTTCTGGTGCATATCCTACTACAGCACACCTGTGACGTTCTGGTGCATATCCTACTAAAGCACACCTGTGACGTTCTGGTGCATATCCTACTACAGCACACCTGTGACGTTCTGGTGCATATCCTACTACAGCACACCTGTGACGTTTTGGTGCATATCCTACTACAGCACACCTGTGACGTTCTGGTGCATATCCTACTACAGCACACCTGTGACGTTCTGGTGCATATCCTACTACAGCACACCTGTGACGTTCTGGTGCATATCCTACTACAGCACACCTGTGACATTCTGGTACATATTCTACTACAGCACACCTGTGATGTTCTGGTGCATATCCTACTACAGCACTCCTGTGACATTCTGGTACATATTCTACTACAGCACACCTGTGATGTTCTGGTGCATATCCTACTACAGCACACCTGTGACGTTCTGGTACATATTCTACTACAGCACACCTGTGATGTTCTGGTGCATATCCTACTACAGCACTCCTGTGACATTCTGGTACATATTCTACTACAGCACACCTGTGACGTTCTGGTACATATTCTACTACAGCACACCTGTGACGTTCTGGTACATATTCTACTACAGCACACCTGTGATGTTCTGGTGCATATCCTACTACAGCACTCCTGTGACGTTCTGGTACATATCCTACTACAGCACACCTGTGACGTTCTGGTACATATTCTACTACAGCACACCTGTGATGTTCTGGTGCATATCCTACTACAGCACTCTTGTGACATTCTGGTACATATTCTACTACAGCACACCTGTGATGTTCTGGTGCATATCCTATTACAGCAGACCAGTTACATTCTGGTACATATTCTACTACAGCACACCTGTGACGTACTGATGCATATCCTATTTTATCAGACCTGTGATGTTCTGCTGCATATCCTACTACATGTCACGTCTAGCAAAGTTTGAGGACCCGGCAGCTGAGATTTGCCCGAGGAGGTAGCAGGCTGTGAATGAACCAGATGAGGGGGCTGGATATAGTTCCTTCGCATGGGACACGGAGCAATGAAGAACGTAGGCGGGTTTGAGAGTCAATGGAAAGAATTTACTATGTACAGGGCTGAGATAGAGAACTGAGGCAGGAGCACGATGGTTAAAGATGTGGCTGGAGACGAAAAACTGTGGACTGTGATTTGAAAGACTAAACTGTAGATGATGAACTGTGAAACTTTGGATGGTGGTTGAAGACGTGGCTGGAGACAAGGACTGTGGTTTGGAAAACGAGGCTGAAGATAATCTGCAGGCTATGGTCGGTGGTACAAAGGCGTGGCTAGTGAAGGAGATCTGTGGAGTGTGGCTTGAAAGACGAGGCAGAAGACACGGGGCCGACTGTGCCTAGAGAGTCTTACTGGACCGGGTTTTCCAGGAGCGCTTCCACAGGCAGTAGCAGGCTAGAAACGGCAGGGCTGCAGCAGCAACAGAGAACCGACCAAGCAGGATCAGAAGGAACCAGAATACAGCAGGAATCCTGGGAGCACAGGCTAAAACACCTACAACAGGGTTGTAACTTCAAGCACTGGCGTCCCTGTCCTAAATCAGCCCCCTTTTATAGGGAGAGCTTCCCCTGGATTGGCTGAAAGAAACAGGAAACAGGAACTATGCTTAAAACTTGGTCCCCAACATGGCGGCGCCCAGTAATGCAGACCTTTTTGCAAAGCCACATTGCCCAGTGCCCCTGGTCTCCTAGCAACGGCTCAGCAAGAGCGACCCGCACAGCCGCTACTGCTGCCCGCAGATCCGGCGCAGCTCACCTCCGCCGCTGCCCGCACATCGCCAAGGAAGCCAGCCCCGCAGCCCCAGCGTAACGGGTGGGTGGACTCCGGACACCTATGCGGTTTAGTTGGAAACTTGGCATGAAATGTCTGAAGAAGTCTCGGAGCATGGACAACCTCTACATCTACCCAAGATCTCTCCTCTGGCCCATACCAATTCCAATCAACAAGGTACTGGATGCGACCATAACGTCTGCGAGAATCGAGGATCTTGTGAATCTCAAATTTGTCTCCATGTGCTGATTGGATCTTGGGTGATTTAGGCAGAGCGGCTCTGAACCGATTAAGTACCAAAGGTTTTAAGAGAGAAATATGAAATGCATTAGGAATTCTTAACTGCGGAGGTAATTTCACTTTTAAAGCCACAGGATTCAACACTTTTTCGATTGGGTATGGCCCAATAAATCTGGGAGCAAACTTTTCGTAGGAACCTTTAATCTTAGGTTACGTGTGGAAACCCAAACACGATCTCCTACCTTAAGGCTTGGTACAGCTTTTCGTTTCAGTTCTGCATAGGTCTTATATCTCTTGGATGCCTTGAGCAAAGTCTTGTGAACTTGTTTCCAGGCTTCAGTAAATTGTCGAAGTGTTGACTCTGCGGCAGGAACCTCGAGCGTAGGCAGAAGTTGGAAGTCAGTAACTCTTGGATGGTAACCATAATTAATGAAGAATGGAGAAGATTTTGTGGCAGAGTGCTAAAGATTGTTATGGGCAAATTCTGTGAATGGGAGGAAGTCCAGCCAGTTGTCTTGTGAGGAAGACATGAACAAACGCAGAAAAGTCTCCAGATCCTGGTTCACTCTCTCTGTTTGACCATCCGTTTAGGGATGATATCCTGAGGAGAAGTTTAATTTCACGCCAAGAGCAGAACATAGGGATGTCCAAAACTTGGTCACAAATTGAGGACCTCTATCAGACACGATTTCCTGTGGTAGACCATGGAGTCGAAAGATCTCTGCTATAAACAATTTTGCCAACTGGGATGCAGATGGAAGATTAGCCAGAGGAACAAAGTGTGCCATTTTAGAGAATCGGTCAACTATGACCCATATGGTGTTCCGCCCACCATAAGTAGGTAAATCTGTAATAAAGTCCATAGAAATATGCGTCCATGGTCTTAGTGGTACCGGCAAAGGATGGAGTAACCCAGCTGGTGGACCTTTGGGACTTTTATGCTGGGCACATTTTGGACAGGCAGCTACAAATTCCTGAACGTCAGTCCTGAGATGAGGCCACCAGTAGGAGCACTGAATGAATTTAAGTGTCTTATGACCGCCCGCATGGCCCATGAAGTAGGAGGAGTGAGCCCATGTAAGAAGATTTTTGCGAAGATTTGGTGCAACGAAGATCTTCCCTGGAGGAGGAAGTGGAGAGGTATTAGTTGCAGAAAAAGAGGTAGATTCCAGGATAAATTGCTCTTTTGAACGGTCAGAGGGTTCTTCAGAACTTAGGGAGTAAGATAATGCATCTGCCTTTTTGTTGAGGGAACCTGGTCGGTAACTGAGTTTAAAATTAAAACGGGTAAAGAAGAGTGCCCATCTTGCTTGGCGTGGGTTCAGACACTGAGCTGACTGTAGATACAGGAGGTTCTTGTGATCCGTGGTCACCGAATTTGGATGCTGAGCTCCCTCCAACAAATACCTCCACTCCTCAAAGGCCAACTTAATTGCCAGTAATTCCTGTTTCCCAGTAGCGTAATTCTGTTCAGCGGGGGAGAATCTTCGAGAGAAGAAGGCACAAGGATGGACCTTCTTGTCCTCGAAAAGCTGAGATAATACTGCTCCTACTCCTACAGTAGAGGCATCAACCTCCACCAAGAACGGATGGTTGAGATCGGGTTGTCGAAGAACTGGAGCAGTCGTGAAGGCCTCCTTTAAAGATGAAAAAGCTTCCAAAGCCTCCGGAGACAACTTGGCAGGATCGGCTCCTTTCCTAGTTAATGCGGTTATAGGAGCTATGACAGAAGAATAATTTTGAATGAATCTTCGGTAGAAGTTAGTAAACCCCAGGAATCGTTGAATTCCTTTAAGGGTGGCTGGAAGTGCCCAATCCTGAATCGCCTGGACTTTAGCGGGGTCCATCTGTAACCTCTGCCCGGAAAGAATGTAACCGAGGAATGGAATCGTGGGTACTTCAAAGGTGCACTTCTTTAACTTACAGAATAACTGATTCCTTCATAAACGAGTTAACACTTCTGTGACTTGTTCCCGATGGGTCTTCAGATCCCTAGAAAAAATGAGGATGTCATCCAGATACACTACCAAGCAGTCATAGAGGAGATCTCTGAAGACTCCGTTAACGAACTCTTGAAAGATGGCTGGGGCGTTACATAGGCCAAAAGGCATTACCAGGTATTCGTAATGGGTATCGCGGGTATTAAATGCCGTCTTCCATTCGTCCCCTGGGCGAATACGTATAAGATTGTAGGCCCCCCGTAAGTCCAACTTAGTAAATACAGTAGCTCCTTTAACACGATTGAACAGTTCTGGAATCAGAGGTAATGGATATCTGTTCTTAACTGTTATGTCATTGAGACCTCTATAGTCAATACAGAGCCGCAACCCCCATCCTTCTTTTTGACGAAGAAAAACCCCGTCCCGGCCGGAGATGTAGAAGACCTGATGAACCCTTTCTCCAAGTTCTCCCGGATATACTCCAACATGGCCTGTGTATCGGGAAGTGAGAGAGGGTAAATTCGACCTCGGGGAGGAGTCTTACCGGGTACTAGCTCAATGGGACAATCCCAAGTACGATGCGGAGGCAAGGTGTCCACCCCATGCTTACTGAAAACATCTTGAAAAGCTTGGTACTCCACAGGAAGGCTGGAAGGGCTGGAAGAACACAGAGGTCTAACTGAAGGTAAACAGTTCTGAAAGCAGTCTTGTCCCCAAGAGAGAACATCCATAGTTTGCCAATCTATGTGGGGATTGTGTCTGATTAACCATGGAAACCCTAGGATTAGTTCATGAGAGGCTTTAGGAATTACAAGGAAAGAGATTTCTTCTGAATGGAGAACTCCGACCTTCATCTTGAGAGGAATAGTACGAAAGGATATAATACCCTCAGGTATATAACTTCCATCCACTGCGGTAACAGAAGTGGTACGATCCAAAGGAACCATTTGTATTCTAGATCGTTTGACCAGAGCTGACGTAATGAAGCTTTCGGCGGCTCCGGAGTCAAGTAGTGCAGGGATGAGAAGAGAAGAAGAAGGGAGCTCCAATTGGGTTAACAGGACAGACTCTTTCTTGGTATGTAATTCTGAGAATTCTCCTAGTTTGACCTCTCCAGCACAAACAAGGAGCGGGCGTTTCCCAGACGTAGATTGCAAGTTTTAGCAAAGTGATCAGATGCACCACAATACAGGCAGAGGTTCCCTTGTTGCCGTCTCTAACGTTCTTCATTGGAGAGGTGGGAGCGATTAATCTGCATGAGTTCTTCCACAATTGGTGATGATGGTGTTGGTGGAAGAACAACTCTAGGCTTAGGGCGATCTGACCGCAACCTCTCCATACAGCGTTCTCTGTACCTCAGGTCTAACTTATTGCATAAAGAAATTAGTTTATCCAACTTATCAGGTACGTCCTGAGTTGCGATGTCATCTTTGATCTTTTCAGAGAGACCACTCCAGAAAGCTGCAATCAGAGCCTCCTCGTTCCAGTTCAGTTCTGAGGAAAGGGTGCAAAACTGGATCACGTACTGACTGACCGTACGCGTGCCCTGATGCAGGCGCAGGATCTCCAATGAAGCGGCAGAAGTCCTGCCTGGTTCGTCGAAGATTCTTCGAAAGGTGGCCATGAATTCTGGATAGTTAGATAAGATGGGATCCATCCTCTCCCACAAAGGTGAAGCCCATTCCAACGCTTGCCCGGTAAGTAAAGAAATTATATAGGCTACTGTGGTTCGTGCTGATGGGAAGTTGGCCAACTGTAGTTCGAACTGGATTTCGCACTGGTTAAGAAACCGGCGGCATTGTTTTGGATTCCCATCGAATTTACTGGGAGGTGGCAAATGCAACCGTGGAAGTGGTACTGGTACAGGAGGAAGCGGGACTGGAGGTGCTAATGTGGGAGCAGCTGTAGATACTTGAGGGGCCGTCATGTCAACACAGAGAGAATCGAGACGTTCGGACATACTCTGCATGAACTGCATGATTTGAGATTGTGTGGCCTCCTGCTTACTTAAACGAGACCAGATATCTGCAGTTGAATCCCCTCCTGAGGCCTGATCACCCATCGATTCCATTGGGCCAGTGCTTACTGTCACGTCTAGCAAAGTTTGAGAATCCGGCAGCTGAGATATGCCCGAGGAGGTAGCAGGCTGTGAATGAACCAGATGAGGGGGCTGGATATAGTTCCTTCGCATGGGACAAGGAGCAATGAAGAACGTAGGCGAGGTTTGAGAGTCAATGGAAAGTATTTATTATGTACAGGGCTGAGATAGAGAACTGAGGCTGGAGCACGATGGTTAAAGACGTGGCTGGAGGCGAAGAACTGTGGACTGTGAATTGAAAGACTAGACTGTAGATGATGAACTGTGGAATGTGGATGGTGGTTGAAGACGTGGCTGGAGACAAGGACTGTGGACTGTGGTTTGGAAAACGAGGTTGAAGATAATCTGCAGGCTATGGTCGGTGGTACAAAGGCGTGGCTAGTGAAGGAGATCTGTGGAGTGTGGCTTGAAAGACGAGGCAGAAGACCCAGGGCTGACTGTGCCCAGAGAGTCTTACTGGACCGGGTTTTCCAGGAGCGCTTCCACAGGCAGTAGCAGGCTAGAAACGGCAGGGCTGCAGCAGCAACAGAGAACCGACCAAGCAGGATCAGGAGGAACCAGAATACAGCAAGAATCCTGGGAGCACAGGCTAAAAAACCTACAACAGGGTTGTAACTTGAAGCACTGGCGTCCCTGTCCTAAATTAGCCCCCTTTTATAGGGAGAGCTTCCCCTGGATTGGCTGGAAGAAACAGGAAACAGGAACTATGCTTAAAACTTGGTCTCCAACATGGCGGCGCCCAGTAATGCAGACCTTTTTGCAAAGCCACATTGCTCACTGCCCCTGGTCTCCTAGCAACGGCTCAGCAAGAGCGACCCGCTGTAGCGGCGTCCCGCCACCACGAGCGGACCTCCTCACCGCCACTACTGCTGCCCACGGATCCGGCGCAGCAGCCCACCTCCGCCGCTGCCCGCACATCGCCAAGGAAGCCAGCCCCGCGGCCCCAGCGTACAAGTAAGACTCCGGACGCTGACACTACAGCAGACCTGTGATATTTTGGTGCATATCCTACTACAGCAGACCTGTGACGCATACTTGCCTACTCTCCCGGAATGACTGGGAGGCTCAGAAAATCAGGTGACCCTCCTGGCCTCCTAGAAGAGCAGACAACTCTCCCGATTTTTAAAGTCCCACCTGCCTGGCCGCCCACTAGTGAGTAAAGTGGGCTGTCCAGGCAGTCAATGACACGATTTTTGCTGAATTGCATCATCATAGCCAAGCCCCCTGCAGTATAATACCAGTAATATCGGCATTACAGAGTGGGGGGCGTGGCTTAAATGATGCCCCGCTGTAGACCTGTGACATTCTGGTGCATAGCCTACTACAGCAGACCTGTGACATTCTGGTGCATAGCCTACTACAGCAGACCTGTGACATTCTGGTGCATAGTCTACTACAGCAGACTTGTGATGTTCTGGTGCATATCCTACTACAGCAGACTTGTGATGTTCTGGTGCATAGCCTACAACAGCAGACCTGTGACGTTCTGGTGCATATCCTACTACAGCACACCTGTGACATTCTGGTGCATATCCTACTACAGCAGACTTGTGATGTTCTGGTGCATATCCTACTACAGCACACCTGTGACGTTCTGGTGCATATCCTACTACAGCACACCTGTGACGTTCTGGTGCATATCCTACTACAGCACTCCTGTGACTTTCTGGTGCGGGTGTGGCATGTTAGATAGAATAGACTTAGGTCGACAGTGTCTAGGTCGACCACTATTGGTCGACAGTAAGTAGGTCGATATGGTTTCTAGGTCGACAGGGACTCTAGGTTGACATGTACTAGATCGACATGAAAAAAGGTCGACATGAGTCTTTCAAATTGTTTTTGTATACAAAATGTTTTTGTATAGCTCCTCTGCACAAGCGTTCACATACTTGCACAGCTAAAATACACTCCCCCATAGGCGGCGATCAACTCGGAATGACCCCCCATGTGCACTGCAGGAGGGGCAGATATAACATGTGCAGGGAGAGTTAGATTTGGATGGATTATAGTGTTTCTGTGTAGGGTAAATACTGGCTGCTTTATTTTTACACTGCAATTTAGATTGCAGATTGAACACACCCCACCCAAATCTAACTCTCTCTGCACATGTTATATCTGCCACACCTGCACTGCACATGGGGGGTAATTCCAAGTTGATCGCAGCAGGAATTTTTTTAGCAGTTGGGCAAAACCATGTGCACTGCAGGGGAGGCAGATATAACATGTGCAGAAAGAGTTAGATTTGGGTGGGTTATTTTATTTCTGTGCAGGGTAAATACTGGCTGCTTTATTTTTACACTGCAAATTAGATTGCAGATTGAACACACCACACCCAAATATAACTCTCTCGGCACATGTTAAATCTGCCTCCCCTGCAGTGCACATGGTTTTGCCCAACTACTAACAAAATTCCTGCTGCGATCAACTTGGAATTACCCCCATGGTTTTGCCCAACTGCTAACAAAATTCCTGCTGCGATCAACACTTGGAATTACCCCCATGGTTTTGCCCAACTGCTAACAAGTCTGCTGCTGCGATCAACTCTGAATTAGGCCCAATGTTAGGGAGGCATTAAACACAATACATACTGTACTTGTAAAACGGTTAAGCAAGTAAGATGTGTTGCTTACGACAATAGTAATGTTTTGCACAACACTGCTAAAATGAGCAAACAAATGACATCATACATACCTAAAGAAAAGTGTTATTTTGTCAATTGTAAAAAACAAATTTATTTAATTAGGCATGCAGCACACTAAATAGCATTCCCTGCATCACTGTAAACACCATCAGCTGCCTGTGATTTTGCAATTATTAGCTTGACCAGCAGAACTTTTGCTGCTGCCATCAGCACTTCCACAGTCTGTGTCACTCTCTAGCTAACGAGCCTGTGTTGTTGATGCGTTTGAAATTCCTGCAATCTGTTTTGCATATATCGCATTTGCAACACTCACAACACACCCACTACATACCCAGCATTGCAGAAATTGTGTACCCATTGCACTGACATGCCTCCACCACTTTTTGTCATTGCTACATGCGATCGCTACTCTGTTCGCAGATACCTATGTATGATCACAAAAACCAGACTTGACACGTGCGTACTGTCTTGTGTTTTGTTGTGTACGCATGTGCAATGTGCTGATAATCGCTCATTGCACAATTATTCACATTTGCAACTGATGCTGAATGAGGCCCAATGATTGTAAGCTCCACTTCGGCAGGGACTGATTCCTGCTGGCACTGGAATACCAGAGTCTTTGTTCTCTAGTGCACATGCACCGCCTTCCCGAATATCACTGGGAAACGGTGCCATTCGAGGAGGAGGGACCTGCTTCCAGGATCAAGTTAAGATGCTGTTACACGATCCCCCCCAGGTCCGCCACATTTTAAAAACAAGTACATTATCATAAAATACAGTGTTAAGTTTTAATTTCAACTGGGAAAGTTTAGTTTGTTTACTTAATTTTGGGGGAATATAGGGGGTAATTCAGACCTGATCCCTGTTGTGCAAATGCGCAGGGCAGTCAATTATCGAACGACTGTGCTTGCATATGGATCGTAATGTGCACGCGCGAAGCCACACTGCAATAGAAATCAGAGTCTTTTTTTTATCGCTAGGCAAATGCAGGTTGATTGACAGGAAGCGGACTATCTAATCGCAAATCTCTGCAAATTCGCAGAGGAGCGTTCAGGTCTGAATTAAGCCTTTAGTTCCCATATCCTTAGGGGTATATTTAGTAAATGTCAATTGTCATTGATTTTATTTCATTTTCTTTATCTATTTCAAACTGATGAAAATTGATCTTAATCGGTGTTGTGTTTCCAGGGCTAAAACACACATTTACTAAAATGTATAAATTCATATAAGAAAATACCTGTTAGTAAATCTGTGTTTAGCCCCGGAAACATAACATTGATTTAGATCAATTTTAATTTATTAAAAATTGATAGAAATTGATGAAAATCGACCTTTAATAAATATATAATAATAACAATAGATAAAGGAAAAATAGTATCTGGCCTAGTTGAAATAAAGCACCAACTATAAAATGTCTTATTAGGCCTCACCTGAGGAGCAGGGCTGTCTTAACAGCACTGTAGGCCCCTGGGCAAAGCAATGCACTGGTGCCCCTACCGATCCTCCAGCGGTAGGGGTGGGGGTGCTAGCAGCTACAGTTTTGTTGTCCTGCGGGCAGTAAAGGGTGTTCTGTCTTCCATTCAGCATGTAGGACCTGGTTTAGTAATTTCTACTAATTACTCCTTTACTGCACAGATGGTGGGAGATGGGGCGGGAGAGAGAAACTAAACTGTAAAGGGGATATAATATGTATTATTTTCACAGCTTGCTTGCCTGCAGATATCCCCAGTTCCTGAAAAATAGATTTCTCAGCTGTCAATGGGATAAAAAAAAAACTAGAGAGTCCCACCTTTCAGGAGGTACTGGGAACTTGGTGATCAGAGTTCAGGAGCCAGCGCAATCCACCAACGAAAATATGAAACTGCCTACCAGGTGTGTGGACCTGGAACAGGGACCAGCTTCAGGAAAGCTGATCGCTGGTTCTGGGCATGTAGAGACAAGCTGCCAGTGTCCACCAAAAGGGGAAACTCCCAGTTTTTGGAGTATACCTTCAGAAAATCTCTAAGTCAGACAGAACCCGTGATATCTGCCTGGCAAAAGCAATTATCAGGCTTGGATGGGGACCACTGCTTATAGTCGAATATCTCCGGTTTCCCAGCGTAGATTTAAAAAAAATCTGGTACCCTGGAAAAAAGGAACACTCAGCTATCAGCCTAGGACCCTTATACTGCTGGGGTTCTTGGGCAACTGCCCAAAATAGGCAGGATCTTCCCTGACCTTCCGCTACCCCTGCAGCTCCCAGAATTTACCATTCTGGCCACCAGTTACCGCTTACAAGACAAGGCTTCAGAACACCAGGTGGTGCCCCTAAGCACAACTGCAGCGGGCCACAGCAGCAGCACAGGGATGGGGTCCAGAGCAGGCAGCCATAGAAGGACAGCACCAGCATAATCTCCCGTAATTCATCTAGGGGTCAAGCTTTTTGTCATGCGTCTCCGGCTCTATGGAACTCACTTTCCTGCACAGTGCGAGAGGCCCCCAACTATAGAAACCTTCAAAAGTAGACTCAAGACTTTCCTGTTTACTCAAGCATTTCCATAATGTCCCTTTAGTATCTTCATGCTTCTGTATTTTATGAAAAGCTGTTCTGTACTTTATTATTTTCTGTACTTTATTATGTAATGTATCTGTTAAGCGCCTTGAGTCCTATTGGAGAAAGAGCGCTGTATAAATAAAAATTATTATTATTATTATTATTATTATTATTATTATTATAAATTTGGATCAGGCCACGAGCCAATCAGATCTCATTGACTGGCAGCCAATCAGGAGCTGCTGCTGCAAATTCAAAATGCCACCGGTGCTGCACCTCTATGGCAGCCTGTGGTGCACTCCAATCCACACAGCTGCCATGCAGGCCCCCTAGATGTCAGGGCCCCAGACTGGAGTCCCGGCAGTCCACCCCCTGTTGGCTGCCCTGCTAATAGCACAAATAAAATTTGTGTATGTATGGTATCATGCACCAATATTTAGTAAAAGTAATCTTTAGGAATCTAAATGTCCTTAATGTTTACAGCTGTCAGGCAGCCATCTTTCCCGTGTGAATAGAAGATGTGGTTACCGTTACTCACCCAGTCAATTGGATTAGTAAGTAAAGAAAAATTCAGTCCAACTTCCACTTACAGAATGAGTGTAGTCTCTGTGAGACTATGAGACTGGGAGTGTTTGCCAGCAAAGTGATAGCATATATCCCTGTATATATTCCTGTGGATGCCCCATGTATGCAGGAGCAATTATGGCGCTGATATAGCACATTTAGTATCCTCCCTCATCTCTGGAAAACTTCAGTTTTCCATAGTCATGAGTAATATTATTACAGACAATAACTACCAAGGGGAGCCTCCTCTTTCAAATGTGGGTGCCCTTGTATTAATAGAAGCTAGAATGGATTAAATATTCCCCTTATCCAAGTGCCAGGATGAGGGAGCTATGGGACTCAGAGTCCGCCCTCCTAATCCCCTGCATTATGTGATTATTTGTTTTCCCTAGTGACATTATTGCGCACAGTCGCAGTGTAGTTACTTCAATGTGCCCTTATACCCAATTGCTCATGATTCCCCACCGGTAGTCCATGTATTGGATCACTGGTGGGTAGAGTGTAAGTGGGATTACTTGGTGGGCTTTGCTTGTGGGAGTCTGCAGTTGTACCTGAGAACTATGAGTCCCACTGTAGTCTGCAAAGGAGGGATTACAGAATGTTCTTTACATTTTTCAAATATTCTGGAGCATGAAAATAAAGCATTTTGAGCATTATATCATATAAATATTAAGGAATGTGGATTTTTTTATTTTCTTTTTTTATTTGTCAGTTCTAAGTAAAATCTCTGGGACAGTCTAAGTGTAGTTTTCTAGTTCAGTATGTAATCGCAGTTGTCGGATGTCAGCAGTCACATGGCCGTTAGCAGCGTCCCAACACCGAAAATCCCAACATCGGACGGGGTAAGTATTATTGCAACCCTCTGGGTGTTGGCTAGGGCTAACCCTCCGTGAATATCGGCTATGGCTATCCCTGCCTTCAGTGCCAAAGCCTAAATCTTCCTAAGTGCCTAACCCCAACACTACCCCCCCCCCCTTCCCGATTGGGCCCTAACAAGTACACAGATACTTACCTTCCGACGATCTCCAGAGTGGTGTCGAGATTTTGGCATCGGTTTCCTTCACATCAGGTCATTTATTTTCTGCAAATATCAATTCAAGAATACAACTGTTTTTTTTATTTTTATTTAAAAAAGTATTTAAATAATTAAAGTAAAATACAACCTGCCTGATACAAGTAAGTAGTACAGTACGAGTCTACTGCAAAATAAAATGAAGCTGTAAGGATGCATATTATAATATTTAGCTAAAGTTAACTAATTAGCAGTGACGTGCGGTGAGGTCATTGGCTGGGGAGGCACTGATAGATAGATATATATATATATATATATATATATATATATATTAGTGGTCGAAGTGGAAATTTTGAAGTGGGGGCATGCAAAAGTCAAGAATACAATTAAGCGCGCGCCGAAGGCGCGTGCGCTCCAGAAAAGGGGGCGTGTCACCCAATAGGGGGCGTGTCCAGTGTAGTAGAACCCCTTATACTATCTAGTACTGGTGCCCCTTTCACCTTATAGCATACAGTACGAGCTGAAATTCACATTATAGCACACGGTACGAGCCGACATTCACATTGTAGCACACTGAATGAGCCGACATTCACATTGTAGCACACTGAATGAGCCGAAATTCACATTGTAGCACACTGAATGAGCCGAAATTCACATTGTAGCACACTGAATGGGCCAAAATTCACATTGTAGCACACTGAATGAGTCAAAAATTCACATTGTAGCACAGTGAATGAGCCGAAATTCACATTGTAGCAAACTGAATGAGCCGAAATTCACATTGTAGCACACTGAATGAGCCGACAGTCACATTATAGCACACTGAATGAGCCGATAATTCACATTGTAGCACCCAAAATGAGCCGAAATTCACATTATAGCACACAGAATGAGCCACAATTCATATTATAGCACACGGTATGAGCCGTAATTCACATTATAGCACACAGAATGAGCCAAAATTCACATTACAGCACACAGAATGAGCCGAAATTCACATTATAGCACATGGTATGAGCCACAATTCACATTATAGCACACAGAAAGAGCCACAATTCACATTATAGCACACGGTATGAGCCAATATTCACATTATAGCACACAGAATGAGCCGAAATTCACATTATAGCACACAGTATTAGCCGAAATTTACATTACAGCACACAAAATGAGCCGAAATTCACATTATAGCACACGGTATGAGCCGATATTCACATTATGCTACATGAAATGAGAAAAAATTCAGGGAGAGTGACAGCAGGGACAGGGAGAGTGACAGCAGGGACATAGGGACAGGGAGAGTGACAGAGAGAGGGACAGCAAGGGCATACAGTAGAGACTAGGGAGAGAGAAAGGCAGCAGGGTAAGATTACCTCTTTAGTAGTGGCAGTGCTGAGGATGCTGTGGTCGGCATGGTGCGGAGGAGGCAGAGGTGCAGAGAAGGACTGAGGGTGGCCGCGCGGCTGAGGGTGGCGGAGGTGTAGTGAGGAGGAGGCAGAGGGTGGCGGCGGTGCAAGGAGGAGGAGGCTGTGGTCGGCGTCACTGCGGCTCCTATGGCTGCGGCCCTACTATTTCAAATCTGCTGCGGACCGGCAGCCTGTCAGGAGCGGTACACCACAGAAGAGACGCTTATACACGTCACACCACAGAAGTGACACTTATACACGTTACACCACAGAAGAGACGCTTATACACGTCACACCACAGAAGAGACGCTTATACACGATACACCACAGAAGAGACGCTTATACACGTTACACCACAGTAAAGGCGCTTATACACGCTACACTACGGAAGAGCCGCTTATGCACGTCACACCACAGGAGAGCCGCTTATACACATTACACTACAGAAAAGCCGCTTGGGGGGAGGGATGGAGCTGAGGGGAGAGAAGGCAAAATAGCATGCACCCACGGAAAATGATGAGCACCCACTGGGTCACCCGCTCACCCCCGCTGGTGGCTCATCTGGTGTATGACTATGCTGCGCTCACCCCTGCTGGTGGCTCATGCGGTGTATACATACATCCCTATAGATTGTAAGCTTGCGAGCAGGGCCTTCCTACCTCTGTCTGTCTGTTTTTACCCAGTTTTGTTCAATTACTGTTGTTCTAATTGTAAAGCGCAACGGAATATACTGCGCTATATAAGAAACTGTTAATAAATAAATAAATAAATAATGAGTCGCCAGCGGGGGTGAGCGCAACAGTCTCAGCGGAGCCCCAGGCACAGCACTGCAGCTTCCCCCGGCCGACACTCAATGAGCCACCAGCGAGGGGTGAGTACAGGTAAGTGTCAGTGAATCCCCGGGCACGTCCTGGCACTACAGCTTCCCCCAGCCGCCCAATACCCCAGAGACCAGGAGGCTGACTGTGAGCTGGGAGTGGAGCCATAAATTCCTCGGCCCGCGGCTCCACCCCCAGCTCACAGTCAGCCTCCTGGTTTGTTGCGTGTGCAGCCACGGCGACGTAATTACGTCACGGCATCAACCGGCAAAAAGATAGATTGGCGCCACTGGGTGGGGGGAGTTTTGGAGTTTACAAGCTACTCACCAGTCACCAGTGTCTGTCAATAGCGGCTGTGGTCTCTCACATATTCCCAGATGCTGCGGCCAAGCCTCTGCAACTTCTCCTGCGCTCCCCCCAGCTGACAGCCCAGCTCAGTTCAGCTGGCAAGCGAACGGCGGGCGGAAGTGAGGCGGAGGGGGGAGATGAGCAGCACTGGTGGTGAGTGTGGGGGGTGGTGGGAGTCTGTGGGGAAGATGAGCAGCACTGGTAGTGAGCAGGGAGGGGGGGGGGAGATTATGCGCAGCACTGGCGGTGAGCGGGGGGGTGATGAGCAGCACTGGCGGTGAGCGGGGGGGGGGCGACGGAGATGAGCAGCACCAGCGGGGAGGGAGGGGGGTAGAGATGAGCAGCATTGGCACTGAGCGGGGGGGGGGGGGAGAGATGAGCAGCGGGGGGGGGGGGGGGGTTGGGAGATGAGCAGCACTGATGGTGAGCAGGGGGGGAGATGAGCAGCACCAGGTGACAGGTGAACGGGGGGGGGGGAGAGTTGTTGAGTGGCACCAGGTGAGCGGGGAGGGGGGGGAGATGATCAGCACTGGCACTGAGTGAGGGGGGCTGGAGATGAGCAGCACCAACGGTAGTTGGGGGGGGGGGAGGTGAGCAGCACCAGGTGAGCAGGGGGGTGGGGGTGGGGATGAGCAGCACTGGCACCAGCCGCGGTTATGGGGGAGGGAGGGGTGAACAGCACTGACGGTGACAGGGGGACGGGGTGAGATGAGCAGCACACCAGGCGAGCGGGGGGGGGGGGAGGAGTTGAGAAGCACCAGCGGGTCGGGGGGCACTGACGGTGAGCGGGGGGGGGGGGTGAGATGAGCGGCGCCGGCGGGAGCGGGTGATTAGCGGCGCTGAGCTTTGCGCGGCCACCTAGTCAGGAGGAGAGGTCAGGGGAGCAGAGGCCACCAGGGTCTCATCGGCAGAACTGCAGAGGGTCTGCCGGAGGAAAGGAAGCAGACAGCGGGACTCGGGTCAGGAGTAGCCTATGATCGGAAAGTAGGCTGGACCACACGGTGAGCGCAAATTCTAGTGCCCAATTATATTTGCATCAGTGACAGGGGCGTGCTTTCATATGGGCTGAAAGCACGCCCCTGTCACTGAGGCACTCACACTGGTGCCGCTTATCCTGTTTTTTTTAATGGGCTTTTACAGCCCTCTCCTTGGCACTGCCCCCTGCCCGCTCCCCGCTTCCGGCCCTTCGGCATTATCCACAGGAGGCACCGCTCTCGATGCCTCTAAAAAATTTTTTAACCTGTTTTAAAATGTAGGAATGATTAAAATAATATAAAGCATATACTTAGGACACAGAATATGTGTCAGAAGTATCTTCTTTATATTATTGTAATCATTAATGACAGGGGAGAATGACAGGGGAGGCACTGCCTCCCCTGCCTCCCCTGACTGCACGTCCCTGCTAATTAGCTAGCTACATAAACTGACTGCGTGATACTCATGACAAAGAGTTGTTGCACAGCCACAGTGCAAGTAAGTAAATCTAGGGCCAGAGAGGGGTGGATAAATCTGTATAAAATACAGTATTATTAATTAAAGAATCCAAAAAATCAATCACTCGAAAAATGTGGTGTCCTGACGAAAATGATACAGCGTTTTCGTCTAGTCAATTTTAGTCATGACAACGTGGATGAATATTTAGTCAACATTTTTGTTATTAAGAAATTCCTATTTTTGTTATCATTACATTTTAGTCACAGAAAAAACCTTCATCGATGAATAGTTTTAGTCTATATTTTCGTCGACAAAATGAACACTTGCAAATATATATATTTTTTTTTTATAATCAGTTTTTATTAATGATTTTCAAAGACGTGAACAAAAAGAAGAATACTTTACACAAGTACAAAAAAAAAAGGAAACCGCAATATATATAAAGTTGGTAGTCACAAATCTGAGTGTACGAATGCCCAATGTAGGGATAGCAAACCAGCAGAAAAAAGTAAAGCCCTCAAAGGCATATAAGCCGAGTGGGCAGGAGGATAGAGCATGACTTCTGAGGAGCATGGGATACTTTAAGGAGATCGTATTATGTCTGCTAGAGGGCTGCAATGTACACCTACAATACAATGTGTTCTTTAACATAAGGAACATAAAAAAGGAAAAGTGGGGGGGGGGAAAGGGGGGGGGCAAGAGAAGTAAGAGGTACCACTTAGTGAGATATGTAAACAGAGAGAGAGGGATATTAACTGCTGTCCAAGGGAGTGGCTAAGTAGGCCTGAGAAGCCTTGTATTCTAGCCAAGGGAGCCATGTAGAGTCGAATTCACGAGACCTGCCCATCGATGAGAGGAACAAGTCTTCCATTCTCATGAAGTAGTCTAGTTTAGTGAACCATGCCCGACGTGTAGGAGGGAAGTGAGACCTCCACATGGCCGGGATCACAGCACGCGCTGCATTAATTAAGTGTCGCAGTAATGAGTGTTTGTGTTGGGACACTGGAATATTGGAGTGGTTAATAAGCCAGAATGCAGGGTCAGAGGGGATCTGAATCTTAAGAATGGTCTGAGAAATGTGCATAACCTCTCGCCAAAATGGTTGGATCATAGGACAAGTCCACCAGACATGTAGGAGGGAGCCTGATGTGGAGGAGCAACGCCAGCAATGGGCTGATGAGGAGGGGTACATGGCATGAAGGAGAGATGGGTGCCTATACCATCTTGTCACAACTTTGTATTGAGTCTCCCGGATCTGGACACAGACAGAGCTCGAGTGAGTTTTCAAGAAAATCTTTTCCCAGTCTCTAGGCGATAAAGAAATGCCCAAGTCCCTTTCCCAAGCCACAATAAAGGATGGGGTAACGACAGGTTGGGAATAGCAAATAAGTTTGTATAGTGTGGAGATAGTGTGGGTCGGGTCAAGAGTAGCCACGCAAAGCTTCTCAAATAGGGTCAGTTCCCTAATGGCGCTGCGAAGTCTATCACCCGTTGCCAAGAAGTGCCTTATTTGTAGGAACTTCCAAATGTCCTGTTGGGGGATGTCCCACCTCGCCCTCAGGTCTGCGAACTGTTTGACTCCAGTCGTCGACACCATCTGACCGACCCTGAACAGTCCTGCAACAGCCCATTGTGAGAAGTGGGCGGGGTTGACACCCGGTGTAAAATCAGGGTTGGCCAGAAAAGATGTCATGGGTCCGAATTTAGATGAGATGTAGGGAAGACTCCGTAACTTTTTCCAGGTGACTAGCGTGCGGGTGATGGTAGGATGGGGGAGGAGCAACTTAGGGAAGGAGGGGAGCCAAGGGAATATTTCCAGGAATTGCTGCACGTACAGGCCCTCTAGTTCCACCCATTGTTTAAGTTCGCGGTTCCTAGTCCAGTCTATAATTCTACTTAAAAGAATGGCATGGTAATAATGTTTTATATCAGGAAGTTTGAGGCCGCCATTCTCAATTGATTTAGTCAAGAGGGAGCGTCTAAGTCTAGGTCTCCTCCATTGCGAGATAAATTGCTGGATCAATCGCGAAATAGATCGGAACCAGGACTCTGGGATACGAATCGGGATACAATACAATACATATACATACAATAATTTAGGAAGGGTATTCATCTTAACTATATTTATCCTCCCAAACCAGGATAGATATTTAATTTTCCATCTAGAGTAGTCATTCCGAATCACTTGCAAGAGAGGCAAGTAATTCAACAGGAACAGCTGGGACTCACTAGCAGACAACTTAACACCAAGGTATGTTATGTAAGAAGATTGCCAGGAGAAGGGGAAAGAGCGTTTAAGGTCCGCAACGGATTCTGCAGGGGTGGAAATATTAAGAGCAGTGGATTTAGAATAATTAATTTTGAAATTGGAAAGCTGTCCAAAGAGGTCAAGTTCTTTCATTAGGTGCGGCAAGGAGTCAGTGGGGTGGGATACTATGGCTAAGAGGTCATCGGCAAATAGGGCTAACTTATACTCTCCGTCTCCTACGGTAAAACCCCTGATGTCGTGATTAGCTCGTATAGCTCTAGCTAGTGCTTCAATACAAAGCACAAAGATCAACGGTGATAACGGGCAACCCTGCCTAGTGCCGTTGCTTATGGTGAATGGGTCAGATAGGGTGCCATTTACGCAAACCTTTGCTGTCGGAGAGTCATAGACAGCCAGTATCCAAGTGAGTGCGTTGGGACCTAAGCCAATGTGCTCCAAAATTGATTTCATGAATCTCCAACTGACCCTATCAAATGCCTTTTCGGCGTCAGTAGAAAGTAAAATAGTAGGGGTAGAACTGTGGGAAGCTAAGTGGATGAGATTAAGAATTTTGGTTGTATTGTCTTTAGCCTCTCGGCCCACAACAAAACCAACTTGGTCATTGTGAACTAAGAGGGGGATCAGCGCCTTTAATCTATTTGCCAAAATCTTCACGTAGAGCTTGAGATCCACATTCAGGAGGGAAATGGGTCTATAGCTGGAGCAGACCGAAGGGTCCTTGTCCTGCTTCGGTATCACCAAAACATGGGCCTCCAGAGAGTCACGGGAAAAATGAGAGCCAGATGCAATTGAGTTAAATGCTCTAAGGAGTAGGGGAATCAGCTTATCCCTAAACACCTTGTAGTATGCGATAGTGAATCCGTTAGGGCCAGGGCTTTTTCCCGACGGCATAGAAGAAATGGCCTGATCCAGCTCTTGAGCAGTGAACGGGGCTTCCAGCAAGCTGAGTGTCGAGGGCGGGAGAACGGGATAATCTATGGACCTCAGATAGTCCCTTATCTTTCGGAGCGAAAGGTGAGGGTCAGTATCTGAGGAGTCAGTTTCTAGATTGTACAGCAAGGCGTAAAATCGTGCAAAGCAAGTCCCAATCTCAGGCCATTTGAATTTGGGGCTTCCGCTGGCGTCTTTCACAGAGCTAATAAACGAAGCCGAGTGTTGAGCACGTATAGCTTGAGCCAGGACTCGGCCAGGTTTATTGCCCCACTGATAATATTTCCGTTTACATTTACGGATGGAGAGAATTATATTATCAGACAGGAGTTTTTTCAGCTGTGAGCGGGCTTCGGACAACTCCACAAGGGTCTTATCCGACAATGATGCCTTGTGAGAGGTCTCGAGGGCATGAATCCGAAGTAAAAGACCTGAGATCAGAGACTGCTTTTGTTTCTTCTTACTTGTGCCTAATTGGATCAGCTTGCCGCGGAGTACACATTTATGTGCCTCCCACACAGTCAGGTGGGAGACATCGTCCGTGACATTCGTGGCAATATAATCATCCAGAGCCTTATCTAATGCATCTTTACAAAGTGTGTCATAGACAAGAGGCTCATTGAGTCTCCAGGTCCATTGTTTATGGGGACCGTGAGGGAGGTCTAAAGTCAATGTCACTGGAGCATGGTCCGACCAAGTGATAGAGCCAATAGTGGCATCTATGAGGAGGGGAAGGTGTCTATGGCTAAGTAACAAGTAATCAATACGAGAATAAATCCGGTGGGGGTGTGAGTAAAAGGAGTAGTCACGTCCCGAGGGATTGAGGGTCCTCCAAGAGTCAGCTAGTTGTCGTGTATGAAGTAGGCGTTTGACGTGGCGATATTTAGATGCAACAAATCTAGAGGTTTGGGAGGATGTGTCAGTACTAGGGTCCAATGTTCAATTGAAGTCCCCACCAAAAACAGTAATACCCTGGAACAGAGAGTCTAACCTCGGGAGATGGGAATTGAAGAAAGACAATTGGGCCTGGTTTGGGGCATACATCACTGCAAAAGTGAACAGTGTCACAACTGAGGGCCTGAGCTGACGGGAGGCAGCCTCAGTTGTAGGGGCTGAGATGTAACGGAACCTGGGAGGTTGTATCAGACCCCTACACATGTAAGTAACATGTAGAATAACTGCCCGAAGGCGTGACCACGACAACCAGGATAAAAGTCAATGATGTTTATTATGACAAACTCCGTAACACAGCAGCAGTAAAAGGAAACATAAAAGTCAACAGAGGATAAATACAATTCCTGGGTACTACAGGGTGGCAAGGGCCACAGGCACTGGTAGTGTGAGACAGTTCTTATAATCTTCTAGTTGGAAAGTCCTTACCAGGCCTGACTGTAGCAATGGAGAGAACCCAGGATCGTACCAGCTGATGTTCCAGGAAAGGCTGGGCTGCTGAAGGTAAAACGGCTGCTGTGGATACTGGCTGGAACCAGACTGTTGTTGGTACGGAGTGGATACTGGCTGGGACCAGTTAAATAATAAACGAACTTGAGAGCGATGAAATAATAATGAAGTTTGGAGTTTGAGAGCGGTGAAATAATAATACCGGTGGAGAGTGGTAAACTGCAGAAAAGGACACCGGCCCTTTAAGAGAAGCTGTACACTGCTGGAAGCTGGGCTGGAAGCAGGTGATTGTTTGAGAGCGGTGAAATAATAATACCGGTGGAGAGTGGTAAACTGCAGAAAGGACACCGGCCCTTTAAGAGAAGCTGCACACTGCTGGAAGCTGGGCTGGAAGCAGGTGATTGTTGTAGCTGGAAACAGGTGAGTCCAGAATGGATCGGAGAGTCAGGCTACACCGCAGATGGAATGCTGGTGCGGGTCTCTATAGCAGAAGTCTGGAGACAGGAGCTGGAACCTGGAAGACAACCACAGGAGAGAGACAAACTGGAACTAGGTTAGACAACCAAAGCACTGACGCCTTCCTTGCTCAGGCACAGCTTACTTATACCTGCAGCAAGGAAGGGGTTGGCTAGGCAATTATGCAAATCAACAATACAGACAGCAGATTGGTGGAAATGCTCAGATGACAAAATCCAAGATGGCTGCGCCCATGCAGACTCTTGGAGGGAAGTTTGGTTTGTAATCCATGTGAGAATTGAAACAGTAATGGCGACGCCGGCCACAGGAGACAGGAGACGCCAGACAAATGCACATTTAACCACGCGGGCACAGCGGAGGCCGCGGCTGATGAAATCACCACTCTGACATTCTGCATGTGGAAACTCAGGAACAGCGGGATCCGGTCCTGGAACGCTGAGCCAGCCTTAGGAGGCATCTGAAGGGTAAGTAATGGCGTCCAGATACCCGGATCGTGACAGCACCCCCCCCTTTAGGAGTGGCCCCAGGACACTTCTTAGGCTTTAAAGGAAACTTTGCGTGGAAATTTCGGACCAAGGCAGGAGCATGGACGTCTGAGGCATTGGTCCAAGAGCGTTCTTCAGGACCATAGCCCTTCCAGTCAATGAGGTATTGTAACTGACCGTAACGGAAACGTGAGTCCAAAATCTTGGCCACCTCGTACTCGACTCCCCGTTGAGTCTGAACTTTGGGAGCTGGAGGAAGTGCGGAATGAAACCGATTCAGGATCAGCGGTTTCAACAAAGAAACATGAAATGTCCTGGGTATTTTCAAGAAGGATGGTAACTGTAACCTGTAGGCAACAGGATTGATGACTTGTTCAATCTTGAAGGGTCCGATGTAGCGAGGTGCAAATTTCATGCTGGGAACTCTCAACCTCAAATTCTTCGTGGACAGCCACACACGATCACCCACCTTGAGAGCAGGAACCGCTCTACGCTTTCTATCGGCAAACTTCTTATACCTGAATGAGGCTTTAAGCAGGGCTGCGCGGACGTTCCTCCAGTTATTTGAAAACTGACGCAAGGTGACATCCACTGCTGGAACAGAAGTTGCGGGAAGCGGTTGGAATTCTGGGACTTTAGGGTGGAATCCATAATTAATGAAGAATGGTGTAGAAGAAGATGAGGAATGGTATTGATTGTTGTGGCTGAACTCGGCCCAAGGAAGGAGTTGAACCCAGTCATCTTGAGAGGAAGACACATATATACGGAGGAAGGCCTCCAAGTCCTGATTCACCCTCTCGGTTTGACCATTGGTCTGAGGATGGTAAGCCGTGGAAAACTTTAACTTGACTTGGAGGGCTTGACACAAACTTCGCCAAAATTTGGCTACAAATTGTACTCCACGATCCGAGATGATCTCTTCAGGAAGACCGTGAAGTCGGAAGATCTCTTGTATAAACACTTGAGCCAACTTGGAAGCTGACGGAAGACCGGTGAGAGGGATGAAATGTGCCATCTTGGTGAACCGGTCAACTACCACCCAGATGGTATTAAACTTGTTGCAGATAGGTAGACCGGAAACAAAGTCCATCGACAAATGGGTCCAAGGTCGACGGGGAACAGATAATGGAACCAGTTGCCCCGCAGGCGACTGGCGGGAGACTTTGTGTTGGGCACACTTTGGGCAGGAGGCAATAAATTCCATAACGTCCTTCTTCAGAGTTGGCCACCAGTAGGACCTAGAAATAAATTCAAGGGTTTTCTGAATGCCTGTATGTCCAGCAAAACGGGAAGCATGGGCCCAATGCATGAGCTTCTTCCTTAGAACTGGCTTAACAAAACTTTTCCCTGGTGGAGGCGTAGAGTCCATCCCTACCGTGGAGAATGCCAACGGATTAATAATAGGATGCTTGTCTGCAGACTCGGACTCATTTTCTTGCTCCCATGAGCGGGAAAGGGCATCGGCCTTACGATTCTGAGAACCCGGACAGAACTGGAGTTTAAAGTCAAACCTAGAGAAGAAAAGTGCCCATCTGGCCTGACGAGGATTCAGACATTGTGCGCCTTTGAGATATAAAAGATTTTTGTGGTCGGTAAGTATGGTGATTGAGTGGGAAGCTCCCTCCAACAGGTATCTCCACTCCTCCAGAGCGAGCTTGATGGCTAGCAACTCCTGATCGCCAATGGCATAGTTGCGCTCAGCTGGGGAGAACTTCCGGGAGAAGAAACTGCAAGGATGTAGATGTCCATCTTTGGCCCTCTGGGATAACACTGCTCCTACTCCAACGGAGGAGGCATCTACCTCTAAGATAAAAGGAGAGTCGGTGTCGGGCTGTTTCAGAACTGGTGCAGAGATGAACCGTTGCTTCAGAAGGTGAAAGGCCTGTGTAGCTTCCTCGGACCACTTGGACGGATTAGCACCTTTCTTGGTTAATGCAGTGATAGGCGCCACAATGGTGGAAAAGTCTCGTATAAATTTTCTATAATAATTGGCGAACCCTAAGAACCTCTGGACCCCTTTGAGGCTTAAGGGTATAGGCCAATTCTGGATTGCTTGGAGTTTCTCAGGATCCATCTCTAGTCCGGAACCGGACACAATGTAACCTAGAAACGGAATGGTTTTAACTTCAAACACACACTTCTCCAATTTACAATAGAGGTGATTGACACGGAGACGGGAAAGAACCTCTTTTACCCAGAAACGATGATCTTCGAGATTATTAGCAAAGATGAGGATGTCGTCTAGATAAACCACGACATGGCGGTACAAGATGTCCCTGAAAATCTCATTCACGAAGTGCTGGAAGACTGCTGGAGCGTTGCTCAATCCGAAGGGCATGACGAGGTACTCATAATGTCCGTCACGGGTGTTAAAGGCGGTCTTCCACTCGTCACCCTCACGGATTCGGATGAGATTGTAGGCACCCCTCAAGTCCAGCTTTGTGAAAATAGTTGCACCACTAACTCTATCAAAGAGCTCGGTAATCAGGGGTAAAGGGTATCGGTTCTTGACGGTAATGTCGTTCAGACCTCTGTAGTCGATGCACGGACGCAGACCACCGTCTTTCTTCTTAACGAAGAAGAAGCCTGCGCCGGCTGGAGAAGAAGATGGTCGGATGAAACCCTTCGCCAGGTTCTCTTTGATGTACTCTTCCATGGAGTGTGTCTCAGGCAGAGACAACGGATAAGTTCGGCCTCGCGGTGGAACCTTCCCTGGAATGAGGTCGATTGGGCAGTCCCATTCTCTATGAGGAGGAAGGATATCAGCAGAGGCTTTACTGAACACGTCCGTGAAGTCTTGATATGGAGGAGGCGGAACATCAGATGACCTAGGGAAGGAAGAACAAACAGGAAGAACTTTGGCTAAACAAGTCTCAGCACAGGAGGGACCCCATCCCAGTATTTGCGTAGTCGTCCAGTCAATTGATGGGTTGTGGAGACGGAGCCATGGAAGGCCTAAAACCACTGGATGTGTGGCTCTTGGAATCACTAAAAAAGAAATATACTCAGAATGAAGAACTCCCACTCTCAGACGAACTGGAAGAGTCCTTAAGGAAATGACTGCGTCAAAAATCTTGCTGCCATCCACGGCAGTCAAAGAGATGGACGAGGACAGTCTCTCGGTGGGTAGGGACCACCGTTTAACATAAGCTTCGGTTATGAAATTCCCAGCTGCTCCGGAATCAAGGAGGGCAATGACGTTCCTGTAACGTTGAGCAATTTGGAGCGACACTGGGAGGTTACAGTCATGAGGAGATGGAGAGGAGATCATTACTCCTAGCCGGCCCTCTCCTTGGCGAGCTAGGATCTGGAGTTTCCCGGACGTTTGGGACAGGCATTGATAGTGTGCGACGGAGCTGCACAGTAGAGACAGAGAGACTCAGAGAGACGTCTTCGGCGCTCAGCGGGATATAGACGGGAACGACTAATTTGCATAGGCTCATCCTTGGATGGAGATGGTTGACGAGGAGGAGGAGCAGAAGATTTAGGAGTAGATGATCTTCCTCGCTCAGTTGCTCTCTCTCTGAAACGTAGATCAACCTTCGTGCAAAGAGAAATTAGCTCATCCAACTTAGAGGGCAAGTCTCTGGTAGCTAACTCATCCTTGATGCGTTCTGATAAGCCATGCCAGAATGCAGCATACAGGGCCTCGTCGTTCCATGCCAGTTCGGATGCCAGGATTTTAAACTGTATAAGATACTGTCCCACAGTACGTGTTCCCTGGCGTAAACGGAGAATCTCAGATGAAGCAGATGTTATCCGGCCTGGCTCGTCGAAGATGCGCCTGAATGTAGCTACAAAGTCAGTATAGGAGGATAGCAGGGGATCAGACTTCTCCCATAAAGGTGATGCCCAGTCAAGGGCTGTGCCACTGAGAAGGGAGATGATATAGGCAATTTTGGTACGGTCACTGAAGAAATTGCCAGGTAGAAGCTCAAAGTGGATTTCACATTGATTGAGAAATCCCCTGCAGAACCTTGGAGATCCATCAAATTTTGCTGGCGTTGGAAGATGAAGATGTGGACTGGAAATGGGTAAGGTGGGTGGGGTTACAGCTGGTGTCACTGTAGTGGACGCACCGGACGTGCCAGGTCCACGGAGGGTCGTTTGAATCCCATCCAGCCGTGTAGAGAGATCCTGGAGACAGCGGATGATGTGGCCCTGTGCAGCCTCCTGATGTTCAAGTCGGGCTGCCAGTTCTTGCATTGGCCTGGCCGCTTGATCCTGGTCTCCGGCTGGATTCATTAGGTCAGTGCTTACTGTCACAACTGAGGGCCTGAGCTGACGGGAGGCAGCCTCAGTTGTAGGGGCTGAGATGTAACGGAACCTGGGAGGTTGTATCAGACCCCTAGACATGTAAGTAACATGTAGAATAACTGCCCGAAGGCGTGACCACGACAACCAGGATAAAAGTCAATGATGTTTATTATGACAAACTCCGTAACACAGCAGCAGTAAAAGGAAACATAAAAGTCAACAGAGGATAAATACAATTCCTGGGTACTACAGGGTGGCAAGGGCCACAGGCACTGGTAGTGTGAGACAGTTCTTATAATCTTCTAGTTGGAAAGTCCTTACCAGGCCTGACTGTAGCAATGGAGAGAACCCAGGATCGTACCAGCTGATGTTCCAGGAAAGGCTGGGCTGCTGAAGGTAAAACGGCTGCTGTGGATACTGGCTGGAACCAGACTGTTGTTGGTACGGAGTGGATACTGGCTGGGACCAGTTAAATAATAAACGAACTTGAGAGCGATGAAATAATAATGAAGTTTGGAGTTTGAGAGCGGTGAAATAATAATACCGGTGGAGAGTGGTAAACTGCAGAAAAGGACACCGGCCCTTTAAGAGAAGCTGTACACTGCTGGAAGCTGGGCTGGAAGCAGGTGATTGTTTGAGAGCGGTGAAATAATAATACCGGTGGAGAGTGGTAAACTGCAGAAAGGACACCGGCCCTTTAAGAGAAGCTGCACACTGCTGGAAGCTGGGCTGGAAGCAGGTGATTGTTGTAGCTGGAAACAGGTGAGTCCAGAATGGATCGGAGAGTCAGGCTACACCGCAGATGGAATGCTGGTGCGGGTCTCTATAGCAGAAGTCTGGAGACAGGAGCTGGAACCTGGAAGACAACCACAGGAGAGAGACAAACTGGAACTAGGTTAGACAACCAAAGCACTGACGCCTTCCTTGCTCAGGCACAGCTTACTTATACCTGCAGCAAGGAAGGGGTTGGCTAGGCAATTATGCAAATCAACAATACAGACAGCAGATTGGTGGAAATGCTCAGATGACAAAATCCAAGATGGCTGCGCCCATGCAGACACTTGGAGGGAAGTTTGGTTTGTAATCCATGTGAGAATTGAAACAGTAATGGCGACGCCGGCCACAGGAGACAGGAGACGCCAGACTGACAAATGCACATTTAACCACGCGGGCACAGCGGAGGCCGCGGCTGATGAAATCACCACTCTGACATTCTGCATGTGGAAACTCAGGAACAGCGGGATCCGGTCCTGGAACGCTGAGCCAGCCTTAGGAGGCATCTGAAGGGTAAGTAATGGCGTCCAGATACCCGGATCGTGACAAACAGTTGTTTAAAGATTTTACAGGTCAAGAGAAGGAGCCTACCCGGTACTACCCTGTGTGTGGATACGTCAGAAATGCGTAAATCCTTGGAGAAAACAATAGCCACTCCCTTGGACTTGCTACCTGGGGTGTTACTGTAGTACGCTGAGGGGAAGCAGCGATTGGTGAGAGAAGAGTTACGAATTCCAACCTTAAAATGGGTCTCCTGCACTAATGCAACATCTGCCCTTTCAGACCTCAGTAAACGTAAAAGGCTGGATCTCTTCTCCGGCGTGTTAAGACCACGCGCGTTAAGGAACAGCACTTTAATCTTCCCCGGGGTGCTCATGGTGGAGTGAAATAGAGCGAATTCCCATAAATCTGAAAGTGGAGGGAAAGAAAGGGGGGAGAAAAAAGAGCAGACATGGAAAAAGAGACAAAGGAAAAAGAAATACAACAACAATGTAATAACATCAGAAAAAGACCCGCAGGAGAGAGACTGAACCGTATTGTCACTGACCTGGGTTCAGAGTGTTGAGAACTCGGGGGTTCTTCCGATGATCGGAAGGAGGAACCACAGCTGGGCCGGAGCAGGGATGGCCGGATGTAGGTTTTCCTCATGCAGAACTAGCCGTAGTAACTGGCGTATAATGCTGAAGAATTAAATGATGATTTGAGAATGATGGTGAAGCACACAGAAGAATGAAGAACTTGTGAGCGATGCTGAAGAGATGAATGAGAATTTGAGAATGATAGTGAAGCACACAGAAGAATGAAGAACTTGTGAGCGATGCTGAAGAAATGAATGAGGATTTGAGAATGATGGTGAAGCACACAGAAGAATGAAGAACTTGTGAGCGATGCTGAAGAAATGAATGATGATTTGAGAACGATGGTGAAGCACACAGAAGAATGAAGAATTTGTGAGCGGTGTTTGAAGAATGAGAAGCTTGTGAGCGATGTTGAAGAAATGAAATGAGGATTTAAGATTCAGTATAACTCTGGAAGTATGGAAGGCGTTCCACTTGGAGATATCATGTAATACAGGAAACACAGGAGGTGTCCCCCTAAGAGAAACACTGTAACTCAGAGAATGTCCCACTGAGTGATACACTGTAACGCTGGTAGCACAGTGAATGTTCCACTGAGTGATACACTGTAACACTGGTAGCACAGTGAATGTTCCACTGAGTGATACACTGTAACGCTGGTAGCACAGTGATTGTTCCACTGAGTGATACACTGTAACGCTGGTAGCACAGTGATTGTTCCACTGAGTGATACACTGTAACGCTGGTAGCACAGTGAATGTTCCACTAGGTGTTACACTGTAACGCTGGTAGCACAGTGAATGTTCCACTAGGTGTTACACTGTAACGCTGTTAGCACAGTGATTGTTCCACTGAGTGATACTCTGCAAACGCTGGAAGCACAAGGAATGTTCCACTGAGAGATACTCTGCAAACACTGGAAGCACCAGGAATGTTCCACTGAGAGATACTCTGCAAATGCTGGAAGCACAAGGAATGTTCCACTGAGAGATACTCTGCAAACGCTGGAAGCACAAGAAATGTTCCACTGAGAGATACTCTGCAAACGCTGGAACACAGGAGACGTTCAGTTTAGAGAACTCACTGAACGCTGCTAGCACTGGTGATCATAGAAGAGACGATACTCAGGCGCCGGAGCTCTGCACTGCGTCTTCCCTTGAACTTCCCGCTCTCTCCAATTGGCGGAAGGGGCCGATGACGTCACTCGCCCACCTCGCTCCCATGAACGCCAGGCGCAATGGCGGCGCCCACACCCCGGGAACCCGCCGGAGGCAGCGCCAGCAAGACGCAACAACCCGGTGCCCACCGGGGGCGGCGACCGCCGTGAGACCCAGCGCACCCGGAGCGGTAAGCGTGGAAGCCGTAGCGCCGCAAGTGTGACAGTACCCCCTCCTCTAGGAGTGGCCCCTGGACAGTTTCCTGGTTTCGTGGGATGCTTAGAATGAAAGATCCGGACTAGTCGGGGAGCAGTCACTTCAGAAGCTTTGACCCAGCTCCTCTCCTCAGGACCATAACCTTTCCATTCTAACAGATACTGTAAATTCTTGTGAAGATAACGAGAGTCAAGAACAGCTTTGATTTCAAATTCTGTTCCAGCTTCAGTCTCTACCGAAGTCGGCCTAGGAGACTCTGAATGGAACCAATTTAAGATGAGGGGACGAAGAAGAGAAACATGGAACGAATTTGGTACCCAAAAGTGGGAAGGCAAACCCAATGTGCAGACAACCGGGTTCAGGACTTGCAAAACCAGTGGCAAACGCAGGATTTCTAGAGAGGGGTTTCCAAATGTAGACCACAATCTCCGAATCTGCTGAACATTGGAGTAAGTGCGGGAGACTGGGGGAGCGGTAAAAGAACCTAGTAACGACCCTGGACATTAATGTACACATTCGTCTTTTTATACACTGGATACTGTATGAAATACATTATTAATATTTAAAACTTTAGATGGTTTATAGTATGGGCTGTATCAAACAATTAAATTATATAAAGAAGTGGTCAGGAAAAGGTTATACTAACTATAAAAGGTTAAACAAACTATAAATAAGTACACAACTATAGTAGAACCATTACTGCAATTTCTAAGCACACATTCTCCCACCTCATGGTAAGCTCCTGTCTCTTCTTCCTGGTAGCTACTCTCTAGTCCAGAGCACTGATTGAGGACTCAGATCCTCACATAGAGCAAACTTGGTAGAATAAGATGCTACCACTGGGCATGTGCAGCAGGTATGCTCTGTTCCATAACCTGCATGATGTGGCAGCAGCTCTAGTAATCATATTATACTGTATACTATTGCTATTATTGTCATAATTTGAGACACTTGCCAAGAGGAGGGGGGTTTCCAGGCAACCAGAAACCCCCCCTGCGTTTGCCTATGAAAACAGGGTAAGGACCGATGAACCTCGGAGCAAACTTCATAGCGGGCACTCTTAAACGAAGATTGCGGGTAGAGAGCCATACCCTGTCACCAACTTTGTATTAAGGAGCTGCTCGCCGTTTTCTATCCGCAAAGAATTTGTAGCGGCCAGAGATTTTTTGAGATTAGCATGAACCTTACTCCAGATTTGACTCTAGTGCTGGAGAGTAGAAGCTGCAGCAGGAACATCCTCCGAAGGAGAGATGGGTAATTATGAAACTCGTGGATGGAATCCATAATTAATGAAGAATGGAGACTCACCAGTGGAAGAGTGATACAGATAGTTATGGGCAAACTCGGCCCGGGGTAACAGTTCCACCCAATCGTCCTGCGAAGGAGAAAGATAAACGCGGAGAAAAGTCTCTAAATCTTGATTGACGCGTTCAGTCTGCCCATTGGTTTGTGGATAGTAAGCAGATGAGAACTTGAGTTTTATTTGTAAAGCTGAACAGACGGCCCTCCAGAATCTAGCAGTGAACTGTACCCCTCGATCAGAGACTATCTCCCGAGGTAACCCGTGCAGGCGGAAGTGTTCACGAATAAATAGTAAAGCCAACTTGGGAGCCGTTGGTAACCCGGACAACGGAACAAAATGTGCCATTTTAGAAAAGCGGTCAATAATCACCCAGATGGTATTGTAACCCTTGGAGAGGGGTAATTCAGTAACAAAGTCCATGGAAATATGGGTCCAGGGTTTCTTAGGAATGGACAGTGGACGAAGCAACCCCGCAGGAGGCAGACGAAGAGTTTTGTGCTGAGCACATTGAGGACATGAGTTGACATAATCTTGTATATCCTTCTTCATGGTGTCCCACCAATATGACCTTCGTAGAAATTCACACATTTTTTGAACACCAGGGTGACCGGAAAACTCGGAGATATGAGCCCACTGCAGCAACTTTGGACAAAATTCAACTGGTACAGACATTCTCCCAGGAGGAGGACCCAGAGTAGTGGGAGCTGCTGAAATAGAGACTGGACTGAGAATCAAACTCTTTTCAAAGGAATTCTCCTCATCCGAGGCCGTTAAAGAACGAGACAGAGCATCAGCCTTAGCGTTGAGAGTCCCGGCCCGGTGCTTAAAAACAAACGAGAATCGAGTGAAAAAGAGCGCCCATCTAGCTTGACGGGAATTCAAGCACTGGGCCGTCTTGATATACAACAAGTTCTTGTGGTTGGTATAGATCGTAATTAGATGTTTAGCACCTTCCAATAAGTACCTCCATTCTTCTAGGGCAGATTTTATTGCTAAAAGCTCCTGATCTCCAATGGTGTAGTTTCGTTCAGCAGGAGAGAACTTACGAGAATGGAAACCACATGGATGTAACTTCCCATCAGAGGAGTACTGTGAAAGAACGGCACCGATGCCTACTGAAGAAGCATCGACTTCCAAGAAGAATGGTTTAGAAAAATTTGGTTGTTGGAGTACCGGAGCAGACATGAAGGCTGATTTCAACCGGGAAAACGCTACTTCAGCTTCTGAAGACCAGTGACTTGGGTCAGACCCCTTTTTGGTTATGGCAGTAATAGGTGCAACAATGGTAGAAAATCCCTTTATAAATTTCCGGTAGTAATTTGCAAAGCCCAGAAATCTTTGTACCGCTTTCAAGGAGAGAGGCTGAGTCCAGTCCCGAATGGCAGTGAGTTTCTTCGGATCCATGCGAAGCTCCGTACCTGAGATGACATATCCGAGGAATGGAATTGAAGGGACCTCGAAGACACATTTGGAAATCTTGCCGTAGAGACGATTCCTTCGTAGGCGAAGAAGTACTTCTTTGACCTGTACTCTGTGCTCTGCAAGATTCTTAGAAAATATCAGAATGTCATCCAAGTACACCACTACGCTTTGATATAACATCTCGGAAGATTTCATTTATAAATCCCTGAAAAATGGCAGGGGCATTGCTGAGGCCAAACGGCATTACCAGATACTCGTAATGCCCATCCCTGGTATTAAAGGCCGTCTTCCATTCGTCCCCCTGTCGGATACGTATGAAATTATAGGCTCCTCTTAAGTCGAGCTTAGTGAAAACGTGGGCTCCACGAACCCTATCAAATAGCTCCGTGATTAGCGGTAGAGGGTATTTGTTCCTTAACGGTGATATCGTTTAAGCCACGATAATCAATACATGGTCTTAACCCTCCGTCCTTCTTCTTCACGAAAAAGAAACCTGCTCCAGCCGGGGAGGTAGAGGGGCGAATGAATCCTTTCAGCAGATTAGACTTGATGTCGTCCGACATAGCTTGGGTCTCGGGTAATAATAAGGGATATGTGCGTCCCCGAGGTGGCATTCTCCCTGGGATAAGCTCAATGGGACAGTCCCAGGGTCTATGCGGTGGTAACTGATCGGCCGCCTGTTCTGAAAATACGTCTGTGAACTCCCGATAGGCCTCTGGAATAAGCTCCTCATCCGACTTGGAAGATGCACGGAGCGGGTAAACAGGAGTGAGACAATTAGAGTGACAAAACGAACTCCAGGACACTATTTGTGACGACTTCCAGTCGACGTGAGGATTGTGAATTCTAAGCCAAGGTAGACCAAGAACAAGATCGTGAGGCATCTCCGGAATTACTAGGAACTCCAGATGTTCTTGATGCAGAGCTCCGACCTGCAGCTTGATTGGCTCTGTGCGACTTGTAATAAGACCATTAGATATTTTGGTACCATTGATGGCGGTCAACGTAATAGGTCGTTTGACAGACTGTAACTGTAAACCCAGACTCTGAACACAAGAAAGAGAAACAAAGTTCCCTGCAGCCCCAGAGTCCAGCAGGGCTTTAACAGGTTTAGCTATAGACTCAGAAAACAGAGACACGGAGAGTAAATAATCCACTGTCGGAGAAGATTTAGATGTAACCCCTAACTCGACTTCTCCGGAACAAGCTAGGACTGCCCGTTTCCAGGACGGGACTTGCAGTATTTGATAAAGTGATCCGTGGCCCCACAGTAGAGGCAGAGTTTACCCTCACGACGGTGCTGTCGTTCTTCCGGGGACAGCCGGGATCGATTGATTTGCATGGGTTCATCCGAACTTGGGGTAACTGTTTGCTTAGACGGGAGAGACCGGAATCTGGATCGATCCGACCGACTACGTTCACCACCTCGTTCCTGCATGCGGAGATCCACCTTAACGCAGAGTGAGATCAACTGTTCTAAGGAATCTGGCAGATCCCTAGTGACCAACTCGTCTTTTAGACGGTCGGAGAGCCCGTTCCAGAAAGCGGCCCGGAGAGCATCATTATTCCTGCGTAGTTCCGAGGCTATGGTCTGGAAGTGAATCACATACTGTCCCACTGAACGAGAGCCTTGACGGACTCGGAGCAGGTCCAGGGAAGCAGCGGTCATTCTGCCGGGCTCGTCAAAAATCATTCGGAATGACGCAATGAAATTGGTGTAACTGGAAACCAAAGGGTCAGATCGCTCCCATAACAGAGACACCCAATCCAACGCTGAACCTTCAAGGAAGGAAATAATGTATGCCACTTTGGCCCGATCCGTGGGGAAGTTGTGTGAGAGAAGTTCAAAATGCACCTCGCATTGATTGAGAAAACCACGGCAATTCTTTGGATTCCCATTATAGCGAGAGGGAGTGGGAAGCTGAAGGCGTGACCTGGTTCCGGACAAGGATTGAACATTACTTGTGGCAACCAATGGAGTGGGTACTGGAACTGGAGCCGGAACTACAGAAGCCAGGGAAGCCTGAATTTGATCCAGCCGGCCGGATAATTCCTGGAGATACTGCATCACCTGGCCCTGTGCCGCCTCCTGACTCTGAACTCGGGAAACCAATTTTGGATGGCACTTGATTCTGGGTTCCGATCCCCCGGGTCCATGTGGCCTGACTATACTGTCACTGACCTGGGTTTGGAGTGTTGAGAACTCGGGGGTTCTTCCGATGATCGGAAGGAGGAACCACAGCTGGGCCGGAGCAGAGATGGGCGGATGTAGGTTTTCCTCATGCAGAACTAGCCGTAGTAACTGGCGTATAATGCTGAAGCATTAAATGATGATTTGAGAACGATGGTGAAGCACACAGAAGAATGAAGAACTTGTGAGCGATGCTGAAGAGATGAATGAGGATTTGAGAATGATGGTGAAGCACACAGAAGAATGAAGAACTTGTGAGCGTTGCTGAAGAAATGAATGAGGATTTGAGAACGATGGTGAAGCACACAGAAGAATGAAGAACTTGTGAGCGATGCTGAAGAAATGAATGAGGATTTGAGAACGATGGTGAAGCACACAGAAGAATGAAGAACTTGTGAGCGATGCTGAAGAAATGAATGATGATTTGAGAACGATGGTGAAGCACACAGAAGAATGAAGAATTTGTGAGCGGTGTTTGAAGAATGAGAAGCTTGTGAGTGATGTTGAAGAAATGAAATGAGGATTTAAGATTCAGTGTAACTCTGGAAGTATGGAAGGTGTTCCACTTGGAGATATCATGTTATACAGGAAACACAGGAGGTGTCCCCCTAAGAGAAACACTGTAACTCAGAGAATGTCCCACTGAGTGATACACTGTAACGCTGGTAGCACAGTGAATGTTCCACTGAGTGATACACTGTAACGCAGGTAGCACAGTGATTGTTCCACTGAGTGATACACTGTAACGCTGGTAGCACAGTGAATGTTCCACTAGGTGTTACACTGTAACGCTGGTAGCACAGTGATTGTTCCACTGAGTGATACTCTGCAAACGCTGGAAGCACAAGGAATGTTCCACTGAGAGATACTCTGTAAACGCTGGAAGCACAAGGAATGTTCCACTGAGAGATACTCTGCAAACGCTGAAAGCACAAGGAATGTTCCACTGAGAGATACTCTGCAAACGCTGGAAGCACAAGAAATGTTCCACTGAGAGATACTCTGCAAACGGATAAGCAGTGTGCAGGGCCGTGTGTAACCGTGGGCCGTGGCTGCTGGGCCCTTATGAAAACGGTTCTTGCCCCAGGAGGCGAGAAGAGGCCATGCAAGATGCAGTGGGGGTAGCGGGGCTCTCAAGGGCGGCACACCAGTCAGTTGAGTGGGGAGAACCAGAGGAGGTAGGAGGCCCCTATAAATAAGGAGGGACCCAGCAGCTGGGTGCAAGGATGGGCGGCAAGCAAATCCTGCCTGTAAAGTCCCCTGTGGGGCCTTATCACAGCCCAGGGAGACAGGATGCTGCTCTATATGCAGCTAAGGGCTGCAGCTGGGAGACCCCTGGCCAGTCAGGTGCCGCCACAGAAGGCGGGGGGGGGGGCTGTGTGGGGTGTAATAAAAGCAAAAATAAAAGTAAAAATAACAGGGCGTCAGTGGGAGCTCCCAGAGGCTTAGGAGTGTCACCAAACCTGGCAGGGGAAGGGGCCGCAGCCGACCCGGCAGTCCGCCCGTACCGGTGAAGTGCGTACACCAGCAGTAAGGGCGGGCGGGGGGGGGAGAGTGCTCAAAGCGGGCTGGGACGGCGTGAGTCACCTGAACGCCGAGGGGCACCTCCGCTATGCCTCCGCCGTCTCCCCCTCCTCATCTGCATTCAAAGATGGCCACCGCCGGGACTCCGGAGCTCTCCGCCCGTCTCCGGCCGGGTCTCCACTCTCCAGTCACCGCTACCGCTCGTCCGTGTCTGCAGTGCAGAGAGGGGTGAGCCCAAGGCGGGGGTAAAGTCCGGGGCTCCTTGTCAGGCGTCTTGGGGGAGTTAGTAACACGGCGGGGGGACGTCCACTAATTGAGCCCCCGGCTCGGGGCAGTGAGTGGGCCACAATCCACGGGAGCCAGGAGACCGGCTCCCCGACTCCGTAGCACCAGCTCACCACGATCCCAGCAGGATAATGCAGCAGGGCAGGGCAAGTAGTACTGGCAACTGGCGTGTGAAAGCTGTGGAAAACACTAAAGGACTCCCAGGTCCCTGGGAGCTCATGCGTAATGCTGCCTGCCAGTTCAGCCTCCAGGCCACGCCCTATGTTGCAAATATATTATAGGATTCTCTGGATCATTACATATTTCTTTGTTTTTACTTAAAACTCTCATCAATTGCAAAATAATGATGTTTTATTCATTTGATATTGCAATGAACTTAGGCCCTCATTCCGAGATGTTCGCTCGTTGCTGAATTTCGCTATATTGCGATTAGTCATTTACTGCGCATGCGCAATGTTCGCAGAGCGCATGCGCTTAGTTATTTTACTCAAAAGTTAGGTATTTTACTCACGGCATTACGAGGAATTTTCTTCGTTCTGGTGATCGGAGTGTGATTGACAGGAAGTGGGTGTTTCTGGGCGGAAACTGGCCGTTTTATGGGTGTGTGTGAAAAAACGCAGCCGTTTCTGGGAAAAACGCGGGAGTGGCTGGAGAAACGGGGGACTGTCTGGGCGAACGCTGGGTGTGTTTGTGACGTCAAACCAGGAACGAAACTGACTGAACTGATCGCAGTGGCAGAGTAAGTGTCGAGCTACTCAGAAACTGCTAAGAAATTTCTATTCGCAAATTTGCGAATCTTTCGTTCGCAATTCTGCTAAGCTAAGATACACTCCCAGAGGGCGGCGGCGTAGCGTGTGCAATGCTGCTAAAAGCAGCTAGCGAGCGAACAACTCGGAATGAGGGCCTTAGTGCATTTTGATGACCTTATATTTGGTACTTATTTAAAGGAAAATTACCACTATCTATCTGGTGTATAAAAATGAAACATAAATTTGCTTTATAGTCTTTTTTTATTATTTACATTTACAAATAAAATGAGGCCGATTTCCAAATTTCGGTTGCTCATGTATGAACCATTAAGCAAGGGGCAAGCAGCCTCAGTATCCACTGCTTTGTACGGACTCTTTTGTGTAGGAAACCATGAATCGTAAATAAAAAATCAAGTTTATGGCAACAAAGTTTACAATCAGCCACATTTGAATACTACAGTGAAATGTTTGGCATGTTTTTTTGGCATATATCATGATTTTTCTATTGCACATACACGGTGTACAAAAAAAACAGTGCTTTTATTTGTATTTGGATTTGTGTCCATGTTGTACTGTCTCTTTACTCTTAGAGGCAAAATAAAGAATGGAGGCAGTATGCATGCATTTGCCAAGTACAGTTAGGGCATATTTATGTATATGGGGGGAATTGTACTAAGCATTAGAGAGTGATAAAGTGGAGAGAGATAAAGTAGTAGTCAATCAGCTTCAAACTGCCATGTTACAGATGTGTTGTACAGTTATGAGCGGATTGGTTGGTAGCCTCTCTCTCTCCATGACTTAGTATATCTGTCCCTATGAGTCTCATTCAGACCACAACAAAGATATATACCGTATGTGCAAACAAAGTTGTATCTGTGCCTGTTCAACCTCTGGAGGAAACTACACAACCTCTTCTAAATGGTTTAGTGTATCTTGATCAGAGGCGTAACTAGGGTTTTTGGAGCCCAGGGCAAGATTACGAATGGCGCCCCCCCCCCCCCCCCCCCCCGAAGAAAAGGAGCGTGGCTACTGAAAATGGGCCGTGAAAACGCCCTCACCTACGCCAGTCAGAACACGTTATACACATTGCGCCAGGTAAAGTGCGTTATACACACTGCACCAGGTAGAGCACGTTATACACATTGCACCAGGTAGAGTGCGTTATACACATTCACCTGCGCCAGTTAGAACACGTTATACACATTGCGTCAGGTAAAGTACGTTACACACATTGCACCAGGTAGAGTGCGTTATACACATTCACCTGCGCCAGTTAGAACACGTTATACACATTGCGTCAGGTAAAGTACGTTACACACATTGTGCAAGGTAGAGCACGTTACACACATTGCACCAGGTAGAGCACGTTACACACATTGCACCAGGTAGAGCACGTTACACACATTGCACCAGTTAGAACACGTTATACACATTGCACCAGTTAGTGTTCTATACACATTGTGCCAGGTAGAGCAAGTTATCCACGTTTTATATGGTAGCAGGGAGTAGGGACAGAGGCAGCATGGAATAGGGACAGAGGCAGCATGGAGTAGGGACAGAGGCAGCATGGAGTAGGGACAGAGGCAGCAGGGAGTAGGGACAGAGGCAGCATGGAGTAGGGACATGGAGTAGGGACAGAGGCAGCAGGGCCGGTTCGAGCCCCTACTGCGCCCCGGTCAGGGAATGGGGGCGTGGATTAATACAGGGGGCGTGGTCAGTTACGTCCCCTGTACAGTAGCAGCGCTGCTTAAATGCTGAGCGGTGCGCGATGACGTCATCGCGCACCGCACAGCAAAAGGTCCTCTCCACGAAGGGAAACTAGACGCTAAGCGTCTAGTTACCTTTGCGGAGAGGACCTTTGCTGTGCGGTGAACGATTACGTCATCGCGCACCGCACAGCAAAGGTCCTCTCCACAAAGGGAAACTAGACGCGTAGCGTCTAGTTCCCTTCACAGGGGACCCAGCCGGGGGACACAGCGGGCAACGGAGGGCGGCGCCCCGGGCAAAAGTCCTGCTTCCCCGTGGCAAGATCCGCTACTGAGAAGCAGCATGGAGTAGGGACAGAGGCAGCATGGAGTAGGGACAGAGGCAGCATGGAGTATGGACATGGAGTAAAAACAGAGGCAGCATGGTGTAGGGACAGAAGCAGCATGGAGTAGGGACCAAAGTAGCATGGTGTAGAGACCGAAGCAGCATGGAGTAGGGACCGAAGCAGCATGGAGTAGGGACAGAGGCAGCATGGAGTAGGGACAAAGGCAGCATGGAGTAGGGACAAAGGCAGCATGGAGTAGGGACATGGTGTAGAGACAGAGGCAGCATGGTGTAGGGACAGAGGCAGCAGGGAGTAGGGACAGAGGCAGCATGGAGTAGGGACAGAGGCAGCATGGAGTAGGGACATGGAGTAGGGACAGAGGCAGCATGGAGTAGGGACAGAGGCAGCATGGAGTAGGGACATGGAGTAAAAACAGGCAGCATGGTGTAGGGACCGAAGCAGCATGGTGTAGGGACCAAAGCAGCATGGAGTAGGGACATGGAATAGGTCCAGAAGTAGCATGGTGTAGGGACAGAGGTAGCATGGTGTAGGGACCGAAGCAGCAGGGAGTAGGGACATGGTGTAGGGACAGAGGCAGCATGGAGTAGGGACAGAGGCAGCATGGAGTAGGGACATGGTGTAGGGACAGAGGCAGCATGGTGTAGGGACAGAGGCAGCAGGGAGTAGGGACAGAGGCAGCATGGAGTAGGGACAGAGGCAGCATGGAGTAGGGACAGAGGCAGCATGGAGTAGGGACAGAGGCAGCATGGTGTAGGGACAGAGGCAGCATGGTGTAAGGACAGAGGCAGCATGGTGTAGGGACAGAGATGCAGGAGAGAGTGCAGCCTGGAACCCCCATTGGGAAGCACCACCGTACCAACACCCTCCATGGACCAGGCCCCCACCGCTTACCTGTAAGAAGAGCTACGGCGGCCGCCTGGGTGGGGAGGGAGAAGACGAGAATCAGCGGGGAGAGCGGCAGCATCCAGCCTGGGGGACAGAGACCGAACCGCTCCGAGGTCAGTAGCGGAGTTGGTCGGGCGGGAGTCTAGTGGGTTGCCAGGGAGCAGCGGCTGACACACACTACTTGCAACCGTTATTCGTGTGGGGGGTGCATGCAGAGCAGAGGATGAGGGGAGGGTGGGAGATCATACTCTTCATGGTCTCCACCCCTTCCAAGTTCCTCCCTCTGTTGTTGGCAGCAGCACAATGACGGCGGCGGTGGGCAGCGGGCGAGGTAACTATGGGGGGCTGAGCAGGTACGATGCCCTGGCCGGTGTCGCCCCCTTCTGCTGGACCTCCCACGGCGCACAGGGCACGTGCCCTGCTCGACCCTCTTAGTTACGCCTCTGGGGTGGAGACAGGGAGAGGCTGGACAGGTAGGCTGCTCAGTGAATACACTGAGCTCTGGAGCTGCCAAAGACTGTGCCCTGTGTGCTGGGAGGGGGGGCAGAACAAGGAGTGGAGAGCGGGGGAGGGAGGCAGAGGAGGGGGGGTTGCAGAACAGGGAAAGCAGGACGGCGGGGCACAGGACAGGGAGGGCAAGGGGAGAATGGGGGTGGGGGAAAGTAGAGGAAGCCGAAGTGCGAAAGCAGAAGGGGTAGGAGAGCAGGGTAAAGTGAGAGTAGAGCAGAACAGGGAGAACAGAGTGGGGGACAGAATGGGAAGTGCTGAAAAGGTGTGGAGGCAGAATGGGGATTGTAGACCGGGGACAGAATGTGGAGAGCAGACTGGGAACAGGGGGGTCATTCCGACCCGTTCGCAGGCAGCGGTTCTTCGCTGTGGTGCGAACGGGTCGGAACTGTGCATGCGCAGTGTGCACAATGCGCACGTACGTCGTTGCCCGGAGAGCGGCTACAACAAAGAAGAAAGTGATCGCTAGTGCGATTGAAAGAAGATTGACAGCGGGGAGGCGTTCCGGGGTGGATACTCACCGTTTTCCGGGCGTGGAGATCCGAACGCAGGCGTGTCCAGGCGCTTGGAGGGCGGATGTCTGACATCAATCCCGGGACCTTCGTCGCTGGATCCATCGCACAGGGTAAGTAGGTCTGACCCTGGTCTTGTTTTGCAGGATACTTTTTTAGCATAGCAGTGCGGCGTCAACTTGATCGCACCAGCAGCAAAAAGTTGCTACATGCGATCACCTTGGAATGACCACCAGGGAGTGCAGAATGAGGGTCGGAACAGATAGAGCAGAAATGGGTGTGGGCGGTAGAACAGGGAGCACAGAGAGGGGGGGTGTTGATTTGAATAAGATGTGCAAAGTGGCAGGAGGGGGAGCAAGCTGGACAGGGAGAGCAAAGCAGGTGGGGGGGGTGCAGGATGGGGAAACAGGGAGTGCAGAGCTGGGGTGGGGGAAGAACAGGGAGATCAGAGGCAGAACAGAAACCATGCACAGTGCATTCCCCCCTGCACCCCCAGCATGTAAAATACATATTGCACCCCCCACTATAACCAGTCCCCCTGGCCTCTTACCCCAGTTGGGCCTAGTGAGAGTAAATGGTGAGATAAGTTTTATTTTTCCTGTCCTTCTTGTCTGTGCGTAATTACTTTACATCAAGTGAGGGGGTTGCACACAGATAGAAAAAGGAAAGAAAGAGTTGGTTTTGTTTTATTCCTTCCAAGACTTGTAGAATCTGCTTACAGGGAGGATAGCCACTGAAATGCAAATTAACCTGTGTAACTGCTTTTTCTTAGCAGTGAAAACCAAATAGCTTTGATATGCAAATTAGAAGCACTGAATGGGTAAATGAGTCACATAGAAGGCTAGTGAATGATACATATATATAATATTATTATAATTATGTGTATATTTATATCAGTGTATGTTCTGCAAGATAGCTATCCAATCTGAATCCTATCATTTAAATTATTGATTATTGCTAGAGTCATTATAGATCTGTGTGAAATAGGATACATTTGTTGCTATATAGGTAAATTTGAAATAACGGTATTTTAAGGAAGTAAGTGTAAAGACACAAACGCAGGTCTGCATAAAAGTTTATACAGAACAAGTTGTGTCTAGTGGGCAATAGTAATTAGTATTGTTCACATTTATAGAGCTGTCTGATTTGTTTTATTGCGGACGCAGGGTTTTGTACACGTGTCTCGGACAAAGTACAGGACTGCGCACGCAGCGTAAGAGACACGCGCGGTCGCGTGTTTACGCAAAGTGCGTAAGAGTGCGGGCGCTAAGTACAAATTATACAATAGTGTCGTTAAGTTCAAAGGTGGGATAGTAGACATTTAATACAATAGCACAAAACTACTCGGTTTCTAAAGCAGATTAGTAGAAAACTTTTGTTTAAACTGTATTGCCTCTGGGGTAAAGCTGCCTATCTGAATGAATTAAAATTTTCTGTACAGAAAAACCAAAGTGTATTTGAGTGAGCGAACGTAGGAGTGAGTGGATTTGAACCCCGGAAATCGGGTCCCGTGGTACACTAAGTAAGTGGAGGCTTGGTGGCGTGAGGCGGCTGACTCACGTTAATATAGATTGAAATACGCAAATCGTGAGGAGATTTGCAGAGGAGCGTAATAGGGAATTGTGCATTGTGTGGTATTGAAGTAAAAAGGTTTTTTGTCACGCTCTGAGCTGAAGGTCGCAGTTTGTACATCGACCAGTGGTCGTACGGCAGATAGATAACAAGTACCTATACGCTGTGCAATTGGACCGCGCGTTTGTGGGTGTGGTACATAGCGCAACTTGATACCCCTTTTACGAGCTTTTGCGTAAAATCGCTGTATCATTAGCGCTGTGTAGAGCATACACAAGCGTGATTTGTGTATAGGTGTATAGGGAGTTTTCGCTGGTCTCTCTCAGGAAAATCTCCAGCGGCGGACATTTACTGGAAAAGGTAAGTCACTCCTAACACTTCCAGTAACTAGAAACCAATAGGGCATCACTGGGTATGCGGTGTTCACTATTGGAGTGAGTCGTGGTACTCAGCGGAGAAGGAGCGAGTGAAAGCGCTAGGTTTCTTTCACCGTCTATCTGCGGTGTGCATTGGGGATTGTGTTTATTAGCAAAAAGTCTGCGATGGGATCCAATTGCACAAGCAGTGGGCGTTTGGTAGCTAGGGTTCAGGCTGAAGAAGTGGGACCGAAAAGGTCAGAATTGCGACCAAGAGGGTCAGCATGGTTTATTATGTGTGAAAAATATGGTTCACACACGGAGGCTTTTTGCAATTAATGGTTACGTATGACTGACAAAGATAGGGTACCATTCCCTAGGGTGGGCAGATTTGAACCAGAGGTACTGCAGAATGTAAGCAGTAGAATTTGTCTGATAAAATCCAGAAAACAAAGGGTCAGACATACAAATTATTTAAACAGGTTAAAGGTATTACAGGTGGTATGTCTAACCAAAGTCATATAAGACAAGAATGGAAATATAAGAACTGTTTGAACTTGTAGCAACAATAAACAAGTAGGAAAAAAAAAAGAATGCAAGTTCACCACCATATGTAGATGTGGAAGCAGTTACAGCCAGCATACAAACTATAGAAAATAATAAAAATATAAAAAATATGACTGTAACCTATATATGTACTAATAAATGTTGAAGTTTTATTTAGGAGGAGAAGGTGACCTGATTGTTTTCAGCCATTTCTCATGTACCCAGAGGAGTATCCAACCGGTAAAAGAAAAGCCTGTGGGGGAAGTGACTGAGATCAGTGGAACAGGTAAGTATGGTATCATTTGTGTACATATATAGTAAAAAAAAAAAAAGAAAGAAAGAAAGTAACGTTAGAAATGGAGAAAAACCTGTACGCACATTAGTATTTGCCAGTAGGAAAGCGGACAGAGACAAGGTAACCCCCGAGTATTTCTTTCAGTTACCATATAAGAAGTATTCTTTCCTAGTAATGCCCCTAGTCAAGATGAGCTCGGAAATGTTTGTTGGACCATGTACAGACCCTTAATACAGGATGAGAAGGATTGAATGAATACTTCGCATGACCTAGAAGCTTGTTAAACTTTTTTTTTTTTTTGTCTTTTGCAGTAATAGAAAACTCTCCATCTGGATAAGACCACTGGTAAACACTAATTCGGCAAATGGGAGGTGACTGTCTCTGTGCAAATGGACGGGCTGAATAAGGCATTGAGTGTCAGGGTGCAGACTTCTTTTCAAAATTGGAAAGGGGTCACAGTAGCTAATCTTAGATAGTGTGCTATTGAACATCACAAGAATAGTGCTAGGTGCAGAGAACAACAGGTGGAGAGGTTGAGGACGGTAAGTATACTGGCACATACAGGAAAGACCCATCAGTCCAAACCCCAGATCCCTAATGGTCAATAATATGTTACACTTGTAGGAAGGAAGGGCATTTTGCCAGAGATTGTAGGAGTAGTAGGACACATAGTCAATATAGATCCCCTAGACAGAAAACACAAGCCACATTATTAAACACATAGGGCAATATTTACTAATATTCGTGTTTGAGTCGGTTTGTGTAGTGTTTAAACTCGTTTTGTATCGAGTGCATTTTCATGCAACTTTATGAATCCACATACGCAAAGTTACGAAGCAGTCGACTTTATGGTTTTCGTGTTTTCCGATGTCGATGCCAGTCGGTTATTTTTGGCACATTTACGGCCGTCATTGTCGTTTGCGTACGTGTTTTTGTTGGATTTGCTGTTTTTTTTCCTAAGTTAAACGCGGCAGGGTTTTTTTTTCCAGCGGCCGCATTTTCACTTTCAGTTTCGATTTTCATCCCCGTTCGTGATTGGTTGTGTTTCAGATGGTAGGAGTGTCTGTGCGCAACCATATAAATACGCCACAAACCTTCGTGGGTTTAGTTAGTGGTGAGGAGGAGGGAGGTTGTGCTGTGGAGGTAGGTGAATTTGTGGTTTGAAGAGGAGTGTTGGTAGCGATTTCTGAGTGTGGTATTGTGTTTGAAAGTCGTCTTGTCATTCTTGTTGTCTTGTATTTTGTGGTTTTGTCTCATTTTTAGTCCAAGTTATTTTTCCTTATAGTCCCTTGTCAGTGTGTGTGTGTGTGTGTGTGTGTGTGTGTGTGTGTGTGTGTGTGTGTGTGTGTGTTGTGTAGTGGTAGTAGAGGAGTGTGTTGTTTGTCTTTTTTTTTCCTGTGTTAACTGTTTAGACACACAATTATGTGTGACTCAGAGGTGGAGGGTGTGAGTGAGGGGGAGGAGGTCGGTCAGGTGGAGGAGGTGAGTGTTAGTGAGGTTAGTGAGGTGGAGGAGGTGGGTGAGGTTGCTGCAGCAGCCTCAAGTGACAGTGACAGTCAGAGTGCTCCGCAGCCATGCACCACTACTAAGACTGGGCGGAATGTTAAGTTTAGTTTTGCAGAAAATGTGGCATTGGTGCGTGAGCTGATGAAGTATCAGAGGCAGCTATTTGGCCCTGTTTCCACCAAGGTGCCAACACGGAGGAAGACGGTGTTGTGGTCGAAAGTAGTTGCTGCTGTCAATAGTGAGGGGGTGGTCAAGCGGACGGAGGACACATGCCGCAAACGGTACTATGACAAAAAGCAACGTGTCAAGTCCAAAATGGCCAAGGAGGCCAAGGAGGCTCGGCAAACCGGTGGTGGCCAGCCCTATATTGCAAGTTATCTTGAGTATGAGGAGCCCATGCGGAGTGTAATACCTCCTGAAGTTGTCTCTGCAACCCATGTCCGGGATTCAGATAGGCCAAGGAAGAATGGTGAGCATGTGTATATTTTTTTTTTATGTTTTATTTTGTAATCTGTGTCATGTGATGTTGCATATTACGCCCATCTTCAAGTGTGTGTCTGCAAATACATTGTTTTGGGTCATGTGTTAGCTAAAAGCCAATGTAACATCTTACTTTATTGTATGTCATGTGTTTTTCAGACAGATATTTAGCATGTGTAGTTTGGACTTGGTGTGTCTCTGATTTGTCCTGCAATAATGTTTTCCTTTTGTGCGTTTTTTATGTTATAAATTATGACTATGTTTTATATATAAGTGATCCATGTTTTTTAAAAATAAAAAAAGTCATTGTCATGTTAGAGGCTGGAGTACTGGAAAGTGGTTTGTAAACCACTTACATGTGTAATGTCATCTTTAGAGAATGTTATGTTGTTGTTTTTTTGCTTCTATTTGTCCCGTGACACCATACTGCATTTTTTTTACTCAAAAAATTTGCATTTTTTTTTTTTGGTCATATAGTGGTAATGTGTCTTTGGAGTGCCACATCACAGAGCAAATTAGATATTGCATCTGTAATATTTTTAAAAACAATACAAAATGAAGTTGTGTTTTTTTTTTTTTAAATAAAAAACCTTTCCTTGAACTTGTGGCATATGTCAGTGTCCTGTACATGTTTGCCTGTCATGATGTTGCCATAGTGCATATGTGTTTTTTTTTTTTTTTTGTATTTCTGGTCCTTATGTTTGTTTGAATTAAAAACCAAGCATTTCTAAATGTAAAAATGTTTATAAGCATAATGGGTAGATGTATACACAATAGCATGATTTATGAATATATTTAATTTTATACAGTGTCTGAAAAAAGCAGTACTACTCGTCGGCCAGTAAATCCTAACACATCTGATGATGATGACGCTGCGGAAACAGGTAAAGTGTCCATTGTAGTATAGGGTATGCTTGTAAAGGAATGGCCATAACAAAATTGCACTTTCATTAAAAGGTCCATCAAAAGAAGTATGGAGCAGCAGAAGTGGCTCTTCTGTTAGACATCACCACAAGAAACCTGTGGCCGAAAAGAAAGCAAGGTCGTCTGTCCCGCCACAAACACAGCAGGCTACCCCGCCACGAAGATTATCGTCCGTATGTTCTGTCCCCCCACTCCAAATTTTGGACATACCTCCAAGACGTCATCCACACTCCCCTCATCTTGATTGTGAGTATCAAACTGAGAAAAAAGGGTAAAATGTCAGAACATAATCATAATCAGTCATAACCGCATTAAGTCAAAACACATCCAAAACAAAAATACTTACCGCAGTAAGTAAAAGCTGAAATGGAATCCAAACTAATTGGCCTTGTCCACATCCAGTAAAGATATGTATGTCCACTTGAGCCATACAGTATGACATTGGGTATAAGATGCTGCAACAAAAAAGCATGTTGGTTTGTTTGTAAAAAGTAAGTTTTATTTTCAAAAAATCTCATGTGTGCTTGAGGTAACATTGCAAAATACATACAAAAACATTACTATGTTTGTTTGAACAAAGCTATAAGGTAACACATTATGTATTACAATGTTTTTTTTATGGTGGAGTATGTGTGAGCTACAATAAAACTAAAGTGTTTGCTTTCACAATAAAGTAACCAGACACATTTGCCACAAACAGGCATATGTATGTATTTAAGCTATGAGTGATGATGTTGCTAGGCAGAATTGTTGAAAGCAACAGTGAATGACATGTGTTCCATGTGTAGTGATTTTTTATCATTTAACAAACATATGGATAGCTAACGGAGATATGTTTAACATTTCACCTTCGAGTCCTGGGAACAGCATCCCTCCGCAACAACACCAACACAGTGACATGGAGGAGACAAACATCTTAGAAATGCAGCCATTAATGCAAGGAATGAGCCCCCCAGCACCTGTGAGTACACCACCACAGCAAAGCACACCACCACCATAACACAGCCCAACAGCACCAGGAACACAAGGCCCTGATCAGGTGTTTTGGACTATTTGGGCTAGACAGCAGGCCACTAATGAAGATTGCCTGCGTAAGCAGACACAAATGTTTGCAAGCCTACCATCTCACCTCAGAAGAATTGCTAGAAATCTGAGTCGACAAAATGAGCAAACAACCAGAATAGGCAAAACCATGGAACTCATGCGTACAGACATTACACAGGTCATGGGCAACTTACAGCGCATAATGGAAGAACAGCACAGACTAATAGAAGAACAGCACAGACTAATGGAAGAACAGCACAGACAACAGCAAAGTTATATGACCATTTTTCAAAACAGTCAAAAGATTAATGAAAGTTTATTCAGAATAGTAGACAATCAAAATGCTGCTACACGTGAACTCAATGCCACCCTCACTAACCTGAATGAAGCACTCAGATGCATGCACCAACAGCAAACAACCAGCAGTTCTGGTACGACTACTCCAAATATCACGCCAGTCTCATCACCACCAAGACGGTCCACCAGAGCACGCCAACATGACAGTGCTAACGGCAAAGGGCAGGACAAGCAGCCACCAAAAAAAACATAAAAAAACAAGTTAGACATTTGTGATAAGTAAATCAAAATAGTTAGCAAGTGTTTTTGATGCTTTAACATCATTAATTATAAGTGGACCAAAATAATTATAAAAAATAGTACGCACATTTATTCCTTTTCATTTTTTTGGGGGTATTGGAGGAGGAAAATGTTGATGGAGCCACACATACATGTTAGCAGGAAGTAAACTGACCACTTGATTTTTTTCTAATCATTACTCTTTCTAGATTCCAATCATTCTCTTTGCCTGCAGACAATCCAAATTACAATGTTAGTGATACATATCTTAGCTATCTTATCTATACAACATTACAAGATGAACACAATTGAGTGGCGTAAAAAGCTTGTAATATGTTGCCTATGTTTTGTTTGGAAAACATTGTCCAAATGAATGTCAGTATTGTTGGGACATGTTTGTGTGTGTTAAAAATTATTAAGCATGTTTTTACACATGATGCTGAAACAAACAAATATGTACTTTAAAAAAAAAAACAACAACTGTGTATAATAATGTATATGTGTGGCAAACTGTGTATTTACTTACACATCATCAAGTTTACAGCATCAAACATTAGAAAATAAATTATTCCTGATTACAGTAAGTTTGTGAGTCTTAAATATGATGGTGCATCACACATAGGGACACATGTATTCCTCAAGGCTAACATATATTTTGAGGAGTGTTTTTTGGGAACACAGGTTCTCAAACTCGGCCATCAGGAACCCACACAGTGCATGTTTTGCAGGTCTACTCACAGAATCACAAGTGACATAATTAGCTCCACCTGTGAACCTTTTAACATATGTCTGTGAGTAATTCATACACCTGTGCTTCTACTGGGTTACGAGAAAAACATGCACTGTGTGTGGTCCTGAGGGCCGAGTTTGTGAACCTGGGCATTAGGACATTACACACAATGATAAAGTGAAATACTAAATGGATGATGTGGGCTTGTAAGAAATTAGCACTGCAAGATTTCGAACACTTATCCAGACTTAATGCATGCCACTCATAATCTGTTGTTTTGAGATTAAAAAGACACACAATACACATGCGACATTTGTTTATCATATAGCGAGGGTATGTTTGTATGTGTCAAGGAGACAGACACATTCAGAGTAATGGATTTTGTCCAAAAAAACAAAACATCTATTTATGAAGACACAACAAATGAAATAAGCAAACCAAGCTTACCTTAGAAATAGCGATTGATGATCTGTTGCCTAACCTGCCTCCCTACATCAGTACTCCAAGTATCACCAGATGTCTCTAATTCCTCTGCTTGCTGGCTGCTTTCTTCCTCCTCCTCCTCAACATGTGGCAGATGTTGCTGCAAACACATGTTATGAAGAAAGCAGCAGCAGAACACAATTTGAGTCACCTTGGAGGGACTATACAACAAAAGACCACCAGACTTATCCAGACACCGAAACCTAGATTTCAGCACACCAAAACATCTTTCTATCACATTCCGCGTGGACTTATGTGCATTATTGTAATTGTGTTCAGCAGGGGTATCAGGTCGGGACAATGGAGTTAGAAGCCAAGAGAAACAGCCATATCCTCCATCACCTTAAAGACAGATATAGTAACGTGATTCATGTTAAGATACAGCAACACATAAGTAACACACTGTGGGGCAGATGTATTAACCTGTAGAAGGCATAAGGAAGTAAAAAACCAGTGATATGTGCAAGGTAATAAAGGCAGCAGACAATCTGTTCCTAAATGTTAATTTACATATTGGAACAAATTGGCTGGTGCCTTTATAACCTTGCACAGATCACTGGTTTCTCACTTCCTTATGCCTTCTACAGGTTAATACATCTGCACCTGTATTTGGACAAAGTATACGCAGGCCTACACATATCAAATTACATACCCAGCAGCCATCCATCTGGCATTTGTCCGTCCTCAAACTTATCAAAGAGGGATGACTGACTGAGAAAGAAGGAGTCATGGCAGCCCCCAGGGTAACCAGCAACAACACTCATTATTTTGAGATTTGCATCACAAACCACCTGCACATTTGAGGAGTGTTCAAAATGGCGGTTTGTATATATGTGCTGCCTGCCCCTAGGTGGTCTCAGCTGAATGTGTGTGCAATCTATGGCTCCAAGCACATTGGGCATGCCAGCCAGCTCATAGAAATCTACCCTGACAGCATGCCACTGAGACTCCTGGGTAGGGAAGCAGATTGAGGCCTCGATGTGGGGCTGCAAAACAGCCAAAACCTGTGTGAACATTTTAAAGAACAATAAACTTGAGATTTTAGGACAGAACTGGCCACCGAGAAATTAAAACAAACACTAAACAGAAGAGGTTGTTAGGTATACATCACCTGTGTTAAGATTCTGGAAAATGAGGGCTGTGAGATTCCTATGACATCCCCAGACACAGCCTGAAAGCTGCCAGTAGCCAGAAAGTGCAACACAGCCAGGAGTTTGTGTAGGCCTGAGACAGGGCGAGAGCGTGCTGTCTCAGGGTCTAGGCCCAGTTTGACAAGGTCATACAGACGGAAAATGTTGTTACGATTTAGACGAAACATCTGTATGACCTTATCATCGGACAATGCGTTCAAGTTTAAACGCCCCCTAAAAAAACGAGGCCTGCGCAGCCTCCGCAGAACCTGTACAACCTGCTGACCATGTTCAGTTTCTTGTCCCTTGGTACTTACAGGCTGATGTCTGAGTCTGAGGAATCCCACAGCACACAAAAGATCACTGGCCCACAGTCCTGCTGCCATTTCTGAGTGTGGGTGTATTGAAATGGGCCAAACATCCTTTTATAGGCATCCTAATTCAGGTGTGAGTGATTTTTTATTTGCAACACATGTAAACACGACTGAAAAAAGCAGGTCTATTTTGTTGCCGCTTTTTTTAACGAATCGCAAAAAAATACGACCGCATTTGAGCCCTCAGAGACTAACACCCAAATACGAATGAATAGTGAATTCCCGTATTCTATGAAATAACAGCCGCGTTTGACCGATGGTCTATTCATTCGTATTTCGGGACGTTGTCATTCAAACCATTACGAATAGACCAGACACTGCCGAGATTGGTGCTTAGTGAATTCCCGGATTGGGACTTAGAAAAAAAAACACAAATCGACCAAACTCGGATTTTTAGTAAATACTGGCCATAGACGGGACCAAGGGACATATAGTAAGGAATCATAAGCCATATAGAAAACACAGATTCGGCTAATGGGAAGAACAAAATAAATGCAATATTACCCTTTGACAAAACTTGCTGCGGTTAAGATGGGGCCTCTAAACTTTTGCTTCTTTTTCCTAGCAGAAATGGCCCCTGATTAACTTAATTTTGTTAGATATGATATACATATACTGTGCTCCCGCTCAGGAAGTACAAAGTATGTTAGACACCCACGAAGACTAATGTTACATTTCATGGTTCTAGATTCATGTCCATCACAGGTAGTGGAAATTATCTCACAGATACCAGGTTCCCTATGAACTTAGGATGGACAGGACACTGGATTGATGGCTATTATAGTCCCATTAGCGATACGACAAACACAGAATTTTTTTTTAAGGGGAGTAGACCAAGTAGAGAATCACTTCCCCGTAGTGCCCAATCCAGTTGTCAAATTTTTATAAAAAAATCTTCACCCCTACAAACTCATCTGTCACCAACCTCTATTCTGTTTCTCTACAGTTTCCTCTTCATCTTTTGCTTTTGCGTTCACACAGGGTGTGGACCCAAGTACAGTTCAAACTCCACATGCCCAGGTCCTTCAGAGTTCTGCCCGAACCCAGTATATCTCAACAACACGATAACACCAGTATTACTGCAGTGTGCCTTGTCATGCACAAAGGGTGGAGAATGGGAATATTGGTGAAGGGAAATTTTGTATAGACACTGATATGCCTGTTGGTGAATGGCAAACCTGACATTTTATTTTTCATTTCCTTCTTCTTTCTCTCCTCTAGAGATGTTTCTTTTTTCTTTTTCTGTTTTTGAGTTATGCTCATGATACTCTACATTGCAAACACACAACAGTTAAATTAAGATACAAAAAAATTTGTGTTCCCTACAGGAAAAAGCAGTCTGGAGGACAAAGGGGTATGGCCAGGAGTCCTCAGTACTGTGGACAGGTGGACACGGTAAGCCAGTAGCCCCCAGAGCATACCTTCCAAGTCTAGCTGAGATGGCACATGGTCTGACTCATCTAGGCAAAGAGGGTATGTGCAGGCTGATGAGAGCCTACTGGTGTGCGCCAGGATTCTATTCTCATGCAGGTAAGAGAGCAATGACCTGTCTTGCTTGCTTGAGGAAGAATATTGGTAAAGCAATACCAACAGAGCCATCCCATATCCCTCCTGCAGATGGATCTTTTCAGGAAATACTTCGTACAGTTAACACCCTTTAGGAATTATTGTTATGTATTGGTGTGCACTGATGTTTTCTCAAACTGGGTAGAGGCATTTCCTTCCGCCACGGATGCTGCTGTGTTTACCGCAAAGAAAAATTGCGCAGAAATTTGTGTGTATTAATGGTACCCCTAGAAGTAGGAGCAAAGCATGCAATTTTACTATTGTGATCATAGATACTGCCACTAGTATTATGTAGCATCGGAACCACTCCCAGATCTTCACTCAACGAATCACCCTCTTCGAAATTTGTTTTTGTTTTGGTATTTGTGTCTTTTTGGGTTGTCTTTGGAAGACAACCTCATGTCATAATTGATCTGCACAATTATCAGAGATACACCAATGAGGTGACAGTACAGTACCTAATTGAGACGAGCCAGCATTTGAGAACTTGACAAAAGAACTTGAAACTGTTGATTGCTGGTATGCCAAATACTAACTGTCTTGATTGTGAACCAAGAGACTGTGTGATTGTTCTTATGCTCAGGTTGCCTAATAGACAGGTGGGAAGGACCATACCAAGTTTTGTTGACAGCACTATCCCAGTGAAAGTAGCCGAGAGAGAGACTTGGGTCCACGATTCCCATTGCAGGAAAGTTGGTAGTCCGGAAGGAGACTCTGTTCCGCGAAGACTGAGAGGCGGCACTGTTGAACACTACCTGAGCATACTAAAGGATTGCAGAAATACCAGTCATTGTAATTGATTTGTTATGAACAAGAGTTGTTTTGTTCTATTTCTCTTTTCTCTCTTTCCCGCTGACAAACATTTTTTTTCAGGATATTCTATTTTTGCAAGGTTTTGTTTTTATGAGGAGTCGAGTGTGGGACTGGGACTGGAACTGGTTCTGGAGGAAGGAGTGATTTCCTTATAGGATCCCAGGATTAGCCGATCAGTTTGTTAAAATCAGAGAAAAATCAAAGGTCTAATAGTTATGGAGTTCGGAGGTAATCAGGAACAATCTGACAATGGCTATTCCCACATTGCAGATAAAGAGCTCATTAATATATGTGGAAGAAAGGTTTATGAGTGGCTCTCCCCGAACTCCGAAGGTTTATGTTATTTAGGAAGGACACTACTTATAACCCTTGTTCAATGATTAAACTGACCTAGCATACGTTCCATAAATGGAAACAATGTTCAGAAAATGATAGAAATATGTAGATCATGAAAATGTTATGTCACTGTCACGATTTGTTTGTGTCTTCTTCATCTACCCAGCAGAACCTCAATCGAATCCAAACATCAGTGTACAAAGACATAGGTATATGTATGTGTGAAATGTTCGTCGCAAATCAGACATTATAGGCCAAAGCACTGTCCCAGCATACTCTATAGGTTGAATGTTGTCCCAGACCCAACCAGTGGTCCCGTGACCGCCGAGTGCATATAGAGGATGTGTCGTCCTCCTCCCTGTCTTCCCCAAATATAGTCAAGTGTCTGATTTGCGAAATGTATACATACTTGTGTCTAGGTCACCGATTATTATATGAAATATTTTTTTTCTTATGTTAATAATTGATGGCAGGTATTGTTTACTGCCAAAGGGTGGACTGTCGAAGTCAAAAATATTACATAAAAAGAACATACAAACTACACACATTATGAGTCGCTATACTTGCAAATACACGCAGCAAGCACAGCAATATATGGTAACACACGCATTTACACAAACATGCCACAGAGATGGATTCGACACTTTTTTCATACAGTACATAACTATAATAATATCAAGCACCAGACATCATGATGATTTAAAATTATATATAATGAAGTAATGTCATATATGTGTATTATTTGAACGAAGCCAGATACACCTGTCATATTTGGTATTAAAGCAAGCAGATTAATGTGTAGATTAATTTGATACTTGTTATTAAGTTGTAGTACATTGCAACAAATAATTATGATTAAATGTATAAAAGCTAAAATCACTTTTATTAGAACAATAGATATTCCAAACCGGTAGTGGACAGGAAGCTCAGGCCAGCCCTTTGGATGTCTTCAAGGCTGAACCTGATTAGCATATACAAAGAGACTAGTGACTCATCATGAATGAGTAAGTTCCCTCCCCCAAACTAGATAACACAATGCTGATCACACACGAAGCCAGTTCCTGTTTTGTACCAAGGGATGATGGAGTTGCTGGCAGACCAGTGCCTGCATGATTTTACAGAGAGAGAGATAAGATGCATTGAGGGAATGGTATTGTATGCTGGCCTGTAACTGTAACTGTATGTTTTAACTGCTTAATGTGTGAGTTGTAATCATGTGATTATGTGTATACTGTACATTGTGATATATTGAATACATATCCTTTTAATAACAAATATATACATCAATGAGCTTTGGAACTCAGATAATGTGTGGGTGTATTGTTTTCTCTTATGGGATGCAGTGTTTTGCGATGTACAGCGCACTTTTATTGTATATGGTAATAAGATGCGCCTGGCGTCTGCAGTATATATTAGAGTGGGCATTTTAAATATTTGTGAGGAAACAATTTGGCATTCACACTCTGTATGCCATAGGCAAAATCCTTTACCTACACCCTGAACCAAAGAGTGGTGTCTGACGCAGTGCTGAATAGGGAGAGGACAGGAGCCTGGCACATACTTGAGGGGGCTAAAGCACTATTGGGGAGCGGGCACTATGAGTGTATTAGCCTAAAGCAGCCAAAAACATTAACCAGGCTCTGAGTTCAATGTAATTCAAAGCCATAGCCACAGAAAAGTCATGTCAGACTTGAAACACTGGGTTTATTTAACATCACATTTGAGATGGGTAAAACTTCTTCATAGACAATAGAGTTCTGTACTACCATTATTGAAGTGTTAGCCTTATCTTCAAGAAGAAATAATGAAATTGCCGTTATTACATTACATATTCAGATGATCACAGATACGGTCTGCAAGAGGTTTTACATTGAAATCTCTTCATAATTTCAATGTAAAAGATATTTGTTTGAATACCAAAAGTAAGAATTTACTCACAGGCTGATAAAATTACAGACTGAAAACTTAAAATAATAATGTATCTGAAATGAGAATTAATCTTTGAAAAATGCCATGCATTGCTAAGTTACTGACTGAACACTAATCAGTCAGTTTTATGTATATATTTCTGGAAGTAAAATGTGGAATGGGAGGTTACTGAAGCAGCGGTGTAACTCCGAGACATAGTGGCATTTGCTGCCGGGCTCCAGCTGTCAGAGGGGCCCTAGGGAGGAAAGACCGAGGGGGCTTCTAACCTAGAAAACATCTCTCTCCACTCATTTCATAGTGCTGCAGTCACTGCTCACTGCTGTCCAAGCTCAGAAAACCCATTTGTAGACCCCTTCAGCTTTAGAGTCTGGAATGTGTCTGATAACAGATCAAAGTGTGTACAATGAGCTACAATTCTGCTGCTGTGTCTTATATGAGGAAAGAAAGGAGAGTAGAAGTTGGTTTTAAGAAAATGCACTAATTAGTATAATAAAACTTCTAAGGGGGTGTTTATCAAAATTTGGAGAGAGATAAAATTATGAGAGACAAAAGTACCAACCAATCCTAACTGTCCTTTTTCAAACACAGCCTGTAAATTGTAAGGCAGACGCTGATTGGCTGGTACTTTATCTCTCACAATTCTATCTGTTTGAGCTTTAATTAAACTCAGGACTTATCATTTGCAGCCAGCACACGAAAATAATGATTCCTTATCGCCACAACTAGCTGCAACAAGGAATATTTATTTTCCCAGATGTACCATTGTCAAGTGGCTGGGATTTCAGCACATGCGCAAGCTGGAGCCACTGGGAGGGGGAGGCACAACCTTCTATTTTGCCCCCAGGGACCTGGCATGAACTTACGCCCCTGTACTGAAGGAAATAGACTTCTAGTAAGTAAGAGTTTATTACGCTATCCCATTACTACCTAACTCTTCCTGTTGCTATAAATAAATAACACTAATAAAATGAGAGATAACTGAACACTGTGGAACAGCTAAATGATACCTCTGGTGCACTTCATCTGTTCCTTACAACAGCAACTGAGCTTATCTGCTAACTGATAGAAAGGGAAATCTACCCCAAGGTTCTTAGATATATTATTCACTTCTGTCACTCTAAGTTCAGTGTTAGTTCACAGCCAGGGAAAGTAATTCACACGCTGGAAGGTAAAGATAATGCACTTGCTTTAGTAACTAAACAAGTGGTGCTATTCTACCAGTAGTTTTCCAATGGAATGTACAGTATATGAGGAAATGTAGAATTCCGGACAGAACATGCTGATTCAGACAGACCCACTATTGCACCTCAAAACGCAAGCACAATTTGTGTTCACTAAAAAACCTGCCCTTAGTTTTATGCAAAACTAGAACTCACATGAGATACGTGCAGATTTGCACCAGTGGCAAGGCATACATCACATACAATTACGTCTATGTTTAAATCCATCTGTTTTGCTACACTTGCATACAAGAAAAAATAATTTGCTTAAACATACAGAGAAAAACATAACATATGGCCAAGCAAGAAAAGAAAGCAGCAGTTAGCATTAGAGGTGCATTCCCAAACTGCCAATTACAAGCACTTCCATAGTGATATAGTGTACGGTCATTCTCAGACGACATCCCGGAACCTCCAGCAATTCGGACCTTATTATATAGAGGTAGAACGGGATTTAGTTAATATCCCAGCTGTCGGGATCCCGGCGTTCAGGATACCGACACCGGTATCCCAACAGCCTCGCCAGGGCTACTCCCACTCGTGGGTGTCCACAACACCCATAGAGTGGGAATAGAACCTGCGGCAAGTGCAGCGAGCCACCGTGCCTGCAGCATGGCTAGCGCAGTGAGCCCGCAAGCGGCTTCAAAGTGCTCGCCCCACTGCTGGCATTCTGGCAGGCGGGATGCACCTGTCAGGATAATGACAGCTGGCATCCCATCCGCCGGGATTTCATATCCCTTAACACAACATTTCATTTAGTTATATTCACACAGTTCACATCACACTATTTCTCTTACATCCTAGAGGATACTGGGGTCCACATTAGTAGCATGGGGTATAGACGGGTCCACCAGGAGCCATGGGCACCCCACGAAATTGATAGCATGGGCTGGCTCCTCCTTCCATGCCTTTCTCATCAGACCCAGTTTAAAAAATGTGCCCGGAAGAGCCGGTCACGCTTGGGAAGCTCCTGAAGAGTTTTTTGCATTTATTTTCTTTTTAATTGTTTTCAGGCAGGTCTCGCTGGCACCAGACTGCCTGCTTCGTGGGACTTAGAGCGGGGTAACGGCCCAACCTCTCTAGGGTTAATGGTCTCGTTCCCCGCTGACAGGACACTGAGCTCCTGAGGGTCCTATTCGCAAGCCCCACCACGGCGAGTGTACAGACCCGGAACACGCTGCCACCCCTAATAGAGGCAGAAGTCACAAGAGTGGTGAGTAGGTGGCCGGTGTCCTGGCTAGCGGGATGCCGGCTGTAATGGCGGCACAAGGGTAGGAGTGCAGCGCTGACATGCAGGCTGCACTCCAGGCTTCAGAGACACTGTAGTGACCACTGTGAGGGGTGAGCTGAAGCCACTACTGATACCCACACTGGCAGTGCACTACAGGGGTTTTAACCCACTGTAGAACAGAATAATTACCTCAGCCAGTATAAAAACCCGGGAAGACCGCGCGCCATTAAGGGTGAGAAGTTCAGATTATTTCTAATAAATAATTAAAATGCAAGCGTTAATATATGCTGCGGACGCGCGGCGCATCTTATTACCATATATAATAAAAGTGCGCTGTACATCACAAACACTACATCCCTAAAGAGAAAACAAGCAATACACTGTAGATTGAGGTCCAACGCTCAGAGATGTACTGTATATATTTGATATTAAAAGGGTATGCATACAATATAACACATGTACAGTATATATATGGCTACAGAGTTACAATTACACAGGAAGCAGTTGTAGTTATATAAGGATCAATAACAGCCACAGCATACTTTACCCTGTCCCCCAATGCACAGTCCTCTTTGAATCTGCCTCAACAGCAACTAAACAACAGCAAACAGAAAACAGAAACAGACCTTCTTGGGTGAGGTGAAATACCTCTATACTGTGTATTTGGGGGAAGTACATTTTTGGGACTGAGTCTTCTGTTATTGGTCCAGGGGAGGGAAATCTCTCATTCATGAGGTGTTATTGGTCAGTTCATATGCAAGCAACGTCCAGCCTTGAAGATGACATCATAAGGATTAGTCATGCTGTCTGCAGGGAGATTCTTTTGTTCGCTTTGAATTGTGGCTTCATATTCCTACATTTAATCATAACTAATCGTTGCAATGTGCTACAATCTAACCATAACTATCAAACCAACACACTCATTCCCCTGATTGTTTTGACACTAAGCATGACATGTGTATCTTGTTCTGTTCCATTAATACATATATATGATGTTATACTCTATTCTATAATTGAATACATTATAATGTCTGGTGCTTGACATATTTAATTTATGTGTGGTATGAAATATGTGTTGAATATATCTTTGTAGCTTGTCTGTGTGATTGCGTATGCTACCATATATCGCTGTGCACGCTGCGTCTATGCAAACGCAGAGCGAGCCATCTGTTTGGAGCTTGTATTTGGTGTGTATGTAATATTTTTGACTTCGACAAGGGGGTGGGGCTTCACTCTGAGTGGATCCAGCAGCTCCATTTTCCCTCTGCAGCTATACACAGGTAGATTGACAGGGAAGCGCAGCTCCTCCACAAGGAATCCAGAACATCTCAGCTGTACCAGGGGGCTATAGCAGGGGGGAGCAATATTTGGTGTACTAAGCCCTATCAAGGGTACTTAGTTTGCGACCCAGCTAAACTGGTTATTTAGCTATAGGGGCGCTGTGTAGCTGGCTTCATTATACTCTGTGTCTCCCTAGGAGGGCTCTGTGTGGGTTAACTGAGTTTTTAACCTATTTCCAGTGTGTTTCTGTGTGTGCTTTCACATTTACTATGTCTGAGGGGGTGGTATTCATGTGACCGCCGGTCAGATGACCGACAGTCACATGACCTCCTCCCCCAGCCCGACGGGTCACTGTCCCGATGGTCGGCATGCCGACCAACAGGGATTATTTCCACTCGTGGGTGTCCACGACACCCATAGAGTGGGAATAGAACCCGTGGCAACCGCAGGTCGCCACCGAGCCCGCAGCGTGGCGAGCGCAGCGTGCCCGCAAGGGGCTTGCTGCACTCGCCCCTCCCCGCCGGGATCCCGGCGTCGGTATGCTGCCGGGATCCCGGTGTCGGTAAACTGACCGGCGGTCAGGAGACCGCCGGTCAGCCGTACTCCACCAGTCTGAGGAGTGTGTATCATGCACAGCAGGGTGTTTTTCTCAATCTGGGTGATCACTGCAGTGTACTCAGTATAGTACACATTCTCAGGCTAGATGATCTGAACCACTATGGTTAGATTAATTAAAAGGGATGATTTCAAATATTTCAAATAATATTTCAAATATTACGTATTGCGTCTCCAAAATGAGGAGATGCAATACGTAAGGCAATCTGTTGATGACCTGATAAATAGAGATTCCGTGGTCATTCCAGCATCTCAGACTCCTGCCATTTGTCCACAGAAGCGTACTCTGGCCCAAATCATGCAGGCTGATACCAATGATGATGATGATGTATCAGAGCCAGAGGAGGGTGGGGTGAACTCGGGAGGAGTGGATGCAGCTTTGTCACAGGGAATACAGGCCCTGATAGAAGCTATTACAGAGGTCCTGCGCATTCCTGATAAGGTGTCAGAGGACGAGGAAGAATCTTATTTTAATGTGAAAAAGAAATCTTCGGCTACTTTCCTTGCATCTAAGGAATTAAATTCCCTATTTGTAGCAACTTGGGTAAATCCTGACAAGAAGTTTCAGGTCCCAAAACGGTTACTCACATCCTTCCCGTTTCCTCGGGATGATAGGAAAAAATGGGAAAACCCACCGATAGTTGACGCATCGGTTTCTAGGCTGTCTCGTAAGATAGTTTTACCTGTTCCTGGGGCAGCTTCCCTGAAGGATGCTGCAGACCGCAAGATTGAGACCACTCTCAAATCTCTGTACACAGCTGTGGGGGTGGGCCAGAGACCCACTATAGATTGTGCATGGATCTCTAGGGCCATTGCAAAGTGGTCAGGTAATCCAATTGACAGGTTAGATTCCTTATCCGGGGGGAGATAATTTTACTCCTACAACATATACAGGATTCTGCTAACTTTATGGTGGAGGCCATAAAGGAAATTGGTTTACTCAATGCACGCACCACTGCCATGGCAGTGTCAGCACACAGGGGCTTGGGGCTACGCCAGTGGACTGCGGACACGGATTCCAGGAAAGGCGTGGAAAGCCTACCTTTCACAGGTGAAGCCCTTTTTGGCGATGAACTGGATACGTCGATATCCAAGGCTACGGCAGGTAAGTCTACATATCGTCCTTCCGCAGCTCCCCCGGCTAGAAAATCCTACACTGCTCCAACTCTGCAGCGAAGTTTAAAAACAAAACCATGGCCTTCAAAGGCCTTCTACAGCTTTCAAAGGCAATAGACGTAAACCCAGAAAACCAGCAGCTGCAGGTTCACAGGAACAGAACCCTGGTTCTGCTTCCTCTAAGCCTTCAGCATGATGGTGGTCTGCACTGCCTGAAAAGACAGGTGGGAGCCCGTTTGAGATTCTTCAGTCACATATGGGCAACGTCATGATCTTATAGCCCAGGGCTACAGACTGGAGTTTCAGGAACTCCCACCTCACAGATTCTTCAAATCAGGCTTACCAACTTCTCAAGAAGCAAGTATGACTTTACAGGAAGCAATTCAAAAACTGGTACAGACTCAAATCATTGTTCCAGTTCCACTTCAACTGCAATACCAGGGTTATTATGCCAACCTGTTTGTAGTTCCGAAACCGGATGGTTCGGTAAGGCCCATTTTAAATCTCAAGTCGTTGAACCCGTACTTAAGTTCAAGATGGAGTCTCTGAGAGCGGTGGTCTCAGGTATAGAAAAGGGGAAATTCTTGGTGTCTCTGGATATCAAGGATGCGTACCTTCATATTCTAATTTGGCCGCCTCATCAGGCTTATCTAAGGTTTGCCTTACAGGACTGTCACTACCAGTTCCAGGCCCTGCCATTTGGCCTCTCTACAGCACCGAGAGTGTTCACCAAGGTAAAGGCAGAAATGATGTTTCTCCTCCGCAAACCGGGAGTGAACATAATACCGTACTTGGATGATCTGCTGATAAAAGATCATCCAGAGAGAGGTTGTTGGTCAACATTGCCTTCTCAACCCGACTACTCCAGGAACACGGGTGGATTCTGAACCTACCAAAATCTCATCCGGAACCAACGCGGAGGCTTCCGTTCCTGGGGATGATACTAGTATACGGAGGCACAAAAGGTATTCCTTCCATTGAAAAAGGCATTGGTGATCCAGTCAATGGTGCGGGATGTTCTGATACAAACCCGGATATCGGTGCATCTATGCATTCGCCTTCTGGGAAAGATGGTAGCCGCTTACAGCTGGATCTGTTGGACAAATGGTCCGGATCGCATCTTCACATGCACCAGAGGATCTGTCTGTCGCCAAAAGCCACGATTTCTCTTCTGGGGTGGCTTCAGACTTCTCACCTGACCGAGGGCCGAAGGTTCGGGATTCAAAATTGGATTCTGCTAACCACAGATGCAAGCCTCAGAGGTTGGGGAGCAGTCACCCAGGGGGAACAGTTCCAAGGAAAATGGTCAAGTCAGGAAGCCATTCTTCCAATCAACATTCTGGAACTAAGGGCCATATACAACGCCCTTCTACAGGCATCACATCTTCTTCAAGATCAAGCCATTCAGGTTCAGTCGGACAATGTGACGGCAGTAACATACATAAACCGACAAGGCAGAACGAAGAGCAGGGCAGCAATGTCAGAGGTAACAAGGATTCTCCTCCGGGCGGAAAAACACACCGTGCATTGGCCCTCATTCCGAGTTGTTCGCTCGCTAGCTACTTTTAGCAGAAATGCAAACACAAAGCCGCCGCCCTCTGGGAGTGTATTTTAGCATAGCAGAATTGCTAACGAAAGATTAGCAATTGCTAACGAAAGATTAGCAATTCTGCTAATATTAGCAGAATTGCTAACAAAAGCAATTTCCTTGCAGTTTCTAAGTAGCTCCAGACCTACTCCTAGATTGTGATCACCTCAGTCCGTTTAGCTCCTGGTTTGACGTCACAAACACGCCCAGCATCCGAACAGCCACTTCTCCGTTTCTCCAGACACTCCTGCGTTTTTACCTGGCACGCCTGCGTTTTTTAGCACACTCCCTGAAAACGGCCAGTTTCCACTCAGAAACTCCCACTTTCTGTCAATCAGCAGAGCGGTTGAAAAGCTTCGTTCGCCTGTGAGTAGAATAGCATAGTTTTGTGTAAATTTGCTTAGCGCGTGCGCCCTGAGATGCATACGCATGCGCAGAACTGCTGGATTTTAGCCTATTAGCAATTCTGCTAAAATTAGCAGCGAGCGAACAACTCGGAATGAGGGCCATTGTACGCGATCTTCATTCCGGGAGTAGACAACTGGGAAGCAGACTTCCTCAGCAGACATGACCTTCATCCAGGAGAGTGGGGCCTTCACCCGGAGGTGTTCGAGTACTTGACACGTCGGTGGGGAATGCCACAAATCGACATGATGGCCTCTCGTCTCAACAAGAAGCTCAAGCGGTATTGTTCTAGGTCGAGGGACCCGCAAGCAGTGGCGGTGGACGCTCTGATGACTCGATGGTCTACCAGATGGTGTATGTGTTTCCACCACTCCCATTGATCCCAAAGATTCTCAAAAGAATAAAAAGATAAAAGGTTCAAGCAATTCTCATTGCTCCAGACTGGCCAAGAAGGACCTGGTATGCGGATCTACTGGAGATGCTCCTAGAGGACCCGTGGCCTCTACCACTTCACTAGAACCTTCTCCAACAGGGGCCATTCGTCTATCAAGGCTTACCACGGCTACCTTTGATGGCATGGAGGTTGAGCATCAAATTCTAGCCTGGAAAGGGATTCCGAATAGGGTTATTCTAACCCTGATCCAAGCCAGAAAGGGGGTAACGTCTAAACATTACCACCGTATTTAGAAAAAATACATCTCTTGTGTGAGAACAGGAAATTTCCTGCGGTGGAATTTCAACAAGGACGTTTTCTCCTTTTTCTGCAGTCAGGTGTGGATGTGGACCTACGTTTGGGCTCCATAAAAGTCCAGATTTCGGCCTTATCCATTTTCTTCCAGAAAAAATTGGCTTCTCTCCCTGAGGTTCAAACATTTTTGAAGGGGGTTCTGCACATCCAACCGCCCTTTGTGCCTCCTACGGCACCTTGGGATCTCAACGTGGTGTTGCAGTTCGTGCAATCGGAATCGTTTGAGCCTTTACAGGATGTTGACGTCAAGTTTCTTACATGGAAGGCCGTCACGCTGTTGGCCTTTGCTTCTGCAAGGCATGTGTCGGAGCAGGGGGCGTTGTCTCACAAAAGCCCCTATTTGATTTTTCATGAAGATAGGTCTGAACTCAGAGCTCGTCAGCTATTTCTTCCAAAGGTGGTGTCTGCGTTTCATATCAACCAACCTATTGTGGTTCCGGTGGTTACCGACACCTCTGCTACTTCAAAGTCCTTGGATGTTGTGAGGGCTTTGAAGATCTATGTGAAGAGGAAAGCTCGTCACAGAAAATCGGACTCGCTGTTTGTTCTCTATGATCCCAATAAAATTGGGTATCGTGCTTCAAAACAGACAACTGCCCGCTGGATCAGGAATACTATCAGGGCCGTTTCTAGCCAATTTGGTTCCCAGTGCAAAATTTAAAAATGCGCCCGCCCCCCACTCCCCCCATTCACATAAAAAAATGCCCCCTCCCATAGAAATAAAGAGTGAAAGCATGGGCGCGCCGCAGGCGCGCACGCGCTCCTGGCAAGGGGACGTGGCCTCGTTAAAATGGGCGTGGCTTTGTTAAGATGGGCGTGACCTCATCTGATCTCATCATCACGGCCACCAAAGGATAAAAAAAAAAAGTCCTCATTTTACACATTACAGCAGGCACGCGACCCCATTTTACACAGCACGGCAGGCAAGTGTCCCCATTTTACACATTGTGGCAGGAAAGTGTCCCCATTTTACACATTGCGGCAGGCACGTGCCCCCATTTTACACATTGTGGCAGGAAAGTGTCCCCATTTTACACATTGCGGCAGGCACGTTCCCCCATTTTACACATTGCGGCAGGAAAGTGTTTCCCCATTTTACACATTGCGGAAGGGACGTGTCCCCATTTTACACATTGCGGCAGGCACGTGCCCCCCTTTTACACAGTACGGCAGGAAAGTGTCCCCATTTTACACATTGCGGCAGGAAAGTGTCCCCATTTTACACATTGCGGCAGGCATGTGCCCCCATTTTACACATTACGGCAGACTGCGTCCCCATTTTACACATTCCGGCAGGCAAGTGTCCCCATTTTACAAATTCCGGCAGACAGGTGTCCCCATTTTACACATTACGGCAGACTGCGTCCCCATTTTACACATTCCGGCAGGCATGTGTCCCCATTTTACACATTCCGGCAGACAGGTGTCCCCATTTTACACATTCTGGCAGACAGGTGTCCCCATTTTACACAGTACGGCAGGTGGTTGTGGGGGGGAGGGAGGGAGGGAGGGAGAGAGGGAGAGCGGCTGACTTACATTTCAAGCGGTTCTTCCCGCTCTTCAGCCGCCTCTCCCTCGTCTGCGCGGCGCCGCCGCCGGCCGGCTTGGCTCCCCCTTCTCCCTCTTCCCGAGTGCCCAGCTCGGGGGGCGGGGTTTAGTGGAATGATGCGATTGCGTCGTGACGTCACGACGCAATCGCGTCATTCCGCGAGACCTCGCCCCCCGAGCTGGGCACTCGGGAGGAGAGGGGAGGAGGGTTTCAAAGTCCTCAAAAAGTGCCGCGGCGGGCGCCCTGTACGGTTGCACGGCTCACCCGCCGCAAGAAACGGCACTGCATACTATCCAGCATGCTTATTCCGCGGCAGGTTTGCCATGTCCAAAATCTATACAGGCCCACTCTACTAGGTTGGTGGGTTCTTCCTGGGTGGCTGCCCGTGGTGTCTCGGCTCTACAACTCTGCCGAGCAGCTACTTGGTCAGGGTCGAACAAGTTTGCTAAGTTCTACAAGTTCGATACTTTCGCCTCTGCAGGAACCTGAGCACTCTCCCACCCAGTTTGGGAGCTTTGGTACATCCCCATGGTACTAATGTGGACCCCAATATCCTCTAGGACGTAAGAGAAAATAGGATTTTAATTACCTACCGGTAAATCATTTTCTCGTAGTCCGCAGAGGATACTGGGCGCCCGCCCAGTGCTTTGATTCTTCCTGCACTGTTACTTGGTTAAGTATTGTGGGTTCAGCAGTTGCTGTTCCTGGTTTGAAGTTTGGTTAGCTTGGCTTTCCTCTTGTTTGTGTGTGCTGGTTCGGAATCTCACCACTGTCCTTTTGTATCCATCTCTCAAAGTATGTCCATCTCCTCAGGCACAGTTTCCTGGACTGGGTCTGGTGGTAGGGGCATGGAGGTAGGGGATCAGCCCACTCTATCAATTTCTTGGGGTGCCCGTGGCTCCTGGTGGACCCGTCTATACCCCATGGTACTAATGTGAACCCCAGTATCCTCTACGGACTACGAGAAAAGGATTTACCAGTAGGTAATTAAAATCTAAATTTTTATTATTTACTCTCTCACACTTTCTCCCATAGCTACTGCTGGACTACCTCTTAGACATATCGAACATTATAATGGCAGTATCTCTAGAGACTCTGCAACAGATTTTAATCAGTGGCGTAGCTATAATGGGTGCAGTGTGTGAGGTACACACAGATTCCAGGGACCACACACCCTGCACTGATTTTTTCAATACTTACCTCTCCAGAGTCCCCCATTGTTAGCAGCAGATCTACACAAATCACCGGGAAAATGGTAGAGATGTGCACCGGAAATTTTTCGGGTTTTGTGTTTTGGTTTTGGGTTCGGTTCCGTGGCCGTGTTTTGGGTTCCAACGCGTTTTGGCAAAACCTCACCGAATTTTTTTTGTCGGATTCGGGTGTGTTTTGGATTCGGGTGTTTTTTTCAGAAACCCCTAAAAAACAGCTTAAATCATAGAATTTGGGGGTCATTTTGATCCCAAAGTATTATTAACCTCAATAACCATAATTTCCACTCATTTTCAGTCTATTCTGAACACCTCACACCTCACAATATTATTTTTAGTCCTAAAATTTGCACCGAGGTCGCTGGATGACTAAGCTCAGCGACCCTAGTGGCCGACACAAACACCTGGCCCATCTAGGAGTGGCACTGCAGTGTCACGCAGGATGGCCCTTCCAAAAAACACTCCCCAAACAGCACATGACGCAAAGAAAAAAAGAGGCGCAATGAGGTAGCTGTGTGACTAAGCTCAGCGACCCAAGTGGCCGACACAAACACCTGGCCCATCTAGGAGTGGCACTGCAGTGTCACGCAGGATGGCCCTTCCAAAAAACACTCCCCAAACAGCACATGACGCAAAGAAAAAAAGAGGCGCAATGAGGTAGCTGTGTGAGTAAGCTAAGCGACCCTAGTGGCCGACACAAACACCTGGCCCATCTAGGAGTGGCACTGCAGTGTCAGGCCGGATGGCCCTTCCAAAAAATACTCCCCAAACAGCACATGACGCAAAGAAGAAAAAAAAGAGGCGCAATGAGGTAGCTGTGTGACTAAGATAAGTGACCCTAGTGGCCGACACAAACACCTGGCCCATCTAGGAGTGGCACTGCAGTGTCACGCAGGATGGCCCTTCCAAAAAACACTCCCCAAACAGCACATGACGCAAAGAAAAAATGAGGCGCAATGAGGTAGCTGTGTGAGTAAGCTAAGCGACCCTAGTGGCCGACACAAACACCTGGCCCATCTAGGAGTGGCACTGCAGTGTCAGGCCGGATGGCCCTTCCAAAAAATACTCCCCAAACAGCACATGACGCAAAGAAGAAAAAAAAGAGGCGCAATGAGGTAGCTGTGTGACTAAGATAAGTGACCCTAGTGGCCGACACAAACACCTGGCCTATCTAGGAGTGGCACTGCAGTGTCACGCAGGATGGCCCTTCCAAAAAACACTCCCCAAACAGCACATGACGCAAAGAAAAAAAGAGGCGCAATGAGGTAGCTGTGTGAGTAAGCTAAGCGACCCTAGTGGCCGACACAAACACCTGGCCCATCTAGGAGTGGCACTGCAGTGTCAGGCCGGATGGCCCTTCCAAAAAATACTCCCCAAACAGCACATGACGCAAAGAAGAAAAAAAAGAGGCGCAATGAGGTAGCTGTGTGACTAAGATAAGTGACCCTAGTGGCCGACACAAACACCTGGCCCATCTAGGAGTGGCACTGCAGTGTCACGCAGGATGGCCCTTCCAAAAAATACTCCCCAAACAGCACATGACGCAAAGAAGAAAAAAAAGAGGCGCAATGAGGTAGCTGTGTGACTAAGATAAGCGACCCTAGTGGCCGACACAAACACCTGGCCCATCTAGGAGTGGCACTGCAGTGTCACGCAGGATGGCCCTTACAAAAAACACTCCCCAAACAGCACATGACGCAAAGAAAAATGAAAGAAAAAAGAGGTGCAAGATGGAATTGTCCTTGGGCCCTCCCACCCACCCTTATGTTGTATAAACAGGACATGCACACTTTAACCAACCCATCATTTCAGTGACAGGGTCTGCCACACGACTGTGACTGAAATGACGGGTTGGTTTGGACCCCCACCAAAAAAGAAGCAATTAATCTCTCCTTGCACAAACTGGCTCTACAGAGGCAAGATGTCCACCTCATCATCATCCTCCGATTCATCACCGTGTACATCCCCCTCCTCACAGATTATCAATTCGTCCCCACTGGAATCCACCATCACAGCTCCCTGTGTACTTTGTGGAGGCAATTGCTGCTGGTGAATGTCTCCATGGAGGAATTGATTATAATTCATTTTAATGAACATCATCTTCTCCACATTTTCTGGAAGTAACCTCGTACGCCGATTGCTGACAAGGTGAGCGGCGGCACTAAACACTCTTTCGGAGTACACACTTGTGGGAGGGCAACTTAGGTAGAATAAAGCCAGTTTGTGCAAGGGCCTCCAAATTGCCTCTTTTTCCTGCCAGTATACGTACGGACTGTCTGACGTGCCTACTTGGATGCGGTCACTCATATAATCCTCCACCATTCTTTCAATGGTGAGAGAATCATATGCAGTGACAGCAGACGACATGTCCGTAATCGTTGTCAGGTCCTTCAGTCCGGACCAGATGTCAGCATCAGCAGTCGCTCCAGACTGCCCTGCATCACCGCCAGCGGGTGGGCTCGGAATTCTGAGCCTTTTCCTCGCACCCCCAGTTGCGGGAGAATGTGAAGGAGGAGATGTTGACAGGTCGCGTTCCGCTTGACTTGACAATTTTCTCACCAGCAGTTCTTTGAACCCCTGCAGACTTGTGTCTGCCGGAAAGAGAGATACAACGTAGGTTTTAAATCTAGGATCGAGCACGGTGGCCAAAATGTAGTGCTCTGATTTCAACAGATTGACCACCCGTGAATCCTTGTTAAGCGAATTAAGGGCTCCATCCACAAGTCCCACATGCCTAGCGGAATCGCTCAGTGTTAGCTCCTCCTTCAATGTCTCCAGCTTCTTCTGCAAAAGCCTGATGAGGGGAATGACCTGACTCAGGCTGGCAGTGTCTGAACTGACTTCACGTGTGGCAAGTTCAAAAGGTTGCAGAACCTTGCACAACGTTGAAATCATTCTCCACTGCGCTTGAGACAGGTGCATTCCACCTCCTATATCGTGGTCAGTTGTATAGGCTTGAATGGCCTTTTGCTGCTCCTCCAACCTCTGAAGCATATAGAGGGTTGAATTCCACCTCGTTACCACTTCTTGCTTCAGATGATGGCAGGGCAGGTTCAGGCGTTTTTGGTGTTGCTCCAGTCTTCTGTACGTGGTGCCTGTACGCCGAAAGTGTCCCGCAATTCTTCTGGCCACCGACAGCATCTCTTGCACGCCCCTCTCGTTTTTTAAATAATTCTGCACCACCAAATTCAAGGTATGTGCAAAACATGGGACGTGCTGGAATTTGCCCATATTTAATGCACACACAATATTGCTGGCGTTGTCCGATGCCACAAATCCACAGGAGAGTCCAATTGGGGTAAGCCATTCTGCGATGATCTTCCTCAGTTGCCGTAAGAGGTTTTCAGCTGTGTGCGTATTCTGGAAAGCGGTGATACAAAGAGTAGCCTGCCTAGGAAAGAGTTGGCGTTTGCGAGATGCTGCTACTGGTGCCGCCGCTGCTGTTCTTGCGGCGGGAGTCAATACATCTACCCAGTGGGCTGTCACAGTCATATAGTCCTGAGTCTGCCCTGCTCCACTTGTCCACATGTCCGTGGTTAAGTGGACATTGGGTACAACTGCATTTTTTAGGACACTGGTGAGTCTTTTTCTGAGGTCTGTGTACATTTTCGGTATCGCCTGCCTAGAGAAATGGAACCTAGATGGTATTTGGTACCGGGGACACAGTACCTCAATCAAGTCTATAGTTGGCTCTGCAGTAATGATGGATACCGGAACCACGTTTCTCACCGCCCAGGATGCCAAGGCCTCAGTTATCCACTTTGCAGCAGGATGACTGCTGTGATATTTCATCTTCCTCGCAAAGGACTGTTGGACAGTCAATTGCTTGGTGGAAGTAGTAAAAGTCGTCTTACGACTTCCCCTCTGGGATGACCATCGACTCCCAGCAGCAACAACAGCAGCGCCAGCAGCAGTAGGCGTTACACGCAAGGATGCATCGGAGGAATCCCAGGCAGGAGAGGACTCGTCAGAATTGCCAGTGACATGGCCTGCAGGACTATTGGCATTCCTGGGGAAGGAGGAAATTGACACTGAGGGAGTTGGTGGGGTGGTTTGCGTGAGCTTGGTTACAAGAGGAAGGGATTTACTGGTCAGTGGACTGCTTCCGCTGTCGCCCAAAGTTTTTGAACTTGTCACTGACTTATGATGAATGCGCTGCAGGTGACGTATAAGGGAGCATGTTCCGAGGTGGTTAACGTCCTTACCCCTACTTATTACAGCTTGACAAATGCAACACATGGCTTGACACCTGTTGTCCGCATTTCTGTTGAAATACTTCCACACCGAAGAGCTGATTTTTTTGGTATTTTCACCAGGCATGTCAATGGCCATATTCCTCCCACGGACAACAAGTGTCTCCCCGGGTGCCTGACTTAAACAAACCACCTCACCATCAGAATCCTCCTTGTCAATTTCCTCCCCAGCGCCAGCAACACCCATATCCCCCTCATCCTGGTGTACTTCAACACTGACATCTTCAATCTGACTATCAGGAACTGGACTGCGGGTGCTCCTTCCAGCACTTGCAGGGGGCGTGCAAATGGTGGAAGGCGCATGCTCTTCATGTCCAGTGTTGGGAAGGTCAGGCATCGCAACCGATACAATTGGACTCTCCTTGTGGATTTGTGATTTCGAAGAACGCACAGTTCTTTGCTGTGCTTTTGCCAGCTAAAGTCTTTTCTTTTTTCTAGCAAGAGGCTGAGTGCTTCCAACCTCATGTGAAGCTGAACCACTAGCCATGAACATAGGCCAGGGCCTCAGCCGTTCCTTGCCACTCCGTGTGGTAAATGGCATATTGGCAAGTTTACGCTTCTCCTCCGACGATTTTATTTTAGATTTTTGAGTCCTTTTTTTACTGATATTTTGTGTTTTGGATTTTACATGCTCTGTACTATGACATTGGGCATCGGCCTTGGCAGACGACGTTGATGGAATTTCATCGTCTCGGCCATGACTAGTGGCAGCAGCTTCAGCACGAGGTGGAAGTGGATCTTGATCTTTCCCTATTTTTGGAACCTCAACATTTTTGTTCTCCATATTTTAATAGGCACAACTAAAAGGCACCTCAGGTAAACAATGGAGATGGATGGATACTAGTATACTTATGGATGACGAGTGACTGACGACACAGAGGTAGCTACAGCCGTGGACTACCGTACTGCGTCTGCTAGTATAGAGATGATAATGATATAAAAAATATATATATATCACTACTGCAGGTATATATAATATAATGACGGACCTGCTGGGCACTGTCAGCAGACTCCTAAACTACTAGTATGAAGAAGATAGAAAAAAAAACCCACCACAGGTAGGTATACAATTATGGACGAGCACTGATGACACAGAGGTAGCTACAGCCGTGGACTACCGTACTGCGTCTGCTAGTATAGAGATGATAATGATATAAAAAAAATATATATATCACTACTGCAGGTATATATAATATAATGACGGACCTGCTGGACACTGTCAGCAGACTCCTAAACTACTAGTATGAAGAAGATAGAAAAAAAAAACCCCACCACAGGTAGGTATACAATTATGGACGAGCACTGATGACACAGAGGTAGCTACAGCCGTGGACTACCGTACTGCGTCTGCTAGTATAGAGATGATAATGATATAAAAAATATATATATATCACTACTGCACAGAGCCGGCCCTAACCAATATGATGCCCTAGGCAAGATTTTGGCTGGTGCCCCCTAGCACCGCCGCTAGTTCTCCAGGAGATGCCTGGCATGAGTCAGCTGGCAGCTCTGCTAATGTCAGGCGCCTTTTGTTTACAAAAATGCATCTTATTTGCATTACTATGTGGCTAGGATGCACAAGCAGCTTCTGCTGATTAAAATGATATGCAGCATGGCTATATTCTGTGTGCATTTGTAAATGTGACCAACGCTCTACTTATATAAGTAATACTGGGGTGGCAGCAGTACGTGTGAGAGGTTAAACCCAGAAACCTCCAGTAATTAAAGTTCAAACAGGATTTACACAACTGCGCCTGCTTGCAAAATAAATTGTCAGTTTAAGTGAAAGAACCACGGAATAATATGTAGTATGAAAAAAACTGACGTTTATTTGTATATAAATAGTATAGGGTAAAAATTTTCATTTACCCAAATACATGAAAAAAATGATAGTGATAATCATGAAGTTAGGCAAAGAATGATGATAAAGAAAAATAAAAAATAAAAAAATTATATAAAAATAAAAAATAATGATAAAAAAATGTAATATAAAAATGAAAAATAGGAAGTGGAAATGAAAAAATTGGAAAAAATATATGTCTAAGTCCCAAAATGTCTGGTGTGAGCAGAGTGTGGCGTCCCACCTCTTTTCCACCTTACTGTCGTTTTGTACTATCCGGTATCACAGTATAAAATAATATTTCTGGATTAGCAGGAATGTTGAATTTCACAGTTGGTCACAGTATCGCTGTGGGGTACCCCAATCTGGACAGTGGTGGGATGAGGTGAGCAGGGTGAAGGTAAAATTAAATATCCCCGGACTCCCCGCTAACCTCCTCCGTCCTGTGCAGCAGGAGACGTCCGCAAACACAGACGTCTGCCAGTGTTCAAAACTGGAGGGACGCGGTCATGCCTCTGGGGGGAAGGTATCAACGACTTCTGGACCCACAAGGGGACTGTCCGCCGTGAACCTTCCCTCCTACGGGGTGTATTACCTTTTCTCCTGCGCTCGATCCCGTCACACACTTCCACTCCTTTCTTCTGTCTTCTCTCAGCCTGATGAACGGTGTTCCGCTCTCAGGTCTGTGTCCTCTCGGCCGTGCGGCTCCGTTTCTCCTCCACAGTGTCTCTTGCGAATTAGTTTGTTCCGTCCAGATATATTTTAAATACTGTTGTTTTCTATAGATGATATGGAGAGTGGTGATGCAATGCTCAGTTCCTTCTCCAACGCGTATCGACCCGTTTGGGTCTTCCTCAGGGAGTCCTTATTCACCATCTTATTTGAGGGCTTTTTATGCCCAAACTTGATTGTGTCATCCCAAAAGGGGGTGTGTCCATACTACCTCTGTATAAGCTAAATGGATACAATGTGTGTTTGGATTTGTCACATAGTAAAACAGGCTTGGATAAGAAAAACGATGATTGCTATTTGTGACTGTGTGCAAAAATAACTAATAATGTATATAACAAAATAAAATAAAATAGAATAAAATAAACATCTTGTATAATCTTCTTATGTTGATTCTGCAAATAATAAGTTTTAATACTGGAAATAATTTTTTTTTTTCTTCGTTTGTTTTAGAAATGATTGATTTAGCCGTATGTATACAGTCTAACACAAAACATTTTATATTTTTATGTTGATATATATTATCAATTTATCTACGGGAATAAATAAATGAAATACATTGTTTATATTGACTTCCTTTGATGATTATTGGTATAATAGAAGGTACAGCTTATAGTGAGAAAAGCTATTTCCCAGTAGTTATACCCAATTGTTGTGTGTTGATTTAGTGGTTATGCGTAATTGCTGGTTTTTTGAAATACGTGGATGAACTGAGGTTATGCAAAAGACCTTTACATGATATAACAGGATGTATCTTCTTACATGTTGTTGGTGCACTGGAACATAATTATGGTGCTATGAAATGTAATACTGACGTTTTGTGATGTCATGCTAGCCATTAAATAAACTAGACAGAATATAGGCTCTGAATATCCATCAGTTCATCACTATTGACCTCACTTCATTGTCTAAGTTCAAACCCTGTGGTCTCAGTGTTTTTAGCGTGTACATCCATCTTAATTCCTCTTTGTTTATTTTTTTCAAAAAGTCTCCTCCTCTCCAATTTGGTGGTACTAGCTTAATTCCCAGTATCTTCAAACCTGTCGAGTTGCTGTCGTGTGTTTCTTTGAAATGCTGTGACAAATTGTGTGTTTCTAAACCGTGTTTGATGTTTCTGACATGTTCAGCTGTTCTCGTTTTAAGGGGTCTAGTTGTTCTCCCTACATACTGTAGTTTGCACGGGCATTCAGCTAGGTAGATCACCCCTTTGCTGTGGCATGAGATGTGTTCTTGTATATCAAAAACTTCTCCTGTTTTGTTGGAAATAAAGTTGGTGACCCTTTTGGTGCTCACTTTGTGTGTTCTACAGTAGTTGCAGGTGCCACAATGAAAAAAAACAGTAAGGTGGAAAAGAGGTGGGACGCCACACTCTGCTCACACCAGACATTTTGGGACTTAGACATATATTTTTTCCAATTTTTTCATTTCCACTTCCTATTTTTCATTTTTATATTAAATTTTTTTATCATTATTTTTTATTTTTATATAATTTTTTTATTTTTTATTTTTCTTTATCATCATTCTTTGCCTAACTTCATGATTATCACTATCATTTTTTTCATGTATTTGGGTAAATGAAAATTTTGACCCTATACTATTTATATACAAATAAACGTCAGTTTTTTTCATACTACATATTATTCCGTGGTTCTTTCACTTAAACTGACAATTTATTTTGCAAGCAGGCGCAGTTGTGTAAATCCTGTTTGAACTTTAATTACTGGAGGTTTCTGGGTTTAACCTCTCACACGTACTGCTGCCACCCCAGTATTACTTATATAAGTAGAGCGTTGGTCACATTTACAAATAAACAGTTTCTACAAACCCGGTCATCAGCAGCTCCTTATATGGGTATACTAGACTTAAGAAAAGATAGAGCCAGTAGGGCGGACAAAATCTTCAACAATATAGAACACACTACTGCCACGCACGATAGTGTAAACAAATTCTGTGATCTATTTTTGAAATTGGAAAGACTAGCAACCAAAGAATCCAAACTATGGTGGGACAATAAAACACTTAATTGGTACTTATCACACAAATTGATACCTAAGGGTCTTAGAATCAAGAAAATCCCTACACATAATAAAGATAATCCACAGTTTACAAATAAATGGGAAAACATACTACAAGACTGCTCCATGCAACTGATTCAGTTAATTATCAATACACACGACAATGAACTCAAAGAGTTAGAGAAAGAAATAGAGTCACTACAAGTAGCTCTAGAAGAACATAAGGAGGACAAAGAATTTCAAGAACTAGAAACAGTATCGAAAAACAGATTAAGACGAACAGAGGAGGACATAATAGCAACCAAGGAATCAAAAATCCTAAGGGACAAGATAGGCAAAAAGAAGCCAGACAAAAAATTCACAGTTAAACAAAAACACACATCAACTTTATTGAAAACTCCAAGAAAGACAGACCCCTACAAAACAAAAAAACAGTCACACACCACACCTGTGTACAAAAGACTAAATCTCACCTATCAACAATACATGACAAGATTGCACTCAAAAAATCCTAGATTAACATACATTACAGCAGGCAACAAAAGTAGAGAAGACACACAATACCACTCAATCCTGGACAGCACTTTAGATACAGATTTTTCCACATACAGTATTGAAGAAGAAATCGACTATGAAAAACTAGCTAGACTGTCCCTAGAAAAAGGTTTCCAAGTTTCAGCTCACCTAGAGGACATCTCCACCACTGAGAAAGACACAGTAGCTAGCGAACCGATAACACAAGAAACATGTGCAGACCATTTTTTAGGAAAGAATGCAGGCCTCCGGTCCTGCGACCAGAAAACAGCAACACCAAACAAAAGAAAATTAATAGAACTAGACGAGGATGTAGAGGTGGAAGAAACAGGAAGACACAAAAGGAACAACAACCAGAGATAGAAAACAAAGGGATATTTAACCTGAGCACAGTCACACTAAAAAAGGAACACGTCTCCCTATTAAACAAAGGTTTAAAATTTGCACCGACAAAACAGTTAAATAAATTCGAAACATACTTAGATTTACACAAATTCACAAGAAAATTAACACTCGCTAAATATTACAACAAAGGACCAATTGCATTCACTGAACAAAAAGATGCAGAAAGAACATACAAGCACTCAGATCTAAAACCCAAATCCACATTCTACCCACAACACATGAGAGGTTCACTAATCAACACATTCGAACATTTGGTAACAAGGGACATAGACAAAATAGAAACAAAACCTAAGACACTTAATCTGACAAAAACTGAAAAAAACGCATTAAAGGATCTCAGTGACAACAAAGAACTAGTGATAAAACCTGCAGACAAAGGGGGGGGGGGTCGTATTGCTAGACAAGAAAGCATACATAAATGAATCACTCAGAATTTTAAGTGATAAAGAAACATATGAAACCCTCACACAAGACCCCACCAAAAACTATAAAAGAAGCTTGGACATATTAACAAAAGAAGGTTTAGACGTAGGAATTCTGAACAAAAAAGAACACGAATTCATAAATAATGACAATCCCATACTTCCAGTATTTTATTATTTGCCAAAAGTACATAAAGACAGACATAACCCACCAGGTCGACCGATCATATCAGGAATAGGCTCTCTCACATCGAATCTATCACAGTATATAGACTCATACCTTCAGACATACGTAAAAACACAAAAATCATACATAAAGGACACCACTGACATCATCAGAACACTGAGAGACGTCACTTGGGCAGACGACTACTGGATATGTACAAGTGACGTCACCTCACTGTACACAGTAATTAACCAAGAACAGGGAATATCAGCTGTACAACATTTTCTTTCTTTAGATCAGAATCTAGACCCAAGACAAACAGAATTTATCATAGAATGCATAAGATTCATCTTAGAACACAACTATTTTTGGTTCAACGACACATACTACAGACAGACCAAAGGAACAGCCATGGGGACCAGGTTTGCTCCGAGTTATGCCAATCTATTCATGAGCCACTGGGAGGATACCAACATATGGTGCGGGCATGGCTTTGGGGCAAACTTGGTCCTATGGCGAAGATACATAGACGACGTGATCTTCATCTGGCAGGGCACAGAAGAAAGACTTTTAGATTTTCTCAAATACATCAATGCAAACAATAAGAATTTGGTTTTTACCACAGAACACAGCAAATCGACAGTGAATTTCTTAGATATAACGGTTTTCATAGAAAATTCTACCATCCATACAAAAACTTTTCAGAAGAGTGTAGACGTGAATAGCTACATTCTAAACAGTAGTGCACATCACCCGAACTGGCTAAAGAGCATCCCACTAGGCCAGTTTAAACGGATTAGAAAAAACTGTACAAAAATAGAGGATTTCGAAACACAAGCAGAAGAAATGAAATGCCAATTTATAGATAAAGGCTACAAGGAAGATACTCTGGAGAAAGACTTAGAAAAAGCAAAAGAAATAGACAGGAATACCCTCCTAACATACAAGAATAAAGACACAACAAATGAAGCTTTCAAAACAGCCTTCATTACACAATACAGCACAAACAACCGGCAGTTAGAAAAAATCCTATACAAACACTGGCATATTCTACTAGAAGACGACATCTTAGCAGACAAACTCCCATCAAGGCCAAAAGTTATCTACAAAAGAGCACCAGACCTTAAATCAAGATTATCACATAGTCACCTTAGAAAAGTAGAAAAAATACAGACTACCATGCTAGGACAAAAACTCAACAAAGGTTTTTTTCATTGTGGCACCTGCAACTACTGTAGAACACACAAAGTGAGCACCAAAAGGGTCACCAACTTTATTTCCAACAAAACAGGAGAAGTTTTTGATATACAAGAACACATCTCATGCCACAGCAAAGGGGTGATCTACCTAGCTGAATGCCCGTGCAAACTACAGTATGTAGGGAGAACAACTAGACCCCTTAAAACGAGAACAGCTGAACATGTCAGAAACATCAAACACGGTTTAGAAACACACAATTTGTCACAGCATTTCAAAGAAACACACGACAGCAACTCGACAGGTTTGAAGATACTGGGAATTAAGCTAGTACCACCAAATTGGAGAGGAGGAGACTTTTTGAAAAAAATAAACAAAGAGGAATTAAGATGGATGTACACGCTAAAAACACTGAGACCACAGGGTTTGAACTTAGACAATGAAGTGAGGTCAATAGTGATGAACTGATGGATATTCAGAGCCTATATTCTGTCTAGTTTATTTAATGGCTAGCATGACATCACAAAACGTCAGTATTACATTTCATAGCACCATAATTATGTTCCAGTGCACCAACAACATGTAAGAAGATACATCCTGTTATATCATGTAAAGGTCTTTTGCATAACCTCAGTTCATCCACGTATTTCAAAAAACCAGCAATTACGCATAACCACTAGATCAACACACAACAATTGGGTATAACTACTGGGAAATAGCTTTTCTCACTATAAGCTGTACCTTCTGTTATACCAATAATCATCAAAGGAAGTCAATATAAACAATGTATTTCATTTATTTATTCCCGTAGATAAATTGATAATATATATCAACATAAAAATATAAAATGTTTTGTGTTAGACTGTATACATACGGCTAAATCAATCATTTCTAAAACAAACGAAGAAAAAAAAAAATTATTTCCAGTATTAAAACTTATTATTTGCAGAATCAACATAAGAAGATTATACAAGATGTTTATTTTATTCTATTTTATTTTATTTTGTTATATACATTATTAGTTATTTTTGCACACAGTCACAAATAGCAATCATCGTTTTTCTTATACAAGCCTGTTTTACTATGTGACAAATCCAAACACACATTGTATCCATTTAGCTTATACAGAGGTAGTATGGACACACCCCCTTTTGGGATGACACAATCAAGTTTGGGCATAAAAAGCCCTCAAATAAGATGGTGAATAAGGACTCCCTGAGGAAGACCCAAACGGGTCGATACGCGTTGGAGAAGGAACTGAGCATTGCATCACCACTCTCCATATCATCTATAGAAAACAACAGTATTTAAAATATATCTGGACGGAACAAACTCATTCGCAAGAGACACTGTGGAGGAGAAACGGAGCCGCACGGCCGAGAGGACACAGACCTGAGAGCGGAACACCGATCATCAGGCTGAGAGAAGACAGAAGAAAGGAGTGGAAGTGTGTGACGGGATCGAGCGCAGGAGAAAAGGTAATACACCCCGTAGGAGGGAAGGTTCACGGCGGACAGTCCCCTTGTGGGTCCAGAAGTCGTTGATACCTTCCCCCCAGAGGCATGACCGCGTCCCTCCGGTTTTGAACACTGGCAGATGTCTGTGTTTGCGGACGTCTCCTGCTGCACAGGACGGAGGAGGTTAGCGGGGAGTCCGGGGATATTTAATTTTACCTTCACCCTGCTCACCTCATCCCACCACTGTCCAGATTGGGGTACCCCACAGCGATACTGTGACCAACTGTGAAATTCAACATTCCTGCTAATCCAGAAATATTATTTTATACTGTGATACCGGATAGTAAAAAACGACAGTAAGGTGGAAAAGAGGTGGGACGCCACACTCTGCTCACACCAGACATTTTGGGACTTAGACATATATTTTTTCCAATTTTTTCATTTCCACTTCCTATTTTTCATTTTTATATTACATTTTTTTATCATTATTTTTTATTTTTATATAATTTTTTTATTTTTTATTTTTCTTTATCATCATTCTTTGCCTAACTTCATGATTATCACTATCAGTTTTTTCATGTATTTGGGTAAATGAAAAGTTTGACCCTATACTATTTATATACAAATAAACGTCAGTTTTTTTCATACTACATATTATTCCGTGGTTCTTTCACTTAAACTGACAATTTATTTTGCAAGCAGGTGCAGTTGTGTAAATCCTGTTTGAACTTATATTCTGTGTGCGACTGCGGCTGTATCTGCATATGAAATGCTACATTACATTGATTTCCAGGACTACACTGCAACGTAGCATTTTGTATGCAGATACAGCAGCAGTCACACACAGAATATAGGCATGCCGCATATCATTTTAATCAGCAGAAGCTGCTGGTGCCCCTAAGCATACCAAATACCCTAGGCAATTGCCTAGTTTGCCTATGCCTAAGGCCGGCTCTGCTACTGCAGGTATGTATAATATAATGACGGACCTGCTGGACACTGTCAGCAGACTCCTAAACTACTAGTATGAAGAAGATAGAAAAAAAACCCACCACAGGTAGGTATACAATTATGGACGAGCACTGACGACACAGAGGCAGCTACAGCCGTGGACTACTGTACTGCGTCTGCTAGTATAGAGATGATAATGATATAAAAAATATATATATATCACTACTGCAGGTATATATAATATAATGACGGACCTGCTGGACACTGTCAGCAGACTCCTAAACTACTAGTATGAAGAAGATAGAAAAAAAAACCCCACCACAGGTAGGTATACAATTATGGACGAGCACTGACGACACAGAGGTAGCTACAGCCGTGGACTACCGTACTGCGTCTGCTAGTATAGAGATGATAATGATATAAAAAATATATATATATATCACTACTGCAGGTATATATAATATAATGACGGACCTGCTGAACACTGTCAGCAGACTCCTAAACTACTAGTATGAAGAAGATAGAAAAAAAAAACCCACCACAGGTAGGTATACAATTATGGACGAGCACTGATGACACAGAGGTAGCTACAGCCGTGGACTACCGTACTGTGTCTGCTAGTATAGAGATGATAATGATATAAAAAATATATATATATCACTACTGCAGGTATATATAATATAATGACGGACCTGCTGGACACTGTCAGCAGATTCCTAAACTACTAGTATGAAGAAGATAGAAAAAAAAACCCACCACAGGTAGGTATACAATTATGGACGAGCACTGACGACACAGAGGTAGCCACAGCCGTGGACTACCGTACTGCGTCTGCTAATATAGAGATGATAAAGATGATAGAGATGAACAAAAAAAATATAACACTACTGCAGGTAAATATTTATATAATATAATGAATGACGGACCTGCTGGACACTGTCAGCAGAATGCGTTTATAGAATAAAAAAAAAACACCACAGGAGTGTTTAACTTTTTCAGGCAGACAATATACTGGTGGTCACTGGTCAGTCACACTGGCAGCAAAAGTGTGCACTGTACTCCTGCTATAACTGCACCCCAGTCTCCCCCACAATTCAGCTGTGTGAGCAGTGAGCACTCAGCACAGTCAGATATACATATAGATGATATTATCATGCAGCACACTGAGGCTGAGCACAGATATGGTATGTGACTGTGTATCGTTTTTTTTCAGGCAGAGAACGGATTATATAAAATAATAAATAAAACTGGTGGTGGTCACTAGTAACTATCAGCAAAACTCTGCACTCTGAGTACTCCTAATGCTCCCCAAAATTACTAAGTAATCAACTCAAGTGTCTCTATCTATTCTAACGGAGAGGACGCCAGCCACGTCCTCTCCCTATCAATCTCAATGCACGTGTGAAAATGGCGGCGACGCGCGGCTCCTTATATAGAATCCGAGTCTCGCGATAGAATACGAGCCTCACGAGAATCCAACAGCGGGATGATGACGTTCGGGCACGCACGGGTTAGCCGAGCAAGGCGGGAAGATCCGAGTCTGCCTCGGACCCGTGTAAAAAGGCTGAAGTTCGGGGGGGTTCGGATTCCGAGGAACCGAACCCGCTCATCTCTAGAAAATGGAGCAGTGGCCATTTTCCCAGCATTTCACGCGTGTGCAGTAGGAAAACACCAGGAAAATAGCAGCCGCACTATTTCCTTGCGCATGTGCACTAGATTCTGGGACAGTGCTAGCGTCTCGTAGTGAACAGAGTCTCTGCACTACCGAATAGAGAGGAGGGGGCCCACAGGGAAACTGCACACTAGCCCCCTCCTATCTAAGTACGCCCCTGACTGTAGTATCAATATCATGTTATTACTTTCTTGTGGAAATGTATCAATCCTTGGGGAGAGATAAAGTACCAGCCAATTAGCTACTAATTGCTATTTACAGACTGTGTTTAGAAAATGAGTTAGATGATTGGTTGGCACTTTATCTCTTTCCTAGGTTTGATACATCTCCCCTCCCCTCCCACAATGGTTTCCCACTCTCACTATGGTCTCACCCTCTTGTCTGTTAGCCTGGCTTACTGAGGGGTGCCATGAGTAGCCCTAGCACCTCAGGCCAGCGACAGCACCACCTGCTGTTCAGGCTTGTCTTCACCCTTAGTGGAGGCTGTCTCTACACACCAGGATATTGTGGCCATTTGAAATGTCGATGTAGATGGCAGAAGTCCGCTTTGTTTCAGGAGATGAAGGTAGCCAATTCAGTGGTCCCAAAGCTCTCCAAGGGCCCCCTCTATTGTCTCCACAAGGGCCTACCCTAGAACTCCAGGTGGGCATAATTCTGTGTTCCCTGCAGGGTGGCTTAGTGCCCAGGCCATATGTTCCTTTGCCCATCTTGTTGTCAGCTCCTTCCCCCTCCTTCTTGTTGGTCATCTTATTTTTTGGTCCCCAATGCATAATGCACCCCCCTCATCATTAAGTGTCATACCGCCATCTCCGCCCCCCTCCATTTACCCTTCATTGGGACCCTTGATAATGACGCTGGTCATTATCAAGCTTTTCAGCCGCCTATATCACATCAGCATGCTTTTCCCACTCCCTCTGGTGGTTCCCTGTGACATATTGTCCTTGGCCTTTCCTTTGCCACTGCCCCCCTCCTTGCACCCAACAATTATTGCTTATGTCCCCCTCTTCCAACAGTTGTCCTTGCCACACCAACATCTGTTGTTCCACCTGCCTCATATGTACTCATCCCAAGTTCCCAGATATCTGCAGCCACTTTGGCAGTGGCTGTGCAGGGTGGAGAGTCAACCAGTCATTTTGTGGGGGACTCACTGCACACCAGGAGATGTTCAGCTGGTGTGCAGGATGTCTTGGCAGCCCCGTCTAAATCAGGATCAGGTGAGCACGTTGTTGCAGTTCAGCATGACGCTCCTTCTGCTTTTACCAATGATACTAGTGACAAATCCAGCTCTTCAGATAGGCAGTGTAAATTTATGAAGAACTTGGTATGACTATTTAAGAGGAAGCGCTAGTATCCAAGGCGGCCTCATGTGTCTTCCACCAGTGGGTTGAAGGATGTGTGCGGGATTACATGGTTCGCTGATCATATAAGGACATTCTTAGGAGGTGCAGCCTAAGCTGGTCATACACCTTAATATTTTCTGTCCAACCAACCAACCATTTCGCTGGCTTGAACAAAAATCTGGCATCAGTCATATTTAACCATTTTGTCTGAGTGACCATTTTTGTACATTTTCCAGTGATTGAGATCAAATGGTCAATTTTCATTTGCTTCCATCTGTTACCAGATATTGATTCCAACCAGAGAAGAGGTTGGTTGTTTGGACAAAACATCTTAAGGTGTGTGGCCACCTTAAGATTAGGGAGCACATCCATAAGGGGCGGTAATGGAGAATATGTTCGCCATTATGGATGATGCCAAGGCCCAGATTTATCAAGCCTTCGAGAGTGATAAATTGCACGGTGATAAAATCCCAACCAATCAGCTCCTAACTGCCACCTTACAGGCTGTTTGAAAATGACAGTTAGGAGCTGATTGGTTGGTACTTTATCACGTGCAATTTATTACTCTCCAAGGCTTGATAAATCTGGGGGTAAGTGGGCTTTGGAGCAGGCTAGATGGGCTTGCTACTGAGGAGACTTGACATACTTATCATCACTGGTTGTCTGGTATGTACATCTTAGTGGTAGGTAACTTGGAGAGGTGGCCTGGGGAGTATTAAATGTATTTGATGGGGTAATAAAACCAATGGATGACTTATAAACAGATGTGAATGCCAGACCCTAGACCTCAGAATGTTACGCTAGAAAACAAATATTACAGAATATCACAATTATGGTATAATCAGGAGATAATAAAATAATGCAAAATGTGTTTATTATATTCCAACAAGATGAGTACCTGTGAAATTACTGTGTTCAGGTGAAACAGGGGTTAGTGGTGCTGAATCTGGAATGTTTACATTTGGAGAAGCTTGGTGTCATCCAAAGTGTCTGTGTCTTGTCACATTAGCTATGTCGTTTATATTTTATTAGTGCCTAGAACCCATCTACAGTAATGTCAGATAAGATCAGCAGATCAGGTAATGTTTTATGGTACCCTCCAGAATGTATGCTTGTAGAGGAAAATTTGACAATCCAAGTTTATAATATTGCTTATATGTAGGATATGTACATTAAAAACCACTTAACTGGCATGGTCAGATTTCATGCAACTACGCCGTCCTACCCTGTCCCCCCGTTTTTGACAAGGAGATCCGTTCTGCAGATGTGCATAATATAATGTTTAAATATTTAAAAAAATGCTTTTCCAACTTTATTACATAAAATCCATTTTAAAAAACAATGTTGTTAACGCTTTTGAAGGGAAAAATCGTCAGTTAAGTGGTAAAGCAGTTCATGATATTATCCATAATCAATATTGGAGACAACTGCAATACATATTCTAAATTCTGAAAAAATAATCCTGCCCTAGTGGTTGTGCTTTGATATTGTGATAAAATCCTTTGTCAACTATAATTCGTATATATAATTACATTTTTTTAAATATCAAGTTAGACTTAGTGGGGTGCATCTACAGAATGCTTTTACACATATAGGTACAATCAAAAAAATACAAAGAGTTCCCTTGAGTGTTGCACTAAGGACCACTAATTTAGTGATTTGCAAATTAGTGGTCCCTTTTGCATTACTAAAGTGAACTCTTTTTGTGCCTTCTGTTATGCAATACATATTCATATTTTGGGAACTGAACCACATCAGATAAATCACTCCCTGAGTGAGAAAATATCTTCCTAAGGAATTTATATTTCATAATGACAATCACATGTGCCAGTGCAGTAGCTCTGTTGAATGTATGTACTGTATTATTATTATATTTTTTCTGCTGCTGAAGATCTTCATTTTTCACCCAGCACTGTGCAGTCATGCAAAAAGATGTGTGTTCCAGTTTCTGTTTTTATTTCTATTTCTATTCTGAAGTATTTGACAAAAATATTACTGTATATCTTTTTCCTTCTATTATGTAAAAGTATTGCGACTTTCATAGTTATATTATACTCCCTTTAATAAAATTGTATCTTTGTCCTCGTCCTTTCTGTAAAGAATTCCTGTGCCAGGTTAGCTTCATTGTTTAAAGGCTACATTTAAGGAAGAAATGGTTTATGTTCCGATTAATTTAGGTTTTGGGTATATTTTGAGATGGGTGGTCTTCAGTTTGCCGGCGGCCGAGCTCCCGACGACCAGCATACCAGAGCCGGAATCCCAACCGCCGGCATACCAACAGATTTTCTCCCCCTTGGGGGTCCACGACTCCCCTGGAGTGAAAATAAATAGCATGGCGCACACAGCGCGCCAACGTGCCTGCAGTGTGGTGAGCGCAGCAAGCCCGCAAGGGGTTCATTTGCGCTCACCCAGCTGTCGGTATGCCGGCAGTCGGGATTACAGCGCCGGTATGCTGGCCGCCGGTAGCCTGACCGCTGGCATAACATACTACACCCTTTCAGATAGGTCAAGGATTAACACCCTTGGAACCAAGGGGGTAATTCAGACCTGATCGTAGCAACAAATGTGTTAGCAGTTAGGCAAAACCTTGGGGGTGAGTTAGAGTTGATCGTAGCCAGGCTTGGACTGGCCCACAGGGGTACAGGGGAAACCACCGGTGGGCCCAATTGCCTGGGGGCCTACCTCCTGCTCTAAGGATCAGGTTCCAGACTGTGCACTTGAGTTATACATTATACATATGTTACTACTGGACTATGGTGTATTTTCTGCAGTGCATTGTGGTTATTATTCTGTTATTAATCTGGTACATTATCTTGCATGCAGCAGCTGAATTTACTGTATATATTTATGAAGGGGCCCAGACGTTGCACTCTTTAATGGTTAGTCAAACCAATAAGGTGGATGGCCACACCCCCTCTGCAGACTGGCCACACCCCTAACACATTTCCCCAGTGGGCCCTGCATGCCCCAGTCCGACACTGATCGTAGCTGTTCTGAATTTAGCACAGCTACGATCAGGCACAGTGACATGCGGGGGGACGCCCAGCACAGGGCTAGTCCACCCCGCATATCAGTGCCGCCCCATCACAGAAGTACAAAAGCATCGCACAGCGGCAATGCTTTTGTACTTCAGGAGTAGCTCCCGGCCAGTGCAGCTCTGCTGGCCAGGAGCTACTCAACGCTGACCTGGTCGCAGCGGCTGCGTGTGACATCATGCAGCCGCCGCAGCCTGACCCCGGCACTGTCCGGCCACGCTTCCGTTGGCCGGACCGCGCCTCTTAAATGGCGGATTAACGCCTCCGTCTCACCCCCTCCCGCCCCCAGCGACCGCCTCTGCCTGTCAATCAGACAGAGTCGATCGCTAATCGCTAGCTAAAGACGGCTGTCTGGCATGCGCAGGTGCACTGCGGTGCCGGCGCATGCGCAGTTAAGGCCTGATCGCTGCTGTGCGAACACGCACAGCACACCGATCAGGTCTGCATTAGCCCCATGTGCACTGCAGGGGGGCAGAAACAACATGTGCAGGGAGAGTTAGATTTGGGTGTGGTGTGTGCAAACTGAAATCTAAATTGCAGTGTAAAAATAAGGCAGCCAGTATTTACACTGCACAGAAACAATATAACCCACCCAAATCTAACTCTCTCTGCAGGGCCGGTGCTAGGGTGTTCGGCGCCCCCCTGCAAACTATAAATTTGCGCCCTCCCATATTCCTTTGGCGCGCACCGGGAAAAGGGGTGGGGTCTCACAAGTAAGGGGCATAGCCACACAATAGTACCCCCATTCAAAATTACACCACAATGTAGCACAATCTTCTTCAAGTTATACGTAATGCCCCACCCATAGTAGTAGCGTCCTTATATGTAATGCACCCCAGTAGTAGTGGCATCCTTATACATAATGCGCCCCCAGTAGTAGTAGCATCCTTATACATAGTGCACCCCCAGTAGTAGTAGCGTCCTTATACGTAAGGCAGGGCCGAAACTAGGATTTTTGTCACCCGGGGCAAGGTAGTCATTTGACACCCCCCCCCCCCCCCCCCCCCGGCAAAAAAAAAAAAATCTTTTACAATAAATAAATAAAAATAATAATAAAAAAATGAAAATAAATAAATACATGAATAAAAATATTATATATATATATATATATATATATATATATCTCTTTCAGAACTTTTTTACCTGAAAAATTGCCTTTTCTAACATGAATTTCATATCCAGGAAAAAGTGTCCCCATTTTACACAGTACGACAGGCAAGTGTCCCCATTCCCCATTTTACACATTGCGGCAGACAGGTGTCCCCATTTTACACATTGCGGCAGGAAAAAGTGACCCCATTTTACACATTGCGGCAGGAAAAAGTGTCCCCATTTTACACATTGCGGCAGACAGGTGACCCCATTTTACACATTGCGGCAGACAGGTGTCCCCATTTTACACATTGCGGCAGGAAAAAGTGTCCCCATTTTACACATTGCAGCAGGCACGTGTCCCCATTTTACACAGTACGCTGGCAAGTGTCCCCATTTTACACATTGCGGCAGGAAAGTGTCCCCATTTTACACATTGCGGCAGGAAAAAGTGTCACCATTTTACACATTGCGGCAGGCACAGGTCCCCATTTTACACATTGCGGCAGGAAAAAGTGTCCCCATTTTACACATTGCGGCAGGCACAGGTCCCCATTTTACACAGTACGCTGGCAAGTGTCCCCATTTTACACACTGCGGCAGGCACAGGTCCCCATTTTACACAGTACGCTGGCAAGTGTCCCCATTTTACACATTGCGGCAGGCACAGGTCCCCATTTTACACATTGCGGCAGGAAAAAGTGTCCCCATTTTACACATTGCGGCAGGCACAGGTCCCCATTTTACACAGTACGCTGGCAAGTGTCCCCATTTTACACACTGCGGCAGGCACAGGTCCCCATTTTACACAGTACGCTGGCAAGTGTCCCCATTTTACACATTGCGGCAGGCACAGGTCCCCATTTCACACAGTACGCTGGCAAGTGTCCCCATTTTACACATTGCGGCAGGCACAGGTCCCCATTTTACACAGTACGCTGGCAAGTGTCCCCATTTTACACATTGTGGCAGGAAAAAGTGTCCCCATTTTACACATTGAGGCAGGCACACACAGGTCCCCATTTTACACAGTACGCTGGCAAGTGTCCCCATTTTACACATTGTGGCAGGAAAAAGTGTCCCCATTTTACACATTGCGGCAGGCACGTGTCCCCATTTTACACAGTATGCTGGCAAGTGTCCCCATTTTACACATTGCGGCAGGAAAAAGTGTCCTCATTTTACACATTGCGGCAGACAGGTGTCCCCATTTTACACATTGCAGCAGGCACGTGTCCCCATTTTACACAGTACGCTGGCAAGTGTCCCCATTTTACACATTGCGGCAGGAAAGTGTCCCCATTTTACACATTGCGGCAGGAAAAAGTGTCACCATTTTACACATTGCGGCAGGCACAGGTCCCCATTTTACACATTGCGGCAGGAAAAAGTGTCCTCATTTTACACATTGCGGCAGGCACAGGTCCCCATTTTACACATTGCGGCAGGAAAAAGTGTCCCCATTTTACACATTGCGGCAGGAAAAAGTGTCCTCATTTTACACATTGCGGCAGGCACAGGTCCCCATTTTACACATTGCGGCAGGAAAAAGTGTCCTCATTTTACACATTGCGGCAGGCACAGGTCCCCATTTTACACATTGCGGCAGGAAAAAGTGTCCCCATTTTACACATTGCGGCAGGAAAAAGTGTCCCCATTTTACACATTGCGGCAGGCACAGGTCCCCATTTTACACAGTACGCTGGCAAGTGTCCCCATTTTACACACTGCGGCAGGCACAGGTCCCCATTTTACACAGTACGCTGGCAAGTGTCTCCATTTTACACATTGCGGCAGGCACAGGTCCCCATTTCACACAGTACGCTGGCAAGTGTCCCCATTTTACACATTGCGGCAGGCACAGGTCCCCATTTTACACAGTACGCTGGCAAGTGTCCCCATTTTACACATTGTGGCAGGAAAAAGTGTCCCCATTTTACACATTGAGGCAGGCACACACAGGTCCCCATTTTACACAGTACGCTGGCAAGTGTCCCCATTTTACACATTGTGGCAGGAAAAAGTGTCCCCATTTTACACATTGAGGCAGGCACAGGTCCCCATTTTACACATTGCGGCAGGCACAGGTCCCCATTTTACACATTGCGGCAGGACGGTGGTGGAGGGAGAGAGAGAGAGAGAGAGGAAGGGAGAGGGGCTGACTTACATTTGAAGCGGTTCTCGCCGCTCTTCAGCCGCCTCTCCCTCCTCGTCCGGTCTGCGCGGCTCCCCCTTCTCCCTCCTCCGGCGGGGTTTCGTGGAATGACGCGTTTGCGCCGTGACGTCACGACGCAATCGCGTCATTCCGCGAAACCCCGCCCCCCGAGCTGGGCACTCGGGAGAAGGGGGTTTCAACGTTATAAAAGTGCCGCGGCGGGTGTTAGGGGGTCTCGGCGCCCCCTCCAATCCGGCGCCCAGGTCGCCTGCCCCCCTAGCCCCCCCTAGTTTCGGCCCTGCGTAAGGCCCCCCAAGTAGTAGTAGTATTGTTATATGTAATGCCCCCCAAGTAATAGTAGCATCCCATACATAATGCCCCCCCCCCCAGTAGTAGTATCGTCCTTATGGGTGGTAGTCATGTGACCGCCGGTCAGCTGACCAACAGTCACATGACCTCCTCCATGAGCCCAACGGCTCACTATCCCGATGGTCGGCATGCCGACCAACAGGGACTATTTCCACTCGTGGGTGTCCACGACACCCATAGAGTGGGAATAGAACCCGTGGCAACCGCAGGTCGCCACTGAGCCCGCAGCGTGGCGAGCGCAGCAAGCCCGCAAGGGGCTTGCTGCACTCGCCCCTCTCCGCCGGGGTCCCGGCGTCGGTAAGGTGACCGGCGGTCAGGAGACCGCCGGTCACCAGTACTACACCCGTCCTTATACGTAATGACCCCCCTAGTAGTAGCGATGTTACACGTAATGGACCCCCATTAGTAGCGTTGTTACACATAATGGCCCCCCCATTAGTAGCGATGTTACACGTAATGCCCCCCCTGTAGTAGTAGCGTCCTTAAAGCACACATAAACGCACACAGACATACCACAAACACACACAGACACAATACACACACACTTCCCTCTCACCCTTCACTTACCTAAGCCAGTCTCCCTCTGAGTCTGTACACTACAGCAGCCTGGTCCGTGTAGTCCCGCCCCCTTCGGTCCCGTTTAGCCCCGCCCCTTCTGTCCCGTGTAGCTCTGCCCCCTTTTGTCCCATACACAGCGCTGTCCTGTCACACAGGTGAGGGGAGGGAGGAGGATTTTCATGCTACAAGCGCCGCTGCCAGTGCTAGGCTGGCATACAGGCACAGCAGCAGCAGCAGCACGGGGGACAGGACGGCACAGCAGTGAAGGAATGCAGAGCAGGGGGAGCGCCTCTCCGTCCCAGCGCCTCCCTGCACTGCATCCCTTCGCTGAGCGGGTAGCGCCGGGCCTGTCTCTCTGCACATGTTATATCTGCCCCCTCCCCACCCCCACCCCCTGCAGTGCACATGGGGCATAATTCAGACCTGATTGCAGCAGTAAATTTGTTAGCAGTTGGGCAAAACTATGGGGGTAATTCCAAGTTGATCGCAGCAGGAATTTAGTTAGCAATTGGGCAAAACCATGTGCACTGCAGGGGAGGCAGATTTAACATGTGCAGAGAGAGTTAGATTTGGGTGGGTTATTTTATTTCTGTGCAGGGTAAATACTAAATACTGGCTGCTTTATTTTTCCACTGCAAATTAGATTGCAGATTGAACGCACCACACCCAAATCTAACTCTCTCTGCACATGTTAAATCTGCCTCCCCTGCAGTGCACATGGGCCCTCATTCCGAGTTGTTCGCTCGCAAGCTGCTTTTAGCAGCTTTGCACACGCTAAGCCGCCGCCTACTGGGAGTGAATCTTAGCTTATCAAAATTGCGAACGAAAGATTAGCAGAATTGCGAATAGACACTTCTTAGCAGTTTCTGAGTAGCTCCACACTTACTCGGCATCTGCGATCAGTTCAGTGCTTGTCGTTCCTCGTTTGACGTCACAAACACACCCAGCGTTCGCCCAGACACTCCTCCGTTTCTCCAGCCACTCCCGCGTTTTTCCCAGAAACTGTAGCGTTTTTTCGCACACACCCATAAAACGGCCTGTTTCCGCCCAGAAACACCCACTTCCTGTCAATCACACAACGATCACCAGAACGAAGAAAAAACCTTGTAATGCCGTGAGTAAAATACCTAACTGCATAGCAAATTTACTTGGCGCAGTCGCACTGCGGACATTGCGCATGCGCATTAGCGACTAATCGCTCCGTTGCGAAAGAAAAATAACAAGCGAACAACTCGGAATTACCACCCTGGTTTTGCCCAATTGCTAACTAAATTCCTGCTGCGATCAACTTGGAATTACCCCCCATGTGCACTAATTTTGGGCAAAGTTTAATGATTTCCAGGCAGATTAGATGGTTTTGTTTTAATTAATTCTTTCACACCCACATGTAACTAGTGTTGTGACAGAGCACATAATGTATTATAGTACTATAGTGTGAGACGATACTGCGCATGTGTATCTTACTACAAAAGAGTGGTTTTCCACTATATCCTATCAAGTAAAGTTTTGTAAATTGTATAATTGTATAATCTACCTAAATGTAAACTCTGTAATGAGATGTACCATTAAAGTATAAAAATCAATTGTCTTTTTAAATACCATGTAAAGTTCTCATGGTATGTACATACTTGCATGCCAATTTCACATAATCGATTTTCAAATTCATACATTTGTACATTTACAATTTACTGCTGAAATCACTGCACTACGTAAGCATCTATGTTTATTTTTGGGATGTAGTCATGTGACCGGCGGGCACATAACCTCCCCCTACATCCCGCCCCCTCACATCCCAACGGTCGACCACCAAGCCTGCAGCATTGCCCGCACTTGCCCCTCCCCCCGTCGGGATCCCGGCGTCAGTATGTTAAATCTGCCTCCCCTGCAGTGCACATGGGGGGTAATTCCAAGTTGATCGCAGCAGGATTTTTGTTAACAATTGGGCAAAACCATGTGCACTGCAGGGGAGGCAGATATAACATGCGCAGAAAGAGTTAGATTTGGGTGTGGTGTGTTCAATCTGCAATCTAATTTGCAGTGTAAAAATAAAGCAGCCAGTATTTACCCTGCACAGAAACAAAATAACCCACCCAAATCTAACTCTTTCTGCACATGTTATACATGGCCCCCCTGCTGTGCACATGGTTTTACCCAACTGCTATCAATAATCCTGCTGCGATCAACTTGGAATTACCCCCATAGTTTTGCCCAACTGCTAACAAAATTTCTGCTGCGATCCACTTGGAATTACCCCCTTTAAGCAGAATCCCTGTATTCAAAAACATCTGAAAACCAGAAATTATAGCGAAACACTTTGGAGTTGTCAGCATGGCGTTACAGAAAAATCAATTATCTCAAAAAGTCTAAAACATTCTGGATGGAAGATTCCATAGATATTAGGAAGTGACAGAGTTCACTATAATAAATAATGGAAACTAAGCATAGGATAAAAATAAAGTGAAGAGTGGAAGGACAGATTGATGAGTATTTATGTCACACAATTTTAAGCCTTGTCTTGCTTTCCAGTAAAAGAGTTATACAAGCTCTAGAATTAGGAGAACTACATACGGGCATCACAAAGATGTTCTGGGAAACTAAAGGAATGCTGAATCTGCAGAAAGACAAAAGTGGAAAGTGCCTATAGTGATCGTCCTAGTAGCTGGGGATGATTGTAGCTTTAAAGTAGACTGAACATTTTAATAGTAGCTGTGAAGTAAAGAAAATAAAGGGACATTTATATGTGATCGTATTTCTGGTCTTGTAATTTCTTTGGTGCATTCAACAAACAAACTAGGGAAAGTAAATCTATCATGCTGTTATGTGTGTAAATGCTTTATCAATAGCAAACATCAATTTTCTATTTCCATATGTTCCAAGATATAGCAATAATTTTGTGTACATGGGTGGCATTAGTGTAAGGTGCTTTTGTAAGGGAACTAATGGCAAACATACAGATATATATATATATATATATATACATATATATATACACGTGTGTGTGTGTGTGTGTGTGTGTGTGTGTGTGTGTGTGTGTGTGTGTGTGTGTGTGTGTGTGTGTGTGTGCTCTACCCTTGTGTTACAATATTGATAATACGGATAATTAAATACATACAGATCCTAAAATGGTATAATACTCCAGATACAGTTGTTACTATGTTCTACTATACAATAATATGATTGAGCTAATGTCTGCGGCAGGTCATCTGCAAGATCCAACATTTTGGAAATCCTCGAATTGCTGATTCCGACCCAAATACAATCGGAATCGGCGAGTTGGGGATATTTAACATGTATAATTTTTCAGATCTGTCAACAAATCGCCGATCATCTGAGTACACCAAATGGCGGATAGGCATCGTCAGAAAGGGTATTCGGGTCATAGGTGTATAGCCAGCATTAACTAGTATTGTGTACTCTATAAGTATTTTGCAGAATTCAGCAACATTGTTTCAATAAAGTAAAAACAAAAAAACAAATAGCAGTGCTAATGTGAAAACGGAAGGGAAACAGTGTGAGAGTAAGGATTACTATTAAAAGCAACAAATAAATCAAACTGTTAGTTGAGGTGGACTGACTTTAAAAGGCTGTACTTATTTAGGAGAAAGGTTAGAGCCCTTATAGCTATTGATCTTAAAAGAAGTCATTCATTAAAATATTATAGTCATGATATTTCTATACTGAATCTTGATGAATGGGGCCCAATTAGTCAATCACAGTCTAATGGTCAATGTGACAAAGACAGCACTAATCTGACATGGGTTTAGAACTACAGGACTGTGGCTGGATAGAATCAAGGCCAGGTGCTGCTGCTAGTCAGGGTGAGAAGCAGCTAATTGCAGGCACCTGTCAGTTTGTGCTAAAAGGGTTTCAGACACAAGACACATTGCTCCTGATGATGGACAAGCTGCCCAGGTGATCGGCCATAGGTGGCTACTGTTAGGGATCCTGGACCTTAGAGTCTACTGAAGAACTTAGAGTCCACTGATGAACTTGTGTTTGTGCATTTTGAAGACTCTGTGAACTCTGACTGGCTGTATCTGACATGTGAATCCCTCACCTGCTTGTCTAACTGCCTGTGGTTAAACATAAATGTATATTAGATTTAACTCTGGTCTGTGTGATTCCTGTAACATCAATTATTAGGTATAAACCATTCCAGTTGTTCAGGGTCCATGCACTTACTGACAGCAGAAGGCAGCAATGGTTGGAGGATACCAAATATCAGTTCAGCATGTGACATTGGGGCATATCATGGGGTACGAGCTACAGTAGTAGAGGAGTAAAGTACCACTCATGGGAAAATTTAGCTGTGGAACACATCAAAAGATGAAGGCAGAAATAAATGAACTGCTCACATGTTTTTATGATTTTCCCCTTGCTGTCAATGAGACTTTTATTGAAGAAAGTGAGGAGAGGAATTCTTAGCTAAGTATGCAGTGTGTAAATAGAGATTCCCAGGCTTAGGACCAAACTTATCAAGCCTTGGAGAGTGATAAATAGCACGACGATAAAGTACCAGCCAATTACCACCTAACTGTCATTTTTCAAACACAGCCTGTAATATGGCAGTTAGGTGGGGATTGGCTGGTGCTTTAAAGGCTTGATAAATTTGGGCCTCAGGGGCAGATGTATTAACCTGGAGAAGGCATAAGGAAGTGATAAACCAGTGATATGTGCACGGTGATAAAGGCACCAGCCAATCAGATCCTAACTGTTAATTTACATATTGGAGCTGATTGGCTGGTGCCTTTAACACCTTGCACATATCACTGGTTTATCACTTCCTTATGCCTCCTCCAGGTTAATACATCTGCCCCTCAGTGAGGAAACAAAAGTAAATGATGTGGCAATGGAGGCATTTCCATAACACTTGTAAAGCTCATACTTATATTTGATGGAGATGAGGTTCGGATTACCTTTAATCCAAACGCGCCAGAACCTCTGGGATCTGAGTTAATTCGAGCCATGGTTCAGGGGTTTCATGCCAGGCTCAGATTCCAAATAGAGGCAAAACGTCAGCCTCCCAGTGTTGGACTCTCGTGGGTTTTGGATAATATATAATGGCGCCACGGCCTGGACTTGGTGCCATTTGACTGCAGGCATGCTGCTGTGGGCTGCGATATGCTCTGCTGGTTAAATGGTTAAATTGGCTGTGCTGTACAGACTCAGTGACTGTGCTCTGTATACAAATATCTGTGCTGTGGACTCCAGACCTCATACAAGAGGCTGCGCTGTGTCCAGACTCATAGTGGCTGTGCTATGGACTTCAGACTTCATACAAGTGGCTGTGCTGTGTCTTTCTAAGTGGCTGTGCATGCACAAGTAAACAGCTCTACAGTGTGTATTGTTGTCACTCAGTTGCGAAAAAAGTAAATAAAAAAAGGTAAAAAAAGTAATTTACAAAAATGATTATTTTAAATTTGTACAACCTGTGTGTGCTATAGCCCTGTGCATTTATTATTCACATACATATGAAAGGAAGCACTTTGAATTGCCGCAGTTTGAGTTGAGCTGCGAAATAAAAAAATCAAAATATTGTTCTTTTGTTTGTACTGTTCCGGCACGCTGTGCTCGCGGGCATTTATTATTCACATACTGCGCATATAATAAAAGCCCTTTAAATTGCCGCAGTTTGAGATAAGCTGCAAAGTTAAAATTAAAAATATTGTTCCATTGTCTGTACTGTTCTGGCACACTTTACCTCTGTGCGTTTATTATTTATGTACATATAAAAGGAGGCCCTTTCAATTGCTGCAGTTTAAGTTGGTCTGCGAAGTTAAAAAAAAAAATATATTGAATTGTTTGTACTGTCCTGGTACACTGCACTCCATCTAATATGGTCACCATTCAAAGAATGGTGGAGCATTATTTTAATGACAGTCAGGGCCGGTGTAAGGTTTCTCGACGCCCTAGGCAAAACTTCAGTCTGCTGCACCCCCCCCCCCTCACCCCCAAGGGGTGGGATGTAGGGGGAGGTGTTGTGACCAGCAGTCACATAACTACATCCCGTGCCTGCTGTTTCTCCAATACCTTGTGTGCATATATATTTCCGAACGATGTCTCATTCAGAGCAGACACGGCACTCCAGGTCTTTCATATAAGCAGATTTAATAGCCACAACAGCAAATATCCAGGGTTGCAAGTTCAGGAGTGTATTTCATGTGTAGCATAAAGCAGTAGTAACATCAGCACAAGCATAATCACAATGCAGCATTTCGGGCCACAGCGGGAGCCTTCATCAGGCTTTGCAAGTGCTCAGATAAGACAAACATGAACATAACACACAACATGAATCTCACATAAATAGACCCCACAAAAAAACATATATATTAAACATCCATGTTTAATCTATGTTTTTTCGTGGGGTCTATTATCTCATAGTGTTTTTATGTTTTATCACAGTGTCCCCCTGTCCGGTCGCCAGCCTCGTGGCGACGTAGGAGCGTCATGTGCGGCTGGGTTGCTATGGTTACAGTCGCTTTTTGATGATGATGCTGGATCAAGCTGTTGGGGGAAGGCTCGGAAAGGAGTAGTGGTCTATAGAGGAAAGGGAATGGCGCCAGCGGACAGAGAGGGGACTGTTACACTGTTACTCTAGTGTATATACATAAATATATATTTATATAACCAAACACACTCATAATATATGTACATATAGACCTACCTACATTATATATATATATATACACATATGTCCATGTCCATGCGTACAGATGAGGCGGCACTCCATCAGTCTCCATCATGGGCATTGAGCATTAAATATATACATATATATATATGCTAAGATTTGGCAAAAAATGACAAGCTGGGCAGCATTATGTTACTATATATATATAGTCATATATATAAGTGTAACAAAGTATAATTAGTCACATGTCCAGTCAGCAGCAGTACATACCTTTCACGGAAGCACTGCTGGATGCGGATACCCCTTGACAGCTGCAGCCTGGGTAGCTCGGTCACAGTAATCAAGGCCTCCTTCACGGAGCTGAGGCTGAGATGGCTGCTGCAGTTGTAGTACATGTGGTGGGGCGGCGCTTGGTTTCGTGTCACATGTCGGGGTTTGATGTGACATCACGGCGCTGCCCCGCTGGATAGAAAGGTACTGTGCGGCACAGGGAGGGCTGTGAAACCTTCCGCTGCGCCTCTATTACCAAAATGCTAATGTCCGATTTTTCAACCTCGGGAAAGTGGGTAAGGGGGGTTTGCGGCTCCAGTGGGCTGGGCCTTAGGCAGCCGCTGTAACAGGAAACAAAAATATTCCTGTGTACAGCAGCGCAGCAGATCTTGTGGGCCTATGCATGTGGGGTGAGATCGCGGGAGTCTGTGGTGCGGGGCGGCAATATGTGGATCGTTTCCGCGGAGAGGAGCTAGAAGCACTGTAACAATAGGCAGCAGTGCGCTGCTTATTCTATGTGCATAGAGTAATGGAGCCGCTGCCGACGGGTTATATTCACACTGACAGCGCTGCACGGATACCGCGGCCGGCCATCTGTTATCAGCCGCCAGCGCTGTCAGTGTGAATATAACCCATCGGCAGCGGCTCCATTACTCTATGCACATAGAATAAGCAGCGCACTGCTGCCTATTGTTACAGTGCTACTACCAACTGTCTTCTCCTCCACTCCGCGGTAACGCTCCACATATAGGGACAAGAATGGAAGCATTAATCGGCAGTGTGACCGCCCTCTAGTGGCCGCCGCCCATAGGCAGCTGCCTAAAGCTGCCTAGTGGTGGCGCCGGCCCTGATGACAGTGTACAAACAGGCATGTCACAGTGGGCCTAATTCAGACCTGGTCGCATGCAGGCTATTTTTTACACTGCTGCGACCAGATAATCGCCGCCTACATGCTGACGTCAGGAACCCTCCCTGGAGATGGCCGGGCAAGAAGATTGACAGACAGAAGGCTTTCGTGGGCGGCAACTCACCGGTTTCAGAGAGTGTCTGGAAAAACCCATGCGTGTCCAAGCGTTGGAAGGGTGTGTTTCTGACGTCAGCACCGGGGGCCGATCGGGGCGATCATCGCACTGGAAGAGTAAGTCCTGCGCTGTGCAGAGACTGCACAAAGGCCCTCATTCCGAGTTGTTCGCTCGCAAGCTGCTTTTAGCAGCATTACACACGCTAAGCTGCCGCCTACTGGGAGTGAATCTTAGCTTAGCAAAATTGCGAACGAAAGATACGCAATATTGCGAAAAGATTTATCTGTGCAGTTTCTGAGTAGCTCGAGACTTACTCTTCCAGTGCGATCAGTTCAGTGCTTGTCGTTCCTGGTTTGACGTCACAAACACACCCAGCGTTCGCCCAGACACTTCTCCGTTTCTCCAGCCACTCCCGCGTTTTTCCCAGAAACGGTAGCGTTTTTTCACACACTCCCATAAAACGTCCAGTTTCCGCCCAGAAACACCCACTTCCTGTCAATCACACTCCGATCACCAGAACGAAGAAAAAACCTCGTAATGCCGTGAGTAAAATACCAAACTTCTTAGCAAATTTACTTGGCGCAGTCGCAGTGCGAACATTGCGCATGCGCAATTAGCGGAAAATCGCTGCGATGCGAAGAAAATTACTGAGCGAACAACTCGGAATGAGGGCCAAACTTCTGTTTGTGCAGCTCTCCTGCACATGCGATCGCACCCCTGTACAGCAATTTCCCCCTCCCCCTGTAGGCGGCGACTACCTGATCGCAGGGATGCAAAAAACGCACCTTAGCGATCAGGTCTGAATTAGGCCCGTTGATCTTAGGCTGGTTGTGGTAGGTTGGGCATGATATTCCTTCAAATACTTACTTGCTTGGTTAAAACTATCAAAAATACACACATCTGATACATCTAATGAAGTTCGGATTTAATGAAGTTCGAATTCAGCGGCCGAGCAGGATGACGCTTGGACTCTGACTTTATTTAAAGGGGCAAGCATGGCTTATCCTTGTAAATGATAGCCTCTTTAAAAAACTGTCAGCCAGCATCCCGCTCACATACCTCCCAACAGTCCCAATTTTGGTGGCACAGTCCCATTTTCCACGGTCTGTCCCGCTGTCCCACCCACGGTGGGGGAAGCAGTTGGGAGATCCCCTGCCATTCGCAGCGGTGAATAGATGCTTTGCGCATGCACACAGCATCTATTACCCGATAGGGAGGGACAGGGGGCATGGCCAGCAGCTCACTGAGTGATGTCCATGCCCCCATAGTGACCTAAACAGGGGCGTGGCCATGCCCCTTACTGAGAGGCCACGTCCACAAGGCCATGCCCCTTACTGAGAGGCCACGTCCACTTGCAACGAAGCCATGCCCCCTCCGCCGCTCGTTACTGTCCATCTTTAGCTGGACCAAAAGTTGGGAGGTATGCACTCGGCCGCTGAACTCAGACTTCATTACATCCCGCTCCCTATTTGGAGAAAGCTCAGGATTGTCTACTAATGTACTACAATTTGTTGTGAGTTTTGCTATGAATCCCTGTGGTCCTGGAGCTGCTGCTATTAGTCATTAATACAGGCAGTTTCAGTGGCGTCGAGAGAGGCGGGAGAGGGTATAAATTACCTGGGCCCAGGTCTGATGGAGGGGCCCAGGTCCTGCCCACCCCTTACCTGGAAGCAGCAGCTGCAGCTTTTCTTCTCAGCCCAGCACACACTGCTGTGTGCTGGGCTGCAGTGTGGCCAGGTAAGTGCTTAAAAAAATCTTTATTTTTCTCTAAGGGTGCATGGCCACACCTCTGTGATTAGGCCATGCACCTGAAAAGTACACATGCCCAGCCAGGCTCTCTACTGCCCTGGCTGGGATGCATACCGTGCTCCTGCGAATGGGTGCTTCACATGTGCTAGACACGCCCCAAAAGAGGTGTGGTTATGCCCCCAGCATGCTGTGGTCACACCCCCTCCAGGGGAGGGCACGCGGGGGCCCATGAAGTTGTTGTACTGGGGCCCAGGATTTTTTTTGGCAGCCCTGGGCAGCTCTATATGCTGTCCTCATCTGGACTCTGATTTGCAGCCACCACCAGATGCACAGGCTGACAGCAGCTTGGGGATCTGATGAAGCAATAGGTTTCAGTGACAGAAGTGTACGTGCTATATAACACCAAGTGAGTGTGTGTGTTAGACACCCAGTGTGTCTGTGTGGCATCCAGTACAGTATGTGTGTATGTATGTATGTGGCACCAAGTGTGTGTGGCACTGGCATCCAGTGTGTGTATGTGGCATCCAGTGTGCTTGTGTATGTGTGGCATCCAGTGTGTGTGTGTGTGTGTGTGTGTGTGTGTGTGTGTGTGTGTGTGTGTGTGCGTGTGTGGCATCCAGTGTGTGTGTCGCATCCAGTGTGCTTGTGCATGTGTGGCATCCAGTGTGTGTGTGTGTGTGTGTGTGTGTGTGTGTGTGTGTGTGTGTGTGTGTGTGTGTGTGTGTGTGGCATCCAGTGGTGCATGTGTGGCACCCAGTGTGTGTGTGTGTGTGTGTGTGTGTGTGTGTGTGTGTGTGTGTGTGTGTGCGAGGGGGGGGCATCCAGTGTGTGTGTGTGTGTGTGTGTGTGTGTATGCGTGTGTGGCATCCAGTGTGCATGTGTGGCATCCAGTGTGTGTGTCGCATCCAGTGTGCTTGTGCATGTGTGGCATCCAGTGTGTGTGTGTGTGTGTGTGTGTGTGTGTGTGTGTGTGTGTGTGTGTGTGGCATCCAGTGTGCATGTGTGGCACCCAGTGTGTGTGTGTGTGTGTGTGTGTGTGTGTGTGTGTGTGTGTGTGTGTGTGTGGTACCCACTGTGTGTGTGAGGGGGGGGCATCCAGTGTGTGTGTGTGTGTGTGTGTGTGTGTGTGTGTGTGTGTGTGTGTGTGTCGCATCCAGTGTGTGTGTATGTGTATGTGTCGCATCCATACACATATACACACACACACACACACACTGTGTTTGTGTGTCGCATCCAGTGTGTGTGTGTATGTGTATGTGTCGCATCCAGTGTGCTTGGGCATGTGTGGCATCCAGTGTGTGTGTGTGTGTGTGTGTGTGTGTGTGTGTATATGTGGCATTTAGTGTGAGTGTGTGGCACCCAGTGTGTGTATGTGTGTATAGGGCATCCAGTGTGCGTGGCACCCAGTGTGTGTGTGAGGGGGGGCATCCAGTGTGTGTGTGTGTGTGTGTGTGTGTGTTGTGTGTGTGTGTGTGTGTGTGTGTGTGTGTGTGTGTGTTAGTGATGTGCGCCTGAAATTTTTCGGGTTTTGTGTTTTGGTTTTGGGTTCGGTTCCGTGGCCGTGTTTTGGGTTCGAACGCATTTTGGCAAAACCTCACCGAATTTTTTTTGTCGGATTCGGGTGTGTTTTGGATTCGGGTGTTTTTTTCAAAAAACCCTAAAAAACAGCTTAAAACATAGAATTTGGGGGTCATTTTGATCCCATAGTATTATTAACCTCAATAATCATAATTTCCACTCATTTTCAGTCTATTCTGAACACCTCACACCTCACAATATTATTTTTAGTCCTAAAATTTGCACCGAGGTCGCTGGATGGCTAAGCTAAGCAACACAAGTGGCCGACACAAAGACCTGGCCCATCTAGGAGTGGCACTGCAGTGTCACGCAGTATGGCCCTTCCAAAAAATACTCCCCAAACAGCACATGACGCAAAGAAAAAAAGAGGCGCAATGAGGTAGCTGTGTGACGACTAAGCTAAGCGACCCTAGTGGCCGACACAAACACCTGGCCCATCTAGGAGTGGCACTGCAGTGTCAGACAGGATGGCACTTAAAAAAATACTCCCCAAACAGCACATGACGCAAAGAAAAATGAAAGAAAAAAGAGGTGCAAGATGGAATTGTCCTTGGGCCCTCCCACCCACCCTTATGTTGTAAAAACAGGACATGCACACTTTAACGAACCCATCATTTCAGCGACAGGGTCTGCCACACGACTGTGACTAAAATGACTGGTTGGTTTGGGCCCCCACCAAAAAAGAAGCAATCAATCTCTCCTTGCACAAACTGGCTCTACAGAGGCAAGATGTCCACCTCATCATCATCGTCCGATTCATCACCCCCTTCACTGTGTACATCCCCCTCCTCACAGATTATTAATTCGTCCCCACTGGAATCCACCATCGCAGGTCCCCGTGTACTTTCTGGAGGCAATTGCTGCTGGTGAATGTCTCCATGGAGGAATTGATTATAATTCATTTTAATGAACATCATCTTCTCCACATTTTCTGGAAGTAACCTCGTACGCCGATTGCTGACAAGGTGAGCGGCGGCACTAAACACTCTTTCGGAGTACACACTGGAGGGAGGGCAACTTAGGTAGAATAAAGCCAGTTTGTGCAAGGGCCTCCAAATTGCCTCTTTTTCCTGCCAGTATACGTACGGACTGTCTGACGTGCCTACTTGGATGCGGTCACTCATATAATCCTCCACCATTCTTTCAATGGTGAGAGAATCATATGCAGTGACAGTAGACAACATGTCAGTAATCGTTGGCAGGTCCTTCAGTCCGGACCAGATGTCAGCATCAGCAGTCGCTCCAGACTGCCCTGCATCACCGCCAGCGGGTGGGCTCGGAATTCGTAGCCTTTTCCTCGCACCCCCAGTTGCGGGAGAATGTGAAGGAGGAGATGTTGACGGGTCGCGTTCCGCTTGACTTGACAATTTTCTCACCAGCAGTTCTTTGAACCTCTGCAGACTTGTGTCTGCTGGAAAGAGAGATCCAACGTAGGTTTTAAATCTAGGATCGAGCATGGTGGCCAAAATGTAGTGCTCTGATTTCAACAGATTGACCACCCGTGAATCCTGGTTAAGCGAATGAAGGGCTCCATCCACAAGTCCCACATGCCTAGCGGAATCGCTCTGTTTTAGCTCCTCCTTCAATGCCTCCAGCTTCTTCTGCAAAAGCCTGATGAGGGGAATGACCTGACTCAGGCTGGCAGTGTCTGAACTGACTTCACATGTGGCAAGTTCAAAAGGTTGCAGAACCTTGCACAACGTTGAAATCATTCTCCACTGCGCTTGAGACAGGTGCATTCCACCTCCTTTGCCTATATCGTGGCCAGATGTATAGGCTTGAATGGCCTTTTGCTGCTCCTCCATCCTCTGAAGCATATAGAGGGTTGAATTCCACCTCGTTACCACCTCTTGCTTCAGATGATGGCAGGGCAGATTCAGGTGTTTTTGGTGGTTTACTCCAGTCTTCTGTACGCGGTGCCTGTACGTCGAAAGTGGCCCGCAATTCTTCTGGCCACCGACAGCATCTCTTGCACGCCCCTGTCGTTTTTTAAATAATTCTGCACCACCAAATTCAAGGTATGTGCAAAACATGGGACGTGCTGGAATTTGCCCAGATGTAATGCACGCACAATATTGCTGGCGTTGTCCGATGCCACAAATCCCCAGGAGAGTCCAATTGGGGTAAGCCATTCTGCGATGATCTTCCTCAGTTGCCGTAAGAGGTTTTCAGCTGTGTGCGTATTCTGGAAAGTGGTGATACAAAGCGTAGCCTGCCTAGGAACGAGTTGGCGTTTGCGAGATGCTGCTACTGGTGCCGCCGCTGCTGTTCTTGCAGCGGGAGGCAATACATCTACCCAGTGGGCTGTCACAGTCATGTAGTCCTGAGTCTGCCCTGCTCCACTTGTCCACATGTCCGTGGTTAAGTGGACATTGGGTACAACTGCATTTTTTAGGACACTGGTGAGTCTTTTTCTGACGTCCGTGTACATTCTCGGTATCGCCTGCCTAGAGAAGTGGAACCTCGATGGTATTTGGTAACGGGGGCACACTACCTCAAGCAATTGTCTAGTACCCTGTGAACTAACGGCGGATACTGGACGCACGTCTAATACCAACATAGTTGTCAAGGCCTCAGTTATCCGCTTTGCAACAGGATGACTGCTGTGATATTTCATCTTCCTCGCAAAGGACTGTTGGACAGTCAATTGCTTACTGGAAGTAGTACAAGTGGTCTTCCGACTTCCCCTCTGGGATGATGATCGACTCCCAGCAGCAACAACAGCAGCGCCAGCAGCAGTAGGCGTTACACTCAAGGATGCATCGGAGGAATCCCAGGCAGGAGAGGACTCGTCAGACTTGCCAGTGACATGGCCTGCAGGACTATTGGCTTTCCTGGGTAAGGAGGAAATTGACACTGAGGAAGTTGGTGGTGTGGTTTGCGCGAGCTTGGTTACAAGAGGAAGGGATTTACTGGTCAGTGGACTGCTTCCGCTGTCGCCCAAAGTTTTTGAACTTGTCACTGACTTATTATGAATGCGCTGCAGGTGACGTATAAGGGAGGATGTTCCGAGGTGGTTAACGTCCTTACCCCTACTTATTACAGCTTGACAAAGGCAACACACGGCTTGACACCAGTTGTCCGCATTTCTGTTGAAATAATTCCACACTGAAGAGCTGATTTTTTTTGTATTTTGACCAGGCATGTCAATGGCCATATTCCTCCCACGGACAACAGGTGTCTCCCCGGGTGCCTGACTTAAACAAACCACCTCACCATCAGAATCCTCCTTGTCAATTTCCTCCCCAGCGCCAGCAACACCCATATCCTCATCCTGGTGTACTTCAACAGTGACATCTTCAATTTGACTATCAGGAACTGGACTGCGGGTGCTCCTTCCAGCACTTGCAGGGGGCGTGCAAATGGTGGAAGGCGCAAGCTCTTCCCGTCCAGTGTTGGGAAGGTCAGGCATCGCAACCGACACAATTGGACTCTCCTTTGGGATTTGGGATTTCGAAGAACGCACAGTTCTTTGCTGTGCTTTTGCCGCAAGTCTTTTCTTTTTTCTAGCGAGAGGATGAGTGCTTCCATACTCATGTGAAGCTGAACCACTAGCCATGTACATAGGCCAGGGCCTCAGCCGTTCCTTGCCACTCCGTGTCGTAAATGGCATATTGGCAAGTTTACGCTTCTCCTCAGACGCTTTTAATTTTGATTTTTGGGTCATTTTTTTACTGATCTTTTGTGTTTTGGATTTTACATGCTCTGTACTATGACATTGGGCATCGGCCTTGGCAGACGACGTTGATGGCATTTCATCGTCTCGGCCATGACTAGTGGCAGCAGCTTCAGCACGAGGTGGAAGTGGATCTTGATCTTTCCCTATTTTTTTAACCTCCACATTTTTGTTCTCCATATTTTAATGCGCTCAACTAAAAGCCACCACAGGTATACAATGTAGATGGATGGATAGTATAGTATTATATTACTTATGGAGGACGAGTGCACTGACGACACAGAGGTAGGTACAGCCGTGGCCTACCGTACTGCTTATATATATAATATACTGTATATAACGGACCTGGTGGACACTGTCAGCAGACTGCTAAACTAGTATGAAGAAAAAAAAACCCACTACAGGTAGGTAGGTATACAATACAATGTAGATGGATGGATAGTAAGTATAGTATTATATTACTTATGGACGACGAGTGCACTGACGACACAGAGGTAGGTACAGCCGTGGCCTACCGTACTGCTTATATATATAATATACTGTATATAACGGACCTGGTGGACACTGTCAGCAGACTGCTAAACTAGTATGAAGAAAAAAACCACCACAGGTAGGTATACAATACAATGTAGATGGATGGATAGTAAGTATAGTATTATATTACTTCTGGACGACGAGTGCACTGACGACACAGAGGTAGGTACAGCCGTGGCCTACCGTACTGCTTATATATATAATATACTGTATATAACGGACCTGGTGGACACTGTCAGCAGACTGCTAAACTAGTATGAAGAAGAAAAAAAACCACCACAGGTAGGTATACAATACAATGTAGATGGATGGATAGTAAGTATAGTATTATATTACTTATGGACGACGAGTGCACTGACGACACAGAGGTAGGTACAGCCGTGGCCTACCGTACTGCTTATATATATAATATACTGTATATAACGGACCTGGTGGACACTGTCAGCAGACTGCTAAACTAGTATGAAGGAAAAAAAAAACACCACAGGTAGGTATACAATACAATGTAGATGGATGGATAGTAAGTATAGTATTATATTACTTATGGACGATGAGTGCACTGACGACACAGAGGTAGGTACAGCCGTGGCCTACCGTACTGCTTATATATATAATATACTGTATATAACGGACCTGGTGGACACTGTCAGCAGACTGCTAAACTAGTATGAAGAAAAAAAAAACCACCACAGGTAGGTATACAATAATGTAGATGGATGGATAGTAAGTATAGTATTATATTACTTATGGACGACGAGTGCACTGACGACACAGAGGTAGGTACAGCCGTGGCCTACCGTACTGCTTATATATATAATATACTGTATATAACGGACCTGGTGGACACTGTCAGCAGACTGCTAAACTAGTATGAAGAAAAAAAAACACACCACAGGTAGGTAGGTATACAATACAATGTAGATGGATGGATAGTAAGTATAGTATTATATTACTTCTGGACGACGAGTGCACTGACGACACAGAGGTAGGTACAGCCGTGGCCTACCGTACTGCTTATATATATAATATACTGTATATAACGGACCTGGTGGACACTGTCAGCAGACTGCTAAACTAGTATGAAGAAAGAAAAAAAACACCACAGGAGTGTTTTTCAGGCAGACAAACGTATACTGGACTGGTGGTCACTGTCAGCAAAACTGTGCACTGTACTCCTGCTATAACTGCTCCCCAGTCCCCACAATTAGGCAGTGTGAGCAGTGCACTCAGCACAGATATATCATGCAGCAGTGCAGCACACTGAGCACAGATATGGTGGAGCGTTTTTTTTAAGGCAGAGAAACAAAGGAATAAACTAACTCACTGGTGGTAAACCCTGCACTGTACTCCCTAACAGCTGCTCCCCGTCCCCAATCCTCCCCACATAACTAAGTCACTCAGTTTACTCTGTTCTTTTCTAATATAACGGAGAGGACGCCAGCCACGTCCTCTCCCTATCAATCTCAATGCACGTGTGAAAATGGCGGCGACGCGCGGCTCCTTATATAGAATCCGAATCTCGCGAGAATCCGACAGCGATGATGACGTTCGGGCGCGCTCGGGTTAACCGAGCAAGGCGGGAGGATCCGAGTCGCTCGGACCCGTGTAAAAAAAAGGTGAAGTTCGGGCGGGTCGGATCCCGAGGATCCGAACCCGCTCATCACTAGTGTGTGTGTATGTGGCATTGTGTGTGTGTGTGTGTGTGTGTGTGTGTGTGTGTGTGTGTGTGTGTGTGTGTGTGTGTGTGTGTGTGTGTGTGTGTGTGGTACCCAGTGTGTGTTAAACACACTGAGCAAATCATTTTTTCTTTTTAAGAATTCCCGCCAGGTGGACATAAAGGGGAGGGGCTGGGGGTGTGGCTTCAATGAGGGCATGGCTAGGGGGTGAGTTCCACCACCTCTCTAATACCACTTTAAGCACTAAGTAGCATGCATGTTTTTCTTCCCTTATTCCAGAAATTTCCCTAAAATATTTAGTATGTCACAGATTTACAATAGGTATATCAATATGAATCTGGTTTCTTTTGACTGTCTAATGTCTAACTCCAGCTACTCCAGTGAGACAGCACTTCTTATCTGGCCCTTTCTCTTCTGTGGGTGCGTGTGCCAAAAGGCAATGATCAGTCAGTGAGTGGGCTGATGCAGATCTCCAGGCTAAATGTAAGCTCATGCTCAGATTCTCAGAAAGCGCTAGCTGGACGTTCCCTGTATAGAAGTGCAAGAAATAGCAAGAAGTCATAAAGACGACAAGTTTGACCTATGAGTGGTCTCTGTGTCAGCGCCTGTGTTCAACAGGAACAGCTGAGCAAGTTATATTATCTAGATTTAATTAAACCCCCTGAAAAAAAAACGAATTCAGAGAAATGGTAATCTTCTAATCGGACATTATACAAGGAAATCAAATCAAATATTAATGTAATGACTTCTTTGATCTGTGAAATATGAAATACTAAAGTATAGTTCACTGCTAAAATGCAAACAGTTTAAATTATTAACTGTGGTCATGTCTAGTATTTAAATAGTAGAATATTTAATAAGCAGAATGCGTTTTATTTTACTTTCCTGTTCTCTGAACCTGTAGCTATTAGCAAGACATAACATTGATGGTTGTAAAACAACCAGGGGCGGATTGGGAACTAAAAGTGGCCCTGGAAAAATTTAATGAAGTGGCCCCATGTGGGTGGCACCAAATCAATCACAGGCGGAACCAACACTAAAGTAGGCGGGATTAGTACACATGGCGATAATAACTAGATAGGTGTGATCTGTGCTGTGGCGAAGGGTCCTGAGGGCAGCACATATTGTGTGTGTGACAGTGATATGCACCATGTCACCTGTCCCGTCCCCCCCACCCCCCCACCACCACCACCCGTCACCTCCCATTAATCCAACCCTGAAATGGCCGGCATTAGGGTGTGCCTGTGCACACAATGCACACCCCGTGCGCACTCCTAAGGTAGCTGGTGCAGCGAATGGGGAGGGGGTTGTGAGGTGAGAGAACACAGGAGAGGGTCCGGGACTTACAAAACAGACAGGGCCCCCCTGTTGTCAGCCCAGGTAGCAATTCATACTTTGATTATGAATACTGTCTCAATACAAAGCTCTTTCAGTGAATGCATGATAACTAGGAATAATAGCAAGTCTCGCTGTGATATCAAACACTGGGCTCAATGTCAGAACATGGGTGCCCTGGCCCGGGCTAGCAGTTTTACTATCCACGTGGACATCTATGGGGAATAGTAACCTGTGGTGGGCAGAGTGAGCCCATGAGGGTACACGTTTAATGTTCTGAACAAGTTTAATGATGGTTTAAAGCAGTTTAGTTATGCTAATCTAGGGGGTCTCATGTTCTGTACCTGAACCCAAAACACTGCCCTACCACACAGCGTATTCATTGACCACACACTACTGTGATGTCAACCAGGGTCAAGCAGATCCCAGAGTGAAAATTTCCTTTGCAACCCCTCTACTAAAAAATCTAACATATCTCCATGTAAGCATAATGATACGTGGCGCAACACATGGCACATATCGAATCTCTAACCTTTTGCCTTTTTTACCCAGATTGTGTACTTAATTCAATAACAGTGTGCTAAATACTTGGGATTAGTATTTTTACTGACCCCTCTACACTACATAAGGGACCCTTCTATATCCTCCACCACTACACTACTGACCCTTGTACACCCTACACTACACCACTGACCCCTCTACACCTTACACTTCGTTACTGACCCCTGTACACCCTACACTACATCACTGACCCCTCTACACCTTACACTTCGTTACTGACCCCTGTACACCCTACACTACATCACTGACCCCTCTACACCTTACACTACGTTTCTAACCCCTCTACACCCTACACTACATCACTGACCCTCTACACTACATCACTGACCCCTCTACACCTTACACTTCGTTACTGACCCCTGTACACCCTACACTACACCACTGACCCCTCTACACCTTACACTTCGTTACTGACCCCTGTACACCCTATACTACATCACTGAACCCTCTACACCTTACACTACGTTTCTAACCCCTCTACACCCTACACTACATCACTGACCCCTCTACACTACATCACTGACCCCTCTACACCTTACACTACGTTACTGACCCCTCTACACCTTACACTATGTTACTGACCCCTCTACACCTTACACGTTAGTCACCCCTGTACACCCTACACTACATTACTGACCCTTCTACACCCTACACTACTGACCCCTCTTTACCCTACACTACATTACTGACCCCTCTACACCACATCACTGACCTCTCTACACCCTACACTACTGACCCCTCTATACCCTACACCAGGCATGTCCAAACTGCGGCCCGCCAGCTGTTGTGAAACTACATATCCCAGGATGCCCTGACACAGTTTTGCTGTCAGTGACTGCTAAAGCTTTGTCTGGGCATGCTGGGATGTGTAGTTTCTCAACAGCTGGAGGGCCACAGTTTGGACATGCCTGCCCTACACTACTGACCCCTCTATACCCAACGCTACTGACCGCTCTATACCCTACACTACTGACCCCTCTATACCCTACTGACCCCTCTATACCGTACACTATTGACCCCTCTATACCCTACACTACTGACCCCTCCATACCGTACACTACTGACCACTCTATACCGTACACTACTGACCCCTCTATACCCTACTGACCACTCTATACACTAAACTACAGCTGCCACTAGTACTGTCCATCAAAAACATTGATAAATGATTGCCATAGTGTGCTCCAAAGCAGGTGTTATAGTAAAGTACCACCTCTGTTGGGGATCACTCCATCCATCATGTAACCCCACCACCAACACCTATCCCCATTATATCCCAGACCACACGTAACCATTCAGGCATGGTGGAATTTGTGGCTGTAAAGCAGAGGTACAACAAGCTCCAGCATTCTGGACTTCTGTGGTGTCACTATGTTAATATCCCAATGCTTACATAGGATAAAGGCTCATTGCAACAGTACATCACACAATGTCACCTGCAATAGGGTTGTCACTATATGCACCCAATACTACAGAAATAAAAAAAAATGCCCCATTGTTTCTGTACCCCCATACATGGCAGCGGAGACTCATCCTGCTGCTGTACAGATGATTGAACTTGTAAGTAAGCATCGCTGCCTGTTGCATGTAGCAGCAGTGAGTTCCTCCTATACAGCGTTCTCTCAGTGCTGCTCAAATTCAGTGTGGAAGCAGCCAGCAGGAACGAGGATCTCCTGCCGAACCGCTTTCAACTTACAAAGTCAGAACGTGGCGGTGGTTGATGGAAACACGCTGGACGCCAATTTGCAGTGCTCCTCACCCTCTCATACTCTGCTCCTCCCAAAGTACCGGGTCAGAGCCTGAGAGAGGTCAGGGTTGAGGTGCTCAACTGAGAGACTGAGCAGCACTAAAGCCGTGGTCTCTGCTGTTACTGATCGGACCAGGCAGCTGGAGCTGCAGACAGGAAGAGGCGTAGGCTGCCGTGAAAATGACAAGCACAACCACAACACTGAACAGATCCCACGGCCCAGCACCGACCGTGAGCCAGTCACAGCTCACGGACCGGCAACTAATCAAGGCGACCACTTGGATTGGCCGCGGGTCCGTGAGATGCTATTGACTTACTGTCGGCTCCAAAGTTGAAGTGATGCCGCTGACTGATTGTCCACGATCTGCTGCGGGGCTCCATCTCTGTCCGGGCCCGGGACAGAAGTCCCCGCAGCCCCCCTTGATGGCAGCCCTGTGTGCCGCGAATGGGGGGAGGGGGGTTTGGGGCTCTGATGTGAGAGATACAGGAGAGCGTAGCCATTGTGTGTGTGTGGGAAGGGGGGGTGTCGCGGGTGCCGCAAATGGAGGGAAGGGGGGTTTGGGGCTCTGAGGGGAGAGAAACAGAAGAGGTTAGCCTGTGGGGGAGGGGGGGTCACGGTTGCTGCGAATGGGGGGAGGGGTGGGATGGGGGTCTGAGGGGAGAGATACAGGAAACGGTAGCCTGTGGGGGAGGGGGGGTCATGGGTGTCACATAAGGGGGGAGTATAATACCCTGTTAATCCCTTGCTTGAGAGACAGATTGTACAAGTCATAGTGGTTTAATCTTTCTATGTGTTATGTATAAAGGGTAATGGAAAAAATGTAAAGTGCATATATGTACAAAAGCCCTCACAGAGGGATGTAGTATGTGACTGTAATGCTCTCATGGAGATAAATGCTGTAATAAATATCCCCCACCTGGAGGGGAGTTGGAACAACCCACATAGCCGTGGGCTGAGACTGTGGCTACCTTGAGTAATAAAGACTAGTCCATGCTCATGGAAAAAAGGGGTATTTTGTGTGGGACTGAAGGACTCAGGCCGGCTCGTGCGGATAACGGCTGGCGGTACAGATCCGGGCATCTGGAGAGAGGTTACAAAGAGGTGCCACTGAGAACCGTTGTGTGTGTCGTCTGCGGAGGAGAGACAGAGAGAGGGACAGTGCGTCATCACCGGTGAGTATACCAAGCATCAACCGCCGCAGAGCAACCCCCTTACCCGGTCATCGCCATCTGAAAGTGACGCCGCCGGCTCCGGTGTGATCAGGAGCGGCGCCCCAGGGGTGACACCTAAGCCGTGGGCAGTCCGGCTGTGAGCGGCAGCGGGACTTCAACCTCCGCTCCTCCCCCTGTGCTGAACAATGGAGGTGCTTCGGGAGTGAGGTCGGTGGAGAGGCAGCGCCGGCAGTGACACCCAAGCCGTGGGTGGCCCAGCAGTGAGTGGCAGCGGGACTTCAACCCCCGCACCTCCCCTTGGGCTGGACGAGGGAGGCGCTCCATAATCCAGAACACTGAGGAGGCGGCGCCAGCGGCCGGGGACATCGGCACAGCACTGCTGAGGAGAGAGGATCTGTGAACTCAGCTAATAAGGTATCCGTGCAGTGAATGGCACAACACCTCTGTACACACAAGAACATTTAGACTGAGCTACCCCACTACAAGCCTTTACTGCACTCAGGTCGTCAAATCCAGGGACTTTCATTGTGACAGGCAGGATGCTACATAGGTACAGTACTGTGTCAGATAAGTGACGTTATTGAGGCTTCATAATATCTGCCACGCTGTCCCCCTAGCTGCCGGACAGGAATTGTAAGGTGGCAATTATTTATGGCCCCATTGATAAGCCACTAATAAGTTTACCGGGAGGAGTTGATGACTGTCACATCCCACAGCATCTGAGCCCTTGGTGGAAAGCTGCCATTACAAATCTATTTTAACTATTAGCATGAAATATCGGATCGACCGTCAGTCAGGAGAGTGCTAGTCTAAAACCCCCATTCTATAACCCTCATTCTGTTCACACAGAGAACAGTCAGAGTGAGTACAGTACCACCGCAGACATTATAATCTCCCACTCCACAACCAACTTTCATTAAAATAATAATGACTTTTAGAGTCCTCTCGGATTCGTATGACCGGGAGTAAAAGGAGGACTAGGCAAAGTTCCCGACCCTCAGGAGATTAATGTTAGGTATCTGTTCTTGAGCGAGCCTAGCTGCATTTAGCAGGGAAATCACCCGATTAGTCCACCATCATCAGACTATCGTTTGAATGTGCACCAACGAAGTAGTAAGAGAGTACTCAGACTGTAGCGTTACAGCTCTAAGGGAACCCCTTCCCTTTTGGTACCATTAGAAACGCAATGTAAATATAGTTAAGGATATTGTTGTATGATAAACTGTCTCCAAACCCTCGGGTTTACTGCATTTATTTTTCTGCTTAGGTTGTTCTACCGTATGCTGATATATAAGGGTAACCAATGTTCCAGTAAAATAAAACTCTTTTATTTAAGTTACGGTATAGAGATAGTGACGTTTCTTACAATAACTGTAATTAATTGTGATCCATGGCCAGTGAACTCTTTCTGAATCAGAGTAGGTAAATCACACCCAGTATCTTCCATAAGAGGTGGTTGTGCCCTTCCTGCCCATCTCTCGCTGAGAGGTCGGAACTTGAAGACCCTGCGGACCAAAGAAGACCAGGTACAATTCTAGAGACTGGGCACTTACCTGAATGATACATGGACATGCTGTCCCGTAGATCCTAATACCGACAACTTACTTGCCCAGGTACGAAATTGATTATTACAGGGAGTGGTGGTTTGGGGCTTTGAGGGGAGAGAAACTGAAGAGGGTAGCCTGTGGGGGAGGGGGTGGCAGATGCCGCACAAGGGAGGAGGGGTGGTTTGGGGCGCAGAGGGGAGAGAAACTGAAGAGGGTAGCCTGTGGGGGGAGGGGGGGTCGCGAATGGAGAGGGGGGTCGTGGGTGCCGCAAATGGGGGGAGGGGTGGTTTGGGGCTCTGAGGGGAGAGAAACTGAAGAGGATATCCTGTGAGGGGAGGGGGGGGGGGTTGCGGGTGCCGCAAATGGAGAGGGGGAGTTGTGGGTGCCGTGAATGGGGGGAGGGGGGGTTGCGGGTGCCACACAAGGGGGAAGGGTTGGTTTGGGGCTCTGAGGGGAGAGAAACTGAAGAGGGTAGCCTGTGGGAGGTGGGGGGGTCGCCGGTGCCGCGAATGGAGAGGGGGGGGTCGCGAGTGCCGCAAATGGGGGGATGGGTGGTTTGGGGCTCTGAGGGGAGAGAAGCTGAAGAGGGTAGCCTGTGGGGGGAGGGGGGGGGCGCGGGTGCCGCGAATGGGGGGAGGGGTGGTTTGGGGCTCTGAGGGGAGAGAAACTGAAGAGGGTAGCCTGTGGGTGGTGGGGGGTCATGGGTTCCACACAAGGGGGGAGGGGTGGTTTGGGGCTCTGAGGGGATAGAAACTGAAGAGGGTAGCCTGTGGGGGGGAAGGGGGGGGTCACTGGTGCCGCGAATGGGCGTTTGGGGCTCTGAGGGGAAAGAAACAGAAGAGGGTAGCCTGTGGGGGGAGGGGGGGGGGGAGGGGGTGCCGCGAATGGGGGGAGGGGTGGGTTTGGGGCACTGAGGGGAGAGAAACAGAAGAGGGTAGCCTGTGGGGGGAGGGGAGTCGTGGGTGCCCTGAATGGGGAGGAGGTTTAGAGCTGTGAGGGGAACCTGTTGGAGGGCGTGTCGCGGAGCTTTTGGTGCATGGGAAGAGGGAGGAAAGAGCAGAGCAGGAAAGGAGAATCGAGGGTGGAGGGGGAGGAAACAAGAGGACGAGAGTGACAGGAAGAAGAGAGGGTGACCACTCACTGCATGGCCATGTGTCAGTTTCTGCTGCGCTATTCTGGGCGGGTGCCGGCCGGGGACTGGAGGAGCTCTGTCTCCAGTGTCTCACGGCTGCAGATGCAGAGCTCCTCCAAGCTGCTGTCTCTGACATGTTTTAATTATAGCAAGTGTGACTCACGAGCCACTGGGGACGGGGCCACATGCTGTATTCAGCCCTGCACTCCAGCCGGCCTCCCGGGGAACTTCCCGGTGACTTTAATGGCCAATCCGGCCCTGAAAACAACAGATTTACATAAAGGTGCAGTGGTTTACCTTATGTCAAAAGTGTTGCTTCTGGTGTATGACTGAATATTATGGAGTATATGCAATTGCGGATGAATTGCCGCAAATGTCGAAAAACGGGGCATTTTCGACAAAAAAAACGTGTCGAATTGGATTCGACAATGCAATACAGTACTTTTCTACAAAAAACCTGCCATTTCAGATTCGAGTTTTTGCAATTCGACATTTGTCAAATTCGACATGTCTGCAATGGTAAAAATGCGGCTTTTCGACAAAAGTATATTCAATTAAAGAATGTCGATTCGACAACAGTGCTTTTCGACAGTCATTTCGTCAATTTCATTCCGCCTCATTTTGCTGTCGTGATCTAATAAAAATGTTTAAAAACATGTTTTTTTGTGTGTTTTTTGATTGCTAATAGCATATCTATTTATATTGGGGGTCATTCCGAGTTGTTCGCTCGGTAAAAATCTTCGCATCGCAGCGATTTTCCGCTTAATGCGCATGCGCAATTTCCGCACTGCGACTGCGCCAAGTAAATTTGCTATGCAGTTAGGATTTTTACTCACGGCTTTTTCATCGTTCTGGCGATCGTAATGTGATTGACAGGAAATGGGTGTTACTGGGCGGAAACAGGCCGTTTTATGGGCGTGTGGGAAAAAACGCTACCGTTTCCGGAAAAAACGCAGGAGTGGCCGGAGAAACGGAGGAGTGTCTGGGCGAACGCTGGGTATGTTTGTGACGTCAAACCAGGAACGACAAGCAGTAAAATGATCGCAGATGCCGAGTAAGTCTGGAGCTACTCAGAAACTGCTACGAGGTGTGTAATCGCAATATTACGAATGCATCGTTCGCAATTTTAAGATGCTAAGATTCACTCCCAGTAGGCGGCGGCTTAGCATGAGCAAATCTGCTAAAATCCGCTTGCGAGCGAACAACTCGGAATGACCCCCATTAGAAGGGATTATCTACTTAGTTTGTCTATTTGTGAGCCACAAGTATTATTTAATAGATTTTTTAAAAGAATATTTTTTTTTTTACTGACTAAAATAATATGGAGAGATCAGAGCATGTTTTTCAGTGGGATGGGGTGGGAATGGGTTAAAATTTCAGAAAAAAATGCGTGGGGTCCCTCCTCCTAAGCATAACCAGCCTCGGGCTCTTTGAGCCGGTCCTGGTTGTAAAAATACAGGGGGGGAAATGACAGGGGATCCCCCGTATTTTAACAACCAGCACCGGGCTCTGCGCCTGGGCCTGGTGCCAAAAATACGGGGGACAAAACACGTAGGGGTCCCCCGTATTTTTCACACCAGCACCGGGCTCCACTAGTCAGAGAGATAATGCCACAGCCGGGGGACACTTTTATATAGGTCCCTGCGGCCCTGGCATTAAATCACTAACTAGTCACCCCTGGCCGGGGTACCCTGGAGGAGTGGGGACCCCTTAAATCAAGGGGTCCCCCCCTCCAGCCACCCAAGGGCCAGGGGTGAAGCCCGAGGCTGTCACCCCCATCCAAGGGCAGTGGATGGGGGGCTGATAGCCAAATGTAAGAAAAAAGAATATTGTTTTTTGTAGCAGAGCCACAGTGTACCAGCATGCGGGGGGAAAACGGGCCCGCTGGTACCTGTAGTTCTACTACAAAAAAAATACCCAAATAAAAACACACACTGTATCCAATGGTGGGAACTTTGCGGTCATCGGTTGACCGCGAGGTTATGTGGGGTCACCCTTGCGGTCAACCGCAAACCGCAAAGTTCCCACCATTGGACACAATGGATTGCCTATGCGCTACAGTGTATCTCGAGTGCGCCGCCTGACAGCTCAGATGCGCACAGCCAATCAGGAGAGTGCCACGACGTGGCGCTCCCTGTTTGGCTGAAGGGACCTCTTTGATAGCAGTCACGGGGGGTCCTGGCAGTCGGGGAAAGGGGTCCCATGTGTAAACATGGGACCCCTTTCAGTGCGTGGATCGTGTTTGTCATTTTTTTATTTTGCCAAGTACGTGGATTACAAACAAAGAAGAGGACTGATCTACACTGGATTGTTGTGAGTATAATTTTATTTACAGGTACACTGTGGATTCTACGTGGACAAGGGGACCGACACTTCGTGTCAACATAGGTATGTATGTGTGTATGTTGGTGTGTATGTATGTAATAAAGTTATACTGTCATGGTGTGTGTGTACTGTTTTTATTTGGGTATTTTTTTGTAGTAGAACTACAGGTACCAGCGGGCCCGTTTCCCCCCCGCATGCTGGTACTTGTGGTTCTCCAAGTACCAGCTTGCGGGGGAGGCTTGCTGGGACTTGTAGTTCTGCTACAAAAAAACAATATTCTTTTTTTTTACACTTGGCTATCAACCCCCATCCACCGCCCTTGGATGGGGGGAGGGGGCAGCCTCGGGCTTCACCCCTGGCCCTTGGGTGGCTGGAGGGGGGACTTCTTGATTTAAGGGGTCCCCACTCCTCCAGGGAACCTCGACCAGGGTTGACTAGTTAGTGATTTAATGCCAGGGCCGCAGGGACCTATATAAAAGTGTCCCCCGGCTGTGGCATTATCTCTCTGACTAGTGGAGCCCGGTGCTGGTGTGAAAAATACAGGGGACCCCTACGTGTTTTGTCCCCCGTATTTTTGGCACCAGGCCCAGGCGCAGAGCCCGGTGCTGGTTGTTAAAATACGGGGGATCCCCTGTCATTTCCCCCCCCATATTTTTACAACCAGGACCGGCTCAAAGAGCCCGAGGCTGGTTATGCTTAGGAGGGGGGACCCCACGCACTTTTGTGCCGTCCATGAAGTCGAATCCAGGACGCACATTATTGTCAATTGGTCCATTTTTCAACAGCGGGACTGTCGAATCCGTTTTTTATTGAATATGTCGAATTCGGGTCCCGGCGGGAGGGTTTATGACTGTCGAATTAAAAAACGGTCGAATTCCAGCCGGAGTTCGACCGCAATTGCATATACCCTTATATCTTATATACCGGGAGTATCTTCTATAAAATAAATGTAGAAGTTAATTGGTTACTTGTTCACTTCTTCAGTCTTTAGAAGGCTTAATACATCTCCCCACAAATCTTCTAGCTTGGGCAGTTCAGAATTCATTGGTCACTTAAACTATGGAGTGTTGATCCGTGTATAGGGGGGAATTCAAATGTTTGAAAAGTCGGCTGGGTGTTTTTATTTTTCCTGTCTATTAGATAGGAAAAAACAGACACCCAACTGACTTTTCAAACAAATGAATCTCCCCCATAGAGTCTGATCATTGCTGGCATAGCACACTAGGTAATTGGAAATAAACAGTATATAGCATTATACAGGTTGAGTATCCGTTATCCAAAATGCTTGGGACCAGAGGTATTTTGGATATCGTATTTTTCTGTATTTTGGAATAATTGCATCCCATAATGAGATATCTTGGCCATGGGGCCTAAATCTAAGCACAGAATGCATTTATGTTACATATACACCTTATACACACAGCCTGAAGTTAATTTTAGCCAATATTTTTAATAACTTTGTGCATTAAACAAAGTGTGTATACATTCACACAATTCATTTATGTTTCATATACACCTTATACACACAGCCAGAAGGTCATTTAATACAATATTTTTTACAACTTTGTGTATTAAACAAAGTTTGTGTACATTGAGCCATCAAAAAACAAAGGTTTCACTATCTCACTCTCACTCAAAAAAGTCCGTATTTCGGAATATTCCGTATTTCGGAATATTTGGATATGGGATACTCAACCTGTAGCAATATATAGAACAGGTAGATGTGGCAATTATTTTATGTGGAGAACCAATTTAGAGAATAACAGTAGACATAAAACCAATCATAAAGTGGACAGCTGCAGAGGTCAGATCCGATGGGCACTTGATGCACGCTCAATGCACCTAAGCAGTGCAGCTACCACACATAAAGGCATTGTGCTGTCAGGAGATACCTCTGCAGAGCAGGAAAACTAGAAGTGCCCCTAGCTGTGCAGAAAGGCAGTAGAATCTAAAAGTGCATTCTGTGCAAAAGTCCACCCTCATACCATGTTAGACCCACCCCTTTCACTTAGTATACTGGTAAGTTACCTTCTTCATATACTTTAGTGTCCAAACAAGATAGGATCAAAAGGACTAAAATGTAAGAATATTAGACATATTGTAGAAACTGAATTTGTACACCATATTTACATACCTTGGGGCCACAACAAACCACATCACCATCCCTTTACATTAGATAATATACACTTCCTGAAAAACATTACATAATTAAATGTACAATTAGTTTGAGCTTCCATGGTGACTTGTCACTCTGCTTAGTGACAATTGCTTTATAATCAAGATTTTAGGGCCTAGTGCATCATCTACATTAGATTTCATTATTACAGGTAAAATGGCTTATACTCCTTTTACTCATAGCCTTTCTACTAAGGGCTTGCGGCTCAACCCAGGTCTCAACTATGTGTGAACAGACTCGGGTGACTCAGGTCATGCCTAAAAGGAGCAGATTAGCGGGGACAGTGGTATGGTACAGCTCCGCCAGCACGAGGGACAGATGCAGGCTCCAAAAGGTGGTCAAAACCTCAGAGAAGATCATCGGGCCGACTTTCCCTCAGTCCAGGACCTGTACCTGTCCAGAGCTAAAAAGCGGGCAATGAAGATAGTAAAAGACCAGCCACAGCATGTGGGGTAGCCACAGCATGTTTAACTTGCTTCCTTAAGGTAGGCGTTACAGGGCCGTCCCCGCCAGGTCCACCAGAAGCCTCAAACGTTTCTTTCCCCAAGCGGTCCGCCTGCTGAACTTCTGAACAGTGACTGACTAGACATACATGTAACTAACTTGTGTCCCTATGGTAAGCCTATCTGTGTGACTTTACTTGCCCCCACCTGCTTATCTGTTACCTACTTGGCTGTTGTATAGCAAACCGAAGACAAATTCCTAGTATACGAAGTATACCTGGCCAATAAAGCTGATTCTGATTCTGAGACGACATCATCTTCAAGCATCCACTGTAAGCCAGAAGACCCGGTTCACTGGTAGGCCCGAGCCCGGTTTGAATGGTGAATACCCAGGAATAACCTTGGTCTGTCATCCGGGTGTGAAAGGGGGTAAGTACTGAAACCCAGGCTTCAACCTGTGCTCAGTGTCCCAGGTCTGGCCGGGATAAAGCCTGAGTTTATGTGTGAAAGGGGTATCATTGCACATTTTTCTTTCCAGTTAATGCAAAGTTTATTGTAATATAACTGCATGTCTTTGTTGTTGAATGCAAAACCCAGATGAAATAACTTATATCTAAAACAAGCAATTGAAGACAAACATTCAATAGTATGTATGCTAATTGTGTAGCAGGAAACAAATAGGCATGAAATAGGCTGCCAAACTTGGAAGTAATACGAGTTATATCCATTAGGATGATGAAAGTGAGCTGGTAAAAGCTCGGCACAGATCCATTATATCCATAAGGCAATCCCATGAATGGTCTATTCCTACCATCCAACATATGCTGAAATATATGTATGGAAAGGTACTACGATAAAGTCACATGACAAGGCACATCTTTATAAAACAATGCTAGCAATTAGAATGGGAAGCAGATACCAATGTAATATTGCATTTTTCTTTCCAATCATTGCATAATAAATGAAGCAAGGAAGAGGCAAACAACTACAGACCAGTGAGTCTTACATCAGTAGTAGGGAAATTGATGGAAACACTCTTAAAAGAAAGAGTTGTAGATTATCTCAAATCCGGCAATTTACTGGATCCCAAACAGCATGGATTCACTGGGGGGAGATCATGTCAAACAAATCTTATTGACTTTTTTGATTGTGTGACTAAAGTGATGGATAAAGGTGGAGCCATGGATATAGCTTATCTAGACTTTAGTAAGGCTTTTGACACAGTTCCACATCGCAGACTGCTAAATAAACTTGAAAGCTTGGGATTGGATATTAGGATTATTGAATGGATAAGATCTTGGTTGAAGGATAGAAAACAGAGAGTTGTGGTAAATGGAGTGCATTCACAGGAGGGAAATGTTACCAGTGGAGTACCCCAGGGATCTGTACTTGGACCAGTGCTTTTTAATATCTTTATTGGTGACATTGCAAATGGCATTAAAGGGAAAGTATGCCTTTTTGCAGATGACACAAAGGTATGCAACAGGGTAGACACACCAGGTGGGGTAAAACAAATGATTGAGGATCTAGGTAGACTAGAGGAATGGTCAAGAGTCTGGCAATTACAGTTTAATGCCAAAAAATGCAAAATCATGCACTTGGGTCTCAAAAATCCTAAAGCTAAATACAGTATTAATGGCACTATACTGGAAACTACTGAGGAGGAAAGGGATCTAGGAGTCACTATTTCAGATGACTTAAAAGCAGGTAAGCAATGTAACAAGGCAATGAGGAAGGCTAGTCAGATGCTTGGCTGCATTGGGAGAGGAATCAGCAGCAGAAAGAAAGAAGTAATAATGCCACTGTATAGGTCATTGGTACGGCCTCATCTAGAATACTGTATTCAGTTCTGGAGGCCATATCTTCAAAAGGATATTAATACATTAGAAACTGTACAAAGGAGGGCAACTAAAATGGTGCATGGCCTACATCACAAAACATACACAGAAAGACTAAGAAATCTCAATATGTATAGTTTGGAGCAGAGAAGGGAAAGGGGGGACATGATAGAAACTTTCAAATATATGAAGGGTTTTAACAAAGTCCAGGAGGGAAACATTCTCCAAATGAAGAGAAGCAATAGGACACGAGGACATGCACTGAGACTGGAGGGGGGGAGGTTCAGGGGAAATTTGCGGAAAAATTATTTCACAGAAAGGGTAGTGGACAAGTGGAATAGCCTCCCATCAGAGGTGGTAGAGGCTAAGACAGTAGAGCTATTTAAACATGCATGGGATAGACATAAGGACATCCTTGCAAAGAAATAAGGATCAAATAAGGTTAGTGATAAAAAATAATATAAAAAAAAAATAAGGGGCAGACTAGATGGGCCAAGTGGTTCTTATCTGCCGACAAATTCTATGTTTCTATGGTGTGCACCAGGGGCGGATTGGGAACAAAAAGCGGCCCTGGAAAAATTTGTACTAGTGGCCCCACATGGGCCGCACCAGAGGTGTAAGGTCTAGCCATGGGCCATGGCAGCAGCAGCCTCCCCCCAAAACTTTCCAGATAGTGGGCATGTCCAGCATCAAGGGGGAAGTTAAAAATAAATCAAATTAAATATAATGAGCACATTATATGATACACCTTCAGAATTTAGGAAACTTTAGAAAGAAATATTTTCTTACTTATTACACCAACCGCGTATCCCAATCACTATTCACTCAATCTTATATGTCAGCCAAGCAGGCAGACAGAGCATACACTAGATCTTCTGCAATCACAGGCTAAGTGGCAAAGTCATTTTCATATATGCTAATTATTTAGCATCTTATTCATTATGTCTATAAAAAGGACCACATGTCCTCAAACAAAACAGGCCCCACGGGTGCGCCGGCCCATCGGGAATCTTCCCTGTAATCCCTATGGCCAATCCGCATCATTACTTATAAAAGTGAATGTATGAAATGTGAAAATTATATAAAATAATGCCAAAAACATATCTATATATATCAATGCAAAAGCCCTCACTCACTGACTGACTCATCACTAATTCTCTTACTTCCTGATATGTTGGGAAGCTGAAATGTAACATAGGTATTCTTCAGGTAGGAAATAGGAAAACTACGTCATTAGAATTTTAATAAACCTTCCCTAAGGGGATGAAAAGGGGGTTGGCATATTGACATCATTACCAATGCGTGGCTTGTGTTGCGTGAACGATAATGCCCAAACAGACAATCGGATCAAAATTTCGGATTGCACCTCCAATGTGTACAATTTAATTAACTACAAAAATGGTCCTGTCACTTCTTACTGTATCTGCGACGGGTGCTCCTTGAGTAACGTCAAAAACCATGGATTAATATTTACTTACATTAAGACATCTCAAATATCCATCTCAATAGATTTACCAAATTATTAACACTCATTTATATTTACAACCGTGAAAATCAGAAGCTCCCGTGCGGAGAACGGGTAGTACAGCAAGTATGATATATACTCTCATATAGTGTTATAGAATTAGATCAATATGGGCCGTGTAAAAATGCTCCTTAAGTGCATCACATTCACCAACACTAACACCCAAGTTTAAAGTTAATAATAATTTTATTTATATAGCGCGCTTTGTAGTGATATCCTTATGCCGGGTGGTATTCATGTGACCGCCGGTCAGCTGACCGACAGTCACATGACCTCCTCCACCAGCCCGACGGGTCACTGTCCCGATGGTCGGCATGCCGACCAACAGGGACTATTTCCACTCGTGGGTGTCCACGACACCCATAGAGTGGGAATAGAACCCGTGGCGACCGCAGGTCACCACCGAGCCCGCAGCGTGGCGAGCGCAGCGAGCCCGTAAGGGGCTTGCTGCACTCGCCCCTCCCCGCCGGGATCCCGGCGTCGGTATGCTGCCGGGATCCCGGCGTCGGTCAGGAGACCGCCGGTCAGCCGTACTACACCCCCTTATGCCTATCCCAAGCATGTTTAAATTGCTTTACTGTCTTAATCTCTACCACCTCTGATTGGAGGCTATTCCACCTCTCCACTACCCTTTCTGTGAAGTAATATTTCCTCAAGATAGAAATATAGAATTTAAGGGCAGATAACAACCACTTGGCCCATCCTATCTGCCTCTTTTTTTTTTTGTAACTCAATTAAAAGCTGCTGATTGTCGCATGCCTTGATTCTGCTAAATGAGAGTTTTTAACTGTGTTCTTTAGCCTTATTTAAATTTCATGATAGGCTCAGTTGCAAACAAGGTTGCACTTTAGTAAAATTATCCAAAAGTTACAAGTTACCACAAAGCAACCTATTAGCTCACTTCTGGTTAGATCAAAGATTTTTCCGAATAGTAGGCAAATACTAATCATAAGTTATCTAATGCCTCACATAGTTTCTGGTTTAGGGTTAGGGGGAGAGTTAAGGTTAGGCTGTGGAGGTGGGCTGTGGAGGTATGGGGGGGCTTTTGGGGTTAGGGTGCAAGAGGGGACGGTTAGGGTTAGCCTTTGAGATTGGACAGTTAGGGTTAGGGTTTGGGAAGGGTGGGTTAGGGTTAGGCTTTGAATACTTACCAGGATCCTTTGGCATTCTGACCGTCGGGATTCCACTGTCAGTTTTCTGACAGTGGAATCCCACTGGGATCCTCACTGTATTCTGACAGTGAGGATCCCGACCGTCAGTATTTCGATGCCATTCCATCCTGTCATCTGACAAAATGCTCATAAAGTAATGTCATATTCCCTGTTCCCTGTTTTTTCATGCCCTGACAACAAATATAGCCAGTACTTTTCCACAGCATTATGTTTATTCATTTACAATTATTCTTAATCCCATCTATGCACAGTGCATACTGTTTTGATGCCATTTTCATGCTCAATTACATAATTTGTCACTGCTTCACTGAAAGTTAAACCAGCTATTTTTAGAAAAAGGAAAAAGTTATTTAACAACTTCCGTTATTTTTGTTTTTGTTATAGTCTTTCAAACGTACAGTATCAACCACTAATGATGTGTTATTTGAGAGTGCAGGATTATATTTATATACCTATAGTGGTTGCTATCATGGTAGCGTCTAGTTTCCCTTCGTGGAGAGGACCTTTCCCATAACCCCCTGGGTCCGTGACACAAACTATTTGGAATAGTAACCTGTGGCGAGCGTCCAATGGTGCATAGAAAAAAAAAATAACCTCAAACAAACAGAGAACGGAGAAATCATTTAGGTACTGTAAGGGCGGAAGTTCTCTCCTGCCCTCTCGTTATGTCACTTCCAGGTCCTGATCACGAAGGTAACATAGACACAACCAAAAATGAGCTCCCTTTATTGTTTATTATTTCTCTTCATTATTTGCAGTTTCAATCACTTATTTCTATTCTGCATCACCAAATGTGAGAAAAATTCTAGATAATAGTTATTGAGTCATATTCTCTGATCCCATTACCATTAATATTTAGCAAAGCATAATAATAATTGTAGTTTCTCTTTGGCTGCAAAATCAAGGGAACATGTAAAGGATAGTTACAGTAATACAATCTCCTATCTAAATTATTGCAGCTGAGCTTACCAGAGAGGAAAGAGCAAAGGCAGAAAGGGGACATACAGTAAGAGGGGACTGAAAAAATGTATATGGGGAAATGTAATGGCACTCCTGTAGGTTAACATGCAGCCTGAGTGGAACCTGGTTGTATCCAAACTCACAAACCCTAGGTTAATAAAAACATAAACTAATATGGAAGCCTCAAAGGTGCTCATCCCTAAACACAACCACAAGAGTATAGAAGATACAACATCACAATGAAAGTCTCAGATGAATCAGAAAGTCCTCAGCAACAGAAGGAAAGGTGACGTGCCACGTGCAACCAATACTCCTTTCACGTGGGCAGGAACCTCCATCATGTACAGGATGGGAGTGGGTACTTCCAAATAAACTGTTGTTACCTCATTATTTGTTTGCAATACCACCTTTTTTTTTTTGTTTCCTGAATGTTTTTTACTGTGCACATATACATGTTTTCTACTTTTAAATATTTTTTTTACAACAGGAAAAAAAAGAACAAATAATGAAATAACAAGAACAGGAAAAGTATATAAGCTACATGCGAAAGACAAGGGGCATACAATGAACACATCACACAATTACAGAAATCATGCATCAGTGAACCCGCAGAAGTTATGGAAACCTGCACGATAGAAAAAAAACTCTAAAGGGATGTAAAAGGGGCTACAGAGAGCAAAGAGGGATAAGTACAGAGCGAAACGTGATAGAAATGGGACAGGAAAAGGAAAAAGAGAGAAGGGAGGAAGGATGTTCAAGGGGAGAGAAGAGGAGAGGCAAAAGCAAAGAAAAGAAAAGGAAAATTAAAATGGAGCTCCATATCTTATGGACAAGGCTGACATTATCCAGTACCGGTAAATTAAGGTAACGGTATACAGTGCAAACAGGGAGATGCACCCCAAAACCAAATCCCAGAGGTGTCTGCACCAGTGACGTGCGGAAGGGTGAGGCAGGTGAAGCAGAGCATCTTGTCATACTCTAGTATACTCCAGTGACTATAAAAATTATAAGATAAAATATAAATATCTTCTTTGTATTATTCAAATCATTTTTATAGTCAGAACTCTGGAGTATACTAGAGTACGACAGGTGAGGCTCTGCCTCCCCTGCCTACCTTGTCCATCAGTGCTGTAACTAGACATTTTAGCGCTGTGTGCAAGAAACAGCATCCCCCCCCCCCCCCCCTAGTTTTACAATAGGGCCAGTGCGCGCAATTTGCGCGACAATAATATAGGGGAGTGGACACGAAATAATACCAATTCATATTATGCTGCACAGTAGTCTCCATTATTCAAATTATGCTGCACAGTAGCGCCACTATACCAGGTAGAGCCCCTTTTACACATTACGCCTGGTAGAGTCCCCTTTTTATACAGTATGGCAGGCAGACTCCCCTATTTACACATTACAGCAGGTAGAGTCCCCCTATTTACACATTATGGCAGGCAGAGTCCCCCTTTTACACAGTACGGCAGGCAGAGCCCCCCTTTTTACACATTAAGGCAAGCAGAGTCTCCTTTTTTACACATTATGGCAGACAAAGTCCCCTTTTTACATAGTACGGCAGGCAAAGTCCCCTTTTTACACAGTACTGCAGACAGAGTCCCCTTTTTACACAGTATGGCAGGCAGAGCCCCCTTTTTACACAGTACGCAGGCAGTGCCCCCTTTTACACAGTATGGCAGGCAGAGTTCTCTTTTTACACAGGCCAGGGGCAAAAGTACATACCAGATGCCTGGACATATACACATGCATCCACACATATGCATAGATTACACAGCCACATATACATATATATATATATATATATATATATATACACACACACACACACACACAGCTATATAATATATATATATATATATATATATATATATATATACACACTCACTTATCTGACACATTTATACTCTCTGTCTATCCCCACCCCGGCACTCTCCCCTGTCAGTCCCCTCTCTTCTCACCTCTCCTCATGCAGCCACAGCTGCCGCTGCTGGACCTGCCTCTCCGTGAGTTAGCAGGACAGTGGGTGCAGGAGCAAGGAAGCAGGGGTCAGGAGGCGGCACCCAAAGTGTGGGTGCAGGAAACAGGCAGCGGGGATCAGGAGGCTGGAGCCAGTACCCTACTGCTGCTGCTGGTCCTGACTCTCCATGCGAGAGCAGGACAATGGGTGCGGGAGCCGGGCAGCGGAGATCAGGAGGCTGGAGCCGGCACTCCACTGCCGCTGCTGGTCCTGCCTCTCCGTGCGGGAGCAGGACAGTGGGTGCGGGAGCCAGGCAGCGGGGATCAGGAGGCGGCATCCTAAGTGTGGGTTCAGGAGCCGGGCAGCGGGTATCAGGAGGCAGGAGCCGGCATCCTAAGTGTGGGGACGGAAGCTGGGCAGCGGGGATCAAGCAGCACAGAGGCAGCAGAGGCAGCTTGTAATAAGTCAGACTCATTACAATGCCACAGACTTTGGGCCCCCTGAATGGAGATGCGGACAGTTGTGCCCTCGGTGGTCTGCGCTGTGTGCCAGGTGCCGCTGGCACACACGTAGTTACGGCCCTGTTGTCCATACATCTCTGATCAAAACTCACCAAATTTATAGCAGTGTATACTGCTGCACCTTTATATAATGCTTACATTCAGGGCTGGCCCGAGCTTAATTTTTTTGGTAAGCAAGAATACATTTTGGCGCCCCTTGATGGGTTAAACTTTTTAAAGGGACAGCACGCACCAAAGGGTGCAAGGCGATAGTGGGTAACAGGGAGATAGTAGGTAACTGGGAAGCCAGGGCTGACAGGGAGTTAGTGGGTGACTGGTGAGGCAGGGGTGACAGAGAGATAATAGGTAACTGGGAAGGCAGGGGTGACAGGAAGTTAGTAGGTGACTGGTGAGGCTGGGGTGACAGAGAGATAATAGGTAACTGGGAAGGCAGGGGTGACAGAGAGATAATAGGTAACTGGGAAGGCAGGGGTGACAGGGAGTTAGTGGGTGATTGGTGAGGTCGGGGTGACAGAGAGATATTAGGTAACTGGGAAGGCAGGGGTGACAGGGAGTTAGTGGGTGACTGGGGAGGCAGGGGTGACGGAAAGAGTGGGTGACTGGTGAGGCAGGGGTGACAGGGAGATAGAAGGTAACTGGTGAAGTAGGGCTGACAGGGAGTTAGTGGGTGACTGGTGAAGCAGGGGTGACAGGGAGATTGTGGGTGACTGAAGCAGGGGTAACCCTTACTACCTTTCTCTGCCTCTATCTATACCCCCTTGTGCCTCTCTGTGTGTACCCTTCTGCTTCTCTCCCTGCTGCCTTTGAAATCACTATGTGCTGCTTACCTGCTCCAGTAGTGCGGCAGCAGCCATGGCCTCTTCAGGGTCTCCTCCAGTGGTCTGTGGTGCATAGTTTAGCCAACCTATTTGGGTCTCCCATCAGCCAAATACTGCAGCTTCAATGAGCACAGCAGCAGCCAGCTTCCCTCCTACCACGTTACGCTATTGGTGCCTGACGTAGCTCCGTCCACACACTGACACTGTGGGCTTGGGCTGGATTTCATGCGCTGGCAGCAGGACCCTTTAAATTCTGGTGGCGGGACCCTTAAATAAGAAAAAAATATTCCTAAATGACAGGGGGGAGCACCAATTCACCACTGTCTCCCCTGGTTCCCTGGCATCACGGAAGAACCGTGAGTGGGAAGGCGCACTGGTGCGCGGTTATCTGCATCCAGGCACGGTGGGCAGCTGCAGCGGTGTAGGCACTGACAGTGTGAGTGACGGTCTGCAGCATCGCCCTTCTCCGTCTGGCGCTCTACTCTGTCGTGTACCCTGCATATGTGTCGGGCCGAGCCTGCCTACATGAACCCTCAAATTCATATATGTGTGTAAATCTGTCTCTAATACTAGCAAGGGCCTCCACAGCCATTTACCTCCCCGCACGTCACTGGTCTGCTCCCTACTTTACCACATTAATCATCACCCAGCCAATGGGCAAGGGTGAGAAAACAAAGGGCTACAGCTAAAGTCTGTATGCAGGTCCAGCCATTACAGGATCAGTAGCACCAGTGAGGTGCGGTGGGGTGAGGTAGGTGAGGCAGAGCCTTTCCTGCCATACTAACATTTGCCCCAGTTTTGACTGTATAAAGTATATGAAAAATCCAAAGAATATGTTAAAAATATCTTCTTTGTATTATTCTAATCATTTAAATAAATTCTATATACCAAAAGGCAGTCTCCTTAAAGAAACACCTGTTCAGTACAGCAAAATGCGCAAACGGCAAAACTTGGATAATGGCACCAAAGAAAGTGTATTACACTAAAGTTACAAAAGTCATGGAATAAGTATCCTGAAGGACCCCCTCTAGCCCAGCAAAGTGCATCAACTTGACATGGCATCGATTCCATAAGTGGAATCTCTGGAGAGATGTTGACTCATGCCGCCAGGATAGCTTCCCACACTTCTCTAATATTTGTAGGTGCAGGATAGCGAGTGCGAATTGACCTCTTTACCGTGTCCTATAAATGCTTGGCTGGGTTCAACTTGGGAACAATGACACATTGCATTATCCTGCTGGAATATTCCATCATTGTGGGGGTAAATGAAGTCCATGAAGGGCTGCAAATGGTCACCAAGTACTGTAACATAATGATTACCGGTCAATGACGTGTTCAGGCAGACGAGCAGACCTAACCCATGCCACGAGTCGATAATACACCCCACACCATTATGGAACCACCACCAACCTGCATGATGACTTGTTGACAACTAGGGTCCATGGCCTCATGTGGTCTACGCTACATCCGAACCCTACCATTGGCAGAGAAGTTTTTACAATGTTAAAAATAAACCAGAGAGATTGTTTTTTGTAAATTTGTATTTAATTCACAATATTTTTCTTTTCACGCTTTGATTTTTATATTGCTGCTTTTAAAACTATCGTATATGAATATTATGATATTTTAAGGTATATCAATAAAAAAAATGGAATATGTATCAGTACATCTCAATGTAATAGTTTTCTTTTTCTCTGTGTTTTAGCAGGTAATATAGCTAGTAAGACATACAGCCACAAACACTAGCAAATTATAGCCATACAGTCTGGTGTCCTAGGCTCCACCCTTTTATGTACCATATCAGTGTTACACTGAATAATTCAACATTCATTAGCCTCTTGAACACAGAGAGAAATATATTGATTCTGCCCTGCACAATCCAGCCTCTTCTCACATAAAACATAATGTACCTTTTCTCAAACTGAAATAAACTAATACAAACACACAAGAAAAGAAGCCGTTTAATGGGGTGCACTGAGATTCAGATAACTATAATTTAATACATAACTTTTATTATTTTAATTAAAAATAATTTTTCATCAGCCACATGAAATATCAAAATAGTGTAAGTGAATATAATAAAAAAAATGTGAAATTAAAATTAATTTTCTACAGAGACTGCTGCTGCTGTAATGAGGATATCTCCTCTAATAAAGGCTCAATGGCCCCTGCTGCTGTCAGACTTGCTTAATTTCTTTTATTTCAATGTATAACAAAGCTTTATCGTTTATGGAAATATAGGTATTTTCTGTGTCTTCATAAATTCACTAAATCGGTTAATATTCACTTGTTCCTTTATAATAGTGATTAAACAGTTCTATTCATTGCTCCATTATATCTGCATAGCTTATTCTGGTAGCAATCAATAAATCAGAACATGTATTCCTTATATATATTTCTCTAACGTCCTAGTGGATGCTGGGGACTCCGAAAGGACCATGGGGAATAGCGGCTCTGCAGGAGACTGGGCACAAAGTAAAAGCTTTAGGACTAGCTGGTGTGCACTGGCTCCTCCCCCTATGACCCTCCTCCAAGCCTCAGTTAAGATTTTGTGCCCGAACGAGAAGGGTGCAATCTAGGTGGCTCTCCTGAGCTGCTTAGAGTAAAAGTTTAAATAGGTTTTTTATTTTCAGTGAGACCTGCTGGCAACAGGCTCACTGCATCGAGGGACTAAGGGGAGAAGAAGCGAACTCACCTGCGTGCAGAGTGGATTGGGCTTCTTAGGCTACTGGACATTAGCTCCAGAGGGACGATCACAGGCCCAGCCATGGATGGGTCCCGGAGCCGCGCCGCCGGCCCCCTTACAGATGCTGAAGCAAGAAGAGGTCCATAAATCGGCGGCAGAAGACTTTCCTGTCTTCATAAGGTAGCGCACAGCACTGCAGCTGTGCGCCATTGCTCTCAGCACACTTCACACTTCGGTCACTGAGGGTGCAGGGCGCTGGGGGGGGGGCTCTCTGGGAAGCAATGAATTTACCTTATTTGGCAAAAAATACATCACATATAGCTCCTGGGCTATATGGATGTATTTAACCCCTGCCAGTTTTCCAGAAAAAAGCGGGAGAAGAGCCCGCCGTGAAGGGGGCGGGGCCTATCTCCTCAGCACACAGCGCCATTTTTCCCACACAGCTCCGCTGGTAGGAAGGCTCCCAGAATCTCCCCTGCATCCTGCAACTACAGAAACAGGGTAAAAAAGAGAGGGGGGCACTTATTTGGCAAAATAACAGATATAAGCAGCTATAAGGGATAGACACTTATTGTAAGGTTGTCCCTATACATATATAGCGCTCTGGTGTGTGCTGGCAAACTCTCCCTCTGTCTCCCCAAGGGGCTAAGTGGGTCCTGTCCTCTATCAGAGCATTCCCTGTGTGTGTGCTGGGTGTCGGTACGTGTGTGTCGACATGTATGAGGAGGAAAATGATGTGGAGGCGGAGCAATTGCCTATAATGGTGATGTCACCCCCTAGGGAGTCGACACCTGAATGGATGGCCGTAATTAAGGAATTACGTGACAGTGTCGGCACGTTACAGAAAACTGTTGACGACATGAGACAGCCGGCAGCTCAGTTAGTGCCTGTCCAGGCGTCTCAAACACCGTCAGGGGCTATTAAACGCCCGTTACCTCAGTGGGTCGACACGGACCCAGACACAGACACTGACTCCAGTGTCGACGGTGAAGAAACAAACGTATTTTCCAGTAGGGCCACACGTTACATGATCACGGCAATGAAGGAGGTTTTGCACATCTCTGATACTGCAAGTACCACAAAAAGGGGTATTATGTGGGGTGTGAAAAAACTACCCGTAGTTTTTCCTGAATCAGATGAATTGAATGAAGTGTGTGATGAAGCGTGGGTTACCCCCGACAAAAAACTGCTAATTTCTAAAAAATTATTGGCACTATATCCCTTCCCACCAGAGGTTAGGGCTCGTTGGGAAACACCCCCTAGGGTGGATAAGGCGCTCACACGCTTATCAAAACAAGTGGCGTTACCGTCTCCAGAAACGGCCGCCCTTAAGGAGCCAGCAGATAGGAGGCTGGAAAATATCCTTAAAAGTATATACACTCATACTGGTGTTATACTGCGACCAGCAATCGCCTCAGCCTGGATGTGCAGTGCTGGGGTGGCTTGGTCGGATTCCCTGACTGAAAATATTGATACCCTGGACAGGGACAATATATTATTGACTATAGAGCATTTAAAGGATGCATTCCTATATATGCGAGATGCACAGAGAGACATTTGCACTCTGGCATCAAGAGTAAGTGCGATGTCCATTTCTGCCAGAAGAGGATTATGGACGCGACAGTGGTCAGGGGATGCGGATTCCAAACGGCATATGGAAGTATTGCCGTATAAAGGGGAGGAGTTATTTGGGGGGCGGTCTATCGGACCTGGTGGCCACGGCAACGGCTGGGAAATCCACCTTTTTACCCCAAGTCACCTTGCAGCAGAAAAAGATACCGTCTTTTCAGGCTCAGTCCTTTCGTCCCCATAAGGGCAAGCGGGCAAAAGGCCACTCATATCTGCCCCGGGGCAGAGGAAGGGGAAAAAGACTGCAACAGACAGCTTCTTCCCACGAACAGAAGCCCTCCCCCGCTTCTGCCAAGTCCTCAGCATGACGCTGGGGCCTTACAAGCGGACTCAGGCACGGTGGGGGCCCGTCTCAAGAATTTCAGCGCGCAGTGGGCTCACTCGCAAGTGGACCCCTGGATCCTGCAGGTAGTATCTCAGGGGTACAAATTGGAATTCGAGACGTCTCCCCCTCGCCGGTTCCTGAAGTCTGCTTTACCAACGTCTACCCCCGACAGGGAGGCGGTATTGGAAGCCATTCACAAGCTGTATTCCCAGCAAGTGATAATCAAGGTACCCCTCCTACAACAGGGAAAGGGGTATTACTCCACGCTGTTTGTGGTACCGAAGCCGGACGGCTCGGTGAGACCCATTTTAAATCTGAAAGCCTTGAACACTTACATAAAAAGGTTCAAGTTCAAGATGGAGTCACTCAGAGCAGTGATAGCGAACCTGGAAGAAGGGGACTACATGGTGTCTCTGGACATCAAGGATGCTTACCTCCATGTCCCAATTTGCCCTTCTCACCAAGGGTACCTCAGGTTTGTGGTACAGAACTGTCACTATCAGTTTCAGACGCTGCCGTTTGGATTGTCCACGGCACCCCGGGTCTTTACCAAGGTAATGGCCGAAATGATGATTCTTCTTCGAAGAAAAGGCGTCTTAATTATCCCTTACTTGGACGATCTCCTGATAAGGGCACGGTCCAGAGAACAGTTAGAGGTCGGAGTAGCACTATCTCAAATAGTACTACGACAGCACGGATGGATTCTAAATATTCCAAAATCGCAGCTGATTCCGACGACACGTCTGCTGTTCCTAGGGATGATTCTGGACACAGTACAGAAAAAGGTGTTTCTCCCGGAAGAGAAAGCCAGGGAGTTATCCGACCTAGTCAGGAAACTCCTAAGACCAGGCCAGGTGTCAGTGCATCAGTGCACAAGGGTCCTGGGAAAGATGGTGGCTTCTTACGAAGCGATTCCATTCGGCAGATTCCACGCAAGAACTTTTCAGTTGGATCTGCTAGACAAATGGTCCGGATCGCATCTTCAAATGCATCAGCGGATAACCCTGTCTCCAAGGACAAGGGTGTCTCTCCTGTGGTGGTTACAGAGTGCTCATCTCCTAGAGGGCCGCAGATTCGGCATTCAGGATTGGGTCCTGGTGACCACGGATGCCAGCCTGAGAGGCTGGGGAGCAGTCACACAGGGAAAAAATTTCCAGGGCTTGTGGTCAAGCATGGAAACGTCACTTCACATAAATATCTTGGAACTAAGGGCCATTTACAATGCCCTAAGTCAGGCAAGGCCTCTGCTTCAGGGTCAGCCAGTATTGATCCAGTCGGACAACATCACGGCAGTCGCCCACGTAAACAGACAGGGCGGCACAAGAAGCAGGAGGGCAATGACGGAAGTGGCAAGGATTCTTCGCTGGGCGGAAAATCATGTGATAGCACTGTCAGCAGTGTTCATTCCGGGAAGCAGACTTCCTCAGCAGACACGATCTTCACCCGGGGGAGTGGGGACTTCACCCAGAAGTCTTCCACATGATTGTAAACCGTTGGGAAAAACCAAAGGTGGACATGATGGCGTCTCGCCTCAACAAAAAACTGGACAGATATTGCTCCAGGTCAAGGGACCCTCAGGCAATAGCTGTGGACGCTCTGGTAACACCGTGGGTGTACCAGTCAGTGTATGTGTTCCCTCCTCTTCCTCTCATACCAAAAGTACTGAGAATCATAAGAAGGAGAGGAGTAAAGACTATACTCGTGGCTCCGGATTGGCCAAGAAGGACTTGGTACCCGGAAATTCAAGAGATGCTCACGGAAGACCCGTGGCCTCTACCTCTAAGACAGGACCTGCTCCAGCAGGGACCATGTCTGTTCCAAGACTTACCGCGGCTGCGTTTGACGGCATGGCGGTTGAACGCCGGATCCTGAAGGAAAAAGGCATTCCGGATGAAGTCATCCCTACCCTGATCAAAGCCAGGAAGGATGTAACCGTACAACATTATCACCGTATTTGGCGTAAATATGTTGCGTGGTGCGAGGCCAGGAAGGCCCCTACGGAGGAATTTCAACTGGGTCGATTCCTGCATTTCCTGCAAACAGGACTGTCTATGGGCCTCAAATTAGGGTCCATTAAGGTTCAAATTTCGGCCCTGTCGATATTCTTCCAAAAAGAACTAGCTTCTGTTCCTGAAGTTAAGACGTTTGTCAAGGGAGTACTGCATATACAGCCTCCTTTTGTGCCTCCAGTGGCACCTTGGGATCTCAATGTAGTGTTGGGATTCCTAAAATAACATTGGTTTGAACCACTCACCACTGTGGACTTGAAATATCTCACATGGAAAGTGGTAATGCTGTTAGCCCTGGCTTCAGCCAGGCGTGTATCAGAATTGGCGGCTTTATCCTATAAAAGCCCTTACCTAATTTTTCATACGGACAGGGCAGAATTGAGGGCTCGTCCTCAATTTCTCCCTAAGGTGGTTTCAGCATTTCACTTAAACCAACCTATTGTGGTGCCTGCGGCTACTAGGGACTTGGAGGATTCCAAGTTGCTGGACGTAGTCAGGGCCCTGAAAATATATGTTTCCAGGACGGCTGGAGTCAGAAAATCTGACTCGCTGTTTATCCTGTATGCACCCAACAAGCTGGGTGCTCCTGCTTCTAAGCAGACGATTGCTCGTTGGATTTGTAGTACAATTCAGCTTGCACATTCTGTGGCAGGCCTGCCACAGCCAAAATCTGTAAAAGCCCATTCCACACGGAAAGTGGGCTCATCTTGGGCGGCTGCCCGAGGGGTCTCGGCTTTACAACTTTGCCGAGCAGCTACTTGGTCAGGGGCAAACACGTTTGCTAAATTCTACAAATTTGATACCCTGGCTGAGGAGGACCTGGAGTTCTCTCATTCGGTGCTGCAGAGTCATCCGCACTCTCCCGCCCGTTTGGGAGCTTTGGTATAATCCCCATGGTCCTTTCGGAGTCCCCAGCATCCACTAGGACGTTAGAGAAAATAAGAATTTACTTACCGATAATTCTATTTCTCATAGTCCGTAGTGGATGCTGGGCGCCCATCCCAAGTGCGGATTGTCTGCATTACTTGTACATAGTTATTGTTACAAAAATCGGGTTATTGTTGTTGTGAGCCAACTTTTCAGAGGCTCCTTCTGTTATCATGCTGGTAACTGGGTTCAGATCACAAGTTGTACGGTGTGATTGGTGTGGCTGGTATGAGTCTTACCCGGGATTCAAAATCCTTCCTTATTGTGTACGCTCGTCCGGGCACAGTATCCTAACTGAGGCTTGGAGGAGGGTCATAGGGGGAGGAGCCAGTGCACACCAGCTAGTCCTAAAGCTTTTACTTTGTGCCCAGTCTCCTGCAGAGCCGCTATTCCCCATGGTCCTTTCGGAGTCCCCAGCATCCACTACGGACTATGAGAAATAGAATTATCGGTAAGTAAATTCTTATTATTTTTTTTTGTTTCAGAAATCAGCTATATTATCAGTGAAATTAACCTGGGCTCAATTTTTTGCACTCGGCTATTACAGTGATTATCAGTCATAGCACACCACACTGTACTCCTATGATGTGTATATATATATTACACATCTGTTTGTACCCAGATTAGCAATGGTGCAGTAATTGTGATGATATATGTATCTCTCAAGTCGCATATAGCGGTTCCAAGTACCCGCTATGCGCGGCCGTGTAATTAATTTAACCTGCACGTCCCTGCTTGCGCTTTTAACCCCCCGCCAGTTTCTAACTGGATATAGTCCCAACACTCTCACTTATTCTGCGCATGACTGTGTATAGTGGGGATCAGTGGATTTTCGTGAAACATCTGATATATACAATTGGATAGAAATTAAATAGAATGGGCATTTGCTTCACATGTGGAATCATTACACTCTCACTCTGGTTCATTCAATTCAGCTTTGTGGTTCATCACTCAATTACATAGGTTATATCTGTGTCCTGCAGTCCGCTAGTGACACCACCTAATATATCCACCACATTTGTAGATTGATACATTAATAACAGAGCTGTATGTTCAGAAGTGTGTACATAATATGTAATTTGCAATTGCCAAACGAATTCTCTCTCTCTCTCTTCCACGTGTTCCACTTAATAAACAGCGCCTGGGTTATACATAATGTTTTATATTGAAATAATCATTTGTTACTTTGGTGTAGTGTGTATTATACATTTGACTTTAATCAAAATAGCCCTTGTGCAATGATAGTGTTATTATTAGTTCAAGCCGCGTGTAGCGGCTCCGGATAACCGCCGCGTACGGCAGACTGGCTCTGTCAGCCCGCACGCCCCTGCACCCTAGATCCCAATCCTGCTACTGAGTATCGGGTGGTTGATCACCGTGCACTAAAATAAACTAATATTAGTTGGGGGGGGGGGGTTTACAAGTGAAAGAAAAAGATGCAAGTGAAAGAAAAAATAGGATTTTAATTAACTACGGTTAATCCTTTTCTCATAGTCCGTAGAGGATGCTGGGGTCCACATTAGTACCATGGGGTATAGATGGGTCCACTAGGAGCCATTAGCACTTTAAGAGTTTGAGAGTGTGGGCTGGCTCCTCCCTCTATGCCCCTCCTACCAGACTAAGTCTAGAAACTGTGCCCTAGGAGACGGACATCTTCGAGAGAAGGATTTTACACAGATAGTGGCGAGATTCACACAAGCTCACACACAAGGCAAACCAAGCTAACTAGCTTGAAACATCAGCAACGGCTGAACAATATTATTTACCAAGTAACAAAACAGTACTTAACCAAGAACTAAGCAGTACTGAACCAAGTAACCACTGCAGGATAACGAAGCGCTGGGCGGGCGCCCAGCATCCTCTACGGACTACGAGAAAAGGATTTACTGCAGGTAATTAAAATCCTATTTTCTCTTACGTCCTAGAGGATGCTGGGGTCCACATTAGTACAATGGGGATGTACCAAAGCTCCCAGAATGGGAGGGAGAGCGCGGAGGCTCCTGCAGAACCGATTGACCAAATTTGATGTCCTCAGAGGCCAAAGTATCGAACTTGTAGAACGTTGCAAACGTGTTCGACCCAGACCAAGTAGCCGTTCGGCAAAGCTGTACAGCAAAGACACCCTGGGCAGCAGCCCAGGACGAACCCACCTTACACGTAGAGTGGGCCTTAACAGACGTAGGACACGGCAATCCTGCTGTAGAATATGCATGCTGGATAGTGAACCTGATCCAGCAAGAGATTGTCTGCTTAGAAGCAGGACACCCAAGTTTCTTGGGATCATACAGGACAAACAGAGTCCGATTTTCTGTGACGAGCAGTCCTCATCACATAGATTTTCAGAGCCCTGGCACCACAATAGGTTGGGTGATATGAAATGCCGACACAACCTTCGGAAAAAAACGCGGATGCGTCCGGAGCTCAGCTCTATCTTCGTGGAAGATCAAGTAGGGGGATTTACATGACCAAGCGCCCAACTCCGACACACGTCTAGCAGATGCCAAGGCCAACAAAGAGACAGCCTTCCACGTGAGAAACTTGACCTCAACCTCCTGTAGAGGCTCAAACCAGTTCGACTGGAGGAACTGCAACACCACGTTAAGATCCCAGGGCGCCGTAAGCGGCACAAAGGGAGGCTGGATGTGCAGAACTCCCTTCAAAAAGGTCTGAACCTCAGGGAGGACAGCCAACTGTTTCTGGAAGAAAATGGATAGGGCCGAAATCTGGACCTTTACAGAACCTAATCTCAGGCCCATATCCACACCTGCTTGGAGGAAGAGGAGAAATCGTCCAAGTTTAAACTCCACCGAAGGAAACTTCTTGGATTCACACCAAGACACATACTTTTCCAAATGCGATGGTAATGCTTTGACGTTACTCTTTTCCTAGCCTGTATGAGAGTAAGAATAACCTTACTCGGAATGCCCTTCTGAGCTAATATCTGGCGTTCAACCTCCATGCCGTCAAACGTAGCCATGGTAAGTCTTGATAAGCGAACGGCCCCTGCTGTAGCAGGTCCTCCCAAAGAGGAAGAGGCCTCGGCTCTTCTAGCAGTAGATCCAGAAGATCCACGTGCCAAGCCCTTCTTGGCCAGTCTGGAGCAATGACGATCCTTATGAGTTTTAGAACCCTTGGGATGAGTGGAAGTGGAGGAAACATGTACACCAACTGGAACACCCACGGAGTCACTAAGGCGTCCACCGCCACGGCTTGCGGGTCCCTCGACCTGGAACAATACCGCCGAAGCTTCTTGTTGCGACGAGAGGCCATCATATCTATTTGAGGTACACCCCAAAGATTTGTCACCTCCGTGAACACCTCCGGATGGAGATCCCACTCTCCTGGATGGAGATCGTGTCTACTGAGGAAGTCCGCTTCCCAGATGTCTACTCCCGGAATGAAGATTGCTGACAGCGCCAATGCGTGCTTTTCCGCCCAGATGATGATTTTTGTTACCTCTGACATTGCAGCTCTGCCGACTGCACTTGAATGGCCTGATTTCTCAGAAGATGGGCCACTTGGAGAAGCCCGTAGTAGATGGCTCTTAATTCCAGAATGTTTATCGGCAGGCCGGCTTCCAGACTTGACCACCTTCCTTGGAAGGTTTCCCCTTGAGTGACTGCGTCCCAGCCCCGGAGACTTGCATCCGTGGTTAGAAGGATCCAGTCCTGAATCCCGAACCTGTGGCCCTTCAGAAGGTGAAGTAATTGCAGCCACAAGGGGAGTGAGATCCTGGCCCTTGGCAACAGACGTATTCTCTGGTGCATGTGTAGATGAGATCCCGACCATTTGTCCAGGAGATCCAGTTGGAAGGACCGAGATTGAAACCTTCCGTACTGCAGAGCCTTGTAAGAGGCCACCATCTTTCCCAGAAGGCAAATGCACTGATGAACCCACACCCGGGCTGACTTCCGGACATCCCGGACAATTGTTTGTTTCACCAACTCTTTTTCCTCTGGAAGAAACACCCTCTGCGCTTTTGTGTCGAGTAGCATTCCCAGAAAGTACAACCTCCTGGTTGGTTCCAAATGTGATTTTGGAAGATTCAGGATTCAACCATGTTCCTTGAGAAGTTGGGTTGTGAGAGCTATGGACTGTACCAGCTTCTCCTTGGATGATGCCTTTATCAGTAGATCGTCCAAATATAGAATTATGTTCACCCCCTGTCTGCGGAGGAGAACCATCATTTCCACTATCACCTTGGTAAATACCCTCGGTGTTGTGGAGAGGCCAAATGGCAGGGCCTGGAATTGAAAATGACAGCCCAACAGTGCGAAGCGGGGATAAGCCTGATGCGGCGGCCAGGGGCGGATCCAGAACAAAATGACAGGGGAGGCACCATGATAGGGGAAGGCGGGGGGGGGGACTTTTGTGCACGCTCCTGGGAAGGTGGGTGTGGTCTCATAATAAGGGTTGTGGCATCACAGTGCCATACCAACGAGCCACAACCTCATTTTTATCACGCTGTGGGCATGGAGTACAGGTCTGGTGGGTGACAGGGTGAGTATACAAGGACAGGTCTGGTAGGGGGCAGGGTGAGCATGCAGAGACAGGGTGAGTGTGCAGGGACAGGTATGGTAGGGGACGGAGTGAGTGTGCGTAGACAGGCCTGGTAGGGGATGGAGTGAGTGTGCGTATATAGGGAGTATCACCTCATACAGGGCACACGGTATAAAGGAATAGTATGGACAGGTATACAGGGGTTGGCACTTCAGTACACATGGTAGAGGATATAGGGGGTATGACATGCAGCACATATGGGCAATGACACTGTAGGTATATAAGGGGGGTCTTACCCTGGCATAGGAGTCGGATATATCGTCCTCATAGTTGTCGTGACCGTGACCTGTTGCGGTGGACACGGGTACCTTGGATGCCAGAGCGCGGATGGTGTGGAGCTTCTGTACATAGGGAGAGCGTAGGAGCCGGGCAGCACCAGAGAGGCGCAGTGCCCGCACACACAAGGGCATCGCCATGATCAGGCTGCCCTGACTGACAGCGACCGCAGCGGGTAGGGGCAGCAGTGGGACTCGGCCACAGTAGTCCGGGCTGAGGGGAGGTAGGAGTGCCCCCAAATCACGGCCGCCGCCACGCCACTTAGAGATGGGCAACTCTGCTCTTTTCAGTGAGCGGCTCTGAACGGTTCAGCTCACGGAAAAGAGACGGTTCTTTTGAACGGCTCACTCGCTCCTGGCAGGAAGTGGAACAGAGCCGGCGCAGTGAGCGGCGTTCTTCATTGAGTCAGTGTCAGTGAAGAACCGCCGCTCACTGCGCTGGCTCAATAGTGAGCTACCCATCTCTAATTTAGGCAAGGACTATAATGCAACTATAAGCATAGTGTTTTGGCAAACTCCAGATAATGCTCCAGTTTTATGACATCTTATCTATTTTGTATGTTTATACAGCAGCTGGTGCACTGAATCTCCTAGATAGGTACTGTGATATTACACAGTGTGATCCCCCTGTCTGCTGTGCTGACTGTAAATGCTGAATCTCTAACTGTTCTCTTGCCTAGATCGAGTGAGCCGCCCGAGTGAGCCGTTTCAAGTGAGCGGCGGTTCACTGACAGACTAATGTCTGTGTGATGAGACCATGAGAAGAACTGACTCACTCCCGGACGGAAGTGGAACAGAGCCGGCGCAGTGAGCGGCAGTTCTTCACTGACACTGACTTGGTGTAGAAGTGCCGCTCACTGCGCCGCTTCTGTTCCACTTCCGTCCGGGAGTGAGTCAGTTCTTCTCATGATCTCATCACACAGACAGACACAGTCTGTCAGTGAACCGCCGCTGAAGAACCGCCGCTCATGCCACTCCACTCCGGCCAGCACTGCTTCCTCCGCTAATGGGGTCGGGGACACATGCAACCTGCGGCCCCCACAGCCCATGCAGCTGAGCTACTGTATTATGAATATATCCTAAATGACAGGGGGGGCACGTGCCTGGGTGCCCCCCCAAAAATCCGCCACTGGCGGCGGCTAAATCGGAATGTGGAGGTACGCATCCTTGATATCCAGGGATACCAGGAATTCCCCCTCTTCCAGACCTGATATCAACACCCTTAGAGACTCCATTTTGAACCAGAACTCCCTCAAAAAGGGGTTTAGTGATTTTAAGTTCAGAATGGGCCTGACCGAACCATCCGAATTTGGTACCACGAAAAGGTTCAAATAGTAACCTTCATGTTGCATCTGGGGAGGAACTGGGACAATAACCTGTGCCTCCACCAACTTCTGGATTGCTCCCTGAAGGATAGCCCTGTTTGCCGGCAAAGCTGGAAAGCCTGATTTAAAGAACCGGTGAGGAGGGAGATCCTGAAATTCTAGCCGGTATCCCTGGGACAAAATATTTTGTACCCAGGGATACAGGCCGGATGACACCCAGACGTGACTGAAATGTTTGAGTCTCGCCCCCACCGGCCCTACCTCCGGGCCGCGCGGTCCACCTTTATGCTCAGGACTTTGGCGCACCTGTAGCAGGCTTCTGTTCCTGGGAACAGGAAAATAAGGTTTGTTGGCGCTGAGTGGATCTGTGTGGGTTTACACCCTGGAATTAGCAGCCACCTGGTAAGGAGGTAGCCAGCCTCCTCAAAAACCAAAGAATTTACAACCAAACACCAGTCCAAAGCTCAACTCCAATGATGCTCCCAATATGTATAAACCAATTTATTGAAAAAACATAAAAACAAATGGAAACACACATGTAAACAATTAAAAATAATAGACCAAGATATGTGGTATCATATCAACCTAAGATATAAAATACCACTAGTGGGAACAATAATACGTGCACATAAAATATAATCATATATTCTGATAGGAGGTAGTCGCTGAGACAATTAATAAAGAGACTCTCAAATCAATATAGTCAGTCTCTCTTATTAGTTTGGCAGCCCACGTTCTATGTAAGAATAAATTATCCAGCTGATAGGTTTAGTACCTAAATCCATAAATATGTCCCGGATCAATATAGATGTAAAACACTTAGACGATGTCCGTATGCCGAGCCGCCGAGTAACACCCCCAGCACAGGTGTATTGAGGCTGAGCAGACAAAGGTGTCTGAGAGTTCTCAGTTTGCAGGCGGGAGAAATGGTGCAGTGGTAGTAAGGACAGTGGCCGGCAATTGGTGATGAACAGTCCGCTGCTGTAGTGCAAAACGTATTCTTTAGTTGGCACTACTGGTCCCAGCGACTCCTCTATCTGTGTCCTCAACGCGTTTCTCCGCACCCCAGGCGGCTTTTTCAAGAGGCAGAGTGTTATTCTCTAAGCACTTTTCTCATTCTTTTATATCCTGTTCCTTGTAATTAGTATAAACAGGTGTATAGCAAATCTCACCAGGTGTAATGTATCATTAATCTCATACAACGACAGATTTAAATTCAAGGTATCACTATAGATGCTCTATTATCATGAAAAGCAATATTAAACAACATAATAAGACATCAATAATCGTGCTAATACACATCCATATAAAAAATATATATATAGAATTTAAAAAAACATAATTGTGCGATGCGGACAGAGCAGCACGAAAATCTAAATACTATAATATAGACTAGACAAAAGTGTTATGTAGCTTTGCATTTCTAACATCCTATAACACCTTATATTGAGTTCCTCAATCTTGATAGTAATACATCCGTATGATTTTTAAACTCTCATATGTGGTATTTAGACTAACATGTCTCCAATAGTTTTAATATCTTTTAAGTTTAAACAAAGTCAAACAAAGTGTTATACGTATCTGCACATTTTCTCATATAGCTGTACATTTAGACATACACACCAATACCCAATTAGGGTTGCACAGCTAAAAGATGGAGCAATCCTATATCTATCCATCAGTTTCAATTTATTAACCAATGTCTATCTCTCCCCTAAATATTGTCTATAGCTAACCAGCTACTAAATATAGTCTATAGCTAACCAGTTACTAAATAAGGGGACCCTGCATGACAGCGCCCCAGACCGAGACCAGACCATATAATTGGCATGCTACTAGCAATATAGGAGCAATGCCAGGTCTGATCGCAGTCATGGGCCAACCAAACAGCGTACCTCTAAGTCAGTGTACATATAGGGAGAGTGGGTATAATGAAACCACTGATGGTAAATATAGACTAACTAAATAAAAGGAAAAAGAGACAAATATAAAACAGGAGATATTATAAAAGTAACAGAGAAAGGAAGAAACTATATTATTGTTATAATATTTTATATAAATTCAAGGTCAATAGTTTCATTTAGACCTTGAGGTTTTAAAGTTTGTAATTTCCAAATCCATGCCGCCTCCTGACGGCATAATGTTCTAAAGCGATCCCCACCTCTAGGAGTAACCTTGATCGGTTCGAGGCCCACCAGTTGAAGACAAGCAGGATTACCAGCATGAGCTTCTGCATAGTGACGTGAGACACTGTGGTTCATGAATCCTTTGAGAATGTTTCTCCTATGTTCCATGAACCGCAGTTTAAGTGCTCTAGTAGTGCGCCCTACATAGTACAGCTGGCACGAACAGCGTAGCAAATATACTACAAAGTGAGAACTGCAGTTAATAAAAGATTGTATCTTAAATTCAGTTTTAGAACAAGATGAAAGAATATGTTTAGTTTTATTAGCTACATGGGTGCACGTTGTGCATTTAGTGTGATTACACTTAAAGAAGCCTGTAACCTTTGGGCCCACTATTGTTTGCTGTTTCCTCACAGCAAACAATAGTGGGCCCAAACGTGGGCTGCCAAACTAATAGGAGAGACTGACTATACTGATTTGAGAGTCTCTTTATTAATTGTCTCAGCGACTACCTCCTATCAGAATATATGATTATATTTTATGTGCATGTATTATTGTTCACACTAGTGGTATTTTATATCTAAGGTTGATATGATACCACATATCTTGTTCGATTATTTTTAATTGTTTACATGTGTATTTCCATTTGTTTTTATGTTTTTTCAATAAATTGGTTTATACATATTGGGAGCATCATTGGAGTTGAGCGCTGGCCTGGAGTTTGGTTGTAAATTCTGTTCCTGGGAACCTGCAGCAGCAGGTTTCTTGGATTTTGGTCGACCTCCTCTAAAGAAGGTGTTGAACGGTTTGGCCTTTCTTGTTTTAGCAACCCGAAAAGGACTGTGATGCCGCTGAAGAAAACAGTTTCTTCGTAGCAGGTGCATCTGAGGGGAGAAAAGGTGACTTACCTGCTGCAGCCGTGGAGATCTACGCATCCAATGCTTCCCCAAAGAGAGCCTGACCTGTGTAGGGTAGGGTCTCCACACCTCTCCTGGATTCCGCGTCGGCAGATCACTGGCACAGCCACAGTCCTCGACGAGCTGAGACCAACATAGAAGATATTCCTGAAGCCATTGAACCCAGGTCCTTCATGGATTCCACCATAAATCCTGCAGAATCCTGAATGTTATGTAAAAACAATTCAACGTCATTTTTATCCATTGTATCCAAATCCTCAAGTAACATGCCTGACCACTTTACTATAGCTTTGGAAATCCATGCACAGGCAATAGTAGGACGTAGTATCGCCCCTGAAGCCGTGTATATGGATTTGAGCGTAGTATAAATTTTGCGATCAGCCGGCTCCTTTAAGGCAGTAGATCCTGGGACAGGTAAAACTACCTTTTTCGAGAGTCTGGATACAGACGCGTCCACTATGGGTGGGGTTTCCCATTTTTTCCTATCCTCCTCAGGGAAGGGGAAAGCAACCAGAACCCTTCTAGGGATCGGGAGTTTTTTCTCCGGGTTTTCCCACGCTTTTTTAAAAATAGCATTTAATTCTTTGGACGCAGGGAAGGTTAGCAAGGCTTCTTATTGTCAGTGAAGTAAGCCTCCTCAATCTGCTCAGGTGTTGTATCAGAAATATTCAACACATCCCTGATAGCCTCTATCATCAACTGCACCCCTTTTGCAAGAGATGTGGCCACCCGCAGCACATCCCCATCACCTTCTGCAATGTCAGAATCGGTATACGTGTCATCTTGCATAATCTGGGGAAGAGCACGTTTGTGGGAACCAACATAGGGGGGCCCAGAGGAAACAGATCCGGACAAAACCACCATAGAGTTTTGTAAAACCTGAGTTGCAGATTCATTCTGTGCAACCCTAGTAGAAATCTGAGTTATCATAGATTTGATAGAGGATAACCATTCAGGCTCCCTTGCTGGTATCTGCGCTAAAACAGTGCAATCCTGATTACATGGAATGAGATCATCCTGAGAGAACATATCCTCTGCAGCATATGACACAGAGTCAGTGGACATAGCTAAATGGAGACCACAGACACTACACACACACACAGGGGAGACTAGACAGAGTTTCACCCCCAAGAATGGCAAGCGAGACACAGAGATTGGAGCCAACCCACACACAGCGCTTTCAATGGTATAGGAAGACCCCAACCAGCGCTGACTGTGCACCTTAATAGGTTACACAGTCTTTACACAGCCTCCCCCCCTTCTACAACCCCCTGGTACCATAAGAGATAGCTTGAGTTGATATGAAGAGACTGCTCTTCACTGACAGCGTTTCTGCAGGCAGGAAAATGGCGCTGAACGCTGCTGGGTCCGCTCTGAGGAGAAGCTCCGCCCCCTTAATGGCACTGTCTTCCCGCTCTTCTGGAGATCATACTGGCCTGAGGAATTGTGCTGGCAGCGATCCCGGGACTCTGACAGGCTTGAGAGGTCAGTGTAGGGTGTAGGCGCTGGCACAGGGCGCCCCTCACAGCGCCACACTATGTACCACTGAGCCCCGGAGTGCAGTTAGTACTGCGCTTCATACCCTGTTGCCGCCGTGTTCACACCGGCTCTTTGCTTGCTAGTGGGGCCGGTGACTCACTCGCCACTGATCTTCTGGCTCTGTAAGGGGGTGGCAGCATGGTGCCGGGGTGAGCGATCCTCTGTGGCGGGGAACGTTCTATCCCATCAGGAGCTCAGTGTCCTGTCAGCGGAGATAGTGACTCAGACCCCGCAGTGCGGACACTACTCCCCCCTTTAGTCCCACGATGCAGGGAGGCTGTTGCCAGCAGCCTCCCTGTAAAATAATAAACTCTAAAATAAACTTTACTCTCTAGAGCTCCCATAGCTGTGACCGGCTCCTCCGGGCACATTTTCTAAACTGAGTCTGGTAGGAGGGGCATAGAAGGAGGAGCTAGCCCACACTCGCAAACTCTTAAAGTGCCAATGGCTACCCCATGCTTCTAATGTGGACCCCAGCATCCTCTAGGACGTAAGAGAAAGTTTTATAATCATTCTGTACAAGGGAGGGAAAGCACCTCCCGGCTTCTGCTCCCCTAGGCACAGGCATATAGGGCCCGATTCAGACCTGATCGCTGTTGTGCGAATCCGCACAGCAGCTGATTATTAAATGACTGTGCATGCATATGCACCGCAATGCGCAGGTGCGAGCCCAAACAGCAACAGAATGGTGCGAAAATTTCGATCGCTAGGCGTACGCAAAGTGATTGACTGGAAGCGGACATTTGTGGATGGTAACTGGCCGTTTTCTGGGAGTGTCAGGAAAAACGCAGGCGTGCCCAAGCGTTTTCTGGGAGGGTATGTGACGTCAGCTCCGGCCCCGATCAGCCTGATTCTGTCGCATTGTAGGAGTAAGTCCTGGGCTACGCACAGACTGGAAAAATCATTTGAGGAGTGAGTTGTGAACAGATTTGCACAGATTTTTGCACAGCTTACGCATGCATTCGCACACTTGCAGGGTTTTCACTCTCTATGGGCGGTGACTATCTGATTGCAGACCTCTGCAGAGGAGCAATCAGATCTGAATTAGGCCCATTATACCAAAGAGAAATTCCAGCTCTCACAGATAAACAGAACATTTTCAACATATTTGAATCCAAACATGATCATTGTAGTTGCCAGGTTTCCATTATAATTTTTTGGGATGTTTTGCTGTTCCACAATAAAGTAAGGCTATCTGCATTTACAGTCCATGACACAAAGCAGTTCCAAAAATAATACTAATAAATACAAAAGAGGTAACATAAACAAACAAGAAAAAGATCCTGTAGGCACTTGGTAACACAGAGAAAGCACATTACAATAATAAAAATAAATAATGATAAAAATAATAGTAGTAGTAATGATGATGATAATAATAATAATAATAATAATAATATTATTATTATTATTATTATTATTATTATTATTATTATTATTATAAACAGAACCTTTATTCGTAATTTATCATCCAAAATGACTGCACCAATCCTGTATTATGTTTCGTGTGCTCTCTAGATTTTTTTTTTTTTAACAAATTTATTGACAGGTTACAAAAATGCACACAAGTGTAATGTACATGAGGATCATTATACAGAAAAGTACTACAGGTTGAGTATCCCTTATCCAAAATGCTTGGGACCAGAAGTATTTTGGATATGGGATTTTTCCGTATTTTGGAATAATTGCATACAATAATGAGATATCATGGTGATGGGACCTAAATCTAAGCACAGAATGCATTTATGTTACATATACACCTTATACACACAGCCTGAAGGTAATTGTAGCTAATATTTTTTATAACTTTGTGCATTAAACAAAGTGTGTGTACATTCACACAATTAATTTATGTTCCATATACACCTTATACACACAGCCTGAAGGTCATTTAATACAATATTTTTAATAACTTTGTGTATTAAACATAGTTTGTGTACATTGAGCCATCAAAAAACAAAGGTTTCACTATCTCACTCTCACACAAAAAAGTCCGTAATTCGGAATATTCCGTATTTCGGAATATTTGGATATGGGATACTCAACCTGTATTAGTATTCATGACATAAAAAAGAACTTGTAACAAGCTGCAGCTCCATCCGCCACATTGTTAAGCTGGCCCTGCCTGCAACACTAAGGGGGAGATGTATGTAACAGTTAAAAGAGTGGAGAAGTTCCCATGCAGAGCAGCGGTGTGTGCTCCCCACAGCTGCCTTGGTACAGTCGGGAGGTGTGTACTTGTCCTCCTCAAGTTCCCTGTCATCCTGCCCCTCATTTTCTGACAGGGCAAATCACCCAGAGCTGTATCACTCCGCCCCTCTTTCAGGGGCAAACGCAGGATTTCTAGAGGGGGGTTTCCAAATGCAATCCGCAATTTCCCACTGTGCCGACCATCGGGCAACTGGAAATCCCCCCTGCGTTTACCTATGCTTGTCCCCATATGTTATCTGCAGATACATTTATTATATGTATCTTAACACTCTAGATCCTGCGCACAGGATACCCCCCTCAGGGGTAAACGCAGGATTAATGGGGAAGGGGTGTTACTTCTATGTAGATATATATATAATACCTATATTACATAGAACACATACACACAAATGCACACATAGAACACACAAACATACAGATATACAGTACACACACTCATAGAACACATCAATACATAGATAGATAGATATACAATGCATACATAGAACACGTACACATAAATACACACATGGAACACATACATATACACACACATATACACAATTACACATCACATACAGTACACTTACATTTGGAAACTGCCCTGTCCTGAAGGAAGAGGATGCTGCAGTTGTTATTAATGCAGTGCTGGACTGGAGTACGTTTCAGAAATAAGCCACCATGACATAATTGGTCCGGAAACTGTAGCCCCGCCCCCTCGCAGCTAAATGCTGCGATTAGCGGGTCGGCATTGAGGGGGAGGAGCCAATATGACTCAATTACATGAGAATCTCGTCACATTGGCCCCGCCCCCTCCCAACAGACCCGCGAATCGCGCATATAGCCGCAAGGGGGCGGGGCTACAATTGCCGGCCGTCCAGACCACAGATGAAAAAAAATGTTTGGTCCATCAGGGGGGGTTTCTGGGTACTCAGAAAACCCCCCTGCGTGCGCCACTGTCTTTCTCTGACAGTGGTAGTGTAAAGAGTATAGTAAAAGCTAAATGCTAGGAAATGCTAGATGGATGGGTACATGCATCAATGGCAACACTATGAAGCGCCAGGCTGTGTATGCACGCACCCCCAGTTTTACCACACAGTGCGTATGGATCGCTGGTGCGAGCCTACGCATGCACACGATTTGCTGTGGTACGCATGCCGGGAAGCGTATGCAGCGCTAATAGGATGTAAAAGAACACATCTGTATACATAATATACAATACTATATGAAAGGTGTTATTAATGAATGTGACACTTGCATTTACAGTATAAAATACTGTAAAATGGGGTAAAACAGACAAAAATACAGAAGTACAAATTAAATAAAACTACATACAAACATCCATTGTCCTTGCCTTTAAAAATTAAATTGAAATATTAACTGCCGCAGTCAGAATGCAAATAACAATTAAGTGATATGAATAGATTCATATGAATTGGGAGCCACACTAAATATTTACATATTATCAGTAAGAACATGAAATGCATATATTACACAAATAAGCCCTTAATTGTTTGTTATAAATATATAATGATTGATCCTAATTTGCAAAAACAAAATAATAATTTGTGAACGTATATTTTCATCGTAATGTTCCTCCATTTTATTGCCATGTGAAAAGGTATTTTTATATAACTAATTCCTGCAGTTTTTAAATGGAAATTAGTGATACGGTAATGAAATTATTGTGTATGCTATTTGTAATCTATACATTTATTATTCTGTGAAGTTTTTGGGTGCTATAATTAGAGATTTGTTTATGGACCCCCGTGTTTTTGGTTTTGGCTTCGGTTCTAATTTCATTCTCGTGTTTTTGGTTTTGCAAAACCATAATCAAGTGTTTTGGATTGGATTAGGTTTATGGTCTGGTTACAAATCGTTTCAAAAAAATATAATCATTGATAAAAATAGCTAAAACTATGTAATTTTTGCAATCCAAAACCCGAAATTTGGTTTTAAAATATGAATTCTGCTACCACGAGAAAATCTGAACCAGGACTCACTTAATATCGGATCTCCCCAGAAGATCAAGACCGGGTATTGGTTTGGTTCCGATCCACAAAATTCGTGTGGATTCGGATTTCTGGAGAACCGAGCCGCACATCTCTAGCTATAATATCAGCATTTAAATATTGGCTAAACTTTTCTCTGTTCCATGCTTGCAACAATAAACATACTCCTCACGGAAATTAATCACTAACTCATACATCAGTGAATTCAAACTATTTTAGCATGCATTTTTTGTAGAGATGAGCGCCTGAAATTTTTCGGGTTTTGTGTTTTGGTTTTGGGTTCGGTTCCGCGGCCGTGTTTTGGGTTCGAACGCGTTTTGGCAAAACCTCACCGAATTTTTTTTGTCGGATTCGGGTGTGTTTTGAATTCGGGTGTTTTTTTCAAAAAACACTAAAAAACAGCTTAAATCATAGAATTTGGGGGTCATTTTGATCCCAAAGTATTATTAACCTCAAAAACCATAATTTACACTCATTTTCAGTCTATTCTGAATACCTCACACCTCACAATATTATTTTTAGTCCTAAAATTTGCACCGAGGTCGCTGTGTGAGTAAGATAAGCGACCCTAGTGGCCGACACAAACACCGGGCCCATCTAGGAGTGGCACTGCAGTGTCACGCAGGATGTCCCTTCCAAAAAACCCTCCCCAAACAGCACATGACGCAAAGAAAAAAAGAGGCGCAATGAGGTAGCTGTGTGAGTAAGATTAGCGACCCTAGTGGCCGACACAAACACCGGGCCCATCTAGGAGTGGCACTGCAGTGTCACGCAGGATGGCCCTTCCAAAAAACCCTCCCCAAACAGCACATGACGCAAAGAAAAAAAGAGGCGCAATGAGGTAGCTGTGTGAGTAAGATTAGCGACCCTAGTGGCCGACACAAACACCGGGCCCATCTAGGAGTGGCACTGCAGTGTCACGCAGGATGTCCCTTCCAAAAAACCCTCCCCAAACAGCACATGACGCAAAGAAAAAAAGAGGCGCAATGAGGTAGCTGTGTGAGTAAGATTAGCGACCCTAGTGGCCGACACAAACACCGGGCCCATCTAGGAGTGGCACTGCAGTGTCACGCAGGATGGCCCTTCCAAAAAACCCTCCCCAAACAGCACATGACGCAAAGAAAAAAAGAGGCGCAATGAGGTAGCTGTGTGAGTAAGATTAGCGACCCTAGTGGCCGACACAAACACCGGGCCCATCTAGGAGTGGCACTGCAGTGTCACGCAGGATGTCCCTTCCAAAAAACCCTCCCCAAACAGCACATGATGCAAAGAAAAAAAGAGGCGCAATGAGGTAGCTGTGTGAGTAAGATTAGCGACCCTAGTGGCCGACACAAACACCGGGCCCATCTAGGAGTGGCACTGCAGTGTCACGCAGGATGTCCCTTCCAAAAAACCCTCCCCAAACAGCACATGACGCAAAGAAAAAAAGAGGCGCAATGAGGTAGCTGTGTGAGTAAGATTAGCGACCCTAGTGGCCGACACAAACACCGGGCCCATCTAGGAGTGGCACTGCAGTGTCACGCAGGATGTCCCTTCCAAAAAACCCTCCCCAAACAGCACATGACGCAAAGAAAAAAAGAGGCGCAATGAGGTAGCTGTGTGAGTAAGATTAGCGACCCTAGTGGCCGACACAAACACCGGGCCCATCTAGGAGTGGCACTGCAGTGTCACGCAGGATGTCCCTTCCAAAAAACCCTCCCCAAACAGCACATGACGCAAAGAAAAAAAGAGGCGCAATGAGGTAGCTGTGTGAGTAAGATTAGCGACCCTAGTGGCCGACACAAACACCGGGCCCATCTAGGAGTGGCACTGCAGTGTCACGCAGGATGTCCCTTCCAAAAAACCCTCCCCAAACAGCACATGACGCAAAGAAAAAAAGAGGCGCAATGAGGTAGCTGACTGTGTGAGTAAGATTAGCGACCCTAGTGGCCGACACAAACACCGGGCCCATCTAGGAGTGGCACTGCAGTGTCACGCAGGATGTCCCTTCCAAAAAACCCTCCCCAAACAGCACATGACGCAAAGAAAAAAAGAGGCGCAATGAGGTAGCTGACTGTGTGAGTAAGATTAGCGACCCTAGTGGCCGACACAAACACCGGGCCCATCTAGGAGTGGCACTGCAGTGTCACGCAGGATGTCCCTTCCAAAAAACCCTCCCCAATCAGCACATGATGCAAAGAAAAAGAAAAGAAAAAAGAGGTGCAAGATGGAATTGTCCTTGGGCCCTCCCACCCACCCTTATGTTGTATAAACAAAACAGGACATGCACACTTTAACCAACCCATCATTTCAGTGACAGGGTCTGCCACACGACTGTGACTGATATGACGGGTTGGTTTGGACCCCCCCCAAAAAAGAAGCAATTAATCTCTCCTTGCACAAACTGGCTCTACAGAGGCAAGATGTCCACCTCATCTTCACCCTCCGATATATCACCGTGTACATCCCCCTCCTCACAGATTATCAATTCGTCCCCACTGGAATCCACCATCTCAGCTCCCTGTGTACTTTGTGGAGGCAATTGCTGCTGGTCAATGTCTCCGCGGAGGAATTGATTATAATTCATTTTAATGAACATCATCTTCTCCACATTTTCTGGATGTAACCTCGTACGCCGATTGCTGACAAGGTGAGCGGCGGCACTAAACACTCTTTCGGAGTACACACTTGTGGGAGGGCAACTTAGGTAGAATAAAGCCAGTTTGTGCAAGGGCCTCCAAATTGCCTCTTTTTCCTGCCAGTATAAGTACGGACTGTGTGACGTGCCTACTTGGATGCGGTCACTCATATAATCCTCCACCATTCTATCAATGTTGAGAGAATCATATGCAGTGACAGTAGACGACATGTCCGTAATCGTTGTCAGGTCCTTCAGTCCGGACCAGATGTCAGCATCAGCAGTCGCTCCAGACTGCCCTGCATCACCGCCAGCGGGTGGGCTCGGAATTCTGAGCCTTTTCCTCGCACCCCCAGTTGCGGGAGAATGTGAAGGAGGAGATGTTGACAGGTCGCGTTCCGCTTGACTTGACAATTTTGTCACCAGCAGGTCTTTCAACCCCAGCAGACTTGTGTCTGCCGGAAAGAGAGATCCAAGGTAGGCTTTAAATCTAGGATCGAGCACGGTGGCCAAAATGTAGTGCTCTGATTTCAACAGATTGACCACCCGTGAATCCTGGTTAAGCGAATTAAGGGCTGCATCCACAAGTCCCACATGCCTAGCGGAATCGCTCCCTTTTAGCTCCTTCTTCAATGCCTCCAGCTTCTTCTGCAAAAGCCTGATGAGGGGAATGACCTGACTCAGGCTGGCAGTGTCTGAACTGACTTCACGTGTGGCAAGTTCAAAGGGCATCAGAACCTTGCACAACGTTGAAATCATTCTCCACTGCACTTGAGACAGGTGCATTCCACCTCCTATATCGTGCTCAATTGTATAGGCTTGAATGGCCTTTTGCTGCTCCTCCAACCTCTGAAGCATATAGAGGGTTGAATTCCACCTCGTTACCACTTCTTGCTTCAGATGATGGCAGGGCAGGTTCAGTAGTTTTTGGTGGTGCTCCAGTCTTCTGTACGTGGTGCCTGTACGCCGAAAGTGTCCCGCAATTCTTCTGGCCACCGACAGCATCTCTTGCACGCCCCTGTCGTTTTTTAAAAAATTCTGCACCACCAAATTCAAGGTATGTGCAAAACATGGGACGTGCTGGAATTTGCCCATATTTAATGCACACACAATATTGCTGGCGTTGTCCGATGCCACAAATCCACAGGAGAGTCCAACTGGGGTAAGCCATTCCGCGATGATCTTCCTCAGTTGCCGTAAGAGGTTTTCAGCTGTGTGCGTATTCTGGAAAGCAGTGATACAAAGCGTAGCCTGCCTAGGAAAGAGTTGGCGTTTGCGAGATGCTGCTACTGGTGCCGCCGCTGCTGTTCTTGCGGCGGGAGTCCATACATCTACCCAGTGGGCTGTCACAGTCATATAGTCCTGACCCTGCCCTGCTCCACATGTCCGTGGTTAAGTGGACATTGGGTACAACTGCATTTTTTAGGACACTGGTGAGTCTTTTTCTGACGTCCGTGTACATTCTCGGTATCGCCTGCCTAGAGAAGTGGAACCTAGATGGTATTTGGTAACGGGGGCACACTGCCTCAATAAATTGTCTAGTTCCCTGTGAACTAACGGCGGATACCGGACGCACGTCTAACACCAACATAGTTGTCAAGGCCTCAGTTATCCGCTTTGCAGTAGGATGACTGCTGTGATATTTCATCTTCCTCGCAAAGGACTGTTGAACAGTCAATTGCTTACTGGAAGTAGTACAAGTGGGCTTACGACTTCCCCTCTGGGATGACCATCGACTCCCAGCGGCAACAACAGCAGCGCCAGCAGCAGTAGGCGTTACACGCAAGGATGCATCGGAGGAATCCCAGGCAGGAGAGGACTCGTCAGAATTGCCAGTGACATGGCCTGCAGGACTATTGGCATTCCTGGGGAAGGAGGAAATTGACACTGAGGGAGTTGGTGGGGTGGTTTGCGTGAGCTTGGTTACAAGAGGAAGGGATTTACTGGTCAGTGGACTGCTTCCGCTGTCACCCAAAGTTTTTGAACTTGTCACTGACTTATTATGAATGCGCTGCAGGTGACGTATAAGGGAGGATGTTCCGAGGTGGTTAACGTCCTTACCCCTACTTATTACAGCTTGACAAAGGGAACACACGGCTTGACACCTGTTGTCCGCATTTCTGGTGAAATACCTCCACACCGAAGAGCTGATTTTTTTGGTATTTTCACCTGGCATGTCAACGGCCATATTCCTCCCACGGACAACAGGTGTCTCCCCGGGTGCCTGACTTAAACAAACCACCTCACCATCAGAATCCTCCTGGTCAATTTCCTCCCCAGCGCCAGCAACACCCATATCCTCCTCATCCTGGTGTACTTCAACACTGACATCTTCAATCTGACTATCAGGAACTGGACTGCGGGTGCTCCTTCCAGCACTTGCAGGGGGCGTGCAAATGGTGGAAGGCGCATGCTCTTCACGTCCAGTGTTGGGAAGGTCAGGCATCGCAACCGACACAATTGGACTCTCCTTGTGGATTTGGGATTTCGAAGAATGCACAGTTCTTTGCTGTGCTGCTTTTGCCAGCTTGAGTCTTTTCATTTTTCTAGCGAGAGGCTGAGTGCTTCCATCCTCATGTGAAGCTGAACCACTAGCCATGAACATAGGCCAGGGCCTCAGCCGTTCCTTGCCACTCCGTGTGGTAAATGGCATATTGGCAAGTTTACGCTTCTCCTCCGACAATTTTATTTTAGGTTTTGGAGTCCTTTTTTTTTCTGATATTTGGTGTTTTGGATTTGACATGCTCTGTACTATGACATTGGGCATCGGCCTTGGCAGACGACGTTGCTGGCATTTCATCGTCTCGGCCATGACTAGTGGCAGCAGCTTCAGCACGAGGTGGAAGTGGATCTTGATCTTTCCCTAATTTTGGAACCTCAACATTTTTGTTCTCCATATTTTAATAGGCACAACTAAAAGGCACCTCAGGTAAACAATGGAGATGGATACTAGTATACAATTATGGACTGCCTGCCGACTGCAGACACAGAGGTAGCCACAGCCGTGAACTACCGTACTGTACTGTGTCTGCAGCTAATATAGACTGGTTGATAAAGAGAAGATGTCTATGTAACTATGTATGTATAAAGAAGACTGAAAAAAATCCACGGTTAGGTGGTATACAATTATGGACGGACTGCCTGCCGAGTGCAGACACAGAGGTAGCCACAGCCGTGAACTACCGTACTGTACTGTGTCTGCAGCTAATATAGACTGGTTGATAAAGAGAAGATGTCTATGTAACTATGTATGTATAAAGAAGAATGAAAAAAATCCACGGTTAGGTGGTATTACAATTATGGACGGACTGCCTGCCGAGTGCAGAGACACAGAGGTAGCCACAGCCGTGAACTACCGTACTGTGTCTGCTGCGACTGGATGATAAATGATATAAAAAATATATATATATCACTACTGCAGCCGGACAGGTATATATTATATATTATATAATGACGGACCTGCTGGACACTGTCTGTCAGCAGAATGAGTTTTATTTTTATAGAATAAAAAAAAAAAAAAACACACAAGTGACGTCACACGACGAGTGTTTAACTTTTTCAGGCAATCACAATATAAGTATACTACTAACTATACTGGTGGTCAGTGTGGTCAGGTCACTGGTCAGTCACACTGGCAGTGGCACTCCTGCAGCAAAAGTGTGCACTGTTTAATTTTAATATAATATGTACTCCTGGCTCCTGCTATAACCTATAACTGGCACTGCAGTAGTGCTCCCCAGTCTCCCCCACAATTATAAGCTGTGTGAGCTGAGCAGTCAGACAGATATATAATATATATAGATGATGCAGCACACTGGCCTGAGCCTGAGCAGTGCACACAGATATGGTATGTGACTGACTGAGTCACTGTGTGTATCGCTTTTTTCAGGCAGAGAACGGATATATTAAATAAACTGCACTGTGTGTCTGGTGGTCACTCACTATATAATATATTATGTACTCCTGGCTCCTGCTATAACCTATAACTGGCACTGCAGTAGTGCTCCCCAGTCTCCCCCACAATTATAAGCTGTGTGAGCTGAGCAGTCAGACAGATATATATAATATTATATATAGATAATAGATGATGCAGCACACTGGCCTGAGCCTGAGCAGTGCACACAGATATGGTATGTGACTGACTGAGTCACTGTGTGTATCGCTTTTTTCAGGCAGAGAACGGATATATTAAATAAACTGCACTGTGTGTCTGGTGGTCACTCACTATATAATATATTATGTACTCCTGGCTCCTGCTATAACCTATAACTGGCACTGCAGTAGTGCTCCCCAGTCTCCCCCACAATTATAAGCTGTGTGAGCTGAGCAGTCAGACAGATATATATAATATTATATATAGATAATAGATGATGCAGCACACTGGCCTGAGCCTGAGCAGTGCACACAGATATGGTATGTGACTGACTGAGTCACTGTGTGTATCGCTTTTTTCAGGCAGAGAACGGATATATTAAATAAACTGCACTGTGTGTCTGGTGGTCACTCACTATATAATATATTATGTACTCCTGGCTCCTGCTATAACCTATAACTGGCACTGCAGTAGTGCTCCCCAGTCTCCCCCACAATTATAAGCTGTGTGAGCTGAGCAGTCAGACAGATATATATAATATTATATATAGATAATAGATGATGCAGCACACTGGCCTGAGCCTGAGCAGTGCACACAGATATGGTATGTGACTGACTGAGTCACTGTGTGTATCGCTTTTTTCAGGCAGAGAACGGATATATTAAATAAACTGCACTGTGTGTCTGGTGGTCACTCACTATATAATATATTATGTACTCCTGGCTCCTGCTATAACCTATAACTGGCACTGCAGTAGTGCTCCCCAGTCTCCCCCACAATTATAAGCTGTGTGAGCTGAGCAGTCAGACAGATATATATAATATTATATATAGATAATAGATGATGCAGCACACTGGCCTGAGCCTGAGCAGTGCACACAGATATGGTATGTGACTGAGTCACTGTGTGCTGTGTATCGCTTTTTTCAGGCAGAGAACGGATTATAAAGTAAACTGCACTGTCCTCACTAGTAAACTCTCTCCACTCAGTCTCTACACTTCTACAGTAACAGTACTCCTCCTAGTCAGCTCCAGTAAATCTCTCTCAGTCTCTTATAATCTAAATGGAGAGGACGCCAGCCACGTCCTCTCCCTATCAATCTCAATGCACGTGTGAAAATGGCGGCGACGCGCGGCTCCTTATATAGAATCCGAGTCTCGCGATAGAATCCGAGCCTCGCGAGAATCCGACAGCGTCATGATGACGTTCGGGCGCGCTCGGGTTAACCGAGCAAGGCGGGAAGATCAGAGTCGCTCGGACCCGTGAAAAAAAACATGAAGTTCTGGCGGGTTTGGATTCAGAGAAACCGAACCCGCTCATCTCTAATTTTTTGTAGATCTGTCGGGATAGAACCTGTAGCACTAAGAACACAGAGTTTGTTGAGGGTGTGCTTCATTTAAGAGATAAAGGCCCTCATTCCGAGTTGTTCGCTCGCTAGCTGCTTTTAGCAGCATTGCACACGCTAGGCCGCCGCCCTCTGGGAGTGTATCTTAGCTTAGCAGAATAGCGAACGAAAGATTAGCAGAACTGCTAATAAATAATTCTTTGCCGTTTCTGAGTAGCTCCAGACTTACTCACAGATTGCGATCAGCTCAGTCCGTTTAGTTCCTGGTTTGACGTCACAAACACGCCCTGCGTTCAGCCAGCCACTCCCCCGTTTCTCCAGACACTCCCGCGTTTTTCCCTGACACGCCTGTGTTTTTTAGCACACTCTCGGAAAACGCTCAGTTACCACCCAGAAACGCCCCTTTCCTGTCAATCATTTACCGATCAGCAGAGCGACTGAAAAGCGCCGCAGAATCCACAGCAAATCTGCTAAGTTTTTAGTTAAATAACTAAGCGCATGTGCACTGCGTGTCTTGCGCATGCGCAATTAGCAACAAATCGCAGCACAGTGAAAATCGTCAACAAGAGAACAACTCGGAATGACCCCCAAAGGACACTGCACCAAGCAGAGTAGCAAGAGTCAGGGCCTGAGCAAGTTCTGGAGCTGATTTTGGAGACACTCCTGTCCCTCTGAGATGTGTTACTTCCCTGTAGTAGTACACTGTACCACCGTACACCGTCAAATTACTGCTTTTTACCTTTTCAAGTGCATAATGGTGGTGGCATCCTCTGCTTTTCAGGGCATCACCTGTAAAACAAAATATTAAAAAATTATAGTAACCGCTTGTATAATTCTCATTCATTACATTCAACAACACATTTCATAGTTCTTTACCTTCACCTGTTTTCTTTAGCTTTTTTCTTTTCTTTATTTTTTGAATTGTGCAAGAGTGCCATCTTGTGGACTTGATCATAATTGAAATAAATCTACCTAAATCATATTATATACTTACACAACAAATGTTCATGTAAAAGGAGAGCTGTTTCACTAACACACAATTGTGGACCATGCTTTAAAGCAGAGGAAAGAAGTGGAGGGGGAGTTAAAGTGCAGGTAGTACCTGAATAAAACACTGGCACATGTCATATACGGGTTGAGCATATTAGTTAGACAAGCAAATTTAGACATTCAAAATATACACACCATAATGTCTAAAGGTATAATATTTATACAACCAAAATATTGACACAGACTATGGGGTCATTCTGACCCAATCGCTCGCTGCAGTGCAATAGGGTCGGAACTGCGCATGCGCCGGTGCCGCAGTGCGCCGGCGCATGGCAGCTTTTGATTACCTAGCGATTGCCAGAGGCGGTCGCTAGGTGGAGCGGTCCGGCCAACACAGGCGTGGCCGGACTGTTGGGGAGGCGGACCGCGGCGGCTGCGTGACGTCTCACACCGCCGATGCGGCCAGCGGGAGCGACGAGCAACTCCCGGCCAGCCGCAGGAGCTGCGCTAGCCGGGATTTACTCATTTACTCCTCAAATACAAAGGCATGCTTTTGTATTTGTGCGGGGGGGGGGGGGGGGGGGGCGGCACTGACATGCAGGGCAGACTAGCCCTGTGCTGGGCGTCCCCCCGCACGTCTGAGTTATTGATCGTAGCACAGCTACGATCAACTCGGAATGACCCCCCATATGTAGACTGTTAAAAAGGGACATTTGTCCTGATCTACAAGAAAGCGGCTGTACAATTCACTATGGAGGCACACATGGAGGTGGGTCTGGCCATCCACTGCCACACTGCGCCCACCTGTACCACCACCTCCTGCCACACTGAACACACCTGCACCGCCACCCCCTACCACACTGCACCGCCACCTTCTGCCATACTGTACCCACGTGCACCGTCCCCCCTTTCCACACTACAACCACCGGCATTGCCACCTCCTACCACACTGCACTATCACCTCTTGCCACACTGCACCCACCTGCACTGACACCCCCTGCCACTCTGCACCTACCTGCACCGCTACCCTCTGCCAAACTTTGCCCACCTGCACCATCACCTCCTGCCACACTGTGCCCACCTGCACTGCCACCCCCTGCCAGGCAGCACCCACCCAGCAAATACAGCAGTGCCGGCAGCCCCCCTCTCTCGCCCCAGCAGCTGCTGGCAACCTCCCTCTTTGTCCACCCCCCGCAGCATCCGGCAACCCCCCTCTCTCTCTCTCCCCCAGCAGCGGCTTTTCCCTCCATAGCAGCCGGCAACCCCCCTCACACACCCCTGCAGCAGCCAGCAACTCCCCTCTCTCCCCCCCGCCCAGCTGGCATCTCCCCCCTCTCCCCCCTGCCGCAGCCGGCATCTCCCCCCCCCCCAGCGTTTCTATTTGCCGTCAGCAGTCATCAAACCCCTGCTCTCTTCCTCTGCAGCAGCTCTCTTCACCTGCAGCGGCTGTATACGGGGTGAAGGTCCAGGGAAGAGGTCAAAGCAGTGAAAACATGGCCGGCCTGGGGATCATCTGGCAGTCCGCCCCTTCAGCGCTGTCCAATCAAGGGGCGTGCCTTGAGGTGGGTTAAAGGCACAGCCCCATCAATGAGGCAGATCTGCTGGTGACGCTTCTCCTCATTTTTTCCAATAGGCTTTTACTGCCCACGGCTTGGCCCCGCCCCCTGCCCGCCCCGCTTCAGACACTTTTTTATAGTCAGTGGGAGGCAGCGCTCTCGCTGTCTCCCACCTAGATTTGACAGCATTTTAAACAGCATTAATAATTAAAATAATACAAACTAGATATTTATGACACAGAATATGTGTTATAAATATCTTCTATGTATTTTAATCATTATGAAAGGTGAGGCACTGCCTCCCCTGACTGCACGTCACTGGTAGAATTCCATGTCATTAAATTTTGAATGATGCAGTTGGCGTCTGTAGGAAATACATACCTCCCAACTTTAACATCTGAAAAAGAGGGACCATTGCTCTGGAAAAGGGGGAGTAGCTTTGTAAAAGGGGTGTGACCTTGTAGAAAGGGGCATTGCTTCACGATAATGCTGCCGTCTCAAGCCACAACCCCCGTTTCGCGTCACTGAAGGGGGCATGACCAGCGCTCAGTGAGTTGCTGGCATGCCCCCAGCATCCCCTGTCTCTGTGAATGGACGCTGTGTGTGCATGTGCACAGCGTCTATTCACCGCTGCTCTGTTAAGCAGAGCATCAGTGACAGGAGCCTCCCAACTGCCATCCCCCACCACGGGACACTGCTGCCCGCGGATGGGACAGCGGGACACAGAGACGTCACCGGGTGTGGTGACACCCGGTGCGCACCCTTGATATGCCAGCGCGCCTGAGGTGCACGCGCTGCAAAAGGGGTGTGGCCACAAATAAAGGGTGTGGCCTCAAATCAGGGGGTGTGGTCTCACGGGGATCGCCTCCTGTTTGCATTAGCGAGGATCACCATCGCAACCATCGTGACCATAGGTGCTGATTTATATTTTTGCTGGTGGGAGACAGCAGCGGGAAAGCCCAGTTGATAGTGATACCAGGTTTAGCTTGGTAATCCATCTGAGTCAGTTCCAGCCCAGCACCCAGCGTAGCTGGTCCCAGGCAGTTGCAAAAGCAGGATTTCTAGAGGAGGGTTTCCTAATGCAATCCACAATCTTCCACTCTGTAGAACATTGGAGCAAGTGCAGGAGTCTGCAGGAGCAGTAGAAGAAACTAGTACCAACCCCAGAACATATAATGGGGCAGATGTATTAACCTGGAGAAGGCATAAGGAAGTGATAAACCAGTGAGAAGTGCAAGGTGACAAATGCACCAGCCAATCAGCTCCAATATGTAAATTAACAATTAGGAGCTGATTGGCTGGTGCATTTATCACCTTGCACTTTTCACTGGCTTATCACTTCCTTATGCCTTCTCCAGGTTAATAGATCTGCCTCAATGTTTGGAATACAGTATTAATAATTAACACTATAGATGGTCTATAGTATAGACTGTTTCAAACATATTTATTTACTATAAATAACATAAGTGGTCAGCAAAAGGTTAAACATCCCATAATAAATAAATAAATATGCAAATATAATAGAACCAGTAGAGACAGAACTGCACTTTCTAAGCACACATTCTCCCACCTCATGGTAAAGTGTCTGTCTTTTCTTATTGGCAGCTACTCTTTGATCCAGTGCATTGATTGAGCACTCAGAGCCACACACACAGCAAACTTGGCAGAAGAAACTGCTACCACTGGGCATGTGCAGCAGCTCTGCTTTGTACCTTAAACTGCATGTTGTGGCGGCAGCTCTAGTAATCGTATTATATGCTATTGCTGTTATCACGAGAGCCACTGGCTAATAGGAGGGTGGTTTCTGGGCAAACAGACACCCCCACCCCCCTTACATTTGCCTTTGGTGGGTATGCTATTGGTAGGAGACACACAACAGGGGATCCCCCTTGTCAGTGTCTGTGATTTTTCTGCATTCTGAGCAAAAGTTGATATTTGACTAGAGGCCACATTATGGAACTGGGAGGATTAATAAGGTCTCCCCTTATATATGGTAAATGGAACTTGTTTATTGTTCACAATGAATACAAATATCTGATAGAGCCCAACGTATAGTCTCTAATTACCAGCGGGGCTGGCGAATAAACTTATAATGCTGGTAATTGCAGAAAGTACCCAGCAGGACATACAAATAGTTTCTGTGGTAGCAGCAGTCTTTGATAACAGGAGCCCATGGGCAGATGATGCTTCTCAGTAGCAATCGCAGATAATGTCATCAGAAAGATAAAGCAAAGAGGTGGACAGGAGTCTATGAACAGCACTCACTAGCAGAGAGCGCTCTGGTGCTCTGGTTCTTGAAATGTCCCAGCTGCAGAGGCTTGGAGAATTGGCAGAAGTTAAAATACTACAGGAACACACTAGAAAATCTATGGAGTTCTTAGTAAAGCAGACTTATAGGCCCTACACACTGCGAGATAATAGTCAAAGATATGAACGATATTGTTCATTAATGAACGAGATACCGTTCATATCTTTGAGTGTGGAGGCACCAGCAAAGAACGATGCGCGGCCCCACACTCGTTCATTGCTGGTGCCCCGTCGCCTGTGCATGCAGGCCAATATGGACGATCTCGTCCATATTTGCCTGCACGACTATGGAGCCAGGTGATGGGGGGAGTGAAGAAACTTCTTCCCCCCCGTCACTGCCCCCCCCCCCACACACACACACACGCGCCGTCGGGCAGCTCGGCGGCAGATCGCTCAATGTGTAGGGCCCTTCACACTGGAATAACAGAATTCTGTGATGAGCCCAGCAGAGCAGACCAGCTGTAGAATTAATCAGGAGTGTACAGGTAACTGTGAATAACTCTGGCTGGACTGTCTGGTGTTTGAAAATACATAGGTACACACAGGAGACTGATTGGTGTAAGCAGAGCTGTCTGATACTTAGAAGTATACAGCCAAAACTCAAGAGTATGTGGAATAAGCTCAGTTGGACTGATTATCACTTGAAGAGAACACAGCTTAACACAGGAGTCTATGAATAATGTTTAGAAGCACTGACTTACATACAACAATGCACAGGAGTTTATGGATAGCTCGCAGCAGGACTGACTGGAACTTGAAGCATAAACAATGCACAAGATACTATGGATGGCTAGAGTTGGAGAAACACACAGCAGCTGATTGAACTCGCTGAACTGTGAAGCCAAACTCTGGGTACTGCAGGCCAGAACTGAGCAGGCATGAGACAGCCGAAGTTGTAGTGGTGAGGGAGAGACTTATATAGGGAACCCTGGCTTCTGATAGGATACTAGGGTCATGTGCAGAAGATCTGGTCCAGAATTAGTTGAGCAGCGGTCAGCTGATCTTAGGCAAGATGACGGCACCCATATACAGGTGACGCCAGCTCCACATAAAATAAGAATTTACTTACCGATAATTCTATTTCTCGGAGTCCGTAGTGGATGCTGGGGTTCCTGAAAGGACCATGGGGAATAGCGGCTCCGCAGGAGACAGGGCACAAAAAGTAAAGCTTTCCGATCAGGTGGTGTGCACTGGCTCCTCCCCCTATGACCCTCCTCCAGACTCCAGTTAGGTACTGTGCCCGGACGAGCGTACACAATAAGGGAGGAATTTTGAATCCCGGGTAAGACTCATACCAGCCACACCAATCACACTGTACAACCTGTGATCTGAACCCAGTTAACAGTATGATAACAGCGGAGCCTCTGAAAAGATGGCTCACAACAACAATAACCCGATTTAGTTAGCAATAACTATGTACAAGTATTGCAGATAATCCGCACTTGGGATGGGCGCCCAGCATCCACTACGGACTCCGAGAAATAGAATTATCGGTAAGTAAATTCTTATTTTCTCTATCGTCCTTGTGGATGCTGGGGTTCCTGAAAGGACCATGGGGATTATACCAAAGCTCCCAAACGGGCGGGAGAGTGCGGATGACTCTGCAGCACCGAATGAGAGAACTCCAGGTCCTCTTTTGCCAGGGTATCAAATTTGTAGAATTTTACAAACGTGTTCTCCCCCGACCACGTAGCTGCTCGGCAAAGTTGTAATGCCGAGACCCCTCGGGCAGCCGCCCAAGATGAGCCCACCTTCCTTGTGGAATGGGCCTTAACAGATTTAGACTGTGGCAGGCCTGCCACAGAATGTGCAAGTTGAATTGTGCTACCAATCCCACGAGCAATCGACTGCTTAGAAGCAGAAGCACCCAGCATTGTTGGGTGCATACAGGATAAACAGCAAGTCAGATTTCCTGACTCCAGCCAACCTGGAAACTATATTTTCAGGGCCCTGATAACATCCAGCAACTTGGAGTCCTCCAAGTCCCTAGTAGCCGCAGGTACCACAATAAGCTGGTTCAGGTGAAACGCTGACACCACCTTAAGGAGAAACTGGGGACGAGTCCGCAGCTTTGCTCTGTCCGAATGGACAATCAGATATGGCTTTGTGAGATAAAGCCGCCAATTCTGACACTCGCCTGGCCGAGGCCAGGACCAACAGCATGGTCATTTTCCATGTGAGATATATCAAATCCACAGATTTGAGTTGTTTAAACCAATGTGATTTTTTAGGAATCCCAAAACTACGTTGAGATCGCCCAGTGCCACTGGAGACATCAAAGGGGCTGTATATGCAGTACTCCCTTAACAACTTCTGGACTTCAGGAACTGAAGCCAATTTCTTTCTGGAAGAAAATCAACAGGCCGAAATTTGAACCTTAATGGACCCAATTTGAGACCCATAGACACTCCTGTTTGCAGGAAATGTAGAAATTAACCTAGTTGAAATTCTTCCGTGGAGCCTTCCTGGACTCACACCCTGGCACATATTTTCACCTAAGTGGTGATAATGTTGTGCGGTCACCTCCTTCCTGGCTCTGACCAGGGTAGGGATGACCTCTTCCGGAATGCCTCTTTCCCTTAGGATCCGGCGTTCACCCGCCTTGGCGTCAACGCAGCTGCGGTAAGTCCCGGAACAGACACGGTTCTTGCCGAATCAAGACCCTTCTTAGTATCTCTTGAAGTTCCGGGAACCAAGTCCTTCTTGGCCAAACCGGAGCCACGAGTATAGTTCTTACTCCTCTCCTTCCTATCATTTTCAATACATTGGGTATGAAAAGCAGAGGATGGAACACATACACCGACTGGTACACCGACGGTGTTACCAGAGCGTCCCAGCTATTGCCTGAGTGTCTCTTGACCTGGCGCTTCAGGTGGGACGCCATCATAACCACCTTTGGTCTTTCCCAACGGTTTACAATCATGTGGAAACTTCCAGATTAAGTTTCCACTTTTCCGGGTGGAATTCATTTATGCTGAGGAAATCTTCCCAGTTGCCCACTCCCGGAATGAACACTGCTGACAGTGTTATCACATGATTTTCCGCCCAGCGAAGAATCCTTGCTGTCATTGCCCTCCTGCTTCTTGTGTCGCCCCGTCTGATAACGTGGGCGACCGCCATGATGATGTCCTACTGGATCAGCACCGGTTGACTTTGAAGCAGGAGTCTTCCTAGGCTCAGAGCATTGTAAATTGCCCTTAGCTCCAGTATATTCATGTGGAGAGAAGTCTCCAGACTTGACCACACTTCCTTGGAAATTTTTTCCCTGTGTGACTACTCCCCAGCCTCTCAGGCTGGTATCCGTGGTCCCCAGAACACAGTCCTGAATGCTGAGTGTGCTGCTCTCTAAAAGATGAGCACTCTGCAGCCCCCACAGAAGAGACACCCTTGTCCTTGGAGACAGGATTATCCGCTGATGCATCTGAAAATGCGATCCGGACCATTCGTCCAGCAAATCCCCTGAGATCTGCCGAATGGAATCGCTTCGTAAGAAGCCACCATTTTTCCCAGGACTCCTGTGCATTGATGCACTGATACTTGGCCTGGTTTTAGGAGGTTTCTGACTAGGTCGAATAACTCCTTGGCTTTTTCCTCCCGGAGGAACACCTTTTTCTGGACTATGCCCAGAATCATTCCTAGGAACAGCAGACGTATCGTCGGAAAACAGCTGCGATTCTTGGAATATTTAGAATCCAGTCGTGCTGTCGTAGAACTACTTTAGATAGTGCTCTTCCGACCTCCAACTGTTCTCTGGAACTTGCCCTTTTCAGGATATCGTCCAAGTAAGGGATAATTTAGATGCCTTTTTTCTTTGAAGAAACATCTTTTCGGCCATTACCTTGGTAAAAGGCCCGGGGTGCCGTGGATAATTCAAACGGCATCGTCTGAAACTGATATTGACAGTTCTGTACCACGAACCAGAGGTACCCTTGTTGAGAAGGGCAAATTTGGACATGGAGGTAATCCTTGATGTCCAGGGACACCATATAGTCCCCTTTTTTCCGGTTCGCTATCACTGCTCTGAGTGACTCCATCTCGATTTGAACCTTTTATGTAAGTGTTCAAAGATTTCAGTTTAGACTATGTCTCACCAAGCCGTCTGGCTTCAGTACCACAATATAGTGTGGAAAAATAATACCCTTTTCCTTGTTGTAGGAGGGGTACTTTGATTATCACCTGCTGGATATACAGCTTGTGAATTGTTTCCAATGCTGCCTCCCTGTCGGAGGGAGCCGTTGGTAAAGCAGACTTCAGAAACCTGCGAGGAGAAGATGTCTCGACTCTCCAATCTGTACCCCTGGGATAATACTTGTACTATCTAGGGGTCAACCTGCGAGTGATCCCACTGCGCGCTGAGACTCTTGAGACTACCCCCCCACCTTGAGTCCGCTTGCACGGCCCCAGCGTCATGCTGAGGACTTGGCAGACGCGGTGGAGGGCTTCTTTTCCTGGGAAGGGGCTGCCTGCTGCAGTCTACTTCCCTTACCTCTATGTCTGGGCAGATATGACTGGCCTTTTGCCCGCATGCCCTCATGGGAAAGGAAGGATTGAGGCTGAAAAGACGGTGTCTTTTTCAGCTGAGATGTAACTTGGGGTAAAAAGGTTGGATTTCCCAGCTGTTGCCGTGGTCCCCAGGTCCGATGGACCGACCCCAACTAACTCCTTCCCTTTATACGGCAATACTTCCATGTGCCGTATGGGATCTGTATCACCTGACCACTGTCGTGTCCATGACATCTTCTGGGTGATATGGACAACGTACTTATCTTGATGCCAGAGAGCAAATATCCCTCTGTGCATCTCACGTACATATATATAGAATGCATCCTATTAAATGCTCTATATGAATAAAATATTTTCAGTCAGGGAATCCGACCAAGCCAACCCAGCACTGCATCTCCAGGCTGATGGCGATCGCTGGTCGCAGTATAACCACCGTATGTGTGTATATACTTTTTAGGATATCTTTCCAGCTTCCTATCAGCTGGCTCCTTGAGGGCGGCCGTATCTGGAGACGGTAACGCCACTTGATAAGCGTGTGAGCGCCTTATCACCCTAAGGGGTGTTTCCCAACGCGCCCTAATTTCTGGCGGGAAAGGGTATAACGCCAATATTTGCTATCGGGGTAACCCCACGCATCATCACACACTTCATTTTATTTTATCTGATTCAGGAAAAACTACAGGTAGTTTTTTCACTCCCACATAATACCCTTTTTTGTGGTACTTGTAGTATCAGAAATATGCAACACCTCCTTCATTGCCCTTAACGTGTGGCCCTAATGAGAAATACGTTTGTTTATTCACCGTCGACACTGGATTCAGTGTCCGCGTCTGTGTCTGTGTCGACCGACTGAGGTAAATGGGCGTTTTTAACGCCCCTGACGGTGTTTCTGAGACGCCTGGACCGGTACTAATAGTTTGTCGGCCGTCTCACGTCGTCAACCGACCTTGCAGCGTGTTGACATTCTCACGTAATTCCCTAAATAAGCCATCCATTCCGGTGTCGACTCCCTAGAGAGTGACATCACCATTACAGGCAATTTCTCCGCCTCCTCACCAACATCGTCCTCATACATGTCGACACACACGTACCGACACACAGCACACACACCGGGAATGCTCTGACAGAGGACAGGACCCACACTAGCCCTTTGGGGAGACAGAGGGAGAGTTTGCCAGCACACACCAAAACGCTATAATTATATAGGGACAACCTTATATAAGTGTTTTCCCTTATAGCATCTTTATATATATCTCAATATCGCCAAAATCAGTGCCCCCCCTCTCTGTTTTAACCCTGTTTCTGTAGTGCAGTGCAGGGGAGAGCCTGGGAGCCTTCTCTCCAGGCTTTCTGTGAGAGAAAATGGCGCTGTGTGCTGAGGAGATAGGCCCCGCCCCTTTTTCGGCGGGCTCGTCTCCCGCTATTTAGTGAATCTTGGCAGGGGTTAAATATCTCCATATAGCCTCTGGGGGCTATATGTGAGGTATTTTTCGCCAAAAAAGGTTTTCATTTGCCTCCCAGGGCGCCCCCCTCCCAGCGCCCTGCACCCTCAGTGACTGCCGTGTGAAGTGTGCTGAGAGGAAAATGGCGCACAGCTGCAGTGCTGTGCGCTACCTTTAGAAGACTGCAGGAGTCTTCAGCCGCCGATTCTGGACCTCTTCTTACTTCAGCATCTGCAAGGGGGCCGGCGGCGCGGCTCCGGTGACCATCCAGGCTGTACCTGTGATCGTCCCTCTGGAGCTGATGTCCAGTAGCCAAGAAGCCAATCCATCCTGCACGCAGGTGAGTTCATCGTTGCAGTGATCCTGTTGCCAGCAGGACTCACTGTAAAATAAAAAACCTAAGCTAAACTTTCTCTAAGCAGCTCTTTAGGAGAGCCACCTAGATTGCACCCTTCTCGGCCGGGCACAAAAATCTAACTGGAGTCTGGAGGAGGGTCATAGGGGGAGGAGCCAGTGCACACCACCTGATCGGAAAGCTTTACTTTTTGTGCCCTGTCTCCTGCGGAGCCGCTATTCCCCATGGTCCTTTCAGGAACCCCAGCATCCACAAGGACGATAGAGAAAATAAAATAAAAATAGGGCTCGACAAATCCCAGGGCCCAAAGATTTTGCTGCCTGTCTACCAGATTGTGCAGGGAGGGAGGAAGCAGCCACAGCAGCTCCAAGGGAGATTTGTGGGCGTGCCTGTATTGTGGCGGCCATTTTATGCACAGGAGTGCATGAGCTGTCTGCTGTATCTAAACTCTGACTGCATAGAGATGCCCGATATGAGGGTCTATGCGTGGCCGGGAATTGTGGCTTCAGAGTGAGGTAGTGATATAGTCACAGAACTGGGGCAGGGGATTGTGTGCCTAGGGGAGTGGCTGCGGAGGTGTGGTTTACCTGAGGGTACCCCCTTAGTTGTCGCTGTGGGGTTTGGTTGTCCAGGGGGTCTTGCTGCTCATTGATGTGGCTGTGGGGGAGGGTTGTTGTTTACCCGAGGGGTAGCTGCACAGCATTGTGGCTGCAGAGGGCTAGTTTGCCTGGAGGTACTCACTTAGTTGTGTGCCCATGGGGGTTGCTTGACTAGGGGGTGGGGGAAAGCTGCTCAGTAATGTTGGTGTGGGGGGGGGGGGGGTTTCAGCAGTTTCTTTGAGTGAAAGTGGTGGTCTGGCTCCTACACTTTTATTCTGGCTCCTAGATGTTAGGAAAATTTGTCAAACCCTGGTCCAAATTAAATTATAACGTTTATCATTACCAGATATCTTTGGAAGAGGGATACACTGCCAAAAAGTGACAGCTCCAGGTAAGATAACGTGACAACTCGCTAAAGTCTGGCTTGTGACACCCCTGCTATATCACTTTACAGCCTCAAACTGGTCTGCCCTTCTGAGGAACAACCAGCATAGTTTGGCAGTATAAGGTGCTGGAGTTTGCAGGGGATCCGAGGTTGGCAAGTGTAGGAATTAGGTGGAGTGAAGGCACGCTATATAAAATATGGAGTAGACACACCATTGCACTTAGTTTTGCATAGTTGTGCAAAAACAAGATTTTATTTTGCAGAGCACCCTCGCCGTCCGTCCTGGAGCCGCGCCGCCGTCCCCCTCGCAGAGCCGGAAGATAGAAGCCGGGTGAGTATGAGAAGAAAAGAAGACTTCAGAGGCGGCAGAAGACTTCATGATCTTCACTGAGGTAACGCACAGCACTGCAGCTGTGCGCCATTGCTCCCACACACCTCACATACTCCGGTCACTGTAAGGGTGCAGGGCGCGGGGGGGGGGGGGGGGGGGGGGGGGCGCCCTGGACAGCAATATAAACCTTTTATTTGGCAAAAGGAGCATATATACAGCTGGACACTGTATATATGCATGAGCCCCCGCCAATTTTACACTTTTAGCGGGACAGAAGCCCGCCGTCGAGGGGGCAGGGCTTCTCCCTCAGCACTCACCAGTGCCATGTTTTTCTCCACAGCACCGCTGAGAGGAAGCTCCCCGGACTCTCCCCTGCTTATACCACGGTAGAAGAGAGAGTTTTAAAGAAGAGGGGGGGGGCACATAATTTGGCGCAGATAATAACAGTGCTACTGGGTAAACATTAAATTGCTGTGTTTTTTCCTGGGTCATATAGCGCTGGGGTGTGTGCTGGCATACTCTCTCTCTGTCTCTCCAAAGGGCCTTGTGGGGGAATTATCTTCAGATGAGCATTCCCTGAGTGTGTGGTGTGTCGGTACGTGTGTGTCGACATGTCTGAGGTAAAAGGCTCTCCTAAGGAGGAGATGGAGCAAATGTGTGTGTGAGTGGTGTCTCCGTTGACAACGCCAACACCTGATTGGATATGTGAAATAAAGTGCTGAGGTAAATTTATTGCACAAAAGATTAGAGAACAGACAGTGAATCTACACAGGTCTGTCCCTATGTCGCAGAGACCTTCAGAGTCTCACAATGCTCACTATCCAAAATAATAGACACTGATATCGACACGGAGTCTGACTCCAGTGTCGACTACGATAATGCAAAGTTACAGCCAAAACTGGCAGAAAAGTATTCAATATATGATTATTGTGATAAAATATGTTTTGCATATCACTGATGACTCATATGTCCCTGACACGAGGGTACACATGTTTAAGGGGAAGAAAGCTGAGGTAAATTTCCCTCCTCTAATGAAGAAAAAGAGCGGGAATCTCCAGACAAGAAGCTGCAGCTTCCCAAAAAGAATTCTCAGGGATTATCCTTTCCCTACTAGGGCCAGGATTAGAGATGAGCGCCGGAAATTTTTCGGGTTTTGTGTTTTGGTTTTGGGTTCGGTTCCGCGGCCGTGTTTTGGGTTCGACCGCGTTTTGGCAAAACCTCACCGAATTTTTTTTGTCGGATTCGGGTGTGTTTTGTATTCGGGTGTTTTTTTCAAAAAACACTTAAAAACAGCTTAAATCATATAATTTGGGGGTTATTTTGATCCCAAAGTATTATTAACCTCAAAAACCATAATTTACACTCATTTTCAGTCTATTCTGAATACCTCACACCTCACAATATTATTTTTAGTCCTAAAATTTGCACCTAGGTCGCTGGATGACTAAGCTAAGCGACCCTAGTGGCCGACACAAACACCGGGCCCATCTAGGAGTGTCACTGCAGTGTCACGCAGGATGGCCCTTCCAAAAAATACTCCCCAAACAGCACATGACGCAAAGAAAAAAAGAGGCGCAATGAGGTAGCTGTGTGAGTAAGATAAGCGACCCTAGTGGCCGACACAAACACCGGGCCCATCTAGGAGTGTCACTGCAGTGTCACGCAGGATGTCCCTTCCAAAAAACCCTCCCCAAACAGCACATGACGCAAAGAAAAAAAGAGGCGCAATGAGGTAGCTGTGTGAGTAAGATAAGCGACCCTAGTGGCCGACACAAACACCGGGCCCATCTAGGAGTGTCACTGCAGTGTCACGCAGGATGTCCCTTCCAAAAAACCCTCCCCAAACAGCACATGACGCAAAGAAAAAAAGAGGCGCAATGAGGTAGCTGTGTGAGTAAGATAAGCGACCCTAGTGGCCGACACAAACACCGGGCCCATCTAGGAGTGTCACTGCAGTGTCACGCAGGATGTCCCTTCCAAAAAACCCTCCCCAAACAGCACATGACGCAAAGAAAAAAAGAGGCGCAATGAGGTAGCTGTGTGAGTAAGATAAGCGACCCTAGTGGCAGACACAAACACCGGGCCCATCTAGGAGTGTCACTGCGGTGTCACGCAGGATGTCCCTTCCAAAAAACCCTCCCCAAACAGCACATGACGCAAAGAAAAAAAGAGGCGCAATGAGGTAGCTGTGTGAGTAAGATAAGCGACCCTAGTGGCCGACACAAACACCGGGCCCATCTAGGAGTGTCACTGCAGTGTCACGCAGGATGTCCCTTCCAAAAAACCCTCCCCAAACAGCACATGACGCAAAGAAAAAAAGAGGCGCAATGAGGTAGCTGTGTGAGTAAGATAAGCGACCCTAGTGGCCGACACAAACACCGGGCCCATCTAGGAGTGTCACTGCAGTGTCACGCAGGATGTCCCTTCCAAAAAACCCTCCCCAAACAGCACATGACGCAAAGAAAAAAAGAGGCGCAATGAGGTAGCTGTGTGAGTAAGATAAGCGACCCTAGTGGCCGACACAAACACCGGGCCCATCTAGGAGTGTCACTGCAGTGTCACGCAGGATGTCCCTTCCAAAAAACCCTCCCCAAACAGCACATGACGCAAAGAAAAAAAGAGGCGCAATGAGGTAGCTGTGTGAGTAAGATAAGCAACCCTAGTGGCCGACACAAACACCGGGCCCATCTAGGAGTGGCACTGCAGTGTCACGCAGGATGTCCCTTCCAAAAAACCCTCCCCAAACAGCACATGACGCAAAGAAAAATTAAAGAAAAAAGAGGTGCAAGATGGAATTGTCCTTGGGCCCTCCCACCCACCCTTATGTTGTATAAACAGGACATGCACACTTTAACCAACCCATCATTTCAGTGACAGGGTCTGCCACACGACTGTGACTGAAATGACGGGTTGGTTTGGACCCCCACCAAAAAAGAAGCAATTAATCTCTCCTTGCACAAACTGGCTCTACAGAGGCAAGATGTCCACCTCATCATCATCCTCCGATATATCACCGTGTACATCCCCCTCCTCACAGATTATCAATTCGTCCCCACTGGAATCCACCATCTCAGCTCCCTGTGTACTTTGTGGAGGCAATTGCTGCTGGTCAATGTCTCCACGGAGGAATTGATTATAATTCATTTTAATGAACATCATCTTCTCCACATTTTCTGGATGTAACCTCGTACGCCGATTGCTGACAAGGTGAGCGGCGGCACTAAACACTCTTTCGGAGTACACACTTGTGGGAGGGCAACTTAGGTAGAATAAAGCCAGTTTGTGCAAGGGCCTCCAAATTGCCTCTTTTTCCTGCCAGTATAAGTACGGACTGTGTGACGTGCCTACTTGGATGCGGTCACTCATATAATCCTCCACCATTCTTTCAATGTTGAGAGAATCATATGCAGTGACAGTAGACGACATGTCCGTAATCGTTGTCAGGTCCTTCAGTCCGGACCAGATGTCAGCATCAGCAGTCGCTCCAGACTGCCCTGCATCACCGCCAGCGGGTGGGCTCGGAATTCTGAGCCTTTTCCTCGCACCCCCAGTTGCGGGAGAATGTGAAGGAGGAGATGTTGACAGGTCGCGTTCCGCTTGACTTGACAATTTTCTCACCAGCAGGTCTTTCAACCCCAGCAGACTTGTGTCTGCCGGAAAGAGAGATCCAAGGTAGGCTTTAAATCTAGGATCGAGCACGGTAGCCAAAATGTAGTGCTCTGATTTCAACAGATTGACCACCCGTGAATCCTTGTTAAGCGAATTAAGGGCTCCATCCACAAGTCCCACATGCCTAGCGGAATCGCTCCGTGTTAGCTCCTCCTTCAATGTCTCCAGCTTCTTCTGCAAAAGCCTGATGAGGGGAATGACCTGACTCAGGCTGGCAGTGTCTGAACTGACTTCACGTGTGGCAAGTTCAAAGGGCATCAGAACCTTGCACAACGTTGAAATCATTCTCCACTGCACTTGAGACAGGTGCATTCCACCTCCTATATCGTGCTCAATTGTATAGGCTTGAATGGCCTTTTGCTGCTCCTCCAACCTCTGAAGCATATAGAGGGTTGAATTCCACCTCGTTACCACTTCTTGCTTCAGATGATGGCAGGGCAGGTTCAGTAGTTTTTGGTGGTGCTCCAGTCTTCTGTACGTGGTGCCTGTACGCCGAAAGTGTCCCGCAATTCTTCTGGCCACCGACAGCATCTCTTGCACGCCCCTGTCGTTTTTTAAAAAATTCTGCACCACCAAATTCAAGGTATGTGCAAAACATGGGACGTGCTGGAATTTGCCCATATTTAATGCACACACAATATTGCTGGCGTTGTCCGATGCCACAAATCCACAGGAGAGTCCAATTGGGGTAAGCCATTCCGCGATGATCTTCCTCAGTTGCCGTAAGAGGTTTTCAGCTGTGTGCGTATTCTGGAAAGCGGTGATACAAAGCGTAGCCTGCCTAGGAAAGAGTTGGCGTTTGCGAGATGCTGCTACTGGTGCCGCCGCTGCTGTTCTTGCGGCGGGAGTCCATACATCTACCCAGTGGGCTGTCACAGTCATATAGTCCTGACCCTGCCCTGCTCCACTTGTCCACATGTCCGTGGTTAAGTGGACATTGGGTACAGCTGCATTTTTTAGGACACTGGTGAGTCTTTTTCTGAGGTCTGTGTACATTTTCGGTATCGCCTGCCTAGAGAAGTGGAACCTAGATGGTATTTGGTAACGGGGGCACACTACCTCAAGAAATTGTCTAGTTCCCTGTGAACTAACGGCGGATACCGGACGCACGTCTAACACCAACATAGTTGTCAAGGCCTGAGTTATCCGCTTTGCAGCAGGATGACTGCTGTGATATTTCATCTTCCTCGCAAAGGACTGTTGGACAGTCATTTGCTTACTGGAAGTAGTACAAGTGGTCTTCCGACTTCCCCTCTGGGATGACCATCGACTCTCAGCAGCAACAACAGCAGCGCCAGCAGCAGTAGGCGTTACACGCAAGGATGCATCGGAGGAATCCCAGGCAGGAGAGGACTCGTCAGAATTGCCAGTGACATGGCCTGCAGGACTATTGGCATTCCTGGGGAAGGAGGAAATTGACACTGAGGGAGTTGGTGGTGGGGTGGTTTGCGTGAGCTTGGTTACAAGAGGAAGGGATTTACTGGTCAGTGGACTGCTTCCGCTGTCACCCAAAGTTTTTGAACTTGTCACTGACTTATTATGAATGCGCTGCAGGTGACGTATAAGGGAGGATGTTCCGAGGTGGTTAACGTCCTTACCCCTACTTATTACAGCTTGACAAAGGCAACACACGGCTTGACACCTGTTGTCCGCATTTCTGATGAAATACCTCCACACTGAAGAGCTGATTTTTTTGGTATTTTCACCAGGCATGTCAACGGCCATATTCCTCCCACGGACAACAGGTGTCTCCCCGGGTGCCTGACTTAAACAAACCACCTCACCATCAGAATCCTCCTGGTCAATTTCCTCCCCAGCGCCAGCAACACCCATATCCTCCTCATCCTGGTGTACTTCAACACTGACATCTTCAATCTGACTATCAGGAACTGGACTGCGGGTGCTCCTTCCAGCACTTGCAGGGGGCGTGCAAATGGTGGAAGGCGCATGCTCTTCACGTCCAGTGTTGGGAAGGTCAGGCATCGCAACAGACACAATTGGACTCTCCTTGTGGATTTGGGATTTCGAAGAACGCACGGTTCTTTGCGGTGCTTTTGCCAGCTTGAGTCTTTTCAGTTTTCTAGCGAGAGGCTGAGTGCTTCCATCCTCCTGTGAAGCTGAACCACTAGCCATGAACATAGGCCAGGGCCTCAGCCGTTCCTTGCCACTCCGTGTGGTAAATGGCATATTGGCAAGTTTACGCTTCTCCTCCGACAATTTTATTTTAGGTCTTGGAGTCCTTTTTTTACTGATATTTGGTGTTTTGGATTTGACATGCTCTGTACTATGCCATTGGGCATCGGCCTTGGCAGACGACGTTGCTGGCATTTCATCGTCTCGGCCATGACTAGTGGCAGCAGCTTCAGCACGAGGTGGAAGTGGATCTTGATCTTTCCCTAATTTTGGAACCTCAACATTTTTGTTCTCCATATTTTAATAGGCACAACTAAAAGGCACCTCAGGTAAACAATGGAGATGGATGGATACTAGTATACAATTATGGATGGACTGCCGAGTGCCGACACAGAGGTAGCTACAGCCGTGGACTACCGTACTGTGTCTACTGCTAATATAGACTGGATGATTGATAATGAGATGAAATCAATATATATATGTATGTATATATAATATCACTAGTACTGCAGCCGGACAGGTAGATAATATATTTATTAGGTATTGGTAATGATGACTGATGACGGACCTGCTGGACACTGTCAGCTCAGCAGCACCGCAGACTGCTACAGTAAGCTACTATACTATAGTAGTATGTACAAAGAAGAAAGAAAAAAAAAAACACGTGTAGGTGGTATACAATATTATATATATATATATATATATATATATATATATATATATATATTATATACAATTATATATATATTAAACTGGTGGTGATTGATTATTAAACTGGTGGTCAGGTCACGTTGCAACTTGCAACTAGTACTCCGAGTCCTAAGCAGACAATCACAAAATATATTATTATACTGGTGGTCAGTGTGGTCACAACAATGGCAGTGTGGCACTGACTCTGGCAGCAAAAGTGTGCACTGTACGTTATATGTACTCCTGAGTCCTGCTCTCAGACTCTAACTGCTCCCCACTGTCAGTGTCTCCCCCACAAGTCAGATAATACACTTACAGTCACACTATCTAATCTATAAATATCACTTCAGCAAGTAGTATAGTAGTATACAGTATAGTAGTACTCCTCCTAATAATGCTCCCCAAAATACTGTGTCTGAGTAGTATACAGTATAGTAGTACTCCTCCTAATAATGCTCCCCAAAATACTGTGTCTCTCTCTTCTCTAAACGGAGAGGACGCCAGCCACGTCCTCTCCCTATGACTCTATAAATATCACTTCAGCAAGTAGTATAGTAGTATACAGTATAGTAGTACTCCTCCTAATAATGCTCCCCAAAATAGTATACTGTGTCTCTCTCTTCTCTAAACGGAGAGGACGCCAGCCACGTCCTCTCCCTATGACTCTATAAATATCACTTCAGCAAGTAGTATAGTAGTATACAGTATAGTAGTACTCCTCCTAATAATGCTCCCCAAAATACTGTGTCTCTCTCTTCTCTAAACGGAGAGGACGCCAGCCACGTCCTCTCCCCCTATGACTCTATAATATCACTTCAGCAAGTAGTATAGTAGTATACAGTATAGTAGTACTCCTCCTAATAATGCTTCCCAAAATACTGTGTCTCTCTCTTCTCTAAACGGAGAGGACGCCAGCCACGTCCTCTCCCTATGACTCTATAAATATCACTTCAGCAAGTAGTATAGTAGTATACAGTATAGTAGTACTCCTCCTAATAATGCTCCCCAAAATAGTATACTGTGTCTCTCTCTTCTCTAAACGGAGAGGACGCCAGCCACGTCCTCTCCCTATGACTCTATAAATATCACTTCAGCAAGTAGTAGAGTAGTATACAGTATAGTAGTACTCCTCCTAATAATGCTCCCCAAAATACTGTGTCTCTCTCTTCTCTAAACGGAGAGGACGCCAGCCACGTCCTCTCCCCCTATGACTCTATAAATATCACTTCAGCAAGTAGTATAGTAGTATACAGTATAGTAGTACTCCTCCTAATAATGCTCCCCAAAATAGTATACTGTGTCTCTCTCTTCTCTAAACGGAGAGGACGCCAGCCACATCCTCTCCCTATGACTCTATAAATATCACTTCAGCAAGTAGTATAGTAGTATACAGTATAGTAGTACTCCTCCTAATAATGCTCCCCAAAATACTGTGTCTCTCTCTTCTCTAAACGGAGAGGACGCCAGCCACGTCCTCTCCCTATGACTCTATAAATATCACTTCAGCAAGTAGTAGAGTAGTATACAGTATAGTAGTGCTCCTCCTAATAATGCTCCCCAAAATACTGAGTCTCTCTCTTCTCTAAACGGAGAGGACGCCAGCCACGTCCTCTCCCTATGACTCTATAAATATCACTTCAGCAAGTAGTAGAGTAGTATACAGTATAGTAGTACTCCTCCTAATAATGCTCCCCAAAATACTGTGTCTGAGTAGTATACAGTATAGTAGTACTCCTCCTAATAATGCTCCCCAAAATACTGTGTCTCTCTCTTCTCTAAACGGAGAGGACGCCAGCCACATCCTCTCCCTATGACTCTATAAATATCACTTCAGCAAGTAGTAGAGTAGTATACAGTATAGTAGTACTCCTCCTAATAATGCTCCCAAAATAGTATACTGTGTCTCTCTCTTCTCTAAACGGAGAGGACGCCAGCCACGTCCTCTCCCTATGACTCTATAAATATCACTTCAGCAAGTAGTATAGTAGTATACAGTATAGTAGTACTCCTCCTAATAATGCTCCCCAAAATACTGTGTCTCTCTCTTCTCTAAACGGAGAGGACGCCAGCCACGTCCTCTCCCTATGACTCTATAAATATCACTTCAGCAAGTAGTATAGTAGTATACAGTATAGTAGTACTCCTCCTAATAATGCTCCCCAAAATAGTATACTGTGTCTCTCTCTTCTCTAAACGGAGAGGACGCCAGCCACGTCCTCTCCCTATGACTCTATAAATATCACTTCAGCAAGTAGTATACAGTATAGTAGTACTCCTCCTAATAATGCTCCCCAAAATACTGTGTCTCTCTCTTCTCTAAACGGAGAGGACGCCAGCCACGTCCTCTCCCCCTATGACTCTATAATATCACTTCAGCAAGTAGTATAGTAGTATACAGTATAGTAGTACTCCTCCTAATAATGCTCCCCAAAATACTGTGTCTCTCTCTTCTCTAAACGGAGAGGACGCCAGCCACGTCCTCTCCCTATGACTCTATAAATATCACTTCAGCAAGTAGTATAGTAGTATACAGTATAGTAGTACTCCTCCTAATAATGCTCCCCAAAATAGTATACTGTGTCTCTCTCTTCTCTAAACGGAGAGGACGCCAGCCACGTCCTCTCCCTATGACTCTATAAATATCACTTCAGCAAGTAGTAGAGTAGTATACAGTATAGTAGTACTCCTCCTAATAATGCTCCCCAAAATACTGTGTCTCTCTCTTCTCTAAACGGAGAGGACGCCAGCCACGTCCTCTCCCCCTATGACTCTATAAATATCACTTCAGCAAGTAGTAAAGTAGTATACAGTATAGTAGTACTCCTCCTAATAATGCTCCCCAAAATAGTATACTGTGTCTCTCTCTTCTCTAAACGGAGAGGACGCCAGCCACATCCTCTCCCTATGACTCTATAAATATCACTTCAGCAAGTAGTATAGTAGTATACAGTATAGTAGTACTTCTCCTAATAATGCTCCCCAAAATACTGTGTCTCTCTCTTCTCTAAACGGAGAGGACGCCAGCCACGTCCTCTCCCTATGACTCTATAAATATCACTTCAGCAAGTAGTAGAGTAGTATACAGTATAGTAGTACTCCTCCTAATAATGCTCCCCAAAATACTGTGTCTCTCTCTTCTCTAAACGGAGAGGACGCCAGCCACGTCCTCTCCCTATGACTCTATAAATATCACTTCAGCAAGTAGTAGAGTAGTATACAGTATAGTAGTACTCCTCCTAATAATGCTCCCCAAAATACTGTGTCTGAGTAGTATACAGTATAGTAGTACTCCTCCTAATAATGCTCCCCAAAATACTGTGTCTCTCTCTTCTCTAAACGGAGAGGACGCCAGCCACGTCCTCTCCCCCTATGACTCTATAATATCACTACAGCAAGTAGTATAGTAGTATACAGTATAGTAGTACTCCTCCTAATAATGCTCCCCAAAATACTGTGTCTCTCTCTTCTCTAAACGGAGAGGACGCCAGCCACGTCCTCTCCCTATGACTCTATAAATATCACTTCAGCAAGTAGTAGAGTAGTATACAGTATAGTAGTACTCCTCCTAATAATGCTCCCCAAAATAGTATACTGTGTCTCTCTCTTCTCTAAACGGAGAGGACGCCAGCCACGTCCTCTCCCTATGACTCTATAAATATCACTTCAGCAAGTAGTAGAGTAGTATACAGTATAGTAGTACTCCTCCTAATAATGCTCCCCAAAATACTGTGTCTCTCTCTTCTCTAAACGGAGAGGACGCCAGCCACGTCCTCTCCCTATGACTCTATAAATATCACTTCAGCAAGTAGTAGAGTAGTATACAGTATAGTAGTACTCCTCCTAATAATGCTCCCCAAAATACTGTGTCTCTCTCTTCTCTAAACGGAGAGGACGCCAGCCACGTCCTCTCCCTATGACTCTATAAATATCACTTCAGCAAGTAGTAGAGTAGTATACAGTATAGTAGTACTCCTCCTAATAATGCTCCCCAAAATACTGTGTCTCTCTCTTCTCTAAACGGAGAGGACGCCAGCCACGTCCTCTCCCTATGACTCTATAAATATCACTTCAGCAAGTAGTAGAGTAGTATACAGTATAGTAGTACTCCTCCTAATAATGCTCCCCAAAATACTGTCTCTCTCTTCTCTAAACGGAGAGGACGCCAGCCACGTCCTCTCCCTATGACTCTATAAATATCACTTCAGCAAGTAGTAGAGTAGTATACAGTATAGTAGTACTCCTCCTAATAATGCTCCCCAAAATACTGTGTCTGAGTAGTATACAGTATAGTAGTACTCCTCCTAATAATGCTCCCCAAAATACTGTGTCTCTCTCTTCTCTAAACGGAGAGGACGCCAGCCACGTCCTCTCCCTATGACTCTATAAATATCACTTCAGCAAGTAGTAGAGTAGTATACAGTATAGTAGTACTCCTCCTAATAATGCTCCCCAAAATACTGTGTCTGAGTAGTATACAGTATAGTAGTACTCCTCCTAATAATGCTCCCCAAAATACTGTGTCTCTCTCTTCTCTAAACGGAGAGGACGCCAGCCACGTCCTCTACCTATGACTCTATAAATATCACTTCAGCAAGTAGTATAGTAGTATACAGTATAGTAGTACTCCTCCTAATAATGCTCCCCAAAATAGTATACTGTGTCTCTCTCTTCTCTAAACGGAGAGGACGCCAGCCACGTCCTCTCCCTATGACTCTATAAATATCACTTCAGCAAGTAGTATAGTAGTATACAGTATAGTAGTACTCCTCCTAATAATGCTCCCCAAAATACTGTGTCTCTCTCTTCTCTAAACGGAGAGGACGCCAGCCACGTCCTCTCCCTATGACTCTCAATGCACGTGTGAAAATGGCGGCGACGCGCGGCTCCTTATATAGAATCCGAGTCTCGCGAGAATCCGACAGCGGGATGATGACGTTCGGGCGTGCTCGGGTTAACCGAGCAAGGCGGGAGGATCCGAGCCTGCTCGGACCCGTGGAAAAAAGCTGAAGTTCGGGCGGGTTCGGATTCAGAGGAACCGAACCCGCTCATCCCTAGCCAGGATACGATGGGAATCTTCCCCTAGGGTGGACAAAGCTTTGTCACGTTTACCCAAAAGGTAGCGCTGACTTAACAGCTATCCTCAGGGATCCTGCAGATAGCTTGCAGTAAAAGTACTTTGAAGTCCATTTACACACATTCTGGTACACTACTCAGACCGGCGATTGTGTCGGCATGGGTTAATAGCGCTGTAGCAGCGTGGACAGATACCTTATCAGCGGAGATTGAAACCCTAGATAAGGATACCATGGTATTGACCCTAGTATATGTATATATATATATATATATATATATATATATATATATATATATATATATAAAAGATGCTGTCTTATATATATATAAAACATGCCCAAAGAGACAGTCTACTGGGTTCTAGAGTCAACACTATGTCGATTTCTGCTAGAAGTGTCCTGTGGAACATGCAATGGACAGGTGATGCGACTAAAAGAGGCATATGGAAGGTTTACCTTAACAAGGCTGAGGAATTGTGTGGAGAAGGGCTCTCGGACCTGGTCTCCACAGCTATAGCTGGTAATTCTGATCTTTTGCGTTATATTCCCTCACAGCCTAACAAAGCACGACATTATCAAATGCAGTCCTTTTGGTCGGAGAATAACAAGAAAGTACGAGGAGCGTCCTTTCTTACCAGAGGTAAGGGTACAGGGCACAGCTAGACCCCAGGAACAGAAGTCCTCCCCAGCCTCTACTACATCCAACGCATGACGCTGGAGCTCCGCTAAGGGAGTCCGCCCCAGTGGGAGCACGTCTTCGACTCTTCAGCCACATCTGAGTTCACTCACAGGTGGTTCCCGGGGCAATAAAAAATTGTTTCTCAGGGTTACAAGCTGGAATTCGAAAGGTGCCTCCTTGCCGGTTTTTCCTTATCGGACCTACCGGCTTCTCCCCCAGGAAGGGAGATAATATTAAATACAATTCACACATTGTATCTCCAACAGGTGGTGCTCAAGGTTCCCCTCCTGCAACAAGGAAGGCGATATGACTCAACCTTGGCTGTAGTCCCGAAACCGTACGGTTCGGTCAGACCTATTTTTAAAATTAAAATCTCTGAACCTATACGGGAAAAGGTTCAAATTTAAAGTGGAATCGCCCAGAGCGATCATCGCCAGCCTGGAAGGGGGGGATTTGATGGTGTATCTAAACATAAAGGCTGCATACCTTCATGTTCCCATTTATCCACCCCATTAGGCGTATCTGACAATTGCGGTACAGGATTGTCATTACCAATTTCAGGGTAATTGGCGGAAATAATGGTGCTCCTACGCAAGCAAGGAGTCACAGTTGTCCCATACTTGGACGATCTCCTAATAAGGGCGAGATCAAAAGAGCAGTTGTTGAACAGCGTGTCACTTTCGCTGAAGGTGTCACAGCAACACGGCTGGATTCTCAATTTCCTGAGGTCACAGTTGGTTCCTATAACTCGTCTGCCCTTCTTGGGTATGATTCTGGATACAGACCAGAAATGGGTTTACCTTCAGATAGAGAAGGCCCAGGAACTCATGACTCTAGTCAGGGACCTATTGAAACCAAGACAGGTGTCAGTGCATCACTGCACTCGAGTCCTGGGAAAAACATTCCCTTCAGCAGGTTCCATGCGAGGACTTTCCAATGGGACCTACTGGACAAGTGGTCCGGGTCACATCTACAGATTCATCAGTTGATCACCCTATCCCCCAGGGCCAGGGTATCTTTCCTGTGGTGGCTGCAGAGTGCTCACCTTCTAGAAGGCCGCAGGTTCGGCATTCAGGACTATATCCTGGTGACCACAGACGCGAGCCTCCGAAGCTGGGGAGCAGTCACACAGGGAAGAAATTTCCAAGGTCTTTGGTCAAGTCAAGAGACTTGTCTTCACATCAACATATTGGAACTAAGGGCCATATACAACGCCCTACATCAAGCTGAGACCTTTCTTCGCGAACAACCGGTTCTGATCCAGTCAGACAACGTCACCGCAGTAGCTCATGTAAACCGCCAAGGCGGCACAAGGAGCAGAGTGGCGATGGCGAAAGCCACCAGAATTCTTTGCTGGGCGGAGAATCATGTAAGAGCACTGTCAACAGTGTTCATTCCGGAAGTGAACAACTGGGAAGCAGACTTCCTCACCAGACATACGTCCTGGAGAGTGGAGACTTCATCAGGAAGTCTTCGCACAGATTGCAGTTCGGTGGGGACTGCCACAGATAGACAGGATGGCGTCCCGCCTCAACATAAAGCTGCAGAGTTATTGCGCATGGTCAAGAGACCCTCAGGCAGTAGCGGTAGACGCCCTAGTGACACCGTGGGTGTTCCAGTCAGTCTATGTATTTCCTCCTCTTCCTCTCATACCCAAGGGTTGAGAATAATAAGAAAAAGGAGGAGTGAGAACAATCCTCATTGTTCCAGATTGGCCACGAAGGATCTGGTATCCGGATCTGCAGGAAATGCTTACAGAAAATCCGTGGCCTCTTCCTCTAAGGCAGGACCTGTTGCAACAGGGCCCATGTCTGTTCCAAGACTTACCGTGGCTGCGTTTGACGGCATGGCGGTTGAACGCCGGATCCTAGCGGAAAAAGGCATTCCGGATGAGGTCATTCCTATGCTGATAAAGGCTAGGAAGGACGTGACATCTTAACAGTATCACCGTATATGGCGAAATTATGTTTCTTGGTGTGAGGCCAGGAATGGTCCTACGGAAGAATTCCATCTGGGCCGTTTCCTTCACTTCCTACAAACTGGAGTGAATTTGGGCCTAAAACTTAGGCTCCATTGAGGTTCAGATTTCGGCCCTATCCATTTTCTTTCAAAAAGAGTTGGCTTCTCTACCAGAAGTTCAGAAGTTTGTAAAAGGAGTGCTGCGTATTCAGCCTCCTTTTGTGCCTCCGGTGGCACCTTGGGGTCTTAACGTGGTGTTAAGTTTCCTAAAGTCACACTGGTTTGAATCACTTAAAACGGCAGAGTTAAAATATCTCACGTGGAAGGTGGTCATGTTATTAGCCTTGGCTTCGGCTAGACGTGTGTCAGAATTAGCGGCTTTGTCACATAAAAGCCCCTATCTGGTTTTCCATATGGATAGAGAAGAATTGCGGACCCGTTCGCAATTTCTGCCGAAAGTGGTATCATTTTTTCATATGAACCAACCTATTGTGGTGCCTGTGGCTACACGTGACTTGGAGGATTCCGAGTTACTTGATGTGGTCAGGGCTTTGAAAATTTACGTGGCCAGAATGGCTAGAGTCAGGAAAACTGAAGCGCTGTTTGTCCTGTATGCATCCAACAAGATTGGTGCCCCTGCTTCAAAGCAAACTATTGATCGCTGGATTTGTAACACGATTCAGCAAGCGCATTCTACAGCTGGATTGCCGTTACCAAAATCGGTCAAGGCCCATTCCACTAGGAAGGTGGGCTCTTCTTGGGCGGCTGCCCGGGGGGTCTCGGCACTACAGCTGTGTCGAGCTGCTACTTGGTCAGGTTCAAACACTTTTGCAAAATTCTATACCCTGGCTGAGGAGGACCTCATGTTTGCTCAATCGATGCTGCAGAGTCATCCGCACTCTCCCGCCCATTTGGGAGCTTTGGTATAATCCCCATGGTCCTTACGGAGTCCCCAGCATCCTCTAGGACGTTAGAGAAAAGAAGATTTTACTTGCCGGTAAATCTCTTTCTCGTAGTCCGTAGAGGATGCTGGGCGCCCGTCCCAAGTGCGGACTTCTTCTGCAATACTTGTATATAGTTATTGCTTCAATAAGGGTTACGTTATAGTTGCATCGGTCTTGCACTGATGATATTTTGTTTTCATACTGTTAACTGGGTAGTTATCACAAGTTATACGGTGTGATTGGTGTGGCTGGTATGAATCTTGCCCTTGGATTAACAAAATCCTTTCCTTGTACTGTCCATCTCCTCTGGGCACAGTTTCTCTAACTGAGGTCTGGAGGAGGGGCATAGAGGGAGGAGCCAGTGCACACCAGGAACTAAATTCTTTCTTAAAGTGCCCATGTCTCCTGCGGAGCCCGTCTATCCCCATGGTCCTTACGGAGTCCCCAGCATCCTCTACGGACTACGAGAAATAGATTTACCGGTAAGTAAAATCTTATTTTATGTCAGACAATGATACTTTACAATCTGTACAATAGAGTTTACAATGTCAAATTAAAATGCAGATCAAGTACTGGAATGTGCATGAGAAAATGTGATTAGTATCTTCAGTTTGCTAATTATATCAGTGTGAGGTTTTCCTTCACACTATTCTTCTGCTGTTTTCTATGAGGACATTTTCTCTTGGTCCTTGGATAATGAGGACTCATTCTCATTTCAGAACTCTTCAGAGTTATGTATTGGCACTTCTGTCATCAGTCACTTGGCAACATAAAGTGCACTCTAAGGTGTAATTTGGTTTAAGTGGGAACAACTTCATTTTTTTGAGGTGTACAATTATTTCTCTTAATATTTTTACGTTTAAAAGGCAGCTTCTTAGTCTAATTAGAAATAGCTGTTTTACACAGATAGTATATATAATTTTTAATAAGATATTTTATATGAATTATTATTATTATTATTATTGTTAATAATAATAATAATAATAATAATATTGGTGGTAGTAGTACAGGTAGTAGTTCTAATTAAGCAATCACATATATGATATATAAACAGTATGCTTTGTAATATTAAATATTTTTTTTTATTTAAAAAGCAAAATAAAATGTTACTATGTATTAATATACATTTATTGTACTGTATATGGTAAGAACAAAGTGACATGTTTTCTGAATATTCAAGGTTATATATATAGCTTTATATACAGTATATATATAAAATATAGCTTTATTCCTGGAGCATACCCTCAATAATTGAATAAGTAACACATTAAATTATTCTAATTAGGATTAATGAGAAAATATATTTCGTACCAAAAAGCTAATGAATAGCTACGTATGAGAAGCGTACCAAAAAATTAAATAATAGCTACGTATGAGAAGCAGCTTCAGTATTGTAATCAAAATGGCTTTACATCTGCATATAAGCTCCAGGGTGTACCCAGGCACATCGTAATGTTGGCCATTGTCTCCATGCTTGTCAGCAAAATTATCAATGCCACCGTAATTCAGATGAGATGACAGTGTCGGTGAGACAGAAAATTCCAATTTTATTTGGAATAATATGAATTTGTGGGCACTACTGGGGACAGTTTATTGCCATAGGTAAGTGCATTGAAGCAATTGAGGGGGTTGATGGGGGATTTCATGATATGTGGTAGATTGGGTGGGACCTGATGTGGGGGTAAATTGGGGGCACATGACATCAAGAGGCGGGATTGATTACATGAAAAGAGTGCTAGACACACCCCTGGGAGGTGCCAGATATGCCACGCAGTGCAGAGGACCCTTTCTAGATTTCCCTGTGTGCACACCCTGATGATATGAGCTGCACACTAATGCTCTCTAGTGGAGAAACTGAATACAGTATAATTCTATCTCTTTAAACACATATGGATTTGTGAATATGAAAAGCTCAAATGATGGAACTTTGTATACTGTCTGTAAAGAGTAAATAGATATTAGATGCTGTAAACCATTGCCACTTTGATACTATGGGATGTATTCAATTGTATTCGTCAGTTTCCGACTTTTTTAGGTCGGAAACTGTTCCGACCTATTCAATTTGCCCTGCCTTTTTTCCGACAGGTCGGCAATTCTGACTTCTCGGAAAACACGTGGATTGGCGTATTAGCCACGGATCCACAAATCCGACAGGATATCCTTTTTGTAATATGGTGCCCAAAATTGCACACAGTATTCAAGATGAGGCCTCACTAGTGATTTATATAATGGGAGTATAATACTCTCGTCCCTTGCATCAATTCCCCATTTTATGCATGCTAATAATAAGAATTTACTTACCGATAATTCTATTTCTCATAGTCCGTAGTGGATGCTGGGGACTCCGTAAGGACCATGGGGAATAGCGGCTCCGCAGGAGACTGGGCACATCTAAAGAAAGCTTTAGGACTATCTGGTGTGCACTGGCTCCTCCCCCTATGACCCTCCTCCAAGCCTCAGTTAGGATACTGTGCCCGGACGAGCGTACACAATAAGGAAGGATTTTGAATCCCGGGTAAGACTCATACCAGCCACACCAATCACACCGTATAACCTGTGATCTGAACCCAGTTAACAGCATGATAACAGAGGAGCCTCTGAAAGATGGCTCACAACAATAATAACCCGATTTTTGTAACAATAACTATGTACAAGTATTGCAGACAATCCGCACTTGGGATGGGCGCCCAGCATCCACTACGGACTATGAGAAATAGAATTATCGGTAAGTAAATTCTTATTTTCTCTAACGTCCTAAGTGGATGCTGGGGACTCCGTAAGGACCATGGGGATTATACCAAAGCTCCCAAACGGGCGGGAGAGTGCGGATGACTCTGCAGCACCAAATGAGAGAACTCCAGGTCCTCCTCAGCCAGGATATCAATTTTGTAGAATTTTACAAACGTATTTGCTCCTGACCAAGTAGCTGCTCGGCAAAGTTGTAAAGCCGAGACCCCTCGGGCAGCCGCCCAAGATGAGCCCACCTTCCTTGTGGAGTGGGCATTTACAGATTTTTGGCTGTGGCAGGCCTGCCACAGAATGTGCAAGCTGAATTGTACTACAAATCCAACGAGCAATAGTCTGCTTAGAAGCAGGAGCACCCAGCTTGTTGGGTGCACACAGGATAAACAGCGAGTCAGATTTCCTGACTCCAGCCGTCCTGGAAACATATATTTTCAGGGCACTGACAACGTCTAGCAACTTGGAGGCCTCCAAGTCCCTAGTAGCCGCAGGCACCACCAATAGGTTGGTTCAGGTGAGACGCTGAAACCACCTTGGGGAGAAACTGAGGACGAGTCCTCAATTCCGCCCTGTCCGAATGGAAAATCAGATAAGGGCTTTTTCAGGATAAAGCCGCCAATTCTGACACGCGCCTGGCCCAGGCCAGGGCCAACAGCATGACCACTTTCCATGTGAGATATTTTAACTCCACAGATTTAAGTGGTTCAAACCAATGTGACTTTTGGAACCCAAAACTACATTGAGATCCCAAAGTGCCACTGGAGGCACAAAAGGAGGCTGTATATGCAGTAACCCTTTTACAAACGTCTGAACTTCAGGGACTGAAGCTAGTTTTTTTTTGGAAGAAAATTGACAGGGCCGAAATTTGAACCTTAATGGACCCCAATTTCAGGCCCATAGACACTCCTGTTTGCAGGAAATGTAGGAATCGACCCAGTTGAATTTCCTCCGTCGGGCCTTACTGGCCTCGCACCACGCAACATATTTTCGCCAATTGCGGTGATAATGTTTTTGCGGTTACATCCTTCCTGGCTTTGATCAGGATAGGGATGACTTCATCCGGAATGCCTTTTTTCCTTCAGGATCCGGCGTTCAACCGCCATGCCGTCAAACGCAGCCGCGGTAAGTCTTGGAACAGACAGGGTCCTTGCTGGAGTAGGTCCCTTCTTAGAGGTAGAGGCCACGGATCCTCCGTGAGCATCTCTTGAAGTTCCGGTTACCACGTCCTTCTTGGCCAATCCGGAACCATGAATATAGTGCTTACTCCTCTCCATCTTATCAATCTCAGTACCTTGGGTATGAGAGGCAGAGGAGGGAACACATACCCTGACTGGTACACCCACGGTGTTACCAGAGCGTCTACAGCTTATTGCCTGAGGGTCCCTGGACCTGGCGCAATACCTGTCGAGTTTTTAATCATGTGGAAGACTTCTGGGTGAAGTCCCCACTCTCCCGGGTGGAGGTCGTGCTGAGGAAGTCTGCTTCCCAGTTGTCCACTCCCGGAATGAATACTGCTGACAGTGCTATCACATGATTTTCCGCCCAGCGAAGAATCCTTGCAGCTTCTGCCATTGCCCTCCTGCTTCTTGTGCCACCCTGTCTGTTTACGTGGGTGACTGCCGTGATGTTGTCCGACTGGATCAACACCGGCTGACCTTGAAGCAGAGGTCTTGCCAAGCTTAGAGCATTGTAAATGTCCCTTAGCTTCAGGATATTTATGTGAAGTGATGTCTCCAGGCTTGACCATAAGCCCTGGATATTCCTTCCCTGTGTGACTGCTCCCCAGCCTCGCAGGCTGGCATCCGTGGTCACCAGGACCCAGTCCTGAATGCCTAATCTGCGGCCCTCTAGAAGATGAGCACTCTGCAACCACCACAGGAGGGACACCCTTGTCCTTGGTGACAGGGTTATCCGCTGATGCATCTGAAGATGCGATCCGGACCATTTGTCCAGCAGGTCCCACTGGAAAGTTCTTGCGTGGAATCTGCTGAATGGGATTGCTTCGTAGGAAGCCACCATTTTACCCAGAACCCTTGTGCATTGATGCACTGAGACTTGGCTCGGTTTTAGGAGGTTCCTGACTAGCTCGGATAACTCCCTGGCTTTCTCCTCCGGGAGAAACACCTTTTTCTGGACTGTGTCCAGGATCATCCCTAGGAACAGAAGACACGTCGTCGGAACCAGGTGCGATTTTGGAATCTTGAGAATCCAATCGTGCTGCCGCAACACTACCTGAGATAGTGCTACACCGACCTCCAACTGTTCCCTGGATCTTACCCTTATCAGGGAATTGTCCAAGGAAGGGATAACTAAAATTCACTTCCTTCGAAGGAATATCATCATTTCGGCCATTACCTTGGTAAAGACCCGGGGTGCCGTGTACCATCCATACGGCAGCGTCTGAACTGATAGTGACAGTTCTGTACCATAAACCTGAGGTACCCTCGGTGAGAAGGGTAAATTTTGACATGAAGGTAAGCATCCTTGATGTCCCGAGACATCATGTAGTCCCCTTCTTCCAGGTTCGCAATCACTGCTCTGAGTGACTCAATCTTGAATTTGAACCTCTGTACGTAAGTGTTCAAAGATTTTAGATTTAGAATCGGTCTCACCGAGCCGTCCGGCTTCGGTACCACAACAGTGTGGAATAATACCCCGTTCCCTGTTGCAGGAGGGGTATCTTGATTATCACCTGCTGGGAATACAGCTTGTGAATGGCTTCCAAAACTGTCTCCCTGTCAGAAGGAGACATCGGTAAAGCCGACTTTAGGAAACGGCGAGGGGGAGACGTCTCGAATTCTAATTTGTACCCCTGAGATATCACCTGAAGGATCCAGGGGTCTACTTGCGAGTGAGCCCACTGCGCGGTGAAATTCATTGAGACGGGCCCCCCACCGTGCCTGATTCTGCTTGTAAAGCCCCAGCGTATACTGAGGGCTTGGCAGAGGCGGGAGAGGGTTTCTGTTCCTGGGAACTGGCTGATTTCTGCAGCCTTTTTCCTCTCCCTCTGTCACGGGGCAGAAATGAGGAACCTTTTGCCCGCTTGTCCACGAAAAGACTGCGCCTGATAATACGGCGTCTTCTCATGTTGAGAGGCGACCTGGGGTACAAACGTGGAATTCCCAGCTGTTGCCGTGGCCACCAGGTCTGAAAGACCGACCCCAAATAACTCCTCCCTTAATAAAGCAATACTTCCAAATGCCGTTTGGAATACGCATCACCTGACCACTGACGTGTCCATAACCCTCTACTGGTAGAAATGGACAACGCGCTTAGACTTGATGCCAGTCGGCAAATATTCCGCTGTGCATCACGCATATATAAAAATGCATCTTTTAAATGCTCTATAGGCAAAAATATACTGTCCCTATCTAGGGTATCAATATTTTCAGTCAGGGAATCCGACCACGCCAACCCAGCACTGCACATCCAGGCTGAGGCGATTGCTGGTCGCAGTATAACACCAGTATGTGTGTAAATACCTTTTAGGATACCCTCCTGCTTTCTATCAGCAGGATCCTTAAGGGCGGCCATCTCAGGCGAAGGTAGAGCCCTTACAAGCGTGTGAGCGCTTTATCCCCCCTAGGGGGTGTTTCCCAACGCAACCTAACCTCTGGCGGGAAAGGATATAATGCCAATAACATTTTAGAAATTATCCGTTGTTATCGGGGGAAACCCACGCATCATCACACACCTCATTTAATTTCTCAGATTTAGGAAAACTACAGGTAGTTTTTCCTCACCGAACATAATACCCCTTTTTTGGTGGTACTCGTATTATCAGAAATGTGTAAAACATTTTTCATTGCCTCAATCATGTAACGTGTGGCCCTACTGGAAGTCACATTCGTCTCTTCACCGTCGACACTGGAGTCAGTATCCGTGTCGGCGTCTATATCTGCCATCTGAGGTAACGGGCGCTTTAGAGCCCCTGACGGCCTATGAGACGTCTGGACAGGCACAAGCTGAGTAGCCGGCTGTCTCATGTCAACCACTGTCTTTTATACAGAGCTGACACTGTCACGTAATTCCTTCCAACAGTTCATCCACTCAGGTGTCGACCCCCTAGGGGGTGACATCACTATTACAGGCAATCTGCTCCGTCTCCACATCATTTTTCTCCTCATACATGTTGACACAAAAGTACCGACATACAGCACACACACAGGGAATGCTCTGATAGAGGACAGGACCCCACTAGCCCTTTGGGGAGACAGAGGGAGAGTTTGCCAGCACACACCAGAGCGCTATATATATATACAGGGATAACCTTATATAAGTGTTTTTCCCCTTATAGCTGCTGTATAGTTAATACTGCGCCTAATTAGTGCCCCCCTCTCTTTTTTTTAACCCTTTCTGTAGTGTAGTGACTGCAGGGGAGAGACAGGGAGCTTCCCTCCAACGGAGCTGTGAGGGAAAATGGCGCCAGTGTGCTGAGGAGATAGGCTCCGCCCCTTTTTCGCGGACTTTTCTCCTGCTTTTTTATGGATTCTGGCAGGGGTTAAATGCATCCATATAGCCCAGGAGCTATATGTGATGCATTTTTTTTGCCATCCAAGGTGTTTTTATTGCGTCTCAGGGCGCCCCCCACCAGCGCCCTGCACCCTCAGTGACCGAAGTGTGAAGTGTGCTGAGAGCAATGGCGCACAGCTGCAGTGCTGTGCGCTACCTTGTTGAAGACAGGACGTCTTCTGCCGCCGATTTTCCGGACCTCTTCTGCCTTCTGGCTCTGTAAGGGGGCCGGCGGCGCGGCTCTGGGACCCATCCAAGCTGGGCCTGTGATCGTCCCTCTGGAGCTAATGTCCAGTAGACTAAGAAGCCCAATCCACTCTGCACGCAGGTGAGTTCGCTTCTTCTCCCCTTAGTCCCTCGATGCAGTGAGCCTGTTGCCAGCAGGTCTCACTGAAAATAAAAAACCTAATCTAAAACTTTCACTAAGAAGCTCAGGAGAGCCCCTAGTGTGCACCCTTCTCGTTCGGGCACAGAGATCTAACTGAGGCTTGGAGGAGGGTCATAGGGGGAGGAGCCAGTGCACACCAGATAGTCCTAAAGCTTTCTTTAGATGTGCCCAGTCTCCTGCGGAGCCGCTATTCCCCATGGTCCTTACGGAGTCCCCAGCATCCACTTAGGACGTTAGAGAAATCTTATTAGCCTTCTTTGCTGCACTCCTACTTTGGGTACTGCTGCTTAATTTGTTATCTATGTGAACCCCTAAGTCTTTTTCCAGTACAGAATCCCCTAATATTACCCCATTTAGTATGTAGGTGTTATTTTTGGTCTTGCCCCCACAGTGCATTACTTTACACTTATCTGTGTTGAATCTCATTATCCATTTTGCTGCCCATGCTTCCAGTTTAGTTAAGTCGTTCTGAAGAGACTCAGCATCCCCCTCCGTATTATAACCTTACACAATTTGGTATCGTCTGCAAAAATTGATACCATGCTCTCTAGACCTACTGTTAAGTCATTGATGAAAATGTTGAACAAAAGTGGTCCAAGTACAGACCCTTGTGGCACACCACTTAGTACTTTAGCCCAATTTGAAAATGATCTATTGACCACAACAAGCTGCTCCCTATTATCTAACCAATTACTGACCCAAGTACATATTGTGCTCCCTAGCCCTATTTATTGTAGCTTGTAGATAAGACGCATGTGTGGTACAGTGTCGAAAGCTTTGGCAAAGTCTAAAAAGATTATATCAACCTCCTTACCCTGATCCAGGTTCGCACTTACTGTTTCATAAAAGCCAAGTAAATTGGTCTGACATGATCTGTCCTTCACAAATCCATGTTGGTTCTTTTTAATGACCTTATTTGCTTCAAGGAACTTTTGAATACTGTCCCTTAGAATATCTTCCAATACTTTCCCCACTATAGATGAAAGATTAACTGGTCTATAATTACCTGGTTCAGCTTTGCTCCCCTTTTTAAATATCGGCACTACCTCCGCTATACGCCAGTCTTTGGAAACCATACCCGATTTAACCGAATCCATGAAGATCAAAAATAGAGGTCTTGCTAGTTCAGCGTGCAGCTCCATAAGAACCCTCAGGTGAATTCCATCGGGACCAGGTGACTTACTAATCTTTAACTTTTTTAATCGGTCACATACTACCTCCTCATATAAATAAGCATTTAGCAGTGGGACATTATCTTTGTTGAGATTTTGTGTTAGACCCAGCATTTGGTCCTCTCTAGTAAATACCATTGAAAAAAACTTGTTTAGTTTGTTTGCCAAGTCATTATCATTTTTGATTAAGACTCCCCTCTTGTCCTTTAAAGGGCCTATACTCTCCTTCTTTAGTCTCTTGCTGTTGAAGTACTTAAAAAAAATTTGGGATTCGCTTTGCTTTCCTTTGCTACTAGTTTTTCAGTTTCTACTTTAGTCGCTCTTATTCCTTTTTTGCATATTTTGTTACAGTCCTTATAGTGTTGAAATGACTCCGCATCCCCCTCAGATTTGTATTTTTTAAATGGTCTTCTTTTTTTGTCCATTAATTCCTTTATATTTTTGTTAAATCACATTAGTTTGGGATTTTTATTCCTTTTTTTTGCTGCTGATGGGAATACATTTACGAGTATTATTAATTAGCAGTGATTTTAATACATCCCATTTCTCTGTAGTATTTTTTCCTTGAAACAGAATTTCCCATTCAATGTCCCTTAACGCTTCCTTCATCATGTCAAAGTTGGCTTTGCTAAAGTTTAGAGTCCTAGTTGAGCCAGTATAGGACTGCTTATGAAAACTGATATTGATATTGTGCTGTTACCTATGGGCTCTCCTACTTCAATATTTGATACCAATTCCCCATTGTTAGTTAATACCATGTCTAAGATTGCATTGTACTTAGTTGGTTCCTCGATTAATTGAACTAATTATCATTTAGCGTGTTTAAAAAGATATTGCCCCTAGCAGTATCACATGAATTGATTTTCCAGTTTATCTCGGGATAGTTAAAGTCTCCCATTACTACTATGTCTCCTACTCCTGCTGCTCTTTCAGTTTGGTTCAGTAACAATTTCTCGTCAGACACATTAATACCAGGCGGCCTATAGCATAACCCCAATAATAACTTCTTTATTCCTTTACCCCCGCATGTAATTTCTACCCATAACGTCTCAATAGTATTTACAGTCCCTTCTTGAATATCTTCCCGTATAACAGGTTTTAGAAATGGCTTTACGTAAAGACATACCCCTCCACCCCGTTTATTTAGTCTGTCTCTCCTGTACAGCGTGTAACCCTCTAGATCAGCGGTGGCCAACCCGCGGCTCTCGAGCCGCATGCGGCTCTTTCATCCGCCGCATGCGGCTCAGCCGGCTCCTGGCCACCGCTGCCCCCAATCCCCAGACACACGCACGCCTCTCCGGCAGCGGTGTCTCGCTTCAATTCGGCGCTGGCCCGTGAGCCAATCAGTGCTCGTGGACCGGCAGCTAAGGCTCCTGATTGGCTGCCGGACTGCAAGCTTTGACTGGCTCACGGACCGGCGCCTGATTCAAGAGAGACACCGCCGCCGGAGAGAAGCAGCGTGGTGAGCGTAGGGGAGCAGAACGGGGGGAGGGGGATCTGGTGAGCACTGTGGGGACATGTGTGTCTGTACTGGGGGCATAGCAGGCACTGGGGGTGCATATCTAGCACTGGGGGCATATCTGGCACTGGGGGCACATCTAGCACTGGGGGCATATCTGGCACTGGAGGCATAGCAGGCACTGGGAGCATATCTGGCACTGGGGGCATAGCAGGCACTGTGGGGACATGGGTATCTGCACTGGGGGCATAGAAGGCACTGGGGCATAGCAGGCACTGTGGTGACATGTGTATCTGCACTGGGGGCATATCTGGCACTGGGGGCATAGCAGGCAATGGGAGCATAGCAGGCACTGTGGGGACATGTGTATCTGGCACTGGGGGCATAGCAGGCACTGTGGTGACATGTGTATCTGCATTGGGGGCATTTCTGGCACTGGGGGCATATCTGGCACTGGGGGCATAGCAGGCACTGGGGGCATAGCAGGCACTGGGAGCATAGCAGGCACTGTGGGGACATGTGTATCTGGCACTGGGGGCATAGAAGGCACTGTGGGCACATGTGTATCTGGCACTGGTGGCATATCTGGCACTGGGGGCATAGCAGGCACTGTGGGGACATGTGTATCTGGCACTGGGGGCATAGCAGGCACTGTGGGGACATGTGTATCTGCACTGGGGGCATAGCAGGCACTGGGAGCATGGCAGACACTGGGGCATATCTGGCACTGTGGGGACATGTGTATCTGGCACTGGGGACATGTGTATCTGGCACTGGCGGCATATATGTATCTGGCATTGTGGCAGCACCCATTTTTTGGCGTTTTTATATGTATGTGGCACTGTACTGGGGCATTATATGTATCTGGCACTGTACAACATGACGAAAAACGAGGTTATGATATGAGGTCATACTTCTACAAACGTCATACCGAAAGGTCTGCACACAAAAATGGGGTGTGGCTTTGTGACAACTAGGCAACGCCTTCATATTTGCGCACGCGCCTTCCCCGTGCGCATGATAGTGGCTCTTGGTCTTTGACTACAGATCTTTCCTGGCTCTTTGCTTCTGACTGGTTGGCCACCCCTGCTCTAGATTGACTGTCCAATCGTGAGATTCATCCCACCACGTTTCAGTAATGCCTATAATATCATATTCCCTGCTTGCTGCGAGGATTTCTAGTTCCCCCTTTGACATCTAACACTCTCTGCACATGTTACATCTGCCCCACCTGCAGTGCAAGTTCAACATGGTTTCATCCAGCTGCTTGATAATTTGCTTTATTTTACTTACAAAACATGAATTAGGCCCATTGCTATCTTAAAATATTTATTTTCACATGTTTGGTATTTGTGGTCACTCATTTGTTATAATAACTGACATTTGTGAACAAAGTACAGCAAACGCTGAACAGCTATTGTCATGAACGTTCTGCTCTAATCATCAACCTATGCATTGGATAGGAGCCTCAGCCAATCAAATCTGGATCACTATGAGTCGTGGAAAATGTGCTGCAGAAGATACTGTATCAATGTATGAAGATTTCAAGTAATCAAAACCATTTTTACTCTCCAAATAGGCAATACATGTACAATTCTGGAGATTAAATGTTTAATGCATGGGTATTCAACCTGTGGCCCCCCAGCTGTTGTGGAACTACACATCCCAGCATGCCCTGCTCAGTTTTAGCATGCCTAAATAGCAAAACTGTGGCAGGGCATGCTGGGATGTGCAGTTCTACAGCAGCTGGAAGGCCGCAGGTTGAAGACCCATGGTTTAATGGATAATATTATTGTGCTGTAGAACAAATTTTACTCATGGAACCTGTGCCAGGAAATACAACAATACATTTGTCAGCTAGAAAACATTTCTAGTGATTAACTAGGGCAACTACTTGTAATAAGCAGAACAGGGGAGAAAATGCTCTTATTACATTGCTTTATCTAACTCAATTCTTACAGTGTCTAAAGAGCTTTACAAAACTCATTAAATTCAATACTAGGAACTAATTATCTGCTGTTCTGCATCAGATATTACTGATATCAAAGAGATTTAACACAGCACAGAAGATCAAATTTACTTTTCTGTAAAATATATACATATGTCTTATAGTAATATCCCTTCTGAACATTTATTTGTCATAAAAAAAGACTATAGTAACATAGTAACATAGTATCTAAGGTTGAAAAAAGACAATTGTCCATCGAGTTCAACCTACTTGTGGTCTCCTATGCACGATTATTTTGTATACAATTTTGACTGAAGTTGATGACTACCGTTAGGTTTTACCCCTCTTTTTTATAATAACCATAGTGCGTGACTATGCCCCGTAACCCTGGATATCCTTATCCATTAGGAGTTTATCTAACCCATTCTTAAAGGTGTTGACTGAGTCGGCCATTACAACTCCCTCAGGCAGGGAATTCCAAACATGTATCGTCCTTACCGTAAAAAAGCCCTTTTGATTGCGGAATAGATTCACTGTAGAAACAGCTCCCACACAGGTGGAAACAAAGGGGGTCATTCCGAGTTGTTCGCTAGCTGCTTTCAGTCGCAGCGCAGCGATTAGGTAAAAAAGCGGCATTTCTGCGCATGCATATGGTGTGCAGTGCGCACGCGCGACGTACTTTCACAAAAGCCGGTGCAGTTTCACACAAGGTCTAGCGACGCTTTTCAGTCGCACTGCTGATCGGTGAGTGATTGACAGGAATGGGGCGTTTCTGAGAGGTAACTGACCGTTTTCCGGGAGTGTGCTGAAAAACGCAGGCATGTCAGATACAAACGCAGGCGTGCCTGGGGAAACGGGGGAGTGGCTGGCCGAACGCAGGGCGTGTTTGTGACGTCAAAACAGGAACTAAACAGACTAAAGTGATCGCTAGCTAGGAGTAAGTCTGGAGCTACTCTGAAACTGCACAATCTTTTTTTGTAGCCGCTCTGCGATCCTTTCATTCGCACTTCTGCTAAGCTAAGATACACTCCCAGAGGGCGGCGGCTTAGCGTTTGCACTGCTGCTTAAAGCAGCTAGCGAGCGATCAACTCGGAATGAGGGCCATAAGACTAAGCAGAGCCAGCTTTAGGCACATGTAGTTTAGGCAAAAGCCTAGGGGCATCTGAGCAGTCTGGGCATCTAAATTCTAATTACAGTAGCAATTTTGGGCCGTAGCTTTATTGCTCCCGCTGTAGCTTTGTTGCTGGTGCAAAAAAGTTTTATTTTATCACTGCAGCGTTGCACCGCGGGGGCAGGCAGGGCAGAGGAGCCACAGCGGCCGGCAGGCAGAAGACAGTGTCTGGCGGCCATAAGACATCAAAGAAGGCGAGTGTGGTGGCTGGAGAGACACATGTATTGGCTGGGACTGGAGTCCACAGGGATTCATTCATACTGTTTGAGATATTATAGATATTAGTGTGCACTATTTTAACAATGTGCTGGGGCTGGAGAGTCACTTGTATGGGCTGGGGCTAGAGAGACACACAGGGAGGTGAGGCTATGTGGGACAGGTAGCACAACACAATGGAGAAAAGGGAGCACAGCACCATGAGGCCATGCCCATTTATGAGACTTGTTTCTTCTGCAATGTCATGTGCGCATGCAAGCACTCCCACATGGGGAAGGGGGGGGGGGGACACCAGACAAAATCTTGCCTAGGGCACCAGATCGGCCTGGGCTGGCCTTGGGACCAATGGTCCAGGGACATGGTCAGGAAAATAAGGAGGATCTACAGAGTCCAGCTGAGGAGTTTGAGCTGCAGCCATGATTCACTGAGGTCAATAAAAGAAATATTGCACATGCAAGCCCTGCATCAACTGTACAACTTTATTAAGAGAGGGAGGATAATCTCTTTCATGTTAATATAGCAAAATAGAGCCTCTGTAGAAGAAAGCTATGCTTAATACTTTAATGTAATTGGTGTGCTTATCTTGGGCCAAAAGTGGGAGATGATGGGGTGAGCCCATTTTGGGGCATCTTTTAAAACAAGTAGATGGTGCCTGCCTTGTAGCACCAGGTAAAGATCTATAAAGAAAAGTCATAGCTGTTTCTAAAGGGGGGTACACACAGAGAGATCTCGTGTGTAGGCCCCCCAGTGATAGCGATGCGTGGCCTCTCCAGTGTGTACCCCCCTTAAGAGGGAGGTCTAATATCTCACAGTAGTGATTGTGGTAAAGCAATGGTCCCACGCATGGACACCAAAGCCTTCCTGTCACTGTCCATACAAGATTGCCATTGCAATACAAGTTCACAAAGCATCCAAATGTAATAATTAAAAAGTGCGTTTTTCTCTCCACCTCTCTGCATGTCTTATATTGTCCCATAAATCTACATGAGATTAGCTTGTTAATGTGAACATACTGCATAACCCCACTAATCGTTACTCTTTCCACCATTCTTATTGAGATACATATATCTATAAGGGATATCCAAAATTGTAACATAGGAGAAGGTTTGTATATTATACTTGCCCTGAATATGGAGGCTGTATAAATTGCAGGGTAGTAAGGGGGGATTGCAGTCTAATATATCTAGAAGCAGGCCTATTCAACCTCATCACCACCACTGACATACAGTATATGGGTCTGTAAAGTGTGTTTGTACAAGCACCCGTAGGGCATTTTTACCATTAATTAAGCAGAATAAATTGTTATGTAAGATGCATTACCTTTGGGAATACATGGAGAATATAGCATAGTCTGGACTTAGTGTTGTCAGTTGTATCTCAGCCACATCACACAGCAGAATTAATTGACTGTGGCCCTAGCTCTAGCCATCATAACCTCTTTCATCTATACTGAGGACATTAATAATATTGTTACAATCATGGTGTTGAGGTATACATCTCACTAGAACCCCATGCACCAGAAATCCTAGGTATTTGTATAGGCAGACAACCAAATGAACTTGGTATGTCTCCGGTATACTATCACCCTCCAAATATGGTAGATGAATGCCAGGTGGCGGTGAGTTGCTCATGGAAGTTCTCATAGCATGCTGTCACGGTCAAATACCATTCAAGCTTTGAATGTACTAATCACGTATAATTTTACCTAATAGTTCTTATACCCTCCCATCCACTCACTGGTCATCTCTAGGTACTGTAAACTTCTCCTATCTGGCCTCCCTGACTACCACCTCTTTCCACTCCAATCTGTCCTCCATGCTAATGCCTGGCTCATCTTCCTCTCCTAATGTACTACATCTGCCTCCCCTCTCCTGCAAGGTCTACACTGGCTACCCTTCAGAACCCAATTCAAGCTTCTCACACTCACTTAAAACCCCTCAATCATTCCTGTCCCATTTAAATATCTGACCTTATCTTCAATTTGTTGCTTCATTTCTGAGTTATGTCTGCATGCCATTTACAATGCATCACCATTGTGCTTTTTGAAAATGTGATAGTAGGTGAACTCTCCCTGTGCACTTGCCGGGTGACTTGGAACATGGGACCTGCTGGGTGGTCTGGAACATGTGACAGTTATTTGCAGCTATCCACTAAGCAGGGATTTTTCAACTCCTACGGGGTTGAAAAGGGGTAATATGTTCCATCCAGCAAACCTTTGCCCAGTTGAAACCGGGCACATCAGCTAATAATAATAATAACAATAATAATAATAATATAAACATGATTTCAGTGGGACCATAGGTCAGAATAAACAATAACTCAGATGTCAGATTGTTTTTTGAGTTAATGCAAATGACAGCATTTTCCTGGTTTATACGCAAAGCTATAATATTTAAATTTAAACCAAGCCTTTTAGCTTTATGGACCAAAATTATTTTGAATTGTAGTTTAACATAAAGAATTTGTTTTGCCAAATATAAGGATGGTATCTGCTTTATTGTTCTAGTTCCATTTTGTTCTGCAGTTCTTATTTTTCCTTCAAGAGACAAATGTAAGAAGAGACCCTCTACTGCAAGGCTCTGAGTTATTTACTGTAGGTCCTTCAAGGGTCAGCAAAATATCTTGCCGTATGAATAAAACAGAGGTCTTATTCAGCTTTCATACTCAAAACAAGTTTAGGAATTGCCAATAGCAGGTCTTTCCATCTCAACCCCTGGCCATGGCTTCTTTGCAAGGAGAACAGAATGTACTAGCATCAAGCTGTGTTGTGACAGAAGCAAAGGATATGTCTGGTGTAAAACAAAAGGTACAAAATATGAAGGCATGAAAAATAATGGAAAGTCTAGAATAATGGAACAATTCAAGTAAAATATGCATTCTCAGCCATCTCATTAGATGCCATCCACATGAAAACTAAGCAAGTCATATGTAGAAAGACAGTTAAGGTTGCACTTTATGAGGTTATTAGTTTGTCTTCGGATGGGTGAGCTTATCTAGAGTAGGTTAAGTTAAAGCTCCTGCATCAGATTTAGTCTAAGATGTTTTTCTAGTCACCATAACAAAAAGGTTAAAAAAGGGTATGTTTTTCAAATGGATTAAGTGTATGAATGGGTTGTCATTATAACATGTCTAGAAGTGAAAGATATCTCCCTGAGCCTTAAAAGGGAGTAATCACTGGATCCACAACCAATTGTTTTTTGGGAGCTAAGACACAATAATACTTAAGAAATAGGGCAGCTTCATATTTTGTTTCATATCAATTTTATTAAGTAGGCAACTAGCAGAAAACATGGTTTCTGGTGCCTGTTTCTCATGCTATAAGAAAGGAATGCATATCTCATTACAAATAAAAATTTCAAGCCTAGAATCTAACTTGCTTCTCTACAAAGGGCATACACTGTTTTAGGTGCCTCAAGGCACATAGCTAAAATTACTGATATAGATAAAGACATTACTTTAATAATGCAACCAACAGTACAGTATAAGCAATATGACCACACATAAATATTGCAAAACAAGTTTGAGGTTTGTAAAGTAAATTTTCTTTTCAGTCAGTCTGTGATAAAAGCAAATTTAGTTGTATTTAAAGGGATCCCATTTAATAATAATAATAATCATATATTATTATTATTATTATTATTATTATTATTATTATTATTATTATTATTATTATTATGTTGTTATTTATATACCGCTCTTTCTCTGATAGGACTCACGGTGCTTAACAGAACGAACATAATACAGTACAGAAACAATGAAGTACAGAAAAACTTTTCATAAAATACAAACAGCATGGAGACACTAAAGGGACATTAAAGGAATGAGTGAGTAAACTGGAAAGTCATGAAGTTTTTAAAGGATTCTAGAGTGGGGGCCTCTCGAACTGTGAGGGGAAGCAAGTTCCATAGAGTCAGAGTCACATGGCTGGGCACAGCGACATGGAACAATTACAGAGAAAAAAATCAATAAAAATGTTCAAAGCAATACATTTTATACACATCATTAACAGAAGGATGCTTTACAATTCCATCATAACAGATATTTGATTTGTTAATACATGGTATGAGGGAGTAAAGGGGAGGGGTAACAGGTGTTCTAGGGGGGGGGGTTTAGGAATGTACATGGGTCACACCTATGACATCTGTAAGCCACGGTGGCTTACAGATCACATCAATATGTCGTCTGATCCCATTGATCGGGTCAATATAACATCCACATCGTATAGTGTGCCCCCATGATTGCACGCTCTGCACATCAGATGTGACAACCCCTACAATGAAGGCATGCTCCTGTATGTGGCCAGTGAACGATATATTTCATGGACATACGCTATACCAATCTCTGTGTACAGCAACCAATGTATATTTCCATTGGTCACCCTGTTGGCTGCAATCCTCATCATTGCAGTGTGTACCCAGCCTTAAAATGTCTATCATAGACTGTTCTTCATTCATGCGCATACACCAACATCCATAAAGAAATAACTGACACTGACACCAGAATAATGTTTGCCAATAGAATTGTCAGCTTTTATTAAAACAAATGGTATGGTGGCAAGGAGGGACGGACTATTTAAATGTCCCTATTTATTCTAATCTTTCCTTTTAACTGTGGCTGACCACAACACAAGAGGAGGCAAGGGCCCAACTTCAGCCCGGCCTCCATCGCATAACAAGGGGGGGTTTTAAGGGCCCAATTTCAGCCCAGCCCCCATACATCACAAGGGGAGGCTTTTAAGGGGCCCAATTTCAGCCCAGCCCCCCACTCATCACAAGGGGCCATCATGGGCCATTTGCCACCCCTTGTGTTACTTGCTCTTTATCGGGAATACCGTGGCCAACTCCCCACTCAAGGTATTCCCCAACTCTCACCCAAAGGTGCTCAGGTGTGTACCAACTCCACCGGAGACCGAAGCCCACCTGGTCCGATGGAACTCCGGCCCCGTAATGTATCAAACTCCACCACCTTCACATCTCCTGAGCACCTATAAAACTCTTTAAATTACAGCCACAATTTCAGGCCGTCCCAACCCACCACAGTTTCAACGAAACCCCCGCCACCATACCTCTACCTTAAAACTATCCTTAACTACTCCTAAAATCCTCCAACCTATCAATAAAATTCCTGAGTAAAAACCGCTAACAACAAATCCTCCATAAAAATTTCCATACCCCTCAAATTCAGATGGACACCATCGGCCATATAAAGATGAGGGGCAGAAACTGAAATTGAGGGATGTGGGACCACAAACCCCCAATTTTCGCTAACAGCTCTGCCCACCACAGAATTGATCCGGCGCCGGATCAACTCTATGGCAGCCGGTCTGTCCGCACCCCTCCACACCAAACGAGGGACAATGTCCGACCATCCTACACTCAAAAAGCACAACCTGTTCTGCAGACTAACTAAGTCCCTAACTATAGTTTTTCGAAGATCTAAACCAGGCCTTCTGGTCAAATCATTTCCGGCAACATGGAACACCACCCTCAGGGGGTATCCCGACCTCTCCAACTGCTGCCAAAAAAGCGGGATGACTTGCTCCCACCGCAGTCCCCTCACTCCAATCCATCTGACCCGATTAGCTTCCGGGGACTGAAGGCACTCCACACCAGATCTTTCACCATAGTAAACGTGTGAGTGCCCCATAATCCAAATCGGACAATCATCCAAGCGCAAATCTAAAAATACAAAAGCATTCACAGAAACTTATCGAACAAACAACCCCTAACACCAAAAAACTTTGCAACAACATTACCCCAAAAACATCCCATTATAAACTTGCTAAAATGGTTTTATTGTTTATTTATTAAATAGTTTAATTTGGCCTCTAATGTGAGAATTTTTGAAGAGTATGACTTCTCTTTAAAAAGTGTGTGTGTGTGTGGGGGGGGGGGTTAGGTTTTAAAGGGGGATCAGACTTGACGAAAGGCGAAAAACACACCTACCAAGCGGGTATGAACCCCAAGGCTTAAGGCACCTGACAGGATAAAAAATTCCTCAAGACCCCCAAATATGGCGAGTGGCTGAAACCTCAAGTCTGATTTTTTTTTTCTTTTTTTAACAGGTCAAAACCTGATATATTTCCGAAATACATCAGACTTCCACCTTCCCAGCGCTCTAATTTGCCCGCTCGAACAGCCTTCAGCAGCTGCTGCTGTCGCCGCACCTATCCGAAATGAATGGGTACCATATCTCGATACCGGCAGACCCATCGTGCAAATACAACGTTCCAGCACCCATCTAAATTGAAATTGAGTCACCGGCATACCATCCAAATGCCGCAACCATGGACCTGGCATATCAGTCCTTGTTTTCACATAAATCCTCACCAAGGACACAGGACAAATCTCTTTGTCATCCACACATCTCAAAACGACCCAACAACCTTTGCCCAATTGGTCCGTTTTGGAACGTTGTACTTTGCACCATAAGCCTCCTTCTTCCAATGACACGTGTTCACGAAGCATAGGTGACATCGCTGATTTCGAAGCTGACACCAGTTCACTGACTCTGAAGGCCCCAAAAAAGGCCATGATGAAACACAATGTAAATAAGAGTGCTTCGTAATCAGATGCACAGACATCATGCAACACGACCGCCATGCGCCGCAATATTGAAATGGTTATTGGTCTACGTGCATCTTGTACAGGGGGCATAACTCGAGCCCAACCTTTTAGAATCTTTGCTAGAAAGAAAGACTTAGTAAAATCATGCCGGCCATCAAGTCTCAAGAAATAAGAAAGAGCAGACAGTAAACGTGTTACAAACCCTCTTGATCTGCCTGCTCTAAAACATTCCCAGACGTAATCCAATAACATTGCATAATCGGTCTTACCTTGTTCCTGATGCAAGCGAACATATCTTTCCCACTCTCCCATAGCATTTCTGTACCCTCGAAGGGTGGAGGGAGCCAAGGATCGCAGAGCTAAGCCCTCCAATCCGGGCGTATCACCTGCCAGGCATAAGACGGGCAAGGGTCACCAGATACATTCGCATCCGGAGCTAGCACCCTAAACCTGCGCCACTCGAAACGCGATAGCGCATCTGCCACGCCGTTTTCAATGCCCGGAACATGCTTAGCGCAAAAACTTATATTTGATTGAAGGCAGCGCAACACTATCTGCCTCAACAATCGCAGTACTGGAAGGCCGGAAGCTCTTTGACTGTTAACCGCCTGAACCACCCCCAAGTTATCACACCAAAAAACTTCTGACAAGTTGGCCAAAACCTCATGCCATAACTCCAGAGCCACCATGATAGGGAATAATTCTAATAATAACAGGTTGCTAGTGAGACCCTCTTCAATCCAAGTTTTTGGCCATGGGGAAGCACACCACCTACCCTCCAAAAATGCTCCAAACCCCGTAGAACCTGCTGCATCGGTGAATAATTGCAACTCAACATTGGAAATGGGTATGGACTGCCAAATAAGAACACCATTAAAGGTGGCCAGGAACTCTTCCCAAATGTGTAGATCCCTACGAATTTCTTTGAATAATCTTATAAAATGACTGGGTTTTTTAACACCCGCTGTGGCTCTCTCCAACTTCCTGCTAAAAACTTTACCCATGGGTATAACTCGGCAAGCAAAATTGAGAGACCCCAATAATGATTGAGCCTGTTTGAGCGTCAACTTGCCGTTTGCCAATGCCACAATTATCTCTCCCCTTAATTTGTCTATTTTTTCCTTGGGTAAACGACAGCATCCTTCTATGGTATCAATTTCTATTCCCAAGAACGTCAACACCGATGTGGGACCTACAGTCTTCTCCTCAGCCACTGGGACCCCAAATTCCTTCAATAATGACAACGCATTTGATAAAATATTACCACATATGTCAGATCCGGCTGGACCCATGAACAAAAAATCATCTAAGTAATGAACAATTCCAAACTGACCTGAACTTTTGGAAATGCACCAATGCAGAAAACTGCAGAATTTTTCAAAATATGAACAAGATATGGAGCAACCCATTGGGAGACATCTATCAACATAAAAACCGTCATCCAGACGGAAACCTAGATAACGAAAAAATTCCGGGTCAATAGGCAACAGCCGAAAGGCCGACTCTATATCAATTTTACTCATAAGAGCCCCTCTACCGAATGTTCTCACCTTGGCTAAAGCGTCCTCAAAGGACTGATACACTACCATGGACAAACTCTCAGGAATTGCATCATTCACTGAAGACCCTCTTGGAAATGATAAATGCTGAATTAGCCTGAATTTACCCGGAGTCTTTTTTGGAACAACCCCAACTGGGGACAAAATTAACTCAGGCAATGGGGGGCAACTAAAAGGACCTAACATCCTACCCAAAGCAACCTCCTTATCAACTTTTTATTTTAACATAGCTGGGAACTCCTGAGCCGAACGTAAATTGCAAACCCGACCACATTTAACTTGGCTTTTAATAGGCAACGGAAAACCTTTTGAGAAACCTAACCTTATAAACTCAGAATCGTCTCTATTTGGATAGTGATCCAACCAATGCAATAATTTGTTCAACTTAACTGGAGTAGGTGCCCTACTTAGACACCGCCGTTGCTGGGATTCGTTGTTGCTGCTTGTGCCAACTACCTCTCCCACTAGCCGTTTGCTGGCAGTTTTTAATGGGATGGGTTCCTTCACAGCGGATACAAACATGCCAAAAACGACACTTGAACCCTAGGGTACATTGACTATTATTGAAGGCATAGCATTTGCCTGACCGATTCTTACCCACCGTCCATCTGTTACTGGAATTACCTCGTTTATCCGCCAGACCCTCTAAACCACTCTTAAGAGGTTGAGTAACATCTACAAAAATCTCCACATCTTTTTTACCAAAATCCATGATCTTCTTCCCATTTTGTTTTCTACGAAACTCCTCATCATAGGACCTCCATGCTGTTCCGCGCCCGGATCTGGCCAATTCGTGTAGCAAATACATATATTTAATTATGTTCATGTGCTCCTGAGGCCTGGATTCCAAATAACAAGCTGCAAAAATAAGCATGCCCTTCTGCCAATTAGAGTCAGACTTATAAGCCTCCTCACCTATACCTGATTTCTTTTTAGCCGCTTCTAATGCTTTTCTCCCTTTGCTAGTTAAAGCAAACATATTCACAAATTTTCCCTGTCTAATCCGCTCCCTAATTCTGGGTCGTATTCCTCTCAAAACTGCAGTATTAGCGCATTACAAAGAATCCTCAGGACCCTCCTCCGAGGACATACTGGAGCTACTATGTCTGCGCCTTCTTTTATGTCTTGCATTGCCACCCCTGCATCTGCTATCACATGAACCTGAGGACTCAGAGGAAGAAGTAGATGAGTCCCTGTGACCTCTGCGCCTATGCTTACACTTTTGTGACGCTTTTTTCCCACATGCTTTCTCTGTAACTGCGCCCCTGTTACCTGACCCAACCACTGCATCATTTTGGCGTGCTGCAGGGTGCACAACCGACTCACCATAAAGACCTCCCTCGTCCAGGGCAGACTCCACCACCGCCGCTGATTCCCCAGAATCCTCCTGCACGTCAGGGGCTGCAAAAAACTCCTCTGTAGAAATGCAAGGAGAAACATCTACCAGAAACTCATAGAGATGAGCGCCGGAAATTTTTCGGGTTTTGTGTTTTGGTTTTGGGTTCGGTTCCGCGGCCGTGTTTTGGGTTCGACCGCGTTTTGGCAAAACCTCACCGAATTTTTTTTGTCGGATTCGGGTGTGTTTTGGATTCGGGTGTTTTTTTCAAAAAACCCTAAAAAACAGCTTAAATCATAGAATTTGGGGGTAATTTTGATCCCAAAGTATTATTAACCTCAAAAAACATAATTTACACTCATTTTCAGCCTATTCTGAACACATCACACCTCACAATATTATTTTTAGTCCTAAAATTTGCACCGAGGTCGCTGTGTGAGTAAGATAAGCGACCCTAGTGGCCGACACAAACACCGGGCCCATCTAGGAGTGGCACTGCAGTGTCACGCAGGATGGCCCTTCCAAAAAACCCTCCCCAAACAGCACATGACGCAAAGAAAAAAAGAGGCGCAATGAGGTAGCTGACTGTGTGAGTAAGATTAGCGACCCTAGTGGCCGACACAAACACCGGGCACATCTAGGAGTGGCACTGCAGTGTCACGCAGGATGTCCCTTCCAAAAAACCCTCCCCAAACAGCACATGACGCAAAGAAAAAAAGAGGCGCAATGAGGTAGCTGACTGTGTGAGTAAGATTAGCGACCCTAGTGGCCGACACAAACACCGGGCCCATCTAGGAGTGGCACTGCAGTGTCACGCAGGATGTCCCTTCCAAAAAACCCTCCCCAATCAGCACATGATGCAAAGAAAAAGAAAAGAAAAAAGAGGTGCAAGATGGAATTATCCTTGGGCCCTCCCACCCACCCTTATGTTGTATAAACAAAACAGGACATGCACACTTTAACCAACCCATCATTTCAGTGACAGGGTCTGCCACACGACTGTGACTGATATGACGGGTTGGTTTGGACCCCCCCCAAAAAAGAAGCAATTAATCTCTCCTTGCACAAACTGGCTCTACAGAGGCAAGATGTCCACCTCATCTTCACCCTCCGATATATCACCGTGTACATCCCCCTCCTCACAGATTATCAATTCGTCCCCACTGGAATCCACCATCTCAGCTCCCTGTGTACTTTGTGGAGGCAATTGCTGCTGGTCAATGTCTCCGCGGAGGAATTGATTATAATTCATTTTAATGAACATCATCTTCTCCACATTTTCTGGATGTAACCTCGTACGCCGATTGCTGACAAGGTGAGCGGCGGCACTAAACACTCTTTCGGAGTACACACTTGTGGGAGGGCAACTTAGGTAGAATAAAGCCAGTTTGTGCAAGGGCCTCCAAATTGCCTCTTTTTCCTGCCAGTATAAGTACGGACTGTGTGACGTGCCTACTTGGATGCGGTCACTCATATAATCCTCCACCATTCTATCAATGTTGAGAGAATCATATGCAGTGACAGTAGACGACATGTCCGTAATCGTTGTCAGGTCCTTCAGTCCGGACCAGATGTCAGCATCAGCAGTCGCTCCAGACTGCCCTGCATCACCGCCAGCGGGTGGGCTCGGAATTCTGAGCCTTTTCCTCGCACCCCCAGTTGCGGGAGAATGTGAAGGAGGAGATGTTGACAGGTCGCGTTCCGCTTGACTTGACAATTTTGTCACCAGCAGGTCTTTCAACCCCAGCAGACCTGTGTCTGCCGGAAAGAGAGATCCAAGGTAGGCTTTAAATCTAGGATCGAGCACGGTGGCCAAAATGTAGTGCTCTGATTTCAACAGATTGACCACCCGTGAATCCTTGTTAAGCGAATTAAGGGCTGCATCCACAAGTCCCACATGCCTAGCGGAATCGCTCCGTGTTAGCTCCTTCTTCAATGCCTCCAGCTTCTTCTGCAAAAGCCTGATGAGGGGAATGACCTGACTCAGGCTGGCAGTGTCTGAACTGACTTCACGTGTGGCAAGTTCAAAGGGCATCAGAACCTTGCACAACGTTGAAATCATTCTCCACTGCACTTGAGACAGGTGCATTCCATCTCCTATATCGTGCTCAATTGTATAGGCTTGAATGGCCTTTTGCTGCTCCTCCAACCTCTGAAGCATATAGAGGGTTGAATTCCACCTCGTTACCACTTCTTGCTTCAGATGATGGCAGGGCAGGTTCAGTAGTTTTTGGTGGTGCTCCAGTCTTCTGTACGTGGTGCCTGTACGCCGAAAGTGTCCCGCAATTTTTCTGGCCACCGACAGCATCTCTTGCACGCCCCTGTCGTTTTTTAAAAAATTCTGCACCACCAAATTCAAGGTATGTGCAAAACATGGGACGTGCTGGAATTTGCCCATATTTAATGCACACACAATATTGCTGGCGTTGTCCGATGCCACAAATCCACAGGAGAGTCCAATTGGGGTAAGCCATTCCGCGATGATCTTCCTCAGTTGCCGTAAGAGGTTTTCAGCTGTGTGCGTATTCTGGAAAGCGGTGATACAAAGCGTAGCCTGCCTAGGAAAGAGTTGGCGTTTGCGAGATGCTGCTACTGGTGCCGCCGCTGCTGTTCTTGCGGCGGGAGTCCATACATCTACCCAGTGGGCTGTCACAGTCATATAGTCCTGACCCTGCCCTGCTCCACTTGTCCACATGTCCGTGGTTAAGTGGACATTGGGTACAACTGCATTTTTTAGGACACTGGTGAGTCTTTTTCTGACGTCCGTGTACATTCTCGGTATCGCCTGCCTAGAGAAGTGGAACCTAGATGGTATTTGGTAACGGGGGCACACTGCCTCAATAAATTGTCTAGTTCCCTGTGAACTAACGGCGGATACCGGACGCACGTCTAACACCAACATAGTTGTCAAGGACTCAGTTATCCGCTTTGCAGTAGGATGACTGCTGTGATATTTCATCTTCCTCGCAAAGGACTGTTGAACAGTCAATTGCTTACTGGAAGTAGTACAAGTGGGCTTACGACTTCCCCTCTGGGATGACCATCGACTCCCAGCGGCAACAACAGCAGCGCCAGCAGCAGTAGGCGTTACACGCAAGGATGCATCGGAGGAATCCCAGGCAGGAAAGGACTCGTCAGACTTGCCAGTGACATGGCCTGCAGGACTATTGGCATTCCTGGGGAAGGAGGAAATTGACACTGAGGGAGTTGGTGGGGTGGTTTGCGTGAGCTTGGTTACAAGAGGAAGGGATTTACTGGTCAGTGGACTGCTTCCGCTGTCACCCAAAGTTTTTGAACTTGTCACTGACTTATTATGAATGCGCTGCAGGTGACGTATAAGGGAGGATGTTCCGAGGTGGTTAACGTCCTTACCCCTACTTATTACAGCTTGACAAAGGGAACACACGGCTTGACACCTGTTGTCCGCATTTCTGGTGAAATACCTCCACACCGAAGAGCTGATTTTTTTGGTATTTTCACCTGGCATGTCAACGGCCATATTCCTCCCACGGACAACAGGTGTCTCCCCGGGTGCCTGACTTAAACAAACCACCTCACCATCAGAATCCTCCTGGTCAATTTCCTCCCCAGCGCCAGCAACACCCATATCCTCCTCATCCTGGTGTACTTCAACACTGACATCTTCAATCTGACTATCAGGAACTGGACTGCGGGTGCTCCTTCCAGCACTTGCAGGGGGCATGCAAATAGTGGAAGGCGCATGCTCTTCACGTCCAGTGTTGGGAAGGTCAGGCATCGCAAACGACACAATTGGACTCTCCTTGTGGATTTGGGATTTCAAAGAACGCACAGTTCTTTGCGGTGCTTTTGCCAGCTTGAGTCTTTTCAGTTTTCTAGCGAGAGGCTGAGTGCTTCCATCCTCATGTGAAGCTGAACCACTAGCCATGAACATAGGCCAGGGCCTCAGCCGTTCCTTGCCACTCCGTGTGGTAAATGGCATATTGGCAAGTTTACGCTTCTCCTCCGACAATTTTATATTAGGTTTTGGAGTCCTTTTTTTTCTGATATTTGGTGTTTTGGATTTGACATGCTCTGTACTATGACATTGGGCATCGGCCTTGGCAGACGACGTTGCTGGCATTTCATCGTCTCGGCCATGACTAGTGGCAGCAGCTTCAGCACGAGGTGGAAGTGGATCTTGATCTTTCCCTAATTTTGGAACCTCAACTTTTTTGTTCTCCATATTTTATAGGCAGAACTAAAAGGCACCTCAGGTAAACAATGGAGATGGATGGATTGGATACTAGTATACAATTATGGACGGACTGCCACGGTTAGGTGGTATAAAAAAACCACGGTTAGGTGGTATATATTATAATAATAATACAATTATGGATGGACGGACTGCCTGCCGACTGCCGACACAGAGGTAGCCACAGCCGTGAACTACCGCACTGTACACTGGTTGATAAAGAGATAGTAGTATACTCGTAACAACTAGTATGACACTATGACGACGGTATAAAGAATGGAAAAAAAACCACGGTTAGGTGGTATATATTATAATAATAATACAATTATGGATGGACGGACTGCCTGCCGACTGCCGACACAGAGGTAGCCACAGCCGTGAACTACCGCACTGTACACTGGTTGATAAAGAGATAGTAGTATACTCGTAACAACTAGTATGACACTATGACGACGGTATAAAGAATGAAAAAAAAACCACGGTTAGGTGGTATATATTATAATAATAATACAATTATGGATGGACGGACTGCCTGCCGACTGCCGACACAGAGGTAGCCACAGCCGTGAACTACCGCACTGTACACTGGTTGATAAAGAGATAGTAGTATACTCGTAACAACTAGTATGACACTATGACGACGGTATAAAGAATGGAAAAAAAACCACGGTTAGGTGGTATATATTATAATAATAATACAATTATGGATGGACGGACTGCCTGCCGACTGCCGACACAGAGGTAGCCACAGCCGTGAACTACCGCACTGTACACTGGTTGATAAAGAGATAGTAGTATACTCGTAACAATTAGGATGACACTATGACGGTATAAAGAATGAAAAAAAAACCACGGTTAGGTGGTAGGTATATAATAATAAATAATACAATTCTGGTCGGACGGACTGCCTGCCGTGTGCCGACACAGAGGTAGCCACAGCCGTGAACTACCGCACTGTACACTGGTTGATAAAGAGATAGTAGTATACTCGTAACAATTAGGATGACACTATGACGGTATAAAGAATGAAAAAAAAACCACGGTTAGGTGGTAGGTATATAATAATAAATAATACAATTCTGGTCGGACGGACTGCCTGCCGTGTGCCGACACAGAGGTAGCCACAGCCGTGAACTACCGCACTGTACACTGGTTGATAAAGAGATAGTAGTATACTCGTAACAATTAGGATGACACTATGACGGTATAAAGAATGAAAAAAAAACCACGGTTAGGTGGTAGGTATATAATAATAAATAATACAATTCTGGTCGGACGGACTGCCTGCCGTGTGCCGACACAGAGGTAGCCACAGCCGTGAACTACCGCACTGTACACTGGTTGATAAAGAGATAGTAGTATACTCGTAACAATTAGGATGACACTATGACGGTATAAAGAATGAAAAAAAAAACCACGGTTAGGTGGTAGGTATATAATAATAAATAATACAATTCTGGTCGGACGGACTGCCTGCCGTGTGCCGACACAGAGGTAGCCACAGCCGTGAACTACCGCACTGTACACTGGTTGATAAAGAGATAGTAGTATACTCGTAACAATTAGGATGACACTATGACGGTATAAAGAATGAAAAAAAAACCACGGTTAGGTGGTAGGTATATAATAATAAATAATACAATTCTGGTCGGACGGACTGCCTGCCGTGTGCCGACACAGAGGTAGCCACAGCCGTGAACTACCGCACTGTACACTGGTTGATAAAGAGATAGTAGTATACTCGTAACAATTAGGATGACACTATGACGGTATAAAGAATGAAAAAAAAAACCACGGTTAGGTGGTAGGTATATAATAATAAATAATACAATTCTGGTCGGACGGACTGCCTGCCGTGTGCCGACACAGAGGTAGCCACAGCCGTGAACTACCGCACTGTACACTGGTTGATAAAGAGATAGTAGTATACTCGTAACAATTAGGATGACACTATGACGGTATAAAGAATGAAAAAAAAAACCACGGTTAGGTGGTAGGTATATAATAATAAATAATACAATTCTGGTCGGACGGACTGCCTGCCGTGTGCCGACACAGAGGTAGCCACAGCCGTGAACTACCGCACTGTACACTGGTTGATAAAGAGATAGTAGTATACTCGTAACAATTAGGATGACACTATGACGGTATAAAGAATGAAAAAAAAACCACGGTTAGGTGGTAGGTATATAATAATAAATAATACAATTCTGGTCGGACGGACTGCCTGCCGTGTGCCGACACAGAGGTAGCCACAGCCGTGAACTACCGCACTGTACTGTGTCTGCTGCTAATATAGACTGGTTGATATTTAAAGAGATATTAGTAGTATACAACAATACTATACTGGTGGTCAGGCACTGGTCACCACTCCTGCAGCAAAAGTGTGCACTGTTAATTAATATAATTGTACTCCTGGCTCCTGCTAACAACCTGCAGTGCTCCCCAGTCTCCCCCACAATTAATTATAAGCTTTTAATTTATACATTGATGACTGTGCAGCACACTGGGCTGAGCTGAGTGCACACAGACTGAGTCACACTGTGTGACTGACTGTGCTGTGTATCGTTTTTTTTTTCAGGCAGAGAACGGATATAGCAGAGAGAAGTGAACGGATATATTATATTAAATAAAAGTTAACTAGCAACTGCACTGGTCACTGACTGTGGTAAACTAACTCTGTCTGCGACTCTGCACAATCTCTCTCTCTCTATCTAATCTATCTCTATTCTAATGGAGAGGACGCCAGACACGTCCTCTCCCTATCAATCTCAATGCACGAGTGAAAATGGCGGCGACGCGCGGCTCCTTATATAGAATCCGAGTCTCGCGATAGAATCCGAGCCTCGCGAGAATCCGACAGCGTCATGATGACGTTCGGGCGCGCTCGGGTTAACCGAGCAAGGCGGGAAGATCCGAGTCGCTCGGACCCGTGAAAAAAAACATGAAGTTCGGGCGGGTTCGGATTCCGAGGAACCGAACCCGCTCATCTCTAGAAACTCATTAATATTCATATTGCCCCTTTTACTTCCACCCGATCTGGCCTGTAAAACAGCCGACCCTAATTCACCAACGCCATCCCTCTGCAAACCGGCGGGATTCTGCTCCCTCAAAAAATTCCTTTCTGTGTTATGAGCATTCAGCACCGGGACCAGCGCTGATATAACCGAGGTGCATATAGACGCTACCTTAGACGAGTTGAATCCAGCGCTATTACTTCCAAAACGCACCGCATCAGCATATGACCTCCCCGGTACTGTGCCCCTAATACTATGTACCTCCGGGGCTCCTTTTTTACCCCTAATATTACACGTGGCGGGCCTTCCTTGCTGCCTTCCAGCATTTCTAATACCCGATGTGCTCGCGCCCTGGCCCGCTACAACCGTGTCAACGCCATTATTTATCGTACTAACCGGACCCTTGTTAATACCACTGTTAGGTGCCCCCTCTCCTTGCACCGACTCTTGTAACCTTGTACCTCTCCCATCATACTCACCTCTAGTAAGAACAGAACTGCGTCGACCACCTCTGGCAGCCACGGACCCCCGCGGGCCCACGGGGCGACCGCGGCGTACCTCAGGCACATTCACTCCTGAGGTAACTCCCCGGGATGTTACCATTCTCCTCAACACCCCGCTCGGCGACTCCACCATAGCCCCGACACTTCGCGACATGGTGTTAACGGTAACCGGCTCCTTAGAATAATTTCCCAAAGTACTAGTCAAACCAGCAGCTCGTGTCACAGACGCGCTACTGACCCAGCCTCTGCGTGACGCAGCTTCGCCCGCCAAATGCCTCTCAGGCGGTCGAGCCCGACCCCTGGCGGCGGCATTACCAACATTATTCCTAGCCTGACTTCTTGTTTGTAATGACCGCTGCTGTCCCCTCCCTGACACTAAGACAGCAGCATCCCTTTCCCCGCTGTAAATAAAACGAACCGGGGTACGCACAGCACGACTAGGCCTCGGCATGTTAAGAAATAGGAAAGATAGATAAGAAAAAGTCAAAGAATAAAAGGGGGTTGAAAAGCTTAAAGATTAGTAAAGGTAGAAAGGAAATAAGAAGAAAATTACCACAGAATCACAAATAATACACAGTTCAGTACAAAACAAATGCAGAGCACTTCACTGTTCAATTTTCACTGAGGAAAAGGGGGAGAACCTAATCAGTCCTCTCCTTATAAGGGCTAAGCCCAGAGCCGGCCATAGGCATAGGCAAACTAGGAAATTGCCTAGGGCATTTGATATGCCTAGGGGCATCAGCAGCTTCTGCTGATTAAAATGATATGCGGCATGCCTATATTCTGTGTGTAACATTTCATATACAGATACAGCCACACTCTCACACAGTATATATGCATGCTGCATATCATTTTAATCAGCAGAAGCTGCTTGTGCATCCTAGCCACATAGCAATGCAAATAAGATGCATTTTCATGAAAAAAAAAGGTGCCCGACGTTAGCATTGATGCAAGATTTATCAGGACACATCTGTATCCAAGCAGAGGCAGAGGTCACAGTGTTAGTGGCAGTGTGAGTGCTGTGTGCATGTGAGTGGGTTGGTTGTGTAGTAGTGTTTGGAATATGTGTAAGGAGCATTATGTGTGTCATGTAAAAATGCATTAATAATGTGCAACATATGTGTAAAGGGCAATGTGTGTGTCATTATGTGTATAAGGGCATTAATAATGTGCGGCATATGTGTAACAGGGTACTACTGTATGTGTCATTATGTGTATAGGGGCACTAATAATGTGCAGCAAATGTGTAGGGGGCTCTATGTGTGTCATTATGTGTATAAGGGCATTAATAATGTATGGCATATGTGTAAGGGACATTATGTGTAAAAGGGCATTAATAAAGGTTGTCATAATGTGTAAGGTGCATTATGTTTATAAGGACATTAATAATGTGTCTCATGTGTAAGGTGCATTACTGTGTGGAATTATGTGTATAAATGCATTACTAATGTGGCATTATGTGTATAAGGTGCTCTACTATGTGGCGTTGCGTATAGAAAGGACACTACTGTGTCATCTAATGTGAATAAAGAGCAATATGGTGTGGTGTAATGTGAATAAGGAGCAATTCAGTGTGATGTAATGTGAATAAGAGGCTCTACTGTGAGGAGTAACGTCTACGGTAAAGTGATACTACTGTGTGATGTAATATGAATTATGAACACTATCACATGATCAAATGTGAATAAAGTTGCAGTATTGTGTGGCGTAATTGGAATTGGGGTTACTATTGTGTGGCCATGCCTCTTGCCAGCAAAAACACACCCCTTTTTGGGCTGTGCGCCAAATGTGCGAACTGTTCCTATTTAAAATATAGGGGGTACAAACACCAAAATAAGGACTGCTATGGGTGAGGGGTGATGGTGCTGGGAAAGAGGTGCAAGGTCAGAGGCGGAACCAGCGGTGGTGTTACGGGGCACCAGCCAAAATCTTGCCTAGGGCATCATATTGGTTAGGGCCGGCTCTGGCTAAGCCCCTCCCATCACCAGACTCCTCAGTCAACTCATAGGCCCACTGTTACCATGGATACCTCCACTTCTCCAGCTGCTTCAATCAGCCTGCTATTCAGAATTTTATGTCACTGCAGCCATATAAAATGTCCTCCGTTCTCTAAATCTATGTGACATTTAACAGATAAGGGTGATGTTAGCATTTCCAACAAAACAAATTAGAGTTACAGCTGGTACTGATCATCAGTATTTGGAGACTTCTATATGCCAGGTACTTTTACATATAGTCAACATGGCTTAGGCGGATCACCAGCCCACAGATAAATAGGTATCTTTCTCTTTGAGCCTTGGTGTAGTTAGCCCTGTAGCTTCTGCAGATAATTAGTTTAAGCAGTTAAATTTCCACAGAAATACATAATTATTATGACAATATAGAATTTTTTTTTTCTCACTTCAACAGGTTTCAAAAGGGTGTAAAACAACTATTATAAACCAAAATGCAAAACTAAGGAACATCTTAAATATTTCAGGAGGACAAGAAATATACATCTTGGTAATGTATGCAAGATTAGGCAAGCCAAAGTTCAGGAAACCATTTCTGCCAACAATTCCATTAATTGAAACCAAAATATGCAGATTATCCTGGGCCTAGGGAAGAACTGGGAATAGCAACAGTTGCTCCCTAGTATACAGATGAAGATGTTCTTAGGTTATATTAAAAGACAACAACCACTATATAACAATGTATTATTTGACAGGTTATGTACTAGCTCATATAGAAAAAGGATTATGGCCCTCATTCCGAGTTGTTCGCTCGCAAGGCGAATGTAGCAGAGTTACACACGCTAAGCCGCCGCCTACTGGGAGTGAATCTTAGCTTCTTAAAATTGCGACCGACGTACGCGCAATATTGCGATTACAAACGAGATAGCAGTTTCTGAGTAGCTTCAGACTTACTCTGCCTGTGCGATCAGTTCAGTGCTTTTCGTTCCTGGCTGACGTCATAAACACACCCAGCGTTCGCCCAGGCACTCCCACCGTTTCTCCGGCCACTCCTGCGTTTTTTCCGGAAACGGTAGCTTTTCCAGCCACACGCCCCTAAAACGCCGTGCATCCGCCCAGTAACACCCATTTCCTGTCAATCACAATGCGAACGTCGGAGCGATGAAAATGCCGTGAGTAAACTTACTTTCTTCATAGTAAAGTTACTTGGCGCAGTCGCAGTGCGAACATTGCGCATGCGCACTAAGAGAATTCTCACTGCGATGCGATGAAAAACTCCGAGCGAACAACTCGGAATGAGGGCCTTTATTACTACAATGGCCATTTGATTGCTGCAAAACAGGCAAATGGGTGGCTTGACTACAGAGTCTTCATATAAACAGTACAGCTGTCCAGGATTCAGTTGGTCTCGAAGAAGCAGATATTTATTTCCAATCTAATACTTTCAAATTCAAGGACTGTGTTCAGGTTACTTAGGGGTATATGCAATTCCGGGCGAATTGCGGCTTTTTTTCGCCCATTTTTAAATTCGACACAATTCGACCGTCGAATTCCGGCCGGCGGGTGCCGGAATTCGACATATTCAATAAAAAACGGATTCGACATTCCCGCTGTCGAAAAACGGAACAATTGACGGAAAAGTGAGTCCTGGATTCGACTTTTCCGACGGTGCAAAAATGGTTAAAAAACACAGAAAAAAAATGCGTGGGGTCCCCCTTCCTAAGCATAAACAGCTTCTGGCTCTTTGAGCCGGTCCTGGTTGTAAAAATACAGGGAAAAAATGGACAGGGGATCCCCCGTATTTTTAGAACCAGCACCGGGCTCTGCGTCCAGTCCTGGTGCAAAAAATATGGGGGACAAAAAGCGTAGGGGTCCCCCGTATTTTTTGAACCAGCACCGGGCTCCACTAGCTGGAGAGATAATGCCACAGCCGGGGGACACTTTTATACCGGTCCCTGCGGCCGTGGCATTAAATCTCCAACTAGTCACCCCTGGCCGGGGTACCCTGGGGGAGTGGGGACCCCTTAAATCAAGGGGTCCCCCCTCCAGCCACCCAAGGGCCAGGGGTGAAGCCCGAGGCTGTCCCCCCCATCCATGGGCTGCGGATGGGGGGCTGATAGCCTTGTCTAAAATCAAAGAATATTGTTTTTTGCAGAAGAACTAGAAGTCCCAGCAAGCCTCCCCCGCAAGCTGGTACTTGGAGAACCACAAGTACCAGCATGCGGGGGTAAAACGGGCCCACTGGTATCTGTAGTTCTTCTGCTAAAAAAATACCCAAATAAAGACAGGACACGCACACCTTGAAAGTAAAACTTTTTTACATACATGCCGACACACACATACTTACCTATGTTCACACGCCGACTGTGTCCATGTCTCCATCTGTCGATATCTCCAAGAATCCGGGGTACCTGAAAATAAAATTATACTCACCTAAATCCAGTGTCCTGTTATTATTTGTAATCCACGTACTTGGCAAAAAAACAAACCGCATACCCGGACCACGGACTGAAAGGGGTCCCATGTTTACACATGGGACCCCTTTCCCCAAATGCTGAGACCCCCTGTGACTCCTGTCACAGAAGGTCCCTTCAGGCAATCAGGGAGCGCCACGTCGTGGCACTCTCCTGATTGCCTATGCGCGTCTGAGCTGGCAGACAGCGCATCGCACAGCCCCTCCATTATCTTCAATGGTGGGAACTTTGCGGTCAGCAGTGAGGTCACCCGCAGTCAGCGGCTGACCGCGAGTAACCTCACCGCTGACCGCAAAGTTCCCACCATTGAAGATAATGGAGGGGCTGTGCGATGCGCTGTCTGCCAGCTCAGACGCGCATAGGCAATCAGGAGAGTGCCACGACGTGGCGCTCCCTGATTGCCTGAAGGGACCTTCTGTGACAGGAGTCACAGGGGGTCTCAGCATTTGGGGAAAGGGGTCCCATGTGTAAACATGGGACCCCTTTCAGTCCGTGTATGCGGTTTGTTTTTTTGCCAAGTACGTGGATTACAAATAATAACAGGACACTGGATTTAGGTGAGTATAATTTTATTTTCATGTACCCCGGATTCTTGGAGATATCGACAGATGGAGACGTGGACACAGTCGGCGTGTGAACATAGGTAAGTATGTGTGTGTCGGCATGTATGTAATAAAGTTTTACTTTCAAAGTGTGCGTGTCCTGTTTTTATTTGGGTATTTTTTTTGCAGAAGAACTACAGTTACCAGCGGGCCCATTTTACCCCTGCATGCTGGTACTTGTGGTTCTCCAAGTACCAGCTTGCGGGGGAGGCTTGCTGGGACTTCTAGTTCTTCTGCAAAAAACAATATGCTTTGATTTTACACAAGGCTATCAGCCCCCCATCCGCAGCCCATGGATGGGGGGGACAGCCTCGGGCTTCACCCCTGGCCCTTGGGTGGCTGGAGGGGAGACCCCTTGATTTAAGGGGTCCCCACTCCTCCAGGGTACCCCGGCCAGGGGTGACTAGTTGGAGATTTAATGCCACGGCCGCAGGGACCGGTATAAAAGTGTCCCCCGGCTGTGGCATTATCTCTCCAGCTAGTGGAGCCCGGTGCTGGTTCAAAAAATACGGGGGACCCCTACGCTTTTTGTCCCCCATATTTTTTGCACCAGGACTGGACGCAGAGCCCGGTGCTGGTTCTAAAAATACGGGGGATCCCGAGTCAATTTCCCCCCCGTATTTTTACAACCAGGACCGGCTCAAAGAGCCCGAGGCTGGTTATGCTTAGGAGGGGGGACCCCACGCATTTTTTTTTTCAGAATTTTAACCCATTCCCGCCCCTTCCCACTGAAAACCATACTCTCTCATTTTTAGTCAGTTTAAAAAAATAAAATTATTTTAAAAAATATATAAATAATAGTTGTGTCTCCTAATAGACAAACCAAGTACCTAATCCCTTCTAATATAAATAGATATGCTATTAGCAATAAAAAAACACACACAAAAAATGTTTTACATTTTTTTTATTAGATTACGCCAGCAAAGTGAGGCGGAATGAAATTGACGAATTTACTGTCGAAAAGCACTGTTGTCAAATCGACATTTTTCATTGAATATACTTTTGTCGAAAAGCCGCATTTTTACCATTGAAGACATGTCGAATTTGTCACCTGTCGAATTTCAAAAAGTCGAATCTGAAAAGTCAGTTTTTTTGTCGAAAAGTACTGTATTGCATTGTCAAATCATTTTTTTGTGTCGAAAATGCCCCGTTTTTCGACATTTGCGGCTATTCGACCACAATTGCATATACCCCATAAATTTTTAACTCCCATAACCCTAACCCTGCCTACCCACATTCTAACCCTAACCTTCCCCGCTTAGTGCCTAAACCTAACCCCCCTTCTTAGTTTCCTAACCCCCCCTTCTTAGTGCCTAAACCTAACCCTTCCTTCCTGCAGCCTAACACTAAACCTCCCTCTAGTGCCTAAACCTTACCTTACATCCCCTTTCCCCCGCAGCCTAACCCTAACCCACCCTGGCATACTTACAAATGGGATGTCGACAGTCGGGATTTCGGCACCGGCATTGAACATTGTCAGGATCCCGGCATCAGTATTCCAACTGCAGCATCCCAAATGCTGGTATGTTGTCCAGATCCCTTTTATTCTACGAGCAGTAAGCTCATAAGGTCATACAGGTTGAGTATCCCTTATCCAAAATGCTTGGGACCAGAGGTATTTTGGTTATCGGATTTTTCCATATTTTGGAATAATTGCATACCATAATGAGATATCATGGCGATGGGACCTAAGTCTAAGCACAGAATGCATTTACGTTTCATATACACCTTATACACACAGCCTGAAGGTAATTTTAGCCAATATTTTTAATAACTTTGTGCATTAAACAAAATGTGTGTAAATTCACACAATTAATTTATGTTTCAAATACACCTTATACACACAGCCTGAAGGTAATGCTTTTAATAAGTTTGTGTACATTGAGCCATCAGAAAACAAAGGTTTCACTATATCAGTCTCACTCAAAAAATTCCATATTTCAGAATATTCCGTATTTCGGAATATTTGGATATGGGATAATCAACCTGTAATTCAATACTATTAATCAATTCCCACTGGTGGAGGATTTTGGCTGTTTGCATTATACTCTCATATATTTCAAGCTATTACTACTATTTATGATTATTATACTTACATCAGGATCACATCAATATGGACATGATTGATAAATTGCGCATTAGCATTTCTCCATAGCTTTCATACAAAGGAGTTATATAAATGTGTAATAATTGTTTTTATTTGTATTTCTCTGACGTCCTAGTGGATGCTGGGAACTCCGTAAGGACCATGGGGAATAGCGGGCTCCGAAGGAGGCTGGGCACTCTAGAAAGATCTTAGACTACCTGGTGTGCACTGGCTCCTCCCACTATGACCCTCCTCCAAGCCTCAGTTAGATTTCGTGGCCGGTCGAGGTTGGATGCACACTAGGGGCTCTCCTGAGCTCTTAGAAAGTAATAGTCTTAGATTTTTTTATTTTCAGTGAGACCTGCTGGCAACAGGCTCACTGCAGCGAGGGACTAAGGGGAGAAGAAGCGAACTCGCCTGCTTGCAGCCGGATTGGGCTTCTTAGGCTACTGGACACCATTAGCTCCAGAGGGATCGACCGCAGGCCCAGCCTTGATGTTCGGTCCCGGAGCCGCGCCGCCGTCCCCCTTACAGAGCCAGAAGCAAGAAGATGGTCCGGAAAATCGGTGGCATGAAGACTCTGTCTTCACCAAGGTAGCGCACAGCACTGCAGCTGTGCGCCATTGCTCCTCTCACACACTTCACACTCCGGTCACTGAGGGTGCAGGGCGCTGGGGGGGGCGCCCTGAGGCAGCAATAAAAACACCTTGGCTGGCTAAAATACCTCAATATATAGCCCCAGGGGCTATATATGAGGTAAATACCCCTGCCAGAATTCCATAAAAAACGGGACAATAGGCCGCGAAAAAGGGGCGGAGCCTATCTCCTCAGCACACTGGCGCCATTTTCCCTCACAGCTCCGCTGGAAGGAAGCTCCCTAGCTCTCCCCTGCAGTCTACAAAGGGTTAATAAAGAGAGGGGGGGCACTAAATTTAGGCACAGTATACATTATATATAAAAACAGCAGCTATAGGGGACATAACTCAGTTAGTCCCTGCATTATATAGCGCTCTGGTGTGTGCTGGCATACTCTCACTCTGTCCCCCCAAAGGGCTTTTGTGGGTCCTGTCCTCGTTTAGAGCATTCCCTGTGTGTCTGCGGTGTGTCGGTACAGCTGTGTCGACATGTTGAATGAGGAGGCTTATATGGTGACGGAACAGAGGCCGATATATGTGATGTCGCCCCCTGTGGGGCCGACACCAGAGTGGATGGATAGGTGAAAGGTATTAACCGACAGTGTCAACTCCTTACATAAAAGGGTGGATGACGTAACAGCTGTGGGACAGCCGGCTTCGCAGCCCGCGCCTGCCCAGGCGTCTCAAAGGCCATCAGGGGCTCAAAAACGCCCGCTCTCTCAGATGGCAGACACAGATGTCGACACGGAGTCTGACTCCAGTGTCGACAAGGTGGAGACATATACACAATCCACTAGGAACATCCGTGACTTGATCCCGGCAATAAAAAAATGTGTTATACATTTCTGACTTTAACCCAAGCACCTCTAAAAATGGGTTTTAGGTTTGGGGAGAAAAAACAGGCAGTGTTTTGTTCCCCCATCAGATGAATAAATGAAGTGTGTGAAAAGCGTGGGTTCCCCCGTTAAGAAACTGGTAATTTATAAAAAGTTACTGATGGCGTACCCTTTCCCGCCAGGAGGATAAGTTACGCTGGGAGATATCCCCTAGGGTGGATAAGGCGCTCACATGTTTGTCAAAAAAGGTGGCACTGCAGTCTTAGGATACGGCCACTTTAATAGGTACCTGTTGATAAAAAACAGGAGGCTATCCTGAAGTCTGTATTTACACACTCAGGTACTAGACTGAGACCTGCAGATAGTGCTGCTGCAGCGTGGTCGGTGACCCTGTCAAACAGGGATACTAGTTGGCAAACATAAAAACATATTAAAGACGTCGTCTTATATATGGGGGATGCACAGAGGGATATTTTGCCGGCTGGCATCCAAAATAAATGTAATGTCCATTCTGTCAGGAGGGTATTAGAGACCTGTCACTGGACAGGTGATGCTGACTTAAAAAGCACATAGAGAGCCTTATAAGGGTGAGGAATTATTTGGGGATGGTCTCTGGTACCTCGTATCCACAGCAACTGCTGGGAAGAAATAATTTTACCTCAGGTTTCCTCACAGACAAAGGTACAGTCCTTTCGGCTTCAGAAAAGCAAGCGGGTCAAATGGCGCTTCCTTTCTGTACAGAGACAAGGGTAGAGGGAAAAAGCTGCACCAGTCAGCCTGTTCCCAGAAACAAGATTCTTCCCCCGCCTCCTGTGAGTCCACACCATGACGCGGGTGCTCCACAGGTGTAGCCAGGTACGGTGGGGGGCCGTCTCAAAAATTTCAGCAATTAGTGGGCTCGCTCACAGGTGGATCCCTGTTTCTTTCAAGTAGTATTTCAGGGGTACAAGCTGGAATTCGAGATGTCTCCCCCCAGCCGTTTCCTAAAATATGCCTTGCTGACAACTCCCTCAGGCAGGGAGGCTGTGCTAGAGGCAATTAATAAGCGGTATTCCCAGCAGGTAATACTTAAGGTGCCCCTACTTCAACAAGGACGGGGTTACTATTCCACACGGGTTGGGGTACCGAAACCGCATGGTTCGGTGTGACCCATTTTATATTTAAAATCCTTGAACACATACATAAAAAAATTCAAGTTCAAGATGGAATCGCTCAGGGCGGTTATTGCAAGCCTGGACGAGGGGGATTACATGGTATCCCGGGACATCAAGGATGCTTACCTGCATGTCCCCATTTACCATCCTCGCCAGGAGTACCTCAGATTTGTGGTACAGGATTACCATTACCAAGTCCAGACACTGCCGTTTGGACTGTACATGGCACCGAGGGTGTTTTATCAAGGTAATGGCCGAAATGATGATACTCCTTCGAAAAAAGGGAGTTGTAATTATCCCGTACTTGGACAATCTCGTTATAAGGGCGAGGTCCAAGGAGCAGTTGGTAGTCGGGGTAGCACTATTTTGGAAAGTGCTACAACAGCATAGTTGGATTCTAAACAGTCCAAAGTCACAGCTGGTTCCTATGACACGTCTACTGTTCCTGGGGATGGTTCTGGACATAAACCAGAAATAGGGTTTCTCCCGGAGGAGAAAGCCAAGGAGTTGTCATCTCTAATCAGAGACCTCCTAAAGCCAAAATAGGTAGCGGTGCATCAGTGCACGCGAGTCCTGGGAAAAATGGTAGCTTCCTACGAAGCAATCCCATTAGGCAGGTTCCATACAAGAACTTTTCAGAGGGACCTGTTGGACAAGTGGTCCGGATCGCATCTTCCGATGCATAGGCTGATAACCCTGTCTCCAAGGACCAGGGTATCTCTACTGTGGTGGCTGCAGAGTGCCCATCTTCAAGAGGGCCGCAGGTTCGGCATACAGGACTAGGTCCTAGTGACCATGGATTCCAGCCTTTGAGGCTGGGGGGCAGTCACACAGGGAAGAAACTTCCAGGGACTTTGGTCAAGTCAGGTTATTTCCCTACACATAAATATTCTGGACCTGAGGGCCATTTACAATGCCCTGAGGCCGGCAAGGCCTCTGCTTCAAAACCAGCCGGTACTGATCCAATCAGACAACATCACGGCAGTCGCCCATGTAAACCAACAAGGCGGCACAAGAAGCAGGATGGCGATGGCAGAAGCCACAAGGATTCTCCGATAGGCGGAAAATCATGTGTTAGCACTGTCAGCAGTGTTCATTCCCGGAGTGGACAACTGGGAAGCAGATCTTCTCAACAGACACGACCTCCACCCGGGAGAATGGGGACTTCCTCCAGAAGTCTTCCAATAGGATTGTACACCATTGGGAAAGGCCACAGGTGGACATGATGGCGTCCCGCCTCAACAAAAAGCTATAAAAGATATTGCACCAGGTCAAGGGACCCTCAGGCGATAGCTATGGACGCTCTGGTAACACCGTGGGTGTACCAGTCGGTTTATGTGTTCTCCCCTCTGCCTCTCATACCAAAGGTACTGAGAATAATAAGAAGGCGAGGAGTAAGAACGATACTCGTGGATGGCCAAGAAGAGCTTGGTACCCAGAACTTCAAGAATTTATATCAGAGGACCCATGGCCTCTGCCACTCAGACAGGACCTGCGGCAGCAGGGGCCCTGTCTGTTCCAAGACTTACCGCGGCTGCGTTTGACGGCATGGCGGTTGAACGCCGGATCCTGAAGGAAAAGGGCATTCCGGAGGAAGTCATTCCTACGCTTACTAAAGCCAGGAAAGAGGTTACAGCAACTCATTATCACCGCATATGGCGAAAATATGTTGCATGGTGTGAGGCCGAAAGGGCCCCAACAGAGGAATTTCAACTAGGTCGATTTCTGCATTTCCTGCAAGCAGGAGTGACTATGGGCCTTAAATTGGGTTCCATTAAGGTACAGATCTCGGCTCTGTCGATTTTCTTTCAAAAAGAACTAGCTTCAGTACCTGAAGTTCAGACATTTATAAAAGGAGTGCTGCATAGTCAGCCCCCGTTTGTGCCTCCTGTGGCACCTTGGGATCTCAACGTGGTGTTGAGTTTCTTAAAATCACATTGGTTTGAACCACTAAAAACCGTGGATCTGAAATATCTCACGTGGAAGGTGGTTATGTTATTGGCCTTGGCTTCTGCCAGGCGAGTATCAGAATTGGCGGCTTTGTCTTGTAAAAGCCCTTATTTGATTTTCCATATGGATGGGCAGAATTGAGGACTCGTCCCCAGTTTCTCCCAAAGGTGGTGTCAGTGTTTCACCTGAACCAGCCTATTGTGGTGCCTGCGGCTACTAGGGACTTGGAGGACTCCAAGTTGCTAGACGTTGTCAGGGCACTGAAAATATATGTTTCCAGAACGGCTAGAGTCAGAAAATCTGACTCGCTGTTTATCCTATATGCACCTAACAAGCTGGGTGCTCCTGCTTCTAAGCAGACTATTGCTCGTTGGATTTGTAGTACAATTCAGCTTGCACATACTGTGGCAGGCCTGCCACAGCCAAAATCTGTCAATGCCCATTCCACAAGGAAGGTGGGCTCATCTTGGGCGGCTGCCCGAGGGGTCTCGGCTTTACAACTTTGCCGAGCAGCTACTTGGTCAGGGGCAAACACGTTTGCAAAATTCTACAAATTTGATACCCTGGCTGAGGAGGACCTGGAGTTCTCTCATTCGGTGCTGCAGAGTCATCCGCACTCTCCCGCCCGTTTGGGAGCTTTGGTATAATCCTCATGGTCCTTACGGAGTTCCCAGCATCCACTAGGACGTCAGAGAAAATAGGAATTTACTCACCGGTAATTCTATTTCTCGTAGTCCGTAGTGGATGCTGGGCGCCCATCCCAAGTGCGGTTTATCTGCAATACTTGTACATAGTTATTGTTAACTAAATCGGGTTATTGTTGAGCCATCTGTTGAGAGGCTCTATTGTTTCATACTGTTAACTGTGTTTCATATCACGAGTTGTACGGTGTGATTGGTGTGGCTGGTATGAGTCTTACCCGGGATTCAAAATCCTTCCTTATTGTGTACGCTCGTCCGGGCACAGTACCTAACTGAGGCTTGGAGGAGGGTCATAGTGGGAGGAGCCAGTGCACACCAGGTAGTCTAAGATCTTTCTAGAGTGCCCAGCCTCCTTCGGAGCCCGCTATCCCCCATGGTCCTTACGGAGTTCCCAGCATCCACTACGGACTACGAGAAATAGAATTACCGGTGAGTAAATTCCTATTTTTTTTGTGTTTATGACAGATTTATATTTTTAGTAAATAATGACAGAAATTATATATAGATTATTTGTGCAATTGGAAGTAACATCAGTATTTTAGCGTACCACACATCTTTTTTTGTATGTTTGTTTCCTATTGTAGCTGTGATGCTTATCCTGTACATACATATTGTCAGTATCTGAACATTAATTGAAGGTATTGCAAGATTTTGCATGATACTTTATCAAATTGATTAATGCAGGACCAATTATCATGTATTTGATTAACAGAATGAGAGGTGGGAGACCTATGTTATCAAAATAATCTCTTCGTATAACATAAAAATACCATACCGAATTGCCCATTGGCCCTTCACCTTCACATAGTGAATTTAGGATTTTACAACAGTCATATGTATTACCTGTATGATGTCTGTCTTTCTTCTTAGGTTTATTGTGTGTATTTGTAGTGGGATGAGTATAAGACGTATGGCAGCATATTCCAGTTATACCCAGATCAATTGTGTTGCCCCTAGAAACATAAAAATATAACAATACTATATAATTATTGTGTTATCAGACAATGTTGTGGCAAGTTGAAAATCGTATAAAATGTTGCTGGTACAAAGTGTTTCAACTCAATACATTATGTGCCGTAAAACAAATTGCTGTTAAAGAGTAGTTCCCCCTGAAGAGTTAGAGTGTGCATGATATATAGTATATCAAGTACATTTGTCTACAACTCAGAGGTCCTACACTTAACATCAGTTAAGTTGTAAACAATTGTAGAATTGGCGTATTCTAGAGAACATTTAGAAAACATGAGTAAACATTTAATGCTTGCTTTGGGTATCACTTTTTCCCATTACCTTTTGGTTTTGGGAGAAAAAAGAAGAACCTGCCTATTATGTAGTAACCTGTGCCCTCTAAAGCCTGGTATGCAGTGCTTCTGGGAAATAGGCTGCAGGAATCTTATTGCGCTTTCACCACTCTTATTATTCTGCGCACTCTGTCCTTCATCTCTCTTCCCTTCTGTAACTTGGCAGGTTTGGTGCTGAAACACATAAATCACGGTCTATGAAAGTTTCATATTTTAAATTATTTCCCTTGATAATATATAACTTAAGTAGCGAAACATCTATCATCAGCTTAGCCATGTAATCCATTAAATTTCTCACCATGCAAACAGCTTGTTCTTCTTCACTCCATGTTTTGTGGTGACTTTGTGAGGCCGCTGTATATGTGGTTTGTTTGTCTTCTCTTACGCTGTAGGCTACATATGTTCCCCTGAGTGATGACGGAAAAGTTTGATTTAGTTATTCAGTAGAATGTCACACAGGATATTTACATCACCCTATTTATAGATTATGGGCCAGATGTAATGAAGTCCGAGTTGGCTGGAGGTGCGGGTTCCTGGCTGAACTCAAACGTTTTTTTAAAGCAGGAACCTGCGGGAACGCGCACCTCCGGCCAACTCGGACTTCATTACATCCGTCCCCATGGGTCTGTTTCTGAGTTGAAAGCCACATTATATGTGGCCATTTCTAGACTGCATACATAACTTTGTACAAGTATGTATGATTCAGAGTGGCACCTGCCTCAGATGTTTGTCTACCAGATGCTAAAGGTCATTTCTGTGCGGCAATGATATGAAGGCACACACTGAAAGTGTCTCATGGGGGTGTAGCCAGAATTACTCACTAATCATTCGTATGCTTTCTGGATGCCAAAGTCATGTGGCTTTCCTGCACCTAGCATGGGGTCGGTGTAAGTGCTGCAGATAATAATCAGGGCCGCATTAAAGAAGGGGCAACAGGGGCAGTTGTCCCAGAGCCCCCACACTGCGCTATTTGAAGCGGAGGAGTCCGCCGCCCCCCCACCCACCCACCCACACACACCACACACACACACACACTTCCCAGCAGCGTTTTAAGAGAGGAGGAGGCGCGGGAGCAAGCGCCTCCGTTCGGGCCCCCTCCTCTCTGCCGGCAGCACTGAGAGTCTGAGCACTAGAGCGCTCAGACTCTACTGCGCATGCGCAGATCTCTGAGAAAATGGCGCGGTGGCCATTTTCCCTGAGATTTCTCTACTGCGCATGCGCAGAACTCCGTGAAAAATGGCCGCTGGGCCATTTTCATGGAGTTTTAACACCACCGTGGATGTTGCCGTGGGACTCCGGAGGGGTGAGTATTCAGAAAATGGGTGCAGGGGGTGCGGTGGGGGCCCCCTCTGGACTCAGGGGCCCGTGTGCACCGCACACACTGCACCCATTATAGAAACGCTAGTGCCCCTTCCCGTCCCTGCGGCTCTGCTTTTCATTAACAGCTGCTGCCAAGGAGCTCCTCTGTGTAGCAAACTCATATCCCATAAGTGGGTGGTGGGGGGGGGTTTGGGATAGGGGTTCTCAGGAGTATTTGCCAGCAATTACAGTTTGTTGCCCCTGGGCCCCCACCTGTCTAATCCGGCCCTGATGATACTGACGAAGCTTGCTACCGAGTATGGAAAGAAGTGAGGAGGTGCAGTCACATAGCTGTATACACAATAGGACAGGCTCATATTAGCATTAGAGAATGTACAACCTTTGACTTATCATTTCCAGAGACATTAACACCAAGGTATGATATGCCAAATTATACATCATATATCTGTGCTGCAGACCTCTGAGGTGCCTTATAAACAATAATAATAATAATAATATAGAACATTTAAAAGTATGCGTTTTACAAGCAGTTTTTGTAAAGGAATATATAAAGGACCTTGACCTTTGTAGTCAGCTAGAAACTTAGCTTTGGCTAAAGAATGTAAAACTGTAAAATAGCCATTATTATTAAGGCAAGCCAAGAATTGCTGGAGCAGCACAGAGTAACTCTTAGATTGAAGGAAATGCCTGATCTGTATAACTTGTAAAGTCGATGGCAATTAATTCAATTTGAAAGGTAAACCGTTATAGACAATAATTGCTTATCTATCGTGGCGTGCAATCAATAGCATTAACTGACCAGCCTCTGAGATGCAGCAAAATGAGGTTTATCGACTGCTGGCAGACTCGCTACCTGAAGAAAAATGCAGGGACAAGAGATATTTAGCCTGTGTGTTCTGAAACTAAAGCACAAATCAGATTGGAAGCAGGAGGATTTTAATTCTGTAAAAGTCAAGTTTGGGGAATATTGTGAATCCAAAAATGGGTTATGAATTGTCTTAAAGAGTCAAATATCCTAAAGTGGTTTATATAGAATTTAGGTTATAGAGTAAATAAAGGTGATATGTTCTTCAGCCCATTTTCTATATATAACTTTATTCCTTGTGGTCGGGGTGCGGACTCATGAATATCATGCGAAAGCCAAAATATTTAAAACGTTATAATTTCAATTATAGGATAAACAATAATTTCAATTATAGGATAAACAAGTGGGCACACAGCGACACCCGACATTGCATTTCACTGCTGTGCTTTTTGATAAGTGAGAGCTACCTGCAGATACCATAAATGGTATACAGATTCTCCTGGAAGCAATAATCATCAGTTTTTCAGCTCTCACTTTTATTTATCCCATTCTTGTACTCTAATAAATTGAGTTGAAGTTTATACAGTATTAGTTCATTTTAACAACAGAAGGGGATCAACTCGATTGACCTAATAAATTAACAACCTAAATGTCATTATGACACACGATTAGGGTAATAGCTGACCAGATATCAATCAGATACACATATATCCGGTGTGTGTGGTGGTGAGACCATAACACATAGGAAAGAATAAAATTCCCTTGTTTGGAGCACTCTTTTAAAGAATATTGAAATGTTTATTTTCAAATAAAACTTAACTTGTATTTATCAAAATTACCTATAAAATAAGTGTGAAGTACAATTTAAGTGTGATTAGCGAGCTAATTTCCTTAGCGTTCTAATATTAGACGTGGTATTCGTCCTAGTGGTGAGAATATTGCCTGAGATTAGTCCATAATAACTGGATATTTCTTCTCACACATAGAAAAGGACACTTCTATCCACAGATATCAATCAGTGATGGTCATAAATTTGAACAATGAATTATACTATACAGCTCAGAATATTTGTCCAAAAGGATATATAATAATAATAATAATAATAATAATAATAATAATAATAATAATAATAATTATACTAGGTACAAAGTCCTTTACATTTGCCTTTACAGCACAAACTACAAAACAAGCTTAACAAGAGACATTAGTGAAATGCTTGAGTATTAGAGATAGAAAAAAGGAAGGCAAGAGGATAGAAATGAGAGGCAGGGAGGAGGTGAAGAAAACCGATATGAGACACAGGGAGAAGGTGAGGTGTGGGGACAGAGATAAGAGATGGTTAGAAGGGTTGAAAGGGTAGATTCGGGATAGAGATGAGAGACAGGAGGAGGTAAAGGGAACAGAAATAATAGGGGAATGGAGATGAAAGACAGGAAATGGGGGCATGAA